>NC_092722.1:129394472-130638162 GCF_047496885.1 Scyliorhinus torazame
TAATGGACACGGAGAACAGGACATGACCAATAAGCAGGCAGGACACTCCGGGGTGGGATCTGACTATAAAAGACACAAGACACTCACATGCCGCCTCTTTCCACTGATGAACATCTAGAGAGTCAGTCAAGGGTGTTGTTACAATCTCACACCTCCACCACGTGGCTAAGAGCTAGTCTGGTTCAGTCAGATAGAGTAACCACACTTAAGTTAGCAGAGAGTCGAACTCACAGAGAACTGTGCTATTAGTTCAATAAACCTGATTGATCTAAGCTGCATCCAGTTGCAGCCAGTGTTAGACCAGTGTACCTAACACGACATGATACCAGGAGACTACTAATTTAAGGGGGCTTACCTCAATCCGTACCGTGATGACCAGCAAATGTATCCCAGCACCATGGAGAAGATTCAGGCTTCTCACCAGCTCAGGACCTCCGGCAATCTCAGTGCCAACTGGCGGATATTCAAGCAAAAGTTTCTGCTGTACATCGAAGCCTCAGACCTCGAGGGTGCGTCTGATGCAAGAAAGATCGCGCTTCTCCTCTCAACAGCGGGTGATCAAGCCATCGAACTCTTCAACTCGTTTAACTTCACCGAAGGCCAGGACAAGACAAAGTTTCAGACCATCCTGGACAAGTTCGATGGTCACTGTGAAGTGGACACCAATGAAATCTTCGAGCGCTACATATTCAAACAACGTCTTCAAGGTAAAGATGAATCTTTCAATGCCTTCTGAACTAGCATCCGCCTGCTAGCGCTGTCCTGCAACTTTGGTGATATTGCTGACTCCATGATCAGAGACTAAATCGTGTTTGGAGTTCACTCTGATCCTCTGAGAGAGCAGCTACTGAAAATCAAGCATATGACCCTGCCAGTCGGGATTGAAACATGTACAGCGCATGAGCATGCAGAAAATCGGTATGCCCAATACAAATCGGCTGAAAATGAGAAACTTGCCTCCCTCGAGGCAGAGAGTGTGCAGGGCATCTCCTGGATGCAGCTCCTCAGCATTGAAAACAACAGCCATCTCGCGCGCTTTTCCCAGAGCCCCACGCATGCGCGATGCGAACAGGATAACGAAGCGGCCGACACCCACACTGCGCAGTGCAGACATCTGCTGACCGCAATGTGCATGTGCGATGACGTACACCGCGTCACGATGCCGACATCATGACATGCCCGAACTGTGGCAACGCCCACTTAAAGGGACACTGCCCTGCAAGAGGCAGGCGATGTTTAAACTGCGGGAAGCCTGGATACTATGCAGCCTTGTGCAGGTCTGCATCACCAGTCAGAGGCCAGCGCACCCAATTCCGACGACGGCGCGTCCAGAATGTGCAACACCGATTACAGGATTCTGATCTTGGCAGTACAACGGATCCAGAGGACGAGTGCCTGGAGTCCGCCTACCGAGTGGGCATCATTGCCACACGTGAACATGCCACACCTAACTTATCTCGCATTCAGTCCATCCTCGCTGTGGATTTGGAGGACGAATGGAGAGCAGTGAAGCAAGTCAACCGCTGCTCCATCCAGTTCAAGCTGGACATAGGTGCTTCTGCCAACCTCCTCTCACAGGGAGCCTTCAAACGCATCAAGATGCCCCCTAAGGTCCTTCCTGCAGCCTGCCAGCTCCTGGACTATAATGGTAACGCCATCACGGCACTGGGGTCCTGCCATCTACTCGTCTCCAACTGGAGTACCCATGCACGGCTAAGGTTTGAAATTGTCAAGCCGGACAGGGCATCCCTACTGGGCGCGCATGCCTGCAAAAAGCTAAACCTGGTGCAGCGGGTTTATTCAACGACGTACTCCAACGTGGATCATCAAGCTGGCATTGACGACATCCTCGCTCAGTATCCAGTTGTGTTTGACGGGATGGGCACTTTGCCATATCGGTACAAGATCCTACTGCGACCTGATGCCAAACCAGTGGTCCATGCACCACGCCGGGTCCTGGCTCCGCTGAAGGAGCGCCTGACGGAACAGCTCAAGGAGCTGCAGCAGGAGCGCATCATTTCCAGGGTAACCGAACCGACTGAGTCAGCTCGATGGTGGTTAAAAAACCCTCTGGAGACCTGCGCATCTGCATTGATCCCAAGGATCTCAACCAGAATATAATGCGTGAACACTACCCCATCCCGAAGCGGGAGGAACTCACCAGTGAGATGGCACATGCATGGTTTTTCACGAAGTTAGATGCGTCACATAGATTCTGGCAAATCCAGTGGGATGAGTCCAGCAGAAGGCTCTGCACCTTGAACACACCGTTTAACAGGTACTGCTATAACGTATGCCATTCGGCATCGTCTCAGCATCGGAGATATTTCATCGCATTATGGAGCAAATGATGGAGGGCATCGAAGTGGTTCGTGTGTATGTGGACAACGTCATCATATGGTCCAGGACCCCTGAGGAGCATGTTTCCCGTCTCCAGCAGGTATTCCGCCGTGTCCACTGCAAATGGCCTGAAGCTGAACAGGACCAAATGTTGCTTTGGCATGACGACACTCTCAAGTTCCTAGGAGACCAAATCTCTCAGCAGGGCGTGTGCCCCGACACAGACAAGGTCAAGGCCATCGCAGCCATTAAGGTCCCGGAAGACAAGAAGGCGGTATTGCACTTCCTGGGCATGGTCAACTTTCTGGGCAAGTTCATCCCAAACATGGGCTCACACACCACGACCCTCCGAAACCTAGTGAAGAAGTCCACTGCCTTCGAGTGGAAGGCAGCACATCAGGCAGAGTGGTTGGAGCTGAAAGCCAAGCTCACCACTGCACCCGTATTGGCATTTTTCAACCCAGACAGGGAAACAGAAATCTCGGCAGATGTGAGCCAGGATGGCATCGGTGCGGTTCTGCTGCAACGCGATGACACTTCATCCTGGGCACCGGTTGCCTACGCATCAAGGGCAATGATGCCCACCGAACAAAGGTATGCACAAATCGAGAAGGAATGCCTGGGCCTTCTCACTGGCAGTCCCAAGGTTAACGACTATGTCTACGGCATGCCGACATTCACAGTCGAGACGGATCACAGGCCCCTGGTCCACATTATCCACAAGGACCTTAATGACATGACGCCTCAGTTGCAGCGCATCCTCCTCAAACTCAGAATGTACGACTTTGACCTGGTTTACACACCTGGCAAGGAGCTCATCATTGCCAATACACTGTCCCGCTCCATCACCATGCCTAGTGAACCACTGAACGTCATCCGGCAAATTGAGTCACAGGTTGAGTCACAGGTGCAGCTGTGTGCTAGCACCCTCCCGGCATCCGATGAGAAGGTGATTCGTATCTGTGAGGAGACAGCCAAAGACCCCCCCTTGCAGCATGTTATGCAACATCTAGCCGATGACGGGCAAAAAGGGCAGTGCCCTCAATTTTTCAATGTAAAGGACGACCTGACGGTGGTTGATGGTATCCTCCTCAAACTGGACCGGATTGTCATTCCACACAGTCCCTAGAGCTTGGTGCTCCATCAAATCCATGTGTGCCACCTGGGTGTGGAAAAGTGCAGACACAGAGCCAGGCAAGCTGTCTACTGGCCCGGGATGAGCCGGACATCGCAAACATGGTCCTTAACTGTGTGACCTGTCAATGCTTCCAGCCAGCGCAGAGTAAGGAAACACTTCAGCAGCATGAAATCAAAACCTCTCCGTGGTCCAAGGTTGGCATCGACCTCTTTCATGCAAATGGTCGTGATTACGTGTTAATCATTGATTACTTTTCCAATTACCCTGAAGTCGTGAAGCTCTCAGACCTCACATCTCGGACCGTCATCAAGGCCTCTAAGGAGACGTTCTCCAGGCATGGTATCTGTCATGTGTGACAATGGCCCGTGCTTCAGCAGCCATGAATGGTCTCTGTTTGCCCAGTCGTATCAGTTCAAACACGTCACTTCCAGCCCACACTATCCACAGTCAAACGGAAAAGTTGAGAAAGGGGTGCACATAGTGAAACAGCTCATCTGCAAGGCCACGGATTCTGCTTCTGACATCTACCTCACGCTGCTTGCGTACAGAGCAACCCCACTATCCACTGGCATGTCGCCGGCTCAACTCCTGATGAACAGGGACCTGCGAACGACACTACCAGCCATACACGTGCCCAACCTGGATCACCTCCCGGTGCTGCAGAATGTGCAGCAACTCCGAGACCAGCAAAAACAGGGCTATGATGCTCATGCCACCGATTGATGGTTCTGTTGTGCGACGAAACAGACGGGCACTGCGCAAAATTACCTGCCCGCAACCACATTCTTCTCCGTTTCCTTCTGTTGTTTTGCCACCTCCTGATACCTCGACTCACGAGGCCACCAGTCAGGCTTCAATCCCGCCCATCAAGACGCTGTCGGCCCCACCACCACCTCTCTGGCGGTCGACCAGGATCAGACACAAGCCACAGAGACTGGACTTATGAACATTTGTTCTGTTTGCTATGTTCTGTGTTCTCGCATTAGACAGCTGTTTTCACATGTACATATGTTCACATCCACTGCATGTATAAATGTTAATATTGGCCTATTCTTGTAAATACGTTCACATATGTCATCCAAACATGAAAAAAAAGGGGAGATGTCATGACATGCAGCCACACACATAATGATATACAGACAAGGACACAGAGAAGAGGACATGACCAATAAGTAGGCAGGACACTCAGGGGTGGTATCTCACTATAAAAGACACGAGGCACTCACACTCCGCCTCTTTCCACTGATGAACATCTAGAGAGTCAGTCAAGGGTGTTGTTACAATCTCACACCTCCACCACGTGGCTAAGAGTTAGTCTGGTTCAGTCAGACAGAGTAACCACACTTAAGTTAGCAGAGAGTCGAACACACAGAGAACTGTGCTAACTGTGCTATTAGTTCAATAAACCTGGAGTATCTTTCTGATCTAAGCTGCATCCAGTTGCAGCCAGTGTCAGACCAGTGTACCTAACACGACACACTGCTGGAGGAAATATTAGCACCTTCTAATGAACTAACTGCTTTAGCTGGCACTTGGCGCATTAAAAAAACATCAAACCTCAAAGGTCACATGAATAGCTTCTGCTGGGAAACAGGGAAAGGTTCAGTCTAATCCATCTAGATTTATAATAAGTGACAAGCCCCCCCATTTTTACATCTCATTGTGTTTCCCCTTGCAAATACCGATATCAGCCTTACTGATTCACCCTCAGGCAGCATGCAGCCCGAAGTACTTCACTGTTCCATTGGTCCATTTAATGTTTCACAACACACAGAGTACAGCCAATCATTAACCCCTGCACAGCTAAAATACTTTTGAAGCCTTTAACATTTTGATCACAACATTTTCAGAAGATTAAAGTATCAGCATTTGCAAACATTGATGCAAACATTGATGATCTTTCAAAAAACTAGCAAATGGAACAGGACGGAGTCCATCTGTCATTTCATTAATAGAATTAAAGGCTTCTTAGCTCCGTATAGCACTGCATCTTTTGCAGAATTCCGCAATAACGCCCAGAAACAGTCAGCAACTGTGATCAACCGACCAGTCAAACGGTTTCTGCAGCAACCCACTGAGAACAAGCAGGAAAATCTAACTAGCAAATCAGAAATAAAACCATGAAGGGGGTCACTTCATTCTTCAGAAAGAAAACATTCAACATGGACAAATAAATCATTCCAGCAGCAAGGAACATGTCAGAATTATGCTGTTCAATTTCAGTTTATGAGCAATAAGAGCTCATTTAAATGCCTGCTGCATTAATTCAGAATGCAGAACAGCATTTAATAAAGTCAGATATTGAAATGTTTGCTTGAGCTGAGTTAGATCCAACGAGACAGACTTCTTTACTACCCTCAGTGCTCACATTGTGTATCGGGGAAACAGCACAGTTTGTTCAGATACACTTACCTTTCAGCATCACTCTTCCAGGCGGTGCCCCTAAAGGACTCGGAAGCGCACTCCTTGCCCCGGTGGCTGTGATTGCTTCTAGCAGAGCGCCAGCCACGTGGTCAGAAACAGCAGTCCTGTGTAAGGTGGCACGGAGCTCAGGCACAGCATCATGGACACATAGTTTTATGCAAGTCCCACCTCCACAGCCTCTGTAGACGACTGTCGAAGCCAAGATCTTTCTCGATGGATGCAGGAGGTAGTCGAGTGACTCTGCTGTTCCCGCTCCTCTCAGTGCATTATGAACCTGCAAACAATTGGAGCGACAGGTCATTGCAGAATGTTAATGGAAAAATTGATCGTTGAATAAAACTGAAGATGCTGTGAAGCAGATACCCGCGCCATAAAGATTTAAAAATACTAAAATGGTACGAAGAATCTGGAATTAATTTACCTGACTGAGGTCCAATTTATAGATCCTCAAGAGAAGTGTGACATATATTTTTCTGTCACTTGTTCCTTAACAATTACATGTCAGCTTTCCACTATTTAACACTCTATTTTCTGTGATTCCATCAGTTCTTCTCTAACTCTAACTTAGACTCTTGGAACCTTAAGGGGGAAGAGTGCACAGACACTCCAAACTGGAGGATAGGGGATTCTCCACAGTAGAAATGCTTTGTAGTAGATCTCCACTAATCAGTTCCCACAAAGTGTTGAAGGGTTACTCTCCCTCTCCAGTGCAGAGTGACCCAGACTCTTGGTATTTTTCAATGACATTCCTAACTAATTGGGTCAAGATTGAACAATCCAAACCCTTGTCTTTTTATTCCTCTGTGCAGCTTTATGTGGTAACATTCTTGTGTCACATCCAAAGAATAAAAGCAAAAAAATCCAAGTAATTTGTTTACACAAAATATATATATTTTTTTAAGTGCCAAGTAATACATTTGGTCCAAACAAAGTGTTTTGTAACCATTTGAGTTAGTACTGTGGCTAACTTAAGGAGAAGGGTTACGACGAGAGGGCACAGCTCTTGCTCCAGCAAGTGTGCACGTGACCTGAATGTACAAGTTAGCCAGCAATGTGAAACTGAGTGGAAAGTTCTCAAAATATCTTTGTTTTATTGTTAACGTTCTCCATACATTTAATTAGTATTTCTTTTTTTGGAAACCTGAAAGCACATCTTGTGAAAAATAAAATGGTCACAGGAGGTTCCCTCCATTACAATGCTGAAACAAAGTGATGAGCAAATTGTTATGTTGGGAAATTGACTACACAAGAGTCCTTCCCAAATATTTTATAACAGGGCTTCCCGAACTGGGGGTTGTGGGGTGGGCAATACGAGACTCTGGGCTTGCGGGTTCCAAGGCAGCATTGGCTGCTATCGGGCTATGACCCAATCCTAACAGCTATCACCCTTTCAACCCCTACTTTTGTTTTGAACTGTGTGTATGGTGCAAATATCCGATGTTTGAGGCCTGGGGCGTCATTCTCCGACCCCCCGCCGGGTTGGAGAATGGCCGTTGGTCGCCGTGAATCCCGCCCCCGCCGAAGTCTCCGGTACCGGAGATTGGGCCGGGGCGGGGCGGGAATCGGGCCGCGCCGGTTGGCGGGACCCCCCGCTCAATTCTCCGGCCCGGATGGGCCGAAGTCCCGCCCAGAAATTGCCTGTCCCGCCGGCGTAAATCAAAGCTGGTATTTACCGGCAGGACCAGGCGGCGTGGGCGGGCTCCGGGGTCCTGGAGGGGGTGCGGGGCGATCTGACCCCGGGGGGTGCCCCCACGGTGGCCTGGCCCGCGATCGGGGCCCACCGATCCGCGGGCGGGCCTGTGCCGTGGGGGCACTCTTTCCCTCCGCCTCCGCCACAGCCTCCACCATGGCGGAGGCGGAAGAGACTCTCCCCACTGCGCATGCGCGGGAAACTGTCGGCGGCCGCTGATGCTCCCGTGCATGCGCCACATTTCCGCGCCAGCTGGTGGGGCAACAAACGCCATTTCCGCCAGCTGGCGGGGCAACAAACGCCATTTCCGCCAGCTGGCGGGGCGGAAATCCCTCCGGCGCCGTCCTAGCCCCTCAATGTTGGGGCTCGGCACCCAAAGATGCGGAGCATTCCGCACCTTTGGGCCGACGCGATGCCCGTCTGATTGGCGCCGTTTTTGGCGCCAGTCGGCGGACATCGCGCCGTTGGGGGAGAATTTCGCCCCAGATTCCTATTCCTAAAAGCCAGTGAAAAAGGTAAGTTATTAAAAACCCCTGAAGATTAAACACTTTGTGCCCTTCCACAGGTCTCTTCTCCTCCACCATCACCAGTACCCCCACTCCCTGCCCCCACACACACTCAGAGGTCTCAGAGAGGGGTGGTGGCAATTTTTAGGCCTCAACATGGGATCACACTGGAACCAATTTGGGAAGCACTGTTGTACAACAATGCACCTTAAATTCCACAAAAATTTCATCCCTGCCTGTGGCCTTGCGTTCTTCTTTCTTCTGTGTTACTCATCTTTGGAATATTTCAATAGCAGGTGGGTTAGCATACTGTGTTGGATGGCAGAACCGGGTAGAATTCTGTCCTATTACTTCTGGGAATTGTTAAATCCAGCCTGGATTGCTGGAATAAAAGCCTCCCCAGTCCCAGATGTGCACACCCCAAGTGGAATGGTTTACCTCCTAAACTACCCACCGTATATCGGCCCTTGGAGGAAACTAGTGTAGCAAGTGTCGGTGGGGAGTTAAGGTCATTTTTACAGGCAAGACAGCGCAAAAACAGATTCACTCTGCATCCGACCAGCGGCACACTCAAAACTGACGTCCCAAAAATGGGAAAGCTGATGCATTTTCCAACAGCCACAATCCACAACTTGATCAGTGGAAAAATGCACCTCTAAATAAAACAAACAAATTGCTTCAAGTGAACCGCGCAGCCTGCCTTTAACCAACTCCAAAAAAGCAGTAAATGCTATGTGTATTAAAAACTTCAAACAATCTCGCATAGGGAGGCGCTCAGCACCACCTGCCTGCTGTATTGTTGACAGCTGTTAACTAATAATTACTTTCTCTACATTCTCATTTAGAACACTCAGGGAAGGAAATGCTATTAACTCCCGCAAAACCTGCCATCGTCTTAATCTCACACTGAGCTAGCAGCATTCCAAAATGAGACCAACAATGACTCAACCGAACCTTAAAACCAAAGCCAATTTTGAAAATCCCAGCAACATTTCCTTAATGTACAGAGCAATTAAATTGTACTAAATTAGCAAGCTGCCTTAATTGAATTGAGGTCAATAAAATCAGAACACTGAGATTGTACCACCAACACACTGGCAAATACACATATATATATACATTTAGTGCAAATTTACACTTAACCAGAGATAGGAACCTACAAATTGCAATGGATGTACGACACCGCCCTTCCCTCCTGATTCAAATGCTGACAAGAATAGTGGGATGTACCATTCTTTTCGTTTGCTTGCTACAAGGGTCCCACCTGCCTGATTGTCTCAAATTATTGTTCAGTGGTTAGAAAGACCAAAGTCGAGACATCGGGCGAAATTCTCCCCCAACGGCGGGATGCCCGCCGACTGGCGCCAAAGCCGGCGCCAATCAGACGGGCATCGCGCCGGCCCAAAGGTGCGGAAGTCTCCGCATCTTTGGCGGCCTAGCCCCAACATTGAGGGCTAGGCCGGCGCCGGAGGGATTTCCGCCCCGCCAGCTGGCGGAAATGGCGTTTGTTGCCCCGCCAGGTGGCGCGGAAATGCGGCGCATGCGCGGGAGCGTCAGCGGCCGCTGTCAGTTTCCCAGCGCATGCGCGGGAGCGTCAGCGGCCGCTGTCAGTTTCCCGCGCATGCGCAGTGGGGAGAGTCTCTTCCGCCTCCGCCATGGTGGAGGCCGTAGCGGAGGCGGAAGGGAAAGAGTGCCCCCACGGCACAGGCCCGCCCGCGGATCGGTGGGCCCCGATCGCGGGCCAGGCCACCGTGGGGGCACCCCCCGGGGTCAGATCGCCCCGCGCCCCCCCCCCAGGACCCCGGAGCCCGCCCACGCCGCCTGGTCCCGCCGGTAAATACCAGGTTTGATTTACGTCGGCAGGACAGGCAATTCCTGGGCGGGACTTCGGCCCATCCGGGCTGGGAATCCAGCGGGGGGTCCCGCCAACCGGCGCGGCCGGATTCCCGCCCCCGCCCAATCTCCGGGAGCGGAGACTTCGGCGGGGGCGGGGGCGGGATTCACGGCGGCCAACGGCCATTCTCCGACCCGGCGGGGGGTCGGAGAATGACGCCCATCATTCCTACTTTACCATTAACTGAATTATGTTGACAATCTAAATTAGAGCTGCGAAGAAAGCAAAATACTGCAGAAGCTCGGAATCTTAAAAAAAAGGGAGAAAATGCTGGAAATATTGACCAAGTCTGGCAGCAGTTCATGTTTCAGCTCAATGGACTGTCGTCAGAACTAGGAAAAGTTACGGATGGAACAAGTTTTAAGCAGAAGTCAAAGTAGGCCAGAGAGAGGAAAGGAAAAAAAAAGGTCTGTGATAGGGTGAAAGGTAGGAGAGGTTAAATGACAAACATGAGTTGGCACAAAGTTGGCATAAAAGCTGTAAAGGGCCTTGGGGATGTGGGAATATGGGATTATGAAAGGCCATGGTGGCTGGGTAGAAGAGCATTGGTTGGCATAGAGGGTATGCATGGCCATGGGTAGAATGGAATGGGTTGGTATGGGGGTATGAGAGATCATGAGCAGGATTCTCCCATACTGCGCCGGCTGGGAGAACTGCTTTGCCTTACGGGTCCTACCACTACGCCTTGGTGTTTCCCCAGACGGTACAGCAGGAGTGGAGGCGGACTGCTGAGACTCCTGCCCTGCGACGTGGCTCCCCGTCGGCGTGCGTTTCCTGGGGCGGCCTGGCTTCGGTGAGCCAGACTGCTCGGCGGGTTTGCTGGGTGGCATGGTGCCACCCTGTCCTGCCCGCTGCCCACCAGATGCAATAGGGACGGTACGGGGGGGAGTCCGGGTGTTCCGGGACCTGCCTTGCTGGAGTAACCGGGACGGGCCCCAGAACCTCCTCCTCACTCGGGGAGTCCGGTGGCCCCTGGGCCTCACTATGGGACGGTGATGTGAGCGGAGACAATCGCCGTTGTACCACTGACACCTGGCGCTGCCAGTAATGGAGGCCGGCTGCGGCATCGACCTGGGTCTGAACGTTCAGAGCGACGGAGCTCAGGGAGTGAGACATCCCTGTCAGGGACTGTGCAACCTCCCGTTGTGATTGTATGACGCCATCCAGCACGTGGGCAAGGCAGCTGATGCTCTCAGCGATGGCCTGCTGAGACTGGGCCAGACCCCGGAGCACGGCGGCAATGTCCAGTTGGCACTAGCACATGGCTGCCTGTGAGAGGGCAGCCCTCTCCTGGGCCAAGGATGACGCCTGCACATGAAGCCCCACGCCTTGCAGAACCTGACCCATGGCCGAAGCCATTGCCCCCATTGCCTCCACTGAGGACGCCACCCGTGCGGAATTCATCCGTCTCCGTGCACCCGATCAAGGTGTGAAAATGTTTATCCTGATCTGCACTTGGTCCCCCTTATGTAGAACGGAATCACATCATGAGAAGCAAATATAGTGTACAAAATTGGAAAATATATTTCTATTTCACCCCAAGGAAATGTTTGTGGTCCTGAAGTCTTGGAAGGGCATCCTCCACATTTTATACGTTACAACACTTCAAAAAAGGTACTTCATTGGCTGGAAAATGACTTGAGACATTGTGATCACGAAAATCAATATACGAATGCAAATCTTTCATTTATCTTGCATTGGGATGGTGCCAGCAGAAGAGAAGCGTGTGTTGGGTTGCAATGAAGGAGTCGACTAGGATATTGCAAAAGAAGGGCGGAATTCTCCCCTACCCGGCGGGGCGGGCGGTCCCGGCGGCAAGGAGTGGCATGAACCACTCCGGCGTCGGGCCGCCCGGAAGATGCGGAATCCTCCGCACCTTCAGGGGCTAGGGCGCGAGTTGGCGCATGTGCGGTAGCACCAGTGTCTGCTGGCATCACCCCAGCGCATGCGCAGGGGGGGTTCGTCTCTGCACCGGCCATGGCGGAGGTCCACAGCAGCCAGTGCGGAGGGAAAGAGTGCGGGACGGGGGTGAGGGCCCAGGTCGGCGGCGCCGGCGGGACAGGCGTGGGGCGCGGGGTGAGGGCCCAGGTCGGCGGCGCCGGCGGGACAGGCGTGGGGCGCGGGACGGGGGTGAGGGCCCAGGTCGGCAGGTCAGGCGTGGGGCACGGGACGGGGGTGAGGGCCCAGGTCGGCGGCGCCGGCAGGACAGGCGTGGGGCGGCAAGCGCTAGGACCGCGCGGAGCTCCCTCACCGGGGACAGCGGTGGTCGGGGCCCAAGTCGGCGGAGCCGGCGGGTCAGGCGTGGGGCGCGGGAGGGGGGTGAGGGTGGCGTTCGGGACGCGAAAGACCCATTCCTCTCCGTGGAGAGTGTTGGCCGGCACCCAAATCGGGATCGCCGGCGGCGGGTCGTACATGGACTGCGGGGAGGGGGGTTGGGGAGCGTAGGCGGCGTGCAGGGCTCCCAGTTTTCCCGGGGCCGCGGTGGTCGGGACCCAGAGCGGCTGTGCCTGCCGGTCGTACATGGCGTGCTGGGGGGGGTTGGGAGGCATAGACTGCCTGTAGGGCTCCCTGTGGCCCCGGGACGGCGGCGACCTCGCGGGATCGGCACACCACCGCATAGTGGCCCTTTTTCCCGCAGCTTTTGCAGATGGCTGCGCGGGCCGGACAGCGTTGTCGGGGGTGGTTCGCCTGGCCCCCGGTGCGACTCGGCGTTTGGGTCGCGCAAGCCTGTGGGGTGTCCGGGGGGGAGGGGTTTGCCGCGACGGGTACGTACGGGGCCCAATGGCCTGCCGCGCGGTCGGGGCCGTAGGCGCGGGTAGCGCGGCGTAGAACTCGTCCATCGATTCTTCGGGAGCTTGCCGTCTCGTCGCGAGCTGGTAGCGAGCGTAGATTTGGTTAACTGGGCGGACATAAAGACTTTTCAGTGCTGCGAACGCCGTCTGGAAATCGTCAGTGTCTTCAATGAGGGTGAAAATCTCCGTGCTCACCCTCGAGTGCAGGACCTGCAGTTTTTGTTCGTCTGAGACCCGGCCAGTGGTCGGTCTGAGGTAGGCCTCGAAGCAAGTCTGCCAGTGTTTGAAGGCTGCTGCCGCATTCACTGCGTGGGGGCTGATCCTCAGGCATTCTGGAATGATCCTGAGCTCCATAGTCCTTTTTAGGCACGCTTAATAAATTGTGGCGCACAAAGACTCCATGAGACGAAAAGAGTGAAGTCGATGAGGCTTTATTAAGCGTGTCTGTTCCCCAGCAGCCCGATAGTAAACTGGCCTGCGGGGGAAGGCACCGGCTTCTTATACTTCGCCTTCAGGGCGGAGTATGAGGTCAACGGCCAACCAGGACCCGGGATCTGTCAGCCAATGACATTAGGGCTTCCAGTCCCACATGACCCCCAATACATACTACCACACTAAACAAGCTTCACTTTCAGTTTTCCAAGCTTTACAAAATCCCGTTGAGCCATTTAAAGAATATTTAAACCAGGAACAAAACACAGAGTTTTGCTAGTTGCATAGCAATGAAGGGGTCTGTACATTTGGAAAATTAAGGTAAAAAGGCTGCCACCGGTACAATTTATCCGAAATAAAAGGCAACCTTTTGATTAATATGCTGAAGTAAAGCACTTCCAGGTGGGAATTCTTTTCTCCCGGCCAGAAATTTAATCAACAGTTATGCATTAACATAAAGGGAAGTTGTATAATCAATTGAGATTCATTGCTGAAAAATCTTTTCTAAATATAACAAGAGCCCTTTCACATCTCAAATAATTGTGCTGCATCAGTTCTAGAGGAATATCATTTTGAGGTTAAAACGACATTGGCCGAAATCTTCCGCCCTCGTTCACGGCTGGGATTTCCCGTGCTGCAAACAGTTTTGGCTGGAATGTCAAATTTTCTGTTCTCGCTCGCAACACAGAACTGTTCTCAAATCATTCCCCCCCCCCCCCCCCTTGTCCAGTCTCTTCCCATCTACAAACATAACGCTTCTGATGTCCGAAACAATGTTGACCAATTTCCAGTTTCCTCGCCCAACAGAAGTCCAGTCCCCCAGCACCCTGCACCAGGAAGGTGGGAGGACCCTTGCCTGTGCTGTCACCATTAGAGTGTTGATGTATGGTTCTTCCATCTAAAACCAAAAGGTACCCAAATACTGGGCGTGATTCTCCCAAATAAATTCTAAGTTAATTTGTGGCGGGTTTCTCAAAGGGTTTCTCGTCAGCTCTGCCGGCGAGTTCCCCACCCCTATTCAATGACACTAGTCACTTTTCTGGGCCTGTGGAGTTTCTCACCGGTTTAGCCCACACTTAGGGTGGCACTGTTGGGGGGTGGTCCAGGGGCGCACGAGCCGGCCAAAGGGGGGGGGCACTATTTTGCAGGCCGTCGGCATGCGTATTCCCGACTACGGACCCGGCAATTTTCCGGGTCATATCGGCAGCTATAGCTGGGTGCTCCACGCTGCCGGCATGCTAGCCCCCAGCTAATATGGAGGATCGATGGCCATTTTGCGCTGAATGTTCGGGCGTAAAACGCCACTGTTTCCACGCTGGCGTGTGGACATAGCCTCACAGTCGGAGAATGCAGCTCCTAGAACTTTTTTTTTTAGCTCTAGGAAGGTGAACTCGGAGATCTGGCTGCCATTTTGAAAGGGTGCCCCGATCTCTAGCTGAGCTTGTGGGTCCCCCACAGTCCCCACCCATGGGCAATGTGTAGCCATGTAAAATGGCTGACTCCCGATTAGAATGGCCAAACCCCGATTTAAAATGGCGAATGGAAGAGGCTGATGGGAAAATCAGCCAACAGGACTCAAACAGACAGCTGCAGGCAAAACTGTGTATTCGCCTCTGGGGAAGCCAGACCAAACCGATACCTGCAGCCATCAACATGACAACACCCAAGGCATCTGCATATTAATCAGCAATCCCCGGGAACAATTGATACAAAATAGACACACAAAGCCGACCCAGACCATTCGGCGTCAGCAGGAGCTGACACAAAAAGAGGTAAACGACCACCCCTCGATCATGGAATCGCTCCAGTATTGGAGAATATCGAACCAAGTGATTGGGACCAAGTCCAATCACTTGGAACCAGGTACAAGGTCCGCTCCGAGAGGCGGGAAGCCCCTGGGGACTATAAGAATAGGGGCCAAGTTCAAATCGACCCTTCTTTCCCTTCTTCCCCTCTCCGCACCCTTCGAGACCCTTCTGCAAGAGAACGTAAGTTTTACTCCAACGATTGCTACGAGATAGGCACTCCTGACTATCGACCTGTACCAGCCTTTGAATCCCGCAGGCTCAGAACCCATTCGAAAGGCCATTCGTTTCCCTGACCTGGTGGGCCATTTCCAAAGTTAAGTATTGGCCTGTTAGATGTAGGAAGTAGCTTAGAAGTAGAATTAATGTATAAGTATTAATTGCTGTATATATAATAAATGAGCGTTGATTTAACTCTTACTAAGCGGTGTGTTGGATTATTAATCATTACTCGGACTTGAACCACGTGGCGGTATCAGAAAGATACCTGGCGACTCAAGAGCAAAGGTGACAGAATTAGAGCAATTAAACTAAGGCTAAAACGAGCAACAAATGTCACCCCCCAAACACATGGACACTTCCCCAGACTTCCCAAGTGAGGACACCCCGTTGTGGGGGTCCCTCCTCTTCAGGGCCCCCAAAAGCCCCCTAACAGCACCCCCTCCCTTCTAGGAACCCCACAGGTCAACCCCCAAAACCCCCGGAGGCCCCACTCCACCATCATTCACGCCCATAAGCGGGCAATTTATGTCCACCTAAGGGCCTCAATTCATTGCCACTAATATTAATCCAGCTGTGGGTGGGGCCTCTGTTGTGTGTGTTTTAATGGCTCCCAGAGGGTGGGGTGAGGTGTGGTTGGGGGTCCCTCATTCAAAGGTATCAGAGATGGAGTAGCCATCTCCCTGCCCATTCCCCTGACTCCCTCCTCCCAGCTCATGTATCCCGGCCCATGAATGCCATCCCACTCAAGTGTCAAGATAAAATGAAGCTGGGTGTTTAACAGATAGCAAATTAGCATTTCCGCCTAGCCACAAGGCCGGTATGATTCACATTGCCATGGAGAATTCACCCCAATGAAACACATGTTGATTTATCCAGTTGCGATTGTAATACGAGTTTGGACAATTGACATGAATTGAATGTGAGAAACATTTGCAGCTTATTCTCTGTGGGGTGTAAGAAGAAGAACATTAATTCCCAGGTATTGGCAGTACATGTGCTGAAACAACTTATTGTCACAGGAGTAACGTTTGCAATTGTTTTATTTTAAAATTATTTTGCCCCATTAACTTTCTTCCCATATATCCTTAGGATGCTTATTAATGTTAACATACAGTTCCCTATGCTATCTACTACTCCACGTAAGTGATCAGTTTTCACCAACGTCGAGTATTGATGTGCCTTTTACATTCTGGAACTTCAACTTTAAGCCACATTTTCCATCTAATTCCACCGGATAGTCACTGAGGGCAGTAATTTGGATGAGTTATTTCCTTTCCTAGTTCAGAGAAGCTCGCTGTTGTTCAGTGGTAGCTCTCTTGTCCCTGAGTTGGCAGATTGGGTGTTCATGCCCCCCTCCAAGGACTCAAGCATGTAAAATCCAGGATGACACTTCAGGCTGGCACTGTCAATGGTGGGATATCTTTTGGATCAGATGCTAAAGAAAGTGCATCCGCTCTCTCTGGTGGGCATAAAAGGTCCCACAGCACTATTTTGAAGATGCTCAGGAGAGTTCCACCCAGTGCTCTAGTCAATATTTATCCCTCATCCAACATTGCTAAACATATTACGTGATCATTATTATATGCCATGCGCATATTCTTTTGAAGGTAAAGACCCAGGGAGGACATGAAGAAACTTTTTTCAAATTTATTATGGATCTGGAATGCGCTGCTTGAAAATCTGGCAGAAGCAGGTTCAATAGTAACTTTCAAAAGGGACTTGAGGAAATGTATTTGCAGGGCCATGGGAAATTAATGGGGTAGTGGGACTATGATCATTGTTTCAAAAAGTCAACATAGGCACAACGGGCTATATGGCTTCTTCTGTTCTGCGTCCTCCTATCATTACTGAGGGAGCCATGTTGGGAAATTAAACTAGAGACCTTCCTAATCCAGAGACCCAGGGCAAGATCTGGAAACCCAGGTTCAAATCCCGTCATGGCAGATGGTGAAATTTGAATTCAATAAAAATCTGGAATTAAAAGTCTAATGATGACCATGAGTCACTGATTGTCGTAAAAACCCATTTGGTTTAGGCAAGGAAATCTGCCATCCTTACTTGGTCTGCCCTCCACATCCACAGCAATGTGGCTGGCTCGCAAATATCCTCTGAAGTAGAGAGCAGTTAGGGACAGGCATTAAATGCTGGCCCAGCTAGCGACGCTCACATCCCATAAAAAATAATTTTTTAACAACTCTACACTGAGCAGTGAATTGCCAACTGAAATACTGGGGAGTCTTAGTTCCATCATCTCAAAGACTTGAAAATAATGGGGGATCCTGGTTTAACAAGACTGAAGAACCTAAAGCAATTAATATCAGTACAGAGGAAGTATTGGAGAACTTAATGGGACTGAAAGGTGACAAATCTCTGGACCTGACAGCCAATCCAAATGTTCTGAAAGAGGTGTCCGCAGGGATAGTGAATGCTCTGATTATGATTTTTCAAAATTCCCAATATTCTGGAATGATTCCACGGGTTGAAAAGTGCCAAATGCAACTTTACTGTCCAAGAAAGGAGAGAGAGAGAAAATAGGGAACTGCATGCCAGTTAACCTGACATCAGTCCTCAGGAAAGTGCTGGAATCCATTATTCAGGAAGGGGTAACAGGGTCATTAGAAAATATTGCACGAATGTCAATATGGTTTTACTAATGGGAAATCATGTTTGTCAAATATATTAGGATTTTCTGAGTAGGTAACTAGCATTGTAGATAAGAGGGAACCAATGGATGTTGTATGTTTGGCTTTTTAATAGGCATTCAATAATGTGTCAAACAAAAGGTTGTTGCATGAGGTAAGGGTTCATCAGGCTGGGAGCAACAAAGTAGCATGAATAGAGGCTTGGTTCAAAGACTGAGAGAGTAGGAATGGACAGGTTATTTTTGGGTTAGTGGATCGAGTACCACATGGATCAGTGCTGGGGCCTCAGTTATTTACAATCTATATTAATGACTTAGATGAAAGGACCGAGTGTAATATTTCCCGATGATACAAAGCTAAGTGGGAAAGTAAACTGTGAGGAGCACATGAAGAGTCCACAAGGGGATACTGATAGGTTACATTAAGTGAGCAAGAAGATGGGAGATGCGGTATAATGTAGAAAAAATGTGAGGGTTATTCACTCTGGTCGGAAGAATGAAAAATTTGAATATGTTTTAAATAGTGAGAAGCTATTAAATTTTGGTGTTCAGAGGGCTTTATGTGTTCTTGTACAAGAAACAGTGTTAACATGCAGGTACAGCAAGCAATAAGGCAAATGGCATGTTGGTTCTTACTACAATGGGTTTGGAGTATAAGAATGCGAACTTCTTGCTGCATTTGTAGAGGGCTTTTGAGATATTACATCTGGAACTACGTACAGCTTTGGTCTCCAAGCCTACAGAAGTTTCTTCAGATTAATTCCTGGGATGAGAAGATGAGGAACGATTAGTGCAGAATTGGTCTCTACACTTTGGGATTCTGAAGAATAGAAGGGGTTCTCATTAAAACATAGATTTGAGAATATTTGACAGGGTAGTTCTGAGAGGCTGTTTTCCCCTGGTTGCAGAGTCTAGAACTCAAGATCATAGTCTCAGAATAAAGGGGATCACTGTTTTGGACTGAGAAAGGAGAGATTTCTACACTTGGAGGATTGGAAATTTTGAATGGGAATTGGGAATGGCTGTGGATGCTAGTTGTTGAGTATCGGTAGATTTTTGGACTCGAATAAATGAAGTGACATGGGAACTAGGCAGGAAAGTGGAGTTGAGGTGGAAGATTAGCCAATGATCTTATTGAAAGGTGGAGCAGGCCTGTGGGGGCCACATGGCCTAATCCTGTTTCTATTTCTTATATTCTTACACTAATCCCATCTGGCCAGTGATCCACTTACCCGCATTTATCTTCATTAGAACTCATGAGCACAAATCAATTCATGGAAAGGGCGCTTACAATTCCAATTTAGGGCTTCCATAAAAGGCATAATTATTTTTTTAAACCTTTTTTCTTTAAACAATCCATCCAAGCCAAAAGTTTTTACCTAATTCTTCAATCAACATTATACATCTACTCGAGCCAGACAAGTTTTAAGTTAATCAGTGTTGAAATGTTAATTATAGTTTTTTGAAACTTTGTGCTTTTAAAAGAATTAAACACGGCATTTAGTGGCAGTGATTACAAACAAAGAAAATGTAGTGGGTCTGTACTGTGCGCTAAGCCAGGCAGTGCATGGAACTTTATCTTATTGTTTACAGGCATTCTAAAATATGAACTGATATTGATCATCTTTAGAAGATAAACAAGAATAAACAGTGGTTTACAGAGAATGAATGATGGAGTGTAATTGAGAAGCAGCAAGTGCACAACCTCTGCCTCTGATGGTTGAATGGGTTGCTTGGTCCGTTACATCATGCGTTGCCCATTTTTTAGTAAATTGCACTACAGAAGGAATTTAACAGTTTATGAAATGCACCAATGGAAATTGGAACAACATTACTAAAGTGGAAGGAAGACAATGGGGCTTCTGCTCTCACCGTAGTGACAAAAATTGAATCCCTCAAAGCGTATGTAGTATTCGGAAAACAGAACGAGAGACTTGCACTTATATAGCACCCTTCTTGGACTTAGGATGCTCCAATGTGCTTTACAGTCAGTGAAGTACTTTTGAAATGTAATCACAATTGTAATGTACAGCAGTCAATTAGTGCATAGTAATTCCCACAAATATGATAATAACTAAATCATCAGTTTGAGAGTGTTGTTTGAGTGGTAGTTCTTGGACCTTTCTTTGAATACCACCATGAAGTCTTTTAAGTCCATCTGAGAGGGCAGACAGGGGTCGGAATCATTTGGCCGTTGGAATTCACTGTCCCCGGCGGCAGAGCACTCCCGCCCGTGGGTTTCCCATTGGAGTGAGGTGGCTTCAATGGGGAAATCCCATTGATAAACGGCGGGAAGAGAGAATTCCACTGCCAGCGAATGGCATTGCCACCGGGAAACATGGGGAATGGAAAATCCAGCCCAGGGTCTTCTTTTAGAGTCTCCTCTGAAAGACTGTGGGCGGGATTCTCCGGTTCTCCAGCTGCGTGTTTCACGGCAGCACGCTGTTCGCTGGTGGCGGGATTCTGTCTTCCCGCCGCTTGGCAGTGAGATGTCCCATTATAACAGTCCCACACCACCGGGGGTGCTCTGCCGGTGGGAAAGGTGCATCACAACAGCCGGAGAATTCCGGCCAATACCTCTGAAATTGCAGCACCCCTTGAGTACTATACAAAAGCACCAGACCAAATGTTGTGCTCAGACCTCTGGAGTGGGGTAGAACCCGTAACCTACTGACTCAGAGGTCAGCCACAGCTGACAACCTGAATTAAGTTCAAACAAAATAACAGTGACATGTAAAGAATAAGATCTAAAGAACTAAGTTCAACCACTTTCATGTTTCAACAACATTTTTTTAAAAATCTCTCAACTTATTGTCTGGGGCTCTCTTTGTGTTGTCATAAGGATTGTCTTTATTTCCAAAATCTCAGTGCACATCTCCTTTTGCACAATTATGTCTTGGCACACAACTAAGCAGTTAATTTCCTTAGTAGTCCAGCAGACGACCTTCTAACCATTTGTTTTTGTTGGCCTTTTGAATCCCGCATGTTAAGATGTCACCTCTAATTGGGAGTTCTACATTTTAATCTCCAATTGAAATCTCTGTGCTGTTCCAATAGCTGTTTCCTGAAGAATTTCATCACCTAAAATCTGTTGACTTTTTCTTCAAGTATTTAACAGATAATCTCGGCAATTTTCCATAATCTGGCACTTCCGTACCTAACATGGAAACATTTAGGGCGGGATTCTCCGGCCGTGTTTGCCCGGCGACCGGAGTATCCCGCCCGAGTCAATGGATCTTTCCTTGGCAGCGTCTCGCCGGTGGCGTTCTTGCAGTGGGCGGGGCAGGAGAATCCAGCCCTGTCAGTTTAGAAGTAGTGTTAAATGATGGAATTAGGATTAATGCACTTTAATTGAAAAATAGTCACATTTTATTGACCTTTGCAATTCTTATGCACTCTCAAAACCTTCCTTCTAATGTCCAACATTTAAGACTGATAGCAGGGAGAGTGGAATTTGCATTCGGTTAACATTGAATCCTGAGTATGGGATTGAATCCATTCCGTGGTACTGACTCGTCAATTTGTCAGCTATAAGGAGTCCTATCAATCGTGGTGTGGATTTAGCATTGATAATGACAGAGTAGACGTTTTGCATTGGTTGCAGCTGGAACTGCATGGTACAGGCTCACCATCAAACTAAGTGAAAACATGACTAACTCTGATGTATCTTTGTGAATCACCCCAATTAGACCGGTGCAGAGTAAACTCGTGGCATATATAATTCGACAGTCTTCACCGACTGATTGATCATATTAGAATTAAGTCAGCTGTGTCTATAGATAATAGGATATAATGGGTGGGATTCTCCGGTCCCCCAGCCGCTTATTTCTCGGCCGTGCTCCGTTCGTGCTTAGTTCTGGGGAGGCCGTTAAATTGGACTCACATTCCGCTAATGAGTTGAGGAGATTGGTCGTAATTGGTGTCAATCACTGTCTCGCCACGTTTAGGCGGGATTCTGAACCCGCCGCCGTGAGCGGGCCGGTTAGGTCGCACACAGCTTCCGCCTGGCATGGATGCTGATTTTGGCCTCTCCCACTGTTTAACCGGCTCGCCCGTATCTGCGCTGGGCACAATGCGGCCGTTAAATCATGCCCGATATCTTTACTGTGATGACATCATAAAATGTCACTGTCCCCAATGCACAGTGATTTTTAGCCTAACATAAAAGAATGATTACACAGAGTAATTACTAATTGCACAATGCAATAAGTTGACACCATTATTGCTAATAATTTGTCACCGAGGTATATTAAGTCATTCCATGTTCAAGTTTAGATACTGGGGCATAAAATAGGTAATATTAACATAATTATTAAGTGTTCTTAATCTAGAAAGATCCTGATTTCCACTTCACTTTGTTATAGCATGACTGGAGTCATCCCACTCGCTGCGTGATGTCTCTCTTCCGTTCTATGTTACGGAAATTGCAGACATATCAGGCAGCAGTGATCAGGGGCAGAATTCTCCGCAACCGGCGCGATGTCCGCCGACCGGCGCCAAAAACGGCACGAATCAGTCCGGCATCGCGCCGCCCCAAAGGTGCGGAATCCTCCGCATCTTGAGCGGCCGAGCCCTAACCTTGAGGGGCTAGGCCCCCGCCGGACTGATTTCCGCCCCGCCAGCTGGCGGGAAAGGCCTTTGGCGCCACGCCAGCTGCCGCGGAAATGGCTTTGGCGGGCGGCGCATGCGAGGGAGCGTCAGCGGCCGCTCACGGCATCCCCGCGCATGCGCAGTGGAGGGGGTCTCTTCCGCCTCCGCCATGGTGGAGGCCGTGGCAAAGGCGGAAGGAAAAGAGTGCCCCCACGCACAGGCCCGCCCGTGGATCGGTGGGCCCCGATCGCGGGCCAGGCCACCGTGGAGGCACCCCCCGGGGCCAGATCGCCCCGCGCCCCCCCCCCAGGACCCCGGAGCCCGCCCGCGCCGCCTTGTCCCGCCGGAAAGAGAGGTGGTTTAATCCACGCCGGCGGGACAGGCATTCCAGCAGCGGGACTTCGGACCATCCGGGCCGGAGAATCGCCGGGGGGGGGGGCCCCGCTAACCGGCGTGGCGCGATTCCCGCCCCCGCCGAATATCCGGTGCTGGAGAATTCAGCAACCGGCAGGGGCAGGATTCACGCCAGCCCCCGGCGATTCTCCGACCCGGCGGGGGGTCGGAGACTCCCAGATGTGTGAGAAAGGGCGAGATTGTGATTAGTGGCTGAAATCATGTGGAAAAATTTAAATAGTTGATTGAAAACAACAAATGGAAGCGACAATCAAAGGAGAAAAGTAATGGCCACTGACAGGTGGTGAGAGGAGATTACAGCAGCTCAAATAATTTTTCTTGTTTGGCAACACGAGATAGAACAAATCCCCTCAGACCGCTTCAGAACATTTTAGTCCCACAGAAAATGCAAATCAATTGCCTCAGTTGGCAACAAATTTCTCAGCGTGAGAAATGGCAAAAATATTCAGAACGAGAATAGGCAGAGTGACATTTTCAGGTCTGGAGGAAAACATTTTTAGCAATGCCCAAAACTGTTGCCATGGCATCTTTGAGTGATTCACAGCAAGATCATTTGGATTTATTTTAAAGCATATGCCTACCTATTTGTCTTAATGAAAGTAGAGAGCAGGACGGGGAAAATGAGCCATTGACAGAGGAATATAGAAACAGCAATAAAAGAAAATTCAGTTCGTGGAGTTAGTAGCTGTATTTGTATGTACTGTATTCATACATGCTTATGAACTGTAGTTAACCTTAAAATCACTGCCATTGTCTAATGGCTCAGTACTTGTAGAGTTAGCTCTGTAGTTATTACTAACACAAAAAGGTACGTTTATCAAATGATGTCCAATATTTCAGGCTGAACACAGATTGAGTCAGTGATCTTGAACGTAGCACAGGTTATATAATCTGATTTCACCAGATTATAACAGCATTTATAATGAGATGTCATAGAATCATAGAATAGCAACAACACAGAAGGAGGCATCAAGATACATACGAAGGGAAATACCTGACTTAGTAAACCAGTGGTGGTAGCTTCTCACTTACATCAGTATGGCTGAGGTTTTTCTCACTCAAACGGTTTGACTATCATCAATCGCAGGAAATTCCCACAGGAGTTAGGCTCGAGATATATATGTCTCACAGTACAAGACAGTATTTTATCAGCATCATTCAGTGTAAAATACCTTCACCAAACCCAGGGTTGTCAAACAGTGGTAGGATTAATATAAATTACCAATTTGTAAAACAAATATTTTGTTTCATTGACATTTTCTGCAAAATGGTTTGTATACTATCTTGGATGAAGTGCAAGGTAAATGTCCCTTAAAACGTAGGTTGTTAATAATATTCCCTAAATATTTAGTCTGATTCTCCAGAACCTCACTCTCCAAATTTACAATAATATATTTTCTATAAGAGGAAGAAGATGCCATTATGTTGCTCTTTGGAATAAGACTGTGCTGATTATGCCCAACTAGGCAAATTTAAATAAGATCAACTTCTACCAAAGTTGTTTTCATGGCCTTTCCAAACTCCCTTTATGCATTATGAGCACCTGTTTAAACCAAAAACCTTACACAAAGAATCCCAAAAAATAATGGGTGGGATCTTCCATTGCCCGACGCCGATAGCGCAATCATCGATCGGGCGGAGAATCAACTCTGAAATCGGGCCCGGTGTCAGTTTGACGCCAGTTAGCCATGCTCCGCCCCCTCTGAAATGGTGTCATCATGTCGCAACGGCATTGGCGCATCACGCCAAGACCTCCCACGATGCTCCGTCCCCAATGGGCCGAGTTCCCGATGGCGTGGGACACGTCTGGTCTCAGCCGTACGGGAACCTGGTGTGGCCACCACATTTGGCCGGGATCAGTGCCGCTGGCCAGGAGGGAGGGGGCTTCCGAGAGAGCTGGGGAGACGGACGAGGGGTGGCCAAGGGGTGGGCTGTGGGGCCGTGGATGGCAGGTTGGGTCCGCGCACGGCCGACGCCATGTTGCACGGCGCAACCGCTGCAAGCCATCAGCCGTCGCATGTGCGGCCAGGGACCCAGCCATTCTCCGGCCGTTTTTGGCACGGGAGCCGCGAGTTTCATCTGGCGCCGGTGCTAGCCCCTCACCGGTTCCGGAATTGGTGAGGGTTTCACACAGATTGTTTGATCATAAAAGACCACACATGCTCCGCTGGAGTCAGCACTTAGCCGCTGATACGGAGAATCCAGCCCAATGGTCTTTGTGATGGCCCTCGTGAGGTAACTGGCTAGAGATGATGTTGAAAAATTATCTATCGTATTCTGCTGAAAACATACTCCAGAAAGGCCATTATCTGCAAGAGAAAGGCCATTATGTCGAAACAATTGCTCAGACAATGTTTAACTGATTTCTCGAGGTCAAGAGAGTTGGATGATCAGCCATGATCATAATGAATGGCGGAGCAGGTTCAAAGGGTTGAATGGCCTCCTCCTGCTCTTTTCTATGTTTCTAACAGGAGCATGACCCTGACAGATGCAGGTTTTCCCAAAAGACTTAAGGAGCCTTAAGTGGGTCACACATTCAGGCAACGCCGCCACTCAAAATTCTCTGGTTCTAGCTCGGATTGAGATTGGGGAGTGACATATGTAGACAGAAGTTTGAATTTTCAACAGAGGGGATTGTTTACTTTATGTCTGGAGTTCAAAGGATGCCTTTCAGAAGGAAATGGTTATTTCTGTCTTTGACCGTAAAGGCCTTGAGATGCGGGTGGGGGGGTTGTTAATGAAGGGACAATTTTAGCATGGCCAATGCATCTAACCTGCAGCAGACATGGAACTGCCCAACTGTGAACTCAATACAACAAGGACGTTCAAATTCTCTAAAAATCGGGGAGCGGGTGGGGTTGGCTAAAAAACCAGGCCTGTCCCATACAAACATAAGGACTAGGAACAAGAGTAGGCTATCTGGCCCCTCGAGCCTGCTCCGCCATTCAATGAGATCATGGCTGATCTTTTGTGGACTCAGCTCCTTGTACCGCCCGCTCACCTTTTATTGCTTTACTGTTCAAAAATCTATCTACCTTTTGCCTGAAAAACATTTAACGAGGTAGCCTCAACTGCAGGGAATTCCACAAATTCACGACTCCTTCGATGAAGAAGTTCCTCCTCAATTTAGTCCTAAATCTGCTCCCCCTTATTTTGAGGCTATGACCCCTAGTTCTAGTTCCACCGGTGAAAACAATCTCCCTGCTTCTATCCTATCCATTCCCTTCATAATGTTATTATATTTCTATAAGATTTCTACACAATTTTATATGTTTCTATAAGATCCCCCCTCATTCTTCTAAATTCCAATGAGTATAGTCCCAGTCAACATAGTCTCTCCTCATAAACTAATCCTCTCAACTCCGGAATCAACCTAGTGAATCTCCTCTGCACCCCCTCCAGTGTCAGTGCATCCTTTCTCAAGTAAGGAGACCAAAACTGTACACATGTTTGTGATGGCGCAAGCATTATGATAAGGCACTTTATAATCCCCCACCTCTCCCCCAGAGCCACGTAATTCTTTGAGAGAAGGAGAAAAAAACCAGGAAAATAATACAGGGTCAATAAATGTCAGGAATTATCAGAGCTGCTCTTAAATTGGAAGTGCATTAGAGTCTGGAGTTGCTCTTTGAATGTTTCTGGGATTTCATTTTTTGATCCGTATTTATACCTGCAGTAGGATGTGTTCTAGCAGTCTGGTTCATTGTTCATTAGAATAGGCTTCAACCAGATGCCTCTGCAAGCTATTAAAAAAATAATTGCATAGAAAATTTCTTCCTGATTCAACTTGCACCATAGCCACAGAAGGCAATGGTAAATGTTTGGACTTCTGAGTATTCTTCAAACTATAAATCACAGCCAAGGGTTTCAATCTGTGTACACCCAGCAATTAACTTCACGAATAATCAGTAGCTACTGGTAGCTAAACTATTTGCCAGAATGGCTGTATTTGCATAGCAAGTGGAAATATGGGAAAAGCACTGTCAAATCTATCTCGTCAAAGGTTTTTATATGGAATAGCCCAGTTATACATGAACATCTCTTAGCCACGGCTGGTTGACTGGCACAGCAAAGTACAGAAAGTAAAGACTATACAATCCACATCCGTAAGGTGGAACGTACTGACTGGGAAGAAAGGAAATGACAAACCGCAGCCTTACATTGCCCTTAAGTAGCTAACTGTAACAGGCAAGTCCCCAGAGTTTCCCTTCTCAGGACCGCACGCACACACATGTGGAGTCTCTCCCAGCAATTCCCACACATCCCGAGCTCCTGCTGCACCATCTACTACCAGTCCCGACACAGCCTGATCGAATGCAATCTCTCAGCACTACCACACAGCCTTTTTTGCTGTAGTCCACATGCTCATAGCTCCCATGTGGCCTCTCAATGTTCCGTAAACAACAAATTAATTCTGGACCAACCAGGATTTCAACTGACCAGATTTGGGAAAAGGCACTAGTTACATCTCAAGTCACAGGGAAGAATTTCTCAGGCATCAACCCACCTATTGTAACTTGAATATGCCTTACTGAGTTAATTTAAACCATTCATATCACTGGGGCGCTAATATTCCTGTTGACAAAACATTCGCCCAAGCTTTGCCAATGTCCATGACTTCAGCTTATTTCCTATAATCAATGTTATTTATAGAGTGGAGACGAGGAGCATTTATCGCTTATACAGACAAAATCTGCCTTCTCAGGAGCAAGTTGAGGCTTACTCCTATTTTGCATTAGATATCCACACATACATGACAGGGCTTCGCGAATATGATCGGGAACCCATAGCCTTGATATATTTTTCCCCTCCCTAATCCAGGGTGCTGGAAGGGCAGCATGGTGGCGCAGTGGGTCGCTGCTGCCTCACAACGCCGAGGTCCCAGGTTCGATCCCGGCTCTGGGTCACTGTCCGTTTGGAGTTTACACATTCTCCCCGTGTTTGCGTGGGTCGTCACCCCCACAATGCAAAAGA
The DNA here is from genome assembly GCF_047496885.1 of Scyliorhinus torazame. Lineage (NCBI taxonomy): Eukaryota > Metazoa > Chordata > Chondrichthyes > Carcharhiniformes > Scyliorhinidae > Scyliorhinus > Scyliorhinus torazame. Next base: position 129,422,335 of record NC_092722.1, read on the forward strand.
TGTGCAGGGTAGGTGGATTGGCCATGCTAAATTGCCCCTTAATTGGAAAAAATGAATTGGGAGCTCTAAATTTATATTTTAAAAAAATTCGAAAAATTATTTATTTACTTGTCATGGGTAAAGCTCCAAGTATTGATTTTTTTTAAAAAAATGTTCTTAAGAATTTTTCAACAATATTTTCCACCTTACAAACAACCCCCCCCCCCCCCGCCCCCCCCCCCCCGTAACAAAGAAAAGAAAGAGAACTCGCGTTGCAAGACATGAACATGGCAAGTCAATAAAATACAGAACTTTGTACATTGGTTTCCTCCCGTACATTCCGGATCATTCATGTGTTTTCTTGCTCAAATGCCCCCCAAAGGAACCTTCCCCCCCCCTCCCTCCCCTACCCCCCCTCCCCCCACGAATGATGTCCCCCTCCCCCCACCCCCCCTGGGTTGCTGCTGCTGTCCGACCTTCATCTAACGCTCCGCGAGATGGTCTAGGAACGGTTGCCACCGCCTGTAGAACCCCTGCGCAGACCCTCTCAAGGCAAACTTTATCCTTTCCAACTTGATAAACCCAGCCATATCATTTATCCAGGCCTCCACGCTGGGGGGCTTCACCTCCTTCCACATTAGCAAGATCCTTTGCCGGGCTATTAGTGTTGCAAAGGCCAGAATGCCGGCCTCTTTCGCCTCCTGCACTCCCGGCTCGTCCACTACTCCAAATAGTGCTAGCCCCCAGCTTGGCTTGACCCGGACTTTCACCACCTTAGATACTGTTCCCGCAACTCCCCTCCAGAACCCCTCCAGTGCCGGGCATGACCAAAACATATGGACATGGTTCGCCGGACTTCCTGAGCACCTCCCACATCTGTCCTCCACCCCAAAGAACCTAATCAGCCTCGCCCCCGTCATATGCGTTCTATGAACCACCTTAAATTGTATCAGGCTAAGCCTGGCACACGAGGAAGAGGAATTAACCCGACTTAGGGCATCAGCCCATAAGCTCCAAGTATTGATGACATACTGCCTGAACACATCAAGCATGGGAAACCAACACTCCTCCAGCATCTGCATGAACTGCTCTGTCTCTGCTGGAGAGAGAGGGGGCAGTGCCCTCGGATATGCGTGATGCAAAGATTGTGATTACAACAATTATCGAGGCATCTCCCCGCTGAGCATTGTGGGGAAATTATTTGCCCATGTTGTCCTTGTCAGACTGCAGATCCTGGCTGAATGCATCTACCCCAAGTCCAAGTGCAGTTTCAGAACTGGGGGATCTACAATATCGACATGATTTTTGACAAGTCCTCTTCAAAGAGTTGCTCTATGCTGACGACGCCAATTAACATTCCGTACCGAGAAACACCTTCAGCAGCAAATGGACAGAATCTATTGTGCCTGGAAAGACTTTTGTCTTCCTTTTTTGCTGATGGTCAAACCAATGTCATGGTCCAGAATGTTGCCATCAGCATTGGCAATGTAACACTGGAGGTTGCTGATACCTTCACATATCTAGACTTCAGAATCACCAGCAATCTGGCACTTGATGCTGAAACTCTCATCACAGAAGCTGCAGCTGTTATGTCCGAGTTGAGTAAGGGAGTGTGAAACAACAGCAACCTGACTGAGAACACTAAGTGCAAGTCTACCGTGCCTTTGTTCTCAATGCACTCCTCTAAAGTGCAGAGAGAGACTTAGACAACATATGCAATGGCAGGAGAAAAAGCTGAACATCTAAATGATGTTTCCCCTGACAGATTTCCATGAAACAGAGTATTATGTCAGACACCAGGAGATAAAGGGAGGCATCATGCGACAACAGCGATGATTAATTTGCCATTGGCAGGTTTTAGCATCTTCCTTTTGCAGATTTCCATCTGGATTTTAAATCAGAATTGTTGAACAAGTTAATACCCAGAAGCCTAATTTTAAATGGTCATATTTTATTTCTCCTCTGCTAGTGTAATAATCTTTCCCCCCTTCTGCTCTTTTGGCAGGACCACTGAAAACTAATGGTTATGCTGTGATTCACACCATATGTCATACTTGGCGTAACTTACAGTATTTGAGCAAAATTAACTTTGTTTAAAAACTCTCAATGATTCCCCTACCACGTAGAACATTGTTTAGGAGTGCTGTCACATTCATACTGTTTTGTTTGAGTTAACAGTACATCTGTTTCAATGTTCTGGTAACAGATCACACTGCAATAGAAGCAAACAAGAATTTGAAACTGCATACTCAGCTAAACGGAGGTAGTATATAATAACAGTCTGAAGATTCAGGTAGTACTGAGGTGTATACAATAACAGATTCAGATACTCCTGAGTTTAGCTCATTTGATTTATCGTTCCCAGATCAAGGGCAAACATGTCCAAGAGGAAAATTGTGGGTCACTGAAATATAAAAGAGTAGATGAAACTGGTTTTTGGCAGCATTTCAAAATGGGAAACAGTCAATCAATAGCCCCTTTTCCACCGTGATGGTTTTTCTTTCGTTGGCTTCAAGGAAGGCTGCAAAATAAGCTACCAATTCACTCACTGCCCCTTCTGCACTGCTGCCAAAGAGTAACTTTGGGGACCCGATTGGGATCGTCATAAACAGCTTGAAAGCCTTTGGAACAGTTTCAGAACTATCTCAACCTATCAGCAGACTTTGCAATGCAGATCTAGACAGGCACTAAGAAGCAATAGTAATAAGTAATGCAAAGATTGACTTTTATCCAGGCTTGGTGTCATAGCTCCCAAGTTCTGTCAGCATCTGTGTCAACCCCATTGTAGAATGAAACTAGGGCACCATGTCATCCCATAGAGGGAAGATTCATTATAGAACTTAATTAAACTGTTCTTCTTATAAGCAAGAGTATTAGTGTTAGGGGCAACAGTGCAATCAGTAGTTCTCGTTTTCAAGTTGGCCCATTTTTAATATTTTCACATTTGGAATAAATATAATCATAGAGTTACCTGCATGTAAATATTGGAGTGAGACAACACAGGGAAACAATCTAAGGCTACAGGAGACTATGATTTTCCTGGATAATTAACAAAACGTGAGTTTATATACATTTGTTCTTTACGTTACATAGCCTAAGAAGAATGAAATCATTCATAAATGTATAAAATGCGGATTAGATGTTCTAAGAAAATATAACTTCACCAACAGACATGCAGCTGTTTATACCGCATCCGTAACTAATTCCCCAAAAATTAAAACTTCAGAAATCATTCATATCTCAATGAAAATGAATTCTCCTCAAAGTCCTGCTGGCTTGAGCCAGACACGCCATCATTTCTTCACATCAACCGTATCGATTTAATTTTTGATGCAACGCTAAATCCTCAAGAGCTTTTTTGAGGAAAAGGGATGCTTTTCTACTTGTGGTCATAACATTTTTTTTTAAAATTACTGTGCATTTTGCTTGTGGGCAGCATGGTGGCACAGTGGTTGGCACTGCTGTCTCAGAGCGCCAAGGATCCGGGTTCAATTCTGACCTCAGGTGACTGTGTAGAGTTTGCACGTTCTCCCAATGTCTGTGTGTGTTTCCTCCGGGTACTCCGGCTTCCTCTCACAGCCATAGTGCAGGTTAGGTGGAGTGGCCATGCTAAATTGCTCCTTAGTATCCAAAGGTTAGGTGGGGTCATAGGGCAGGGGAGTGGGCTGCTCTTTCAGACGGTCAGTGCAGACTCAATGGGCCCAATGGCCACCTTCTGCACTGTAGGGGTTTTATGATTCTATGATGTTAATATTGATATGAAGGTCTCGAGTGAAGTTATTGCATGACTTTGTGCAGCTAAAATGCTGTCTGGAATATCATATACTGCCCACCAGGCAAAGTGGAGTTTCGGATTTTCACCGGAATTCCCAGTCTCCGCTTGTCTGTCCCTACAGTGCCTATTTGGAACAAAGGATTTTGTCATAAAACATTTAACAAAGGAATGATTTCATTTTCTCTAAAGCCTTTTGTGTAATGCAACAATGTTAAATTGTTACATTGAATTCATAAGGTAGGTCGAATCTGGGACCTATTTAAAATGTTTCTGGAAGAACATGGAAATCTTCCAAATCGAGATCTTAATATTCGTGCTGCAACTTTCTCAAAGGGGTGACTCAGAGACGACAAGCGTCAGGGTCCTTGAAACACACTCACTGAGGCCGCTCTTCATGATCATAACTCTTATAAAGGTTTACACACAGCACATCTACTGACTCCTTGCCCGACAACTGAAGTATTTCAATTCAAATATATTCCAAGTGTCAACGGGTCATTTCAATGTCAGAATGGTGCTGCTTTCACTAAAATGGGCATGAAAGGAGATTAGGAAAAGTTCCCTGGCTCAACAAAGCCTTCACTTAACATGACAATGCAGCAAACATGTGCAAGCTTTTAGTCTTTTAATTAGAACATTGATGCTGCAATCATGGGGGATCTGTAATCGTGGTTTGCAAATTAAAATTGAGTTCCAGTTGTAAGAACAGCAGCCATTGTTTTAATAAGGATTATATTTATGGTAAAGGCATGTTATGCTCTGGTGGTCATCGGATTAAGCAAGGCAGGCCGTCTCTCCTGACTTCCAGATGGGTCCTATGCACATGTCAGTCCACCCAACTTTTCAATGTGCCTAATGTGAAAAGAGATGGCTTGAGACAATCATTATCAATTTAGCTATATTTTATTGGTAAAAATTCATTTAATAATATTAGATGAGAGACTGTGGACATGATTTAATGGGACACAGAGTACTGTTTTGGGTGTGCTTGGCGGGGTGTTTCTCGGCTCCTGCAGCACCGAGAATGACATCACTATTTAACGGCGGTTTGCTGTGTTTTTAGCACAGCTAATCCATCTAACCTGCACACCTTTGGACTGAAACCAGAGCACCCAGAGGAAACTCACGCAGACACGGGGAGAACGTGCAGACGCCGAACAGACAGTGATCCAAACCGGGAATCGAACCTGGGACCCTGGAGCTGTGAAGCAACTGTGCTAACCACTGTGCCACCATGTTTGGGGGGGGGGGGGGGAGGAGGGAGGGAGAAATGAAAGGAAGTGAGGAGAAAAAGGGATGTAAGAGGAGGAAGGAGGGAAAGCAAGAGAAGAGAGAAAGGGAGGGAGGAGAGAAAGCGGGGGGGGGGGAGAAAAAGGGATGGAAGAGAGAAAGGGGAAGGAGAAAAAGGGAGAGAAGAGACAAAAGGAGGGAGGAGAGAAAGGGAGGGAGAGAAAGGGAGGGAGGAGAGGAAAGTGGGAGGGAAGAGAGAAAGGGAGAGTAAAGGGGAAAGAATGAGGGAGTGGGGTATAAGAAGAGAGCTAGAGAGAGGGACGGGGGAGATGAAGAGATAGGAAGACAAAGCGAGGGAGGGAGAGTAAAAGCGATAGAACGAGGGAAGGGGAGAATAAGGTAAAAGCAGCAAATGTCTTCAGTTTTTTCCAGATATTCAATCTTCCAAATTTTGAAATTATGCGTATTCAGCACATTGCTCCATGTAGTAGCCAGTGCCTGACCCCCATATAGAACAATATTTAATGGAGGTGATGGAGGTCTACCGTTCCACTGGAAATCTGGCGAGAGGCCCACAAGCCTCAATTCCCTTCAGGCACTAAACTAGGCAGCAGCGGGTCATCCCTGGGATCAAGGACCTCAAGGTAGAATTCCTTCCCACTGAGAGCTGCCAGTTAATCAGAGGCTAGCAGCTCTACATTGCATAGTAGTGCTACATGAGGTGCAGTGGCAGATGTAGGTATCATCAAGGGAGCGAGGCCACAGGTCAGTGATTCAGGATGGGGCTCGCAGGGTGGGATTCATGCATAAGGAACCAGCAGCAAAGGAGGAAAAATGGCTCTTAGCAGGCTCCCCACTTCTGATAGCAGGTCCCTTCATCAGACACTGAGTGCCTTTGAATGAGGGACTCCATTTGGAAGCCTGCGAGCGACTCTAATAGGTTTGATTTTCAGGAAGGCAGCGGAATACCCTACCCACCGCTGTCTTGTCCAGTTAAATGGCACCCATCATTAAACACATCTCAGAGAGGGGTATTAAATGATGCCATATGGGAAATCTATAAACATTTGCTCTGTAGGTCTTGAGATGAACATTATTGTGAATAAATGCTCTGAAGGTATTATTTCAGATCCTTATGGATTGACCTAATTTTACTTTCTATGTAGTTATTCCAACAGCACACGTCTCTGCAAGACCTTATTTGTAAAGAAATGGGTCTATAAGTTTTAACCTGAACATAATGGTCTGACAGTGGTCATACCTATGACCTGTTGGGAGTAAACAGAAGAATGTGGCATCTCACATTCTTCTCTGATGTGTTATACCATATAAAAATTAAGTACGGGTCATGTGTCATGTATTCCTATTCATGCACATGTAAGGCATTCAATTACTTGGCCAACTTGTGGAAAGTGACTATATCAACACATCAAAAGTATTGGGAGGAAAACTGTTATCCTTGCAAGCCTGGAGCGGATTAAGTCATCAGGTCTCATTCTGTGGTGTGTTAGTAAGAGAAGACTAATTGATTCAAATTCATAAATGCTTTTCCTCTCACATTTTCTGAACTTACCCGATTGCTTGCAATGTTTCCCGTTCATCACTGTGATAGGTAATGATAAGATGGTCACAACAGAGAAACAAAAAGAATGGAGATCTGAGGGGAGGGAAAGGAGAGAAGTGAACAAAGGACAAAGAGAGAAGCAAGGAGAAAGAAAAGGTGAAGCAAATGGATGGCAGTAAATTACGAGAGGAAGGTAAGGAAAGAAGAACAGGAGTGGAGGCAGGAAATAAGGAAAGAGGGAGGGAAGATGAAAGGTAGCAAGAAGTGACGGAGGAACTGCAGAAGGGAAGGAGAATAAGGAAAAGGAATGGAGGGGAAAAAAAGGAAAGGACAAAGGGTCTGAATTAAAATACTGTTTTTCATGTACTTAGAGGGTTCAAAAGCTATTTTCAGGCAGTAAAGAGCATTTAAAATGTGGCCACTGCTGATGTCAATAAATACATCTGCCTGTTTGTACGAGCCTGGGTGCCCCAGACAACGATGAGATAAATGACCAATTTTTAAAGGCGTTAATTGAAGAATAAATCAAAGGAAGGAGATTGGAAAAGAAAGAAATTGCCTTTATATTTCTCTTTGACAAGTGTGGCAAATAACTGCGCAAACCAATCAGTGAACCTTTTGCAAATCACTCCATATTGCATAACGTTGATTAGACAGGCTTAATCCCAGAACCTCCAACTAAAACTAATGTATATTGAGAAATATCTGGCAAATATAAAGAAGCAGATTGTCCAAAATAAATGGTGCAACACTTAATGATGTTAACCAGGTGTTTGAATAAAAAGGATACAGTTTGCTCATATGAGAGCACTTTTGCTTCCTTCATTCTTTTTGTAGTTACCTATTGTTCATTTCTTCATGTAGTAATCCAGGAGATGGGCAGAAGAAGGCTAAACAGGTTTATTTTAACTCAAAAGATAAAGCCACTAGTGCGGTGCACAACACAAATATCCCAACCTGGGATTATCGGAACTATCGGTCCGAGTCTGGGAGCAATGTTTAAAGAGCTCATTAATGAGTCCAAGCTGTTTCAGCCTCCTCCGTTACCATGGGAATTCGTACACTAGGGGCTCCATGGGGAGATCGATTCGTGATCCTCATGAGCGTTCCATAGAATCCCTACAGTGCAGGAAGCCATTCAGAGTGTGCACCGACCCTCTGAAAGAGCAACCCAATCCCCACCCTAACCCCGTAACTCCACCTAACCTGCACATCTTTAGACACTAAGGGGCAATTTTAGCATGGACAATCCACCGAAACAGCGCATCTTTGGACTATGGGAGGAAACAGGAGCACCCGGAGGAAACCCACGCAGACACGGGGAGAACATGCAAACTCCACGCCGCCAGTCACCCGAGGCCAGAATTGAACCCCAGTCCCTAGAGCTGAGGTAGCAGTGCTAACCAATATGGCACCGTATCACCCACTTCACACTTCAGTTTATAAAAGCACAGCTGTAGAGGTGACAGGCTTTTCTTGCCCGATGTTCCTGTTAAACCTTCCCACGTAGCTGCCTCACTCAAAAGCCTGAGCTCTCAAACTTTTCAGAAAGTACACTAAACAATTAATGGGATTAGTGTAGATTTAGAGACGTTTCTTTGGGTGCAGGGTTGATGGGCTATAGGGGTGCTTCTGTACTGTATGATTCTATGATTCTAATTAGTACATTTCATCAGAGGGTGGCAACTACCCATGGATTTGCCAAAAATGCATTCAGTGTTGAAAAGTCAGCAGAGGACAATAATTTGTATATGAAAGTAGACTCCTGTCTGTTTGCCTGTTTGCTGGTCCACTGTCGCAGGTGGGAGGGATAACAGCAACAATGGGGTGGTAATAGTTACGCTGTGGCTTTGGGCCTGCTACTGTCCATTCCCATCTGAAAACCGGGCCAGAAATGTTAAACATCTTACAGGATGTGGGCATCACTGGCTAGGCCAGCAGTCATTGCTCATTCCTGGTTGCCCTACAGAAGGTGGTGGTGAACTGCCTTCTTGAACTGCTGCAGTCCCTGAGATGTAGGTACACCATCAGTACTGTTAGGGAGGGAATTCCAGGATTTTACTCAGTGACAGTGAAGGAATGGCGATGTATTTCCAAGTCAGGATGGTGAGTGACTTGGAGGGGAACCTCCAGCTGGCGGTGTTCCCATGTATCTGCTGCTCTTGTCCTTCAAGATGGTAATGGTCGTGGATTTGGAAGGTATTGCCTAAGGAACCTTGGTGAGCTCTGCAGTGCATCTGTAGATAGTACATGTGACTGCCACTGTTGTCGATGGAAAAATTGAATGTTTGTGAAAGAGGTATCAATCAAGTGGGCTGCTTTGTCCTGGATGGTGCTGAGTGTTGCTGGAACTACATTCATCCAGGCAAGAGGAGAGTATTCCATTACACTCCTGACTTGTACCTTGTTGATGGTGGGCAGGCTTTGGGGAGTCAGAAGGTAAGTTACTCGCCACAGGATTCCAAGCCTTTGACCTGTTTTGAAAGCCACAGTATTTATATGGCCAGTCCAGTTCAGTTTCTGATCAATGGTAATCGCCAGGATGTTGATAGTGAGAGATTCAGCGATGGTAATGCCATTTAACTAATATAATTTATATCTTTAGTGTTTCCATGGACTTTAACCTATTAATATAGAGTTAAAACTGCTGCAACAATAAGAAACAAAATGGAACTGGACAGCACATTGCTGAACTTCCTAATTTGGAAATGTTTGTTGAAAAAAAGTAAGCAAGTCTCTGGAGTACTGCGGACGAAGTGGTGGAATCACATTTGGAATAACGACTTTCTTTTGGTCACGTCAGGCCAATTGATTAAAGCAGCAAGAAGCAATTACAAGCAAGAGAAACATACAGCTACAAAGCCTTTTAATGAATCAAATATTTTCCATTACCTCCCAAACCAATTAAACAGATCCACAGACCAAATGACTGGAAATAGAAAAAGAACACAGTCAGACTTTGCTTTCGGGAAGTGAGTGGGGAATTTCCTAGTTACAGACTATGTAAACCTGTTTTTCAGACAATTTCATAAGTAATTAATCAGTCTGTAGAATAATTTGACCTATATCTCCATGAAAGGTTAGTTATGTTATTTGGAAATTATTTTCATTTTCACATCATCACTTGTGATTAAACATTTGGGGCAGGAATCAGGAAGCATGAGTTGGGACACTTTGCGATGTCGCTTTCCTGGCTTCTGAAAGTCAGCCCATTCATGCGGAATTTTCATCTTCCAAAGTCGAAGCATGCCCACCACCTCCCGAAGCAGGTACAAGGCAGGAGGATGTCGAGGACAGCAGGTTATAAAGCCTGCCTGCTCACTAGACCCAGTTCTCTACATTGTTAAGACCCCTAGCCCTCACCCACCCCATATCTCCCGTTAACCCTCAGTAACCCCTCATATCCCCCAAAAACCTTTTCCATGTCACCCATGCACTCTCCATGCTTCCCATGCCCCTTCTATGCCCCTTAGATATCCTTAAAGCGCCCCCCCCGATGTCTTCTCTACGCCCATGCATCCTCTAAACGCCCATGCATCCACAGTAACTTCACTGCAGTGTTAATGTAAGCCATTTGTGACAATAAAGATTATTATTATTATTATTAAGACATCTCTTCAATAGAGACACCAATGGGTTGGCCTGAAGGCCAATGGTTTGACCAACAACATTACATTTTTCATGTTAGTTCAGGGGCTACTCACAATATGGGAATGCTGCATGGCTGAGAATATGAACACATAACCAGTTTGTCCCTGAACACATACCCTGAAATCTTTACTCTCAACAGTAAGTTACACTTAGGAAAAATATTAAGATAAATTAAATTAGATTAAGATTTGGTTGTACTAATTTCTCCTTCTTCGGCACAGTGTCTATTTTATTTCGATAATGGGCGGGATTCTCCATCCCAGGACCCCCGGCTTGCGTTCCCCAATGAGACAGAGAATTGGGCGTTGGGCAAAATCGAGATTGTCAACGGGCGCCAACCCAATCGCGATACTCCGACCCACTACTGGTGGCGGCGGGACCTCGCTATCGTGCTGCACACTCCAGATGGCGGCCCGAATCCCTCGTATTCCACACCATCCCCAGGGGGATTGCAAACCAGTTGAAATTCAGCTCCGGTGGGAGTACATAGGGCAGGATTCTCCGTTGCCCGACGCCAAAATCGTAATCGGCAATTTAGAGTCTCCGCCCCCTTGAAACCGGCGTCAACACGTCGCTCACCGTTGGAATGGCGTTGGCGCATTATCGGAAGGCCCTCCCCCAATGCTCCGCCCCTAATGGGCCGAGTTCCCGACCCGTGCGGTTGACATGTGGTTTGAGCAGTCGGGAACCCGGCGTGGCTGCCGCGACTGTGTCCAGCGCCGCCACTGTCGGCCGGGAGCCGTGCCACTGGCCAGGGGGGCTTCCGCGAGGGCTGAGGGGACTGGTGGGGGTGGCCAGGGGTTGTCCTGTGGGACCGTATTTGGCAGGTCGGGTCCGCGCACAGCCGGCGCCATGTTGTACGGTGCGACCGCTGCAGGTCATCGCCATGTGCATGCGCGGCCACGGACCCGGCCATTCTCCAGCCATTTTTGCCGCAGGAGCTTTACACAGTACCACTGCTAGCCCCTCACCGGTCCTGGAATCGGTGAGAGTTCGGCTCCGATTTTGGCGTCGTAAAACACCACAGTTCCCATGACGGCATCGGCACTTAGCCGCAGAATCGGAGAATCCAGCCCATAGTCTCCCAAACAAAGAATCCTGCACAAAAGCTCTGTGAAGTGTTCTGGGATATTCAAGGGTCGATCTAAATGCATATTGGTTTTTGTGTTTTCTGAAGGAGGATGTTAGATCATAGAACTATGTGACTAGATTTACATTAAGATAAAGTTCTCAAATGCTGATCCAAGCACGGGCACTACTGAGTCCTATTTCCTGGCCTCACTTCCCTGCACTGGATCCTCCACACAGCTGTTTCAATATTCGTATCTGAATTCTGTTATTTTGCCACCATCAATCACAATACCAGAAAATGAGATTTTCCCCAACTTCATTCATTTTCTTACTCGAATGCTTCTCTCCAGGTTTCTCCAGTCATTTCAGCCACAGTTATATCCAAAGAGCTTCCAAGTATTATGCAGTTCCCTCCTTCCTAGTCACTCACTTACTCACTCAGACACATAGGCCGGGATTGTCCGAGCCCTCGCCGGGTCGGAGAATTGGAGGGGGGGTGCGAGAATTGCACCACGCCGCTCCGACGCAAGGCCGACGATTCTCTGGCGACCGGAGAATTGGTGGCAATCGAGCCTGCGTGGTCGCTACCGCCCCGTGGCGATTCTCCACGCTTGACGGGCCAAGTGCCCGCCGCGTTCCGCCGAGTCCTGCCGGCATGGGTTACGTATGTTCCCACCCGGAGGGACCTCGGATTTCTGGCTGCGGGGGCTGTCCTGCTGGGGGGCAGGGGAATCAGAGTCCGGGGGGGGGGGGGCCTCCACGGTGGCCAGGCCTGCGATAGGGGCCTACTGATCAGCGGGCAGCTAATTCCAGGGGTGGGCCTATGTTCCTCCGCGCCGGGTCCCTGTAGGGCTCCGCCATATTGCAACGGGGGCCGGCGCAGAGACGGTAACCCACGCGCTTGCACAGAACCACGCCGGCCGTGGTGCACATGCGAGGGCCCGCACCGGCCGTGGCACACCGGCGTTCGAGCGCACAGCACTCTGGCACCGTACTAGCCCCCGAACAAGCCTGTGCCTGGAGGCCCGTTAAACCCGGTATCGCTCGCGCCGGTTTTGCCGCCGTCGTCAACACATGGCCGGGATTTCAGAAAATCCCGGCCAAAGTCCTGAAAGCAGGAAAAATCCAAGCGACGGTATTTTAATATAAAGCCCCACTTTACCCTCTAAGGTATTCCAATGAACTGAGAACAGTCTATGTAAATACTCAGTTCTGAACGAATCCTTGCCTACTGTTGTCACTGGAAAACTGGATACATGAATATTTGAACTCGCTGTACTGTGGGTGTTTCTGTGCAATTGGATTTCCACAAGCCATTAGTTTTCACACTGTGTAGATGATACAAAACCCATCTCACTGTACAGTTTTGGATTCAATACGCACTACGTATTGGTCCAGATCCTCCAGTCTCCAGATAGTCAGAGACCGGAGATAAGAGTCCCAATGTACAGACTCTGTGGGCATTGTCCAGGAAGGTGAACATCTGATGGGCAAGGGTCCAACTCTGAGTTAGGTTCAAAGATTTCAGATCAGTGCCGGGAAGCCTCGGCTAGTGAGTGGGCCACGAGTGGCCCTCCTTCACCTCAGCGGGGCGTAAGATTTGTTTACTTACCATGACCCCTTGAATAAGATTAAATACATTTAATACACAGCGAATATTTCACACCTTAAGAAAATGTTTAATCATTTACACATTAAGAGAACTGTCACCAACTTCAATTGGTAGAAACAAAATAAATATTCACACTTTGAACACAGAGGGAGCGCACGGCTCTCACAGTCAATGTTGTGTGTAATCAGCGCGCACCTCACTTCACTTGCCCTTGCTTTACGTGGGTATCACCTCAGTCATACCGGTACAAAAAACTACGTGGACAGAAATCAGCAGAATGTGGCAACCTTGCATGTGGACCACAGTCAACAAAATGTCTCATGGACCACACTCAGAACCCTGAAGGGCCGCATGTGGCCCTCAGGCTGCAGATTGCCCATCACTGCTTCAGATGGTTCCAACTTACTGACCTGGATAGTTATCCAGGAAACGTTTAACAGAATAAAACAGTCTAGCTCCTGGGTAACTACATAACTGACACCCCAATTACTCACACTGACCACCGCCCCCCGCATCCTTCCAACGGACACCCCTATCGACACCCCAACTATCCATCCTGATCCTGACCCTGTTTCCCTCTGAGCTTCGACGTCCCCAACTTGAACTGACCCCAGCACCTGACTCTCTCTTAACCCCTGACACCTCCCAAGCGACTCCATCACACACCTCCCCGACCATCTGACTCCCTCCCCCATGACCCGACCTAATTATCCCCCACCAACCGACTCTTGCCCTGACTCCCTTCCAACTCTACCTAACAAGCCCCCAGCTTGGTAAACCTTCCTGACCCGACCACCCCCAACCCACTTATCCATTTACATAACTGCCAATATACTGACCTAGCGCCCTACCACCTGACCCACCTGCCACACTATTCACCTGTCGCCCTATCCACGTATCACCCTACCTACCTGCCACCCTTTGAATCACAGAGTTTGAGAGGTGGGTGGACCAGAGTCTGGGAGGGAAATTGGAGATGGGGGGGGGGGAATTGGATGTGGGGGGGGAATTAGATGTCAGGGGAATTGGAGTTCGGAGAGTCAGACTTCGGGAAGTTAAGGGGGTCAGACTTCAGTGGGATGGGGGAGGCCTCGGTCATTGGTGGAGTGGGGATCAGGCCTCTGGGGGTTGGGAAGGGACGGTCCTCTGGGGTGGGGGTTGCTGGTGTATGTCGGTGTCGGACCTGCAGGAGGAGGGGTGGGGGTGTCAGGTCAGTGATGAGGTGGGGGGGGGGGGGAGGAGGGGGAAGAGTCCAATAGGCGTGTCAGTCAGGATGTTTACAATAGTTACCCAGATGTTGGAAGAGGTTTTAATTATTTTAACTTTTTCTGGTAAATATCTGTAAAAAACAATCGGAACCATCTGACGTCTGCAATTTAAACCACATTTATGGATGGTTCCCAATGGAGGGCAATTGCCCAGAGGAAGTTTGCACTTCTGGGCAATTGGCATATAAGCCCTTACTTGTGAAGTTCCGAGAGGGATTCCACAGACCATTTTTGAGGTATCTGTGGTAAACCACGGTATTGCACTGTATGGCATTGTATTGTATTGTGCATGCCTGGGCTTGTCCAGGCTGGCTCCACCTGTGGCCCCTCCCCTCGGGCTTATGTATAAAGGTGGCAAGTCTCCGCCTCCGACCCAGTTCGGGTCCAGAGGCAGGAGGCTTGCTGTTTAGTGTATTAAAGCCTCAGTTACGTTCATCACTCGTCGAGTGTTATTGATGGTGTATCAGGTATCCTCCCTATCCAACACTGGGAGCTCGGAAGTTACATCCTATCAACATGCTCTAACTTGCTTTTCACACATTACTCGAGGTACAATGGGGGGTTGAGGGGGACGGTCTTGAGACTCACAGTCATTGAGAAAAGGAGAATTCTTGGATTTGAAACACTCTACATGGCTGACATAAATGTGGGGATGGATGATTAGACTCGCCTGGGACAGATATACTTGGAAACATAAACATTGCAGCTATCTTTTTTAACTTGTCACAGTGAGACCTGCACATTCTTTGTCCTTAAAATTGAAGGTTGTAAAGAAGTTGCCAGAGTAGATACAGTAACTAATCTCGTCAGTGTACACCCAGCTCTTTGAAAACATTTTGCATCTGTTCTGAGTTTGTGAGGTAAGGTCTCACTTACTGTCCACCATGGTCGCCCTCAGGAAATGCTGAGATTTCTCTTTGAGGTGCTGCTGCCTTTAAAGTGCTGGTGTTGTCCCCTCTCATATGGAATTTTGTTTTTGTTAGAAATACTTAATACAGGGCTAGAATCGCATCATTTAATTCAGATTAGTTTGAACTTGATCAAAAGTATTATTACCTGAAGCAACCACCAGTGCAGCAACACAGTACTGACCTTCTTGGTATTGTTCCAATTTTAGTGCATGTGGTGCTCATCTCTGTCTCCAGAATGAAACCACAGATAGCAGGGAATGCAGAAAGGATGATGAATGGCAAACAGCTGTTCAAGTGCACATGAGAAATGGACATTTTCTGCGTGTCAGGAGGAAGACAATACTATTGCCGATCAGTCATAGACTTTCCCGGGACGGTGGGTCTGGAGTCAGGAGGGGCCGGGAAAGTGCAGCACATTATGGCAGGGATTAGCTGCATATAGGTGGACAGCCAATTATTATATTTAAGACCCTTCACTCACTCCGCTGCCAATTAGGGGCAATATTATCAGCTTGCCAGCATTTTGTCCGTGGGGGAGCGGCCTCACTCTCCAAAGCGGATGCAGGCCACAAACCATGGAGACTACCTCCCTGCGGCAGTCTGGGGCAGGGGTGGCAGCAGAGCCAGAGGCTCCATCCTCTAAAGAGGGGACCATAGGCAGGAAAGAGAGTGTCCGTGTCACCAGTGAGCCAGTTGGAGGGGTTTCCCCTTAGTCTGAGGGGCCTGCTGCTGTAGGATGTTGATTACAGTTTAGTAAGTCTGAAGAAGTCTTTATAGTCATACGTATGTTAATTGTAAGTCTTTATTAACTCTTAAAAACTATTTACAAATATACAGTAAAGAGTATAAGCTAGGAGCTCTCTCCATGCTTGCTGGTTCACAGGTCTCTGTTTAACCCTAAGCTAACCCTGGGTGTGGGTCATGTGCTCTCTTACAACACTGTGTGAGTGGTACTGTACTCAGTCCCACATTAACCCAAGAGGTATCCTCCAAGGCGTTATCCAAATTATTTGAAATGATTACAGTTTACCTCGCACCTTACGTTGTTATTATTAGCATACATTTACATTGTCATTACTATATTCTCACCTACCCCGTTTCCCCCCTTCAAGTCCTTGAATTCAACGGTTTAGGTGGTCTGGAGGCCATATAATCATATCTTATTCGCACTACTGGCAATGGAATGGTAGACTCTGTCGCTGATGTTTCTTTCTTTAGGTTTGGAGGTTGCTCTGGCATCTAAGTATGTTTTAATCCTTTTTCTTCCAACCTTTCGTATTGAACTTCACTTGGTCAGTAAGTCCTCTTTCAAGTGTTCTACTTCGTGTGAGGGCAACCCGTTTCCCCTTCAACCCTTATTTTTCCTTTAAAAACTCACATCAAAGTGGGTTCACTATGATGATCAGTTTTGCGTTAGTAGAGAATAATTCCTCTGCGTTATCCTTCCAGCTCAGATTGTGTAATTGCACTTCTACCAATTGTTTCTGTAATGTGTCACATTCTTTTGTGAGCAGTTTCATTTGCTCTTGCCGTTTTAGGTTCTGAATTTTCAGCTCTTCATATATATTTTTGGAAATGACATTTTTTCCTATTTTTCTTCCAAATGTCCAACCATTTTCTTCAGCTCTGTAGTCTCTTTCTTGTACCTCTTGGCTTCCTCCCGGGATATAGAACAATCCTTTTGTTTTAAAATTTAGAGTACCCAATTAATGTTTTCCAATTAAGGGGCAATTTAGCGTGGCCAATCCACCTAGCCTGCACATCTTTGGGTTATGGGGGTGAAACCCACGCAAACATGGGGAGAATGTGCAAACTCCACACGGACAGTGACTCAGAGCCGGGATCGAACCTGGGACCTCGGCGCTCTGAGGCAGCAGGGCTAACCCACTGCGCCACCATGTTGCCCTGATATAGAACAGTCCCGAGTCTTCTTTGCCAACTGTTGCAATTGCATAGGATGTTGGTGAGACCACATCTGGAGAATTGTGACCAGTTTTGGTCTCCTTGTTTGAGGAAGGATGTGGCGGCATTGGAGGCAGTTCAGAGGAAGGTCATCAGATTGATTCCGGGGATGGAAGGGCTGACGTCAGAGGAGACATTAACCAGTTTGAACTTACACTCGCTGGAGTTTAGAAGAATGAGAGGGGATCTGATTGAGGTATAAAATACTAAGAGGATTGATAAAATAAATGTAGACCAAATGTTCTCCCTTGTGGGGCAATCTAGAATGAGAGGTCACGGGTATGAGTTGAGAGGTGGTAGATTTAAAACTGAGATAAGGAGGAACTACTTCTCGCAGAATTTGTGGAACTCGCTGCCCCATAGTGGGTGAAGACTGAATCATTAAATGGTTTCAAGGAGAAGATAGACATATTTCTGATTTTAAAATGGGTTAAAGGGATATAGGGAATAGGCAGGGAAGTGGATTTGAAACCAGGAAGAGATCAGCAATGATCTGATTGAGTGTAGCAAACACAGGCTCAGGATTGCCATTTGGTCCAGACGGCGGACTGCCAAAGCCCACGGGTAAATTCAGCCAAATGGGTCCAATTCAGGCCATGGACAGTTATTTGTTGAAGGAAACATCTGGCTTTTGTAGGTCTCAGCTGGTAACATTCCCGTCCATCCCATATCTCAAGTTTTTAATTTTTTCATAACCAAAAGAATGTACACGAAATTAAATAGGGGCTTTACGTGCGACTTGTCATCTTAACTGCCTGATGATGTCACCGCTAAACTCTGGGGATCAGTAAATAGACAAAAATATTTGAGACATCAACACTAGAAAAGATTAAAAAAAGGCATGAAAATAAATTTCTAGACATCAGTGCACATTGAGATCAAATAGCCGACTGCTACTTGGCCTAACTGGGTTAGGCTGAGAAAAGTGTTGCATTAATAAATCATCGAGTTATTACAGCACAAGTCTCATTTGACCCATTGTGTACCCGCCAGCACTCGGTAGTGAGAGAGAAGCTTCTGTTTGAAAGGGATTGAGGCGTGAGTATGTCTGAGAGGGAGGCGTTTATGTGTGTGTGTGTGAGGGAGAAAGAGAGAGAGACCAAGACGCTTGTGTGAGTGTGAGAGGTAGAGAGTGAGAGAGAGACGAGTGTGCATGTGTGAGGGGTAGATGTGTGTGAGGGTAAAGGAGATATGTGTGTGTATGAGAGACAGGGAGATGTGTATATGTGTGAGAGAGAGGGAGACATATGTGTGAGAGAGGGAGGTGTGTGTGTGAGAGAGCAGGAGATGTGCGTGCATGAGAGCAGGAGATGTGTGTCTGAAAGAGAGGGAGACGTATGTGAGAGAGAGAGATGTGTGTGTGAGAGAGAGGGAGGCATGTGTGTGAGAGAGGGAGGCATGTGTGTGAGAGAGGGAGATGTGTGTGCCATTTGGTCCAGAGAAAGGGAGAGAGGGAGACGTGTGTGAGAGAGAGGGAAACGTGTGTGAATGAATGAGGTGTATTTTTGTGTGTGTGCGATGTGTGTGCATGTGAGATCAAGGGAAATGTGTATGCGTGAGAAAGGGAGGTGCGTATGTTTGAGAGAGAGGGAGATGTGTATGTGTGTGAGAGAGAGGGAGATGTGTATGTGTGTGAGAGAGAAGGAGATGTGTATGTGTGTGAGAGAGGGAGATATGTATGTGTGTGAGAGAGAGGGAGATGTGTATGTGTGTGTGAGAGAGGGAGATGTGTATGTGTGTGAGAGAGGGGGAGGTGTGTGAGAGAGAGTGAGAAAGCTGGAGATGTGTGTGAGCGAGAGAGGGAGATGTGTGTGAGAGAGAGTGAGATGCGTGTGTGAGTGAGGGAGGGAGATGTATGTGTGTGTGTGTGTGTGAGCGAGAGAGAGAGGGAGGTGTGCGTGTGTGTGTATGGGCATGTTTGTGAGTGAGACAGAGGGAGTTCGTGTGAGTGAGAGAGAGGGTGACATGTGTGTGTAAGAGAAACCTGTGTGGTAAACCACTGAACATACATTACATGTATTATGGTACACTGCCGTTGTACTCCAGTTATTACAGTAAATCCCGGCCTGCTGGCTCCACCCAGCAGGCTCTGTATAAAAGTGTACGCTCTCCTGCACTGCCCCCATTCTCGGGTCCAGCTGCAGGAGGCTTTACATCTAGCACAATAAAGCCACAATAGTTCACCATTCGTCACGTGGTCATTGATGGTACATCAATTTATTCTGCTAAAATTTTGAAGATGAACGTCTTATTCAAGCCGGACCGCCTGGAGTTGAACCCACACGCAGCCGACGCCACAGCGACTTTCAGGCACTGGCTAGCCTACTTTGAAGGATATCTTGGAGCATCCACCGAAGTCTTCTCAGTCCCACAGAACCTCCAACTACTCTACGCACGGGTGAGCCCACATCTTCCTTCCTCATTCGGGACGCTCCCACCTACACGGAAGCAATAGAACTACTGAAAGGACAGTATATCAGGACTGTAAATCAGGTGTTCGCCAGGCACCTCTTTGCCACAAGACGGCAACTCCCAGGGGAGTCTCAGGACGATTTCCTGCGTGCCTTGTGGCTACTTGGCAGAGACTGTAGTTGCCATGTGGTGTCGGCCGTCCAACACATGGAGCTGCTGATCAGGGATACCTATGTCGTGGGCATTAAGTCCAACTACATCCGCCAGCGCTTATTAGAAGAGGGTACACTCGGCCTCACAGAGACAGTACAGCTCGCGAACTCCTTAGAAGTGGCCTCCCGCAACCTGGAGTCCTACAAGTCCGGCCACGCGGCACCCTCGAGGGCGTCGTGGGCCCCGCCATCATCCGACCCGGCTGCACCGCATGCCTGTGCCGGGCAGCAGCCAGCTAACTCCGGAGGCCCCAAATGCTACTTTTGTGTCCAGCACGGAGCGCAACCTGCAACAGGTGTGGCAAGGAGGGCCACTTCGTCACCGTTTGCCGGGCCCGATCGATCGCTGCCGTTTCTAGGCCCAGCATCGCTACCGCAACATCCCCCATGTGCGATCCAGGGGCGCCGCCATCTTCGCTGCTGCCTGCCGTGTGCGGCCCGTGGGTGCCGCCTTCTTGGATGTCACCCGCCATGTGCGCCCCGTGGGCACCGTCATCTTCGGCGCCATCTTGGAACGCACCCCTGGACCCCTACTCGCCTGGCCGTACGCTGGTCGCCGATACCTCCACCACCGCCGACCGGCCCTCCCACCACCTTCCGAAGCTCGCCTCCATCACCCTCGACCAGTCTCAGCTCGCAACCTCGCGACCGCTACAACGGCCGTACGGATTTTCATACACCCAGCTATGATAAGGCGCTGCTCCCTCCCGGTTCTCCCCGTGACCCAGAAAATTTCCCTGGCCTCCGGATCCCATTCCATACAGATCCGGGGGTACTGCGTCGCAACCCTCTCGGTACAGGGCGTAGAGTACAGTAACTTCAGACTCTACGTCCTCCCTCATCTCTGCGCTGCCTTGTTACTGGGTCTCGATTTCCAGTGCCACCTCCAGAGCCTCACCCTAAAGTTCGGCAGACCCCTGCCCCCCCTCACCATCTGTGGCCTCACGACCCTTAAGGTCGATCCACCTTCGCTCTTCGTGAATCTCAACCCGGACTGTAAGCCCATTGCCACGAGGAGCAGACAGCACAGTGCCCAGGACAGGACATTTATCAGGTCGGAGGTCGTGCAACTTCTGAGGGAGGGGGTCATTGAGGCCAGTAACAGCCCCTGGAGAGTCCAAGTGGTGGTCGTTAAAACTAGGGAGAAGCACTGGATGGTCATCGACTACAGTCAGACGATCAACCGGTACACGCAGCTCGATGCGTACCCCCTCCCCCGCATATCTGACATGGTCAACCAGATTGTGCAGTGTCGAGTCTTCTCCACCGTTGACTTGAAATCCGCTTACCACCAGCTCCCTATCTGCCCGGAGGACCGCAATACACTGCATTCGAAGCAGATGGCCGCCTCCATCATTTCCTTAGGGTTCCCTTCGGCGTCAACAATGGGGTCTCGGTCTTCCAGCGAGCGATGAACCGAATGGTTGACGAGTAAGGGCTGCGGGCCATGTTCCCGTATCTGGATAACGTCACCATCTGCGGCCACGACCAGCAGGATGACGATGCGAATCTCCAGAAATTCCTCCACACCGCTAAACCCCTTAACCTTACCTATAATAAGGAGAAATGCGTTTTCTGCAGAACCCGCTGAGCCATTCTTGGCTACGTTGTGGAAAATGGAGTCCTAGGGCCCGACCTCGACCGCATGCGCCCCCTCCTGGAACTCCCCCTCCCTCACTGTCCCAAGGCCCTGAAACGATGTCTGGGATTCTTCTCGTACTATGTCCAGTGGGTCCCTAATTATGCAGACAAGGCCCGCCCACTCATTAAGTCCACCACCTTCCCCCTGACGCCTGAGACCCGCCGTGCCTTCAACCACATCAAGGCAGACATTGCCAATGCCACGATGCACGCAGTCGACGAGTCCCTCCCATTCCAGGTGGAGAGCGACGCATCGGACGTGGCTCTGGCCGCGACCCTCAACCAGGCGGGCAGACCCGTGGCTTTCTTCTCCCGTGCCCTCCATGCCTCCGAAATCCGGCACTCCTCTGTCGAAAAGGAAGCCCAAGCCATTGTGGAAGCTGTGCGAAATTGGAGGCATTACCTGGCTGGCAGGCACTCTTCTCACTGACCAACGGTCGGTTGCCTTCATATTTAGTAATACACAGTGGGGCAAGATTAAGAACGGCAAGAACTTGAGGTGGAGGATCAAACTCTCCACCTATAACTACGAGATCTTGTATCGCCCTGGGAAGCTCAATGAGCCCCCAGATGCCCTATCCCGTGGTAATTGTGCCAGTGCACAAGTAGACCGACTTCGGGCCCTCCACAATGTCACCCAGGGGTCATCCGGTTCTTCCACTTTATCAAGGCCCGCAACCTGCCTTACTCCATCGAGGATGTCAGGACCGTGACCAGGGACTGCCAGGTCTGCGCGGAGTGCAAACCGCACTTCTACCGGCCGGACAGAACGCATCTGGTGAAGGCCTCCCGCCCCTTTGAGCGCCTCGGCATAGATTTCAAAGGGCCCCTCCCCTCCACACCACTGACCGCAACGTGTACTTCCTCAACATCATTGATGAGTACTCCCGTTTCCCTTTCGCCAAACCCATGCCCTGACATGACTTCTGCCACTGTCATCAAGGCCCTACACAGTCTCTTCACTTTGTTCGGTTTCCCCACCTACATCCACAGTGATCGGGGATCCTCGTTCATGAGCTGCTTCAGTTCCTGCTCAGCAAATGCATTGCCTCGAGCAGGACGACCAGCTACAAACCCCGGGGAAACGGACAGGTGGAGAGGGAGAACGCGACGGTCTGGAAGGCCGTCCTCCTGGCCCTACGGTCTAGAAGTCTCCCAGTCTCCTGCTGGCAGGAGGTCCTCCCTGATGCGCTCCACTCCATCCGGTCGCTCCTGTGCACTGCTACCAAGGAGACCCCTCATGAACGGGTGTTTGCTTTCCCCAGGATGTTCACCTCCGGGGTCTCGCTCCCGACCTGGCTGACAGTTCCTGGGCTCGTCCTCCTCCAGAAGCATGTGAGGAGCCATAAATCAGACCCCCTCGTCGAAAAAGTCCATGCGAACCCACATTATGCCTACATGGCACACCATGACGGGCGGCAGGACAATGTCTCCCTCCGGCACCTGGCACCCGCTGGTTCCCCATCCACCATCACCACCACCCCCGACCTGGTACCATCGCCTTCCCCTCCGGTGGTGACCACCGCCACCCCCGCCCCTGCGCTGTCCCTCCCCCACCAGCGACTATCACCGCCACCCCCGCCCTAGCGGCGCCCGTCCCCACCGGCTTAACTACTGGGTGAAGAAGGAGAGGACAACACGCTCCCAGAGTCGCAGGTACTCACATCGGTGCCGGGGCTGAGGAGAACACGGCGGGAGGTCAAAGCCCCGGACAGGCTCGACCTGGAACTTCACTTCACCCCTGCTGGACTCTTTTTTAAACAGGGGTTGAATGTGGTAAACCACTGAACATACATTACATGTATTATGGTACACTGCCGTTGTACTCCAGTTATTACAGTAAATCCCGGCCTGCTGGCTCCGTCCAGCAGGCTCTGTATAAAAGTGTACTCTCTCCTGCATGGCCCCCATTCTTGGGTCCAGCTTACATCGAGCACAATAAAGCCACAATAGTTCATCATTCGTGGCGTGGTCATTGATGGTACATCACTGTGTATGTGAGAGAGAGGGAGGTGTGTGTGAGAGAGAGGGAGATGTATTTGTGTGAGAGAGAGAGGTGTGTGTCAGAGAGAGAAAGAGAGAGAGAGAAAGAGAAAGAGAAAGAGAAAGAGAGAGAGAGAGAGAGAGAGAGAGAGAGACTGACTTGTGTGTTTGTGAGAGAGAGACATGTGTGTGGGGGAGAAATGTGTCTCCCTCTCTCTCACACACAGGTCTCTCCCTGTGTCACACATACACACACACACATCCCCCTCTCTCTCACACACACACACAGAGGCATTGTGCTGTCATTCCAGGTGAAGGAAGGTTGTTTTTCGGCTTTAAAAGATTTTTTCTTTGATTTGGGACATTTCCCCTTTAAATGGGCGTGGTCCGGGGCATCTGACATCATGACGCACGTGACATAGCGCGTAGGAAGCGATTGCGCCGTTCCTTCACTTTGGGCCTTGTTCTCGTTTGCGCATGCGCGGCTTCTTGCGCATGCGCAAATGGACCTTCCCGTTCTGTGCGCTTCTCGCGCAACTGCGCAAGTGCAGTCCCTTTAGAAAGATGGCCGCCGATCAAAACTGTTCTCTGCTCCGGGATCTCAGCCTCGTGGTGAGTACTGGCGCATCTCTTACCTTTTCTTGCTGGTTGGAATGTGTTTTCCTCACAGTATTTGCCGAATTTGTCCAGGACTGCCTGGAAGTCGCTCCTGTTTTGCCCCTTGGAGAACTTAAATTTTTAAAAGATTTCTTCTGCTCTGGCACCGGCGATGGTGAGGTGAAGCTCTGTCTTTTCAGCATCGGCCACATCTTCTAGTTCGGCTGCTACCAGGAAGATTTCAAACATTTGCCGGAATACCCGCCAGTTTTCGCGGAGATCGCCGTGGCACTGGAACTGCTGCGGAACCCGGATCTCAAACATCTTGCCTGGGTATCGTTGCTGGTTGTCACTGTACGCTGAGGTATGGCTATCTGGATTGAAACAGTTCAGTCCTGGTACCATGATTTGTTATGTTGTAGGTGTAACATAAGCGGCTTCCTTGTGGTGCACTTGACAAAGGAAGGTTCAGACGTGGAGATAACTTCAACACGTTTATTAAACTATTTACACTTCCATTACTCGGGTTCGACACTACTGCTAATCCTACTGTAGCTACCCAGACTGACTAACCAGTTGCTGCAATCCAGGTGGTGGGAGTGATATTGAATCAACCCTGTGTCTCTACTCACTGACTGTCTCCACTGGAAAGAGGCAGATCATGTGTGTGGTGTCCTTTATATATGGGTTGGTGTAATGCCCCCCTGTGGTCGTGTCACCTCCGTGTGTATCGTGAATGTCCATTGGTCATGTCCTATCTAACTGATCTATTGGTTGAGTGTGTGTGATGTTTCTGGTGCTCCCTCTAGTGTCTAGCTAGCCCACATGTATTTACATTGATGCACATCACCACAACACACACATCCCCCTCTCTCTCTCACACACACATCTCTTACACAAACACACACACACACACACATTTCCCTCTCCTCTCTCTCACACACAAATACACATCTCCCTCTCTCTCCTACACATACACAAAAACACACTCACACACATCTCCCACTCACACATGCACACATCTTCCTGCAGAATCTTTGAATTTTTTCAAACGTGCCTGTCTTGTTCGGACCCTCTGGGAGCCGTGGACCCAGTTTGGAAACCCCTGCTGTAGAGCAATCCAATTGGTCCCATTAGCCTATGTTATTCCCTTAACTCTGTAAAGTTTCCTTCAAGGGCCTATCTAACATTCTTTGGAAATCATTGATCGTCTCCACTGCCACCACCTCACAGACCGTGTATTCCAGGCCATTACCATTCACTGAAAAATGTTATTCCACACATCTCCCCTGTAGCTCTTGCACAAAACATGACACCTGTGTCTACTCATCCATGTACCATCCGATAATGGAATCAGTTTTTCTTTATCCAGCTTTTTCAAACCTGTACACCTCTATCAGATCTCCCTTTGCTCCAGGGAGAATAACCCCCAATTTCTCCAACCTAACTTTGTCTCTGAATTCTCTCATCCCTGGAATCATTCTGGTAAATCTCTGCAGCCTCTCAAGTGTGGTGACCAGAGCTGGTGTTGGTCTAATCAAAACTTGATAAAGTTTCAGCATAAGACCGAAACATTTTGTACAACCTTTAGCCAAAAGTGCCGATTGGATGATCTATCTCGACCTCCTCTGGAGACCCCCCAGGATCACAGATGCCAGCCCTCAGCCAATTCGATTCACTCCATATCGAGAAAGGGCTGAAGGCACTGGATATTGCAAAGGGTATGGGTCCTGACAATTTTCTGGCAATAGAACTGAAGAACTTGATGCACCCTAAAGCCAAGATGTTCCAGTACAGCTATAACACTGGCATCGATTCGGCAATGTGGAAAACGGCCCAGGTGTGTCCTGGCCATAAAAATCAGGACAAATCCAATCACCAATTACCACCCCATCAGTCTACTCAGGATCATCAGTAAAATGATGGAAGGGGCCAGCAATAGTGCAATCAAGTGGCACTTGCTTAGCAATAACCTGTGACACTCAGCTTGGGTTCCGCCAGCGCCAATCAGCTCTTGGCCTAATCACGACAGCCTTGGTTCAAACATGGACAAAAGAGCTAAACTCCAGAGGTGAGGTGAGAGTGACTGCCCTTGACGTCAAGGCAGCATTTGACCGAGTATAGCATCAAGGAGCCCCAGCAAAACTGGAGTCACTGAGAATCAGGGGAAAACTCTCCATTGGTTGAAGTCATACCTCGCACAAAGGAAGGTGGTTGTGATTGTTGGAGGTTAATCATCTCCGTTCTAGGTCATCATTGCAGAGGTTCTAGGTCGAATCATCTTCAGCTGATTCATCAATGTTCTTCCTTCCATTATAAGGTTAGAAGTGGAGATAGAGAGGATCTAACCATCACCCCTTGACATTCACTGGCATTACTATCATTGAATCCCCCAGTATCAACATCCTGGGGGAATACCATTGACCAGAAACTGAACTGGAGCAGACATATAAATACTGTGGCTACAAGAGTACATCAGCGGCTAGGAATCTTGGGCTGGATTCTCCGCACCCTGACGCTGAAATCGTGTTCAGCGACAGGGCGGAGAATCCGTTTTCCCGCACAAAATCGGGACCGGCGCGAGTTCCGCAATTCTCCACCCCCAAAAGCCGAGGATCCACTTCCTCGGGCCATTGCCTGAGGCTCGTCCCGCTAGTCTCCGTCCCTGACCGGCAGAATTCCCGACGGCGTGGTTCTAATCTTGTCCTGTCGTTCGGGAAACTCGCGAGGCGGCTGTGGACTCAGTCCGGGGCCGCCACAGTCAGGGGAGGGCCGATCGGAGGTCAAGGGGGGCCTCATTTGGGACTGGGGGCTATGTGTGCGGGCGGTCTGGGTCGGGCGAGCGGCTGATGCGGGGCACTATTTCGGCAGTCCAGGTCATTGGGCACAGCGGTCCGCCATTGGGCACAGCGCGGCTGCTGGAGGCCGCCGCCGTGCACATGCGCCGCCTCTGACCCAGAAGTGCGGGAGGCCGTATCAGCAGCTCGAGCTGCGAGCTCCATGACAGCTGCCTGCTAGCCCCCTGCAAGACGGTGAATCTGTGGCCTTTTGACGCCAGTTTTCCTGGCGTAAAAGACCGCAGTTTTCACAACAGCATGGAGACATGAAATGAAAATCGCTTATTGTCACAAGTAGGCTTCAAATGAAGTTACTGTGAAAAGCCACTAGTCGCCACATTCCGGCGCCTGTTCGGGGAGGCTGGTACGGGAATTGAACCCGCACTGCTTGGTCTGCTTTAAATGCCAGCTATTTAGCCCTGTGCTACATAGTCCCCAAAATGGAGAATCCAGCCCCCCGAGTCCCCAAAGCCTGTCCAACATCTACTAAGCACAAGTGCAAAGTGTGATGGAATACATCCAACTGCCTGGGTGAGTGCAGCTCCAACAACACTCAAGAAGCTCAACACAATCCAGGACAAAGCAGCCCACTTGATTGGATACCCGCCCACAAACATTCACCCCCTCCACCACCAACGTACAGTAGCAGCCTTGTGCACCATCTACAAGATGCACTGCATGAACTCACCTAGGTTCACGCGGCAGCACCTTTCAAACCCACGATCACTATCCTCTTGAAGGATAAGGGCAACAGATTCATGTCATCACCACCACCTGGAAGCTCATCTCCAAGCCACTCACCATCCTGATTTGTAAATATATCATCATTCGTTCACCGTCTCTGGGTCAAAATCCTGGAACTCCCTCCCTAACAGCACTGTGGGTGTACCAACACCTCAGGGACTGCAGCGGTTCAAGAACTTCGAAGATGAAAACTGGATTTTCTCATGAGGGAAACGGAGTTTCACTGAGATTTGTTGACTCAGATTTTACTGACATTGAGTTGGGTCGCTGACAAATTTATGGAATCTGCCTTGGGCACATATGCCATTTATTGTGTAGTGTAATGTGTTCAATGATAGTTTACCTATCAGTTCACATGTACCTCATTTTAATCATGAAGGTTAGAGTAGAAGCTAAACCTTCTTATTTGTTTTACCTTTCTGACCTTGTGTAGAAAAGTTTATTTTGTTGGTTCAAAAACCGTGGAATTCTCTTGGATCTCAAAGGTCACCTACTTTAACAAAGGTTATCTGTCCCTAACCAGATTGTACCGGACATTTGGGAGATCATAACACACCTTATCCTCAATGCCCCGCAGAATCCTTTACTCCCATACATCACCCTCACCTCACCCCACCATGGTCCCCAGGCCCCCCATATCCCCCCCATGAACTGATATGCCCTCCAAATTCCTGTGCCCCTGCATCACAATGTATCTTAACCCTTCGCCTCCCCCAGCCCACTCCCCCAGCCCACACCTCCCCACTCCCATGCCCATTCACTCAATATCCACTATGTACAGAACTATTCGTCAATAATAATATTGGGGAGTCTTTGAGATGCTTACAAAACTGTCAAAATAAACAAAACGGCATGTAGAAATAACTTCCAGATGCCTATTATCCTATTAAATGATAATAAAGCTGTCAAGGTAAACACACTTACAGTCCCATTGATAGCTGAATCAAGAGCCCCTCCTGAACTGAATCCATTTGTAGGGTTTGGTGCTGAGCCAAATATTCATCAAGGGATTGCATTGCACAATCTCCAGAGTTGAATACACGCAAGCCTCTTGAGTTATTGAAAGAGTTTAACCTCAGTTCATGCTTTGAAACAGTGGATTAGATGACTGAGCTGTGCATAAAAGAGCTCACTCATTTCAACCTTACAGCAGTGGAACCGATGTCTGAGTGTCATTCATAAAGAGATTAAATCACAGAGGGCAACTGACACAGACAAATCTAAATGTCACCATTGTACAATGCTGAAAAGCACTATACCCACTGGATAATGTGCTCGAATGCATTTGAACACTTTTCCACTTTCACAATGCTCGTCAATTTAATGGTCATTTACCTTTTAGGAACAAAGCCCTATTCGTATTACTGTATTAAAAACATATTTTATTTACCAAGCTGCATTACATGAAGATAAGGGAAGATGTGAATTTACCTGTCAAAAAGTTCCTAATTCCATTCTAGCATTCCCCAATGCTCACCATACTCTGAGCTAGCGTGAACCACCTTGCCTTCAGAAGCTGGCCCCACTCCATCGAAATTGGGAGGGGGGAGTAGGGGTCTAAAATGCGAATACCCGCAATGGACTCAGCAAGGTCGCGACTGCTGCTTGCAGGCTTGTGACCTCTCCCGTTTCCCACACTATTCAAAATTGACGGTGAAAGGAATGTGGGCAGGATTTCCACTTGCGGGACCCACCTGCCTCTTTTCTGGCTCGGTTGACAAGGATAAGAAGCTTCTGCCCACAGTCGTTTGGACGATACTTTAAACTGAACCTCTTTCTGTCTGCTCTGATGTATTGTTATGATCCTTGGCTAGATTGTTGGCAAGATCCGCTGAGGGACCAACAATGTTTTGTGTAAGGTAGACAAAGTTTGATATTCAGGTCACTTGCTAATAGGATAAAGTTACAAGATTTCACTGGTTTTGAACAAACCAAAATAAACTTTTCTATACAAAGTCAGAAAGACAAAACAATTTATAATATCTATCTTACACTCTAACATTCAGGGCTAATAGCGATGCAATGAATTAACAAGCCAATTGTGGTCGAACACATCACACTACACAATAAACTACAGATGCAACCAGAACAGAATCCATGGTGTTCTCAACAACCTACCCGGACGTTAGTCAAACTGAGAATCAACCAATCGCATGTCTCTCATAAGGGTTTCTAACCTTCATCTTTGAAGATCTTACTTTGAAATTCCTTCCAAACTTGGATGTCTTCAATGGTGGCCTGCCTCATAAGAATTTCAGTCATCTCCCAGGCTGCGCATTCGCGGAAAATCCGAAGACGGTGTGTGTTCCGGACGAGCAAGTAAGTGTGGCTTTCAATAACAGAACGAAAAAGACCTCATGGCATTACTTCAAAGAAAAATTGGGAAGCTCTCGTCTGTGTCCAAGACAATATTTATCCACAAATCAACATCACCAAAATCAATTATCTGGATATCGTCACATTGCTGTTTATGGGATATTTGTGTGGACAGATAAGCGGCAGGCTTCCTACATTATACCTGTGAGTACACTTTAAAAATACTTTCATTGCTTGTTAAGCATTTTGGGGGCATCCTGAGGTTGTGAAAGATACTATAAATGCGAGTCTATTAGTTCTTTAAGTGACCCGAAATTAGGAATTCCTGAGGGCCAGCGGATTCATTCCGATGCCTTCAGTGCTGCTCCTCTCGAGGTGCATTAACTCAGCACAGGCCAGGGGTGAAACTTAGAATCCTTCTCAATTATAAGGATTAGAACTGAAACTCATGCAGTCATTAGGCACTGCACGTTAAGAAAATTATTAAATTGTATTCAAATTATGGTACTATCAACATGCCCCCACCCCATCTGACTGATAAAATTGCGATACTAGTTCCACGACACACACTATCCAAATAGCAGAGTGTTTTCAGTTCAGTTTAACAAACTTTACTTCTTGACCCGAAAATCTATTTTTCTCTCCACATATGCTGCCAGACATGCCGAGTATTTCCAGAATTTTCTGGCTTTTATTTACTCCTCGAGTGCTGGTCTTGTGTTGTAGAAATGTGACTATGTCAAATAACTGTGATGAAAATAGAGATGAAAAGTAACAGCACTTGGTTATCTTTTTGCGTGTCTCACCCCAGGCTACTTTCCACAGCATATTTAAAATATAAATCAGAAAGTTAAGTAAAACATTGAACCATTAATGCCAGAGTGAAAAGGTTTATTTATTTGTGAAAAAGCCCACTGCAAATCCCATGGACCTTTGGGTCATTATTTCTGACATGTGAAAATAGCTTACACAATGCACGATCAACGAGGCAATATGTGACATTACTTTGTGGGACCAACTCTGCACAACCACCTACTCTCTCAATCATCTCATTAGCTTCTGTGTTTACAATTCCACAAAGATGACAAAAGAAACACTGCTAATAACACCAAGGGCACGGGTTTGAGCCCCGTACTGACCATGGTAATGATGGTTTACTCTGTACTGTAGTATGGAGTCGTGATAGTATTGTCAGTTAAATTCACTAATCTTTGCTGTGTTTCTGTAGTGTAGTGTTTATCGCATTCGCCTTACGCGCTAAAGGTTGTCACTTCGAAATCGGCTAGAAGCATTTCCACTAGGACGGTACCCCCCAATGTCTTGTATCACAGTATCCAACACTCAGTGAGTATACTGACCGCCATGGGCATGTTGGAACCCAGTCTCAACTAAGGATTTGGATCACCCAGTGCCTGGGGTCGCAGCCTCTGCTTCCATATCTTAATCATCAGTTGACAAGTAAGAGTCTCTTCCACAAGGCAATCAAGAACTTCCTGACAACATAGAGATTGGGTATTTACCTTTACTTTATTCCACTGGCCTCCCAGCAAACATACTGACTGGAACCTTGAATAGTTTCAAGGTTTTGATATATTACAAGTGTGTACAATAGTGAAGACTCCAGAGCAGAAATAAGCATGAAAGGTTGTGATCAAGACTAAAATAGGGCCAACAAGAACAAAGTTGTGCCACAGTGTGAGGTGTCCACAAAGCAATTAGTCATCTGTCTCACTGAAGTTACCTTGTCATAACAGAAACATTGTTCCAGTACATTATTCTGTAACTTTTCTAATCTCATTAACGAGCTGTCCAACCAAAACACATTTACCCAACAAGGCTGAGATCTGATCCCACATCTCAATAACCTGACTTCAAAGAGTGCGCATCCATTAAACTCCTGATAGCCAGTTGGTAAAGGGTGAAAGCAGAGCCAATCTTTATTCAGTTTAGATTTATTCACAGAGTGAAACATTTCAAGTATACATCTTCTAACTCAATCCTCACCCCAGTGTAGGTAAGTGTATCTTTACTTGTGCTCAAGTAACAATCCAATCAATGTCCTCCACCTGCATATAGTTAACCATAATTGATATAAATTAACAGCAAGAACAGCTCATAGTGGCACAAGAAATCATTTACAAACTGTTGCAGCTGATTTTGCAAGACTGAACCAGAATTTTGTAAAATTAAGAGAAATGTCTCGCTCTTGCCTGATTGCCTCACTAACAGCCTGACAGAAATCGGTCAGCTTCTATATTTTTTACATTTGTTTTAAGAAGTGAGTAACTCTGTAAAGATGGGCATGTACTACCCATTTCTAATTTTCCTGAGGAGATAATGGTAGGCCTTTTATTGTACTGCTTCTGCCCTAGTACTGACAGTGTTCCCACATTGGTTTGAAGTAAGGAAATCTCGTATATTAATCCATGAAGCATAGGAATACATGTCTAAGTCAGAATGTTGCATGACCTGAATTTGACCTTGCAGATAAAGGTATTTCAACAACTTTCTGCGTTTCTTCCTGGAGTAATTGTTTACAGAGCCATTTGAAGCAGTTAAAGTAAGTTGAGAAGTTGTAGTTAGTAGCTACTACAACCACAATGGGTCAATGGTTTACTGGGGCTGTTTAGCACAGGGCTAAATTGCTGGCTTTGAAAGCAGACCAAGGCAGGCCAGCAGCACGGTTCAATTCCCGTACCAGCCTCCCCGAACAGGCGCCGGAATGTGGCGACTAGGGGCTTTTCACAGTAACTTCATTTGAAGCCTACTTGTGACAATAAGTGATTTTCATTTCATTGTTAAGGGAGTAGATATTTAGACCGGTGGAAGGAGCATCAATGATTTAAGGTTTCACAAGTGCTGTTGCAGCTGCTTTTACTGAGCCGTGTAGATGAATCACCTTTGAAAGGTGAAGTGAGGTGTTTATCTCGGAGTATGTAGCCTCTCCCCTGCTCTTATCCATATTGTTCATTCGGCTGGCCCAGTTAAGATTCTGGTCAATGGTCACCCCCAGGATGTTGGTGGTACCATTGAAAGCAAGAGGGAGGTGGTTGGAACTTTTCTTGTTGACTAAGGTCATTATCTGGTTAGGTGAAGGTTACCTGCCTCTTGTCAGCTGATGTTTGAAGCCTTGGTGCTGCTAGGCTGGCACTGACCCTTACTATTGGATGAGATCTGATTGGAATTAAACATTGCAGAATCATCAATGAACATGTTCACTTCTGACCTAGCGATAGAGGGAAAAACATGGAGGAAGCAGTTGAAGAGGATTGGCCTGAGGTCTCCACCCTGAGAAATCCCTGCATTGATGTCCTGGTCACCATAGCAGCTCGGTAGCATAGTGGTTAGCACTATGGCTTCACAGCTCCAGGGTCCCAGGTTCGATTCCCGGCTTGGGTCACTGTCTGTGTGGAGTCTGCAGGTTCTCCCAGTGTCTGCGTGGGTTTCCTCCGGGTGCGCCGGTTTCCTCCCACAAGTCCCGAAAGACGTGTTGTTAGGCGAATTGGACATTTTGAATTCTCCCTCAGTGCACACGAACAGGCGCCGGAATGGGGCGACTAGGGGATTTTCACAGTAACTTCATTGTAGTGTTAATATAAACCTACCTGTGACAATAATGATTATTATTATTGTCAGCAGTGGCTCACTCTTGCCTCAGTCAAAAAATTGCAAGTTCAAGTCACACAGAACTTGAGGACAAAATCTTAGGTGGAGTATAATATTGAGGGACTGCTGCAGTGTTGGAGGCGCTGTCTATTGGATGAGACCTTAAATTAAGGCCCTCGTCTTCTCAAATGGATGTAAAATAATAATCTTTATTAGTGTCACAAGTAGGCTTACATTAACACTGCAATGAAGTTACTGTGAAAATCACCTAGTCGCCACACACCACCGCCTGCTCGGGTACACATGGTACTAATTTGAAGAAGATCAGGAGAGTTATCCCCAGTGTTGTGATCAATATTTATTCCTCAATCCACCTCACTAAAACAGATTATCTGGTCATTATTATATTGCTGTTATTGGGAGTTTGCGATGTATAAATTGGCTGTTACATTTCCTACATTATAACAGTGACTACTTTTTAAAAAGTATTTCATTGACGGTGAAGCACTTGATACTTCCTCTGGTCAGGAGAGGAACTGTCTAATTGCAAGGTAGTTTAACAATACAAAGACTGACCTTCAACAGTCTCAATCTTCTTCCTTTATGTCTGAATCTAGACATCGGAAGGGATGTCTTTTGACCTTTTGATCTCAATTTTGCTAGAGTTCCATTGTCCCATATGTAGACAAATACAGTACTGCCGTGAGATTGTGAACAATTCCTTTCATTTCTCCTCTAGTATTTAGTTCATATCCATGAGCTAAGGACGATGGTGGCAAGTTTTTTAGATGGTGCATAAATGGGAATGGCAGGAGGCCATTCAGCGCCTCAAACCTGTTCAACGAGTCAAATCGAATACAGTTGATCAGAACCTCGACTCCATTTACCCAACTTTCGTCCATAAGCCCTGATACACATACCTAACTGTTAAATTCCCCACAAAGACTATGGGGGGGTGGGGGGGATGGGGGGATTGTACCCATGCAGTTCATGGAGCACGAGTTCCCGTATTGAGTGGGCGGAGGCCCACCCGATAGTGGCTCACTACCGGTAGTTTAAATACTATAACCCAGACCCGGACCAGCAGTTCCCGATGGTCTCATGCTGGGACAAGAGCCTTGTTGTCGTGGCTGCGGCTTTATTGTTGTTCAGAGTTAAACCTTTGCTTTGCCTGGCCTGGCCTCCGCTGGAGTTATTACACTAACAAAACCTCAGTCTTGAAAATTCCCATTTTCTTTATTCAAGAGATGTGGGTGTCACTGGCTAGGCCAACATTTACTGCCCATTCCTAATTGTCTTGGAAGGTGGTGAGCTGCCTTCTTGAACTGCTGCAGTCCTATGGTGCAGGTGCACCCACCGTGCTGTTAGGAAAGGAGTTTCAGCCCTTTGACCCAATGACAGTGAAGGAATGGTGATATATTTCTCAGTCAGGATTGAGAGTGGCTTGGAGGAGAACTTGCAGGTGGTGGTGTTCCCATGTGTATGCTGCCCTTGTTCTTCTAGTTGGTAGCAGTCGTGGGTTTGTAAGGTGCCGCTTAAGGAGCCTTGATAAATTTGCGTTGCGTATCTTATAGATGATACTGTAAGGGCTCTTCCTGATGATTCCCTTATTTTCCCTTTCTTTATTTTGGCTGATACATTTTTAACCTATGGATGCTTTATGGACATGAATCTTTAAGGCAAGCAGCAGAGAATGAGGAATTCATGAAGTTGCAACATAGTATATGGTGCTGCTAGCTTTGGATGGCAGAGACCAGACTTTGTGGCACCTGAGAGATAGGGTCGGACTCAGTTCGATTGGTTGGCTGGTAGCCAATGAATTGGCTGAAAGGCTGTATTCTGCCCGGTAACAGGTGGTGATTGGATCCTGCCTGAGTAGAATGATTTCCAGAGACCTAAGGAAAGCATAATTGAGACCCGGACTCGTAGGGACAAGGACTCTGCCTGTCTCGCTGTCTCTCTCTATCGCTAGCTCTCTAGGGTGGGATTCTCCAACCCCCGCAGGGTTGGAGACTCGTCGGGGGGCGGCGTGAATCCTTCCCCCGCTGGCCGCCAAATTCTCCATCGCCGGAGATTCGGCGGGGGCGGGAATCACACCGCACAGGTCGGCGGGCCCCCCTCCGGCGATTCTCCGGCCCGCAATGGGCCGAAGTCCTGCTGCTGTAATGCCGGTCGCACCAGCGTGAATTAAACCACCTCCCTTACCGGCGGGACCAGGCGGCGCGAGCGGGCTCCGGGGTCCTGGAGGAGGGCGCGGGGCGATCTGGCCCCGGGGGGGTGCCCCCACGGTGGCCTGGCCCGCAATCGGGGCCCACCGATCCGCGTGCGGGCCTGTGCCATGGGGGCACTCTTTTACTACACGTCGGCCGTGTAGGTCTCTGCGATGGCCGACGCGTAGGTGACGCCCCCTGCACATGCGCGGGGATGACGTCAGCAGCCGCTGACGCTCTCATGCATGCGCGGACTTCCGCCGACTGGCGGACTCCCTTCGGCCCTGTCTGGCATGGTGCCAAAGGCCTTCCACGCCAGCCGGCAGGACGGCAACCACTCCGGCGCGGGCCTAGCCTCGAAAGATGAGGGCTTGGCCCCTAAAGGTGCGGAGAAATACGCACCTTTGGGGCGGCCCGACGCCGGAGTGGTTCATGCCACTCCATCGCACCGGGAACCCCCGCCCCGCCGGGTAGGGGAGAATTCCACCTGTTTTCTTCTACTTATTATTTTCAGCCCTCTCCTCCCCTCTGCTGCAGCCACTGTGTGTCAGTGGTGAAAGGAGTGACTATTTGTACCTAGGGTGCCAATTCGTTGGAGCTGCAACTGGGGAGTATTCCATCACACTCCTGACTTCTGCCTTGTAGTTGATGAAAAGGCTTTGGGGAGTCAGGAGGTGCGTTACTTGCTGCAGGATCTCTAACCTCTGACCTACTCTGTTAGCTACAATATTTAGATGGCTAGTCGAGTTCAGTTTTTGGTCAATGGTAACACCCAGGATGTTGTTCGTGAGAGATTCAGCAATGGAACTGCCATTGAATGTCATAGAGTTATTGAGGTCTGCAGCACAGAAAAGGCTCTTCGGCCCATCGCGTCTGTGCCAGTCAGAAACAACCACCTAATTATTCAAATCCCATTTTTCAGCACTTGTTCTCATAACCTTGTATGCCTTAGCATCACAAGTACACATCTAAATACTACTTAAATGTTATGAGGGTCTCTGCCTCCAGCACCTCTTCAGGCAGTGAGATGCAGACTCCCTCCACCCTCTGGGTAAAAAAGGTTTTCCTCACATCCCCTCTAAATAGCCTGTCCCTTACCTTCTCTATGCCCCCTCCCTCCACCAAGAGAAAAAGTTTCTTCATGTCTACTCTATGTATGCCCCTCATAATTTTATCTTCGCAATCATGTTCCCCCCCTTTATCTCCTCTTCTCCAAGGAAAACAAGCCCAGTCTATCCACTCTCTCTTCACAGCTAAACATCTCCAGCCCAGGCAACATCCTGATAAATCCCCTCTGCACGCTTTCTAGTGTTATCACATCCCTCCTATAATATGGATTCCAGAGCTGTGCACAGTGTCAACTTTTGTCAAAGGCTGAAAGTTAGAACCTCTCCTTGTTGGGAGATGGTCATTGCCTGGCACTTGTGTGGCACAAATATTACTTGCCATTTGTCGGCTCAAGAAATTGTCCAGGTCTTGCAGTATTTAGACATGGACTGTTTCCATTGACCCAGAATCCAAATGTTAGCAGTTAATGGTACAGTAATATTACCATGCATTACACCAGCTTGATTTGGAATGCCATCCTCAAAGTAGACCCT
This sequence comes from Scyliorhinus torazame, assembly GCF_047496885.1. Taxonomy (NCBI): domain Eukaryota; kingdom Metazoa; phylum Chordata; class Chondrichthyes; order Carcharhiniformes; family Scyliorhinidae; genus Scyliorhinus; species Scyliorhinus torazame. The sequence goes on from NC_092722.1 coordinate 129,459,517, forward strand.
TGCTCACCATAACAAATTTCTTCACAAAATATCAACGCAATTACAACCGTGACAAAAGCTCAAATACAAAATTGAGTAGATGTCTTGAGGTTGTGAATGGCACAATATTAATGCGAGTTTTGTCTTTAGGCTTCCCCATCTTCAATCTCCCTTTACTTTCAAGTCTTTGAACATGTTGTCACCTCCCAAATCCTTACCCATCTTTCCCAGAATTCCTTGTTTGGCTCCCCCCAATCAAGTTTCAGTCTCTGCCACAGTATTGAATCAGCTCTCTCCATGTCACAAATGACACCCTCTGACTGTGACAAGAGCAACAGCTTCATTCTTGCCAATATTTAATAGAGAAAATTTCTATCATTCAGTGCTGGGTATCAGACAAGCAGTCCCGTCAATTTAAAGGCAGTGGGGAGTTGAAAGAGGTGCACGTGAGTTAGGACATGGTGGCGTCACTGTATATGTGAAAATGAATGCTATATTTTCAAATGATATTCCTGAGGTGTACTATGTAGATGGAAAATAGGAGACACACCATGACACCTTGGGTGACACCAGAGGTAACAGAGCAGGAGGAGGGAGATGAACCATAGCAAGTGATACTCTGGCTGCAATTAGATAGAGAAGAATGGAACCTAATGAGTTTAATCTCGGCTGAATGACGGTTTAGTGGCATGGGAGAAGGACAGTGCGCAAAACCATGTCAAAGATTGCAGGCACGTCAAGAAGGATAACGAAGGAAAGTTTACTTTTGACAGTGGATGTCATTTGATAAGACAGGTATTGTGGGCAGGGGCAGGAGTTCTGGGAAAGATGAGATGGATTTGAGAGGTGATAACATGTTCAATGACTTAGAAGAAATAAGGATTAGTGCTGGGAAAGTAATTTCCAAAGTCAGAGAGGTCAAGGGTTGTTTTTTTGAGAAACACACTAAAAGGAGTGTGGAATCAGCAAACACAGTAAGGGAATGAGGAGTCATCACCCTGAGGCACACTAAATGACTGGGGAACAATCACACTGAAACACACCAAATGATTGGGGAACCATCACACTGAGACACACTAAGGAAATTAGAAACCAATAGACTAAACCATACTAAAGGACTAGGGAACCATCACACAAACACACTAATGGATTGGTGAGCTATCATAAGGAACTGGGGAACTATCACACTAAAATTCACTAATGCATTGGGGAACATCACACTGACATTTGAAGTGTGGAATTGCAAAGTGGCTGATAATAAAAAAAACTTGAATTATTTTATTTTCCATTTAATTTTCTCAAGTTTTATGTTAGTCAGCACAGCTACAGGCAGACCAGCTACAGTCAATGGAATCACACAATCACATTTTCTAATTGTGAATAGAATAAATACTATACAAGAAATACTGCAGTGTAAACAATAAAAGTTTTAAAGGGCGTTGCGTCCTAAAAAAAAGCACTGTTCATTAGTGTTTTGTGTGATGGTTCCCCAGTCCTTTGGTGTGTCTCAGCGTGATGGTTCCCCAGTCCTTTGGTGGGTCTCAGAGTGATAGTTCCCCAGTCCTTTGGTGTGTCTCAGCGTGATGGTTCCCCAGTCCTTTTGTGTGTGTCAGCGTGATGGTTCCCCAGTCCTTTGGTGTGTCTCAGCGTGATAGTTCCCCAGTCCTTTTGTGTGTGTCAGCGTGATGGTTCCCCAGTCCTTTGGTGTGTCTCAGTGTGATAGTTCCCCAGTCCTTTGGCGTATCTCAGTGTGATAGTTCCCCAGTCATTTGATGTGTCTCAGTGTGATGGTTCCCCAGTCATTTGGTGTGTAAATACCTGTAACCCACATCCACAGTACCTCCTCAGTTATAACAGGCCCAACTGTGAAAATCTTCACAGACAAATGTCATAGAATTAATACAGAGTAGTCCTCTATTAGGGAAGGCTCATATCCTATCTACCTACTGCTCAACTCCTCCCTGCAATGTTGAGTGACAAACTTACTTATTAGATTGCAGGGATTGCACAACTGAATTCTCTACCATTATAGATGCTGTTTGGTTTCTCTTCATAATAAACCCAAGAAAATTCTACCTAAATATTATTTGCAACCATACTGCTGTAGTGAAACCACAGTTCTTTAAAGATTGATTAGTTTTAAGGAATTAGAAAAAAAGTTTAACTACTTCATTTTCATCAAGATCAAATAAAAATACAAATTTACTCGTTTAATAAGCTGATTTTGCTGCAGGCTCTTGTGTGGAAAGAAGCATTATTTTCACCTTAAAGGGATATTATCTCCAGAAAAAATATTTGGGAAGGAGCCTGGAAAAGTCATACATGATTTCCGTCATGATCAGATCACATGCAAACGTGTTTTATTTCAGTGTGACATATTCCACTGCACCGTCAAGCTAAACAAATGTAAAAGGTTTGCAAATGCGTTCTTTCTTCAAAACAGCACCTCTTAAGAATGCGCTGGGATGCAAACTGCCACAAAAACGACCGTTTGAACTTATTTCCAACACAAATGTGAACCCTTTTAGTACAGTGTACAGCCAAACTAAAAAGGAACATACTCAGAAGATTAGAGGTGAGTTTACAATTTGCCTTTGCAACAATCCAGAGCCAAAAGGCAGCTGTAAGTTTTAACAAAAAGAAGTGATCACTCTCCGGCTACATACGCCAAATGTGATTAAGCAAAGTGCCCCATGGAGAATCATCAGTATAAACCACAGAACCTTTGGGTAATCGTTCTACTCAAAAGGGACTGCTAGAAAGTAATCACGTACTTGCATCCAACATGACCGCTATGTGAAAAGTTAGTTTGGTGAACTCAGCCTGACTTAGTACAAATACTAATTACAACAAAAACTGATGTTTATCCCAAATGATTTATGCGCCAGCAAAATAAAACCCTATAAACTAATAGGACCAGCTTTCTGTCAAGTATAACAAGAGACAGTTGTGGGGGGTGTGAAGGCATTATATTACCATTGTTAATTCTCATTGAACTGTTTAATAGAACCAACTTTAAACACCTCAGTCACTACTCCAAAGCATGCCCAGTGTAGCATTAGAGTTTAATTACCTCTTCAAAATAGCTTTCAATTTGATTTTCAACAGCAGAAGATGCCCGTAAAGCCATATTTACCTTAGCTGTTTCATCCTTGGTGTTTGAATCAGAAAGTGACTGAATACTCTGTTTTGAAAGCCAGTACCTTCCTGGTTTAAACTTTGCTCTGGTTTGGGGGAGAGGCAGTGGGAACAGCCAATCTCTCCAGTCACAAACATCTGCAAACAATCAACCACAGCACAGCTGTCCAAAAACACCCCTCCTCCAACCCACAAATAATTCAACTTGCTGCTTTTCTGATTTTGCATGAAATAGCACATCCATTAAACCTGCAGCAAATAAATTAGGACATTACAGTCAAGATCTACAGTAAAGTCCAAAGGGAAGCTCATAACCCCAAAATAAATGAGTAAAAGGTTTCTAGTGCATGCTTACACAAAGGAAAAGGACCCGATACTTTACATAGCGAAAGCATTCAGGACTATAACTGAGCATTAGTAATGAACATTTACGCTCTCAACCCGTTAAATGGGAATGGTGGAGGTTGGGGCGTGCGGGGGTGAAAGGGTGGGGGAGAAATTGACGGGTAAAAGCTCATCCTTTTGATTGGGATGGTGTGCAGTGCAGAAAAGCTCAAGATCACCGTAAGAAATGTTGCAGCTTTTCCATCTGAGCTCAGAGTGAGCTCAAAACGTCAATTCGCTCCTGACCTCCTCCTATTTGGAATACTGACAGATGAAATGAAACACACAAATTGAAAAGTATGTTCAGGATTGGGGGGCAGGGGGCCAGAGAGAATGACAAAATACTGGAACAGTGTGTTTGAATCATTTCTCAATGACTTTTCACAGGAGCAAGATCACAGGAGTAATATAATTAATTACACGCAGCGGCTAATTAGTTGACTAAAATTTGCAGATTGGTTTTAGATTGCCCACCAAGGAAATTCTAGAAATCACAAAGTCCAACAGAATAATCTTGACATAAAGGCCGGAATTCTCCAGTTGTTGCGATTCTCTTTTCCTGCCAGCGGTGCACCCCTGGCAGTGGGTTTTGAGGTGGCGTGGGATGGTTATAATGGGAAATCCCATTGACAAGTGGCGGGAGGATAGAATCCAACCACCAGCGAACGGCGCGCCGCCGGGAAACATGCGGCTAAGTAATCCAGCCCAAGGTGTTTTGTGGGGGAAAAGTTCCCTTTTGTCCAGATTAAAGTTACTGTTCAAAAGTCCTCAAATAACGAGTGAGCTTTACTTTACTCAAATATGTCGGTCCCTTCTGACAGCCCATAGTTTACTCTGGCCACCTAATATCCGCTAATGGTAATTGGCGTTACATGTTGTTTTATAGTGCTCTTCGGTTAGATATAAACATAAATTGTGCATATGAGGAAAGTCATCAGGACAACACTTCACAGCCAGTGAATTGCTTTGAATTGCAGTCAATATTGTTTTCTAGGCAAACAAAAGAGCAAATATGCACATAGCCAGGTCTCGGAAACAGCACATGAGATCAATGACCACAGATTGACTTTGGGCGAAATGTTGACCTGGACACCAGGAAAGCCTGCTGTTTAATTCAATCTGAACAGACTAGGCCTGACAGGATCTCACCTGTCAAAGTTGTAAACACAAATGAAGAAAAACAACTGTGACATCGAAGATTCAAACCTGAACATTGAAATTAAGAAACTTGAAGGTACAGTAGCACCTCCTTTGCCCAAACGCTCGATTTGAATGTGGAATGAATATTATACCGATCCAACCTCAAGATATCAGCCTATGAGGTCAAGAGAGGGTCACACATGCCAAGCAAGTCTTCACTTCCTAAATCCATATCTAGGCGAGGGCAACTCACACCACCCTACACAATGAAACAGTTTTGTCACTCACTAACAGATTCCCAGCATCTGAAGGTGATAGCAGGTGAATGCCGGAGTGGACAAAGCTTACCCATCCTACATCGAACTCCCTTTGCCTTCATTAGGCTTCTCCACTAATGGCGATAGTTTCAAACTAGATGATCAGACCTAATTATTTAGCAAACACTTTTTGCTGGCCCCGACACTGGCGCACATTGTTGTGGGTAGGACAGGAGAATTTGGAGAGCTGTTGACTTTGAACAGCGGTCTGAATTTTCCCATCCCACCAGTGACGGGACTGGAAAATCCCATCCTTAGTGCGAGCAGCCATGAAAATGGTAAAATATCTTAAATGCAAGGTCGTCTCACAGACGGTGTAAGTGGGTGACATCCATATCAAACAGAATAACAAAATGCAGATCTCTTGAAGGGTCACTCGTGAGTCGCACCATTCATCTTAAGCTTATTTATTTGAGTTTCTCAAGTAAGAGCAGACAATTTGGCAAAAAGTGAAATATGTGTGAAAATATTCCAATTTAATTTCCTTTACATGCATCTTAAACTACCTGTATGAGCTAAAGACAACCATCTCTTTCTGATGACAACTGCCGACAGCTGACAGTCTCTGACTTCACAATTGTTACGTGATTAAAAACATATTTATTTCTGTGTTAACCAAAGAAGATAGGTTGTTCCCCAAATCCTGTAAAGCATAGCATTTTGGAGTCAGTCTAGCAAATTGGACTGAGACAAGTAAAAACAATTGCCCTGAAAGCAACAGCAGGTAAAAAAAAATAGGAACCATTTATGGGAATAGGCTGGAGGGACATATAAAAATAGCTTAGGAAGGAACAGTCAGAGAGAATTTAGAAGGAAAGTATCTGGCCTGAGAAGCCTCCTCGAGTTACCTGCTCACGTTAACAGACATCGTGTGGTTTATTGGGACTTTTAGAACAATTTTACCAAAGTTCCACATGCAGTTAAAAGTTGCCGGGATCCGGGGATTGCACATGGCACTATGGTTAGCACTGGGACTACGTCGCTGAGGACCCGGGTTCGAATCCCGGACCTGGGTTACTGTCTGCGTGGGTTTCACCCCAGAACCCAAAGATCTGCAGGTTAGGTGGATTGGCCATGCTAAATTGCCCCTTAATTTATTTTTTAAAATTGCCGTGATCCAAGATGGATCATGGGCTGCAATAGAGGTGTAATCATGAGAGGGAAAATACAGACTAGGCAGGTAATCAATTAAATGGACAGATATCCGTCTTTGTCCCATTATTCATGAAAAGTGACATTATCGACCTGGATAGTAATTTGCTCATAGTAAAGCTTGGAAGCATAGAGAGACAGAGCATTGAACAAAATATTTTACAATCATTGAACAAAATATTTTACAATCATATGAATTAGAGCGGGAGGATGGCATTTGGCCCCGGAGCCTGCTCCACCATTCAGTAAGATCGTGGCTGATCTGACCTTGACCTCAACTCCACATTCCCATCTGCTCCGCAATAACCTTTGACTCTCTCGTTAGTCAAGAATCTATCCACCTATGCTTTAAAAACATGAATCGATCTTGGCTCTGCTGATCTTTTGGGAAGAGAGTGCCAAGACTCGCCATCCTCATGGAAGACAATTTTCCTCATATCCATGTAAAAAATTTTAAATTGTTCCCTCTAGTTCTAGGGGTGGATTTTCCATTGTCCGGCACCAGCAGTGGTTTCCCGAATTGGGCAGAGAATGGTGTGTGAGCTGAAAAATGGGATCAGGACCGGATGCCAATCCCAATCCGATGCTCCACCAGTCTCTCACCAGCGGTGGCAGTGTGCTGCACGCCCTACACCGGCAGGAGGATACAAATTGGTGATGTGCATCCATTTCCATCGGATTACTAGGCTGAAATTCATAATCTCAAGCCCCCTGGTTATGCACCGACCTCCATAGTGGGAAATCCTCCAAGCGGGATTTGATGCATGTTATTCCAAGCATGGTCCTGCAGTGGGTCAAGGGGGTCAGTGCATAACTGACTGCTGTTTGTCATTTTTATAAATGATCTGGAGGAGGGCGTAGAAGGATGGGTGAGTAAATTTGCAGACACTAAAGTCGGTGGAGTTGTGGACAGTGCGGAAGGATGTTACAAGTTACAGAGGGAGATAGATAAGCTGCAGCGCTGGGCTGAGAGGTGGCAAATGGAGCTTAATGCAGAAAAGTGTGAGGTGATTCATTTTGGAAGGAATAACAGGAAGACAGAGTACTGGGCTAATGGTAAGATTCTTGGCAGTGTGGATGAGCAGAGAGATCTCGGTGTCCATGTACATAGATCCCTGAAAGTTGCAACCCAGGTTGAGAGTGTTGTTAAGAAGGTGTACGGTGTTTTAGCTTTTATTGGTAGAGGGATTGAGTTTCGGAGCCATGAGGTCATGTTGCAGCTGTACAAAACGCTGGTGCGGCCGCATTTGGAATATTGCGTGTAATTCTGGTCGCCGTATTATAGGAAGGATGTGGAAGCATTGGAAAGGGTGCAGAGGAGATTTACCAGAATGTTGCCTAGTATGGAGGGAAGATCTTATGAGGAAAGGCTGAGGGACTTGAGGCTGTTTTCGTTAGAGAGAAGAAGGTTAAGAGGTGACTTAATTGAGGCATACAAGGTGATCAGAGGATCAGATAGGGTGGACAGCGAGAGTCTTTTTCCGCGGATGGTGATGTCTAGCACGAGGGGGCATAGCTTTAAATTGAGGGGAGATAGATATAGGACAGATGTCAGAGGTAGGTTCTTTACTCAGAGAGTAGTAAGGGCGTGGAATGCTCTGCCTGCAACAGTAGTGGACTCGCCAACACTAAGGGCATTCAAATGGTCATTGGATAGTCATATGGACGATAAGGGAATAGTGTAGATGGGCTTTAGAGTGGTTTCACAGGTCGGCGCAACATCGAGGGCCGAAGGGCCTGTACTGCGCTGTAATGTTCTATGTTCTATAACTGTGGTGCCCCCCCCCCCCCCGAAAGTCCATCAAAAGGCCCAACCCCTTTCCCTGACAATGGAAATCACATAGCAAATCACATGCATTAGCCAGTGATTGACAGTTTTATTACTCCAGAAACTCTGCTTTGATGCTAACCACAATGTTTATAAACACTATTGCTATGTTCCTTACCACACCAAAAACAGCGAAGTGCTTCGACTTCTTTTTTTTGGCAGAAAACGTGCTTTTGATTTGTGAATTTGAATGGAAGGTTTGCATTTCCAAGGATGTCAAGGGATTTGAAGCCCTTTGAAGTGTACCTGGCTTTAGAGGAAGCCTCTGACACTTGTTACAGCTGCTGTTTTAAATTCCTTTGGCTGACTTGGCAGATGTTAGGGAAGGGTAAGTGAAAATCAGTGATTTTTCACTCTACTCTGGACTGCTCTTCAATTTTCAGGCAGGAATGTCTGATGGCGGTCTTTGTTTGCGTTTCTGATGGGGGGGTCCGTTAGAGTTTCTGGAGTCATTGGGGGTTGGGTCACCCTCATGCGTGTATTCTGTGGGGAGGGGTGACCCGTTAGTACCATGTTTGGGGGGGGGGGGAGAGAAGGATACCTCTACTTATCAGCAGTGGGGATGGAAGGATGTGTTGTGGGGGGTGGGGGGCCGCTGTCGGAACTCGGTATCGGGCTACCCGTTCAAAATGGCAGCCCAATACCAGAATGCGGATGGAATCCAGCAAGCTCTCCTCCTTGCATGGATTAACAAGGTAAAGGAGAGGAAATCGCACCTGAGGACCTCTCCTAGTGCCTGCGGAGACCAGTAACAAGTCTCTGCTGGTGAGAGTACTTAGTCTTCAGAATGAAGCATCCAGTCCCTAGTCTCTCCCACAAGGCGGAACATCCTCTCAGCATCCACTCTGTCAATTCCCCTCAGGATCTTAAATGTTTGAATTTGGTCATCTCGCATTCTTCTAAACTCAAATGAATACAGGCCCGGCCTGCCCAAACTTTTCTTATAAGATAACCCCTGCCACCTTACTTTTTCAGAGTGATTTTGATCAGTTAAGCAATTCAATAGACAAATGGCAAATGTAAAACGTATTTGTGAATAAATGTAAAGGCTTGCTGAATGGTTTAAAGATGCATCACAAATACGGAATGAACGTAGGAACATAGAAATTAGGTGCAGAAGTAAGCAATTCAGCCCTACGAGCCTGCTCCACTAGCTAAAACAGTATTGTGAAAATGTTTGTCATAAATACAGAATTAATAAAATCGAATTATTATAGCATTTTAGAAATGGCTGTTGAAAATACAGACCCATCAACATCTAGATGGTGTAATAATTTATTAAAATTAATAGTAGAATGCTGAGATGTATATCTAATCCTATAGAATAAAAATCTTCATAAATTATTCTAAGGCTTGCATTGAGCTCTAATTATCACGCCAAAAAAAAAAATGATCTACATCTGCATTGGAAAAGGTTTGCCAGAGAATGTGCCAAAAGAATTTATTCAGGTCTCAAAGGGATGGGCTTTGTGGGAAGATGAGCTAAAATCAAGTTTTAGAGTTAGGCGTGAAGGTGTTTGAAGTGCAAGGGACATAATTGGATATTAAAAAGGGATTGTTGAGATTAAATCTCCAAATTATTTCAAAACCAATGAGCAAACTAGAACCCCAAAATGTAAAGTAGATATCATGAAAATATACTTGAAATGACGTTCTCGTACAGTGCTGGAGACAAAGCCTTGTCCAGGTTTAAAATGCGGTTAGATTCTGTTATGAGACAATTATGGATTTCAAGGGGGAAAATGGACTTTTCTATGCTCAACATTTTTCATCATGAATCCAACCATTGACATTTATTTAGAAAATGTTATAATGGCAAATGGCACTGACTTTTAAATGGATGTGATTTCTATTTGCCAATTGGGCAATATTTTCTTTCAAAGTTGTTCATCAGCTATGTTCCTCTCAAGACCAGATTCCAAATTTAGGCGAGCAGCAGCTGATATTCTTATCGGAGTGCCTATAGCAAGAGGTATGAGGCCAGTGGAAATTGGGCTGCAGTTAGAAAAAAAAGGAAATATAACAAGCGGGAATGATTGATAGGCCACCAGCACTCATTTTAAGAGAGTACGCAGGGAGCATTAAAGAGGATAATAAATTACACATGCTTCTTTGTGATGAAATCACGAAGGGGCAGCACAGTACATAGTGGGTAGCACAGTTGCTTCACAGCTCCAGGGTCCCAGGTTCGATTCCCGGCTTGGGTCACTGTCTGTGCGGAGTCTGCATGTTCTCCCCGTGTGTGCGTGGGTTTCGTCCGGGTGCTCCGGTTTCCTCCCACAGTCCAAAGATGTGCAGGTTAGGTGGATTGGCCATGATAAATTGCCCTTAGTGTCCAAAATTGCCCTTAGTGTTGGGTGGGGTTATTGGGTTATGGGGATTAGGTGCGGTTACTGGGTTATGGGGATAGGGTGAAGTTGTGGGCTTGGGTAGGGTGCTCTTTCCAAGGGCCGGTACAGACTCGATGGGCCGAATGGCTATCTTCAGTACTGTAAATTCTATGGTTCTATGAAATAATGCCTCCTTTTATTGTGTACTAATTGTATTTAATGGCATGCAGGTGGTGTCATGAACTGGCAATTCACTTTCACCTCTATAAATAGGAGCAGACTAAAATTGTGGCTGTTGGGGTTTGGAGGTACATGCTTGTAATGCATATTCCTTGTAAATAAATGTTTATAAAAGTGTGGAAAGATTGGCTCCAGTTCTATCCTTCACTACCTAGCTTTCTGGGGTATAACAATCCCATCAATATATGGACTTTGATTCTCCGTTCCTTCACACCAGCAGGATTTTCCTTTTCCGCTGCAGTGAATAGAGATTTGGCTAGCAAGGCGGACTCACAACAAAAAATCCCGCCCCATGGTATAGTACACTTGTTCTTATCTGATACAATTACATCTGGGGTGTAAAAGAACTGACTTTTAAAGGTTTTGATGTTACTTTAATAGTTAAATAGCCCTAGTTTACCATATTAAATATTTGCAGTGATTTTATTCAGCCAACTACAGTTAATTAATTTGCTGTGATATGGATGCACCCAAACTCTTTACTTCATGAAAGTGATGCGAATGAGCAGATGGAAATAGTTCAGAATGACAGTAAATGTCATGAAAACTGCAGACTGAAGGTAAAGTTTAGAACCAAACTCTTTATGAGGCTTAGGTTTTGACATTGATTGGGTGAGGATTTACTCAATGACTTATCACATTGATGCAGAGTCACACAGAAGAGGGAGAACATATAAAGGCAGATCCAACACATGACAATAAGGAAATATACACACAAGGAGCAAAATATATCTTAAAAACATTTAAAAATGCAACAAAAATCTTATTAATTCACTTGAAAACTATTTCCAAATCAGGCCAAGAATTGTATTTGCTTGAAAGAACCACATGAATTCTGCAAATCTATTCATTGTTGTAACTCTGCTGGTTGTAGTTTCCCTTAACTGGATGGCACCACAGCACCCAGTGGGTGGCACTTGAGAAGTCAATATTTCCAGGACACTGTCTACCCGCGAGTGAGATAAATAAGGTTGTGCGAGATGTTAAAATGATTTGGTGCTCAAATGTTGCATGTACTAAAGTATTGCATGTTTGGCATCCCACGGAATGTCAAGCACGTTGACTGTAGCTCAATTAAAACAGTTAGTTACTCTGTCACCTGGGACCAACCACTGCAGAATCACACACACAAAAAAGAACTTGTTAATACACAGTCGGTCCAATCTCTGTTGGTATCCGGTGACTTGCCAATGACCCTTTGTTAGCTTTGCGGCACAGTTAGAACGAAAGCCCTGAAATGCTGACCTGACAGAAATAGCTAGGGGATTCAATATTACAGGCAAATACTGGGGAAACCTCCACTGGATTGGGTTGGTTTTTAGTGTGAACATATATGAAGAACTGGCATCTTATTTATTCTTCACAGATTGGGAAGTTGTTACTTTTGCTTCTGTTAATAACACATCTACCATCCAATATTGATATATAGAAGTTCATTTGTTGTGTCATTCATGTGCTGCAAGGAAGTGCAAGAAAATAGTGTCAAATCTGTAATTTTGACCTTTTCGTTGCAAGTTAGGTAGCCTCAAAATAATCAAAAAATGATTGACCAATAGCCAAAATTAACTGCACTAATGCTGCAATCCCAACTTTTGAAACCAACGGGAATGGTTTAATAAAAGCAGCGACAGTACTGGAGAAGAGATGATGTTTTTTAAAACCTACAGTTTTATTAAATCAAAAAAAAAAGTGACTGTCACTGGAAAAGGACAATGTGAATATTTATGCATGCAAATGTAAGTCTTTCTGTGACCTGTGTGGCTCCAGATTGGAACTGCTGTCACATTTGTATATTTATAGAGACTGATAGATACATACACACAGTTACAGGACAGTAATCTGTTCGGAGGGCTTCAAATGGCTTTAGTGAAGATAAACAGCAGTGGTTGATTTGAACCTCAAGATCAGGTTACTGCCTTTAAATCGTTCCCAGGCTTTCAGAATATGTAAGGCTTTCACTTTCCAATGTAGTTTGATTCAGCTTGAGGTCTGTTGCAGTGGTTATTGTTAATAACTCCATCTCCCACCCCCACGCTGTGGATGCACAGTATCTGGCCCAGAGATTCAGTCTGCCAGTTCTTCCCTGTGGAATTTCATTGTTTGCTCCCAGAACAAACTTGATCATTTCAAATTTTCCCACAACATCATTGAATTACCAAATTGATTCACCACAGCTGCCACTACCTAAACCCATCCAGCTGTGGGGAAACAGATAGAGTCATAAGTGGAATATCGCCATTCAAATCAATGTTGTCTCTGCCTGAGAACTTCCTACTAACAGTTATGACCAAAACCACAGGACTCTCATTGCAAAATACCAACAAGTCAGCTTCCTTTAAGAGCATCGGATGCACTTTTATCACGTTGAAAACACTGCGTGGACTAAAGATTCACTTTGAATATATATCAGTTTGAAAGGCAATTACAAATTCTAATTACTGGAAAGGGAAATTTTACAGAAAAGCCCATCAGTGCGCTGTAATTCCTAATACATGCCCCTTGCATTGATTTTATTCCTTTAACTGTAGGGAGCCCAGTGAAAATTCTGATCAAATAAAAATGATCGTTTTGGCCAACTGCAGCTTATTTAGCTGAAGATGTCCTTCTGTCCTGTGCTCAGACTGCCGCAGAACTGAAGGTCCCGGAGTCTCTCAGCTTCACACACAGCGTGGTCTTACATTCTGAGGTGCAACATGTTCGAAGAATATTGATCTGATCCAGAAGCTAAACAGCCATCCACAGCAGAGGCTGAGTGCACTGAATAAACTTGGGAAACAATACAAGAAAAGTACTTATAACCAGAAAGCAATGTTCCACTAGGAATGACACAAACTCAATACAAATATGGTTCAATTAAAATGTTTGTGAAATCCAGGCTTGATTGCTTAACGGATTTGACATTGCTTGCACCCCCCGCCCCCCAAATAGCAGCTCGAATCCAGGCAGAAAGTTAGACTTCACAATCTACTGGATTTCCTTCTGCAAATCCTTCCCTATGTTCGCCAAAACCAGCAAGGTTCACTGCAGATATTTTAATAACTTTGTTTTTAACATACTATATTACAAAGACTTAACTATTCTTACAAACTGCAAGCATACAACATTATGAAACCTTTAAAAAGAGGGTTGTGCTGTGAGCAATAGAGAAATGAAACATGTTCTGTAGAGACTTTGTTCAGTCTGCACTGGTACATATTTATGATGAGATAATGTACAAGGAATAGGCCAGCTCACTGTAGTAGAAAAAAACAACAGTTCGTGACACCTGTCACTTACCTGCCCCGTCCACACTGGAGTGACTGGATATTTCTGTTGGACAAGCAATCTTCTGGAGATTATTCGGGAGGCTCACAGATATTACTACGCTGCAATACGACACAAAGGCAGTGATCTTACTCTCCCTGCAGAGGCAGTTCTAGCAGCCTAGAGGGAAGTGAATTTCCTGCCAAGTTTTAATTCCATGCTGAATTTCACAGAGTGCTGCCTCACCTCTTAAGTCACTGTGAAAAAATAATCATTTCTCCTAACTGGTTCCCGTTAGGGGTTATAATGGAAACTTGAGGAAGAGGAGACCATCAGGAAACCACCAATCGGACAGGGGTCCACAGCACCATTTCTTCAGATTGCACTCATTAAATGCACCTTTGGAAATGTAAGTTAGCGTTGCCAAAACAATCATTAACTGCATGTAATTGTGTCGTAAAAGCCTGTCATCGTCTTGGAATCAAATAAAACGTAATCATTGTAAACGACGAGAGGGAAGCCACGTACCTGCCTACTGGAGGCAGGGGAGAAAGAAAGTTACTAGGCAAGCTGGGCAAAGAGACCAGGAGATTTACAAAGACTAAAGCTCATTCTGCAAACAACTTTCTCAAAGGTAAATGAACCCGGCTGCCGCAAACCAAGACCATGCATAAGTCGCAAAAAACAAGAATTAGATGAGAAAGTGAGAATTGGTGCAATCAGGCCTGGAGCAGTTCTTTCTTTCCCAGAAAATTAAATAACTAATTGTGGCTTTCGTCACTTATTTATGGATTGCCATTCCACAAGGGATTATGTACTGTACTGAGCACCTGATTATCCATGGCTCAAATTAGGATTGGTTCACTTAACAGAGAACATTGGAATAATAATAATAATAATAATAATAATAACAGAGCAGTAGATTCCATGGTTAATTCATATTCTCCACCCTGCTACCATCTACATGAAATACAATGGGCTGGATTCTCTGTTTCTGAGACGAAATGGAGTATCCGTGGACTTTCACGACAGAGAATCGGTGCCACACCTGTACCGTTTCCGCTACTATAAATGGACTAGCACCGGCACCAGATGGAACACAATCAATTCTAATGAAAAACAGCATGGGACACGGGGCTGTGATTGACATAGGGCTCATCGCAGAGTGGGTTGTCATCATACTCCATCCCATGACCCAGACCCGCTGTTACTGCTAACCCAGGGCCACCATAGTGCTGCATGTGTGTCACGGAGGGGGAGCAGGCAGGGGGGGTGGCCGGGATGGGAAGTGAGAGGGTGTGGGGTTGGGATGTGGTGTCCGTGCCCCTGGCCAGACCCCTGGCCAGACCCCCTTCCTAGTCAGTGAACCTGGAGGCGATCAGAGCATCCTGTGCACGTTGGCCCTGGCGCACACGTTGTGCACCTCCCGTGCCTGCCTGGCCCCATGTCCTGCCCATTCTTTCCCTCCCACGCATCTTCCTCGTCGGACGAGGCCTGCCCTTCCTCCTCCACCTCCTCCAACACGTCGCCCTTCTGCTGTGCAATGTTGTGAGGGATTCAGCAGGCCGCCACCATGAGGGCGACTCTCTCAGCGTCATACTAGAGGGCCCCTCCAAAACGGTCCAGGCACCTGAACCACATCTTCAGGAGGCCGAAGCACTGCTCGATCACAATCCTGGTCGCTGTATGGCCGTTGTTGTAGCGGGTCTCCCCGTCGGTCTGTGGCCTCCGGATAGGTGTCATCAGCCACGGCCGCAGCAGGTAACCAGGAACCAACCCCTCAGCCGGAGCAGGGCGGGGGAGGGGGGGGCAACATGTCAGAAATCGGCAAGTGTGCCAGGATGAAGCCACCCATATGGCCAGTGTCACTGTGCAGAACCAGGGGCCAGTGTGGGTGATCAGTGGGTGCGCAGCAAGATGGTCACAGACCAGCTGAACGTTCATTGAGCGGTATCCTGTTCGGTTGGCGTATAGCGGCCTGTTATTCTCAGGTAGCAGTAGGGCAACATGCATCCTGTCGATCGCCCCCTGGACCTGGGACATCCCGGCAATGGCAGTGTAATTCCTGCTGCGTAAACGTTCAGGGCAACTGTCACCTTGACGGACACCAGGAGCGGGTATCCTCCCTCATAGCTCCAGGTGTGCCACGGTCCGGCAGATATGTCACACTGTCTCCCTACTCAGCCGGAGTCTTCAACGGTATGCCCCGTCCAGCAGGTCCTTGATGTCAGGCGGTGCCGGTACACACGAGGCCTCATGCAGCGCCTCATTAGCACCTCCTCCCCCTATAATAATAATCTTTATTGTCAGACATAGGCTTACATTGCAATGAAGTTACTGTGAAAAGTCCCTAGTCACCATTTTTCCGACGCCTGTTTGGGTACACAAAGGGAGAATTAAGAATGCCCAAATTACCTAACAGCACGTCTTTCGAGACTTGTGGGAGGAAACAGGAGCACCCGGAGGAAACCCACACAGACACTGGGAGAACATGCAGACTGCACAGACTGTGACCCAGCCGGGATTCGAACCTGGGACCCTGGAGCTGTGAAGCCACAGTGCTAACCACTGTGCTACCGTGCTCCCCTCGGCCTGTTGTGCGGCCAGCTCTCCAGCCTGGGTGGCTACCACTTGCTCCACTGTTGGTCAAACTCCATGGCACACTTGCCCCAGTTACTCAATGTAATTCGTATTTAGCAGGGAGAAAAGCTGAGGGATATAGTTATTTTGCATGGTTAATGTGAAATATAATATGCATAAATACAGAAAATTCTCCCTCTTTGTGCCTGCCTTACACTCAAAAAGAAATTAATTTCAGAATATTCTACATGTTTCAATTCCACACAACAGCCTCCTGAATGAAATTACCATTTAACGTGATATGTTCTGAGCCACTGTTCAGTAGGATTGACATTGTCCCTTACAATCAGGAGACAATGGATCTATATGTTATATCTATGATCTTTATATTTACCTTTAATTATCTATCTTCAATCCTTCATACAGGAAACACTACATTCTAAGTGTGATGTGTGGGATTTTTGCATTGTGACTAAATTAGCGAAGATGTTGATGGTTTGTTGTGATTGTTTTCTTTGAATAGAAACAAAGTTGGATGATTCATTTTATCATTTGGCTTTTCTGTTACAGAAGGGAATGCTGAGGCGGTTTTAATTTAAAAGCAGCAGATTTTATACACGTTTCCTCACCTGATCCCCTAGTTGTTGAGTTCTATTATCTTGGGATGTCAATTTGGCCTTCATTGCTTGAGAGAAACTCCACCGGAATAATATCACATTTAGAACATCAATCTTCACTACAATTTCATACACTTCAGCATCTGAGATATATTGCAAACTTTAGTGGAGACCAACTAGAAACTTACGGCTGAATTTTTCCACCCTTTTCGGAGGCAGGTTTGGGAGCTTGCGAAGTGGAAACATCTTGGAAAGGGGCATAGGTCAGGAGCTCTATGTGATTTTGGCTTATCCGAGGAGACTTGCGAATGCAGTGGGGACTTCCCATGGGTCTTGCGGAAAAGTATTAGAGCTGATTAAAATTGCCATGAAGACATTTTTAAACCATGGAGTCCCTACTTTCCCCACAGCAGCACATTGTGTCTGTCACTCACCAGTTTGGAGCAGACGAGCGCACAGCGGGAACGCACCACTGAGCAAAACTATCCTGATAAGAGGAATAGAAAGGGTCTTTGGTTGTCCATTATGAAAAGGTGTGTGCTGACAGAAGCCGTGCCTTCAGCCTGAATTCACTGGACGGGATTCTCCAGTCTCCCAGCCTGGTGTTTCTCGGCGGTGTGCCGTTCGGTGACGGCGGGATTCGATCTTCCTGCTGCTTGTCAATGGGATTTCCCATTGAAGCCACCCCACGTTGCGGGGAAACCATGGGCGGGGGGGGGGGGGGGGGTGCTGCCAGTGGGAAAAGTGGATCTCAACGGCAGAAGAATTGTGGCCATTGATTTTCTGTTGGGGCCAACAACACTGTGCAACTTACATCCAATACCTTGGATACCAGAAGATAATCTCACGTTATTGCCTGGGGAGCTTCCCTGTGACATGGAATCTATATATCCCATAGTTGGTCGGACTTTCTGAGGAGAAGACATGTGCACCTGGGCTGAGCGAAGGGGGTGGACATAGGGCTGTTAAAGGACAATTAGGAATGGACAGTAAATGGGGACTTGATCAACGACACTGACATCCAAAGAACAAATTAAATAAGCACTGTTTCACAATGGAACTTGAATATTTAATATTGCCTTCACAGTAGTTCATCCTAATGGATCAGTAAGCAGTCACTGTGAGTGTGACAATATTCGCAGCAGTCACCCACATGCAAAACTATTTTTGACCCCAAATCACTGATACAGATTTAGACATGAGGAGTGACTGCGCAGCAGGGCAGATTGTACCTGGGAGGTCTGTTAGTGTTCTCAAGACATTAGCTGGAACACACAAAAAGATTGGAGGATAAAATGGGAATATCAACTGACAAAAATGTACTTTTTCATTCAACACTTGTGATTCCCGGAAATTAGTGAAGTAGTGAACATGACATTCTCACAGAACCTTTGGTTCTTGAAGATGCAAATATGTGTGAGAACAGGAGGGACATGAATGTAGCATCACAAAGATAGCAGCTCCCCAGAGCTCCTGCCAGTATGGTTTCTTCAAAACCAGTTCTATAACTTTTTTGATAGCTGTTATACCCCGCATGGGTCTCACGGGGTAGGGATGATCCGCTACCTCATGGAGCTTGCTGAATATGAGCTCCCCGATAAGCGGGTGGGAGAACCTTAACACAGTTCATGTGCCTTTTATAAATAGGGTTGGCCAGTCAGGCACTGACTAGAGAAGACCCAGTGGGGAACTAATAATCATAATAATCGCTTATTGTCACACGTAGGCTTCAATGAAGTTACGGTGAAAAGCCCCTAGTCGCCACATTCCAGCACCTGTTCAGGGAGGACGGTACGGGAATTGAACCCGCGCTGCTGTCATTGTTCTGCATTACAAGCCAGCTGTTTAGCCCCCTGTGCTAAACCAGCCCGACAAGGGCTGTACATAACTTTCTTTATTTAACACGTTAACTATTTTGTTTTTCTCTTATTGTGGACTCCTTTCGTTGCCCCTGACAAAAATAGCATGCAGTCTCCAAATGACACCCATCTTTATAGCGTTTAGCTCCTGTTAACCAGTTACCGCTCATTCAATTGATATGCATGTTTGACCATGTGGCCTAATTATTGCACATATTCTCTCCACTTCACTTCTTAGAGGATCAATTTTGTCAATATCGGAAATCAACATAAAGACCTCACTTACGGTAATTGTCTCATTGTGTGAGTGAGAATGTGAGATGATGAGAAATTACTTTTATTCTGGAGTGACCCTGGAGTCATTTTGAGAAATAGCAAAGAACAAGGTCAGAAGCAACATCTGTGAGAATGCCATGTTCGCTGCTGTTGCATGATGGGTCTTTTGGACAGAATCCAAACGTGGCCAGTCATCTAAGCACAGCAGCATGACAGTGTGTTCTAATGAAGTGTAGGGTTCCAAATTTCCCAGGATTGAAGCAACTGGTGGGGGGAGGGGGGAGGGTGGGGGGTTGGTGCAGAGGCAGTCTTTGGCATATTGCCAGGTCAGAAAACACAACACATGTCTGATCTCTCAGCCAGCACAGATTCTAGGAGACGTGTAAAGATTGTCACTATTTGACTATCAGAAAAGCCTTTTTGCTCAGGATAATTTGATTGCTCCACACACAGTCAGGTGAAACCTGGTTTAATGCCCAACATAGGTGACAACAACAATTTGTCTTTTAACTTTGGAAAACTTCCCAAAGCACTTCACAGGCATATAATCAGAAAATAACAGACAGAGAACATTAGATCGGAACAGTCAACTAAAAGCTTGATCAAAGGCATAGGATGGAATTGTCCCATCTGGGACTAGGTCCCGTGGTGGTAGTGGGAATGGGGAGTGTTTCCTGCTGCTGAGGGTGGCGGGAAACAGCATCATATTTTCCAGCCCCAACCACATTTAATTGTCCATCCGGGGATTTTAGCGCCATGCTCAATGACAGGGTGAGCATGATGGTGCGCGTCCCGCCATCATATCTAGGTTCAATATTGAAAAGGCGCCCAACATCACTGACCCACCATTGGAAAAAAAAAATGGATCTCCAGGAACACTCTTGAGGCTGGAAAATGGACATCTTCGCTGACAATGAATCTGGAAGATTGACCTGTCGATGCTCCCACCCCACCCACTGCTGTGGTTTTCCTGGATCAAGGATGGTTGGCGGCCTCCATCTCGAACTCCAGAGGCAGCCCCTGCCATTATCCAGGTGCGCCCAGACTTCTGCACACCAAGTTGTTCCAGATGTGTTCCGTCCCAGCATGTTTTCCCACTGGCACCGTGGAGAATCGGGCATGGGTGAAAATTCTATTTGGATATTCATCTGCATTCCAATAGCAGGATGCAAATCAGTTTCACGCCACCCACCAGCAGGTTTTCCCGATCCGCCATGGCAGACACCAGTGGAAGTTCCTGCCGGAAATACATGCTTCCGTAAAAACGATTTTTGGACTTCCGCTAAATTTTCCCCCCTCCCGCCCAACATTGAACCAGCCAGCGGGGGGGGGGGGGGGGGGGGGGGGGGGGGGGGGGAAATACCACCCGTAGGTTTCAAGGAGCATCTTCAAGCAGGAGGGATCAGAATGGTTAAGGGAGGAAATTTCAGAGGTTAGGGCCTAAACAACTGAAGGCACGGCTGCCAATTATAAGGTAATGGAAGTTGGAAGATGCACAAAAAGTCAGAATTGGGGGCAAGCAGAGTTTTTGGAGGATTGTGAGGCTTGAGGAGGTTACAGAGATTGAGAGGGACAAGTTGAGAAATTGATAGAGACTATTACTGCAAAAGTAACAAAACTGTGGATGAAGATTTTAGTGGCAGATACGCTACAAGCATGCTCCAGCTGCCAGAGGCCCACAGTTCACTTGTGATTGGGACTCGGACCTCATTTTGAGAATGCAGACGAGCTGACACTCCTTTCAAACCTCCGACCAAAACTGGAAAGTAAATTTAGACCTTCTGCCTTGCTGGAAATGGCCTTCAGTTAAATGCCACTGGAGGAGAGTAACAAGAGGGTTTCAATCACATGCCAGTAGCAGCCATCTGACATGCTCTGGAGCAAAGAGGAACACTACTTCCACAAGAAGGCAAGTTGAAAAAGGACTCTTACTGATTTGGTGGTGGCAGCTTTAACGCCGACAATCCTGTTTAAATCAAAGAGAAGCAGCCCTGCTCTGCTTGGCGCTGATCAATGTTCTGATGTGGTCCTTAAACAGGCTTTCATCAATATACTCTTAATCATTATTTCTGGGCAGAATTGGCCGTTTTGCCTTGGGTTTTTTTGTTACTTGCTTGTTTTTTCCATTGTCATTAAGTATTTACTGAAACATTTTAAACGTCAGCAGAAAATGAAGTAAACACACTAAGAGACCTATCAGACAGACTGCAGCATTCAAGAGTGGATGGATGCCAAGAATACTCTCCCTCCACGGAGATGGAGGATGCAGAGGATTTCACAGAGGAGCTTTGCAAACACAAATATTTATCCATGTAACTTCCCAAAAACATACCCGACAAGAAATCACCACAAGCTGGGTTTTCCGATTCCCCTTTGCTTACTCCAATGCTAACGTGTGGAGTTTTTTGTGGAGTCAATATAATCCTGGAGGGAATTTCCTCCGTGGTTCTCCCAGGCCATCTGGAGAAGAAAGGGAGGTGCTTAGGATATCCAAAATCACTTTGTGTACTAATCTGTTGTAATGTAGGAAATATGGCTGCCAGTTTACACACTGCAAGGTCCCACAAACCACAATGAGATAATAACTAGATCAGTAGTGGGCAAACTGATGGGGCATGTGGCCCATCAAAGTTCTGAGTGTGGCCCATGAGACATTTTTGTTGACTGTTGCTCACGCGCAGGGTTGTCAGAATCTGCCGGTTTTCTTCCACGCACCTTTATTCCTACCAGATTAACTGAAGTGAAACTCATGTAAATCAAGGGCAAGTGAGGTGAGGTGCGTGCTGATTGATCACAACGTTGCTTTTAAGAGTGGTGCATTCCCTCTGCTTCGAATCACAGTGTAAATATTTATTTTGCTTTGATCTCTTGGAAATTGATGGGGGTGGGGGTGGGGGCAAACTCACTCGCTCTTTTCTGAATCATGCCACGGAATGTTTCACATCCACCCAAGAGAGCAGTCCGGGCCTCAATTTCATGTCTCGTATGAAAGACAACACCTTTGACAG
Organism: Scyliorhinus torazame; assembly: GCF_047496885.1. Taxonomy (NCBI): domain Eukaryota; kingdom Metazoa; phylum Chordata; class Chondrichthyes; order Carcharhiniformes; family Scyliorhinidae; genus Scyliorhinus; species Scyliorhinus torazame. Next base: position 129,481,608 of record NC_092722.1, read on the forward strand.
TGCAGCGCTCCCTCAGCACTGCATTACCGTCTCAGACCAGATGGTGCACGCAAGACTCTCAAGTGATACATAAACTGATGACCTGATTCCGAGACAAGAGTGCAATCCACTGAGCCACGGCAGACATGGTGTATAGACATTATTTACGAGGGTTTGTGCCAAATGTTCACCATTGAGGTGGAGCAGGGAAAGGCACGAGGAATTTCACCCCGAGAGAATCTAACAGCACAAGACGGCCATCAAACTATTACCTCTTAATTCCATTCAACTGCCCCTCCCCCAGACCATTTAATTAAAATGTATCCACTTGGCTGTTAAAATGATTGTGGATTGTATTTGCAACATTGTTTCTTGTTGAGTAACTTGCAATCTAATAAGGCCACCCAATAAAAATTTGTTCATCTGACAATTCATTATTTTACTCACAAAATTACATTTATGGCCCCAGTGGATTCAGTGACCAGTGGAAATATTTTATTTCCTCGATTCACCTGGTCAGAGCCCCTAACAGAGCCACTAACACTTTGGAAAACCTCAATCAGACCTCCTCTTATCTCGTTTCTCTGTTCCAGTGACAGTGTCAGAAAAGCCTGTTTTAATGTTACGACACCCTGGACTAGTGCGCGGTCAATTCCAGCCCCACAGGCCCCAACACAAGTGAATTAACCAATTATTCATAGAAAGTTTTCAAGATCTTTGCCCCTTGATTACTCCAATGACTTTCAGGCACCTGATTGTAAGAGAAATACAACAATTGTTTATTTATAACAACTATAGAGAAAAACATGCAATAATCACAATAGAGTAATGGTCAGCTAATCTACTAATCCCCCCTTTTATCCTACTATCCTCTACCTAAACACACAAAAGACATACACATGCAGAGGGAGGGGAAAATAAAAAATGATTAATGTGAGATGGAAGATGAGTGCCCTTGCTTCGGTTGGTGAAGTTGTTTTTTCATTTGACCGTATCCTTTCCAGGATGCGGAGTGATTGAGAATCACCGATTGGATGGCTAATGAAGATCTTCTGGCTGGAACATTCAGTCCGAATCCCCAGACCATGAGTTTCCCTCTGGGGGAGTCACTTTCACTTCTATTAACCTGGGCCTTCACTCAGATGATCCACCTCAGGCCTGTGTAATTCTTATTTGTTTCCAACTCTGCCAGAATGTCTTATAGCTTTACTGTGGAAAGCAGCGATCCCCTTACAAGATTTTAAAGAGGGTTCTTTAAACAATTGTCCCTGCCTGCAGCTGCTGCTGGATTGAACCACCTTGCAGTTCAATCTGACTGTAGAGAGAGAAAGGTCTTCACTTTGAACCTTCAGACAGAGTCCATCAGGTAAGAGAGAGATCAGGACTTGCCCCTCCACCTTCTTGATCAAAATGAAACACTCACATGCAGAACAGAGAGGAAAAGCTGTCTGCTCCATTTACATGGAGTGAGCTCCAGTCGAGGAGCTCTATTCTTTTTAGGGAGAAAGAAAACTCCGAAGAACTTCATTCAGTTCACAATTCAAAGTGAAACTAAAACCCCAGATGCAGCCTTCTTTTCTTTGGCAGGACATTCCAGAACGGTCAACACCAATCAGCATAGACTATTAACTAAAGGCCCAGCAAAGGAAACAGCTCAGTGGCTGACAGCCAAGTCCATCAATATGAGTCATCACTGATGTCAGCACATCCGGCTGGATCCCTTTTTTTTCGATTGAAGGTAAAGTCCATCTTAAAGGCATAGGCAATTTTTTGTCCAGGTACAAAAATTATAAAATCACAAACAAAAGAAAATAAAGTCAATATCCAGGGAAAACAAGGTTTAAACAGAAGGATCCTTACATTAACTGGTAAAACCTCTACGTTTGCCTCATTCTCGCAGGTTCTCACACATACACTAATCTGGGTGAGATCCTGATCAGCATATTTATGGCTCATTTAAATATGTCTGCGCTGTATTCAGCTGGGGCCTGGGAAGGAACTGCTTGTCGTGGGAGGCTTCGCTAGGGCGCCATTTAGCAGTGGACCAGGTGAAATGCCCCAGCGGGGGAGGTCTCCCAGGCCATAGAGACCCCCGGGTGGTCAGCCTCTGGGCATGGAGGTAGCCTGGCACTCCCACTGGCACCAGGGTGCCTGGCTGGCAGTGCCAAGATGTCTCGGTGTCAGGTTGCCTGTGTCAGAAGTAAGACCAAGGGTCCGTAAGAGGTAGAGTGAGGGGGGGGGGGGCTCAAGGACCCCAGTTTGGGGGGCGCGGGGGTTCGGACGCTGCAGTGCGGTAGCTGAGGGGGGATGGGCAAAAGATTGGGGCAGCCTTTAAAAATGGCATCCTGATCCAGGAGTCTTTTTCCCGCACTGGCGAACTGAAGAGTGCAGGAAATTATGTAATGCGGCCACGGCAGGACATTCCCACTGTTGCACAGCGTGGTCTTTCCCGATGCTGCAGGCGCCGAGAACGCCCCGCTCAATGCGCCCAAGACGGGACTGTTTTTGCCCCGTTGAATCACGCCATTGCATTTGGCAATCCTAGGATCCTTTTCGTCTTTAGTTTTATTCATTTGTCCTCACACTTTTAAAGGTTAAAGAAGTGCGAATGATAAGAGATAATTGCTGGATTACTCAAACTAAATATTTATAAAATAACTAAATTTCCATAAAGAATGAATTCAAAGGAGTTTTGGCCTCTAACTGGGGATTTGACAGTGAACAAAAGTAACACCAACACTCAGCATTCTGGAGGCCTCCAAGTCACTGACATCATCCCAGCCAAGTAGTTTAATATGATGTAACTTTTGCAATGGCATGGAACACAGCATTTAAAATAGTGATGCCGAAGAGATTAGTGCCAATCTGCATACTGTAAACTGCTGTCTGTGCAATTGTTATGCTCAAGAACTTTTGACTTGCAAAACAGATATCGTGGGCATGGTCAAGGCCACTGTTCTACAGTGACTGAATAAATCCAATTCTATCTTAATCACGTTGGTGTTGGAGATTTTACAGCATTTTTGTGACTACATCCCATGATTTTGTCCTTTTTGAATTAGGTCCACTGTTTTATGGGCGACTGATTCAATCAAATATCTTTTTTTTGGCGACATGTCACCTTGGCCTGGATTTTGCAGTCAGTGGCGAGGGGAAATTGCACTCTGTTCGCTCCACTGATCGCTGCCCACAGAATCTTTAAGCAACAACCTAAGTAATGAAAAAGTCATTTTAGCATCATGCCCTTTACAGAGGATCTGGGACCTGGGAATCTATTCAATCTATCACATGGACGAATCCTTACTAACACACCCAAAAGTACAAATTTGAACATTTAATGTAAAGTCATGTAGAGAGAGGAAATAAAGAGAGGGAATAACAGATGGGATTGAACGGGTAAGATAAAGAGACAGAAAGAAAAAGTTTTAAAATTTAAAATTGTAATTTTTTATAAAATCTCCAACATTAATTAAATTTTGAAGTAAAGAGAATCCACATTTGGGAAGGTTAATTTTCACTGCCATGGAGGTTGTTTGGCAATAATTAAGACTTACCACTGTATTAAAAATTCAATTGCATGTGACAGGATAAAGAGGCATTTTCTGCTGCGTTTAGTGGCTATCTATCTCCTATGTACCACAGCAACACACCCTTCATGTAATTCAATGCTGAGTCTCCCAGTGTATGGAGATGTTGGCCCTGGGCTGGGGTGGGCACAATAAGAAGTCTCACAACACCAGGTTAAAGTCTAACGGGTTTATTTGAAATCCCACAAGCTTTCGGAGAGCAGCTCCTTCATCAGGTGAAGTGGAGGCAGGTTCACAAACACAGCATATATAGGAGAGACTTAATTGCAAGATAACATGCCAGTGACTGATGGAAATAAAGATATGATAGGTGAGGACCTTGAGATGATTGTAATCACTAAGGAGGCAGTATTGGGCAAGCTAATGGGGCTAAAGGTAGACAAGTCTCCTGGTCCTGATGGGATGCATCCCAGAGTGTTAAAAGAGATGGATCGGGAAATTGTAAGCGCTCTAGTGATAATTTATCAAAATTCACTAGACTCTGGGGTGGTCCCAGAGGATTGGAAAGTAGCAAACGTGACACCACTGTTTAAAAAAGGAGGTCGGCAGAAAGCGGGTAATTATAGGCCGGTAAGCTTAACTTCGGTTGTAGGGAAAATGCTGGAATCTATCATTAAGGAGGAAATAGCGGGGCACCTGGAGAGAAATTGTCCCATTGGGCAGACGCAGCATGGGTTCATAAAGGGTAGGTCGTGTCTGACTAATTTGGTAGAATTTTGAGGACGTTACCAGTGCAGTAGATAACAGGGAGCCAATGGATGTGGTATATCTGGATTTCCAGAAAGCTTTTGACAAGGTGCCACACAAAAGGTTGCTGCATAAACTAAAGATGCATGGCATTGAGGGTAAAGTGGTAGCATGGGTAGAGGATTGGTTAACTAACAGAAAGCAGAGAGTGGGGATAAATGGGTGTTTCTCTGGTTGGCTCCCTGTAACTAGTGGTGTCCATCAAGGATCAGTGCTGGGCCCGCAGTTGTTCACAATTTACATAGATGATTTGGAGTTGGGGACCAAGTGCAATGTGGCAAAGTTTGCAGACGACACTAAGATGAGTGGTAAAGCAAAAAGTGCAGAGGATACCGGAAGTCTGCAGAAGGATTTGGATAGGTTAGGTGAATGGGCTAGGGTCTGGCAGATGGAATTCAATGTTGCCAAGTGTGAGGCTATCCATTTTGGGAGGAATAACAGCAGAATGGATTATTATTTAAACGGTAATAATAACGGTTATTATGTTAAAACATGCTGCTGTGCAGAGGGACCTGGGTGTGCTGGTGCATGAGTCGCAGAAAGTTGGTGTGCAGGTGCAACTGGTGATTAAGAAGGCTAATTGAGTTTTGTCTTTCATTGCTAGAGGGATGGAGTTCAAGACTAGGGAGGTTATGCTGCAATTGTATAAGGTGTTGGTGAGGCCACATCTGGAGTATTGTGTTCAGTTTTGGTCTCCTTACCTGAGAAAGGACATATTGGCACTGGAGGGAGTGCAGAGGAGATTCACTAGGTTGATCCCAGAGTTGAGGGGATTAGATTATGACGAGAGGTTGAGTAGACTGGGACTGTACTCATTGGAGTTTAGAAGGATGCGGGGGGATCTTATTGAAACATATAAAATTATGAAGGGAATAGATAGGATAGATGCGGGCAGGTTGTTTCCACTGGTCAGGGAAAGCAGAACTAGGGGGCATAGCCTCAAAATAAGGGGAAGTAGATTTAGGACCGAGTTTAGGAGGAACTTCTTCACCCAAAGGGTAGTGAATCTCTGGAATTCCTTGCCCAGTGAAGCAGTTGAGGCTCCTTCTTTAAACGTCTTTAAGAAAAAGATAGATACCTTTCTGAAGAATAAAGGGATTCGGGGATATGGTGTACGGGCCGGAGAGTGGAGCTGAGTCCACAAAAATCAGCCATGATCTCATTGAATGACGGAGCGGGCTCGAGGGGCCAGATGGCCTACTCCTGTTCCTAGTTCTTATGTTCTTATAATTACGATTGGAATGTGAAGAATGGTTAGAATGCAGGTACAAACAGTGTGAGTGGAGTGAGGGATAATCACAGGTAATCTAGGTGTGAAGCCAGGACATGTAGTATGATTCTGCAAATACAGGCATAAGGTGGGGGGAGGTTACATGTAATATAACATGAACCCGAGATCCCAGTTGAGGTCGTCCTCATGCGTGTGGAACTTGGCTACCAGTCTCTGCTCGGCGATTCTGCGTTGTTATGTGTCTTGAAGGTGGCCTTGGAGAACGTTTACTCGAAGATCGGAAGCTGAATGTCCTTGACTACTGAAGTGTTCCCGAACTGGAAGGGGACACTCCTGCCTGGCAATTGTTGCATGGTGTCCGTTCATCCTTTGTTGTAGTATCTGCATAGTCTCACCGATGTACCACGCCTTGGTCCATCATTTACTGCAGCGTATGAAGTAGACAAAGGTGACGAACACAGGACATGACCGACAGAGTACCCTTTCGTCCAATAGTCCCCCGAAGTGGAGAAAAACAAGATCATCTTCAGACCTTCAACATGTCATCGATGATGATGAACATCTTGCCACGGCCATCCCCACACATCCACTACTTGCATTCAAACAACCACCTAACCTCAAATAGACCATTGTTCACAGCAAACTACCTAGCCTTCGGGAGAACAATGACCACGACACCACACAACCCCTGCCATGGCAATCTCTGCAAGACATGCTGGATCATCATCATGGATGCTAACATCATACGCGAGTGAACACCACCCATCAGGTACACGGTGCATACTTATGTGACTTGGATCCCCCCGCCCACCGCCCTGCAAATCAGCAACCCCCCCTCCCCCCCCATATCGCAAAGCAGCCCCCCACCTCTGGATTTTCTGGGTGCCCCTTGCCCCAAATATGGGGGTGACCCAACCTGCACTGCCCCCCCCCCCCTCTGAGAAATGCCCTAAATAGGGAGTCCGCCAACAGGTACTCCCTAAATAGGGAGACAGCCCCACAGGGACCCCCCTAAATAGGGAGACCCCCACAGGGACCGCCTAAATGGGGAGACCAACAACGGAGACCCCCTAATTCAAGGGACCCACCTGAGACACCCTAAATAAGGGGACCCCCACAGGGGCCCCTAAATAGGGAGACTCCCCACAAGGACCCCAAAATTAAAGGAACCCCCACAGAGACCCGCTAAATAGGGACCCCCTAACTAAAGGACCCCCTCTTTTGAGAACAGTTGTGATCTATGTTTAAACCCCTCAGATACTTTAGCTGCAAAACATTAATTAATTTCTTGCAGTGGGCTGTGATTGACAACTTCCACAAAACAGCTGTTAGCCTTGTTTTAGTCATCTTCTTCACTCTAAGTCCTGTAACCACAATATTTGCAACATCAACCACATCAAAGAGAGTTAAGTACATTCCAATCACATCCCTTCACGCTTGAGTGATTTTGAAGTGCAAGCTGGAAATTGACAGCACTTGACTCTCTTTGATGTGGTTGATGAATGGAGTGCAGCAAAAGGATCTGTAGGGTTTAAGCACAGGTCACAGCTGTTCACTTTCTAGGAATGGACACTTGGTGCTTCCAGCTGAGTGTTACAACTGCAATTTTTTTCAGTGCCTCTATCTGGACTACTTCCAGACAGGGGTCTCTTTTCTGGCCGGGTCTGTGAGAGGGTTCCTTTAGTTAGGGGATCCCTGGGGGGGGGGGGGGTCCCTTTAGTTAGGAGATCTTTGAAGGGGCCTTTTAGAAGGGAGTGTCCCCTTTAGTTAGGGGGTGCCCGAGGTAGTCCCTGTGGGGTATCACTTTAGTTGTAGATCTTTGGGGGGGGTACCATTAGTTAGGGAGTCCCTGGGGGGTGTCCCTATTCAGGGGATTACTGTGAGGGTCTCCCATTTTAGGGGTTCTCTGTGGGGGAGGGGGTTCCTTTAGTTAGGGGGTCCCTAGGGGCCTCCCATTTTCGGGGCTCTCACATGATGGTGGGGGGTTCTGTAGGGGAGGGGTGGGCAGATAGTGCATTGTGCAGTGGGTGTGCGGTGGGTGGTCCTTGGCTGGACTTTGGGGTCAGTTCCATTAAGGAGTTATCTCTTTGGCCCAATGCCAATGACGAGGTCCACCACGTCAGGCTAACATTTGGTGATACCTGTAGTAAATCCCACCCATGTGATACCCAGTCCAGAGGACTAGAGAAACTCACAGGCCTGGAGATGCTGGTGCCGGGGTCGCTAAGTGGATGCAAATTGGTCATTAAGACCCATTTGTATCCTGTCGCTGGTACGTGGGCATGTACACCGATCCCACCGCCAACGGGGAGCATGGCGATCGGATCAGCACTGGCACTAATCCCGATTTTTCCCGGGCGCTCAAGTCTCTGCCGCATCGGGGATTCCACTACCGGCAGCAGGTGGCGGAGAATCCAGCCCAACGATGCTGTGCATTGATGGCCTGACCATTATGCTTAACACAAATTCTGACCCAATGAGATTTTCACTTTTTCTGAAGATCATATTCTGAAATTTCTTTCAGAAGAATCATAAGAAATAGACGCAAGAGTAAGCCCATTGGTCCATCAAGCTTACTCCACCATACAATTAAATAATGGCTGATGTAATTGGATGCCTGGTCAACTCTCAACAGTGGCTACTTGACTGGTCCAGAACCATCGCCTTTAAAACATTTTATGGCGATGGGGAAAGATTGATTTGTGCGAGGAGTGATATCATAAGAAATAGGGCTTGGTTATTTTTATAAAAAAGCTTTATTAAAAAAAACAATATTTAAACTTTTAAACTTCAACCCTAGCGATAACAGATTACAGGTAATTTCTTAACCTTAACACACAAGTTCCCATTAAACACACTTGAAATGAACATACAGCTCTCATTCCACTTACATAAACAGGCAAAGATGAGATGATACTTGCATTTATGAAGCATTTTCTGCTGTTAGCCAAGTTCCTTTAGAACCCTTTTCGAATGCCTATCTCTGGAACAATATTTTTCATGTCCTTTCTTGGTCACTTTTCAAATCCTTCTCCTGTTCAAAACAGGATTCTTTCTCTCACTTGCTGAGCTCCCCCCAACCCCTCAAACAAAGGTTCTCTCCTAAAGTGTCCAGACTTGAACCCATCAGCATTACCTTGGCTGTTTGAGTTCCCACTCCCGTTTATACAAAAGAACAGGGTGGCACGGTGATGCAATTGTTAGCACTGCTGCCTATGGTGCTGAGGACCCGGGTTCGATCCCAGTCCCGGGTCACTGTCCATGTGGAGTTTGTACACTCTCCCAGTGTTTTGTGGGTTTCACCCCCACAACCCAAAGATGTGCAGGTTAAGTGGATTGGCAACACTAAATTGCCCCTTAATTGAGAAAAAATAATTGGGTACCCTAAATTTATAAAGGAAAAAGCAGAACAGAGCCATGCTATTGACATGCAACTAACCTCCCATTGACAGACAAGCAGGCTATCAGACTCTGTAATGGGCTAATTACTGGTAAGAAAGGAGTGTCCCGAAAGACAATGGATCCCAGGTGTATCACCGTTGCTGAACAGTGGCAATCTGTGTATTCCCACTAACATGTTTAAGTCTGAATGAGACAATGTAACTCATGCCAGGTGTGAGCGTATCTCTGACTTTTTTCCCCGTCAGTTGAACCCCTAAATTGCCGGATACATCTTTGATCCCATTTCTGGAGATATTGTCCTAATATCTCCATCACGTAACATAATTGTGGCCTTAACTCCACTTTTCTGCCTGTCCCCAGAAACCTTGATTCCCTTGTAGATCATAAATCTATCTAACCCAGCCATGAATATATTCAATGACCCGGACGCCACAGCCTTCTGGGGAAGGGAATTTCAAAAATCAGTGACGCCCTGAGAGAACAAATTCCTACTCATGTCCATCTTAAATGGGAGACCCCTTATCTTTAAATTATATGGGGAGTATCCTCTTGACATTACCCTGTCAAACCACCTCAGAATATTTTATGTTTCATTAAAATAACTTTGCGTTCTTCTAAAGTCCAACTAGTATAGACCCAACCTCTTCAACCTTTCCTCATGAGACAACCACTTCATCCCAGAAATGATGCAGTGAACTATCTCAGAACTACTTCCAATGCAATTATATCCTTCCTTATATAAGGAGGCCAGAACTATACACAGTACTCAAGCTGCAGTCTCATGAATGCAGTTGGAGAAAGTCTTCCTTACTTTTATACTTCATACCTGTACTCCTTGCAGGGAAGATCTTTCCTCCTCATGAGGAGTCAAGAGCAGCAACTATGGGCAATTCCCAAACCTCAACATGCCTCCAATGGGAATCTAGTGGGATCTGCCGGAAAATAGGATTAACCAAGGAAGGGATCTCTGGCTGTCCCTAATGTGATCAGGGGTACTGGACAATATTCTGAAAGAGTTAATGAGTTTCCTGATTATGATATCATTCGGTTCCAAGAAATGCCCAAGTGGCATTAAATTGTCAAGAAGATGAACAGCTAAGAGCAAAGGGTTAATAGAAAGCAAACTGCATTTCCGCCTGCGTTTTCTGTTTGGCAGGTCAGAGCACGTAGGGTATTTGCGGGAGAGAGAATAAGTAAGGTTCTCTCCAAGTGGAGGTGCTTTCAGGGCAGTTTTTGAACAGATTCTTGTGGTGATGCAGGTCTCGGAGGCTGTGTTACTCTGTATGTCAGACTGTCGGCAGGAAGGGCAAGCGATTTAGGTTGGTCGAGGCTCATTGCTGCTGTTTCAGTGTTGCTGGAGCCAATTAAAATGTTAAAGGGTTCAGAGAAGGGAGTCTCTGGGGATTCTGTGCCATCAGGACTGCCATGACCAGATTGAGAGAGGGTTCTTTGGCGATGATAACTGTGTTTGAGGATTCCCGATAGAATACACTTACTGGTGAATGCAATTCAAGGGTTGAAATGACAGAGTCAGAAGTGAGGACCCTGCACAGTGAAGGCTGAGTTGGAAAGAATGTTGGTTACACTAGGAAAAAAGACATGCTTGGTCATGGACATCTTTGTTATGAGTCCCTCTTGGTCCGAATGAGGACTGAGAGAACACGGAATGGGATTAACTGCTGCAGGGGGGAGGGCCAAGAGTATGAGGAGAGTGAGGTGGCATATTTCCCCTTCCCCTGCAGATACAGGACATCCCTCCTCTTCTGGAACTCCTCCATTAGATTCACCAGGACCGTATCTGAGAAACTGTGCACCCTGCCCTCGATTCCTGAGAAATCCTGTCCTTGATTCCTGAGAAATCCTGCAAGGTGCTGCTGTGTGTAAACCAGACCACCCCACAAATACTGTTCCAGGAAATTGCATCTAATCAGCATTTGAGTGTTAAACTTCGAGGTGTAGCACCTCTAGGGAAGTTCAAATTATGGCATTGGCAATTAGGGCCAAAATTGTGTGCGGAAACTAAACTTTCAAATCTTATTCGCCCAACATTGCCCCTTTTCATCCATTCACCAAAATAACACTTTACAGAATTTAGGGGACAGTGTTTATTTCAAAACCTAGAAAGTCTATAATCTCAAAATGAATATCTGAAACAGCAAAGTAGCAACATACAAAGCCTTCTTCAATTTTTGCATTAGCCCTTATTATTAATGGGCTGTTTGAAATCGCTAAAGGCGACACACTATAATTCGGCAGAGTTTTGTGAATTTTGTGAGTTGAGTGAGAACTAAAAGTGTTGCGGACCCAGTGTGATGGAGGTATACAACAGGACAGATTGTGAAATGCACAGTTAGGAGCCGACAAGAACATGAGTAGGCCAAGTCTGGTCAGCTATTCAAATGGATCATCGTTGACCTCTATCCCCATCCCCTGTATCTACCTTGGTTAGGTGTGCCATCACAAATCCATCTGTTTTGGATTTCAAGTCTTTTTATTGTCTCCACACCTACAGCTTTTCTGAGGACAGGGTTCCAGATGTCCACTACTCTTTGTAGATCTGTACCTGGGTCCCATAACCTAATATTGATGCTACTGAGCACTGATCTCAGTAGGCCAGACTTCACAGCCAACGGAGCAGCAGCAGCGCTCACCATAGCCATCACATACATCCCAGCCCCAATCCACTGGGATCTTCATGTCAGAGTTTTGGCCTGAAAATCCTACCCCCTGGGGGCGATTTAACTAAAATGTTTCTATGTGTGGTAGCAAGTGGGAACTGCAGCCAGATTCCCGATGTTTGGACCGGCTAGGCTGTCACTGCTATAAACCATTTATTGGTCCACGTAATGAGGCCCCGCAGGCTTCATGTCGCAAATGATGGTCCTGCCAGCAGATTCGCCGGGACCGCGCTCACCAGTCCCCTGCTAACAAGGGGATAGCAGCATTTAAACCGATCCTGCACACCCAACCCCACTCAGCTCACAGCCATGCCACTGAGGAGACCAGCCCCACGATTCGGGGATGCTATCCTGGGCAGTTGTTCGATGCAGTCGAGGTCAGAGGGAATGTGCTATTGCCCTCAGTGCCACCTGGGAAGAAGTCGCAGCGGCCATCAACTCCAAGCGCTTCACCAGGAGGACCAGCGCCCAGTGCCGTAAGAAGATCACCGATCTCCACCAGGTCGCACGGGTGGGTTAGCACCGGACCCCCGACCCACTTCTCCCCAAAGATGTGTCTGGCACCACCCCGGCCCAGCACCGATCCATGCCCTAGCATAAGCTGCTTCCTTGATGTCTGCTTTGACAAGGAGGCTCCAGACTATGAAATGAGTTCAACGTGTTTATTGAACTATTAACACAGTTCTTAAATGAGTTTGACTCTCCTGCTAATCCAGCTGTAGTTACTCAGTCTATCTTTACCAGCCTGCTCTAAGCCACGTGCTGGGTGTGATGCTGTTGATCAACCCAGGTGTACCCTCTAGATGTCTGTCTTGTGAAAGAGGCAGAGCATGTGTGCCTGTCTTTTTATATGGATTGTGAAGTGCTCCCTTGTGGTAATGCCACCTCTGGGTGTCCTGATTACCCATTGGTTGTGTCCTGTTGTAATGACCCATTGGCTGTATGTCTGCATGTCATGACATCTCTGGTGCTCCCTCTAGTGGTTACTAAGTTGTAGTGTATTTACATTAACCCCTTGTGTATATACAGTGATGCATATCACCACAGGCCACAAGCGATCCATGGTCCTAAGTCACAGTGGGCTATCAGCGGCGTGCGCAGCAGCATGGCTGCCTTGCTGATTGTGGAAATGGTGTTCCATGTCCATCCACCCCGTACCCACAGTCCACCCCCTGGCCACACTCCACTACTACCCCACCCCCCCCACCCCCCCAGGCGAGCGGCACAACTGTCAGCAAACTATGGCGGTGTTGGACACTTTCTGTACCCCCTCTCCCTCCCTCAGCAGCCATCATCCATGATGCAGGTTTCACAGTTTTTAAAAGCACACATGAACTGCACTATCGGGAACTCGGCCCATCAGAGGAGGAGAATCGCGGAGGCCCCGGAGAATACCAGATTGCGCCCGCTAATGATATGCAAACGGTGTTTACTGTATGTGCGTTCCAGAATGCATTGGTGTCGATGTCGAGGTGACAGAGAATCACGATTTGCCGGCAAATTGGCTCGCTGCAATTTCGGCATCGGAACCGATTCTCTGTCCAATTGAGTTTTGTGATTTCGGTGTCGGCCAATGAAGAATCCCACCCATTGTCTTTTTCAAATACATATTCACCTTGCCTTTATTTCCCGTACCGGCCTCCCCGAACAGGTGCCGAAATGTGGCGACCAAGGGCTTTTCACAGTAACTTCACTGAACTTGTGACAATAAACGATTATTATATATGTATTGGTTAGTCTCTCCCTTTGCCCATATCACTGCAGCCTTTTTGTCTCTCTTTAGCTAATAGGAGGCGCGTTTGCAAAGTGAGATTACCGGTTTGATTTCAGACTACAACCTTCTGTTCAGGCACTGAATAGTACAGAGCCTGCACACATCTCAGTGTATTAAAGCTACAATTTAGTTCTATAACTCGCTTTGTCTATTATTGATGGTCCATCAACTGGAAATTGCAGCTAGGATACATTGCCGCCTGATTGGATGCTGGGCTTGTCCTGAATTCTGCTGCGTGATTTGCTGGGCCCCCTGTTATACAAAAGGAATTATGCTTTTCCTGTTATTATGTCTGTGCCTTCAGAAACCTGCTCCCGGACCTGAGTTCGTAGCTGTTAGTGCCAACCCAAACTCATTCGCGTTATCAAAAGCAAGGCCTCCTTTAATTTTAATCTTAATTTTCTCCCTCAACCAGTCACAGTCCACTTCCAAGACAGGCGTCAGGGTAGAAGAGAGGCTTTTAGCTACAAGACCAATGATTACGATCTAGAGTTTAAAAAGAAATCAGGATTAAGGGAGCTCTAAACCCGAGAGATTTTGACATGACCCACAACTTTAAATGAGTAAGGATCATTCTCTTTTTTTCTAAAAAAAAAAAGTAGTTTTGCATTTATGCAAAGCAGAGGGGAAATCCCTTCACTGCCAGTGAATGAAGAGGAGCCCAGGCAGCAGCCTATTGATACAATACCCACGTGGGTGGAATTAAGCTAATCCCAAAAGCTTGCCAACACATTCGGGGCATGGCACTGGCATTGAAGAAACATTATAAGCTTAATGGAGGAATTAGATTGAGATCAGGTTGGCATGCAGAATAAGCTTTATTCCAGTTTATATCTTATTATGGTTTAAAATAGAATGCAGACACAGACACAGTAGCGGCGACAGCCATGTTGGCAGGCTGCTCGTTGTGGCTGCTAGGCTGTCATGTTTGGATGGAGGAGTGCCATGCTTTGGTGAGAGGTATGGTAGCTTAAAGATTACGCTACTGAACTAGTAATTCTGTGCTAGTTACTAGCTGCCTGGACAAAGGAACCAGAGATGCGAATTTGAATCCCACCGCAGCAGCTGGGGAATTTAAGTTGAATCAATTGAATAAACGTTATTAGATTACTCAAGTAATTTAAATAAGTAGAACGGTAGTGTAAATAATGGTGACAGCGAGCCACCAGATCACTGTAAAAAAATAAATCTATCTGGTTCACTAAAGCCCTTTAGAGAAGGAAATCTGCAGTCCTTTTCCAGACCCATACTCCAGAACCATGACAATGTGGTTAATTGTCAATTGATCTTTGAGATCATCTGGCAACTAAGTTATAATAATCTATAGTGGCAATGTTATAACTGTCTCAGTTGAGACTTATATTAAGGGCGAAGAATGTAGAGTTTTTGTTAAAGGTTAAGGTGAACTAGAGAGCTAAATGTAGATGCCAAGGTGCTGACGAAGGTCTTAGCCACGAGGGTTGAGGATTGGGTGCTGCAGATCATCCATGAAGACCAGACTGGGTTTGTGAAGGGGAGACAGTTGAACACGAATGTGCGGAGGCTTTTGAACATTATCATGATGCCGGCGAGGGAGGGGGAGGTGGAGATAGTGGTGGCGATGGACGCTGAGAAAGCCTTCGATAGGGTAGAGTGGGGGTACCTGTGGGAGGTGCTGAAGAGGTTTGGGTTTGGGGAGGGGTTTGTCAGGTGGGTTAGGCTGTTGTATGAGGTCCCGATGGCGAGTGTGGCCACAAATAGGAGGAGGTCCGAGTACTTTTGGTTGCACCGAGGGATGAGACAGGGGTGTCCCCTGTCCCCCCTGCTCTTCGCACTGGCGATTGAACCCCTGGCTATGGCACTGAGAGAGTCGAGGAACTGGAGGGGGTTGGTGCCGGGTGGGGAGGAGTATAGGGTGTCGCTTTATGCGGATGACCTGCTGCTGTATGTGGCGGACCCGGTGGGAGGAATGCCAGAGGTAATGAGGATCCTTAGGGAATTCGGGGACTTTTCGGGGTACAAGCTCAATATGGGGAAGAGCGAGCTGTTCGTAGTTCAGCTAGGGGACCAGGAGAGGGGGATTGGCGAGCTCCCACTAAAAAGGGCGGAGAGGAGCTTCAGATATTTGGGGGTCCAGGTGGCCGGGAGTTGGGGGCCCTGCATAGGCTTAATTTTACAAGGCTGGTGGAGAAAATGGAGGAGGAGTTCAAGAGGTGGGACACGTTGCCGCTGTCCTTGGCGGGTAGGGTGCAGTCAATCAAAATGACGGTGCTCCCAAGGATTTTGTTCCTGTTCCAGTGCCTCCCCGTGTTTATCCCGAAGGCTTTTTTCAGGTGGGTTAACAGGAGTATAATGGGGTTTGTGTGGGCGCGAGGGACTCCGAGGGTGAGAAGGGTGTTCCTGGAGTGGAGTAGAGATTGGAGGGGACTGGCGCTGCCCAACCTATGTGGGTACTACTGGGCCGCCAATGCGACGATGGTGCGCAAGTGGGTGATGGAGGGGGAGGGGGTTGCATGGAAGAGGGTGGAGACGGCGTCCTGTGTGGGTACGAGTCTGGGGACGCGGCAATGGCGCCGCTGCCGCTCCCTCCAAGGAGGTATACCACGAGCCCGGTGGTGGTGGCGGACCTCAATTTGGGGGCAGTGGAGTCGGCATAGGGGGGAAGTTGGGGCCTCGGCGTGGACCCCATTACGGGGGAACCACCGGTTCGCCCCAGGAAGAACAGGAGGAGGGTTTTCGGGGTGGCACAGGGCAGGGATACGAAAGTTGGGGGACCTGTTTGTGGACGGGAAGTTCGCGAGCTTGGGTGGGCTGGAGGAGAAGTACGGGCTCCCCCTGGGAAACACCTTCAGGTACTTACAGGTAAGGGCGTTTGCCAGACGGCAGGTGGTGGAATTCCCACGGCTACTGCCACACACAGTACAGGACAGGGTGCTCTCGGGGGGGTCGGTGGGAGTGGGGAAGATCTCGGAAACTTACCAGGTGATGCGGGAGGAGGAGAAGGCCTCGGTGGTGGAGTTGAAAGGTAAGTGGAAGGAGGAGTTGCGAGAGGAGATCGAAGAGGGGACGTGGGCAGATGCCCTAGGGAGAGTGAATTCTTTCTCTTTGTGCGTGAGGCTCAGCCTCATACAGTTTAAGATGCTGCACAGGGCACACATGATGGGGACAAGGATGAGCCGGTTCTTTGGGGGTGAGGACAGGTGTGTTAGGTGCTCAGGGAGCCCAGCAAATCACACCCATATGTTCTTGGCATGACCAGCGCTGGAGGAATTTTGGAAGGGCGTAGCGAGGACGGTGTCGAGGGTGGTAGGATCCAGGGTCAGTCCGGGCTGGGGGCTCGCAATATTTGGGGTGGCAGAGGAGCCGGGAGTGCAGGAGGCGAAAGGGGCCGGAATTCTGGCCTTTGCATCCCTGGTAGCCCAGCGAAGGATTCTCCTTCAGTGGAAAGATGCGAGGCCCCCAAGCGTGGAATCCTGGATCAGCGATATGGCAGGGTTATTTAATTGGAGAGGGTGAAATTCGCCTTGAGAGGGTCGGTACAAGGGTTCTTTAGGTGGTGGCAACCGTTCTTAGACTTTCTGGCAGAACGATAGACATTGGTCAATGGCAGCAGCAGCTCGAGGGGTGGGGGGGGGGGGGTGGGTTTACTTTATTTTTGTTTATGTTATTTACACTGGAGGGTCTGAGGGGGTGTATATCCATGTTGTGCACCACTTGAAAGAGATATTGAGGATAGCAAGGGCACAGAATGTAAACTGGAGGACTTCAATGTCCACCACCACGAGTGGCTCAGTATTACCGTTACTGACTGAGCTGGACAAGCCCTGAAGGATGTAGCTGCTAAGGTGGGCCTGTGCTGGGTGGTGAGAGTACCAGCACAAGGGAAAAAAACGTATTTGACCTCCCACAAAGGCAGCTGTCCATTATAGTATTGATAAGAGATACCACAATATATATCTTGTGGAGCTGAAAACCGATCTTCACACTGAGAACACTCTCCATCATGCTGTGTCTCACTACCACTCAGCTAAATGGGATAAATTAACAGCTCAAAATTAATAAGGCACTGTGGGACATTAGTAGCAAAATTTCATTCAAACAAAATCTGTAACCACATGGCCTCGCCTATTCCCCAATTTACCGTTAGCCTGAGGGCCTACCTTGGTTTAATGATGAATGTAGCATAGTCTATCAGGAGCAGCATCAAGTGCTGAGGTGCCATCCTGTCTGAGGTTCCACAGGACCACAGGCATGTTAAACTGCAGAAACAGTATGTTACTGACAGAGCGAAACAATACCACAACCAACTATCAGATCAGAACTCTGGAAACCTGCCACATCTAGTCACGGATATTGGTGGATAATTAAATAACAAACCAGAGGAGGAGGAGGTGGTTCCATAAACATCCGCATCCTCAATGATAGTGGGGTCCAAAACCAGAGTTCAAAAAGTGAGGCAGAAGTACTCACAACCATCTTTCGCCAGAAGTGGATGATACCACACAAGTGGCAGGTAATAACCATCTCCAACAAAGAGAGAGTCTAATCCCTCCCCTTCATATCGTGACATTCAACAGCATTACCATTAACTAATCTCCTATCAACAATATCTTGGGGGTCACGATTGACCAGAAACTGAACAAGATCAGCCATAAATACTGAGACTACAAGAGCAGGTCAAAGGTTAGGTATTCTGCTGAAAATTACTCACTTCTTCACTCCCCAAAGCCTGTCCACCATCTGCTAGGCAATAATCAGAAATGTGATGGCATACTCCCCAATTTCCTGGATTAGTGCGGCTCTAATGACACTCAAGAAGAGCAACATTCTTCAGGATAAAACAGTCTGTTTGCTTTGCAGCTCATCCAGCATCTTAAACATTCACTCCCTGCACTCGCAGTGCCCAGTGACTGCAGTCTGTACCGTCTGCAGAAACTCACCAACACTTCTTTAACAGCTCTTCCCAAACCCACAAACCCTCCCACCTAGAGGGACAAGGACAGCAGCTGCAAGAGAACGTCACCATCTCAGGTCACATTATCCGGACTCAAAAAATATATTGCTCTTGCTTCATAGTCACTGGGTCAAAATCCCCAAAATGCAGTGGGAGCATTTTCAGCACATGGACTCAATAAAGCAACTCACCACCACCTTCTCCAGGGCAATTAGGGATGGGAAGCAAATGCAGGCCACAGCCCACGAATGTATTTTTAAAAAGGTGCAATGTTTGGTGAAGCATGAGAAGGGTGGGATGGCAAACAAATAAACTGAAGGATAGAAGGGTCCTTCAAAAGAAAGGGGAGAGAAGCGGCACTGAATGGCTATGGTTCACTCCAACCTCCAATGAAGCCCTTATAGTATGGTTGCCTCACATTTTATCAACTGTAATGTTTACACTGACAGCAATAAATAGATAAAGCACACCTCTTTCTGTCAGTGTTGATCCATGCAGCGCAATTGAAGGCCACCTTGCCTATACTGGCTCCTTGAAATACTTATCCATTGGCCTCATTTCCCTACTTTTTCCCCATAGCCATGCAATCTCTCCCCCTAAAGTATTTATTCGATTCCATTTTGAAAGTTCTTTTCATCAAGCACCCTTGCAGGCAGTAGCTTCCAAATAATCACTATGCAAAGAAAATCAAATTCCCACTGCCCCTCTGTTTTAGTTCACAATTTCATTGAATCAATGGCCTCTCTTTTTGCCAACAGAAACTTTTTTTAATGTTTTGCACCAAATATGCAAACGATCTATCAATTTGGGCCTGAATTTTTACAGGGACAGAGAGGGTCTTTAACTTAGCCAAAATGAGCCCCAATTCCAGAAGGCCCCCGCCCAGAACCTGACACCCACCATTTTTATCGAGGGGGAAGAGGGGAATGGGAGCGGGAGCAGGTTATATTTTCCATATCCCATGTTTCACAGTGGCAGCTGCACATGTAAAAGTGCAGCCAGATACGAATTTCATCACCCAGGAGTCTGAAATACGATGTGTGGGCTTTACACTTCTGAGGAGAACATTTAAACCTATCGGAGTTTAGTGGAGATGCAGGGTTTGCTTTTGGACAGATAAGGAACCCTTTTGGATAGGCCCAGGGATGCCTCTGAGAGGAATAAAGTGCCATTGGGATTGTTAATAGTAGACATGAATGTGCATGAAAACCACTCATTAGAACTGTCAAGCTTTCAAGGTGTTTAAATCTACAGCCCTTTACATTAAAAAGTCTGCAGTTTTTTTAAAGAATCAGTTCTTGCTAGTACATTCTGTCCATTGACATAAGCCTGAGGGTTGTCATTATAGGATTTGTGCTCCATGTCTGATTTCTAGATTGTCACAGTGGGGTGCTTGTCAGTTCATCCATGTGTTCATAAAGTCTTTTCTGTGGGTTTATGAATACAATTGCTTGTTTGGAAGAGATTTAGTACGTGAATGAAATGTTTGCTTTTATAAGGGATTAAGTAGTTGAAAGAATTTAAACAACGTGTACGGGATTTTAATCAAGAAGAGTATTTTTCTTAAAAGTGTGAAGTTATCAGTAGAAACTTAAAACTTCAGTTTATTTAATCTCAGCATGACTCCTGAGGTCTGGCCATGGTGGATACTAGATGAGTTGGCATTGAGGGTGTAAAGGAAAATGGTGGGATGACATGCGTTGCCACTAAGTTTTCATGGGGCTATAAAGGGCCATGAGGATAAGTAGGGGGGGGGGCATATGATGGCATGGAAGGTATGAGGAACGACTGAAGGCTAGGTAGGGGGTATGAGGTGGCATGGGTGGGAAGTCGGGATTTTTGCAGACCGTGCTCTCGACTCGAGTGAAAATGCAGCCCTTGGTCACAGTTGTGACTGTGCTTGTGCCTTTTCAAATGTTATCCAATTGTTGGAGAGATCTGGCACTGTCATGATGAGCCAAATGGCCTCTTTCTGTGCTATAAGCATCCTGTCATTCATTGGAATAATGAATCACTGGCAATCCAGAGTTATACTGCTGGCTATAGCTCTGCACAAGTCTGAATGACAGAGAGGCTCCTTGCATGTGCTTTAGGCATGTTCAGCTTTTGGGGCAGCTTCTATGTTACATCGGAGCAGGCAGAAGTGGTTCATCGATTAAAAAGGTCTGTGCCTAAATTCCAATGGTGCCCAGCATTGTGTGTGGCACCTATTCGTATTGCAGGCAGCATCGGCAGCACCAATGGTGCTGCTGAGAAGTATTGGTTTTCTATTCTGTTTTTGTGTCTCGAGTTGTTTCTCTCTGCCTTGATTTAGGATTATGTAACTTGTTTATTCTTAGATATGGTGATAACCCCAGGCAGTGTTCATAGGCCGCATTAAACAGTGCAATTCAGTAATGTTTGACTTATCAACTTTGATCTACACAGTGAAACAATTATCAGTGAAATCAGGCATTACAATGTTGTGTGGAATGAATATTTTCAAGTACAAGTAACATTTAAAGTATGCATGTTAACACAAGCACAACAGAATAAAGGACAGCCATGCATACTACACAATAAGAAAGGCATGCTATCTCCTCGGTAATTCATCAGCCTGAACTGATGTCACTGCACGAACTTCAAATATTCCCATCTGGCAAATGGTAAGTAAGCGGCTTAGGACAGCTGATTAGTCAGATTGAGGGTCAGGCTGGCTCTGAATGTGGAAATGTTTCCCTTTATCTCACACACTCTGATATTCTGGGACCTCCACGGTATCCCACCTTGTTTATCACATGCCAAGGAATCAAGACGAGAGCCATACATTTCAAAACACAGTTGTATTATTTTAGCGTGAGACATATTAGAAGTCATGTTAGCCTTACAAAAGGAGGGACAGAATGATGATTTTCAGCCCTCGTTAGTCATCTGAGAATGTTGACCTAGGCACAAAATACGGCGAGAAAGGGGAAACGGGAATTCCCAACAGCGAGATTGTGTTTTTCATTTTTCCAGACCCTCGCCGGTGATGTAACGAGAACCCGCCACAAATTATCAGGAACCTAATTTGAATACATTAGCATTTTATTGGCGAGCCCTCCCGTCTGGACATCCATCCCCCCACCTCACTGAATATTCATCGGGTGTCAGCGTGATGTCACACCGGCGCGATTTACAGCAGCTCTATAAAAACGAGACCCTGATGACCCTCTTCCGACGGGGATATCAGAGGTGAGCGCTCAGTTCACCATCACTCTCCAGGGTGCTGATTGCAAAGGGGCACCCCAGAGGACACGGGGAACCCAAATAAGTGCAACTCAGGGCTGGGGGTGGTCAGAGGGGAGGGGAGGTTCAATCTCAGCATCTCAGGGAGTGGAGTCGCTCGCAGGCCATAGTTGCCCTTCATGGCAGTGAACCTCTAGGTTTAAAGGGGATTGGCGTTGGTTTGCAGGAAATGCTTCCCATATCCTTGCTGGGCTTGTGGGGATATCACCCCTGAGGGATTACCCTTCTAAGTGGCAGCTGGGACGTGGGTGGGTGCAGGTGAACCCACAGGGTCAACACTAGGAGCGACTGTGAGGTCCCTGAATGGGGTCTGGTGAGATGCCAGGCTACATGGCCAGTGGGGGGACTCTGACAAGGGGTGATTCCCAGCCTCAAGAAGACGTTCACACAGTGGGGAGGATGGGTGCAGTCAGAATGAACCCCCACACTCAGGATTAACTTTGAGAAGTCAAAGAATATGAGCTGTCTGGAAGTTCAGGGCCATTGGTAATGGTGGCCAGGCTGTCAGGGACCAGTGTCTGGGTGGCTGGCTGTTCAAGTTGAAAAGCTCCTTTAATCTGCAGCCCATGAGAGCTGGGGAAATGAGGGTGCCCTCTAAGGATGAAGCTGACTGCAAACTGCAGTCTTCACATGAATCAGATGTGCCTTGCCTGCCACAAGGGTAAGCCAGTTGCCTAATCAGCTCCCTGACCCTTCCTTAATGAATCAATTATGTCAACATTGCAATGCATGAGTGTACCACTCAGTGGCACCCAATTGTCAACTCTTTACAGTTTTGTTTGCACTTTAGCCCCACACTCCTAATATACGGGCACCTGGTTATAGGAGAGGGGCGGAGAAGGAGGTGGACCTCCTCGTGAATCTGCTCCTGGGCCTGGCCAAACTTGCCATCAACAGGTCCAGGCAGCAGGCGATTGAGGGGGATCATCTGACCCAACTGTCTGTCCCTCCACTGTGGCTACATTCGTGGCCAGGTGTCCCTGGAGAGACAGCATGCAGTGTCCATTGGGACCCTCAAGACCTTCAGTGCCCGTTGGTGCTGAAGGGGCTTATTGACCCCTCTAATCACATTTTGGTTTCATGTTTTAAGTCTCATTTGTGATTTGGCTTTTGTTTCAGGCAGTTTCCCTTTAAGGGACTGTCCCATTAATTTGTCCCTCAGCTTATTTGATTTAGTTTACTTGGTTACTTATGTTGATCAAAACAATTGTAAGCCTAGCCCATAAGCATTGAACTCCAAGGCTCATTCTCACGTCTCCATAACAGAGCAGTAACACAGGTGTGGTCCCCAATGCAAGGCTTTATGATGAAGACACACATTGGTAAACTCATTCAGGAGATGACGGGTGGCAACATCTTGTTTCCCCGGGAGGTTAATTCCATTGAATGCACTCAACTGCGCTCGCTCATCACCCATGCAGGAGTTACATGGCCTGCTGAGACTCTCAAGGGCCAAAGCACATTCAGGTGGAGTTGAGAGGGTATTGTGTGACTGGAAGAAGTGAGGCTCAAAGGAAAGATGCCCACATAGGGGGATGTGCGCATGGGTGGATGTGCCAGATCCTGAGTGGGATGAGGGTCAGGGCATTGTCAGGACTCCTCATCACTCACTTTGAATCATGGAACCAGTCCAGCTAACAATTCTTTTGATTGCTATTTAGCAGCAGTAATGACATCAGTGCACATAACCAGAACCAGCGCCCTGTGGAGGAGGGGGAAGCAGGACCCATTGATCTACCGGGAGCAGGGCCACAGATGGTGGAGCCTCGGAGGGGACACTACTGACCACAGGTATACCGCCGTAGAACTACTGCCTCCAGGGGCGAAATTCACCCCTCACGGCGCGATGTCCGCCGACTGGCGCCAAAAACGGCGCCAATCAGACGGGCATCGCGCCGGCCCAAAGGTGCGGAATGCTCCGCATCTTTGGGGGCCGAGCCCCAACATTGAGGGGCTAGGCCGGCGGCGGAGGGATTTCCGCCCCGTCAGCTGGCGGAAATGGCGTTTGTTGCCCCGTCAGCTGGCGCGGAAATGCGGCGCATGCGCGGGAGCGTCAGCGGCCGCCGACAGTTTCCCGCGCATGCGCAGTGGAGAGAGTCACTTCCGCCTCCGCCATGGTGGAGACCGTGGCGGAGGTGGAAGGGAA
Source organism: Scyliorhinus torazame (assembly GCF_047496885.1). NCBI lineage: Eukaryota > Metazoa > Chordata > Chondrichthyes > Carcharhiniformes > Scyliorhinidae > Scyliorhinus > Scyliorhinus torazame. Next base: position 129,505,352 of record NC_092722.1, read on the forward strand.
AGAGTGCCCCCACGGCACAGGCCCGCCCGCGGATCGGTGGGCCCCGATCGCGGGCCAGGCCACCGTGGGGGCACCCCCCGGGGTCAGATCGCCCCGCGCCCCCCCCAGGACCCCGGAGCCCACCCACGCCGCCTGGTCCCGCCGGTAAATACCAGCTTGTATTTACGCCGGCGGGACAGTCAATTTCTGGGCGGGACTTCGCCCATCCGGGCCGGAGAATTGAGCGGGGGTCCCGCCAACCGGCGCAGCCCGGCCAATCTCCGGTACCGGAGACTTCGGCGGGGGCGGGATTCACAGCGGCCAACGGCCATTCTCCGACCTGGCGGGGGTCGGAGAATGACGCCCCAGATGTCAACGGTCCAGTGCCGGAGAATACTGTGTCTGTCCCGGGGACAGTGGACTACCCGTGTCAGGTGATGCAAGAGTTGGCACCACATGGACTGGACGTCACCCATAAGTGGCCCTGTAAGTCACTGCCACTCTGAATGTCCATGCCAGCGGCTCGATTCAGGGCTGCACAGGTGAGCTGTGGGGCATGTTTTTTAAAATTCATTCATAGGATGTGGGCGTCGCTGGTGGAACTAGCATTTGTTGCCCATCCCTGAGGGCACTTAAGAGTCAAACATATTGCTGTGGGTCTGGAGTCACATGTAGGCCAGACCAGGTAAGGACGACAGATTTCCTTCCCTAAAATTAGTGAACCAGGTGGGTTTTTCGACAATGGTTTCATGGTCACCTTTTAGACTTTTGTAATTTCAGATTTTTTATTGAATTCAAATTTCACCATCTGCCACGCCGGGATTTGAACCTGGGGCCCCCAGATCATGACTCTTTGTCTCTGGATTACTAGTCCAGCAATAATACCACTAAGCCATTGCCTCCCAGTCAGTCACGCACAAGTGCATAAGGGAGGTTATTGAGGCGCTATTTGCGAAGGCCCACATGTACATCAACTTGGACCAGGACAAGTCGTGCTAGGACTCGAGGGCCATGGGCTTTCTCTACACAGCAGGCATGCCTCAGGTGCCCCCATGTGGCTCTGAGCTCCTGCATGGGGCACCATTTGTGAACTGCAAGGGATCCCACTCCTTCAATGTTCATCTCGCCTTTGATCACACAATGTAAATCATGCAGGTGTGTGCCTGTTTCCCAGGGAGCGTCCATGGTAGTTACATCTTGGGACAGTCGCAGGCCCCAGCCATTTTTGAGGGAGAGCAGCGGCTAGAGGGGTGGCTCCTCGGGAACAAAGGGTGTCCCCTCAGCAGGTGACTGATGGCGCCACTGCAGAGGTCACAAACACCCTCTGAGACTCGCTACAATGGGGTTTATGCAGCAACGCATGCGCTGGTCGAGCAGACAATTGGACTGCTAAGGATGCAGTTCCAGTATCTGCACTTGTCAGGCGGAGTCTCCAATACACCCCCCAGAGGGTGTCCCACATCATAGTGGTCTATTGTGTTCTTGGCAACCCAGCACTACAGCTGAACCAGGAGGAGATGGAGGAGCACCACATCTCCTCGAATGAAGAGGATGGCAAGGAGGGGCAACCTGCAGAGGAGGAGGAGGAAGGACCTTGGGTGATGGTCGGGGTCTGTATGGGGCGCAGGGCTAGGGATGCTCTCATATAATCTCGGTTTTGTGATGACCAGGACTAGGGTTTGAAGAGCTCTCCCACCATGGGGTCTGACATCCACCCACTACTGTGGTGCCTATGGGAGGCCATCATGATGGTGACAATATTCATGGGCAGGCAGCTAAGGCAATTGGCCGAATGCTGCAGCGAATGATGATGACTTGCAGTGAGGACAGAATAATGCTCTTCTCATCCGCTGCAAAATGTGTGACTCCTGCCTGACGGAGAACTGAATATGACCTGCCAATAAACAGGCTTATCTTGGGGTCCCGAGAGGCTGAATGGCACACCTCAGCTGTTACTGCCTCCTCCACCGTCAGGGGCCCAGTGTTTTTCTCCACCTGCTGACAGTGGACAGGCTAAATACACGTTTTCTGCCCATTACTGGAGAATGCTGACAGATATGAGAGAACTGAGCGTTGTGGCAGGAACATTCCACGGATGGGGGGGTTGGGGTGGGTGAGGCTGGGCGGCCCACGTTGGGAGCGGTGACACTTATTGCATCGTCAGTGTGGGAGGTGGGAGACGCATAGTGCTACCATTCTCACACTTCATAGGGAAGAAGGGCCAAGTTTGTGTGGGGGTTTGCAGAGCATGGTGCCATGACGCAACATTGTGGAGGTTCCATATGGGTCTACAAAGTGCTATTAAAATGGTGACCCACTAGGTGCCTATCATTTTACTCTTCCTCACCCTTCCGCTACTTCTCGGTGTATCCCCAGGATCCACAGCTGATGCTGAGCTGGCCTGCTGTCTTCCACACCCTATTGCCTGAGATGACCTTGGTGGGCATCCCCTGGGTGACCTGGGCCTTGATGGTCTCGGCCTACATTTGTGCTGCACGGGTGTTGCAGTGCTGCCTTCCTCGGTGTGCAGGGCTAGAGGTGTGTCATTTACAGGGAAGGGCTGTCAGATGGGTTGGACACCTCCAGGGTTCCCTGGGTGGTAGGCTCTGGGCTGTGCTCCTGCCAATCCATCTTCCCTTTGTGTGCCCGGGGCCCCTGGGCTCCTCCATGAGATTGAGAGGCAGTTGGCGCTGACACTCATGGATTCTCACTCGTGCCTGCACCATGCAGTTGAAGCTGTGCACCGTAGAGCTCATGAACTGAACCATGGAGCAGACATCCCCCGTATTGGAGTGCACTTCCTGCACCAAGGATTCTACTACGGATACAGTGTTGGCCTCGTTGCGTTGGATTGACGGTACCATCTCCTTGTACAGAAGGTGATGGGACTCCTCCAGTCAGCCTTGCAGTCGGAGGAAGGATGCTGATATCCCTTTTCAATGCTCATGACTCTGCCTTTGTACATCCAGCAGCTCTGGGATGGCCGTACCCAGGGGTATGTCATTGGCATGGGACTCAGCAGAGTCCTGGGATCCGGCATCATTTCGGGAGCTGGGTCCCTGGGGCATTTCTTTCTTCACCTGCTGTGGATCTTCAGCTGTGAGGTGCTCATCAGGGAGTGATCCAGAAGCCTGCCGACTAGTTATTCCCACCGAGCTTTGAGTATCTGAGCTGGTGGAGGGTGCTGTGATGTCTCCTCAATGCTCGTCTCCGAGATGACTTGGGCCTCTGGTCTCCCGAGAGCATGAGGGTGGTCTGGACTGGTCTACTGATTGACCTGCATGGGAAGCGAGATGGCATTAGTGGGTCACAGGGGCAGACTGATGAAATAACGTTAACTACATGGCACCATGGCTGCATGTCATGAGGTTTCTCACTTTCATCTCTGGCCATCACCTCACCTCTGCACAGGTGCGGTCCTGCTCATCACCTGCCAGCTGAAGAGCTCTCTCCTCAAAGAGCGTTAGGGTTCTCAGCTCAGGCATGACTCCGGCAGACTCCACTCACACCGGTTGTGTCACTGGAATGAGACAGATAGGGAGAGTGTAGGTCGGAGTCCTACCAGGTCAGATGGTGATGGTGCCTGGCATGTACAAGAGATGAGTGGGAGCGGAAATACGAGGAGCAGATTATTTACTGGGGAGAACATGGGGAGTGGGTGGGGTGGGAAGTATGGGAAGGACAGCATGACAAGTGTTGGGACCTTGTGTGGTGGCTGGGAGAGAGATCACCGTGGAGGTGTGAAGGGTGTTAAGGGGTGCAGCAGTAAACATGAGGAGGCAGACTTACCCTGGCTGCATGAAGGTCATTCATCTATTTTTGGCACTATAGCCCCGTCCACTTATGGAGCGAGCTGGCACGCACTATCATGGCCATAGCCTCCCAGACGGGGTTGGTGACCTTGCCTGCTGGACGTCTGGCCAATCACAGGTACAGGATGTCACGCCTCTGCTCCGCAGTATCCAGGGGTTTGGCGAGGGCTCCCTCTATGAAACGTGATGCTGTCTTCCTGCCAGCCATTCCCCGGACTGCATTTGGAACAAGTATAGGGGAGTGCTGGGGAGGCGTTTAAAAGGAGTGCCCCACTGATTACAGAGATTAAGCTTTCTCAGAGTGAGGGAACCAGAGGCAAGCTACCACAAGGCCGCCATGAATCACATTAAAAAAAAATTGTTAGAGGCTGAATATAAGGCAAGTTTTCCCACCTTTCGTGCCGACAGGATTTCCCCCTAGTTTTCTCGCCGGGACTGACTCTTTGAAAAATAATGGGAAAATTACGTCCAATGTATTGATATCCTGTAGGACAACCCCTGCCCCCCCATAATATTTTCACCCAACAAAACCCCGTTGGTCCATTTTATCTGCCGGCAAATCATACTGTTGTGGGCCTAGGTCTTCCTGTAAATATATCCTCATCAATCTGAGGCCGTTTCGAACTGGGGCGAAATCTGGCAATGAGTAATTGCCACAATGGGAGACAAATCTTGGCAGTTTTCCGCTGCGCCCTCAGTGTTAAAATTCCGGAAAGCCTAAACTTTAATGCCGTTTCGAAGCATGATTGTCCTCACAGCAGCAAACAAGAGAATTCAAATATGAATCCATTTCAGCTTGTGGCCTCCCTCTGCAGGTTGCAATGACACCAAATAAGAACGGCTTGCTCAATATTCTTTTAACAACAGGTCTGAAATAAAAGCCAAAATGTTTGAACAGCTGTTACCACATCAATAAAACAATTTAGTATTTTGTGAAATTAGCACAGGATGAGAAGCCTCTCGCCATTTAGAATGCTTCTCAGAACATTACCTATGGAGTCACAGGAATGTTCCTTGTCTGAGATGCTGGCTTGCAGAGTTGGTGCATAGGCGTATATGATGATGATTGCATTTCTGTCAGATGATGGCCACAGAGATGAGGTGCTGGGAGGTTCCCATGGTGGCTCAATTTAATGTGTCAGCCGAGTGCTCACTGCTAAGCCAACACCATGTTCATGGAAGTCTTGTGCTCGCTTTCCATGCCAGTAGAAAGTATAATTACCCTCACAAATGGAGCCTGTGTTGGCTAATCTGAGGCGAAATTCTCCGGAAACGGCGCGATGTCCGCCGACTGGCGCCCAAAACGGCGCAAAATGTACCTCAAGCAGACATTTACGGTACAGACAATGCCGATTGAACAACAAGGTTTAAATAATATGTGGCAGACTGTTTTATTTCCGTGCAACATGCAGTGAACTAAAACCTATTATTTCTTGTCAATTGGACAATGGAATTGCATGAGTGGATCGTAATTGCTGTAAGACCGAGCTCTGGTGCTGAAAAAAGTGTGTAGAAACAGCACAAATGTTATTCTCCTCTCCACACTCTGACACCATCTGAGAGATAGTGGTATAGAGATAACTGCAGACTGGTTTAAATTAACCTGAAAATGGGGCGGCACAGTGGCGAGCACTGCTGCCTAACAGTGCCGAGGACCCGGGATCGATCCCGGCCCCGGGTCACAGTCCGTGTGGGGTTTGCACATTCATAGAACATACAGTGCTGAAAGAGGCCATTCTGCCCATCGAGTCTGCACCGACGCACTTAAGCCCTCACTTCCACCCTACCCCTGTAACTCCCTCCTAACCGTTTTGGACATTAAGGGCAATTTATCATGGCCAATCCACCTAATCTGCACGTCTTTGGACTGTGGGAGGAAACCGGAGCACCCAGAGGAAACCCACGCAGACACGGGGAGAACGTGCAGACTCCTCACAGACAGTGACCCAGCAGGGAATCGAACCTGGGACCCTGGCACTGTGAAGCCACAGTGCTATCTACTTGTGCTGCTCTGCGTTTCCCCGTGTTCTCCCCGTGTTTGCGTGGGTCTCACAACCCAAAGATGTGCAGGTTAGGTGGATTGGCCATGCTACAACCCTCCTTAATTGGGAAAAAAATAATAATAAATTGCACTGAAATGTTGCTTGGGAGGGTTGGTATCATCAATTACATCATTTAAATCTCAAAATGTCACTGCCCTCTTACATTCCAGAGGTGATAGAGGAATTTGAAAAAATGATGAGAATTCCCAAAATTGCTCAACCTTAACCAATGTAGGTCAGTGGGCACAGGGGCATCGTGACCAGGACGTGGCTGAAGTTAGTCATGGGCAGCAAAGGTTTGGATGATCTCACATTGGTTGACTGCGGAGAGACTATCCAGCCGTGGAGCTGAGACAGGAGTCAGGTTGGGCAAGGTTCACTCAGGGGGAAATAGAGATGGTGTAAAAAAGTAGTTGGAAGATTCAACCCATCAAGGTTGGAAAACAGACCTGTTTAATCTCAGACTTTTGCCAGGGAGAGGGATGGAGCCGGTGTCACAGTGTTTAACACTGCTGCCTCACAGCTCCAGGAACCCCGATTTGATTCCGATCTCGGGTGACTGACTGTGTGGAGTTTGCACTCTCTCCCCGTGTCTGCGTGGGTTTCTTCCGGGTGCTCCGGTTTCCTCCCACAGTCCAAAGATGTGCAGATTAGGTTGATTGGCCATGCATTCCCGTTAAGGTGGGATTGCAGGAATAGTGAGGGGGATTGGGTGTAGGTAGGGTGACCTTTCAAAAGGGTTGGTACAGACACAGGCCAAATGGCCTCCTGCTGCATTGTAGGGATTCTATGAAATTCTATGAAAGGAGTTTAGAGTGGGAACCAAAAACAATGGCTTCAGTTCTCCCAATGTTGAATTGCGACAAATTTCTGTCCATCCATGTTGAATAAGCAATATTGCAGGAGTCGAGAAGGATGGTGTGAGGTAGGGCTGGCTGTGAAAACTAAGACCCTGCTTTCAAATAATGCTGCTAATGGACAGCATGCAGCTGAGAAATAAGAGGGGGATTGGCCAAGGATAGATCCTTGGGGGAGACCAGAGGAGATGCTGTACAAGCAGGAAGAGAAGATATTGTTGACGATTCTCTGGATATGATTAGATACATAAGAATGGAATCATGCAATAGGCGTCCCACCCAGTTACACAAGTCATTGGAAAGGATGGCGTGGTCAACTATGTATGACAGCTCGAGAAGGAGTAGGAGGGCAGGTTTAACTGCCAGTTACATGGGAATGTTATCTGTGGCTTTGATAAGTGCCGTTTTTAGTGTGGCCATGAGGGAAATCTGATTGGAGGGATTCAAAAGTGGAGTTCTACGAAAGATGAGCATGGGTTTGAGAGGCAACAACACATTCATGAACCTTGGGAGATGAAATAAAGGTTGAAGATGGGTTGGTGGTTTGCGAGGAGGGAGACGTCAAGGGCTGTTTTCTGAGGAGAGGGACTGTGATGGCAGATTTGAAGGAGAGAGGGAGAATGTCTGAAGAATTAACAATGTTGACTAACATGGAGGCCAGGAGGGGAAGTTGGTCAGCATTTTAGTGGGAATAGGGTCAAGGGAGCAGAAGGTGGGTCTCAGAGACACGATGAGCTCATACCGAGAGTGTGTGTGTGTGTGTGTGTGGGGTGGGGGGGGGGGGGAAGAACAGGGGAAAATTAGAGAGAGGTGCACGTTCAGGAATAGGCAAGGGGATCTTTAGAGGACTTTAGGCCTAGTGGGCTAGTGAAAGGGAAGAACATGGCACGAGCAGTTGATCGGATGGTCTTGATCTTAGTGGCAAAGATGTCCATGAGTTCTCATGCTTATTGTTGGAGCTGAAGGGGCGGGGACAGGGGCTTAAGACGGTTTGCAGTAGAGAAAGGAAGCCAGAGGCTACCTTTGCATTCCAGAATGAACCTGGAACAGTGAGCAGGTTTAGCCAATGAGAGCAGGATCGATCCTGTTTTATGTGATCCAACCAAATATGGCTGAATCTGTTATCCACCATGTATTTTTAAGATGGGCTTTAAATATCTAATGGAAGCCACAGAGTGAATCTGATTGCCATGTGATCCTGAAAAGCTTTGGTTCGGGTTGGTGGGTTGGGTGGGGGGCATGGGTGGGTAAGGGAGAATGGCTTTACTTACTGAGGTGATGATGAATGTTTCTGAAGAAAGTTAAATCTTTCCAACTTGTTGCTTCTCATGTTACCATCAAGCATTTCCATGCCATGGGTTATACTCAAATAAAGCTACTGCTGCATTCCTTAAAATTCCTTAAGCATAACGCTAAAATCAATACTGCCCCATCTTTATGTTCCACATCAGCAACATTTTGTTGGTTTCACTGTGAGATCGCAGCCAGTTGGGGCAGCGATGCTGGGAAGTATTATGCTGGGAACTAAGTAGCAACCAAGTTCATTTGTTCTTCAACACAGTCTGGATTTTGCCAACCCTGAAATCAAAGGACAATGTTCATGGCAGTGCGCCACCCACTCCTTCTAGTGTCTTCCTCTGCATCTTTGTTAAATATGGCTGCAAAGGGGGCTGGGTGAAGTGGAGATGAATCGATGAATGTGGACATGGCGGAGGTTAATGAACACAGAACTGGTCAGCAGGAACTTTGTGGGAGTTAGGTAAGGAAGCTCCGAGTAACTGCAGAGATACACTGGGCACCCTCGGCCCCTCACGGTGTGAAACGGGCATTCAGTGCCACAATTCAACAAGTGAGAAACCCAAATCAAAACAAACCTCCAACAAATGCTTATTCACACAAATCTCTGGCTCCATCTAGAGGCTTAAGGTCCCTTTATCTTTCTACAAATATTTTATCCCGTTCTGCTTCCATAGCAACAAACAGACAGTTTCTTCAAACAACAAGAATTGCTGGAAACTCATTGACTTGAAAACTAAACCTAGTAACTTAGAAAACAACTTGAGAATAATCTAGCCTGCGCGACATTCATCCAAACAAGAATACATTTTAGTTAAGTGGTGAATTAAATCCAAGAATCTCAAAAAGCCTCTATAGTGAAGAGTCAAATTTATAGCTAAGATTAGAAAATTTGTCAACAAGCTTTGGATTCGTATGAATGATTCACCTTAACTTTGTCAAACAAATTCAGGCTGGTTAACATGGGAAGAAAACATTTCTGGATGGTTATTGTCCTTCTTGACCCCGTGGTTTTTTAACCTTTCCGAGGAGACCACGTGGCTGCAGGGGTTTAGAAACTGATGCTCCAGCCATTACAAATACTTGAAGATCAGCTAGCCTTTTCACATCACCATTTTCACATGTTCAGCTGTATCTAAGCCAAATCTAAATTTTAGGTGTTTTAACATGATTCCACCAAATCATTATCCACCTGCTCAGACATGAACCCTCCATGTTCTGCATATTCAGTGTCCATTGGGTGCTGGCACAGATATTTGGACTATGGAAGGCTATGATAGGAGTGTGAAACAGTGTAGGGGTTGGTCGCAAAGCTTTGGCATTGAATAAACTATCGACTCTCACCCACTATGTCACTGGCACATATCCAGCAACACCTGTTTTTCTAACTGTTCTTAATATTGCAATGTCACTTTGCATCATGTCACAAATACCAAGCATTAGCGATCTCATGGAGCTACTGTATCACGGCAGTGAATAGTTCTACAGAAAGACTGATTATTTCCAGCTCAGTAACTTTACCCAACGCTGCCTCAGCTAATCTTCTGCTGAGACCTGCATCTCGGTGCTTTTTTTCTTCTATACTTGGTCATTCCAGTGTATTCATGTCTGGCTCCCCTCGTTCCACTGTGTGTCGATTTTGGATCTTTCAAAGCTCAAAAGTCATTGAAGGTCCCATTCACCCGTCACTCCCACGTTCACTACATTGGCTGCCGATTAAAGAACGCCTCCCTTTAAACTCTCATCCGTGTTTCCAAAAGCCTCCATTGCCTTGCACCTCCCCATTTCTGTAACCTCCGCCAGTCCTACAACGCTCGAGGATCTCCGTGTTCAAGTGTGCCCTTTTGAACACCCCCAATTTCAATCGCTCCACAATCGGCAGCTGTATCAGCTGCCAAGGCTGTAAACTTTGGGATCCCTCTACGAACCTCTCTGCCTCGCAATCCCGTTTCTCCTTTAAGGTGCTCCTTAAAATCGATCTCTTTACTAAGCTTTTTGTCATCAATCAGATTTTGTTGAATGACACTCCTGTGAAGCCCCTTTGAGCACTTGAGTATGTTAATGGGCCTTTATAAATATAAATTGTTGCAGTTGTTGCAAGTTAAAAATAACAATGAGTGTGGATTGAGGTGGTTTATCGCTTGTTTCGAAATCAGGGATTGAATAATTATTAAAAATTTCTCCTCCTATGAGTTTTATCCTAACGCACATGCCTGGCTTTGACTCTCCATTTTGAAGCAGCATTAGGAGTTACTTTACCAAGATACAAGAAGCATTTTGATTTTAATAAAAGCAAAATCCTGCAGGTGCTGTGAAATGAAAAAACAGAAAATGCTGGGGAAAAATCTCAGCAGTTCTGGCAGCGTCTGAAGAAGTCATACCGACTTGAAACGTTAACTCTGGTTTCTCTCTCCACAGATGCTGCTAGACCATTTCGATTTTAATTTGTTTTTTGTTATCTATTGGGCTGCAAGTAAGGATGCTTGAATCTGCTTAACATTCATGCTAGCTCTCCCCCAAAGAGAGTCAAGGAATTGAAAATCAATAATTTTTTGCATTCAAACTCAGAGCTCACGAACTGAGAGTCAGTTTGCAAGAATTGATGAACTGCAGGTAGAAGGCCAAGAGCAGATCCTACCTGTTACAGTTACTAGCTGCACATCATAAAAATTAGTTGTTTCACTTGACAGTTAAATTACATACAAGCATTTAAAAGAATAAAAAGGATTCACTACAACTTTGTTTGGACACACGCTTCCATACAAGTGATCATGCTCTCATTTACCTGTAACATTTTTCTGCCTACAATGGCTTGCTTTGAGCTACTGTTGCTGTTGTTACAAGTGTGGCAACAACATTGAAATGAGTGGCCACTTTCGAACATCCATATTATTAGTGGTATTGGTTAAGAGATGAGCTTCAGGCAGGACCCTGTGAGAATTCCCAGTTTGTCTTTAAAAGTAGTACCATGGAATCTTTCAAATTCAACAGTTTGCCTTTAATCATTCCTGACATTACCAGAAACTGAACTGGACCAGCCACGGAAGTAGAAAAGCAAAATACTGCAGATCTAGCCAAGTGGGGCATATTCCATTACACTCCTGACTGTAGGGAACACATCAGGAGCGTGACGAATATGCCTCACTTGGCTGGATGAATGCAACTCCAGCAATATTGAAGAGGTTCAACATAACCCAGGACAAAAGAGCTCCCTCCCTCCGCCATTGGCACAACATGGCGGTAGTGTGTACCATCCACAGGTTTTAGCAACTTATTAAACCTCCCTTAATAGCACCTTCCAAACTCACAAGCCATATTGCTGAGAAGTACAGGGGCAACAAAAGCTATTGGATCAACGCCAGAAACAAGTCAAAGAGCTTTTCTTTACTGAGAGAGTTGACTTGTTCAATCTCACAGCTCTCCTCTCGCTCAACCCAGTGTTCCAGCTATTATCTATTTATATGGTGTTCAAAGACAAGCACCACCAACTGCAAGCCACATACCATCCTGACTTGGAGCTAAGCGTTTGATTTTTGCAGAGTTATGGACACTCTGGGACCTTTAGAAATGGTGGGTGGGATGCGGATGTGGAGGATTTCCCCCCCACCCCCATTTTCAACAGATTCCATTTTTGCCAGGGAAGGAGTGGGGGGAAATGGGATGGGACATGTGGGAAACCCAAACTCAGCAGTGCTATTTGAACTGAGCGCTGAGTTCGAACAGACCCCATTTCCGCTACAGCAAGGGTTCAATCCAGAGTGAGGGAGTTACAGATCTTTAGAGCATTCCTAAATGCTCTTGACGGGTGAAAAACATCTGCAGAATTGTCAAACTGTCAAGTTATTTAAATAGCCAACCATTTAAAGATTGGGAAAAAAACTGCCTGACTGCATCCATGAGAGTTGGAAAAAATCTGCTCAAACTGTTTCAATGACTGTTTATATAAAGTACCATCACTATCAGCATTATTTATGGCTGGCTGCTTTCCATAACACAATAGATTCACTGTTTGACAACTCAAAGTGATTATTAAAGGATTCACTGCCTTTGATGTGGTGTTATGAATATAAATGATTGTTTTTATAAAGGATTAAGTATTTGTGGGGATATAAATCTATTAAATGTTCTTTTATGAATGAGACTGTCTTTTTATTGAGTGAACTCTAGTTAAGACGTTTATTGTGATTCATCTCGGCATCGCTCCTTCGGAGTGCCTATGATGGATACTGGGTTGCTGGACATGGAGGGTGCAAGGGCAAAGGGTAGTAGGTGGGGTCATGGGTTTGCATAAATATGGAGTAAATTGGCACAGGGGTTATAAGTGGTCATGGGGTGGGCGAGGGGTCATGGGTTTACATGTGTTGGCTCTACATTGGCAAAGGGGTAAAAGGGAAGGTGAAGGTAGGTGGAAGGCATTGAATCCCTACAGTGTAGGAGGAGGCCATTTGGCCCAGTGAGTCTGCATCAACTCTCTGAAAGAGCACCTTATATAGGCTCATGCCCCCACCCCATCACCCCACCTAACCTGCACATCTTTGGGCACTAAGGGGCAATTTAGCATGGCCAATCCACCTAATGTGCACATCTTTGAATTGTGGGAGGAAACCGGAGCACCCAGAAGAAACCCACGCCGACAAGGGGTGAATGTGTAAACTCCATCCATCCAAACAGTCACCCAAGGCCAGAATTGAACCCGTGTCCCTGGCGCTATGAGGCAACAATTCTAACCACTGTGCCACCATGCCACCCATAATGAGTTAACATGGAGGAAATGGGGGTCATTACAGATGGGTGGGTGACATGGGATGGCATGGAGTGAATGAGAGACCATTGGGTGTGGGCATGGGGGGTGTGGGTTGGCATGACCTGACATGTATGTACATGGGGATTGGCTGAGGGATGATGCATAAGGAAACAACTGGGATAAAGCGCCAGAGAAGTGAGCAGGGTGTTTTAAACAGCCTGCCTCAGCACTCAGTAGCTCCTATGGTCGTCTCCAATTTACAATCACAGGCATTGGGTCCAACGCTTTTCCACTCCCACCACCTTCCACAGCCACAAATCGTACCATTCGGGCCACTTCTTCTCAAACAATGATGCCACACTGGGAAATTTCCCAACTCCTGCTACATGACTCAAGCTCAATGTTGTGGTTCTTTCACATTCGCTGGGTCACAAACCTGGAACTGCCTTCCTAACTGCACTGTAGGTGTACGTACACGACATGGACTGCAGCGATTCAAGAAGGCGATTCACCATCACCTTCTCAGGGGAAAATAGAGATGGACAACAAACGCTGGCCTAGCCAAGTGACACTCAACTCTAGTGAACAAATACTTTAAATATTTCCTATCTGTCACAATCATAGAATTTAGAATTTACAATGCAGAAGGAGGCCATTGGGCCCGGCGAGTCTGCACCAGCCCTTGGAAAGAGCACCCCACCCAAGACCACACCTCCACCCTATCCCCGTAACCCAGTAACCCCACCCAACCTTTTTGGACACAAAGGGCAATTTTAGCAAGGTCAATCCACCTAACCTGCACATCTTTGGACTGTGGGAGGAAACCGGAGCACCCGGAGGAAACCCACGCAGACACGGGGAGAACGTACAGACTCCGCACAGACAGTGACCCTAGCCGGAAATCGAACCTGGAACCCTGAAGCTGTGAAGCAACTGTGCTAACCACTGTGCTACCGTGCTGCCCATATTGTTGAGTTTGCACTTTTATTCTTTGAAAGGGAGGTAAATAGGAAATAGGCTACATTCTATACGTTACTGAGGCTCAACTACTTCAACCTGATTGATTAATTAAATTATGCTGAAAAAGACAGCTGAATGGAACCATGAAAACTCCTTTGAAACAAGTGAAAACAATCTGGGCTCTTGTTGAAAGTCCAACTAACAGTTTTGATTTGTTCGCGATTTGGTTTGAATCAGTTTTGCTTGGGTTGATTGTGTGAAGTGTCCCCTTAACCATCACAGCTTACAGGCATGTCAAACCTCAGGGCCTCCAAAGGAACCTTAACATGGGAGATAGTGCTGGAATCTCTTAGAATGCACTTCACATCCATCTCTCTGGGAACGCGCATCCTCAACCGTTCCTTTCTGTTTACTAGCCCTTGAACGAACTTCCATCTCAATCACCTGCATGAACCTCATTACTACAAAGTCAGATATTCACCATCACGGACTGTCAAGAGCCCCAAATAAGTCTCATATTGCTTTAATCAGTGAAAACAGAGTGCATCAGGCAGACTTGAAGCAAGCTAAACATGCCTTCATTATCTGTTCCCAGCACGTCTGTGCATAGCATTTCACCTACAGAGTGAAGGAACAAGGTCAGTGCTTTCAATTTACTGGCAAAGGTGTGCAATGCATCAATATCCCAGATGCACATTACCTCTCTAGCTTGTGAAGATAATTTTTGAATTTTAAATGATGAATGAAATATTGCTTTATTAAAAACAGTGAAATTCATATCAATCCTCTGGAGATTACACTGCCTTCAACTCCAAATGATGTATAGTTTAATGTTAGTAACACCAGGTACTTTTAAATGCATGTCAATAAACAGAAATCTGAATTGCAATGTGTGCCCATTAATCATGACATCTGTATACAGTTGGCTATGGCGAAGTTTCACAGAGTTTCAGTATGTTTATTCTCCACAGTTAGAACTGAAATCGACCCTCGAATGGGTGTCACATTAGACAAAAGATAGCAATATGGCCGTAATAAACTGCTCATTCTCACATCTCTGCTCCTACAATACAAGTTACCCCCCTCAGCCCATGGCGAGGTCCACCACATCAGGGCCACACTGGTAAATACCAGTAGTGATCCCCGCCTGCCTGATTCCCGGCCCAGAGGACTAGAGAATCACATGGGCCCGTACATTCTGGTTCCCGACCCGCTAAGTGGATGCAAATGGGTCCTAATGATCCATTTACATCTGTTTGCATCCTCCCACTGGCGCAAACCCCAGCCCCGCCAGCAGCAGGGGGCTGGAGCATGTCAACTGGATTGGTGCCCAGCGCCGATTCTGTTTTTACCCCAGACACCCAATTCTCTGTCACACCGGGAACCCTGCTACCGGCGGCGGAGAATCCAGCCCATTGTATTGCTGGACATAATTAATTAACGTAACTCAGGGTAGTTGCGCATCTGTTATTAATTCCTTTTTTTATAATACATTTAGGATCTGATCATTTAATTTTATTCACCTTAACATCAAGTAGTTATCACCTAACTTTGGAATTTGCTGTTGTGCTGTATTGAAAGATTAATTGAGGATACTTTGGTTTTCAGGATTACGAAGACAGCCATTTCCAGCCTTGGACTAAAATGTGGGTTTTAACTCAGCAGACCCGCTAATGAAAAGGATGAGCCTATCATTTACAAAGACCATGGGCGGGATTCTCTGACCCCCCGGCCGGGTCGGAGAATCGCCTGGGGGCGCCGTGAATTCCGCCCCCGCCGGCTGCCGAATTCTCCGGCGCCGGAGAATTCGGCAGCCGCCGGGAATCGCACCGCGCCGGTCGGCGGCTGCTGGCAGTGGACCCCCCGGTGATTCTCCGGCCCGCGATGGGCCGAGTGGCTGCCCGTTTTCGGCCAGTCCCGCCGGCGTATATTATACCAGGTATTTGCCGGCGGGACCTGGCTGCGCGAGCGGCTTCCGGTGCCCTCGGGGGGGATCTGGCCCCGTGGGGTGCCCCCATGGTGGCCTGGCGCCCGCTACCGGTGGCCTGGCCCGTGATTGGAGCCCACCGATCCGCTGGCAGGCCTGTGCTGTGGGGGCACTCCATTGTTCCGCGTCGGCCACTGTGGCCGACGTGGAAATGATACCCCCCTGCGCATGCTCTGGGATGACGCCAGCACATGCTGGCGCTCCCGTGCATGCGCCAACTCGCGCCGGCCGGCAGAGGCCCTTCGGCGCTGGTTGGCGTGGCGCCAAGCCCCTTCCCCGCCGACCGGCACGGCGCAAACTACTCGGGGGCGGCCTAGCCCCTGAAGGTGCAGAGGATTCCGCACCTTTGGGGCGGCCCGATGCCGGAGTGGTTCACGCCACTCCTCGGCGCCAGGACCCCCCGCCCCGCCGGGTAGGGGAGAATCCCGCCCCGAAATTCCCCAGCTGTTGGGATCTCTGTTCCCGCCAGCAGCACAACCCCACCTGCGGGTTTCTCAGCGGCATGAGGGGGCTTCAGTGGTGTAATAACCCCCAGGAGGCCCATGGGAAAACCATAATTGATCTACCCATGGGGCTTGTGGAATAGCCCAAGCTGACCCCTCCGTCATCTCCACTGTCTGTGAATCGCCCTTCTCCACCAGTGGCGGATAAAGTTGTGGTGACTGAACTTTAGACATTCTGCCAGTGACAGATAATTGCATGGATGCAGAAAGATCCCAAGTTGGCAAAGCTCCATTCCATGTTGTTGTTTGGTGGATAGCAGGGGAACCACCCCCCACCTTCCCCCCCAGCAGCCCTACAGCCCTATGTCCAAAAGCAACGGGAATTGAGTGTGGAAGATGTCATCCTGCTGTGGGGAGCTCGCCTGGCCATTCCACCTCCAGGCCAAGAATTGTTCCTGAAGGATTTACACAGTGGTTACTTTGGGGGGGGGGGGGGCTTCGGAAATTAAGAAGCTGGCTCGAAACTACATCTGGTGGCTTAGGATCGATGGGGACATCGAGCGAGTCGTGCGCAGTTGCCCGGCATGTCAGGAGCACCAAAAAACCCCAGCTGCAGCCTCCCTCCACCAATGGGAATGGCCAGGGCGTCCCTGGGTAAGGCTGCATGCTGATTTCGCCGGGCCTTTTATGGGGTCCATGTTTCTTATCCTTATGGGCACCCAATCCAAATGGCTCGACGTATATAAGATGGCGTCTACCACATCGAGGGCCACCATTGAGAAATTAGCGTGCTCACTCAGCAGTCAGGGACCCTGAAGTCCTGGTCGGTGACACTGTTCACAAGTGGATAATTTTTCACGTTCGCACAGATGAACAGAATCAGACACAACTGAACCGCACCATACCTCCCATCACCTAATGGCCTGGCCGAACAGGCAATCCAGATATCTAAGAGAGACATGCGGAAGCAGACTGTGAGCTCCCTGCACACATGACTGGCAAGATTCATTTTTGCTATAAGGCCACTCCGCATGTTACAACAGGGGTGGCACCAGCAGAGTTGCTGATTGGTCGACGCCTCAGAACCCCAGAAGCCTGACTTTTCCAAATCTGGGCAGGGAAGTAGAGCTGCATCAGGACTCGCAGTGAAGTTATCATGACCCAGGATGTCAGGGCGGAATTTTCAACCGGGGGCCACGGTTTATGCCCGCAGTTTTGGAGATGGTGCACTCTAGCTCCCAAGGGACACAGACGCGAAAACAAGGCCCGTATCATCATACAGGGTTAAGGTCCAAAGGAAGACCCTTCTTAAATATGAAGGCCACCTGAAGAAGTGAGAGCCCACTCAAGAGGATGCCCAACCAGGTACATCGATACTTCCTCCTAACCTGGAACTATTCCTTTACCAGCGCGTGCTTCCTATCATGTTCCAACGTCCGGACCATCAGGACGAAGGAGACTCTGGCTCAGAAACGGACACTGAGGCATCCACACAGCCCATGATGCAGTATCTGTGTCCAGCAATCGTCTAGGTAAAGGTGGTGTCCCAACTGTTACACACCACCCGACACAGACCGACTGCAGGCAGAAGCACAGACTCATGCAATGCGCCGCATAAGGTAGCTTCAGATGGTTGCAGAGGGGGAACATTCAGGCTTGGGGGGGGTGTAGTAACCCCCTTTCATAATGCCGGGTCCTTCAATCAGTGCCTGGGACAATGAGGACATCCTCACCCATCCACTTGCCCTCAGCCCGAAAGCCTGCCAAGTTACCTCAATTTAGCATTGCCAATCCACCTGACCTGCACCCATTGGGTCCTTGATGCTCAGAGAAAGGACCTGGGGCAGGATTCTCCCCTACCCAGTGGGGCGGGGGGTCACGCCGCCGAGGAGTGGCACCTACGGGGCCAGATCCCCCTGCGCCCCCCTGAGGACCTCGGAGGCCGCCCGCGCCACCAGGTACACCTGGTAAGGACTTACTCTAATTTATGCCGGCGGGACCGGCAAAAAAAACAGGCGGCCACTCGGCCCATCACGGCCGGAGAATTGCCAGGAGGGCCGCTGCTCGCCGACCGGCGCGGCGCGATTCCCGCACCCACCAAATCCATGGCACCGGAGAATTCGGCAGCCAGTGGAGGCGGGATTCACGCCGCCCCCCGGTTATTCTCTGACCCGGCGGGCGGTCCGAGAATCCCGCTCCTGTTCTCTTTCTCTCTTTTTTTCTCCAGAAAAGCTGTATAACTGTAGAGCGACCAGAATTAATCTACAGTGAAAATCATTACCGATTGAAAGCAGGAACTTCGAACTGAAAGCCTATATTGAAGGAAGGTGTACTGGAAGCCTATATTGAAGGAAGGTGTACTGGAAGCCTATATTGAAGGAAGGTGTACTGGAAGCCTATATTGCAGGAAGGTGTACTGGAAGCCTATATTGAAGGAAGGTGTACTGGGAGCCTATATTGAAGCAAGGTGTACTGAAAGCCTATATTGAAGGAAGGTGTACTGGAAGCCTATATTGAAGGAAGGTGTACTGGGAGCCTATATTGAAGCAAGGTGTACTGGAAGCCTATATTGAAGGCAGGTGTACTGGAAGCCTATATTGAAGGAAGGTGTACTGGAAGCCTATATTGAAGGAAAGTGTACTGGAAGGCTATATTGAAGGAAGGTGTACTGAAAGCCTATATTGAAGGAAGGTGTACTGGAAGCCTATATTGAAGGAAAGTGTACTGGAAGCCTATATTGAAGGAAGGTATACTGAAAGCCTATATTGAAGGAAGGTGTACTGGAAGCCTATATTGAAGGAAGGTATACTGAAAGCCTATATTGAAGGAAGGTGTACTGGAAGCCTATATTGAAGGAAAGTGTACTGAAAGCCTATATTGAAGGAAGGTGTACTGGAAGCCTATATTGAAGGAAGGTGTACTGAAAGCCTATATTGAAGGAAAGTGTACTGGAAGCCTATATTGAAGGAAGGTGTACTGAAAGCCTATATTGAAGGAAGGTGTACTGGAAGCCTATATTGAAGGAAAGTGTACTGGAAGCCTATATTGAAGGAAGGTATACTGAAAGCCTATATTGAAGGAAGGTGTACTGGAAGCCTATATTGAAGGAAGGTATACTGAAAGCCTATATTGAAGGAAGGTGTACTGGAAGCCTATATTGAAGGAAAGTGTACTGAAAGCCTATATTGAAGGAAGGTGTACTGGAAGCCTATATTGAAGGAAGGTGTACTGAAAGCCTATATTGAAGGAAAGTGTACTGGAAGCCTATATTGAAGGAAGGTGTACTGAAAGCCTATATTGAAGGAAGGTGTACTGAAAGCCTATATTGAAGGAAGGTGTACTGGAAGCCTATATTGAAGGAAGGTGTACTGGAAGCCTATATTGAAGGAAAGTGTACTGGAAGCCTATGTTGAAGGAAGGTGTACTGGAAGCCTCTATTGAAGGAAGGTGTACTGGAAGCCTATATTGAAGGAAGGTATACTGGAAGCCGATATTGAAGGAAGGTATACTGGAAGCCTATATTGAAGAAAGGTGTACTGGAAGCCTCTATTGAAGGAAGGTATACTGGAAGGCTATATTGAAGGAAGGTGTACTGAAAGCCTCTATTGAAGGAAGGTATACTGGAAGGCTATATTGAAGGAAGGTGTACTGGAAGCCTCTATTGAAGGAAAGTGTACTGGAAGCCTCTATTGAAGGAAGGTATACTGGAAGGCTATATTGAAGGAAGGTGTACTGGAAGGCTATATTGAAGGAAGGTGTACTGGAAGCCTCTATTGAAGGAAAGTGTACTGGAAGCCTCTATTGAAGGAAAGTGTACTGGAAGCCTATATTAAAGGAAAGTGTACTGGAAGCCTATATTGAAGGAAAGTGTACTGGAAGCCTATATTGAAGGAAGGTGTACTGGAAGCCTCTATTGAAGGAAGGTATACTGGAAGCCTATATTGAAGGAAGGTATACTGGAAGGCTATATTGAAGGAAGGTGTACTGAAAGCCTATATTGAAGGAAGGTGTACTGGAAGCCTATATTGAAGGAAGGTATACTGGAAGGCTATATTGAAGGAAGGTGTACTGAAAGCCTCTATTGAAGGAAGGTGTACTGGAAGCCTATATTGAAGGAAGGTATACGGGAAGCCTATATTGAAGGAAGGTATACTGGAAGGCTATATTGAAGGAAGGTGTACTGAAAGCCTATATTGAAGGAAGGTGTACTGGAAGCCTATATTGAAGGAAGGTGTACTGGAAGCCTATATTGAAGGAAAGTGTACTGGAAGCCTATATTGAAGGAATGTGTACTGAAAGCATATATTGAAGGAAGGTGTACTGGAAGCCTATATTGAAGGAAAGTGTACTGGAAGCCTATATTGAAGGAAGGTGTACTGAAAGCCTATATTGAAAGAAGGTGTACTGGAAGCCTATATTGAAGGAAGGTGTACTGGAAGCCTATATTGAAGGAAGGTATACTGGAAGGCTATATTGAAGGAAGGTGTACTGAAAGCCTCTATTGAAGGAAGGTGTACTGGAAGCCTATATTGAAAGAAGGTGTACTGGAAGCCTATACTGAAGGAAGGTGTACTGAAAGCCTATATTGAAAGAAGGTGTACTGGAAGCCTATATTGAAGGAAGGTGTACTGGAAGCCTATATTGAAGGAAGGTGTACTGGAAGCCTATATTGAAGGAAGGTGTACTGGAAGCCTATATTGAAGGAAGGTGTACTGGAAGCCTATATTGAAGGAAGGTGTACTGAAAGCCTATATTGAAAGAAGGTGTACTGGAAGCCTATATTGAAGGAAGGTGTACTGGAAGCCTATATTGAAGGAAAGTGTACTGGAAGCCTATATTGAAGGAAGGTGTACTGAAAGCCTATATTGAAGGAAGGTGTACTGGAAGCCTATATTGAAGGAAGGTGTACTGGAAGCCTATATTGAAGGAAGGTGTACTGAAAGCATATATTGAAGGAAGGTGTACTGGAAGCCTATATTGAAGGAAGGTGTACTGGAAGCCTATATTGAAGGAAGGTGTACTGGAAGCCTTTATTGAAAGAAGGTGGACTGGAAGCCTACATTGAAGGGAGGTGTACTGGAAGACTATATTGAAGGAAGGTATACTGGAAGACTATATTGAAGGAATGTGTACTGGAAGCCTATATTGAAGGAAGGTGTACTGAAAGCCTATATTGAAGGAAGGTGTACTGAAAGCCTATATTGAAGGAAGGTGTACTGGAAGCCTATATTGAAGGAAGGTATACTGAAAGCCTATATTGAAGGAAGGTGTACTGGAAGCCTATATTGAAGGAAGGTGTACTGGAAGCCTATATTGAAGGAAGGTGTACTGGAAGCCTATATTGAAGGAAGGTGTACTGGAAGCCTATATTGAAGGAAGGTGTACTGAAAGCCTATATTGAAGGAAGGTGTACAGAAAGCCTATATTGAAGGAAGGTGTACTGAAAGCCTATATTGAAGGAAAGTGTACTGGAAGCCTATATTGAAGGAAGGTGTACTGGAAGACTATATTGAAGGAATGTGTACTGAAAGCCTATATTGAAGGAAGGTGTACTGGAAGCAAATATTGAAGGAAGGTGTACTGAAAGCCTATATTGAAGGAAGGTGTACTGAAAGCCTATATTGAAGGAAGGTGTACTGGAAGCCTATATTGATAGATGGTGTACTGAAAGCCTATATTGAAGGAAGGTGTACTGGAAGCCTATATTGAAGGAAGGTGTACTGGAAGCCTATATTGCAGGAAGGTGTACTGGAAGCCTATATTGAAGGAAGGTGTACTGGAAGCCTATATTGAAGGAAGGTGTACTGGAAGCCTATATTGAAGGAAGGTGTACTGAAAGCCTATATTGAAGGAAGGTGTACTGGAAGCCTATATTGAAGGAAGGTATACTGGAAGCCTATATTGAAGGAAGGTGTACTGGAAGCCTATATTGAAGGAAGGTGTACTGAAAGCCTACATTGAAAGAAGGTGTACTGGAAGCCTATATTGAAGGAAGGTGTACTGGAAGCCTATATTGAAGGAACGTGTACTGGAAGCCTATATTGAAGGAAGGTGTACTGGAAGCCTATATTGAAGGAAGGTGTACTGGAATCCTATATTGAAAGAAGGTGTACTGGAAGCCTATATTGCAGGAAGGTGTACTGGAAGCCTATATTGAAGGAAGGTGTACTGGAAGCCTATATTGAAGGAAGGTGTACTGAAAGCCTATATTGAAGGAAGGTGTACTGGAAGCCTATATTGAAAGAAGGTGTACTGGAAGCCTATATTGAAGGGAGGTGTACTGGAAGCCTATATTGAAGGAAGGTGTACTGGAAGCCTATATTGAAGGAATGTGTACTGGAAGCCTATATTGAAGGAAGGTGTACTGGAAGCCTATATTGAAGGAATGTGTACTGGAAGCCTATATTGAAGGAAGGTGTACTGAAAGCCTATATTGAAAGAAGGTGTACTGGAAGCCTATATTGAAGGAAGGTGTACTGGAAGCCTATATTGAAGGAAAGTGTACTGGAAGCCTATATTGAAGGAAGGTGTACTGGAAGCCTATTTTGAAGGAAGGTGTACTGAAAGCCTATATTGAAAGAAGGTGTACTGGAAGACTATATTGAAGGAATGTGTACTGAAAGCCTACATTGAAGGAAGGTGTACTGGAAGCCTATATTGCAGGAAGGTGTGCTGGAAGCCTATATTGCAGGAAGGTGTACTGGAAGACTATATTGAAGGAATGTGGACTGAAAGCCTATATTGAAAGAAGGTGGACTGGAAGACTATATTGAAGGAAGGTGTACTGGAAGACTATATTGAAGGAATGTGTACTGGAAGCCTATATTGAAGGAAGGTGTACTGGAAGCCTATATTGAAGTAAGGTGTACTGGAAGCCTATATTGAAGGAACGTGTACTGAAAGCATATATTGAAGCAAGGTGGACTGGAAGCCTATATTGAAGGAAGGTGTACTGGAAGCCTATATTGAAGGAAGATGTACTGGAAGCTTATATTGAAGGAAGGTGTACTGGAAGCCTATACTGAAGGAAGGTGGACTGGAAGCCTATATTGAAGGAAGGTGTACTGAAAGCCTATATTGAAGGAAGGTGTACTGGAAGCCTATATTGAAGGGAGGTGTACTGGAAGACTATATTGAAGGAAGGTGTACTGAAAGCCTATATTGAAGGAAGGTGTACTGGAAGCCTATATTGAAGGAACGTGTACTGAAAGCCTATATTGAAGGAAAGTGTACTGAAAGCCTATATTGAAGGAAGGTGTACTGGAAGCCTATATTGAAGGAAGGTGTACTGGAAGCCTATATAGAAGGAAGGTGTACTGGAAGCATATATTGAAGGAAGGTGTACTGGAAGCCTATATTGAAGGAAGGTGTACTGGAAGCCTATATTGAAGGAACGTGTACTGAAAGCCTATATTGAAGGAAGGTGTACTGGAAGCCTATATTGAAGGAAGGTGTACTGGAAGCCTATATTGAAGGAAGGTGTACTGGAAGCCTATATTGAAGGAAGGTGTACTGGAAGCCTATATTGAAGGAAGGTGTACTGGAAGCCTATATTGAAGGAAGGTGTACTGGAAGCCTATATTGAAGGAAGGTGTACTGAAAGCCTATATTGAAAGAAGGTGTACTGGAAGCCTATATTGAAGGAAGGTGTACTGGAAGCCTATATTGCAGGAAGGTGTACTGGAAGCCGATATTGAAGGAAGGTGTACTGGAAGCCTATATTGAAGGAAGGTATACTGGAAGCCTATATTGAAGGAAGGTGTACTGGAAGCCTATATTGAAGGAAGGTGTACTGGAAGCCTATACTGAAGGAAGGTGGACTGGAAGCCTATATTGAAGGAAGGTGTACTGAAAGCCTATATTGAAGGAAGGTGTACTGGAAGCCTATATTGAAGGAAGGTGTACTGAAAGCCTATATTGAAGGAAGGTGTACTGAAAGCCTATATTGAAGGAAGGTGTACTGGAAGCCTATATTGAAGGAAGTTGTACTGGAAGCCTATATTGAAGGAAGGTGTACTGGAAGCCTATATTGTAGGAACGTGTACTGAAAGCCTATATTGAAGGAACGTGTACTGAAAGCCTATATTGAAGGAAGGTGTACTGGAAGACTATATTGAAGGAAGGTGTACTGAAAGCCTATATTGAAGGAAGGTGTACTGGAAGCCTATATTGAAGGAACGTGTACTGAAAGCCTATATTGAAGGAACGTGTACTGAAAGCCTATATTGAAGGAAGGTGTACTGGAAGCCTATATTGAAGGAAGGTGTACTGGAAGCCGATATTGAAGGAAGGTGTACTGGAAGCATATATTGAAGGAAGGTGTACTGGAAGCCTATATTGAAGGAAGGTGTACTGGAAGCCTATATTGAAGGAACGTGTACTGAAAGCCTATATTGAAGGAAGGTGTACTGCAAGCCTATATTGAAGGAAGTTGTACTGGAAGCCTATATTGAAGGAAGGTGTACTGGAAGCCTATATTGAAGGAAGGTGTACTGGAAGCCTATAGTGAAGGAAGGTGTACTGGAAGCCTATATTGAAGGAAGGTGTACTGGAAGCCTATATTGAAGGAAGGTGTACTGAAAGCCTATATTGAAAGAAGGTGTACTGGAAGCCTATATTGAAGGAAGGTGTACAGGAAGCCTATATTGCAGGAAGGTGTACTGGAAGCCTATATTGAAGGAAGGTGTACTGGAAGCCTATATTGAAGGAAGGTCTACTGGAAGCCTATGTGAAGGAAGGTGTACTGGAAGCCTATATTGAAGGAAGGTGTACTGAAAGCCTATATTGAAGGAAGGTGTACTGGAAGCCTATATTGAAGGAACGTGTACTGAAAGCCTATATTGAAGGAAGGTGTACTGGAAGCCTATATTGAAGGAAGCTGTACTGGAAGCATATATTGAAGGAAGGTGAACTGGAAGCCTATATTGAAGGAAGGTGTACTGGAAGCCTATATTGAAGGAAGGTGTACTGGAAGCCTATACTGAAGGAACGTGTACTGAAAGCATATAGTGAAGCAAGGTGGACTGGAAGCCTATATTGAAGGAAGGTGTACTGGAAGCCTATATTGAAGGAAGATGGACTGGAAGCTTATATTGAAGGAAGGTGTACTGGAAGCCTATACTGAAGGAAGGTGGACTGGAAGCCTATATTGAAGGAAGGTGTACTGGAAGCCTATATTGAAGGAAGGTGTACTGGAAGCCTATATTGAAGGAAGGTGTACTGAAAGCCTATATTGAAGGAAGGTGTACTGAAAGCCTATGTTGAAGGAAGGTGTACTGGAAGCCTATATTGAAGGAAGGTGTACTGAAAGCCTATATTGAAGGAAGGTGTACTGAAAGCCTATATTGAAGGAAGGTGTACTGGAAGCCTATATTGAAGGAAGTTGTACTGGAAGCCTATATTGAAGGAAGGTGTACTGGAAGCCTATATTGTAGGAACGTGTACTGAAAGCCTATATTGAAGGAACGTGTACTGAAAGCCTATATTGAAGGAAGGTGTACTGGAAGACTATATTGAAGGAAGGTGTACTGAAAGCCTATATTGAAGGAAGGTGTACTGGAAGCCTATATTGAAGGAACGTGTACTGAAAGCCTATATTGAAGGAAGGTGTACTGAAAGCCTATATTGAAGGAAGGTGTACTGGAAGCCTATATTGAAGGAAGGTGTACTGGAAGCCTATATTGAAGGAAGGTGTACTGGAAGCATATATTGAAGGAAGGTGTACTGGAACCCTATATTGAAGGAAGGTGTACTGGAAGCCTATATTGAAGGAACGTGTACTGAAAGCCTATATTGAAGGAAGGTGTACTGGAAGCCTATATTGAAGGAAGGTGTACTGGAAGCCTATATTGAAGGAAGGTGTACTGAAAGCCTATATTGAAAGAAGGTGTACTGGAAGCCTATATTGAAGGAAGGTGTACTGGAAGCCTATATTGCAGGAAGGTGTACTGGAAGCCTATATTGAAGGAAGGTGTACTGGAAGCCTATATTGAAGGAAGGTATACTGGAAGCCTATGTGAAGGAAGGTGTACTGGAAGCCTATATTGAAGGAAGGTGTACTGAAAGCCTATATTGAAGGAAGGTGTACTGGAAGCCTATATTGAAGGAACGTGTACTGAAAGCCTATATTGAAGGAAGGTGTACTGGAAGCCTATATTGAAGGAAGCTGTACTGGAAGCATATATTGAAGGAAGGTGAACTGGAAGCCTATATTGAAGGAAGGTGTACTGGAAGCCTATATTGAAGGAAGATGTACTGGAAGCTTATATTGAAGGAAGGTGTACTGGAAGCCTATACTGAAGGAAGGTGGACTGGAAGCCTATATTGAAGGAAGGTGTACTGAAAGCCTATATTGAAGAAAGGTGTACTGAAAGCATATAATGAAGCAAGGTGGACTGGACGCCTATATTGAAGGAAGGTGTACTGGAAGCCTATATTGAAGGAAGGTGTACTGAAAGCCTATATTGAAGGAAGATGTACTGGAAGCCTATATTGAAGGAAGGTGTACTGGAAGCCTATATTGAAGAAAGGTGTACTGAAAGCCTATATTGAAGGAAGGTGTACTGAAAGCCTATATTGAAGGAAGGTGTACTGAAAGCATATATTGAAGGAAGGTGTTCTGGAAGCCTATATTGAAGGGAGGTGGACTGGAAGCCTATATTGAAGGAAGGTGTACTGAAAGCATATATTGAAGGAAAGTGTACTGGAAGCCTATATTGAAGGAAGGTGTACTGAAAGCATATATTGAAGGAAGGTGTACTGGAAGCCTATATTGAAGGAAGGTATACTGGAAGGCTATATTGAAGGAAGGTGTACTGGAAGCCTATATTGAAGGAAGGTGTACTGAAAGCATATATTGAAGGAAGGTGTACTGGAAGCCTATATTGAAGGAAGGTGTACTGAAAGCCTATATTGAAGGAAGGTATACTGGAAGGCTATATTGAAGGAAGGTGTACTGGAAGCCTATATTGAAGGAAAGTGTACTGAAAGCCTATATTGAAGGAAGGTGTACTGAAAGCCTATATTGAAGGAAGGTGTACTGGAAGCCTATATTGAAGGAAGGTGTACTGGAAGCCTATATTGAAGGAAGGTGTACTGGAAGCCTATATTGAAGGAAGGTGTACTGGAAGCCTATATTGAAGGAAGGTGTACTGGAAGCCTATATTGAAGGAAGGTGTACTGAAAGCCTATATTGAAGGAAGGTGTACTGGAAGCCTATATTGAAGGAAGGTGTACTGGAAGCCTATATTGAAGGAAGATGGACTGGAAGCTTATAGTGAAGGAAGGTGTACTGGAAGCCTATATTGAAGGAACGTGTACTGAAAGCCTATATTGAAGGAACGTGTACTGAAAGCCTATATTGAAGGAAGGTGTACTGGAAGCCTATATTGAAGGAAGGTGTACTGGAAGCCTATATTGAAGGAAGGTGTACTGGAAGCATATATTGAAGGAAGGTGTACTGGAAGCCTATATTGAAGGAAGGTGTACTGGAAGCCTATATTGAAGGAAGGTGTACTGAAAGCCTATATTGAAGGAAGGTGTACTGGAAGCCTGTATTGAAGGAACGTGTACTGGAAGCCTGTATTGAAGGAAGGTGTACTGGAAGCCTATATTGAAGGAAGGTGTACTGGAAGCCTATATTGAAGGAAGGTGTACTGGAAGCCTATATTGAAGGAAGGTGTACTGGAAGCCTATATTGAAGGAAGGTGTACTGAAAGCCTATATTGAAAGAAGGTGTACTGGAAGCCTATATTGAAGGAAGCTGTACTGGAAGCCTATATTGAAGGAAGGTGTACTGGAAGCCTATATTGAAGGAAGCTGTACTGGAAGCCTATATTGAAGGAAGGTGTACTGGAAGCCTATATTGAAGGAAGGTATACTGGAAGCCTATATTGAAGGAAGGTGTACTGGAAGCCTATATTGAAGGAAGGTGTACTGAAAGCCTATATTGAAGGAAGGTGTACTGGAAGCCTATATTGAAGGAACGTGTACTGAAAGCCTATATTGAAGGAAGGTGTACTGGAAGCCTATATTGAAGGAAGCTGTACTGGAAGCATATATTGAAGGAAGGTGAACTGGAAGCCTATATTGAAGGAAGGTGTACTGGAAGCCTATATTGAAGGAAGATGTACTGGAAGCTTATATTGAAGGAACGTGTACTGAAAGCCTATATTGAAGGAACGTGTACTGAAAGCCTATATTGAAGGAAGGTGTACTGGAAGCCTATATTGAAGGAAGGTGTACTGGAAGCCTATATTGAAGGAAGGTGTACTGGAAGCATATATTGAAGGAAGGTGTACTGGAAGCCTATATTGAAGGAAGGTGTACTGGAAGCCTATATTGAAGGAAGGTGTACTGAAAGCCTATATTGAAGGAAGGTGTACTGGAAGCCTGTATTGAAGGAACGTGTACTGGAAGCCTGTATTGAAGGAAGGTGTACTGGAAGCCTATATTGAAGGAAGGTGTACTGGAAGCCTATATTGAAGGAAGGTGTACTGGAAGCCTATATTGAAGGAAGGTGTACTGGAAGCCTATATTGAAGGAAGGTGTACTGAAAGCCTATATTGAAAGAAGGTGTACTGGAAGCCTATATTGAAGGAAGCTGTACTGGAAGCCTATATTGAAGGAAGGTGTACTGGAAGCCTATATTGAAGGAAGCTGTACTGGAAGCCTATATTGAAGGAAGGTGTACTGGAAGCCTATATTGAAGGAAGGTATACTGGAAGCCTATATTGAAGGAAGGTGTACTGGAAGCCTATATTGAAGGAAGGTGTACTGAAAGCCTATATTGAAGGAAGGTGTACTGGAAGCCTATATTGAAGGAACGTGTACTGAAAGCCTATATTGAAGGAAGGTGTACTGGAAGCCTATATTGAAGGAAGCTGTACTGGAAGCATATATTGAAGGAAGGTGAACTGGAAGCCTATATTGAAGGAAGGTGTACTGGAAGCCTATATTGAAGGAAGATGTACTGGAAGCTTATATTGAAGGAAGGTGTACTGGAAGCCTATAATGAAGGAAGGTGGACTGGAAGCCTATATTGAAGGAAGGTGTACTGAAAGCCTATATTGAAGAAAGGTGTACTGAAAGCATATATTGAAGCAAGGTGGACTGGACGCCTATATTGAAGGAAGGTGTACTGGAAGCCGATATTGAAGGAAGGTGTACTGAAAGCCTATATTGAAGGAAGGTGTACTGAAAGCATATATTGAAGGAAAGTGTACTGGAAGCCTATATTGAAGGAAGGTGTACTGAAAGCATATATTGAAGGAAGGTGTACTGGAAGCCTATATTGAAGGATGGTATACTGGAAGGCTATATTGAAGGAAGGTGTACTGGAAGCCTATATTGAAGGAAGGTGTACTGAAAGCCTATATTGAAGGAAGGTGTACTGGAAGCTTATATTGAAGGAAGGTGTACTGAAAGCCTATATTGAAGGAAGGTATACTGGAAGCCTATGTGAAGGAAGGTGTACTGGAAGGCTATATTGAAGGAAGGTGTACTGGAAGCCTATATTGAAGGAAGGTGTACTGAAAGCCTATATTGAAGGAAGGTATACTGGAAGGCTATATTGAAGGAAGGTGTACTGGAAGCCTATATTGAAGGAAAGTGTACTGAAAGCCTGTATTGAAGGAAGGTGTACTGAAAGCCTATATTGAAGGAAGGTGTACTGGAAGCCTATATTGAAGGAAGGTGTACTGGAAGCCTATATTGAAGGAAGGTATACTGGAAGCCTATGTGAAGGAAGGTGTACTGGAAGCCTATATTGAAGGAAGGTGTACTGAAAGCCTATATTGAAGGAAGGTGTACTGGAAGCCTATATTGAAGGAACGTGTACTGAAAGCCTATATTGAAGGAAGGTGTACTGGAAGCCTATATTGAAGGAAGCTGTACTGGAAGCATATATTGAAGGAAGGTGAACTGGAAGCCTATATTGAAGGAAGGTGTACTGGAAGCCTGTATTGAAGGAAGATGTACTGGAAGCTTATATTGAAGGAAGGTGTACTGGAAGCCTATACTGAAGGAAGGTGGACTGGAAGCCTATATTGACGGAAGGTGTACTGAAAGCCTATATTGAAGAAAGGTGTACTGAAAGCATATATTGAAGCAAGGTGGACTGGACGCCTATATTGAAGGAAGGTGTACTGGAAGCCTATATTGAAGGAAGGTGTACTGGAAGCCTATATTGAAGGAAGGTGTACTGAAAGCATATATTGAAGGAAGGTGTACTGGAAGCCTATATTGAAGGAAAGTGTACTGGAAGCCTATATTGAAGGAAGGTGTACTGAAAGCATATATTGAAGGAAGGTGTACTGGAAGCCTATATTGAAGGAAGGTATACTGGAAGGCTATATTGAAGGAAGGTGTACTGGAAGCCTATATTGAAGGAAGGTGTACTGAAAGCATATATTGAAGGAAGGTGTACTGGAAGCCTATATTGAAGGAAGGTGTACTGAAAGCCTATATTGAAGGAAGGTATACTGGAAGGCTATATTGAAGGAAGGTGTACTGGAAGCCTATATTGAAGGAAAGTGTACTGAAAGACTATATTGAAGGAAGGTGTACTGAAAGCCTATATTGAAGGAAGGTGTACTGGAAGCCTATATTGAAGGAAGGTGTACTGGAAGCCTATATTGAAGGAAGGTGTACTGGAAGCCTATATTGAAGGAAGGTGTACTGGAAGCCTATATTGAAGGAAGGTGTACTGGAAGCCTATATTGAAGGAAGGTGTACTGAAAGCCTATATTGAAGGAAGGTGTACTGGAAGCCTATATTGAAGGAACGTGTACTGAAAGCCTATATTGAAGGAAGGTGTACTGGAAGCCTATATTGAAGGAAGGTGTACTGGAAGCCTATATTGAAGGAAGATGTACTGGAAGCTTATATTGAAGGAAGGTGTACTGGAAGCCTATATTGAAGGAACGTGTACTGAAAGCCTATATTGAAGGAAGGTGTACTGGAAGCCTATATTGAAGGAAGATGTACTGGAAGCTTATATTGAAGGAAGGTGTACTGGAAGCCTATATTGAAGGAAGGTGTACTGGAAGCCTATATTGAAGGAAGGTGTACTGGAAGCCTATATTGAAGGAAGGTGTACTGGAAGCATATATTGAAGGAAGGTGTACTGGAAGCCTATATTGAAGGAAGGTGTACTGAAAGCCTATATTGAAGGAAGGTGTACTGAAAGCCTATATTGAAGGAAGGTGTACTGGAAGCCTATATTGAAGGAACGTGTACTGAAAGCCTATATTGAAGGAAGGTGTACTGGAAGCCTGTATTGAAGGAAGGTGTACTGGAAGCCTATATTGAAGGAAGGTGTACTGGAAGCCTATATTGAAGGAAGGTGTACTGGAAGCCTATATTGAAGGAAGGTGTACTGGAAGCCTATATTGAAGGAAGGTGTACTGGAAGCCTATATTGAAGGAAGGTGTACTGAAAGCCTATATTGAAAGAAGGTGTACTGGAAGCCTATATTGAAGGAAGGTGTACTGGAAGCCTATATTGCAGGAAGGTGTACTGGAAGCCTATATTGAAGGAAGGTGTACTGGAAGCCTATATTGAAGGAAGGTATACTGGAAGCCTATATTGAAGGAAGGTGTACTGGAAGCCTATATTGAAGGAAGGTGTACTGAAAGCCTATATTGAAGGAAGGTGTACTGGAAGCCTATATTGAAGGAACGTGTACTGAAAGCCTATATTGAAGGAAGGTGAACTGGAAGCCTATATTGAAGGAAGGTGTACTGGAAGCCTATATTGAAGGAAGATGTACTGGAAGCTTATATTGAAGGAAGGTGTACTGGAAGCCTATATTGAAGGAAGGTGTACTGGAAGCCTATATTGAAGGAAGGTGTACTGGAAGCCTATATTGAAGGAAGGTGTACTGGAAGCCTATATTGAAGGAAGGTGTACTGGAAGCCTATATTGAAGGAAGGTGTACTGAAAGCCTATATTGAAAGAAGGTGTACTGGAAGCCTATATTGAAGGAAGGTGTACTGGAAGCCTATATTGCAGGAAGGTGTACTGGAAGCCTATATTGAAGGAAGGTGTGCTGGAAGCCTATATTGAAGGAAGGTATACTGGAAGCCTATATTGAAGGAAGGTGTACTGGAAGCCTATATTGAAGGAAGGTGTACTGAAAGCCTATATTGAAGGAAGGTGTACTGGAAGCCTATATTGAAGGAACGTGTACTGAAAGCCTATATTGAAGGAAGGTGAACTGGAAGCCTATATTGAAGGAAGGTGTACTGGAAGCCTATATTGAAGGAAGATGTACTGGAAGCTTATATTGAAGGAAGGTGTACTGGAAGCCTATACTGAAGGAAGGTGGACTGGAAGCCTATATTGAAGGAAGGTGTACTGAAAGCCTATATTGAAGAAAGGTGTACTGAAAGCATATATTGAAGCAAGGTGGACTGGACGCCTATATTGAAGGAAGGTGTACTGAAAGCCTATATTGAAGGAAGGTGTACTGAAAGCCTATATTGAAGGAAGGTGTACTGAAAGCCTATATTGAAGGAAGGTGTACTGAAAGCATATATTGAAGGAAAGTGTACTGGAAGCCTATATTGAAGGAAGGTGTACTGAAAGCATATATTGAAGGAAGGTGTACTGGAAGCCTATATTGAAGGAAGGTATACTGGAAGGCTATATTGAAGGAAGGTGTACTGGAAGCCTATATTGAAGGAAGGTGTACTGAAAGCATATATTGAGGGAAGGTGTACTGGAAGCCTATATTGAAGGAAGGTGTACTGAAAGCCTATATTGAAGGAAGGTGTACTGGAAGCCTTTATTGAAGGAAGGTGTACTGAAAGCATATATTGAAGGAAGGTATACTGGAAGGCTATATTGAAGGAAGGTGTACTGGAAGCCTATATTGAAGGAAGGTGTACTGGAAGCCTATAATGAAGGAAGATATACAGGAAGGCTATATTGAAGGAAGGTGTACTGGAAGCCTATATGGAAGGAAGGTGTACTGGAAGCCTATATTGAAGGAAGGTGTACTGGAAGCCTTTATTGAAGGAAGGTGTACTGGAAGCCTATATTGAAGGAAGCTATACTGGAAGGCTATATTGAAGGAAGGTGTACTGAAAGCCTATATTGAAGGAAGGTGTACTGAAAGCCTATATTGAAGGAAGGTGTACTGGAAGCCTTTATTGAAGGAAGGTGTACTGGAAGCCTATATTGAAGGAAGGTGTACTGGAAGCCTATATTGAAGGAAGGTATACTGGAAGCCTATATTGAAGGAAGGTGTACTGGAAGCCTATATTGAAGGAAGGTGTACTGAAAGCCTATATTGAAGGAAGGTGTACTGGAAGCCTATATTGAAGGAACGTGTACTGAAAGCCTATATTGAAGGAAGGTGTACTGGAAGCCTATATTGAAGGAAGCTGTACTGGAAGCATATATTGAAGGAAGGTATACTGGAAGCCTATGTGAAGGAAGGTGTACTGGAAGGCTATATTGAAGGAAGGTGTACTGGAAGCCTATATTGAAGGAAGGTGTACTGAAAGCCTATATTGAAGGAAGGTATACTGGAAGGCTATATTGAAGGAAGGTGTACTGGAAGCCTATATTGAAGGAAAGTGTACTGAAAGCCTGTATTGAAGGAAGGTGTACTGAAAGCCTATATTGAAGGAAGGTGTACTGGAAGCCTATATTGAAGGAAGGTGTACTGGAAGCCTATATTGAAGGAAGGTATACTGGAAGCCTATGTGAAGGAAGGTGTACTGGAAGCCTATATTGAAGGAAGGTGTACTGAAAGCCTATATTGAAGGAAGGTGTACTGGAAGCCTATATTGAAGGAACGTGTACTGAAAGCCTATATTGAAGGAAGGTGTACTGGAAGCCTATATTGAAGGAAGCTGTACTGGAAGCATATATTGAAGGAAGGTGAACTGGAAGCCTATATTGAAGGAAGGTGTACTGGAAGCCTGTATTGAAGGAAGATGTACTGGAAGCTTATATTGAAGGAAGGTGTACTGGAAGCCTATACTGAAGGAAGGTGGACTGGAAGCCTATATTGAAGGAAGGTGTACTGAAAGCCTATATTGAAGAAAGGTGTACTAAAAGCATATATTGAAGCAAGGTGGACTGGACGCCTATATTGAAGGAAGGTGTACTGGAAGCCTATATTGAAGGAAGGTGTACTGGAAGCCTATATTGAAGGAAGGTGTACTGAAAGCCTATATTGAAGGAAGGTGTACTGGAAGCCTATATTGAAGGAACGTGTACTGAAAGCCTATATTGAAGGAAGGTGTACTGGAAGCCTATATTGAAGGAAGCTGTACTGGAAGCATATATTGAAGGAAGGTGAACTGGAAGCCTATATTGAAGGAAGGTGTACTGGAAGCCTATATTGAAGGAAGATGTACTGGAAGCTTATATTGAAGGAAGGTGTACTGGAAGCCTATAATGAAGGAAGGTGGACTGGAAGCCTATATTGAAGGAAGGTGTACTGAAAGCCTATATTGAAGAAAGGTGTACTGAAAGCATATATTGAAGCAAGGTGGACTGGACGCCTATATTGAAGGAAGGTGTACTGGAAGCCGATATTGAAGGAAGGTGTACTGAAAGCCTATATTGAAGGAAGGTGTACTGAAAGCCTATATTGAAGGAAGGTGTACTGAAAGCATATATTGAAGGAAAGTGTACTGGAAGCCTATATTGAAGGAAGGTGTACTGAAAGCATATATTGAAGGAAGGTGTACTGGAAGCCTATATTGAAGGAAGGTATACTGGAAGGCTATATTGAAGGAAGGTGTACTGGAAGCCTATATTGAAGGAAGGTGTACTGAAAGCCTGTATTGAAGGAAGGTGTACTGGAAGCTTATATTGAAGGAAGGTGTACTGAAAGCCTATATTGAAGGAAGGTATACTGGAAGCCTATGTGAAGGAAGGTGTACTGGAAGGCTATATTGAAGGAAGGTGTACTGGAAGCCTATATTGAAGGAAGGTGGACTGAAAGCCTATATTGAAGGAAGGTATACTGGAAGGCTATATTGAAGGAAGGTGTACTGGAAGCCTATATTGAAGGAAAGTGTACTGAAAGCCTGTATTGAAGGAAGGTGTACTGAAAGCCTATATTGAAGGAAGGTGTACTGGAAGCCTATATTGAAGGAAGGTGTACTGGAAGCCTATATTGAAGGAAGGTATACTGGAAGCCTATGTGAAGGAAGGTGTACTGGAAGCCTATATTGAAGGAAGGTGTACTGAAAGCCTATATTGAAGGAAGGTGTACTGGAAGCCTATATTGAAGGAACGTGTACTGAAAGCCTATATTGAAGGAAGGTGTACTGGAAGCCTATATTGAAGGAAGCTGTACTGGAAGCATATATTGAAGGAAGGTGAACTGGAAGCCTATATTAAAGGAAGGTGTACTGGAAGCCTGTATTGAAGGAAGATGTACTGGAAGCTTATATTGAAGGAAGGTGTACTGGAAGCCTATACTGAAGGAAGGTGGACTGGAAGCCTATATTGAAGGAAGGTGTACTGAAAGCCTATATTGAAGAAAGGTGTACTGAAAGCATATATTGAAGCAAGGTGGACTGGACGCCTATATTGAAGGAAGGTGTACTGGAAGCCTATATTGAAGGAAGGTGTACTGGAAGCCTATATTGAAGGAAGGTGTACTGAAAGCATATATTGAAGGAAGGTGTACTGGAAGCCTATATTGAAGGAAAGTGTACTGGAAGCCTATATTGAAGGAAGGTGTACTGAAAGCATATATTGAAGGAAGGTGTACTGGAAGCCTATATTGAAGGAAGGTATACTGGAAGGCTATATTGAAGGAAGGTGTACTGGAAGCCTATATTGAAGGAAGGTGTACTGAAAGCATATATTGAAGGAAGGTGTACTGGAAGCCTATATTGAAGGAAGGTGTACTGAAAGCCTATATTGAAGGAAGGTATACTGGAAGGCTATATTGAAGGAAGGTGTACTGGAAGCCTATATTGAAGGAAAGTGTACTGAAAGACTATATTGAAGGAAGGTGTACTGAAAGCCTATATTGAAGGAAGGTGTACTGGAAGCCTATATTGAAGGAAGGTGTACTGGAAGCCTATATTGAAGGAAGGTGTACTGGAAGCCTATATTGAAGGAAGGTGTACTGGAAGCCTATATTGAAGGAAGGTGTACTGGAAGCCTATCTTGAAGGAAGGTGTACTGAAAGCCTATATTGAAGGAAGGTGTACTGGAAGCCTATATTGAAGGAACGTGTACTGAAAGCCTATATTGAAGGAAGGTGTACTGGAAGCCTATATTGAAGGAAGGTGTACTGGAAGCCTATATTGAAGGAAGATGTACTGGAAGCTTATATTGAAGGAAGGTGTACTGGAAGCCTATATTGAAGGAACGTGTACTGAAAGCCTATATTGAAGGAAGGTGTACTGGAAGCCTATATTGAAGGAAGATGTACTGGAAGCTTATATTGAAGGAAGGTGTACTGGAAGCCTATATTGAAGGAAGGTGTACTGGAAGCCTATATTGAAGGAAGGTGTACTGGAAGCCTATATTGAAGGAAGGTGTACTGGAAGCATATATTGAAGGAAGGTGTACTGGAAGCCTATATTGAAGGAAGGTGTACTGAAAGCCTATATTGAAGGAAGGTGTACTGAAAGCCTATATTGAAGGAAGGTGTACTGGAAGCCTATATTGAAGGAACGTGTACTGAAAGCCTATATTGAAGGAAGGTGTACTGGAAGCCTGTATTGAAGGAAGGTGTACTGGAAGCCTATATTGAAGGAAGGTGTACTGGAAGCCTATATTGAAGGAAGGTGTACTGGAAGCCTATATTGAAGGAAGGTGTACTGGAAGCCTATATTGAAGGAAGGTGTACTGGAAGCCTATATTGAAGGAAGGTGTACTGAAAGCCTATATTGAAAGAAGGTGTACTGGAAGCCTATATTGAAGGAAGGTGTACTGGAAGCCTATATTGCAGGAAGGTGTACTGGAAGCCTATATTGAAGGAAGGTGTACTGGAAGCCTATATTGAAGGAAGGTATACTGGAAGCCTATATTGAAGGAAGGTGTACTGGAAGCCTATATTGAAGGAAGGTGTACTGAAAGCCTATATTGAAGGAAGGTGTACTGGAAGCCTATATTGAAGGAACGTGTACTGAAAGCCTATATTGAAGGAAGGTGAACTGGAAGCCTATATTGAAGGAAGGTGTACTGGAAGCCTATATTGAAGGAAGATGTACTGGAAGCTTATATTGAAGGAAGGTGTACTGGAAGCCTATACTGAAGGAAGGTGGACTGGAAGCCTATATTGAAGGAAGGTGTACTGAAAGCCTATATTGAAGAAAGGTGTACTGAAAGCATATATTGAAGCAAGGTGGACTGGACGCCTATATTGAAGGAAGGTGTACTGAAAGCCTATATTGAAGGAAGGTGTACTGAAAGCCTATATTGAAGGAAGGTGTACTGAAAGCCTATATTGAAGGAAGGTGTACTGAAAGCATATATTGAAGGAAAGTGTACTGGAAGCCTATATTGAAGGAAGGTGTACTGAAAGCATATATTGAAGGAAGGTGTACTGGAAGCCTATATTGAAGGAAGGTATACTGGAAGGCTATATTGAAGGAAGGTGTACTGGAAGCCTATATTGAAGGAAGGTGTACTGAAAGCATATATTGAGGGAAGGTGTACTGGAAGCCTATATTGAAGGAAGGTGTACTGAAAGCCTATATTGAAGGAAGGTATACTGGAAGGCTATATTGAAGGAAGGTGTACTGGAAGCCTATATTGAAGGAAAGTGTACTGAAAGCCTATATTGAAGGAAGGTGTACTGGAAGCCTTTATTGAAGGAAGGTGTACTGAAAGCATATATTGAAGGAAGGTATACTGGAAGGCTATATTGAAGGAAGGTGTACTGGAAGCCTATATTGAAGGAAGGTGTACTGGAAGCCTATATTGAAGGAAGGTATACTGGAAGGCTATATTGAAGGAAGGTGTACTGGAAGCCTATATTGAAGGAAGGTGTACTGGAAGCCTATATTGAAGGAAGGTGTACTGGAAGCCTTTATTGAAGGAAGGTGTACTGGAAGCCTATATTGAAGGAAGGTATACTGGAAGGCTATATTGAAGGAAGGTGTACTGGAAGCCTATATTGAAGGAAGGTGTACTGAAAGCCTATATTGAAGGAAGGTGTACTGGAAGCCTTTATTGAAGGAAGGTGTACTGGAAGCCTATATTGAAGGAAGGTGTACTGGAAGCCTATATTGAAGGAAGGTATACTGGAAGCCTATATTGAAGGAAGGTGTACTGGAAGCCTATATTGAAGGAAGGTGTACTGAAAGCCTATATTGAAGGAAGGTGTACTGGAAGCCTATATTGAAGGAACGTGTACTGAAAGCCTATATTGAAGGAAGGTGTACTGGAAGCCTATATTGAAGGAAGCTGTACTGGAAGCATATATTGAAGGAAGGTATACTGGAAGCCTATGTGAAGGAAGGTGTACTGGAAGGCTATATTGAAGGAAGGTGTACTGGAAGCCTATATTGAAGGAAGGTGTACTGAAAGCCTATATTGAAGGAAGGTATACTGGAAGGCTATATTGAAGGAAGGTGTACTGGAAGCCTATATTGAAGGAAAGTGTACTGAAAGCCTGTATTGAAGGAAGGTGCACTGAAAGCCTATATTGAAGGAAGGTGTACTGGAAGCCTATATTGAAGGAAGGTGTACTGGAAGCCTATATTGAAGGAAGGTATACTGGAAGCCTATGTGAAGGAAGGTGTACTGGAAGCCTATATTGAAGGAAGGTGTACTGAAAGCCTATATTGAAGGAAGGTGTACTGGAAGCCTATATTGAAGGAACGTGTACTGAAAGCTTATATTGAAGGAAGGTGTACTGGAAGCCTATATTGAAGGAAGCTGTACTGGAAGCATATATTGAAGGAAGGTGAACTGGAAGCCTATATTGAAGGAAGGTGTACTGGAAGCCTGTATTGAAGGAAGATGTACTGGAAGCTTATATTGAAGGAAGGTGTACTGGAAGCCTATACTGAAGGAAGGTGGACTGGAAGCCTATATTGAAGGAAGGTGTACTGAAAGCCTATATTGAAGAAAGGTGTACTGAAAGCATATATTGAAGCAAGGTGTACTGGAAGCCTATATTGAAGGAAGGTGTACTGGAAGCCTATATTGAAGGAAGGTATACTGGAAGCCTATGTGAAGGAAGGTGTACTGGAAGCCTATATTGAAGGAAGGTGTACTGAAAGCCTATATTGAAGGAAGGTGTACTGGAAGCCTATATTGAAGGAACGTGTACTGAAAGCCTATATTGAAGGAAGGTGTACTGGAAGCCTATATTGAAGGAAGCTGTACTGGAAGCATATATTGAAGGAAGGTGAACTGGAAGCCTATATTGAAGGAAGGTGTACTGGAAGCCTGTATTGAAGGAAGATGTACTGGAAGCTTATATTGAAGGAAGGTGTACTGGAAGCCTATACTGAAGGAAGGTGGACTGGAAGCCTATATTGAAGGAAGGTGTACTGAAAGCCTATATTGAAGAAAGGTGTACTGAAAGCATATATTGAAGCAAGGTGGACTGGACGCCTATATTGAAGGAAGGTGTACTGGAAGCCTATATTGAAGGAAGGTGTACTGGAAGCCTATATTGAAGGAAGGTGTACTGAAAGCATATATTGAAGGAAGGTGTACTGGAAGCCTATATTGAAGGAAAGTGTACTGGAAGCCTATATTGAAGGAAGGTGTACTGAAAGCATATATTGAAGGAAGGTGTACTGGAAGCCTATATTGAAGGAAGGTATACTGGAAGGCTATATTGAAGGAAGGTGTACTGGAAGCCTATATTGAAGGAAGGTGTACTGAAAGCATATATTGAAGGAAGGTGTACTGGAAGCCTATATTGAAGGAAGGTGTACTGAAAGCCTATATTGAAGGAAGGTATACTGGAAGGCTATATTGAAGGAAGGTGTACTGGAAGCCTATATTGAAGGAAAGTGTAGTGAAAGACTATATTGAAGGAAGGTGTACTGAAAGCCTATATGGAAGGAAGGTGTACTGGAAGCCTATATTGAAGGAAGGTGTACTGGAAGCCTATATTGAAGGAAGGTGTACTGGAAGCCTATATTGAAGGAAGGTGTACTGGAAGCCTATATTGAAGGAAGGTGTACTGGAAGCCTATATTGAAGGAAGGTGTACTGAAAGCCTATATTGAAGGAAGGTGTACTGGAAGCCTATATTGAAGGAACGTGTACTGAAAGCCTATATTGAAGGAAGGTGTACTGGAAGCCTATATTGAAGGAAGGTGTACTGGAAGCCTATATTGAAGGAAGATGTACTGGAAGCTTATATTGAAGGAAGGTGTACTGGAAGCCTATATTGAAGGAACGTGTACTGAAAGCCTATATTGAAGGAACGTGTACTGAAAGCCTATATTGAAGGAAGGTGTACTGGAAGCCTATATTGAAGGAAGGTGTACTGGAAGCCTATATTGAAGGAAGGTGTACTGGAAGCATATATTGAAGGAAGGTGTACTGGAAGCCTATATTGAAGGAAGGTGTACTGAAAGCCTATATTGAAGGAAGGTGTAGTGAAAGCCTATATTGAAGGAAGGTGTACTGGAAGCCTATATTGAAGGAACGTGTACTGAAAGCCTATATTGAAGGAAGGTGTACTGGAAGCCTGTATTGAAGGAAGGTGTACTGGAAGCCTATATTGAAGGAAGGTGTACTGGAAGCCTATATTGAAGGAAGGTGTACTGGAAGCCTATATTGAAGGAAGGTGTACTGGAAGCCTATATTGAAGGAAGGTGTACTGGAAGCCTATATTGAAGGAAGGTGTACTGAAAGCCTATATTGAAAGAAGGTGTACTGGAAGCCTATATTGAAGGAAGGTGTACTGGAAGCCTATATTGCAGGAAGGTGTACTGGAAGCCTATATTGAAGGAAGGTGTACTGGAAGCCTATATTGAAGGAAGGTATACTGGAAGCCTATATTGAAGGAAGGTGTACTGGAAGCCTATATTGAAGGAAGGTGTACTGAAAGCCTATATTGAAGGAAGGTGTACTGGAAGCCTATATTGAAGGAACGTGTACTGAAAGCCTATATTGAAGGAAGGTGAACTGGAAGCCTATATTGAAGGAAGGTGTACTGGAAGCCTATATTGAAGGAAGATGTACTGGAAGCTTATATTGAAGGAAGGTGTACTGGAAGCCTATACTGAAGGAAGGTGGACTGGAAGCCTATATTGAAGGAAGGTGTACTGAAAGCCTATATTGAAGAAAGGTGTACTGAAAGCATATATTGAAGCAAGGTGGACTGGACGCCTATATTGAAGGAAGGTGTACTGAAAGCCTATATTGAAGGAAGGTGTACTGAAAGCCTATATTGAAGGAAGGTGTACTGAAAGCCTATATTGAAGGAAGGTGTACTGAAAGCATATATTGAAGGAAAGTGTACTGGAAGCCTATATTGAAGGAAGGTGTACTGAAAGCATATATTGAAGGAAGGTGTACTGGAAGCCTATATTGAAGGAAGGTATACTGGAAGGCTATATTGAAGGAAGGTGTACTGGAAGCCTATATTGAAGGAAGGTGTACTGAAAGCATATATTGAGGGAAGGTGTACTGGAAGCCTATATTGAAGGAAGGTGTACTGAAAGCCTATATTGAAGGAAGGTATACTGGAAGGCTATATTGAAGGAAGGTGTACTGGAAGCCTATATTGAAGGAAAGTGTACTGAAAGCCTATATTGAAGGAAGGTGTACTGGAAGCCTTTATTGAAGGAAGGTGTACTGAAAGCATATATTGAAGGAAGGTATACTGGAAGGCTATATTGAAGGAAGGTGTACTGGAAGCCTATATTGAAGGAAGGTGTACTGGAAGCCTATATTGAAGGAAGGTATACTGGAAGGCTATATTGAAGGAAGGTGTACTGGAAGCCTATATTGAAGGAAGGTGTACTGGAAGCCTATATTGAAGGAAGGTGTACTGGAAGCCTTTATTGAAGGAAGGTGTACTGGAAGCCTATATTGAAGGAAGGTATACTGGAAGGCTATATTGAAGGAAGGTGTACTGGAAGCCTATATTGAAGGAAGGTGTACTGAAAGCCTATATTGAAGGAAGGTGTACTGGAAGCCTTTATTGAAGGAAGGTGTACTGGAAGCCTATATTGAAGGAAGGTGTACTGGAAGCCTATATTGAAGGAAGGTATACTGGAAGCCTATATTGAAGGAAGGTGTACTGGAAGCCTATATTGAAGGAAGGTGTACTGAAAGCCTATATTGAAGGAAGGTGTACTGGAAGCCTATATTGAAGGAACGTGTACTGAAAGCCTATATTGAAGGAAGGTGTACTGGAAGCCTATATTGAAGGAAGCTGTACTGGAAGCATATATTGAAGGAAGGTGTACTGGAAGCCTATATTGAAGGATGGTGTACTGGAAGCCTATATTGAAGGAAGATGTACTGGAAGCTTATATTGAAGGAAGGTGTACTGGAAGCCTATACTGAAGGAAGGTGGACTGGAAGCCTATATTGAAGGAAGGTGTACTGAAAGCCTATATTGAAGGAAGGTGTACTGAAAGCCTATATTGAAGGAAGGTGGACTGAAAGCATATATTGAAGGAAGGTGTTCTGGAAGCCTATATTGAAGGGAGGTGGACTGGAAGCCTATATTGAAGGAAGGTGTACTGAAAGCATATATTGAAGGAAAGTGTACTGGATGCCTATATTGAAGGAAGGTGTACTGAAAGCATATATTGAAGGAAGGTGTACTGGAAGCCTATATTGAAGGAAGGTATACTGGAAGGCTATATTGAAGGAAGGTGTACTGGAAGCCTATATTGAAGGAAGGTGTACTGAAAGCATATATTGAAGGAAGGTGTACTGGAAGCCCATATTGAAGGAAGGTGTACTGAAAGCCTATATTGAAGGAAGGTATACTGGAAGGCTATATTGAAGGAAGGTGTACTGGAAGCCTATATTGAAGGAAAGTGTACTGAACGCCTATATTGAAGGAAGGTGTACTGAAAGCCTTTATTGAAGGAAGGTGTACTGGAAGCCTATATTGAAGGAAGGTGTACTGGAAGCCTATATTGAAGGAAGGTGTACTGGAA
This sequence comes from Scyliorhinus torazame, assembly GCF_047496885.1. Lineage (NCBI taxonomy): Eukaryota > Metazoa > Chordata > Chondrichthyes > Carcharhiniformes > Scyliorhinidae > Scyliorhinus > Scyliorhinus torazame. The sequence continues at coordinate 129,548,551 of NC_092722.1, forward strand.
GCCTATATTGAAGGAAGGTATACTGGAAGCCTATATTGAAGGAAGGTGTACTGGAAGCCTATATTGAAGGAAGGTGTACTGAAAGCCTATATTGAAGGAAGGTGTACTGGAAGCCTATATTGAAGGAACGTGTACTGAAAGCCTATATTGAAGGAAGGTGTACTGGAAGCCTATATTGAAGGAAGCTCTACTGGAAGCATATATTGAAGGAAGGTGTACTGGAAGCCTATATTGAAGGAAGGTGTACTGGAAGCCTATATTGAAGGAAGATGTACTGGAAGCTTATATTGAAGGAAGGTGTACTGGAAGCCTATACTGAAGGAAGGTGGACTGGAAGCCTATATTGAAGGAAGGTGTACTGAAAGCCTATATTGAAGAAAGGTGTACTGAAAGCATATATTGAAGCAAGGTGGACTGGAAGCCTATATTGAAGGAAGGTGTACTGGAAGCCTATATTGAAGGAAGGTGTACTGAAAGCCTATATTGAAGGAAGATGTACTGGAAGCCTATATTGAAGGCAGGTGTACTGGAAGCATATATTGAAGGAAGGTGTACTGAAAGCCTATATTGAAGGAAGGTGTACTGAAAGCCTATATTGAAGGAAGGTGTACTGGAAGCCTATATTGAAGGAAGGTGTACTGAAAGCCTATATTGAAGGAAGGTGTACTGGAAGCCTATATTGAAGGAACGTGTACTGAAAGCCTATATTGAAGGAAGGTGTACTGGAAGCCTGTATTGAAGGAAGGTGTACTGGAAGCCTATATTGAAGGAAGGTGTACTGGAAGCCTATATTGAAGGAAGGTGTACTGGAAGCCTATATTGAAGGAAGGTGTACTGGAAGCCTATATTGAAGGAAGGTGTACTGGAAGCCTATATTGAAGGAAGGTGTACTGAAAGCCTATATTGAAGGAAGGTGTACTGAAAGCCTATATTGAAAGAAGGTGTACTGGAAGCCTATATTGAAGGAAGGTGTACTGGAAGCCTATGTTGCAGGAAGGTGTACTGGAAGCCTATATTGAAGGAAGGTGTACTGGAAGCCTATATTGAAGGAAGGTATACTGGAAGCCTATATTGAAGGAAGGTGTACTGGAAGCCTATATTGAAGGAAGGTGTACTGAAAGCCTATATTGAAGGAAGGTGTACTGGAAGCCTATATTGAAGGAAGCTGTACTGGAAGCCTATATTGAAGGATGTTGAACTGGAAGCCTATATTGAAGGAAGGTGTACTGGAAGCCTATATTGAAGGAAGATGTACTGGAAGCTTATATTGAAGGAAGGTGTACTGGAAGCCTATACTGAAGGAAGGTGGACTGGAAGCCTATATTGAAGGAAGGTGTACTGAAAGCCTATATTGAAGAAAGGTGTACTGAAAGCATATATTGAAGCAAGGTGGACTGGACGCCTATATTGAAGGAAGGTGTACTGGAAGCCTATATTGAAGGAAGGTGTACTGAAAGCCTATATTGAAGGAAGGTGTACTGAAAGCATATATTGAAGGAAAGTGTACTGGAAGCCTATATTGAAGGAAGGTGTACTGAAAGCATATATTGAAGGAAGGTGTACTGGAAGCCTATATTGAAGGAAGGTATACTGGAAGGCTATATTGAAGGAAGGTGTACTGGAAGCCTATATTGAAGGAAAGTGTACTGAAAGCCTGTATTGAAGGAAGGTGTACTGAAAGCCTATATTGAAGGAAGGTGTACTGGAAGCCTTTATTGAAGGAAGGTGTACTGGAAGCCTATATTGAAGGAAGGTGTACTGGAAGCCTATATTGAAGGAAGGTATACTGGAAGCCTATATTGAAGGAAGGTGTACTGGAAGCCTATATTGAAGGAAGGTGTACTGAAAGCCTATATTGAAGGAAGGTGTACTGGAAGCCTATATTGAAGGAACGTGTACTGAAAGCCTATATTGAAGGAAGGTGTACTGGAAGCCTATATTGAAGGAAGCTGTACTGGAAGCATATATTGAAGGAAGGTGTACTGGAAGCCTATATTGAAGGATGGTGTACTGGAAGCCTATATTGAAGGAAGATGTACTGGAAGCTTATATTGAAGGAAGGTGTACTGGAAGCCTATACTGAAGGAAGGTGGACTGGAAGCCTATATTGAAGGAAGGTGTACTGAAAGCCTATATTGAAGGAAGGTGTACTGAAAGCCTATATTGAAGGAAGGTGTACTGAAAGCATATATTGAAGGAAGGTGTTCTGGAAGCCTATATTGAAGGGAGGTGGACTGGAAGCCTATATTGAAGGAAGGTGTACTGAAAGCATATATTGAAGGAAAGTGTACTGGATGCCTATATTGAAGGAAGGTGTACTGAAAGCATATATTGAAGGAAGGTGTACTGGAAGCCTATATTGAAGGAAGGTATACTGGAAGGCTATATTGAAGGAAGGTGTACTGGAAGCCTATATTGAAGGAAGGTGTACTGAAAGCATATATTGAAGGAAGGTATACTGGAAGGCTATATTGAAGGAAGGTGTACTGAAAGCCTATATTGAAGGAAGGTGTACTGGAAGCCTATATTGAAGGAAAGTGTACTGAACGCCTATATTGAAGGAAGGTGTACTGAAAGCCTATATTGAAGAAAGGTGTACTGAAAGCATATATTGAAGCAAGGTGGACTGGACGCCTATATTGAAGGAAGGTGTACTGGAAGCCTATATTGAAGGAAGGTGTACTGAAAGCCTATATTGAAGGAAGGTGTACTGAAAGCATATATTGAAGGAAAGTGTACTGGAAGCCTATATTGAAGGAAGGTGTACTGAAAGCATATATTGAAGGAAGGTGTACTGGAAGCCTATATTGAAGGAAGGTATACTGGAAGGCTATATTGAAGGAAGGTGTACTGGAAGCCTATATTGAAGGAAAGTGTACTGAAAGCCTGTATTGAAGGAAGGTGTACTGAAAGCCTATATTGAAGGAAGGTGTACTGGAAGCCTTTATTGAAGGAAGGTGTACTGGAAGCCTATATTGAAGGAAGGTGTACTGGAAGCCTATATTGAAGGAAGGTATACTGGAAGCCTATATTGAAGGAAGGTGTACTGGAAGCCTATATTGAAGGAAGGTGTACTGAAAGCCTATATTGAAGGAAGGTGTACTGGAAGCCTATATTGAAGGAACGTGTACTGAAAGCCTATATTGAAGGAAGGTGTACTGGAAGCCTATATTGAAGGAAGCTGTACTGGAAGCATATATTGAAGGAAGGTGTACTGGAAGCCTATATTGAAGGATGGTGTACTGGAAGCCTATATTGAAGGAAGATGTACTGGAAGCTTATATTGAAGGAAGGTGTACTGGAAGCCTATACTGAAGGAAGGTGGACTGGAAGCCTATATTGAAGGAAGGTGTACTGAAAGCCTATATTGAAGGAAGGTGTACTGAAAGCCTATATTGAAGGAAGGTGTACTGAAAGCATATATTGAAGGAAGGTGTTCTGGAAGCCTATATTGAAGGGAGGTGGACTGGAAGCCTATATTGAAGGAAGGTGTACTGAAAGCATATATTGAAGGAAAGTGTACTGGATGCCTATATTGAAGGAAGGTGTACTGAAAGCATATATTGAAGGAAGGTGTACTGGAAGCCTATATTGAAGGAAGGTATACTGGAAGGCTATATTGAAGGAAGGTGTACTGGAAGCCTATATTGAAGGAAGGTGTACTGAAAGCATATATTGAAGGAAGGTATACTGGAAGGCTATATTGAAGGAAGGTGTACTGAAAGCCTATATTGAAGGAAGGTGTACTGGAAGCCTATATTGAAGGAAAGTGTACTGAACGCCTATATTGAAGGAAGGTGTACTGAAAGCCTTTATTGAAGGAAGGTGTACTGGAAGCCTATATTGAAGGAAGGTGTACTGGAAGCCTATATTGAAGGAAGGTGTACTGGAAGCCTATATTGAAGGAAGGTATACTGGAAGCCTATATTGAAGGAAGGTGTACTGGAAGCCTATATTGAAGGAAGGTGTACTGAAAGCCTATATTGAAGGAAGATGTACTGGAAGCCTATATTGAAGGAAGGTGTACTGGAAGCCTATATTGAAGGAAAGTGTACTGAACGCCTATATTGAAGGAAGGTGTACTGAAAGCCTTTATTGAAGGAAGGTGTACTGGAAGCCTATATTGAAGGAAGGTGTACTGGAAGCCTATATTGAAGGAAGGTATACTGGAAGCCTATATTGAAGGAAGGTGTACTGGAAGCCTATATTGAAGGAAGGTGTACTGAAAGCCTATATTGAAGGAAGGTGTACTGGAAGCCTATATTGAAGGAACGTGTACTGAAAGCCTATATTGAAGGAAGGTGTACTGGAAGCCTATATTGAAGGAAGCTGTACTGGAAGCATATATTGAAGGAAGGTGTACTGGAAGCCTATATTGAAGGAAGGTGTACTGGAAGCCTATATTGAAGGAAGGTGTACTGGAAGCCTATATTGAAGGAAGGTGTACTGGAAGCCTATATTGAAGGAAGGTATACTGGAAGCCTATATTGAAGGAAGGTGTACTGGAAGCCTATATTGAAGGAAGGTGTACTGAAAGCCTATATTGAAGGAAGGTGTACTGGAAGCCTATATTGAAGGAACGTGTACTGAAAGCCTATATTGAAGGAAGGTGTACTGGAAGCCTATATTGAAGGAAGCTGTACTGGAAGCATATATTGAAGGAAGGTGTACTGGAAGCCTATATTGAAGGAAGGTGTACTGGAAGCCTATATTGAAGGAAGATGTACTGGAAGCTTATATTGAAGGAAGGTGTACTGGAAGCCTATACTGAAGGAAGGTGGACTGGAAGCCTATATTGAAGGAAGGTGTACTGAAAGCCTATATTGAAGAAAGGTGTACTGAAAGCATATATTGAAGCAAGGTGGACTGGAAGCCTATATTGAAGGAAGGTGTACTGGAAGCCTATATTGAAGGAAGGTGTACTGAAAGCCTATATTGAAGGAAGATGTACTGGAAGCCTATATTGAAGGAAGGTGTACTGGAAGCATATATTGAAGGAAGGTGTACTGAAAGCCTATATTGAAGGAAGGTGTACTGGAAGCCTCTATTGAAGGAAGATGTACTGGAAGCCTATATTGAAGGAAGGTGTACTGGAAGCATATATTGAAGGAAGGTGTACTGGAAGCCTATATTGAAGGAAGGTGTACTGAAAGCATATATTGAAGGAAGGTGTTCTGGAAGCCTATATTGAAGGGAGGTGGACTGGAAGCCTATATTGAAGGAAGGTGTACTGAAAGCCTATATTGAAGGAAGATGTACTGGAAGCCTATATTGAAGGAAGGTGTACTGGAAGCATATATTGAAGGAAGGTGTACTGGAAGCCTATATTGAAGGAAGGTGTACTGAAAGCCTATATTGAAGGAAGGTGTACTGAAAGCATATATTGAAGGAAGGTGTACTGGAAGCCTATATTGAAGGGAGGTGTACTGAAAGCATATATTGAAGGAAGGTGCACTGGAAGCCTATATTGAAGGGAGGTGTACTGAAAGCATATATTGAAGGAAGGTGCACTGGAAGCCTATATTGAAGGGAGGTGTACTGAAAGCATATATTGAAGGAAGGTGCACTGGAAGCCTATATTGAAGGAAGGTATACTGGAAGGCTATATTGAAGGAAGGTGTACTGGAAGCCTATATTGAAGGAAGGTGTACTGAAAGCATATATTGAAGGAAGGTGTACTGGAAGCCTATATTGAAGGAAGGTGCACTGAAAGCCTATATTGAAGGAAGGTATACTGGAAGGCTATATTGAAGGAAGGTGTACTGGAAGCCTATATTGAAGGAAAGTGTACTGAAAGCCTATATTGAAGGAAGGTGTACTGAAAGCCGATATTGAAGGAAGGTGTACTGGAAGCCTATATTGAAGGAAGGTATACTGGAAGGCTATATTGAAGGAAGGTGTACTGGAAGCCTATATTGAAGGAAGGTGTACTGGAAGCCTATATTGAAGGAAGATGTACTGGAAGCCTATATTGAAGGAAGGTGTACTGAAAGCATATATTGAAGGAAGGTGTACTGAAAGCCTATATTGAAGGAAGCTGTACTGGAAGCATATATTGAAGGAAGGTGTACTGGAAGCCTATATTGAAGGAAGGTGTACTGGAAGCCTATATTGAAGGAAGATGTACTGGAAGCTTATATTGAAGGAAGGTGTACTGGAAGCCTATACTGAAGGAAGGTGGACTGGAAGCCTATATTGAAGGAAGGTGTACTGGAAGCCTATATTGAAGGAAGGTGTACTGAAAGCCTATATTGAAGGAAGATGTACTGGAAGCCTATATTGAAGGAAGGTGTACTGGAAGCCTATATTGAAGGAAGGTGTACTGAAAGCCTATATTGAAGGAAGGTGTACTGAAAGCCTATATTGAAGGAAGGTGTACTGAAAGCCTATATTGAAGGAAGGTGTACTGAAAGCCTATATTGAAGGAAGGTGTACTGAAAGCCTATATTGAAGGAAGGTGTACTGGAAGCCTATATTGAAGGAAGGTGTACTGAAAGCCTATATTGAAGGAAGGTGTACTGAAAGCCTATATTGAAGGAAGGTGTACTGGAAGCCTATATTGAAGGAAGCTGTACTGGAAGCCTAGATTGAAAGAAGGTGTACTGGAAGACTACATTGAAGGAACGTGTACTGAAAGCCTATATTGAAGGAACGTGTACTGAAAGCCTATATTGAAGGAAGGTGTACTGGAAGCCTATATTGAAGGAAGGTGTACTGAAAGCATATATTGAAGGAAGGTGTACTCGAAGCCTATATTGAAGGAAGATGTACTGGAAGCCTATATTGAAGGAAGGTGTACTGAAAGCATATATTGAAGGAAGGTGTACTGAAAGCCTATATTGAAGGAAGGTGTACTGAAAGCCTATATTGAAGGAAGGTGTACTGGAAGCCTATATTGAAGGAAGGTGTACTGAAAGCCTATATTGAAGGAAGGTGTACTGAAAGCCGATATTGAAGGAAGGTGTACTGGAAGCCTATATTGAAGGAAGCTGTACTGGAAGCCTTGATTGAAAGAAGGTGTACTGGAAGACTACATTGAAGGAACGTGTACTGAAAGCCTATATTGAAGGAACGTGTACTGAAAGCCTATATTGAAGGAAGGTGTACTGGAAGCCTATATTGAAGGAAGGTGTACTGAAAGCATATATTGAAGGAAGGTGTACTGGAAGCCTATATTGAAGGAAGATGTACTGGAAGCCTGTATTGAAGGAAGGTGTACTGAAAGCATATATTGAAGGAACGTGTACTGAAAGCCTATATTGAAGGAAGGTGTACTGAAAGCATATATTGAAGGAAGGTGTACTGGAAGCCTATATTGAACGAAAGTGTACTGAAAGCCTATATTGAAGGAAGGTGTACTGAAAGCCTATATTGAAGGAAGGTGTACTGAAAGCCTATATTGAAGGAAGGTATACTGGAAGGCTATATTGAAGGAAGGTGTACTGGAAGCCTATATTGAAGGAAGGTGTACTGGAAGCCTATATTGAAAGAAGGTGTACTGGAAGCCTATATTGAAGGAAGGTGTACTGAAAGCCTATATTGAAGGAAGGTGTACTGGAAGCCTATATTGAAGGAAGGTATACTGGAAGGCTATATTGAAGGAAGGTGTACTGGAAGCCTATATTGAAGGAAGGTGTACTGGAAGCCTATATTGAAAGAAGGTGTACTGGAAGCCTATATTGAAGGAAGGTGTACTGAAAGCCTATATTGAAGGAAGGTGTACTGGAAGCCTATATTGAAGGAAGGTGTACTGAAAGCCTATATTGAAGGAAGATGTACTGGAAGCCTATATTGAAGGAAGATGTACTGGAAGCCTATATTGAAGGAAGGTGTACTGGAAGCCTATATTGAAGGAAGGTGTACTGAAAGCCTATATTGAAGGAAGGTGTACTGGAAGCCTATATTGAAGGAAGCTGTACTGGAAGCCTATATTGAAGGAAGGTGTACTGGAAGCCTATATTGAAGGGAGATGTACTGGAAGCCTATATTGCAGGAAGGTGTACTGAAAGCATATATTGAAGGAAGGTGTACTGAAAGCCTATATTGAAGGAAGCCGTACTGGAAGCCTATATTGAAGGAAGGTGTACTGGAAGCCTATATTGAAGGAAGATGTACTGGAAGCTTATATTGAAGGAAGGTGTACTGGAAGCCTATACTGAAGGAAGGTGGACTGGAAGCCTATATTGAAGGAAGGTGTACTGAAAGCCTATATTGAAGAAAGGTGTACTGAAAGCCTATATTGAAGCAAGGTGGACTGGAAGCCTATATTGAAGGAAGGTGTACTGGAAGCCTATATTGAAGGAAGGTGTACTGGAAGCCTATATTGAAGGAAGGTGTACTGAAAGCCTATATTGAAGGAAGGTGTACTTGAAGCCTATATTGAAGGAAGATGTACTGGACGCCTATATTGAAGGAAGGTGTACTGGAAGCCTATATTGAAGGAAGGTGTACTGAAAGCCTATATTGAAGGAAGTTGTACTGAAAGCCTATATTGAAGGAACGTGTACTGAAAGCCTATATTGAAGGAACGTGGACTGGAAGCCTATATTGAAGGAAGGTGTACTGAAAGCATATATTGAAGGAAGGTGTACTGGAAGCCTATATTGAACGAAGGTGTACTGAAAGCCTATATTGAAGGAAGGTATACTGGAAGACTATATTGAAGGAAGGTGTACTGGAAGCCTATATTGAAGGAAAGTGTACTGAAAGCCTATATTGAAGGAAGGTGTACTGAAAGCCTATATTGAAGGAAGATGTACTGGAAGCCTATATTGAAGGAAGGTATACTGGAAGGCTATATTGAAGGAAGGTGTACTGGAAGCCTATATTGAAGGAAGGTATACTGGAAGGCTATATTGAAGGAAGGTGTACTGGAAGCCTATATTGAAGGAAGGTGTACTGGAAGCCTATATTGAAAGAAGGTGTACTGGAAGCCTATATTGAAGGAAGGTGTACTGAAAGCCTATATTGAAGGAAGGTGTACTGGACGCCTATATTGAAGGAAGGTGTACTGAAAGCCTATATTGAAGGAAGGTGTACTGGAAGCCTATATTGAAGGAAGGTATACTGGAAGCATATATTGAAGGAAGGTGTACTGAAAGCCTAGATTGAAAGAAGGTGTACTGGAAGACTACATTGAAGGAACGTGTACTGAAAGCCTATATTGAAGGAACGTGTACTGAAAGCCTATATTGAAGGAAGGTGTACTGGAAGCCTATATTGAAGGAAGGTGTACTGAAAGCATATATTGAAGGAAGGTGTACTGGAAGCCTATATTGAAGGAAGATGTACTGGAAGCCTATATTGAAGGAAGGTGTACTGAAAGCATATATTGAAGGAAGGTGTACTGGAAGCCTATATTGAAGGAAGGTGTACTGGAAGCCTATATTGAAGGAAGGTGTACTGAAAGCATATATTGAAGGAAGGTGTACTGGAAGCCTATATTGAAGGAAGATGTACTGGAAGCCTATATTGAAGGAACGTGTACTGAAAGCATATATTGAAGGAAGGTGTACTGGAAGCCTATATTGAAGGAAGGTATACTGGAAGGCTATATTGAAGGAAGGTGTACTGGAAGCCTATATTGAAGGAAGGTGTACTGAAAGCATATATTGAAGGAAGGTGTACTGGAAGCCTATATTGAACGAAGGTGTACTGAAAGCCTATATTGAAGGAAGGTATACTGGAAGGCTATATTGAAGGAAGATGTACTGGAAGCCTATATTGAAGGAAAGTGTACTGAAAGCCTATATTGAAGGAAGGTGTACTGAAAGCCTATATTGAAGGAAGGTGTACTGGAAGCCTATATTGAAGGAAGGTATACTGGAAGGCTATATTGAAGGAAGGTGTACTGGAAGCCTATATTGAAGGAAGGTATACTGGAAGGCTATATTGAAGGAAGGTGTACTGGAAGCCTATATTGAAGGAAGGTGTACTGGAAGCCTCTATTGAAAGAAGGTGTACTGGAAGCCTATATTGAAGGAAGGTGTACTGAAAGCCTATATTGAAGGAAGGTGTACTGAAAGCCTATATTGCAGGAAGGTGTACTGGAAGCCTATATTGAAGGAAGGTGTACTGAAAGCCTATATTGAAGGAAGGTGTACTGGAAGCCTATATTGAAGGAAGGTGTACTGAAAGCCTATATTGAAGGAAGGTGTACTGGAAGCCTATATTGAAGGAAGGTGTACTGGAAGCCTATATTGAAGAAAGGTGTACTGAAAGCATATATTGAAGCAAGGTGGACTCGAAGCCTATATTGAAGGAAGGTGTACTGGAAGCCTATATTGAAGGAAGGTGTACTGGAAGCCTATATTGAAGGAAGGTGTACTGGAAGCCTATATTGAAGGAAGGTGTACTGAAAGCCTATATTGAAGGAAGGTGTACTGAAAGCCTATATTGAAGGAAGATGTACTGGAAGCCTATATTGAAGGAAGGTGTACTGGAAGCCTATATTGAAGGAAGGTGTACTGGAAGCCTATATTGAAGGAAGGTGTACTGAAAGCCTATATTGAAGGAAGGTGTACTGGAAGCCTATATTGAAGGAAGATGTACTGGAAGCCTATATTGAAGGAAGGTGTACTGGAAGCCTATATTGAAGGAAGGTGTACTGAAAGCCTATATTGAAGGAAGGTGTACTGAAAGCCTATATTGAAGGAACGTGCACTGAAAGCCTATATTGAAGGAACGTGGACTGGAAGCCTATATTGAAGGAAGGTGTACTGAAAGCATATATTGAAGGAAAGTGTACTGGAAGCCTATATTGAAGGAAGGTGTACTGAAAGCATATATTGAAGGAAGGTGTACTGGAAGCCTATATTGAAGGAAGGTGTACTGAAAGCCTATATTGAAGGAAGGTGTACTGGAAGCCTATATTGAAGGAAGGTGTACTGAAAGCCTATATTGAAGGAAGGTGTACTGGAAGCCTATATTGAAGGAAGATGTACTGGAAGCCTATATTGAAGGAAGGTGTACTGGAAGCCTATATTGAAGGAAGGTGTACTGAAAGCCTATATTGAAGGAAGGTGTACTGGAAGCCTATATTGAAGGAAGGTGTACTGGAAGCCTATATTGAAGGAAGATGTACTGGAAGCCTATATTGAAGGAAGGTGTACTGAAAGCCTATATTGAAGGAAGGTGTACTGGAAGCCTATATTGAAGGAAGATGTACTGGAAGCCTATATTGAAGGAAGGTGTACTGGAAGCCTATATTGAAGGAAGGTGTACTGAAAGCCTATATTGAAGGAAGGTGTACTGAAAGCATATATTGAAGGAAAGTGTACTGGAAGCCTATATTGAAGGAAGGTGTACTGAAAGCATATATTGAAGGAAGGTGTACTGAAAGCCTATATTGAAGGAAGGTATACTGGAAGGCTATATTGAAGGAAGGTGTACTGGAAGCCTATATTGAAGGAAGGTGTACTGAAAGCATATATTGAAGGAAGGTGTACTGGAAGCGTATATTGAAGGAAGGTGTACTCAAAGCCTATATTGAAGGAAGGTATACTGGAAGGCTATATTGAAGGAAGGTGTACTGGAAGCCTATATTGAAGGAAGGTATACTGGAAGGCTATATTGAAGGAAGGTGTACTGGAAGCCTATATTGAAGGAAGGTGTACTGAAAGCATATATTGAAGGAAGGTGTACTGGAAGTGTATATTGAAGGAAGGTGTACTCAAAGCCTATATTGAAGGAAGGTATACTGGAAGGCTATATTGAAGGAAGGTGTACTGGAAGCCTATATTGAAGGAAAGTGTACTGAAAGCCTATATTGAAGGAAAGTGTACTGGAAGCCTATATTGAAGGAAGGTATACTGGAAGGCTATATTGAAGGAAGGTGTACTGGAAGCCTATATTGAAGGAAGGTGTACTGGAAGCCTATATTGAAGGAAGGTATACTGGAAGGCTATATTGAAGGAAGGTGTACTGGAAGCCTATATTGAAGGAAGGTATACTGGAAGGCTATATCGAAGGAAGGTGTACTGGAAGCCTATATTGAAGGAAGGTGTACTGGAAGCCTATATTGAAAGAAGGTGTACTGGAAGTCTATATTGAAGGAAGGTGTACTGGAAGCCTATATTGAAGGAAGGTGTACTGAAAGCATATATTGAAGGAAGATGTACTGGAAGCCTATATTGAAGGAAGGTGTACTGAAAGCATATATTGAAGGAAGGTGTACTGAAAGCCTATATTGAAGGAAGGTGTACTGGAAGCCTATATTGAAAGAAGGTGTACTGGAAGCCTATATGAAGGAAGGTATACTGGAAGCCTATATTGAAGGAAGGTGTACTGAAAGCCTATATTGAAAGAAGGTGTACTGGAAGCCTATACTGAAGGAAGGTGGACTGGAAGCCTATATTGAAGGAAGGTGTACTGAAAGCATATATTGAAGGCAGGTGTACTGGAAGCCTATATTGAAGGAAGGTGTACTGAAAGCCTATATTGAAGGAAGGTGTACTGAAAGCCTATATTGAAAGAAGGTGTACTGGAAGCCTATACTGAAGGAAGGTGGACTGGAAGCCTATATTGAAGGAAGGTGTACTGAAAGCATATATTGAAGGCAGGTGTACTGGAAGCCTAGATTGAAGGAAGGTGTACTGGCAGCCTATACTGAAGGAAGGTGTATTGGAAGACAACCATCTGAATCAAAGACTCTTTTCCTTTTTACTTTTATGATTATTTTTCACCCCTCTTTTCCCCTCTGTGTTCGTCTGTCTTGTTTGTAGATGGTGGGACTTGTTTAAGGGGTAGGGGTTAAGAATTAGACAATAGTTAACATTTTGTATCTGCTTTATGGGCGGCACAATAGCACAGTGGTTAGCTCTGTTGCTTCATAGCACTAGGATCCCGGGTTCAATTCCCTCTTAGGTCACTGTGTGTGCAGAGTCTGCACGTTCTCCCCGTGTCTGCGTGGATTTCATCCGGGTGCTCTTGTTTCCTCCGACAAGTCCCGAAAGACGTACTGGTTAGGTGAATTGGACATTCTGAATTCTCCCTCTGTGTACCCGAACAGGCGCCGGAGTGTGGCAACTAGGGGATTTTCACAGTAACTTCATTGCAGTGTTAATGTAAGCCTACTTGTGACACTAATAAAGATTATTCATATTTAATTATCGTTCTTGTTATTAATAAAATTTATTGTGTGTTTAAATTTACAAATCTGGTGACTGTAGTTATTGGGCAGACAAGCACCAAAGACTTTGGATGTTTTTCTAATAATTATTTATTCATTTCAATCGTGTTGCGACTCTGGGACAAGTGGGGCTGGAATTGACTGTACACTAGCCCAGGGGGGTCATAACAATTACATAATAAAGGAGCCGGCAATACATCAATCATGGGTGCAGGACCTGTGATTCTTTGACTGCCAGTCCTTGCAGAGACCAACCCTTCAATCAGATTATTGACTGGAAACCATTATTGACAGAGAACCATTCCTATATGTTATTGGTCGACACAATAACATACGTAGAAGACACATAGGAACAATAACACAAGACTCACTGCTAACTGACAATGATAAGTTTGGTAAACATTTTTTCTCCTTAGTATTTCAATAAATTGATAGTACAATGGGCTGAATTAATCCCTGCCCTTACACATCCCGATGCTGTTTACACTGTTGAGCTTGACTAGGGCAAGAGCTGCACATTGCTCGCTTCTACTCGTCTTCATTCCTTTAAATAACCTATAAAGTTTCATTGTCCATATTTCATGGCAGTTATTTTTTTATTCATGGGATGTGGACATCACTGGGTGGGTCAGCATTTATTCCCCATCCCTGAGGGCATTTTAGAGTCAACCACATTGCTCTGGATCTGGAGTCACATGTAGGCCAGACCAGGTAAGGATGACAGATATCCTTCCCCAAAGGATATTAGTGTACCAAATGGATATTTACAACGATCAACAATGGTTTCATGGTCATCTTCAGACTTTTAATTCCAGTGTTTTTTTTTTAAATATTGAATTCAAATTTCACCATCTACCATGGCAGGATTCAAACCAGGGTCCCCAGAGCATGACTCTGGGTCTCGGGAATACTATTCCAGTGACAATAGCACTACACCGCTGCCTCGTTGTACCAAATGGCATTTGTCAAGAGATTAGCGACTGCAATTTTTATTCTCGGTTTATTTTTCACTGCCGGTGTGTTTGCATGTTGCCCTGAAATAACTACAAATTGGACACTATGTGCGTCATTCTCCGACCTCCCGCCGGGTTGGAGAATCGCCGGGGGCTGCCGTGAATCCCGCCCCCGCCGGTTGCCGAAGTCTCCGGCACCAGATATTCGGCGGGGGCGGGAATTGGGCCGTGCCAGTTGGCGGGCCCCCCCGCTCGATTCTCCGGCCCGGATGGTCCGAAGTCCCGCCGATAAATTGCCTGTCCCCCACGGTGGCCTGGCCCGCGATCGGGGCCCACCGATCCGCGGGCGGGCCTGTGCCGTGGGGGCACTCTTTCCCTTCCGCCTCCGCCACGGTCTCCACCATGGCGGAGGCGGAAGAGACTCCCTCCACTGCGCATGCATGGGAAACTGTCAGCAGCCGCTGATGCTCCCGCGCATGCGCCGCCCGGAGATGTCATTTCCGCGCCAGCTGGCGGGGCAACAAAGGCCGTTTCCGCCAGCTGGCGGGGCGGAAATTCCTCCGGCGTCGGCCTAGCCCCTCAATGTTGGGGCTCGGCCCCCAAAGATGCGGAGCATTCTGCACCTTTGGGGCGGCGCGATGCCCGTCTGATTGGTGCCGTTTTGGGCGCCAGTCGGCAGACATCGCGCCGTTTCGGGAGAATTTCGCCCCTTAACACCGGCGCAATGTCCGCCGACCGGCGCCAAAAACGGCACGAATCAGTCCAGCATCGCGCCGCCCCAAAGGTGCAGAAGTCTCCGCATCTTGAGCGGCCGAGCCCTCACCTCACCTGAGGGGCTAGGCCCGCGCCGGGCTGATTTCCACCCCGCCAGCCTGCGGGAAAGCCCTTTGGTGCCCCGCCAGCTGGCGCAAAACTGACTTTGCCAGGCGGCACATGCGCGGGAGCGTCAGCGGCCGCTCAAGGCATCCCCGCGCATGCGCAGTGGAGGGGGTCTCTTCCGCCTCCACCATGGTGGAGACCATGGCAAAGGCAGAAGGAAAAGAGTGCCCCCATGGCACAGGCCCGCCCGCAGATCGGTGGGCCCAGATCGCGGGCCAGGCCACCGTGGGGGCACCTCCCGGGGCCACATCACCCCGCGTCCCCCCCCCAGGACCCCAGAGCCTGCCCACACCGCCGTGTCCCACCATCCCAAAGGTGGTTCAATCACCGGCTGGCGTGGGTTGACAGCGGCGGGACTTCGGCCCATCGCGGGCCGGAGAATTGCCTGGGGAGGGGCCCGCCAACCGGCGCGATTCCCACCCCCGCCGAATATCCGGTGCCGGAGAATTCGGCAACTGGCGGGGGCGAGATTCACGCCAGCCCCCGGCAATTCTCCGACCCGGCGGGGGGTCGGAGAATCCCGCCAAAGATCTTGCCACTTGCATCACAGAATAGTGTAAACTCTTTGGACTGCAGCAGTTGTGTTACTTAAACCGGCCCATTCAGTCCCCAGACATTCCATGTTGCCAGCTTTACCGGAGGCTTACGCCTCCAATCGTAGTGTTGCTTCAAATGAATGGGTTTAGTACATAATCACAAGCCTTGCAGGCAACCATGGGTCGAACCGTTCGACAGCTTTCTACAGCTGAAGGTCTAGTTGTGTTGCCATGCCAGTTTGTACTATTGGATACACACAGTATTGAGGTAATAACAGACATAACGACTGACTTTGGCTTTTCGCTGGCATGTAGCATTCATCAATACATATCACTGTGAATTTATGAATACAATGGCAACATGAAAATTGCATTCTGGTAACACTGAGTTTCACTAATAGCCACATTGATCGCTACACTCAACGCTGGTGATTTACTGCACCAATATTTTCAACGCTGTTTCTGGACGGTCACACATGCCATTTCTCAGCATTTTGTCCTGTGCATGCTCCAGCTCACTTTGTCAGATTCCCATCCTTTTTATTTATTTATTTAATAAATTTAGAGTACCCAATTCATCTTTTCTAATTAAGGGGCAATTTAGTGTGGCCAATCCACCTAGCCTGCACATCTTTGGGTTGTGGGGGTGAAACCCACGCAAACACGGGGAGAATGTGCAAACTCCACACGAACAGTGACCCAGAGCCTGGTTCGAACCTGGGACCTCGGCGTCGTGAGGCAGCAGTGCTAACCCACTGCGCCACCGTGCTGCCCTTATCTCTTTTATTGAAACAGAAAATCATGTGTTCAACACAAATGTATGTGAATTCTCTGAGATTCAGAATGCAGCTCACAGTGAAACCATTGTTAGCCTTCTGAATCAAGTTACTATGCATTAACTGGTTTATGTCCTTGGGAAAAATTATGCTACCATTAATTCTTTGAAACTGAAGTATAATTCTTACACTATAAGCAAAAGGAGGCCTTAATCGGGTTCCACATCCATTGATATAATGGTGTTCTTTGTGTGGATTATATATTTTTTTCCATTATATTCCTGGTTAATCATCTGTTCCAAATTACTCCAGAAACTAAGGAATGAAGGAGAGAGATGAATGGCTGTTGTGCCTCACCATACAAGACAGGGCCTTGGATAGTGACTGCATTCGTGAATTTCATCCATTACTAAGAGTCCAAACATATTATGGAGGAAAAGGGGCATCACAGCAAGATGCTAATGATTATTTGTTTACGATCCATGAAATTTGAATGATGTGTCAAGCCAATCAATAATAAAGACGTGCCAGTGGCAATCAATCCACTCTGATCTACAAAAGGTCCTGAGTGATACAGAGGATGAAAGATTTGCAAGTGTATTAGGCAAGTCCAAGTAAGCGCTTCACCTCTATGGAGTTCATTTTATTAAATTTGAACACCCTCCTAACATGTTACACTTCAGTATGTCTTAGTGCTATGGTTACACTTCAGTATGTCTTACTGCTATGGTTACACCCAGTGACTTGATTGTACCACACAGTGAGCCATTACTGATCAAAGTAACAATGGAAATGGTGCCACGGGCCTCATTCTCCCCAAGGTGGGGAAGTGCATAAAATGTGCTAAAGTGCAAGTATATAGATGGTAGGATAGGATCGGTAAAAGCTAAAACAAGAGTAAATTACCGCGGATGCTGGAATCTGAAACAAAAACAGAAAATGCTGGACAATCTCAGCAAGTCTGACAGCATCTGTGGAGAAAGGAGCTAACGCTTCGAGCCTGGATGGTTCTTTGTCAACGTGGACAAGAGTTGGGTTTAGCGAAAATAGCTTCCCTAATTGGATTGCAGAGCAATGCTCACTAACCAAACTATCAATTTGGAAATGACCATTTCCACCCCCCCCCCAATTTTTTTTCGGAAAATAGCTGCCCCACCCCAGTGACACAGTGGGTGGGATCCTCCGTTGCCTTATGCCGAAATCGCGAAACATGATTGGGTGGAAAATAGGATCCGACGCTAAAATCACAGAGGGCGCTGATTTGACACCAAATCGCAATTCTCCGTTACCTCAACAGCAGCGTCACTGCGGTCCGGAACGCACGTACAGTGAACACCCACAACGCGGTATTCTCCGGGGCCTCCAGATGCTCCACCGCTGATGGGCCGAGTTCCCGAGGGCGCAGTTCAATTGTGCTTTTAAAAATCGTGAAACAGACGTCGTGGCTGCTGAGGGAGAGAGGGGGTACAGAAAGTGTCCAACATCGACATAGTTTGTTGACAGTTGTGCCGCTGCCCATGGGTCCTCTGCCAGGGCCGGGGGGAGTAGCGAGGGGTGGCCAGAAGGTGGGATGTGGGATCGGGCTAGACGGGCAAGGAACACCATTGCCGCAGTTGGAAAGGCAGCCACGCAGCTGTGCACACTGCTGACAGCCCACTATGAACTTAGGGCCACGGGTCATATAGCTGTTCCACCCCCCCACCAAGCCAGCCCCCTAGGTGCCCTCTGGTCCCAGCCGACCCAAGGGCGTGCTCCAGCACAACATGTGCCATTTTGTTGTCTAGGAAGAGTGTGTGTGGGAATTGTAATGTGTATATGCGGTTGCAGCTCGTCAGTCTCTGGATTGTCAATCGTGGACCCCACGAATCCCGCACCGTTTTTCATTGAAATCGATTGTTTTCCACGTGTCGCCGGTGCTAGCCCCTCACGGTTGCTAAATCAATGCAGATTCAGTGGCAGTTTTGCTGTCGTGAAAGTCCATGAAATCTCCGGCGGCGTCAACACTGGGGGCTGGATTCTCCGAGTTTGCGGCTATGTCGGCACCGGCCCCGCGCCGATGCTCTTGCCGGGGGGGGGGCGGGGTCTAGCAGCCTCACCACATAAGCCCCAGACTTCACCTACAGATCCGGATGCAGAATGGCCGGG
The DNA here is from genome assembly GCF_047496885.1 of Scyliorhinus torazame. Taxonomy (NCBI): domain Eukaryota; kingdom Metazoa; phylum Chordata; class Chondrichthyes; order Carcharhiniformes; family Scyliorhinidae; genus Scyliorhinus; species Scyliorhinus torazame. Next base: position 129,566,969 of record NC_092722.1, read on the forward strand.
TCCGTGGCCACGCACGTGCACAGCGGTGGCCAGCGACGGCCGCGCCGTACATCATTGCGCCAGCCGTGCGGACCAGGCCTGCTAAATAGTGCCCGCCTGTAACCCCCCTCTCCACCCCCGGGCCAGCCGGATTTTCCACTCCCGCCAGTCAATTTACTTTTGAATGGCTGGTTGCTGATGGGGTCATAAACTTCAGCTCATCATTTCCTCCAAGAGAGGAGGTAGAGAATAAAGTCAGTGGGTAGGATTTTCCAGCCCTTCCTGCTGGCAGGATCCTCCAATCATAGAATTTACAGTGCAGAAGGAGGCCATCCAGCCCATTGAGTCTGCACCGGCCCTTGGAAAGAGAGCACCCTACCTAACCCCACACCTCTACCCTATCCCCGCAACCCAGTAACCCCACCTAATCTTTTTGAACACTAAGGGCAATTTAGCATGGCCAATCCACCTAACCTGCAAAGCTTTGGACTGTGGGAGGAAACCCATGCAGACATGGGGAGTACGTGCAGACTCCGCACAGACAGTGACCCAAGCCGGGACTCAAACCTGGGACCATGGTGCTGTGAACCAATTGTGCTAACCACTGTGCTACCCCAATGGTGACCCCCACAGCGGGTCCCCCGGCGGCACAGCTGGCGGGCAATAGAAATGGCCATCGACTTTGGCGGGACCAGGAGATCCCACCGGTGACCAATGGCGAGCTGCCTCCACCACTGCAAAACACACTGTCGGGGAGGGAGGGGGGAATCCTGGTCTGCGTTCCTTCCTCAGGCTTATTCTCGAACTCCTGTGCATATATAAATGTTTTTAAGCTTCTCTATATTCGGCCCATCGAGTCTGCACCGAACCACTTGAGCCCTCACTTCCACCATCCCCGTAACCCAATAACCGTTTTGGACACTAAGGGCAATTTAGCATGGCGTATCCATCTAACCTGCACATCTTTGAACTGTGGGAAGAAACCGGAGCACCCGGAGGAAACCCACACAGACACGGGGAGAACTTGCAGACTCTGCACAGACAGTGACCCCGCGGGGAATCGAACCTGGGACCCTGGTGCTGTGAAGCAACAGTGCTGGCCACTTGGCCTACCGTGCTGCCCAAATGTCCAAATTCTTCTTTGAAATTAAAAGTGGAGTGCTTTTAGTTAATGTCAACCATTTCAGTTATTGGTGCACTTTTCATTATAATAACAAGACTGGACATGGCCCTGCAATAACTTCAGTTTGGCTAAATTGGGTACGCTGAATTTTCTTCTTCGTATTTAATCTGCCCCGATTACTAAAGGCATCTTCTCTTGCCGGACCTTGTTACATGGGCACCAGTAGCCCTCTGGAGCACATCTTATTACATCCTTCAATACATTAAGGTATTACTGGGTCGTGACAGAGCCAGAGCTTCGAGCATTCTGGGGTCTAGTTCTGCTTCAATTTGGTGAGCTCAGCATAGACCGGGGTACCAGGAATTGAGTGTGAGCCTCTAAGCCGTATGGCAGGTTAGGTAGGGTTGCGGCGATTGGTCAGGGGAGTGGGCCTAGCTGGGGTGCTATTTCAGAGGGTCGGCGCAGACTTGATAGGCCGAATGACCTCCTTCTGCACTGCAGGGATTCTATGGCCTAGTGCTGTCCCAGCTGCTGGCAAGAATGTCATTAATGAGTTTATCATTGATTGCAATATGCAATCATCTTTTCTTATCTTTCTGCTGATTGTTTACAATGAACGCTGGAGAAATCGAGGAGGGGGTCCAACTGTGTGGAGGGTCTATCAATGGAGCTCTTTCACAGGTTCACTACCTCAACTGGTGTTACGACTGTTTGACATAATCTTTTCTTAAATCATGCATTAAAAAAAAAGTTAGAATTAATGAAAATTCTTTATAATCCTTTGACTTTGATGAGGGGTTATTTAATTACATGGTGACAGTAACTCTTGGATATTTATATAATTTATGCAATTGAATAAACACAAAGCAAAATCAGATCTTGTCAAAGGGACAGCACCATCTAATGCACAATTTGTCTTTCGTGCCACTTACAAAAGGCACTGCAATTTGAAAGTGTTTGGCTGGATGAATATAGAGTTTGTAATGCCTTACTCGGCACAGTACATCTGTATCATGTTCACACATTTGGCACCACACAAAGAATTATGGACCATGCAGAGGAATATTACTATGAATGGGCCATTTATATGGACAGAATGTTAATTAAAGCCAGATCCTAACTGATTTTGAACTAGCAGCTGGAAGGGCGCATGTATTTCTTTCTGATTTATGTTTGAATTATTCAGCACCGTTTTCCGAGCATAGGTTTCTCGAAGGGGGCTGGTTGCAGAATCCAACTGACCAGCTTTCCGGAGCCTAACTGTGAGAGAGACCTGACGGTGGTTGTAGTTTGTCCAACAGCACACACACACACACAACATTCTGGAATATTTTAAATCCTCAGGGGAAAAAAAATCATATTTTGTACCATTTCTGACACACCCAGGGAAAAGTTATAAATTAATCTGCCAACAACTAATAGAAACTATCCAGATGCAGCAGCTGTGTGTGTGTGTGGGGGGGGGGGGGGGGGGGAAGGGGAAAGAACAGATCGCCAAACCAGTGGTGTCCGCGAGAAATCAATTCTGAAGAATAGCCCTCGAGCGGAGCTTAAAGCAACATGACCACGAGAAGGTCAGTTCTCACCACGATAATTTGTCTATAAACATGCAAAATGCACCAGAGGGGAAAACAAGGCAGCCCATCCCCCCTCTCCAGAAACATGCCAATTAACTTCTTGTAAATCGCAATGCAAAAGAGGAGGCCCAAGATTTGATTGCCACATGTATTCACTTTGCTATATTCTGGAAACATGTTATTTTGAATGTATTCTGCTCAGTAAAGGATTTATTTAAAATACCATTCCTTTATCCGAATTTAATGTTCCTTTTACTTTATGATGATTAGGTGCATCCTTTGCAAACAATAATGGTCCTTCAGACAAAGCTCAGGCACCACTTTCCCTCAAGCCTCTCCTGCTCGGAGTATGCATCACAAACAATTATTTCAACTCAGATATCAGCTTTTCTGTGAAACAGCTGCTGCTTGCTAGTTAAATGTCACTATCTAGGGAGGGGTGAGAGGGGGGTGGGGGGGTGGGGGGGGAGCTTTGACTTAAATTGGCATAAAGCCTCAGGATTCAATTAAAAGGATCTAAAAGCACTTTTAAATCCAAGAAAAGGCTTCCTACCTGTTAATCAATCATGTTTACTGACACCTTCTGCCAGCGCAGGTCTTAGGGTTGAAGACTGTTGCGGTCTGAGCAACAAGGGCTGAGTGAGGTTTTGTATAAACATGAACACTGCAGGTGCACACCCTGGGATGGCTGACGTATGATCAGGAACAACACACACTGCGTTAGACAGTGACACAGGGTGCACGTATAGAGCGATGCAAAATTCAAACTGCCGTCCAATGCTGATTATTTCATGGGGGTGGGTTGGGGGGGATCACATATTCAGAATAGGACAAAAAAGAAATCAATAATTTAAAAGGCGGCGTTATTTAGTTCCATGACATTTATTAATATTGCAAGGTGTTGAAGAAAGATTGTCCTTCTAGTAGGAGGCCTGATTGGATAGTGTGTGTTCAGGGCCAGTGATAACTGGGAGGGGTGGAAAAAATGCAAAATAATTAATCTAGCGTGACACTTCTGGAATGATCACAATAGGACTGTAGTAAAGAGTAAAGTAATGGTCGGACTTATAGGTTAGACAACATTCACAGAAAAAACACCCCGAACCAATACTAAAGGGCAGCACGGTAGCACAAGTGGATAGCACTGTGGCTTCACAGCGCCAGGGTCCCAGGTTCGATTCCCTGCTGGGCCACAGTCGGTGCGGAGTCTGCACGTTCTCCCCGTTTCTGCATGGGTTTCCTCCAGGTGCTCCGGTTTCCTCCCACAGTCCAAAGACGTGGAGGTTAGGTAGATTCGCCATGCTAAATTGCCCTGAGTGTCCAAAAGAAAAGGTTAGGAGGGGTTATTGGGTTACGGGGAAGTGAGGGCTTAAGTGGGTCGATGCAGACTCGATGGGCCGAGTGGCCTCCTGCACTGTATGTTCTATGTACAAGCAATAAGACAACGGCCAAAGTTCGCTAGTCATTGCGATTCAATTTTCCCGCTGACAGCCCCCCCCCCACCAGCAGGATTTGCGATGGCGGGGGGTGGTTACAATGGAAAATCCCATTGACAATCGGCAGGAAGATAGAATCCCACAGCCAGCAAACGGCGTGCGGCTGAGAAACACGCAGCTGGCACTCCGGAGAATCCTGCCCAGTGTATGTTGCCGGGGAAACACATCAACAGTGAAGAGGAAGTAACATCTATCACATAAGTCTCGTCTAAAGCTGCAGTACTATGACACTAAAAATCCCGGCCGGGATTCTCCCTTCTCGGGACTAAGTCCCCATACCGACGCCAACCACTCCGGTGTCAACAGCCCCCGAACAATTCTCTGCACTTTCGGGGCCTAGGTGGACGGCGGAGGGGTTGGCGCCACTCCAGCCAGCGCCGAAGAGACGGTGCGAGTTCAGGCATGCGCCGAAGGGCCGGCATCATTTCGCGCATGCGCGGAACCACCGGCATGGTTCTGCACATGCGCAGACTGGCCGGCGTATTTTGGCGCATGCAAGGGGGTTTCTCTTCTCCGCGCCGGCCATGGCAGAGCCCTACAATAGCCAGCGCAGAAGGAAGAAGTGCCCCCACGGAACAGGCCCGCCAGCAGATCGGATCCTCCCGCACCCCCCACCCGAGGACCGCCCCTGCCGACTTACCTGCCAGGTCCCACCGTGTGGGACAATGCGTAACCCACACCGGCGGGACTGGCCAAAAACGGACAGCCGCTCGGCCCATCGGGGCCCGGAGAATTGCTAGGGGTCTGCTGCCAACGGTCCCCGACTGGCATGGCGTGAATCCCACCCCCGCCCGAAAAACGGAGCTGGAGAATACGGCTTCCGGCGTCGGGGCGGGATTCGCGCCGCCCCCCGGGGATTCTCCGACCCGGCGGGGGTTCGGAGAATCCCGCCCCCCATTTTAGTGGGAAAACAGGGAGAGTAAGAGGAGAGGGAGAAAAAAGAGACATTCAGAAGGACAAAGAGCACGAGAGAGTGAAATGAAAGGGTTCGCATTGCTGCCTCACGGCGCCGAGGTCCCAGGTTCGATCCCAGCTCTGGGTCACTGTCCGTGTGGAGTTTGCACATTCTCCCCGTGTTTACGTGGGTTTCGCCCCCACAACCCAAAGATGTGCAGGGTTGTTGGATTGGTCACTCTAAATTGCCCCTTAATTGGAAAAAACGAATTGGGTACTCTAAATTTAGGGGGAAAAAAAGAGAGTGAAATGAAAAAAGCAAGACAGACAAAGAGAGAGAGGGAGCGAGAGAAAGAGAGAGACACTGGTAGAAATTATTGAAGACAGGTTAACATTTTTCTTGCTGCCCGATTTATTTTTCTAGCAACAGGGCTCGCCATTAATCCTCTCTCAAAACTGAATGATTTACTAGGATAGGAAATGGGGTTATTTGGTTTACATGCACAATTTGAGCTTTCCTAACTGCTGGTTGACATCTTGATGGACACAGTATGCACTGAAGCTGAAGAATTGTAATCTTTTCAGCTGCCTTTCATTTATTTGGATAGTTTCAGAGGGTGAGGGGAACAGCAGTATTCAATAGACCGCCAGTGAACACCAGGAAAGCAGGTCACAAAGATCTATTGGAAGTCTATAGAGTTAGGAGTGTTCTACATTTGCCTAAAAGTTCTTTTCACGTGGCTATCTTGTCTTCAGGATTTTCCATTGACTGCTATACCCGTCGTTCATAAGGTCTCATTAAAAAGAATCTAAAGCAGCGGTAGGCAGCCTCGGCTGCTGAGTGGGTTGCACGAGTGGTCCTCCTTCATCTCAGTGGGCTGCAAGATTGAAATCGGGCTTGATCACGAACTACGACCCTTGAATAAGATGGAATACATTTAAAACATGCTGAATATTTCATAAGTTATAGAAAATGCTGAACCATCATATACTAAAAAAACTGTAATTAACTTCAAGTTATATTTACGCTTTGATTGGATGCAGAGGAAGCTCACGGTTCTCATGGTCAATGTTGCAAGCAATCAGCACACACCTCACCTCACTTGCTCTGGCGTTACAGGAGTTTCACTTCAGTTATAAAAGTCGGAAAATAGCTACGCAGATGGATATCAGCGGAATGTGGCAAACCAGCGAGTGGGCAGCAGTCAACAAAATGTCTCATGGGCCGCACTCAGAACCCTGATGGGTGGCATGTGGCCCCCAGGTTGCCCACTATTAGTCTAAGGAAATGTATGACTAGTAAAAATATAATTTGGAATCATAAAGTGTTATTTTCGCCTTCACCAGCTGGACAGGAATTTGTCCGTTAATCCTACTGATTACAATTGGGTTTCTATTTTGTTCTACAATAGAGGACAGATCTGCTCCATTAGGTTATCGCCCAGTCAGGTGAAAATTATACCCATTGGGCCGGGTTCTCTGTTTCAGAGACTAAGTGCTGACGCCGGGACTGAATCGTGTGAATTCTACGGCCCCGAAAGTGGCGGCGGTTCTGGAACGATTCAAGGGGCGGGATTCTCCCACACCCCCGCCGGGTCGGAGAATCCCCGGAGGGCGGCGTGAAACCCGCCCCGCTGCTCCGATGCCGGCTGCCATATTCTCCGGTGCCGGTTTTCGGACGGGGGTGGGGATCGCGGTGCGCTGTTCGGGTGCCATTGGCAGCGGCCCCCACGGCAATTCTCCGGGCCCCGATGGGCCGTGCGGCTGTCGGTTTCTGGCCAGTCCCGCCGGCGTGGATTGGACATGGTCCCACACAGCGGGACCTGGCTGATAGGCCAGTTGGTGCGGTCCTCGGGTGGGGGGGGGGGGCTAATTTTTCATGTAGATATATTGGAAGTGGGGGGAGGGGTGTGTCTGCTAGACTGCTGGTAAACCTAGAAGTAACTACATCAAGTCTGCACCCTCAAATTGAGACGGCCGGTTCTGCGCATGCGTTAACTCGCGGCGGCCCTTCAGCATCGGTTGGCACGGTACCAACCCCTCCGCCGTCGTCCTAGCCCCCGGAGGTGCGGAGGATTCCGCAACTTCCGGTCGGGCTGACCCCGGAGTGGTTCGCACCGCTTTTTACGCCGGAGCCGGGCCGTTGCGGGGATTCGGGAGAATCCCGCTGAAGACATCCTAAAGGGCATGCAAGGCGCTACGTGGAACTAGTGCAATTCCAATGAATGCTGGCATGTGATTCCCAGGGTCAGGATTGGCCCTCGAGAGCCTGACAAGTAGGAGCTGCATATAAGCACTCCACTCCCCACAGACCCTCAGCCCAGCCAAGATTATGGCACCGGTTGCGCTGGAGCACACCTATCCCATTGATATGTTGGCTGGGGATAGAGGGTATGGGAGGCATCCATACGACGTGTGGTGCTAAGCTCGCAGTGGGCAGTCAGCGGCAAGTGCAGCCACATGGTTGTCTTGCAGGCTATGGCAATGGTGGCCCATGCTCTTCAATCCCGATCTCATGGCCCACCTCCTAGCTAACCCCTGTTACTCCACTGCCCTGGCAGACACCCGCGCCCGGCCAACGGCATAACTGCCAGCACACTATAGTGAGGTTGGACACTTTTTGTACTCCCTCTCCCTCCTTCAGCAGCCATGGCACCTGTTTCCTGATTTTAATTACCACAAGTGAACCTCGCCATTGATAATTCCTTTTCTTTTTTGTTTTATAAATTTAGAGTACCCAATTCATTTTCTCCAATTAAGGAGAAATTTAGCGTGTTCAATCCACCTAGCCTGCACATCTTTGTGCTGTGGGGGCGAAACCCACGCAAACACGGGGAGAATGTGCAAACTCCACATGGACAGTGACCCAGAGCCGGGATCGAACCTGGGACCTCGGCGCCGTGAGACTGCAGTGCTAACCACTGAGCCACCATGCTGCCTGCCATTGATAATTCCTGGCGGAGGCGGAGCATTGCGTGGGATCCGTAAATTGTGGGGTTGGACCCCTTAATCATATGCCAAAGGCATTTAATATACAGTTTGCATGTCCACTCCGGCATGCGGCGTGGAATGCATTCACACCGCTGTCGAGGTACCGGAGCATGGCATTCCGTCGGGCACCTGCGCCAGCCTCATTTTCGGCTGACGAGCAATTCTCCGCCCAATCCTCTTTCCCGATTCCAATGTCACCGGATGGAGAATTCAGCCCATTATTTTTGGGCTGCCATCTTAACTACCAAAGCCAGAAAGACCGATTGAATGGCAATACTGCCAAATTCTGCAGTAGAAATAGCAATGAGGTCAGCAATGTCAGTCTTCCCTATAAACTGTGTGTGCATGGACATGCAGGCTTCGAGGAAAAGGAGCACACAGGTGGGCCAGGGAGAAATGGAACTGTGAACGGGAGGGGAACAAGGTCTGAATATACCAGGACATTGGAGCGGAGCTGGCAAAAATATGTGCTGGGTTCGACAGGGCCAAGGCGGCTCTCTATTGACAGCAGGTCAGGTTTGAGGTGCAGTACCTGGCAAAACTGTGGGTGGCTTTCTAAGGCTGGGCGTACTATTTCAAAACCTCAGAAGAGGCCAACGACTTTATTAAAGAGCACAAACTGGAGGAACTGAACTTTGATAGGAGATGGAGAAGTTGGCACGGCGGAGTTCGGAGGACCGTGTAGTGTGGGGGTTGGAGGGTGGGGGTCTATTCTTTCTTCTCGGGCGGGGATTTCATTCGGATGACTATTTGTTAAGGGGTTATAAGTTTGTAAGTTGATTATGAGAGGGAACTTTAATCGTGAGCTGGAGCCAAGGGTGGACAGGTCATGCCCCAGGTCAATGGGAAGGCTGTGGATGGCAAAGGAGCTGGGAGGGTTTATGAAAAGGATGGGTATGGTGGATTCGTGGAGGTTTAAGAACCTGGGAGAGAGGGAGTACTCCTCCTTCTCGCACGTGTACAAAGTATACTCCAGAATCGTTTTTTTTGTGGTGAGCCGTGAGGTGTTGGTGAGGGTGGTGGGGGCAGAATATCTCGAACCTTGCACTGCACTGGTTGGATGTTCGACTTAGTTTGGGACAGGAGCAGAGGCTGGGATGGATGTTAGACTCGGGGCTGTTAGCGGACAGAAAGTTCTGCGATACGGTTCGGTTGGTGATTATGGACTACGTGGAGTTGAACCAAAATGAGGAGATATTGGCGGCCATATTCTGGGAGGCATTGAAGGTGGTGGTTCAGGGGAGATTATCTTGTTCAAGGCACGCAGAGATAGGAAAAGGTGAGAGGAGTACGAACGATTATTGGGCGAGATAGTCGAGGTGAACAGGGTGTATTCGAGGCCCCCCACCGTGGAGGGATTGGTGAAGAGAAAGAAGTCACGGGCAGTTTGGAAGGCTGACGACAGGAAGGGCTGTTGGGAGCTATAGAGGGCGAGGGGGGTGCAGTATGAATATGGAGAAAAGGCAAGAAGTAGGCTCATCCATCAGCTATGGAGGCAGGTAAGGGAAATCTTGAGGGTACGGATAGGGAAGGGGGAGGTAGTGTCGGAGCCAGTGAAGATAAATGAGCCATTCAGGAAATATTATGAGGAATTGTACAGGGCGGATCCGGGAGGTGAGGATGGAGAAACGGGGTTCTTAGACGGGTTAGAATTTCCATGGCTGGATGAGGAGAGGAGGCAGGCGCTAGAGGAGCCTTTAGGGCTGAGGGAGGTGATGGAAAGCATAAAAGGGTTGAACGGTCACAGTCTGTGTGGAGTTTGCATATTATCCCCGTGTCTGCGTGGGTTTCACCCCCACAACCCAAAGATGTGCAGGTTAGGTGGATTGGCCACGCTAAATTGCCACTTAATTGGAAAAAAGATAATTGGGTACTATAACTTTATTAAAAAAATGAGGGATAAAGTCGGGGAAGTTCTCGGGGCTGGACGGTTACCCGGCGGGATTTTATAAGGAGTTTGCGGCAGAACTGGCACCACACCTACTGGGGGCATTTAGCGAGGCGGTGGGGAAGAGGGAGCTGCCAGAGATAATGACACAGGTGACGATTACGCGAAAGAAGGGAAAGACCTGTTAGAATGTGAGTCATACAGGCCCATATCACTGTTGAATACAGATGTGACAGTGTTGGCTAAGTTAATGCGAGGAGGATGGAAGGGTGCGTTCCGGGGGCGGTTGCAGAGGATCAAATGGGCTTCGTGAAGGGCAAGTAACTCTCGAGTAATATAAGGCGACTATTGAATGTGATCATGACCCTGTTGCGAGGACGGACACCGGAGGAAGTTGGATCAATGGATGTGGAGAAAGCCTTTGATCAGGTGGAGTGGCGATACCGCTTCAAGGTTTTGGGAATGTTTGGGTTTGGCAAAAGTTTGTGGCATGCTGTACATGTCCTCGGTGGCGAGTGTATGGACCAATGAGATGAGCTCATGGCATTTTGGGTTGCAGAGGGAAACGAGGCAGGGCTGTCGCCGCAGCTGTTTGCGCTAGAGCCCTAGCAATAGAGCCCTTGGCGATGGCCCTTAGGAGCTCAGCAGAGTGGCAGGAGATTAGTAGGGGGAGTAGGGAGCACTGGGTGTCACAGTAGCCGGGCGACCTGCTGTTATAGTATCGTTCCTGCTGGAGTGTATGGGGAGCATTATGAGCCAACTAGAGAGGTCTGGGGCTTTTTCGGGTTGCAAGTTGAATGTGAGGAAAAGTGAGGCGTACCCCATGAATGAGTCGGGTCGGGGAGCTAATTTAGGGGGGTTGCCATTAAGGGTAGCCAGGGATAGGTTTAGGTATCTGGGGATCCAAGTCACGGGGGAGTGGGCAACATTGCATAAGTGGAACTTAACAAAGTTGGTGGTGGAGATAAAGGAGGACTTTAAGAGTTTGGTTACACTGCACCATATGCAGGCGGGAAGGGTTCAAATGATTAAAATGAATGTCCTGCCAATGTTCTTATTTATATTCCAGAGGCTCCTGATTTTCAATCCAAAGGCCTTTTTCAGAAGTTGGACATAGTCATTTCAGAGTATTTATGGGCGGGGAAGGTGCCACGGGTGAACAAGGTCCTGCTGCAGAGGCCGAAAGGGGGGTTGGCGTTCCCAAATGTGTTGCATGACTACTGGGCAGCGAATATGGAGAAATGAGGCGGAGGTGGGAAGGAGAGGGGTAGAATGGCTTAGGATGGGGGAAGAGTCCTGTTGGGGGTCCAGCCTGAGGGCCATGGTGATGGCAGCACGACCGGTGGCACCAAGGAGATATACAGAGAGCCCGGTGGTACAGTCCACAATAAACTAGCTAAGGAGACATTTTAGGATGGAGGGAATGTCGTTGTTAACACCGTTGTGTGAGAACCACGGGTTTAAGCCGGGGGAGACGGATGGTAAGTACAGCAAGGATTTGATTCTGGAAGAGAGTCTTGCAAGCTTAGAGGAGCTGCGGTAGATGCTAGAGCTCCCGGAGGGAAGTGAATTTAGGCATTTACAAGTAAGGGACTTTGCATGGAAGGTGTGGAAAGGGTTTCCCAGGCTGCCGACATATGCCCTAATGGAACGTTTGCTGCTCCGGACGTGGAAGGGGAGGGGAGGATTGGGGACATATCTAGGTGGATGTGAGAGCAGGTGGGTACGTAGGTTGTGAGGATCAAGAAGAAATGGGAGGAGTTGGGGTGGAGGTAGGTTGGGAGTGTGGAGTGAGGCACTGCATAGGGTGAATTTGACCTCCTCGTGTGCGAGGATGTGTTTAATATAGTTTAAGGTGGTACACAGGGTACACATGATTCAGACGGGGATGAGTGGGTTCTTCCAGGGAGTGGCGGATATGGTCTGGGGGTGTGAGAAGCGAGAGAGATACTGGTTGGGAGTTTTCAGGATGCTAGCAAAGATTGTGGGGGTTGACGTCGACCAGACCCAATGGTGGCGATTTTTGGGATATTGGAAAAGCCGGAGCTGATAGCGTGGAGGAAGGCTGATGTCATGGGCTTCACCTCTCTGGTGGCCCGGTGAAGAATTTTGCTGGAATAGCGGTCGACAACGCCGCCGGGGGGTGGCGGCCTGGTTCGGGAACCTGTACGACTTCCTCCGGTAGAAGTATATTAAGTTTGAATTGGTGGGTTCAGCAGAGGGCTTTGAGACACGGTGGGGATATTTTGTGGCCATGCTCGAGGAGTTGTATGTCTGGGGGGAGAGGCGCAGGGGCAGGGGGGGCGGGGTGAAATGAGGGAAAACGTGTTTAAATGTAAAACTTTGAGTTGGGAAGTGTGTTCCATGGATTATTTATGTTTTTGTATTTTTTGAATAAGTCTGGAATAAAATAGTTTTTAAAAAAAAAAATTTCCTCTTCGATGTGAGTCCACACATTCCACCAGCCTGACTCTGTCCTCTTAAGGTCTACAGCTGTCTTATGCCGCATACTTGGTCATGAATGCATGTCAAAACAGCACTGACCTATGGATCTCCTCTCTATATCTGCAATGGGTAAAATGCACAAACATTTTCCAGAATTGGACGATTTTAAATAATTTGTTTCATGTTGATGAAATGACAAACCCTCCTTTACTTGGTATCCTTAAGCAAAATGATTGTGTGGACAGTCCTAATCCAATCCCCAGTGACGGCCCCCATTCCTGATCCCAGTGACGGCCCCATTCCGGCACCCGGTGGCATCCCCCACTCCAGCTCCCAGTGACGGTCCCGTTCCGGCTCCCAAAGGCATCCCCCACTCCAGCTCCCAGTGACGGTCCCGTTCCGGCACCCAAAGGCATCCCCCACTCCAGCTCCCAGTGATGGCCCCGTTCCAGCTCCCAGTGGCATCCCCCACTCCGGCTCCCAGTGACGGCCCCGTTCCAGCTCCCAGTGGCATCCCCCACTCCGGCTCCCAGTGACGGTCCCGTTCCAGCTCCCAGTGGCATCCCCCACTCCAGCTCCCAGTGACGGCCCCGTTCCGGCTCCCAGTGGCATCCCCCACTCCAGCTCCCAGTGATGGCCCCGTTCCAGCACCCAGTGGCATCCCCCACTCCAGCTCCCAGTGACGGCCCCGTTCCGGCTCCCAGTGGCATCCCCCACTCCAGCTCCCAGTGACGGCCCCGTTCCGGCTCCCAGAGCAATCCCCCACTCCAGCTCCCAGTGACGGCCCCGTTCCGGCTCCCAGTGGCATCCCCCACTCCAGCTCCCAGTGATGGCCCCGTTCCAGCACCCAGTGGCATCCCCCACTCCAGCTCCCAGTGACGGCCCCGTTCCGGCTCCCAGTGGCATCCCCCACTCCAGCTCCCAGTGACGGCCCCGTTCCGGCTCCCAGAGCAATCCCCCACTCCAGCTCCCAGTGACGGCCCCGTTCCGGCTCCCAGAGCAATCCCCACTCCAGCTCCCAGTGATGGCCCCGTTCCGGCTCCCAGTGGCATCCCCCACTCCAGCTCCCAGTGACGGCCCCGTTCCGGCTCCCAGAGCAATCCCCCACTCCAGCTCCCAGTGACGGCCCCGTTCCGGCACCCAGTGGCATCCCCCACTCCAGCTCCCAGTGACGGCCCCGTTCCGGCTCCCAGAGCAATCCCCCACTCCAGCTCCCAGTGACGGCCCCGTTCCGGCTCCCAGAGCAATCCCCCACTCCAGCTCCCAGTGACGGCCCCATTCCGGCACCCAGTGGCATCCCCCACTCCAGCTCCCAGTGACAGCCCCGTTCCGGCTCCCAGTGGCATCCCCCACTCCAGCTCCCAGTGACGGCCCCATTCCGGCACCCAGTGGCATCCCCCACTCCGGCTCCCAATGACGGCCCCCACTCTGGCACAAAGTGACAGTGGGGAAAGCAGGCAGCATAATCAAAGACCCCTCCCACCCGGCTTACTCACTCTTCCAACTTCTGTCGTCGGGCAGGAGATACAGAAGTCTGAGAACACGCACGATCAGACTCAAAAACAGCTTCTTCCACTGTTACCAAACTCCTATACGACCCTCTTATGGACTGAGCTCATTGACACTCATACACCCCTGTATGCTTCACCCGATGCCGGTGTATTGTAGTTACATTGTGTACCTTGTGTTGCCCTATTATGTATTTTTGTTTATTTCCTTTTCTTTTCATGTACATAATGATCTGTTGAGCTGCTCGCAGAAAAATACGTTTCTCTGTACCTCGGTACACGTGACAGTAAACAAAATCCAAATCCACTCTGGCTCCTAGTGATGGCTTCAAACCAGCTCCTATTGGACTTGTCCTGATGGAGTTCACTTCAGATATGCTCTCTTTAAATTAAATGCTGCTTGAATAAATATGGGACGGGATTCTCCGATCCCGCGTCGGGTCGGAGAACCGCTGGAGGGGCGCGAGAATCACGCCGCGCTGCTCTGACGGCGGGCCGCCGATTCTCCGGTGATCAGAGAATCTGCGTCAATCGCGCCTGCGGGGTCGCCGCCGCGCCAGTCGGGGGCCTTTGAAAGCGATTCTCCGCACCTCAACGGGCCGAGTGCCCACCGAGTTCGGCCGAGTCCCGCCGGCGTGGGTCATGCATGGTCCTACCCAGCAGGACCTTGGAGTTCTGGCTGCGGGGGCCATCCTGATTGGCGGGGGGGGGGGGGGGGGGCAGGGGGATCTGACTCCGGGGAGAGCCTCCACGGTGGCCAGGATCGCGATCGGGGCCTACCGATCGGCGGGCGGGCTAATTCCGGTGAGGGCTTATGTTCCGCTGCGCCGGACACCTGTCAGGCTCTGCCATATTGCCCAGGGGCTGGCGCGGAGATGGCAACCCATGCGCATGCACGGACCCGCGCCGGCCGTGGCACGCATGCGCAGACCCGCGCCGGTTGTGGCGCGCCGGCTTTCGAACCCCGGAGCAGCGGACCCCACTCCGGCGCCGTACTAGCCCCCAGGAAGGGGTGTATGTCTGGGGCTGGAGGCCCTTTGACGCGGGAATCGCTCGCGCCGCTTTTGTCGCCGGCGTCAGTACTTGGCCGCGGGATTGGAGAATCACGGCCATGGTGCCCCAATTCGCTACAATGTCATTTACCTTTCAGTGGCTACCTCCACACAATGAAATCATTATTTCAACGGACAGTGTGCATCATCTTATCCTAGGATTATGAAGCATTTGGGGGTTTCATTTCACATAACATTTTGACATTTCCTGTCTCGGTTATTTGAGATAAATTATATGTCATATTAATTTAGTAGCCTCTTTGTTTTCAGAAAGTGTTCACCATACCTTGTACAGCATTGGCAAAATTACCAGCCAAATTTTCCATGAGATATATTTTTTACATCCAGTGAATTTACTGTAGTACTCACTTTAAATTGCACTGTTGGGGGTGTGGGGGAGGTTGTAGGCTCAGTGGGCTAAATGGCAAGTGTGTGGATCAGAATATTGCCAAAAGCAGTGATTTAATTCCCATTCCAGCTGAGATGGATTTGGGATCTGTCTGTTCCATGTTTGCTGCGGGTGGTGCTACTCATATTTAAAATAATCAATAACCAATTAATCAAAACAAAATGAACTGAGGGATAAATTAAAGGAGTAGCCCCTGAAAGGGATATTGTGTTAAATAGAAGACAAATCACGAAAGAAAGTTGAAATGTTAAATCAAAATATGGTTCAGGGGGTCAATAAAGCACCCCAGTTCCCGTGGTGCCCATTGGGCACAGAAGGCTTTGATGGTGCCAGTAGATACTGCATGCTCTCTCTCTAGGGACATCTGGCTGGGACTATAATCACGGTAGAGGGGCAGGCAGTCAGATCGGACGACCCCCTCGGTCACCCGCTGCCTTGACCTGTTAATGGAAAGTTTAGCCAGGTCCAGGAGCGAGTTCATGAAGAGGTCCTCCTCCTTCCCCACCCCTATCCACACAGTAGATCAGGAGGGAGTGGTGCTACTCAAGCCACATAACCAATTATCTCTCTGATAGAGAGATACACCCAAGACACCTAATGGACCATGGCTAATTACCTTCCAACCTATTGCACTGAAGTGCCAGCCTGAGTAATGTGTTCAAGACTCTGGATTGTGCTTGAAGCCACAACAGTCTGCCTGAGGACTCAGAGGTCAGTGTTCTGACAACTTGACCGATTAATTCAATACCAAATATTGGAATGTTTTCCTGAGCTATTAATTTGATGAGATAGATGGAAGGGCTAGAATCTTTAAGAATACCATCCCATTAGGTAGATGGACAGAATAAAATCTGCAGAAGAAATGGCCTCTCTTTAGTTCCATGTTTTATCTTTTCAAACTGGAAATGGACTTCCAAGCTCCTGTCCCTAATTTAAGGAGTGCTTTGGTGTCCTCTCCACAAGCTGAGTTACAGGGTGGGTAGAATTCACCTACAGGAAATTTGCATCTGAGAGTCAGGCATTCTATAGGAATTAGGCAAGAACTCATGCTTGATGCTTCAGTGCTTAATTCCAGACGAGGCTTTTATAATTCAAATTATAATAATAATGAAACTAAGCTAAATAGTCCTTGGCATCCATGTACTGCCAAATGGAACATCTCACCAAATGATAAATTCAAGATGGAAAGATCTGTAAACAATATATCCACTTTGGTAAACTAACAGTTAGCTTCTTCCATGTGAGTGAACTAAGACATGGGCAGGATCTGTGCAGTAAATGAAGAACATGCACATTTCACTCAATGCGAGTGAAATTCTATGCATCATCACTGCTCCACACTTTCTCCCTTTAATTTTGGATTCTGAGCAGGCGTTTGATGATGTGCCATGCCTAACATCAATTAAACCAATTCAGAAACTATGGTTAATCTATGGTGTGATTGCCTTCCAAGGAACTAGTTCAGGGTTTCAATTCTTAGGAGTCCAGCTTCAGACATCTTGTCATCCCTACTGTGCCAACTTTTCTCCCATTTCAAAGTAGTTTGTGAGAGCATGGGTAGGGGAGCCCAGCTCCTTTATTCCCTTTTGATGTTATAACTTGATTATTTTAGTCAGCCTACTTTAACTTCCGCAGGTGGGCTCAGACCAGGTACCAACATTTGCTGTTAATCCTGATTACTGGATAGTGTTTTACAGCTGGTGCCTTTGTTAAAGATCTGCGGAATGCTAATGTTGCTTATTTCACTTCTGGACTGTGCACCATAGGAGCGTACCTGGATCTGGATCTCTTCTCACTCAAGTATCGATTTTGGGTAGTGAAGTCACCAGTAAACTTGAATAGAATCATTCACTAATCAGATTGCTAATTTGCTATTTGATATGAACCCACTTTTGCAACATACAGGAGAATATAATTTTTTGGAGAACATGTTCCCTCTGTGATCACTTTCACATTCCCTATGTCTTAGCCAATTGCTCCTTTACCTGGCTCAATTTTAATAATTCCCCCTAGGGCGCGATTCTCTCAAAAGGGAACAAAATCCCATAGTGAGCACGTTTAGCCGCTTGTTTCTCGGCGCTCGTAGTGCCGAGAACCACATGGCAGCTCAATGCGACTCGTATAGTAGAAGGGCCCTGGATGGGGAACGTCTGGCCGAGGCCGCACATAGCCCCTTTTCTACCATTTTTAAATGGCGTCCCAATCTCCGAGACCCCCGAAACATTCCCGACCTTCCCCCTCCTGCCCAAATGCACTCACAGAAACAGAGAATGCCGGAAAATCCCGGCAATTCTGTCAGCATCTGCAGAGAGAAAAAATAGAGTTAACACCTCAGGTTCGTTTGACTCCAGGCTCGAAATGTCAACTGTTTTCTTTCCCTACAGGTGCTGCCACACCGGCTGTGTTTTTCCCAGCATTCTCTATTTTTGTTACAGATTCCAGCATCTGAGCTATTTTGCTTTTATTGCAGAACCACTGACTGATCGATCACAACATTTTGCTGTTAGACTGCTATGCCTCTGCAATCCAGCGAAATTACGCTAAATAGCCCAATTAGAAATAATCGTCTTGTGAGGAAGGAGAATGTTCAGGTTACGGTCAATATGGTTCTGTTTCGGTGGTCCCTTGAAGTTATGGGTGGCCATTGTTTTATTGTGACCCATCCAGTTACAGGCTTATTATTAATTGTGGTTCTTGATTTGATTTGCGTTTTTTCCCCGTCAGACTCTTCATCCCACTTGTTTCCTTTCTTCCCGGAGTTTCTGATTCTCTTTTCCCCTTCAACTCACTTCATCCCCTTAGTTTCCCAGAACTTATCTGATTCCTGCAGTACTCTGCACTATTCCTGATTCATCAAGACGTCTCCCAATTTTGGATATCCCGTTGTACGTATCTGTATTTTTCACTACGAAATATTAATGTGCTGCCAGCTTTCTTCTTTGGTTTGGAAGTTATTTGTTAAAAAATAGACTTATTTTTCAACTCTACTTATTAAAATATTTCTAAGGTTTTATAACAATTATTGACAGCATTTATGTGAAAAGGCACAATACTTAATCTTAAGAAAGATCAAGTCATTATCCGTATTAAAACCGCTTACCAGGGAAGATATAACGTTAGTCAAGCAGTGTACAGATTTTCTACTTAACTGATCAAAGTTTCTCAGGTTGCAACTTATGTCAAGATCAACATGAACAACTTGCCGGTTATTAAGAAGGTACGAGTGCCTCTGTATAATCCCGATTATCATTTGATCTCACCAGACCGTCTTTTTTTCAACCATGAGGGCAGGTAATCTAAGCCGGGATCTCGGTGAAAGTCACTGTCCCAGCCGATTATTGGGAGGTGTGTAAGCAACTAGCATTCAGCATCCTCTTCATTTTCTCCCCTCTTATGGGGGGGGGCTGCCTCTGGGTTTCACCTTGCAGCTTGCCAAAGCCCAGAGTTCACCGAAATGGGGACATCAAACATGTGGTTCTGTACATTGGTGCTCAAGCCAGCTGTGCCCATTAATCCACCCTAAATTGTTGATAACTTTGCGGATTATGATAGCTCTTGCACCTTGGTAGTTCGGGTATCTGTGACTGTGCCAGACAGGAACAATAGCGAATGCAAGAGCCAGTGAAGAATTCAGGCCTAATTTAGTGACACACTCTAGTCCAGCAGGGATCAACTGTTCTTGCCTAACTCTGCCAGAGAACAGTATGTATAATGCTTTGCAGATAAGCAACAATCTGTTCAATCATCTGAACATATTGGTTGAAGACAAACACATTTCCACGGAACATGACACAAATGTTCTGTAACCTCTGCTGGACTGTTAAGGGTCGGAAAACAAATCACCACTTTGCTCAATCAAAGCTGTACACACAACAATTCAATCATGGAAACTGTCAGTTTAGTAATAAAGTAACATAATGCCTATAGCACCAGGCTAGATCTGTGACCTCTTTTTACAATGCTGTGGACTCAGGAATAGTGTGATAATATCAGTAGTTTCCCATTTCCTCAGAACTGTTTTCAATACTTGGAATGCCATCATACTGTAACTATCGCTTTTTGTTTTATTGCCAATTCTTGCGACTGTACATAAACTTAGATTTAGATTTATTGTCACGTGAATCGAGGTACAGTGAAAAGTAATGTTCTGCGCACAATCCAGGCAGATCCTTCCATGCATGAAAAAAATAGAGGACGTACGATGAACACACAATGTAAATATATAGACATGACCATCGGATAAAATATATGGAGTATAGTACTAACAACAGTAGAGAAGAACTTACCAAGAAAGGAAAGTGGGTGATGGAATTTATGCTGGATGGCAGCACAAAACGGCACTAACTAATCCGGAGCCTGCCTTATACTCAATGAAGCCCATGGAAATGAAAATTGTACAGTGGTTGCTGATTCACTGTTTTGTTGCATAGTCAAGCAAGACATATTTCATCCTCATTGTTTACCTGATCTCAGTAAATTCTGTATATTAAAATAATAATTGCACTCAATAAATCACTGCAACAATCATATAACTTGGAATAATAAGCAAAAATCACACAAACCACATACTACAATCATAATCCAATACAACAGCTTGCCAGCTGCATGTACCACAATATTAATTCTCAGAAATAGGAAATAGGAAGCAAAATACTGCAGATGTGGAATCTGTGACACTAGGAAAACCTGGAAATAATGTTGCAATACAAAAATAATTAAACTAGTTCATACTGCAAATGTAGGCTCACTGGTGGAACTCATCCTGACGACATGTCCACACCTGACACATTAACTTGTTTATTCGCTCTTCAGAAGCCGACTACCTGCTGACTATTTAGAACCAAAGAATTGCAGAAGGAGGCCATTCAGCCTTGATCCTCTGAAAGAGCCTGCCCTATCTCAGTAAACTCATAACCCCACCCAACCTGCACCATTGGACACTAAGGGGCAATTTTAGCATGATCAATCCACCTAACCTGCACATCTTTGGGCTGTGGCAGGAAATTGGAGCACCCGGAGGAAATCCACGCAGACAGATCGAGAACATTCAAACTCCACACAGAATGTTACCCAAGGCCGGAATTGAACCGGGTCGCTGGCACTGTGAGGCAACAGTTCTAACCACTGTGCCACCGTGGCAATTTCTTGTAGCCTCTGCTTTTGGTTCATTCTCAACCATGTGTGTGATTATAAGTTAGCTCTCTTTACTTCTTCACTTTAAAATATTTTTAAAGTTTATTATGGGACATCCATTTTTATACACAGACTGCAAAGACCATGACGTGATATCAAATTTAAAGAATTGACAAACCCAACACTCCTAGCTTATATTGGACTTGTGTTAGTCGAACCCTTGTCTGGTATCCTGCCTGCAATCTGGAGGTTGCTGGAAGCTGAGCTTTTTCATTGCTCTAATGTAATATGCAGTGATGGAGGAGCTGAGAGCAGCACACGTGCTCTGCACTTTTATCTCAAAATTGCACTTTCAGTAGGTTTAGAGCATCTTCAATTAGTATTTAAAACAGGACAGCAGTCAATCTGAAATGTATTATGACCATATAAGAGTTGCAATTAAAAAAATTACTGGCATCATCAGTACCTCTTTTCATTGAAAAATCAAAATTGCAATTTTCCCATCATTATTTATGCTTTTATGCGAATGAAGTGGGAATCCTCAACACATCATCAGGGAACACGAAGTTAGCAACATAAGGAAGCTTTTGTTAATTCCTTTTTACCTAACTATATCCTCTCACAAAATATCGCTTTCATGTCCTGGGGGGGGGGGGGGGGGGGGGGGGGGGGGGGAAGGACTGTTAACTACAGTCAAGTTCCACAGGAATCAGACATCTCCCACCCTACCCCACCCACATGAATTAAGTGGCCATCCTTGAAATGGAAGCATGGGCAGTGATTGCCATTGTGGTGTTATGGCTGCCAAGTACAATTCCATTCTCACCCATCGGGGGTATTTTGCACTCCTGTTTTTGGGAGGGGCGGGAGCGGAAACAGCAGGGGGGCGGCGGAGAATAGCGCGGGAGTCCAAAACTGCTTTTACACCGGTACAATTCCCCATTGTGTTTGGCCCCGTCCCATTTGCATCATTTAAGTGTCACCATCAGATACTCCCCATGTTAAATTGTCCATTCGTAGGAGGTCAGGTAATGTGAACACAGGAGCGGCTGTATTTTCACGAGCTCTGGCTGTGCTCATATTTTAGAACAAAGAAAAGTACAGCACAAGAACAGGCCCTTTGGTCCTCCAAGCCCGAGCCGATCATGCTGCCCGTCTGAACTAAAATCTTCTGCACTTCCGGGGTACATATCCCTCTATTCCCATCCTATTCATATATTTGTCAAGATGCCCCTTAAACGTCACTATCGTCCCTGCTTCCACCACCTCCTTCGGTAGCGAGTTCCAGGCACCCACTACCCTCTTTGTAAAAAAACTTGCCTCGTGCATCTCCTCTAAACCTTGCCCCTCGCACCTTAAACCTATGCCCCCTAGTAATTGACCCCTCTGCCCTGGGAAAAAGCCTCTGACTATCCACTCTGTCTATGCCCCTCATAATTTTGTAGACCTCTATCAGGTCGCCCCTCAACCTTTGTCGTTCCAGGGAGAACAAACCTAGTTTATTCAACCTCTCCTCACAGCTAATGCCCTCCATACCAGGCAACATCCTGGTAAATCTTTTCTGCACTCTCTCTAAAGCCTCCACATCCTTCTGGTAGTGTGGCGACCAGAATCAAACACTATCCTCCAAGTGTGGCTTAACTAAGGTTCTATACAGCTGCAACATGACTTGCCAATTTTTATACTCAATGCCTCGGCCAATGGAGACAAGCATGCCATTTTCCTTCTTGACTACATTCTCCACCTGTGTTGCCCCTTTCAGTGACCTGTGGACCTGTACACCTAGATCTCTCTGACTTTCAATACTCTTGAGGGTTCTACCATTCACTGTATATTCCCTACCTGCATTAGACCTTCCAAAATGCATTACCTCACATTTGTCAGGATTAAACTCCATCTGCCATCTCTCCGCCCAAGTCTCCAAACGATCTAAATCTTGCTGTATCCTCTGACAGTCCTCATCGGTATCCGCAATTCCACCAACCTTTGTGTTGTCTGCAAACTTACTAATCAGACCAGTTACATTTTCCTCCAAGTCATTTATATATACTACAAACAGCAAAGGTCCCAGCACTGATCCCTGTGGAACACCACTAGTCATAGCCCTCCAATCAGAAAAGCATCCTTCCATTGTTACTCTCTGCCTTTAATCCAACTTTTCATCCTGGTGCACATTTCATATTTATTTGCCTTTTCTTGGCGTGCATGGCTTGTGCTACGTCCCAAGATGTGTTTGGTCGGTGTTATTTCAAGAAAGAGCCAAGATAAAATGCTGAAATCCTCGTTTATTCGTGATGGCGAGAGTGGGCAGGGGTGGGCCCTGCCTGCAGTGCCACAGTTGCTATTGAGCGGCCCTCGCCTTAGCGGTGTGGTGTGCATTGGATGATGGCTGCTAAGGGAGATGTCCTCCTGACTGAAAATCGTGGCTCTGTGGTGCAGGTTGTCAGGGCTCACTTCCAAGAATTTTGGGGTATTTTTGTGGAGGCAATGGAGGTGCAGGAGGAGGTTCTTGCACTTGAGAGAGCATTTTTCCTGATAGGGGACAATCTCTGTTCTGTTGTGATCCTGCTACATGGTCGGTCGTCCAACCTGACGGGTTCGGGAGCAGGGGAAGGGTACTGAGAGAGGCATACCACTGAGCTCTTATTATATGGAAGGTTAGTTTTGGTAACTCTGGTCTCTTCTCTTTTTTACTGCTTCCATGGGAGACCCTGGGCCCCAAGAAGAACTTAAACCTGCTGCTGCCAGTCCTCTCTTTATAATTTCCTGATTATAAGATTGATATTGGTTCTGTTCTGGGCCTAAATAGGGGTGCGATTGTGTGTTGGGGAATGTGCTGGGCCTGAATAGGGGTTCAATTGCGTGGTGGGGTATGTATGCAATTTCCCCTTAGAGCTGGAGCTCCTGTGGATTTTATTTTGGTTTTTCAGTAGTGCTGGGTCTCCTGTCCCATTCTGTTCCCCTTTATGCTGAGCCATGTTTTTATTCATTTTTCATTATGCATTTTTTGCATCTGTTTCCAATGTGTAAAATCCTAATAAATGTACTTTTTAAATAAACGTCCATTGACACTGATGTGAATCACGTCAGGTCCCCCACGATGTGCACCTGGTGAACACAGCTTCCGAAGGAGTGGGCCATGGCCCAGCAGTACCATGGCACTGCACCCAGGCACTGCCCAGGCACTGCCACCTGGTTCCGTTGGGGTGTTTCACTTTTCATTCATTGACATCGGGGCTCCCGTTAAAACAGCGCATGGACAATTTAAAATCCTAAATTGGCAGGGCAGACTCAATCAAAGCACCCCCCCCCCGCCCCGCCCACCTGCAAGGTGTCAAAAATCATGGCGGGGAAAACCGACATCGCAGCCGTCTGCGCTTCTTGCCCAAGGTGTCACTTTGCCGAAAAATGTCAAAATTCTGCCCATTATTCCCATACTCTTCACCTGATAGTGGTCAAGTCCAGAGGCTTGGCTGAATTATCATCTCTGCAGCCTAGGGGTGGAGGGGCAAGGTAAATTGTAACTACCTTCTGTCCAAGAACTGCAAAGTGATCGTGGCAAGCAACAAACCTGAACTTTCAAATTACTTTCATTTAGCATCACAGTGCATGGGTTTTTCATTGCATTGAACCACTGAGGTTAATGAGATAGCTCAGCTTAATCTGACTAAACAGAGATAGCTCATTTTTGTTTACAAAATACTGTTCATCACTCAATTGTATGTCATACCCAGCCGGAAGATTTCATAATTTCTCCTATCAGGGTTGTCAGATACAATTCATTCAGACTTTGACTGGTGAAACAATCAAAATGCACTTTCAAAAGGTGATCACTGACCCCCTTTGTCACAAGTACATTGCAATGCTGAATTCTATGATGGTGCCTAGCAGATTAAAACTTCACACAAACTACTAGATGAGCGGCATGGTAGCACAGTGGTTATCACTGTTGCTTCACAGCGCCAGGGACTTGGGTTCAATTTCCGGCTTGGGTCACTGTCTGTGCGGAGTCTGCACATTCCCCCCGTGTCTGCGTGGGTTTCCTCCGGGTGCTCTGGTTCCTTCCCACAAGTCCCGAAAGACGTGCTTGTTATGTGAATTGGACCTTCTGAATTCCCCCTCAGTGTACCGAATAGGTGCCGGAATGTGGCGACTAGGGGATTTTCACAGTAACTTCATTGGGAGTGTTAATGTAACCTTCATGTGACAATAATAAAGATTATTATTAAGGGGAGGTGGTGGTGGAATGATATTATCACTGGGCTAGTAATCCAGAGACCCGGGGTAATGCTCTGGGGTCCTGGGGTCGAATCTCACCATGGCGGAGCACATCTTAAATAATACCTGATTGGTGAACTAAGTTGGACAAAGGCCTAAGAAATCTGGGCGAGTATCTTTTGCTCTCCATTTCTCTAAACCCAACTGAATGTCACTGGAGAGCAGCATCTCTGGACTCCATGGCACGTATCTGAAGTGGAACCACAAAATCACGGCCTAGACCAATTGAGATTCCCGAGGGTGGAGGAGCAAGAGGTGGCTAGTTTGGGGGCACCAATTGGGTTGGAGGAGCTGAGCAAGGGTTTGGGGAGTATGCAGGTAGGGAAGGCCGCGGGACCGGACGGGTTCCCGGTGGAGTTCTACAGGAAGTACGTAGACCTGTTGGCCCTGCTACTAGTGAGGACCTTTAATGAGGCAAGGGAGGGAGGGACCCTGCCCCCGACAATGTCGGAGGCGACGATTTCTTTGATCCTAAAGTGGGACAAGGACCCACTGCAATGTGGATAGTACAGGCCGATCTCGCTCCTCAACGTGCATGCTAAGTTGCTGGCAAAAATGCTGGCTACGAGGATCAAGGACTGTGTCCCGGGGGTGATTCACGAGGACCAGACGGGATTTGTAAAGGGCAGGCAGCTAAACACCAATGTGCGGCGGCTCTTAAACGTGATAATGATGCCATCGGTGGAGGGAGAGGCGGAGATAGTGGCAGCTATGGACGCGGAGAAGGCCTTTGACCGAGTAGAGTGGGAGTACCTCTGGGAAGTGCTGCGTAGGTTTGGGTTCGGGGGAGGGTTTATTAGTTGGGTTAAGGTCCTTTACAGAGCCCCGGTGGCGAGTGTGGTGACGAATCGGCGGAGGTCGGAGTATTTTCGGCTGTACCGTGGGACAAGGCAGGGGTGCCCCCTGTCCCCCCTGTTGTTTGCATTGGCGATTGAACCCTTGGCCATATCATTGAAGGAGTCTAGGGAATGGAGGGGGGTGGTCCGAGTGGGAGAAGAGCATCGAGTGTCGCTTTATGCGGATGACCTGTTGCTGTATGTGGCGGATCCAGTGGAGGGGATGGTGGAGGTCATGCAGACTCTAAGGGAGTTTGGGGATTTTTCGGGCTACAAGCTCAATGTAGGGAAGAGTGAGCTTTTTGTAGTACAGGCAGGGGACCAAGAAAGGGGGATAGGCGATCTACCGCTAAGGAGGGCGGAGGGGAGCTTTCGGTACCTGGGGATCCAGATAGTCAGGAGTTGGGGGGCCCTACATAAACAAAATCTGACGAGGTTGGTGGAGCAGATGGAGGAGGACTTCAAAAGATGGGACATGTTACCGCTCTCGCTAGCGGGTAGAGTGCAGTCGGTCAAAATGGTGGTCCTTCCGAGGTTTCTTTTTGTGTTTCAGTGCCTGCCCATCGTGATCACCAAGGCCTTTTTAAAGAGAGTAGGCAGGAGTATTATGGGGTTTGTGTGGGCGAATAGGACCCCAAGGGTAAGGAGAGGGTTTCTGGAACGCAGTAGGGACTGAGGAGGGTTGGCGCTGCCGAACCTAGGGAGCTACTACTGGGCAGCAAATGTGGCGATGATCCGCAAGTGGGTTATGGAGGGAGAGGGGGCGGCATGGAAGAGGATGGAGATGGCGTCCTGTAAAGGAACGAGCCTGGGGGCGTTGGTGATGGCACCGCTGCTGCTCTCGCTGTCAAAGTATACCACGAGTCCGGGGGTGGCGGCAACGCTAAAGATTTGGGGCCAGTGGAGACAGCACAGGCTGCAAGGGGAGCCTCGGTGTGGTCCCCGATCAGGGGTAACCACCGGTTTGTCCCGGGGAGGATGGACGGGGGGTTTTAGAGCTGGCATCGGGCGGGGCTTAGAAGAATGGGGGACCTGTTCATTGATGGGACGTTTGCGAGCCTAGGGGCACTAGAGGAGAAGTTTGAGATACCCCCGGGAAATGCTTTTAGATACATGCAGGTGAGGGCGTTTGTGAGGCGGCAGGTGAGGGAATTCCCGTTGCTCCCAGCACAGGAAATTCAAGACAGGGTGATCTCGGGTGTATGGGTCGGGGAGGGCAAGGTGTCGGCAATATACCAGGAGATGAAAGAAGAGGGGGAAGCATTGGTAGAGGAGCTGAAGGGGAAATGGGAGGAGGAGTTGGGGGAGGAGATTGAGGAGGGGTTATGGGCTGATGCCCTAGGTAGAGTTAATTCCTCCTCCTTGTGTGCCAGGTTCAGCCTGATACAATTTAAGGTGGTTCACAGAGCGCACTTGACGGGGGCGAGGTTGAGTAGGTTCTTTGGGGTAGAGGACAGATGTGGAAGGTGCTCACGGTGTCCGGCGAACCATGTCCATATGTTTTGGCCATGCCCGGCACTGGAGGGGTTCTGGAGAGGAGTGGCGGGAACAATATCTCAGGTGGTGAAAGTCCGGGTTAAGCCAAGCTGGGGGCGAGCAATATTTGGAGTAGTGGACTAGCCGGGAGTGCAGGAGGCGAAAGAGGCCAGCATTCTGGCCTTTGCGTCCCTAGTAGCCCGGCGAAGGATCTTGCTAATGTGGAAGGACGCAAAGCCCCCCAGCGTGGAGGCCTGGATAAACGACATGGCTGGGTTCAAAAGCTGGAGAGGATTAAGTTTGCCTTGAGAGGGTCTGCGCAGGGGTTCTACAGGCGGTGGCAACCGTTCCTAGACTATCTCACGGAGCGTTAGAGGAAGGTCGATCAGCAGCAGCAGCAACCCGGCGAGGGGGGAAGAGGGGTTTGCCTCGGGGGTGTTTGAGCAAGAGAACACATGAAAGGTTTGGGAAACTGGCATGTACGGCAGGGAGCCAGTGTACAAAGCTCTGTAACATATCGATTTACCATGTATATATCTTGCTATGTGCGTTTTCTTTCTATTTTGTTACGAGGGGGGGGGTTTATTGTTTGTAAGAGTGAAAAATTGTGTTAAAAACTTTAATAAATATATATTTTTAAAAAAAATTTAAATCACGGAGTAATTTTAAATGCGATCATTATAGACATACCAAATGGCTTCAAAGTATCTCCCACCAATATAATGTAACTTTTTTGTTGCCAGTTTCAATCACAGAGGAGAACCACTACAGTGCAGAAGGAGGCCATTTGGCCCATTCTGCACCAACCCTCTGAAAGAGCACCCTGCCTAGGCCCACTCCCCCTCAACCCAATAACCCCACCTATCCTTTTGGAGACTACGAGACCATTTAGCATGG
The DNA here is from genome assembly GCF_047496885.1 of Scyliorhinus torazame. Lineage (NCBI taxonomy): Eukaryota > Metazoa > Chordata > Chondrichthyes > Carcharhiniformes > Scyliorhinidae > Scyliorhinus > Scyliorhinus torazame. Next base: position 129,594,951 of record NC_092722.1, read on the forward strand.
CCAATCCACTTAACCTGCACATCTTTGGACAGTGATCCAAGGTCAGAATTTAAGCCAGGTCCCTTCTGCTGTGAGGCAACAGTGATAAGGCCCAAGGCAATATAATAATTTTTTCACCAAAAAGGTCCACAACACCATATACATGGATAAATGGTGATGAGTGGGCTGGCTCAATTCCATTTGACTAATAAGCACGGGTCTGTCTAAATGTCTCAGTTAAAGAATGAATTACTCAAGCTGCAGTCATTACAACACCCACACATTTATTGAACGGCTTGATTCCTGCAACCCTGTTCTTCATAGTGGCCCTGAATGAATGAGAAGTCATGTTGTTTGAACAAGAAAAGCTGAAAGAAAAAAAAATACGACCCACTACTTGAATCAGAAAATTATTGAATTGCTGTTGCCTTGTACAATTCCCATCTTTAGAGAGAGCAGAATGAACAAGGGCAACTGAATGCTTGGACTGCACAGTCATTGAGGCCTGCGAGACAAATTACTTGGAAAAGCAATTTTTGGCAGGAAATAAATACAATGGAAAGTGAAGCTCACACAGGATGGAAGAAAATTGTCCAAAGCTGTGCAGGTTAGGTGAATACCAAATTTCCCTTAGTGCCCAAACGTTAGGAGTGGGTACGGGGATAGGGCGGGGATTGGGCCTAGGTAGAGTGCTCTTTTGGAAGGTCGGTGCAGACCTGATGGGCCAATTGGCCTCCTTCTGCATTGCAAGGATTCCATGATTCTATGAAAATACAAAAAATCTCTCAGAAATACTCGGCGACCAAGGGATTTGTGAAACTGAGCAACTAAAAGAAATTAGTATCAGTAAAGAGGTAGTTAGATTGAAGGTTGATAAATCCCCTGGACCAGATGAGCTTCATCCCAGATTGTTGAAGGAGCTGGCTGAAGAGGTGTGAATGCATTGGAGGTTATTTTCCAAAATTCTATAGATTCTGGAAGGGTTCCTGCAGATTGGAAAGTAGCAAATGTAACCCCACTACTTAAGAAAAGAGGAAAAGGGATAATGGAGAACTACTGACCTGTTAGTTTGATGTCAATAGCAGGGAAATGTTGAAATCCCTTTCTTTTTAAAAAAATATATATTTATCAAAGTTTTTTAACACAATTTTTCTCCCTGACAAACAATAACCCCCCCGTAACAAAATAACAAGAAATCGCACAGAGCACGATATATACATGGCAAAATGATATGTTTACATCGCTTTGTACACTGGCTCTCTTCCCTACTTGCCAGTTTCCCCAACCCTTCATGTTATCTCTTGCTCATCCACCCTCCCAGTCAGTCCCCCATTTTGCCCCCCCCCCCCACTCCTCCCCCCCCCTCCCAGGACATCGCCCCCCCCCCCCCCCCCCCCGGCTAGGTTGCTGCTGCTGCTGACCGACCTTCCTCTAACGCTCCGCGAGATAGTCTAGGAACGGTTGCCACCGCCTGTAGAACCCCTGCGCAGACCCTCTCAGGGCAAACTTAATCCTCTCCAGCTTTTGAACCCAGCCATATCGTTAATCCAGGCCTCCACGCTGGGGGGCTTCGCCTCCTTCCACATTAGCAAGATCCTACGCCGGGCTACTAGGGACGCAAAGGCCAGAATGCCGGCCTCTTTCGCCTCCTGCACTCCCGGTTTGTCCACTACTCCAAATATTGCTAGCCCCCAGCTTGGCTTGACCCGGACTTTCACCACCTGAGATATTGCTCCTGCCACTCCTCTCCAGAACCCCTCCAGTGCCGGGCATGACCAAAACATATGGACATGGTTCGCCGGGCTTCCTGAGCACCTTCCCATCTACCTCTACCCCAAAGAACCAACTCAACCTCACCCCCGTCAAGTGAGCTCTGTGAACCACCTTAAATTGTATCAGGCTGAGCCTGGCACACGAGGAGGAGGAATTAACCCTACCTAGGGCATCAGCCCACAGACCTTCCTCGATCTCCTCCCCCAGCTCCTCCTCCCATTTACCCTTTAGCTCTTCTACCAGCGCTTCCCCCTCTTCTTTCATCTCCTGATGTATTGCCGACACCTTGCCCTCCCCGACCCATACACCCGAGATCACCCTGTCTTGAATTTCCTGTGCCGGGAGCAACGGGAATTCCCTCACCTGTCGCCTCACAAACGCCCTCACCTGCATATATCTAAAGGCATTTCCCGGGGGTAACTCGAACTTCTCCTCCAGTGCCCCTAGGCTCGCAAACGTCCCGTCAATGAACAGGTCCCCCATTCTTCTGATTCCCCCCCCGATGCCAGCTCTGGAACCCCCCGTCCTTCTTCCCCGGGACAAACCGGTGGTTACCCCTGATCGGGGACCACACCGATGCTCCCATTGCACCCCGGTGCCGTCTTCACTGGCCCCAGATCCTTAGCGTTGCCGCCACCACCGGACTCGTGGTATACTTTGTCGGCGAGAGCGGTGCCGTCACCAACGCCCCCAGGCTCGTTCCGTTACAGGACGCCACCTCCATCCTCTTCCATGCCACCCCCTCTCCCTCCATAACCCACTTGCGGATCATCGCCTCATTTGCTGCCCAGTAGTAGCTCCCTAGGTTTGGCAGCGACAACCCTCCTCGGTCCCTACTGCGTTCCAGGAACCCTCTCCTTACCCTCGGGGTCCTATTCGCCCACACAAACCCCATAATACTCCTACCTACTCTCTTAAAAAAGGCCTTGGTGATCACGATGGGAAGGCACTGAAACACAAACAGAAACCTCGGAAGGACCACCATTTTGGCCAGCGAGAGCGGTAACATGTCCCATCTTTTGAAGTCCTCCTCCACCAACCTCGTCAGATTCAGTTTATGTAGGGCCCCCCAACTCCTGGCTATCTGGATCCCCAGATGCCGAAAGCTCCCCTCCGCCCTCCTCAGCGGTAGGTCCCCTATCCCTCTTTCTTGGTCCCCTGCCTACATTGAGCTTATAGCCCGAAAACTCCCCAAACTCCCTTAGAGTCTGCATGACCCCCCACCATCCCCTCCATTGGATCCGCCACGTACAGCAAGAGGTCATCCGCATATAGCGACACCCGATGCTCTTCTCCCCCTCGGACCACCCCCCTCCATTTATTAGACTCCCTCAATGACATGGCCAAGGGTTCGATTGCCAATGCAAACAACAGGGGGGACAGGGGGCACCCCTGCCTCGTTCCTCGGTACAGCCGAAAGTACTCCGACCTCCGCCGGTTCGTCACTACACTCGCCACCGGGGCTCTGTAAAGGAGCTTAACCCAACTGATAAACCCTCCCCCGAACCCAAACCCTACGCAGCACCTCCCAGAGGTACTCCCACTCTACTCGGTCAAAGGCCTTCTCTGCGCCCATAGCTGCCACTATCTCCGCCTCTCCCTCCTCCGATGGTATCATTATCACGTTTAAGAGCCGCCGCACATTAGTGTTTAATTGCCTGCCCTTTACGAATCCCGTCTGGTCCTCGTGGATCACCCCCGGGACACAGTCCTCGATCCTCGTGGCCAGTACTTTTGCCAGCAACTTAGCATCCACATTGAGGAGCGAGATCGGCCTGTACGATCCACATTGCAGTGGGTCCTTGTCCCGCTTTAGGATCAAAGAAATTGTCGCTTCCAACATTGTCGGGGGCAGTGTCCCCTCCTCTCTTGCCTCATTAAAGGTCCTCACAAGTAGCGGGGCCAACAGGTCTACGTACTTCCTGTAGAACTCCACCGGGAACCCGTCTGGTCCCGGGGCCTTCCCCGCCTGCATACTCCCCAAACCCTTGCTCAGCTCCTCCAACCCAATTGGTGCCCCCAAACCAGCCACCTCTTGCTCCTCCACCCTCGGGAATCTCAGTTGGTCTAGGAATCGCCTCATCCCCTCTTCCCCCGCTGGGGGCTGGGATCTGTACAGCTCTTCATAGAAGGCCTTAAATACCTCGTTTATTTTCGTCGCACTCCGAACCATGGCTCCCCTTCCATCTTTGACTCCCCCTATTTCCCTCGCTGCCATCCTCTTACGGAGCTGGTGTGCCAGCATCCGACTAGCCTTTTCCCCATACTCGTAGGTTGCCCCCTGCGCCTTCCTCCACTGTGCCTCCGCCTTCCCTGTGGTCAACAGGTCAAACTCCGTCTGGAGCCGTCGCCTTTCCCCAAGTAATCTTTCCTCCGGGGCCTCTGCATATCTCCTGTCCACTCTCAAAATCTCCCCCACTAACCTCTCCCTTTCCATGCCCTCTGTCTTCTCCCTATGAGCCCTGATGGAGATTAGCTCTCCCCTGATCGCCGCCTTCAACGCCTCCCATACCACACCCACCCGCACCATCCCGTTGGCGTTGGCCTCCAAGTACCTTTCGATACACCCCCTCACATTCCCACACACCACCTCATCTGCCAGCAGTCCCACATCCAGCCGCCACAGAGGGCGTTGGTCCCTCTCCTCTCCCAGCTCCAGTTCCAGCCAGTGCGGGGCGTGGTCTGAAACGGCTATGGCCGAATACTCCATCCCCTCCACCCTCGGGATGAGCGCCCTGCCCAGAACAAAAAAATCTATCCGGGAGTAGGCTTTGTGCACATGGGAGAAAAAAGAGAATTCCCTGGCCTGCGGCCTTGCAAACCGCCATGGGTCCCCTCCCCCCATCTGATCCATAAACCCCCTAAGCACCTTGGCCGCCGCCGGCCTCTTTCCAGTCCCATTCACCTCCCCGTGTGGGAGTCTCCCAATCAATATACGTTCCTTCGTACCTCTTCCCGCCTTTCTTCCCGCGCGCGGGGAAAACCCCGCACTTTCCAAAGCCCGCCCCACCCCCTCTGGCGCAGCTCCTGTCGCGGCCTTGTCTCTCTCCCCCAGCCCATGTAACATTTCCTGCGCATGATTGACCCCCTATATACAACAACCATCACACATCAAACCTCAAACATCCCCCCCACCCTCACAAACCCTCAGTTAAGAGTCCAACTTTTCGGTTTGTATGAAGGTCCACGCCTCTTCAGGTGTTTCGAAGTAATAGTGTTGGTCCTTGTATGTGACCCACAGTCGCGCTGGCTGCAGCATTCCGAATTTCACTCCTTTCCGGTGCAACACCACTTTGGCCCGGTTGAAACCCGCTCTCCGCTTTGCAACCTCCATGCTCCAGTCCGGGTATATTCGGATCTCTGCATTGTCCCACTTGCTGCTCCGCTCCTTCTTGGCCCATCTCAGGACCCTCTCTCTGTCCGTGAACCGGTGAAATCTCACCATCATCGCCCTTGGCGGCTCATTTGCCTTGGGCTTCCTCGCCAGCATGGGTGCCCCGTCCAGCTCCAGCGACCTCGAAGGGGCCTCCGCTCCCATCATCGCCCCGAGCATCGTGCTCGCGTATGCCCCGGCATCGGCCCCCTCCACTCCTTCAGGAAGACCCAGGATCCGCAGATTCTTTCTCCTCGACCTGTTCTCCACGTCTTCGAGTCTTCCCACCCACCTCTTGTGTAGCGCCTCGTGCTGCTCCACTCTCACCGCCAGGCCCAAGAGCTCGTCCTCATTCTCACTGACTCTTTTCTGTACCTCCTGGATCTTTACCTCGTGGGCCTTCTGGGTCATCCCTAGTCCTTCAATTGCCGACAGCATAGGCGCCAGCATCTCCTTGCGCAGCTCCTCGAAGCAGCGCTTGATGAACTCCTGCAGCTCCGGCCCGCACTCCGCTTTGTCCCCGGCTGCCGCCATTTTGTTTTTTTCCCCCTCGCTTCTCCCGCTGCTCCAATGCCGCTTTTTTGGCCGTTGCATTTCTGGTCCGGTCCATAAAAGTTGGAGGGGGACCTCTCTCTTCCCTTCCCCACAGGTTGTCTTCGAAGAAATTCCGTTGGGGCTCCTCTAGCGAGCCCGAAAGTCCATAATAGCGGTAGCTGCCAAATTGTGCAGCTTAGCTCCGCATAGCTGCAACCAGAAGTCGAAATCTCTTTCAAGGATGTGATAACTATGCGTTTGGAAAAGAATGGCAAAATTGTACGAGTCAACATGGATTTATCAAAGGGAAATCATGTTTGACAAACATGTTGGAGTCTTTTGAGGATTTAATTTGTAGCATTGATAAAAGAGAACCAGGAATGTGGTGTATTTGGATTTTCAGAAGGCTTTTGATAAGATCCCACATAGGAGGTTAGTAGGTTAGTACGTAAAGTTAGAATGCATGGGAGTGGGGAAATATACTAGCTTTGATTGTTCATGAAACACGAAGGGCGGGATTCTCCGTTAGACGACACCAAAATCAGGAAAGACCACTGGGGGAGAATCGGTTCCGGCAGCAACATCCTGGCAGGCGCCGATTTGACGGCAAATTGCAATGCTCCAGCACCTCAACAGTGGCATCAATGCGTTTCACTCTGCATGTACTGTAGACACCATTTGCATTTCATTTGCGAGCCCGACCCGGTATTCTCCAGGGCCTCTGCGATTCTCCGCCTCCGATGGGCCGAGTTCCCGACGGCATGGTTCACTTGTGTTTGTGTAGGGCGTCACGTAGGTATATGTGTAGGACGGCACGGTAGCACAGTAGATAGCACTGTTTCTTCACAGCGCCAGGGACTCTGGTACGATCCCCGGCTTGGGTCACCGTCTGTGCAGAGTCTACACATTCTCCCCGTGTCTGTGTGGGTTTCCTCCGTCGCTCTGGTTTTCTCCCACAAGTCCCGAACGATGTGCTGTTAGGTGAATTGGGCCTTCTAAATTCTCCCTCAGTGTACCCGAACAGGCACCGGAGTGTGGCGACTAGGGGCTTTTTACAGTAACTTCATTGCAGTGTTAATGTAAGCCTACTTGTGACACTAATAAAGATTATTATTTTCTTTTTTTAAATCATGAAACCGGCATGATGGCTGCTGAGGGAGAGAGAGGATGTACGGAAGGTGTCCAACATCTCCATAGTTTTCTGACAGTTGTGCAGCTGGCCCGGGGGCTTCTGCCAGGGCCCGGGCGAGTAGTGGGCATGGCCAGGAGGTGGCCGTGGGGTCGGGGTGGACGGACACGGAACACCATTGCCGCAGCCGGCAAGGCAGCCATGCAGCTGCGCACGCCGCTGACAGCCCACTTTGAACCTAGTGCCACGGGTCACATAGGTGTCCACCCAGGGCACCCCCCTGGGTGCCCTCTATCCCTAGCCGACCCATCAGCTGTATGGGCGCGCTCCAGCACAACCAGTGCCATCTTGTTGTCTGGGATAAGTGTGTTTAGGGAGTGTAATGTGTATGTGCGGCTGCAGCTTGTCAGCCTCCCGAGTGTCGATCACGGACTCGGCGAATCCCGCACCGTTTTCCATTGGAATCGAATGTGTTCCACATGGCACTGGTGCTAGCCCCTCAACGGTAGCGGAATCTGTCCAGGTGCGCCGCCGGTTTTTCGGTCGTAAAAGTCCACGGATTCTGCATTGGCGTCAACACTTTGTCTCAGAAACGGAGAATCCAGCCCTTTGTCTCAGAATGGAGAATTCTGCACTAAATGTTAGCAAACTGGTGCAGCAACAATTAGGAAGGGGAATGGTATGTTGCCCATCACCTTGAGGGGAATTGAATGCAGGAGTAAAGGTGTCATGCTGCAATTATATAGTAATGTGTACAGTTTTGGTCCTGTACTTGCCATAGAGGGACTGCAACAGAAGTTGGGATCCTGGGATGTCAGGATTGTCTTATGAGGGGAAATTGGGGAGCCTGAGTCTGTATTCCCTTGAGTTCCAAAGATTGAGGGGTGACCTAACACACAATCTCTTCAAAATCATGAAACTGGATTAAAGAGAGGTTCCGCAGTGAGGAGTTGGTTGCTTTCGGAGTTCTTCCCTTCATTTTACTGTGAAAAATAATTTTGAAAATAACATTCTTCCTTTATCTTTAGTTTTTTTGTTCATTCATGGGATGTGGGCATATCTGACTGGGGTAGCAGTTATTGTTCTTCCCAAATTGCCTGTCAACTGAGTGCCTTGCCAGCACATTTCAGAGGGCAGTTAATTGCTGTGGGTCTAGAATCACATACAGGACAAACTTCCTTCCCTAAAGGGCATCAGTGATCCAGATGTCTTTTTACAACAATGGTTTCATGGTCATCATTAGATTTATTGAACTCAAATTTTACCATCTACCGGGGTGAATGGTCTCCAGAGTATTATCCTCGGCCTCCTGATTACAAGTCCAGCGACATTGGAACAATGCCACTGCTTCCACCTTGTAACTGCTTCCAAATCTCCCAAGCAGGTGCGGAGTAGTCAATAAAAATTTGCTTTTTGTCTCCTCCGCAAACCATAGAATGCCTCCAGTGCAGAAGGAGGCCATTCGGCCCATCGAGTCTGCACTGACCCTCCGAAAGAGCACCTACCTAGGCCTAATCCCCAGCCCGATCCCCTGTAAGTGCACCTGACCTAACATTAAGGGGTAATTTAGCATGGCTGATCCATAAGGCCACTAGACATAGGGGATGAATTAGGCCACTCGGCCCATCGAGTCTGCTCCACCATTCAATCATGGCTGATATTTTTCTCATCCCCATTCTCCTAACTTTTCCCCACCTAACCTGCACATCTTTCGAGTGTGGGAGGAAATTGGAGGACCCAGAGGAGAAGATGTTGGTCACATATTTGAAAGCATGATTGTAGCACAGCATATTCACGCCAAAGCTGCTTTTTATTTGGAGAAGAAGCCACATAATTCCTGAGAGAGTACCAGGACCCGGAGGTGGTCAACCCAACACGGCCATTCTCATCTCCAAAGAGGAGGGGGTGATGGAGCTCTCTACAAATCAATGGAATCAAACCATTGGGCAAAGGGAGTTTGGAGGAAGGCCCGAGTTGGCGAGATTCCAAGAGCATATATCTCCCTCCTGCAAACCATGTTGAAGGGAGTGAGCAGGGGCTGGTTTAGCACAGTGGGCTAAATCGCTGGCTTGTAATACAGAACAATGCCAGCAGCGCGCGTTCAATTCCCCTACCAGCCTCCCCAAACAGACGCCGGAATGTGGCGACTAGGGGCTTTTCACAGTAACTTCACTAAAGCCTACTCGAGACAATAAGCGATTATTATTATTAAACCGGAGAATGTGGTGGGCAGGTAGCATTGATGGTTTTTGATGTGAAGGTTCGCAGAATTCAGGGAGAAACCAATATCTCAAAGCTGAAGGGCTTAAGGTTCAAACACTGGTTACCAGCACAGGTACACACACCTTGTTTGGGATGGAAGAGTTGGTGTGTGAGCACTTCACAGTCTCGAGACCAGCAGTCGGAGACCGAGATAGTGTAGGTCTCCGTCACTTGGGTGAGTGTTGCAAGTGATCGAGGTGCTGAGTCCCGAGGCTGATGGCGAACCTCTGGAGTTTGCAGTATGGTGACCAATATTGGACATACAGTGTGAAGTATGTGGTGATGTGACAGAGATTCCAGAGAGGTTGTGCATGTTGACCTAGGCAGTGACGATGTCTACGCAGGTCATGAGCACTGTGATGACCTATTCTCAAGACTTCTTCCATTGACAGACTGGCAAGGGTCAAACCCAGCAGCTCACTGATGCAATAATGCAAGAGAGTGATGAGGAGCTGGAGTCATATCCAGGTCCAGGTTCCTCTCAGGAAAACAGGGAGGCTCAAATGAACCTCATGGCAGCAGCTAAGCAGCTGCCGATGCCATTTTGGCTGTGCCTCTTGGGGTGATTCTGATGGGGACAGTCTCTCCTCCACCCCTCTGCCATTAACACAAACGCTGACTGGCACCTCAGTGACCGCTTGGTCTCCTGCCTAAGTGCAGGAGTCTCCCATCAAGTCAGGGCCTTCCCGGCCTCAGGCAACCAGAGATAGCCACCAAAGCCAATCCAGACTAAGGAGCATAAGGGTCAGCAGTCTGTCTCCAGAGCAGCTGGCAATGAGGAGGGGAGATTCATGCCATAGCACATGTCCACCAATTAAAAAAAAACACCAGTGTCATCATTTAAGGGACAACGTAAATTATATCTGTGGGATTTTCAGTTATGTGAAAAGCCACATGGTGGATCTTTTTTATAATTTAAAGAGTAAGGTGCCTCCGAAATAGTGGCTAGCCTGTTCAGTTTGTTTATTACCTTGAAACCTTGTAATGGGATTCTTCCAGCCAGTCAGAATTCAAATATATCTTTAAAAGTTTGTTGCCTCTGTGGGAATCAAGACAAATAATTTCCTCTTGCTCAAGCAAACTACTGAACTCCCAGGAAACGCAACCAGAGCTCTGTGATAAAGTTCAAGAAAAGAACGGATCTGCCTAAATACCTGCCCTTCCCATGAAGACAGGCACCAAATGCTCCACGCTAAACCAGAAGTCACATTGTGTCTGATCTGCCAAGATTGCAAAGCTAATAGATTCATTGATAGGTCATGGTGCCTGAGATGTACATGCCCCACAGTCCCAGAGGATCATAGGTTTCTCTCCCCTTTTGAGAGACAGTGGCCTGGTGGTGATTTAACCCTGAAGGTCACCACACCTCAGGCAAGGGGCAAGGTTGAGAATGCCTTCATGAATAACCTCAATATTTTTTTTCAACAAAAAGAAAAAAAAAAGAATAACCTCAACTGGTACAGGAATTGAACTCATGCTGTTGGCATTGCTCCGCATCATGAACCAGCCTGTTCACACAGGTCTTAGAACCCTCGTAGAGGGTGCTGCTCCATTTGTATATTCGGCTGACAGTAAGTTACCATATAAAGCCCATCTGGGAAAACGCAAGTGTAATGAATGGCACCAATCATTCACTGCTCACAGCAAAATCCAAACCAGAAGCCTTTTGAAAAGATGGAGGAATTTTTTAGAAACTCGGGTGAGATTGATGAACAATAAAGCCTTTGGAGGTAAATCTCCGAAATAGAAAAGGTGTTGAGAATAAAAATGACAAGGGTAAACTTTGAATCTGACAAATGCCACTTAACAGCTCAAGGCTTTGAGCCGAGAGTTAAAAGCATAATAATAATAGAGAGAAGCACGTCATTCAAGCTTATTCAAGCTATGATGATAACACAACAACTGAAGAAAGAAGATAACAACAGCACAGGTCTTGAAGGAGATCAGTCCACAGGAAGGCAGGATAGCCAATCTGCTAGGCAGGCAAAGTTGTATAACTGTGCCCTTGTGACAGTGGGTTAGCCTGAATATTCAAAGCTGAAAATTTACCAATGATCTGTGAAGTACCAATTTTTGGGTTACCTTGCTGAACTGCCGGTAATTTTATGAATTGGAAATAATTTAATGATTCTGGAATTAACAGAAGAGAGCGAACACTGAGATGTTGTAATACATTTATGTTGCAATGCTGTCTAAAACGACCTGGGGCTCGATTCTCCGGTTGCCGACGCTAGAATTGGACACGGCGATCAGCCAGAGAATCAGAGTTCCCAACCAAATCATGGGCGGAGATGCTTTCACGATACTCCACCCCTTCCAAATCGGTGTACTCGGACAGTACGCCACGCCACGTATTGACGGCCTCAGGACATTGCCTGAGGCCTGCCCCACGATTCTTCGCCCCCGACCAGCCGAGTTCCCGACGGCGTGGATCCCATCCTGTCGAGAACTCAGCGTGGCGGCTGCGGATTTAGTCCAGTGCCACCACAGTCTAGGAAGGGCCGATCCGCGGGCGGGGGGAACTTTATTAGAGGCTGGGGCACTGTGGGAGGTGGTGCGGGGCACGCAAGATGGCTAAAGGGGATATTACTTTGTGGACCGGGTCCACGAGTGGTTCCACCGTCTAGCACAGGCGCCCACCATGCGCAAGCACGGCCATGGACCCGGCAATTCCCCGGGCCGTATCGGCAGCTAGAGCTGGTGCTCTATGCTGCCGGCATTCTAGCCCCCAGCAAAACGGGGAATCGGTGCCCATTTTCTCTGGCGTAAAACTACGCTGGCGTGGGGACATAGCCCCAGAATCGGAGAATCCAGCCCCTGGTCTCGGTTATTTAAAAAATAAGCTGAACCTTATACTGGTCTTAGCTATGCATCATGGATGTTGTTAAATCACGTGCCATGTGGCTTCGTGGAGTCCGATTTTCACTTAATTCTGATGATGATAACAAGATTCTAAATAAAAACCATGACAATTAGGAAAAGACCTACTAGTTGACCCATCCACACAACTTTGATGCCTGCTGCATTACAATAGATACACTCTCCAACCCATCAAAAGGTATGAAATCAGCTGGGAGAGGCGACAATCAGCATTCAAAACCTTAGGCTACTTAGGCGGAAAAAACCTGAGAAATTCCTCTCTCGCCCCCTCAGGTGGTCATACTGGACCAAATCACCAGTCTGCCCAGGATTAATGTTATGCGGCTGTGGTGAACATATTGTACTAACCATTCATCAATGTATTACACTGTATCATGCTGTTGCCCATGTGGGCTCCACCTCCGGACCATTGTGCGATATTACAAAGAATGTATCATGATGGTGCCCTTGTGGATTCTGCCCCTGGCTCCACCCCCTTGAGGGAAGGTATAAAGAGCAGCTGCCCTGTAGGCGGCCCTCACTTGCAGAGCAGTCGCAGGCAGGCACTGTTCTAGTCGATTAAAGCCACTGTTCACTTCAACTCGCTGTCTCGCGTGAATTGATGGTCGCATCAGTGGCATCAGCCTTTTGTTCAAGGTGATCCCTGTAGCAGTCAAAAAGCAATTCAGTTCTCGTATGAAGAAGTTCAGTGAATCAGGCGTTCAACAAGATTAACTGATGTTGTCTTGATTTGCGGTGTGATAGAATTGGCTTTCATACAAATAATATCATTTGAACTGGGTAGTAAAAGATGGTATGCTCATTTAACTATTAGAAAATTTTCTGTTTGAATGGTGAATGCAGTTTTTCGCCACAGCTGCATATTTTTAAAAAGTGGAAAAATATCGGTCTAATACCTTTCATGTATACAGATTATATGTTGGAAGTTAAAATAATATATTCCTTGTGTGTTGGAAAGAATTAAATGTTCAAGGAATCTTAAAAAAAGGGCATTACAGAATGTTGAGTATTACGAATGTGGGTGAATCAGGTGAACCACTATAAAGTAGTGCTAGTATATTTCTCAATCGAAGGGCAGTTTAAGGACACAGTAGATCTCAAGCATTCTTTGGTAGAGACTCAGCTAAAGGCAGCTTATCCAGAAGCTTAAAGTCAATAGATTGCAGTTATTGAAATATAATTCTTCAGCTTCAAATACCATTGAAGCTCAGGTTATAAATTTCTGTTAAATTTGCAAACAGTCTTCCAAACAATAAAAGGCTGAGCCAAGGTACTCATCTCGGTTTGCTCTCTTTTCATTTACAAGTTATTGTTGAGTCAGGAGTTTTTTTGGGCCTGAATTTTATGTCTCTGTATCATGCTAATTGTGGCTCAAATGTTTGCAGGATTATTTAGATAGCATTTCAGTCACATTTCAGATTGGCTCACAGAACTGCCATACCTTAGAGCAAAAGAATAACCTCAAATCGCCAGCGTTTTAAAGAGATGAATTTTCTCCCCATTGAAGGGTCACTCTGGAATACAAAGACCCCCCCCCAGGTGTTCATGGACTTCTTTGTCTGTAACATTGAGGTCATCTAATTGGTCGCCACTTCCCTTTTTTCCATTAGCCCACCAGGCTAAACTGCCCCTAAAAGCACCTTGCTACCTCCCTAGCCCTGAACTCACATCATTCTCTGGTTTCTCTCCCATCACTTTCCCCCACTGAGCTCATCTTAACCATGAGACCCACCTCCTGCTCCCTTGACGCTATTTCCATTGAACTGCTGGCCCCTCAACTTCACTTCCTGATTCCCATGCTATCTGACATGATTACCTCTTTTCTTCCATCAGGTACTGTCCCTCTCTCTCTCTCTTTGAAATCTGCTATATTGTTAACACTCTCTTCAATAAGCCAACCCTTGACTTACTCCTATTCCTGTGTTCCTGTGGGTTATGGGAATAATGGGTGTAAAATACATTGAAATGCCTGATCAGCCATGGTCGTATTAACTGGTGGAGCAGGCTTGATGAGCTGAGTGGTCTACTCCTGTTCTTATGTTCTGTTATATATCTGGGACTACATTATCACTGGTTCTGCATCATGCGATGTGTAATAACGTCAGCAGAGTGTTTGTGCAGGTTTTGGGCAGATCACCATCTTGATTGTATGAGCAACACCCTGAATAAACATCTCATTGTGCTTTACAAGAATACAGAGTATCTTCATATCTTTTCTCTTTGCAGCAAACAAAGAAATATAATAGGGATGAAAACTGATGACGAGGATAGAGGCAAATAAAAGGTTCAAAAAAATATTTTCCTCAACTAATTGTGGGACTGCATCGCGAGCAAGGGACAATTCCCGGGACTGGACTCGCACACACAAACACACATCGGACCGCTGCTGATGTGAAGGTTAAACAAATTTTTTTTAACCACAACTGTAAGAAGATTGATAGTTGGGGAAGACTTGCTTGTGTTGAAGTGAGTAGGGTCTGGACTGAATCGACAGCATATGTGGCGAAGCTACATTGGCTGCGGGGATTGGGAATTTCAAAGTTTGCTGACTCTGCACGGGCCACAAGGGGAAAGATTTCCGAGTTACACGTTTAAGAGATTGCTTGTGTCAGACTTTCCAATACAATCGGAAAGGAGGAGATGTAGACCCTAGGAGCTGGGATCCAAAAGTGGGGGGAAAACAGGCTCCATTGACGTGTTTGATGTGGATCATGAGACTTGGAATTCATGTGAGGAAAGATTTCAATTGTTTTTAATGGCTAATCAGACACCAGAGCACCGAAAGGTTGCAACATTTCTGAGCTCAGTTGGTCCTAAAACGTTAATGCTGCTCCAGAGCCTTATTCACCCAGTAAGACCAGGAGACAAGCCCTTCAGTGAACTAATGGAAATCTTGTAAACTGTTATTGATTGTAGAAAGGTTTTGGTTCTACCACCATAGTCAGGGAGATGGTGAAAATATTTTACATTTTATAGCATCATTCAGAAGATTAACTAGATATTGCGAATTTGGTACCAACACTTGATGATACTCTTCAAGACAGGCTGGTTTGCGGACTCTGCAGTGAAACTATTCAGAGGAAGCTGCTTACAGTAAGTGATTTAACTCTAAAAGCTGCCGTGGAAGTTGCCACACCAGTTAGCAACAAGAGAAGCTGCATAGATAGGGGCTGGAGCGAAGATCCACAAAAAGAGACAGAAACTGCATCAAAAGGCTGTGTCATCTTTGCCTTTATGGACCTGGAGCTATACATCTTAAAAGAGCCTCCCAGGCTGATTCAAATACTACAAATCCATCTGTAAAGAAATTTGACCTCCTGATCTGAAAATACAAATGCCTAGCTTTGTGACCTGCTGAACATTCATCTCATCTCAAGGAACAAATCTGCAAAGGTGCAACATTGTCACCATTGTACATGGATTGGACACTCAGCAGGGAAATGCTGGAGTAAATTGAATACATGCAAGAACTGTGGTAAGAAGGGTCATATTGTCAAGGTTTGTTGGGTTCACAAAACCTCTCCTAGACCAAGAAGGTGCAAGAAGAACACTACAAGAAAAACAATCTAGTTGTGTCTACAAATTAGTGAACAAAGCTCATGATCACTCCAAAGACAGTGAAACTGAGCTACTTAGAGCTAAAGCTAGGTGTTTTGGCAATGCAGGGAGATCATCAATGTTTTAGGGCGCACCCAAATCTTGAAGGTCTTGAAGCTAAAATGGAAGTGGATATGGGTGCATCAGTATCATTAATACCGGAGACAATTTATCATCAAAAGCTGAACCATCTGCTTTAAAACCATCAAATGTTATCCTAAGGATGTACACTGAAGAGGTTGTACCATTATAAGGATGCATTATGGTGAAAGTAGAAACAAATGAGCAGATGGCGAAGTTGCCTCTTCACGTTGTCCATGGGAACTTTCCTGCTCTATTTGGCATAGCATCGTTGGCTAAGATTAGACTTAACTGCAAAAGAGCAATTTGCATTAACTACTGAAGAAGTATGAGAAGGTATTCAAAGATTCACTAGGCTCTATGACTAGAGTTGAGCTACATGTAAAAGTCAAGCTAAACAGCTCACCCAAATGTCTCAAACCTCGAACCGTATCATATGAAGAAGAACTAGAAAGATTCGTAAGTACAAGAATAATTGAACCTGTTGCTACAAGTGATTGGGTGACACCAATAGTTCCTATATTAAAATAGGATGGCTCAGTGAGAATTTGTGGAGAATTTAAAACTACTATTAACCCAGTTTTGTGGGTAGATCATTATCCACTACCGCTGATTCAAGGCTTGTTTGCTGGACTTTCTAGAGGACAGAAATTCATAAAATTAATCTATCACAGGCATAGCTGTAGATGAATGTGGCTGCTGAATCACAACCGCTACTAACCATCGTAACGCACAAAGGTTTGTTTCCTTCCAGAAGACTTCCTTTTGGAATGACATCTGCACCTGCTCCTTTTCAAAGATCCATGGATCAAATTTTAAGTGGGTTCAATGGAGTGCAATGTTGTTTAAATGACATACTCATCACCGGTTCGGGTGAACAGGAACACTTGGAGAATTTGGAAGCTACCCTGAAGCGTTTACAGAGCCACAACCCCAGAGTTAAGAAGAAAAAGTGTGACTTTTTCACATCATCCATTAATGACTGTGGTGATATCATCAACAAAGACGGTTTGCACAAGGAGCCAAAGGAAATGTCAGAAATCTTAGAAGCACCACATCCTCAAAATGGACACAATTAAGTTCATTTTTAGGATTGATCAATTATTATGGTAAATTCATGCTGAAGTTAGTAACACGATTGAAACATTTACATACGTTGCAATGTGTCAAACAGCATGGCACTGGTCAGAAGAATGTGAGAGTGTATACAATGAAGTGAAAGAAACTTTATTGAAGTCAGAGCTGTTGATTCATTATAATCCAAAAATGAAGTTGCAATTAGCTGGCGATGCCTCATCCTATGGTGTTGGTGCAATCGTCTTGCACATTATACTTTCAGGGTAGGAACAGCCGCTAGCATTTGCTTAATGTACTCTTACTAGCACAGAAATTAATTATGGTCAAGGCCATGATACCTTTACGGGCATCATTTTACCCTTTTAACAGATCATCAACCCTTGACTACAATCATTGGGCTGTATAAAAGTATAACTTCTTTGACAGCTAGTAGATTGCAAAGATGATCATTGGTATTGTTGGCAAACACTCACAATATCCAGTATCGCAAGTTCGAGCAGCATACAAATGCTGATGCTTTCTCATGATTCCCATTACACGTCGAGCTTAACCCAGAAGAAAATGTTGACAATATTTTGTATATCTCACTTGTGCATACCTGTGACTTCATCTCCAGTTCAAATATATACTAGAATCTATCCAGTGATGGAGAAGGTGATGTACTTGGTCCAAAAATGAACGGTCAGACATGCATGGGAAAATCTAACCCTCAAGCACTACATCACACAAAGACTTGATTGGACAGTAGAGAACGGAGTTCTATTGTGGGGAATCTGTGTGATTATTCCTGTGTGCTTGCAAAGTAGATTCCTTGACCAACTGCATGAGGGACATCCTGGTGTGGCGAGGATGAAGGCATTGCCACACAGTTATTTTTGGTGGCTGGGATTCTCTCAAATTGAAGAGAAGTTTGGGCAATGACAACTCTCTGCAAAACGGAGGAACACTCCACTATTACAACCATTACATCCGTGAGAATGGCCGACATAGTCATGGCAGAGAGTACACATAGATTATGCTGATTCGCTGGAGGGACATATTTTCTTAGTGAATGTGACCGCACACTCAAAATGGCCAGAAGTCGGGATAATGAACTGAATAAGGACTGGGTAGACCATTGAAAAACTAGAAATATTCGCAAGATTTGGAACACCAGAGCAGATTGTCAGTGATAATGGTGCAGTTTACTTCAAAGGTGTTTTAGAGCTATTTGAAAAGGAACGATATACATAATATCAAGGCAGCTCTATATAATCCAGTAACAAATTAATTGGCTGAACGTTTGGTGCAATCATTAAAGCATTCTGCCAAAGCATCGAAGGACCAGGGGGCATTATCAAGAGTAAACACATTTCTAATGTCTTATCAGAACACTGTACATGCAAAGTTCACCAGCAATGCTGTTGTTTAAGAGGAAACTACTAACACAGTTTGATTTGTTAACTCCACCTGATACTTCAGAGATTGTCAAATGGCAACAACAAGCACAAATTTCTACAAAGCGAGTATTCACCCAGGGAGAGAGTGCTAGCTAGGAGTTTGACCACCAACAAGAAATGAATACCAGCTATGATCCCATCAAAAGTAGGTCCAATATCATACAGTGTACAGACGGATGATGAAAGAGTTTGGCGATATCATGCTGATCACTTACTTGCTGCATGAAGTGAGTTTGCAGAAACCACTCCAGAGGTTCTACCTTTAGAAGGTTTGAGAGCTATACTTTGGAACAGAGACCTGAGACAGTGACAAGTTCAGGTTCTGTTTCTGATTGGATTTGATTTATTGTCACATGTACCGAGGTACAGTGAAAAGTAGTGTTCTGCGTAGAGTCCAAACAAATGGTTCCATACATGAAAAACTTGCCAATTCTGATGATCTTCAAATGCCTATAGTGACAGATTCTGAAATAACTGCTCAAGTAGTATTATCAACAGAAATGAATGAGAACTTCTGAGGTCTCAAGTAGCCAAATTTAAGAAAACTGAATTCTACCAAAAAGGAATAGACGTCAACCACAAAGACTGCCTTACTAAATTGTAGATGTGTATAGAAATACATATTGGGGAATCTGTTGTATAAATGTTCATTGTTGTCATTGCACTAATGATGTAAAGAGGGAGGAATATTATGTATCTGGGAATACATTCTTGCTGGTTTTGCATCACATGATGTGCTGTGACGTCAGTGAAGTGTTTGCATGGGTTTTGAGCAGATCACCATTTTGATTGTATGAGCAACACCTTTAAATAAACATCTCAGCGAGTTTTAGAAGAACCCAGAGTATGGGCATCTCCATACCCTTTGCAGCAACAAAGAAATATAACATGTTCCTGCAGTGATATCATGGTTGTGCTGTAATTCACCGACTGACCACAAGGCGTCTCACTAGTATATAATGTAAAGTCAGCTGACCAGACACTGGCTGGAGGAAGTGAAAGAGGGAGCTTGCATGTGCACGATTTTGCTGTTGTTGATCTGTTGTCTTGTATATAGTTTACCTCCGGTTAATGTTAATAAATCATTTATACCTTTAACTACAAGTGTTCTTGTAATAAATTAGGCTATCTAACAAGAACATTACAGTTCCTCTCTTCCACCTCCCAAATCCATGCTCCTCTTTTCCGACACTCCCATGTTTGAATTCTTCCAATCAGGGTTTGGCCTTGCCACAGCTCTGAAATGTCTCTTATAAAAGGTCACTAATGACATCCTAGGAGATTGTGAAAAAGGTAAACAACCTGTCATCATCGTCCTTGATACTCCTTGACCTGTCTGAAAACTTTGATGACTATGCAATCTTCCTCCGATGCCTCCCCATCTCTGGATGGTGCATACCGGGTTCCATATTAGCTAACCTTAGCCAGAAAATCAACTGCATTGGGTCCACCTGCCACTGTCGCACAAGTAGCTTGGGTATTCCCCATGGACCTTTGTTCGGCCCCTCCATATTTTGCTTCCCGGGCGCTGTGAGGCAGCTTGTCTGACATCCAGTACTGGATGGGCAGAAATGGAATTCAGTCTGACAAGAAGCTCCTACCGGCAGCTAATGGCAAGCTGCCTCTACCACTGGAAAGCCCGCCATGCTGGGGGAGTGGGAAAATTCTGGCCATAGACTTTGGTTTATGCTACAAACTTCTTTCCCTAGCTGCAGACTCCATATCTCTCCAGCAACAGACTGAGGCTGAACCAGCCGGTTTGCAACACTACTAACACTGCAGATTGGTATCTTACACTGCCCGCGCAAACGGCTGGTGACATCGCCAGCGATGTCACGTGATCGGTCTCTTAAAGTGCCCCTGTTCCACTCCAAGACTGCTTGTGAGAAAACACAAGAAATACCATGCACAAAATTTTCCTCCCCCTTTAAATCTAAGGTCCCTGACACAATAAACAATGTAACACTAACAATCAATCAACAACAACAGTCAATATGTCAGACACTTCGGAGACCATCGTTCTCTATGTGATTGTTTTTGAACCTCAGGTAAACCTTTTAGTGCTTACTCCAATCTCTCGCGTATTTGGCTTGGTTTGAACGTCATCCGTGGTTGTCTTAACTGTTCTCAGCTGGACTCAATGTCTGGTTCTCAAATGAGCTGCTGCTTTCCCCAGTTGGTTCGATTAGTATCAAGTTCTCGGGAAGGTCCAGGCCGTCTTTGGCACAGCTTGATTTGAGCTCTCTGTCGGTTCTGTCTCTGACAGATTGGTTCTTGTCATCAAAAGTTGATCCACATGACCCCTCCATATTATACCGGCTGGGGTAGGAGACCAGTCCTGGAAGTGTTAAAACAATGGCAGGTATCCACTTTTTACTTGTGGTATAGTTTCTTGTCAGAACTTCTTGACCCCGGTGAAAAACAAGATGTTCGCCTTGTTCTCCCACCATATGACCTGATACTGCTGTTTGTTCCTCGACAATTAATTTTGTCTTTGCTGGATTTAGCAAATTGAATGCTGTGTGTAGTTGACATCTGGCCATTAGCAATGCCAGAGAAACTTGCGTTGTTGAGTGCGGAGAATTCCTGTATGTGAGCAGGAATTGACTCAAGCATTTAGACAATGAACCTTGCTCTCCAGTTACCTTCAACGAATGTTTCACCTTTTGTACAAAACATTCTGCCAGCCCATTAGTGGTAGGTTGATAAGGAGAGGGGCGGATGTGTTGAATTCCTTTCTCCTTCCAGTTGTGCACGAACTCTTGCAAAATTAACTGCGGTCCATTATCACTCACGAGTTGTTCAGGATAACCAAATCTCCTGACAATTCCACCCAATCGCTATTGTTTTCACCAGTGACATGTCTTCTTGATGGCAACTTCAGGCCATCTCGAGTGAACATCGACTAGAATGAGAAACATACGCCCTCAAACGGTCTGGCATAATCAACATGTACCCGTTGCCAGGCCTCTTCTGGTCATTCCCATTGGTATAATGGAGCTGATGGCGGCAGATTCCACAATTTTGTGTAAGACAAATTCATTCCCACCTTTTCCTCAATTTCAGCATCTAGCTCCGCCCACCCAAAATAGCTTCTGGCTATCTCCTTCATCCTTATACCACAGTGGCCTTTGTGTAATTGATTTAGTACACACTTTCTTAGTAGTGGTGGAGTGATGACTCTCATTTCCCAGAGGAGACAATCTGCCTGTAAGGATAATTCAAGTCTTCAAATGGAATATGGCTTTAACTCAGGGTTTGCACCTGAAGTCTTTCCTCGAAGCACCATGTTCACGAACTCTGGATTTGGATTTTGTTTATTGTCACGTGTACCGAGGTACAGTGAAAAGTATTTTTCTGTGAGCAGCTCAACAGATCATTAAGTACATGAAAGGAAATAAAATAAAATACATAATAAGGCAACATAAGGTACACAATGTAACTACATAAACACCAGCATTGGGTGAAGCATACAGGGGTGTAGTGTTAATGAGGTCAGCCCATGAGAGGGTCGTTTAGGAGTCTGGTAACAGCGGTGAAGAAGCTGTTTTTTAATCTGTTTGTGCGTGTTCTCAGACCTTTGTATCTCCTGCCCGACGGAAGAAGTTGGAAGAGTGAGTAAGCCGGGTGGGAGGGGTCTTTGATTCTGACAATACTGAATCAGTTCTTTTTTAAAAAATATATTTTATTCTCCTTTTTCACATTTTCTCCCAAATTTATACCCACCAACAATAAACAATAATCAGTAACAACCACCAACAATAAACAATAATCAGTAACAAATATGTCAATCCCCATATCAACAACAACGATCCCATCCTCCCACCAAACCCCAAACATTAGCCCGCATGTTCACACAAACAAATGACAAAAAGGAATTAGGGATCACTCATAGTCGCCATTAACACACACAGCCCCCCTCCCACCCACACGCCCCAACTAATGTTCGATGTTATCCAGTTCTTGAAAGTGCATAATGAGTATGCTCATGAATTGTACAACCCCTCCATCCTTCCCCTCAGTTCAAACTTAACCTTCTCAAGAGTCAGGAATTCCAACAGGTCTCCCCACCACGCCAGGGCACAGGATGGTGAGGTTGCTCTCCAACCTATCAGGATCTGCCTTTGGGCGATCAACGAGGCGAAGGCTACAACATCTGCCTCCGCACCCGTTTCCATCCCTGGCTGGTCCGACACCCCAAATATGGCCTCCCGGGGACCCGGGTCCAGTTTCACGTGCACCACTTTAGAAATTACCCTAAAAAGCTCCTTCCAGTAATCCTCTAGCTTTGGACAGGACCTATGAACGTGATTAGCGGGGACCCCCCCTCAACGTTCACACACATCTTCTACACCTTCAAAGAATTGGCTCATCCTTGCCCTCATGAGGTGTGCTCTATATAACACCTTCAGCTGTATCAGCCCCAACCTCGCACACGAGGTGGAGGCATTCACTCTCCGGACACCTCACACCAGAACCCCTCCTCCATATCCTCTCTCAACTCTTCCTCCCACTTTGCTTTGATCCCTTCCAGTAGTGCCTTCTCCTCTTCCAAAATACCCCCTTCTTCTGTCCCCCGTCGTCAGCACCTCCTCCAGCAATATGGAGGCCGGCTCCACCGGGAAGCTCTGTATCTCCTTTCTGGCAAAATCTCGAACCTGCATGTATCTAAACATTTCCCCCTCCTCCTGCCCATACTTCATTTCGAGCTCCTTCAATCCTGCAAACCGACCCCCAAGAAACAAATCTTTTAGTGTCTCAATCCCCTTCTCCTCCAGTTTCCGAAAATTGCCATCCCACCTCCCTGGCTCAAATCTGTGGTTTCCCCGAATCGGCATTTCCCTTGACCCTGCCCCCAACCTGAAGTGTTGGCGAAACTGCTTCCAAATTCTCAATGAAGCTATTATTACTGGACTCCGAGTATTTCGCCGGGGCTATCGGGAGCGGCGCTGTTGCTAGTGCTTTCAGTCCCGACCCCCTGCACAAACTCTCCTCCATTCTGACCCACTGGGAATCAACCCCTCTGACCCAGCTCCGCACCTTCTCCACATTCACCGCCCAGTAGTAATACATCAGGTTCGGAATACCCAAACCCCCTGCCTGCTTTCCCCTTTGCAGCAACACCTTTCTAACTCTGGCCTCCTTCCCCCTCCCCCCCCCATCTCCCACCGCCCCCCCCCCCCCCCCCCCCCCCCCACACCCGAGACACCACAAAATACTCACTCCTGTCTAGAGTTAGTTTGTACCCCGAGAATGACCCAAACACTCAAAGCAGCTCCAATATTCCCCCTATCGACACACTCGGTTCCGACACGTATAACAGCAAGTCATCGGCATATAAGGACACCCTATGCTCTATCCCCCCCGCACTATTCCTTTCCATACCCCTGAACTTCTTAATGCGATGGCCAACGGCTCAATCGCGAGTGCAAACAGCAGGGGGGACATAGGACATCTCTGTCTAGTCCCACGGTGGAAGAAAAGTATCTCGAGCTGATGTTGTTTGTGCGGACACTGGCCCTCGACTCCTTATATAGTAGCTTTACCCAGTTCACAAATCTTGGTCCAATCCCAAACCGCTCCAGAACTGCCATCAAGTACCCCATTCTACCCAGTCAAACGCCTTCTCAACGTCCAATGCCACAACCACCTCTGTTTCCTTCCCCTCTGCCGGTGTCATAACGACATTCAATACCCTTCTAATGTTTGAAAAGAGCTGCCTCCCTCTCACGAACCCCATCTGATCTTCACCTATCACCTTCGGGAGGCAGTCCTCCAGCTTACCCGCCAGTACCTTCGCCAATATTTTTGGTTCAACATTCAGAAGTGATATGGGCCTATACGACCCACACTCCGTCAGATCCTTATCTTTTTATAGCAATAGCAACAGGGAAATCGATGCCGGCCCCAAAGTTTGTGGCAACACCCCCTTCCCTATTGCCTCTTCAAACATCCCCACCATGAGGGGTGCCAGCTTATCCTTGAATTTTTTATAATATTCCACCTGAAACCCATCCGGCCCTGCCACCTTCCCCGACTGCATCCTCCCAATTGCATCCTTTATCTCCTGCCCCACTATCGCCCCTTATCTCCATGTTCGTAAACTGCACCCCTTGGTTGTCTCAGTTGGTGCACCGCCTTCCTGGGAGATAGTCGGTCAAAGCTCGCCTGTAGTTCCTTCCTCTGTTCCAGCTTCGCTGGGTCCCCATCTTCTACATAACTCCTATCTACCTCCAACATCTCATCTATTACCCTCTGCCACTCCAACCTCTCCTCTTTGTCAACCCTGGCCTTAAATGAAATCACCTCGCCCCTCACCACCATCTTTTGAGCCTCCCAGACAACTGCCTTCAAAACCTCACCCGTACAGTTGAAACCTACATATTCCTCAATTATCTTTTCAATTTTGTCAGAATCCTTGGTCCCCCAAAAGTCCCACATCTAATTTCCACCCCGGCCCCTGTGCTACCCCCTTCTCCAGTACCATATCCACCCAATGTGGAGCATGATCTGACACTGCAATTGCCGAGTATTCCGACCCCTTAACCCCAGCCAGCAAAGCCTTCCCCACCACGAAAAAGTCGATCCGCGAGTATACCTTATGGACGGCTGAAAAAACGAGTACTCCCGTTCCCTCGGGTGCAGAAACCTCCAAGAGTCCACCCCTCCCATTTCCATCATTAGCCCAGCCAACGTCTTTGACCCCCCTGATGGGACCAGCGAGGGCGGCCGTGACCTGTCCAACCTTGGCTCCTCCACCAAGTTCCAGTCCCCCCCACTATCAGTTTGTGTGTGTCCAAGTCGGGGATGGCCACAAACACCTTTTTTGCGAATCCCACATCGTCCCAATTGGGACCGTGTACACTTAACAGCGCCACTAACCTCCCCTCCAGCGCCCCCGTCTCAATCACATATCTACCCCCCTGATCTGCACCACCTTCTCCATCTGGAAGCATACTCTTTTGCTGACCATTACCGCTACCCCTCAAGCCTTTCTGTCAAATCCAGAGTGAAACACCTGACTAACCGAGCCCTTTTTAAGTCTCACCTGGTCCTTCACCCTCAAGTGAGTCTCCTGCAGCAATGCTACATCGGCTTTCAAACTTTTAAGATGCGCAAGCACACTTGACCGGACCTCCTAACCCCCTCACGTTCCACGTGACTATCCTAACTGGGAGTCTCTCACCACCCCCCTCACCCTTCTTATCCACCATCATCATATCACCGGGCCCTGCCCCATGCGCCTGACCTCCCCTATCCATTATTAACATCGAACCCCTTCCCCCCTCCCAAACCCCCCCCCCTACATTTCCTCTCGAAAAAACATCTCCCAACATCATAGATTATCATATCAATCCCTCCCCCACACTCCTCACTCACCTCGTAGGCCCATCGAAACCTGCTGACCAGGCTCCAATGTCCGCAGCCTTCCTCTCACCTCACCTCTGTTCACTAGTTGACTTTAGTTAGCTCGCGCGGGTAGCTCCCCCCGCCAAGGTATACCGTCCCCTCCCACCCAGTCCCAGAGAAAGAAAAAACAAAAACAACAATCCAACCCATACAATTCACTAAAATAAGATCTAACCGTCGCAACACAGAATGCCAATCAACCCAATCAATAACTTGAACAATGTGAGGAGAAGTAAATTCCAATACACGTCAGTAAAAAGAAAATTATAGCATTTATACATTTTCCAGCTCCGCAATCACAGTCCACAGTCTCTCTTCCAGCTCCGTTCCTCACGTCTGTCCCAAGCCTTCCGCCCTCACGAACGCCTCAGCCGCCTTTGCTATCTCGGAATAAAAGTCTTTGGCATTGTACGTCACCCTCAGCTTCGCCGGGAATATCATACGGAATCACACACCCTTT
This sequence comes from Scyliorhinus torazame, assembly GCF_047496885.1. NCBI lineage: Eukaryota > Metazoa > Chordata > Chondrichthyes > Carcharhiniformes > Scyliorhinidae > Scyliorhinus > Scyliorhinus torazame. Next base: position 129,620,945 of record NC_092722.1, read on the forward strand.
TTGTACAGTGCCGCCTTCACTCGCCCGAACGCCGCTCGTCTTTTTGCCAACTCCACCGTCAAGTCCTGGTAGATCCAAACTCCAGCACCATCCCACTGCATCTCACACTTCTGCTTCGCCCAGCTTAACACCTTCTCCTTCATGCAGTACTTATGGAAGCAGATAATTACTGCCCTTGGTGGCTCATTCACTTTGGGCTTCAGCCTTAATGACCGATGAGCTCGGTCCAGCTCGTACCGGGAGGGGTTCTCACTCTCCCCCATCAACTCCGCCAACTTCTGTTGGCCTTGGGCCCTCTGTCCCTTCGGGCAAGCCCACAATTCTCAGATTGTGCCGCCTCGAGCGGTTCTCCAAGTCCTCGAGCTTTGCTCGAAGTCCTCTCTTGATCTCCACCACCCTCCACAGCTCGTACCCCATCGAGGTGAGCTGGTCACTGTGCTGCAACACGGCCTCCCCCACTTCCTTCATCTTCTCGCCCTGCTCTCTCACCTCGGCTGATGTCTATGCCACAGCTACCCTCACCGGGGCGATTGCCTCCTCCACCAATGACTGCAATGCGACCGCCATCTCCTTCCTCAAAGCCTCCATGTGCCTCGCAAACTGCTTTTCCAGCTCCACCACCATCACCTCAGTCATCTTCTCCACCCTAAGTAGTGCGGCCCCACCATGCGGTCCGGCATCCGCCATCTTGTCAGCACTTTTGCTGGTCCTCATTCAACGGCGAGCCCGCGTTTCCTCCCTTCCTCAACGCTGCATTCCTTTAACGACTTATTACTTTTTTCACCCTTCTCTCCTTCAATCTTTTATTTTATTTTATAGAAAAGCAAAAAATTCTTCCTTCAAAAAAAAGAAGAAAAAAACTTTCACCAAATTTCTTTAAAACTTCTTTCTCTTCTTTTTTGTATTCCTCCAGAATTTCCCTGGGACCGGACTTCAGTCTTCTTACCACATTCTAGGCGGGAGCCACCCGATGTGGGACATTTCACCTACATCGCGCTTCGGGCCTGCCGCCTCGACCTCTGTTTGGCTCCGCCCCAACGGAGGCGCTGCTCCGACCTCCGCACGCACTGCGCCCGACGCCTCAGCACCAGCCGCCTGACACCCGCGCGGGGTTCCTCGGTGGTTTTCAAACCGGCCCCGCTTGATGCCTGGGACGGCCCCAAAGACCGACAATAATCGGGGGGGGGAAAGAGTGAAGAATCAGGGAAACCCCCGAAAGCGCTGCAAATCGTGGCCACCGGCGGGAGCTCCTCTCGATGCGCATCTCTGTCTCACTGTTATGCTGCCTGTCTCCTGCTGAATCAGTTCTCGTATGCTTCTTAACTTGTCCTGCAATTGCAGCAGTGGTGGTATTTACTTGCTGGAAGTAGAAAAGGTTTCCACACAAACTACTTATCAACGAACTACTGGGTAAGGGTAGTCGGGAAAGCCCATCAGCATTCCCATGAAGGCTTGATTAAAGATACTTGATCAGATGTGTGTACTGAGAAGAGCAATGCCCAACTCTGCATCCCGCTCGCTGCCATTGAGGTCCAAGAATCATTGTTAGTGGATCATAAAGTTAATTTCGTCCCATACAGGAATTAGTAAAAACATTTAATGCCAAAATTCATTCCGAGGGCTTCTTTCTCTATCTGCGTGTAATCGATTTTGGCCTTATTCAAGAAGCTATTGGCTTCTCTTCACCTTTGGGCATTATGTGGGAAACCACCACCCCGACCCCATTAGTTGATGCGTCATGTACCAGTTGCAGGGGTAAATTTGGATCAAAATTGTCAGAATTTCTGGCTTGAGTAGCACCTCTTTGGCTTGTACGAATGCTCTCACGCATTGATCCACCGTGCCCACTTTTTGTTTTGACACAGTAAGGGTTTTAGAATAGAAGTCAGTTTAAGGACAAACCTTCTTAGTAAGTCGAAGAAAGATTGAAGTTGGTTGACATTCTGAGATAAGGTGCTTGGGTAATGATATTGACTTTCAAAACGACTTATGCAATCTTTTGGCATCGATGACATGACCCAGATATTCAATTGTAGATTGGAAAAATTCACATTTGTCTTTTCGGACTCTTAATCCATAATCATCTAATCTCTGGAGTGTGGCATCTAGGTTGCGGAGATGTTTTTCTTCATTCTTTCCAGTCATCAAGATGTCATTTAAATAACACTGGGTTCCATCTAATCTGCTTAAAATGTGGTCCATAGCTCATTGGATCAACACTGGTGCGGAAATGATGCCAAATGGTAGGCTTTCATATCAAAATGTGTGGCACAATCATCAAGAACTGTTGTGAATCTGGTTCATTTGAAGATGTGCTTGACTGAGGTCAATTTTACTGAAGCCAACCCATCGAATAAATCATCAATCAAGGGCAGAGAGTACTGCTCTGCACACGGTGCAGGATTAATAGTGACTTTAAAATCATCACAAATGCGTACAGATCGGTCTTTTTTCATAACGGGTGGCAACGACACGGCCCAATCACTCACGATAACTTAAGCAAGGAGTCAGGAGGGCTAGAAGGGGTCACGAAAAGTTATTGGCAAATAGGGTTAAGGAAAATCCCAAGGCTTTTTACACGTACATAAAAAGCAAGAGGGTAGCCAGGGAAAGGGTTGGCCCACTGAAGGATAGGCAAGGGAATCTATGTGTGGAGCCAGAGCAAATGGGCGAGGTACTAAATGAATACTTTGCATCAGTATTCACCAAAGAGAAGGAATTGGTAGATGTTGAGTCTGGAGAAGGGGGTGTAGATAGCCTGGGTCACATCGAGATCCAAAAAGACGAGGTGTTGGGCGTCTTGAAAAATATTAAGGTGGATAAGTCCCCAGGGCCTGATGGGATCTACCCCAGAATACTGAAGCAGGCTGGAGAGGAAATTGCTGAGGCCTTGACAGAAATCTTTGGATCCTCACTGTCTTCAGGTGATGTCCCGGAGGACTGGAGAATAGCCAATGTTGTTCCTCTGTTTAAGAAGCGTAGCAAGGATAATCCAGGGAACTACAGGCCGGTGAGCCTTACTTCAGTGGTAGGGAAATTACTGGAGAGAATTCTTCGAGACAGGATCTACTCCCATTTGGAAGCAAATGGACGTATTAGTGAGAGGCAGCATGGTTGTGTGAAGGGGAGGTCGTGTCTCACTAACTTCAGGTGATGTCCCGGATGACTGGAGAATAGCCAATGTTGTTCCTTTGTTTAAGAAGGGTAGCAAGGATAATCCAGGGAACTACAGGCCAGTGAGCCTTACGTCAGTGGTAGGGAAATTACTGGAGAGAATTCTTCGTGACAGGATCTACTCCCATTTGGAAGCAATTGGACGTATTAGTGAGAGGCAGCATGGTTTTGTGAAGGGGAGGTCGTGTCTCACTAACTTGATAGAGTTTTTCGAGGAGGTCACAAAGATGATTGATGCAGGTAGGGCAGTGGATGTTGGCTATAGGGCTTCAGTAAGGCCTTTGACAAGGTCCCTCATGGTAGACTAGTACAAAAGGTGAAGTCACACGGGATCAGGGGTGAGCTGGCAAGGTGGATTCAGAACTGGCTAGGTCATAGAAGGCAGAGAGTAGCAATGGAAGGATGCTTTTCTAATTGGAGGGCTGTGACTAGTGGTGTTCCGCAGGGATCAGTGCTGGGACCTTTGCTGTTTGTAGTATATATAAATGATTTGGAGGAAAATGTAACTAGTCTGATTAGTAAGTTTGCAGACGATACAAAGGTTAGTGGAATTGCGGTTAGCGATGAGGATACAGCAGGATTTAGATTGTTTGGAGACTTGGGCGGAGAGGTGGCAGATGGAGTTTAATCCAGACAAATGTGAGGTAATGCATTTTGGAAGGTCTAATGCAGGTAGGGAATATACAGTGAATGGTAGAACCCTCAAGAATATTGAAAGTCAGAGAGATCTAGGTGTACAGGTCCACAGGTCACTGAAAGGGGCAACACAGTTGGAGAAGGTAGTCAAGAAGGCATACGGCATGCTTGCCTTCATTGGCCGTGGCATTGAGTATAAGAATTGGCAAGTCATGTTGCAGCTGTATAGAACCTTAGTTAAGCCACACTTGGAGTATAGTGTTCAATTCTGGTCGCCACACTACCAGAAGGATGTGGAGGCTTTAGAGAGGGTGCAGAAGAGATTTACCAGAATGTTGCCTGGTATGGAGGGCATTAGCTATGAGGGGCGGTTGAATAAACTCGGTTTGTTCTCACTGGAACGACGGAGGTTGAGGGGCGACCTGATAGAGGTCTACAAAATTATGAGGGGCATAGACAGAGTGGATAGTAAGAGGCTTTCCCCAGGGTAGAGGGGTCAATTACTAGGGGGCATAGGTTTAAGGTGAGAGGGGCAAGGTTTAGAGTAGATGTACGAGGCAAGTTTTTTTTACACAGAGGGTAGTGGGTGCCTGGAACTCGCTACCGGAGGAGGTGGTGGAAGCAGGGACGATAGTGACATATAAGGGGCATCTTGACAAATACATGAATAGGATGGGAATAGAGGGATACGGACCCAGGAAGTGTAGAAGATTGTAGTTTAGTCGGGCAGCATGGTCGGCACGGGCTTGGAGGGCCAAAGGGCCTGTTCCTGTGCTGTACATTTCTTTGTTCTTGTTCTTTGACAACAGGTTCAAGTATTTATGTTTTGATCAGCTATTATAATTCTGCCTGTACTTTGGGTCTGGATGTGAACGGCACTGACCTAGCCTTTTAAGCATCTCGCTTGACTTTCTTCCTTGATCTTCAGATTTACTGAGATTTCCTTCATGCTTCCCAGCTCACTGTTGAAGATAATGGCATGTTTCTTCAGGACTTTGGAAGCCTGATTTGGAATCTGTCATGAGATCTACCTCAACGCAACTTAATCTGATCTTTTCCAGCTAAGTTCTTCCCATTAGTGTTGGACAATTCACTTTGACTATGTGCAAGGACAAATCTGTGTCTGTCCATCTAATTGCACTGTTAAATAAATATGGCCTCTCAACAAAACCACTTCTCCAGTGCAGGGTTTTAAGACTGTCTTTGAGAGTTTCTTAGAGCAATATGCCAGAGTTTTTCATGATGAACAGTTTCAGTTACCAGCGAGATGGCTGCCCCAGTGTCCACCTCCATCTTCACCGGCTGACCGTCCTGTAATGGAGTGACCCAGGAATGATTTGTTTCACCAGCAATAGCCAACACCTTCAATGACAGTCCATCTTGAGACTGTGAATAGAGTTCCTTCTCACACAGAATCATAGAATAATAGAATTTCCAGTGCAGAAGGAGGCCATTCGGCCCATTGAGTCTGCACCGGCCCTTGGAAAGAGCACCCCACCCAGTCCCATGCCTCCACCCCATCCCCGTAATCCCACCTAACCTTTTTGGACACTAAGGGCAATTTATCATGGCCAATCCACCTAACCTGCATATCTTTGGACTGTGGGAGGAAACCGGAGCACCCGGAGGAAACCCACATCGACATGGGGAGAACGCGCAGACTCCGCACAGACACTGACCGAAGCTGGGAATCGAACCGGAGACCCTGGAGCTGTGAAGCAACTGTGCTAACCACTGTGCTGCCCACATCTTTTGGTACGACATGGACACTTTTTCCTTTATTCCATTTCCCATTTGATTTATTCGGCTCTTGCTTTTTGCAACTTTTGCCTGAAGTTAGTTTCTTTTTCCAACAAGCACGTTCAATGCGGACCTTTCTACCAACATTTCTGCACATGGTGCCTTTGCACCAACAATTTTCTGCTGAGTGCCCAGGTTTTGCACACCTATGGCAAGTGTGAGTCTGTGTTTGTGTTTGACTTTCAGCCGACATCTTGTGACTTCTTGCGCTTGAATTTAACTGTTGAACTTCTTTGGCTGCTAATTCCATGGATACAGCAGCTTCCGAAGCTTTAAGTCAGGTTGCTTTCAGTCAACAAGCGTTTTTGAATAGCTTCGCTCCTTAAACCACAGACTAATCTACCTCTGATGGTATCGTTTAACATATCCCGAATCCGCAGTGTTCGGTCACTCTTTTCAGGGTAGCTACAAACTGTGGAATCAATTCACCTTCTTCTTGGCTACGCATATGAAACCTAAACCTTTCTGCTATGACTAAGGGATTCGGTGAATAGTGGCCCTGCAATATTTCCACTATTTCATATTTGGTTTTCGTCTATTGCTTTTATGGCTGTTGATTCAGTTCAGGTTAAATGCTCCCCCTCCCCCATTATTATCAGGGAAGTTGGGACATTTATATCTGTGCTATCTTGTCTGTTTGTACAAAATAGCTGAATCTCTACGTATATGAGCTCCATCGCTCTGTATTCTCATCAAAGGACCCACGGCACCAAAAGCTCCCACTATTTTTCACAATGGAAGAATCTGCGTGTGCACGATTTGCCATGAATTTTTAGCACCACCCAGCTTTATTTTTCCCCAAAACAAGGCAAACCTGAGCTCAGCCGGTTTTCCTTTGTGCTTTACAACACCCCAACTGTAAATGTGTTGTTGCCGGGTCCTTGCTGCTCCTGGTGCTGTTACAGATCGTTTCGGGCGAAGAACATGGTGCACCTCTTTCCAAAGTTGTTTTCTTCCGATTCTTCGATGAACTTTTGGTTCCTCTGGTGGCTGTAACTGTTGTTTGGCTCTCCTGTTGCCAGCTTTCGTCTAGCGACTATTTTAATTATTTATTTTTCTTTTCAGGCGCTTACATGGCGGTTTTTAAATCATGTCTTCAGGCCTCACAGGTTCAAACAAACAAAAGAGCTTTATTCAGGAGATATTAACATTACAGGCTGCTATGTTACTCTGCCCATTCACTCACACAAACGGCCGATGACATCATGTGATGGGTCTCTTGAAGTGCCCCTGTTCCACTGCAAAGCTGTGAGTGAGGAAACACAAGAAATGGAGGCTGCATGGAGACGGAATGTGGTTATTAACGGAGGTGGATGGATATCGAAGGCTATAGATGAATACGTGGGGTTTCATGGGAATGGGTCGCTCTCGCTCTCCATTCGGTAGCAAGGCCTTGAAAGCGGTGATTAGTCAGATCATATCGCACAAAGCACATATGGATAGGGAGGATAGAAAGGAGTGCCAAAAGTTGGCGGATGACATTTGGGAAGTGGGACCGCAGATATTCAATTGACCCAACCCCTGAGCTCCTGGCAAGCGGGAAAAAGCTGCAGATGCAGTTTGACCTGTTGTCTACAGACAAGGTGGTATGCCAGTTGCGGTGCTTGAGGAGGGTTAATTATGAATATGGGAGACGGCCATTTCTTGGTTTGTCAGTTGAGGCGGCCTTCCGGGAGATTATCCAGGTCAGAAACTTGAGTGGCAGGCTGGTGTCGTCTCCGGATAAAGTTAATGGAGCATTTGAAACTTTTTATAAGAACCTTTTCGGTTGGTTGGAGCCGGCGGGGGGGGGGGGGGGTCAGATATGTTGGAGTTTTTGGAGGACTCCAATCACATCATGTGAGGTGGGGAAGGAAGATCACGAGGAGCTGGAGACAGCGTTGGGGCCTGGCAGCAATAGGACTGAGGCAAACAGGTAAGGCCCCTGGGCCAGATGGGTTCCAGGAGGAGTTTTACAAGATATTTGCTGCACAGCTGGCTCGGTTACTGGTAGGGATGTTCTTCGTGCGACGCTGATATAGGCATCAAATTCCCTCCTATTGGGAGTGCTGGTCGTACCATCCTATTTCCAAAGGTATTTAGGGAAGATCCAATAGGATTTGTTGAAGATATGCAGTGAATGCTAAATGTGTTTCTTGCCGCATCTGACGGACCCGACCCAGAGGTAATCGTCTCGTTAGGTGCCAAAAAGGCGTTTGACAGGGTATAATGAGGGTATCTTTTGTGGTTTTGGAGAGGTTCAGGTTGTGGCCCAGGTTTGTGTCATGGATACGCCTGTTGTATAAGACCCCATCAGCCAGTGTTCGCACCAACACCACGAGCTTGGAGTACTTTCACTTAAATAGGGGAACGAGATGGGGGGGGGGGCTTTGTCCCCCCTCTTGTTTGCACTGCTGATAAAGCCTTTGGCCATCGCTTTGAGGGTTTGGGGTAAGTGGAAGGGTATAATTAGGGGAGGAGTGGAGCATGGGTGCCCCTGAATGCTGATGATCTTTTACTTTATGTGACGGTCCCAGTCCCCACAATAGGTGGATATAATGGAACTACTGAGGTGCTTTAGCTCCTTTTCTGGATATAAATTAAATCTGGAAAGGAGTTTTGCGGTGAGCCCCCCAGGGAGGGGAGCCAACCTGGGAGAGCTTCCATTTCACTTTGCCCGATCCAGTTTTAGATATCCGGGGGAGCGGGGAGGTCCGATTGGCTTGAGATTGGGCCTAACTTTGGGCCTAACTTCGTAAACTGAATTATACTAGCCTGGTGAGAGTCAAGACCAATCTGCAAATGTGGGATAACCTTCCCCTGTCCTTGGCGGTCAGGGTCCAGTCGATCAAGATAAACATTCTACCACAATTTATTTTTTCCAGTATCTGATGGTTTTTCTTCATAAATTTTCTTTTGGGCGGGTTGAGAAGTTGATACCATCCTTTATGTGGGTGGGCAAAATCCTGAGGATTCATAGGGCAGACCTTCAAAGGGACAGTTGGGGGGCCTGGCCCTGCAGAACCTGATATTTTATTACTGGGCAGCTACAGAGAAGGTGTTAAGTTGGTGTGGTGATCCAGGGGCTATGTGGGTGCAGATGGAATCGAGGTCATTTAGTAGGTCTGGTCTGCAGGCATTAGTGACAGAATTGCTCCCGTTCTTACCGACAAAGTATTCGTCAAATCCGGTGGTTGTTTACACTTTGAAGATATGGAGACAATTTCAACAACATTTTAAACTGGGATCAGTGTCGAAACTGGCTCCCATCTTTGCTAATCATCTGTTCGAGCCTGTGAGATTAGATGCCATTTTCAGGGGGGTTGGGGGCGTGGGGGAGTGAAGGGGCTGGAGAGAGTGAGCGATTTGTTCCTATGGGGCGGTTTCCCAGTCGAGAGGAAATGACGGAAAAGTTTGGACTCTCAAGTTCAAATTCATTCAGATATCTCCAAATTTGCAACTTTGAGACAGATTTTCCCGCCGTTCCGCTGGACACCACCAATGTCTCGAATGGAGAGGGTCCTTTCGCTCACGGGGTCAGAGGAAGGGGGAACTGCCGGTATTTATGGATGGATTATGTCGGAAAATTCAGTGTCAGTAGTAGGGATTAAGGCTAGGTGGGAGGAGGAGGCCCATCTGGGATGATGAGGTGTGGAGTGAGGCCCTTTGCAGAGTCAACTCCATATCCTCGTACACGAGGCTTGGTTTCATACAACTTAAGATCGTTTTTAGGGTGCACCTGTCCAAGTCTAGAATGAGTCGCTTCTTTTTAGGGCTGGAGGACAGGTGCGAGCGTTGTTCAGGAGGCTTGGCATATGTTCTGGTCCTGTCCCAAGCTTGTGGCGTTTTGGGTCTCCTTCTTCAGTACCATGTCGGCGATTCTGAAGACTGAGCTGGGACCCTGTCCTTTAGTGGCCATATTTGGGGTGTCAGACCCGCTGGAGCTGCTGCCGGGCACGTGGACTGATATCCTGGCCTTCGCCTCCCTAGTCATCCGGAGGCAAGTACTGCTGGGATCTCCATGTGCCTCAGTGTGGCTGGGATATTTGATGGAGCTCTGATACCTCAGGAAAGTCAAATACACTGTGAAGCCAGCAATTGAGGGGTTCTATCAGAGATGGCAGCCCTTTATTGTTTATTTCAAGGATCTGATCACCGTTGATTGTTAAGGGAGGGGGGGTGATGGGGGGTTAGGTGTTGTGAGGGGTTGTTCTATTTTTCTGTTTTTTACAGTTTACATTTGTTTATTTTTTCTACTCTATTTTATAAATTGAAAAATGTTAATAAAAATATTTAAAAAAAAGAAATGTCACTTCACTCTTCAGTGTTACAAGACATTGAGCAGATGACACGATGGTGCCAGGGTCCACCCTCTCTGTTCTTGAGTGTAACGTGCAGTGCAGCAAAGACTAAAATCTCACCAAGAATCAAAGGCCCAGGATATTGCCAAATGATGCTTGGTTCAATAGTTTAAATTAAATGCAAAAGAGGTATTCACTAGCAAATTGAAAAAAAGTGAAAGAGGAGTTAGGTTCCTAGTGCTGATTACTTACCGACATGACAATGTGTTGTCTTTTTTCAATTTCGCAAATCTTGAAAAGGTCTGAACTTCTCTTCTTATGCTGCATGCGTACTTCAATCACTTTAGTCCAATTCAAGTAACCTACTACTCCGGGAAGAGTTTTGGGGTTGCTTTTAAATGTTTCCATCCTTAAGAGTCTCGGAGCTGCAAATGCACAGCGACCCAGCACAGAAATGAAATTGTGATCTGAAAATTTGTAACGTTTTGCAGTGAAGTATTCCTCCAAATCAAGTGACTGCAGACTGCCTGGAGACACCATTCTGGGACCGTTTGCAACTGTGTCTGGACACAAAATGCTTTTTTTTTTCAACTGGCAGCTGGAAAATATTATGAACCTAACCAGAAATCCTTTTCAGTGAGAGGGGCTCCATTTATGATTCAAAGCTTAGCCAACAGGCTTTCTTCCAGATCCAAATGGAAGCACAAAAGGGCGTTCAGTTTTTTCCTGGAGAAATAGCCTTCATTGCTGATCATCATTACGGTTATGCCATTGTACAACTATAGACAAAATTTCCAGAGACATTATTGATCCATTCAACAACTTTCTTTCATTGCCTCTGATGCCACCAGCCTGTTACTTTGTGTGTGTGTTTGAGGGAGGGAGGGGCTGAGAGGGAGAAAAACAATGTATGTTGTAAAGTTTATAACGTGAGGTGATCCACAATCAATAAAATGGCTGCATTTGTCAGGAGGTAGAGGTGAGGCACCATTTCTCGCTTCTCGAGACTGGGCGTTAGACCAGCAGCTCGGGCTAGCTCATTAGTCCTTTAAACTGTCCCTTTTCAAGGGCAGCACGGTGGCACAGTGGTTAGTGCTGCTGCCTCACGAGGTCCCAGGTTTGATCCTGGCTCTGGGTCACTGTCAGTGTGGAGTTTGCACATTCTCCCCGTGTTTGCATGGGTCTCACTCCCACACCCCAAAAGATGTGCAGGGTAGGTGAATTGGCCATGCTAAATTGCTCCTTAATTGGAAAAAATGAATTGGGTACTCTAAATTTATTTTTTAAATAAACAAACTGTCCCTTTTCTCATTTAGCATGTTGATCTGTGCTACGATTGCTGGCGTGTGGGCCAAATATGCACGTTTCTGACAGTGCAATTGGAAGTGGGTTAAAGGGAAAAGGCGGGCTTTGACAGATAGGAAACCTAACATCAGAAATGCCTCCAGCAAGGTCTCAGAGCAATGCATGACTGTCCTCATCCATTTCACCAGCTTGCCCATCCCATTGCATCTTCTTCCGACAATTTATTGCGCTCCAAATAGAGTGACATCATGTGAGCAGATTGACCTGCAGCTGTGCGATATTACTTTCCACAAAGTCTTGGCCCCGAAAAGAATAATAAATATTATTTTTAATTTAGGAGCCAGAGTTCTGTGGAAAGTTATGTAGCACCATTACAGAAAACAAGGCAGCCACTGTGATCTCTCAGACTTGCAAAGCAGAATGGAGCAGAGGTCTCAAGCAGGGAGAATGTTTCAGACTTAGAGAATCTTTGTACAATCGACTAAGTAAACATGTAACTGTTTTATCACTTCCTTTCCCATCCCCCCCATTTTTTAACATTACATTTTCTTCTCTTGATTTCGATTGTACCCTACATCATTCAATGAGAGTCTGCACATTCTCCCAGTTTCTGCATGGGTCTCAGCCCCACAACCCAAAAAGATGTCCAGGGTAGGTGAAATGGCCACGCTAAATTGCCCGTTAATTGGAAAAAAAAATTGGGTACTCTACATTTATTTATATATATATATATATATATATATATATATAAAAAAGGTAATAGGCATTTTTAAAAATTAGTCAATATACAGAGAAAAGGAAGGAGATCTTTGGCTGTATAGTACTTTGTAGGGTCACCTAAGTGACAGAATTTGCATATGAAGTTTGTGGGTTCAAATCCGCTGTGGGAAAGAACGCTGCACTGTCAGGAGTGCCAACTTTCAAATGAGGCATCAGGCCTGTGTGTTCTCAGGTGAACATGACAGCTCGACAGCCCAGCTCTCCGCTGCTTTGGATCCCCTCTGGAATTTTGTCACTCAATTGTCTCACCTCTCCATTTCTCCCTCATCTTCGAATGCATCTATTTAACTACATTTTAGTTCCACTATAACTCATCTCGCATGGGTAGCATCAACGTCTACTTATTTTCCATCTGCAGAGTTTGGGAGGTTTTTCTCCATGAAACATGTTCTATGAAAGCAGGCTGCCATTTTTTGTTCTTTAGTGTGCATGCATTCACACACTGATGTTTCGCTTTATTGCTTGCATTACCATCAGAGAGCTGCCAAAGTTACTGCGGTTTTAAGTAATTCCCTCAGTTTCAGAGCAAAATATAATTTCAGCCCATTGAGTCTGCACCAGCTCTTCAGAAGAGCAATCCAGTCGTTCCCACACCCTCTCGTTTTCCCCGTTTCCCTGCAATGGTTTCTTCTTTGAAATATTTATCCAGTTTCCTTTTCAAGGTTACTAATGAAACATTGTCCAGCATACCAACGAGGCAGCACATTCCAAAACCTAACTACTCGTTGAAGAGAAATTGTTCTTCAGCTTGCCTCTGGTTCTTTCGCTAATCACCTGAAACCTGTGACCTCTCGTTATTGATCCATCAGCCATTGGAAACAGTTTATATTTATTTATTCTATCTAAACTCTTCATCATTTTAAACACATGTATCAAATTTCCCCTTAGCCTCCTCTGTGTCTTAAAGACCCCGTTCTCTAGTCTATCTACAGGACTGTAATATCTCTTTGGAACAACTCTGGCAAATCTCTTCTCTACCGTCTCCAAAGACTTCACTTCGTTCCTAAAGTGTGATGCCCAGATTTGGACACAATGAACTGAATCTGAACAGGGCAAGCTGCTTAGGCTACAGAGTTTGTGTTCTCCACATGGTTTGATAGTCAAGTGCTAGTCACCCCACCAATAATCAATGCTGCAATATTGGTTTGAAAGTACCAAATATCTCCACAAGATGCACGGCGACAAATCTCCCAGGTTCCTTTGAAAACACCTTGCAAACACACAACCGTGACCACATAGAAGAACAAGAGCAGCAATCACATGGGAACACATTCCCTCCATGTCACACAACATCCTCCTTGGAATTGTATCACCTTTGTCTTGGGTCAAATCTAGAACTCCCTCCCTAACAGCACTGCAGGTGTCCCCCCACTACATGGACAGCAATGGTTCAAGAAGGCAGCTCATCAACTCCTTCTCAAGGGCTTACCTACAAGGGCTACACTGCTTACCTCTTCCTACCCCACTAGGTGGCCACCCTGAACTCTCATTGTCGGTGGTGTGACTCCCTTTTACAAATTAAGACCCAGGAAACATTCAGCCACCTGTGTCTTCTGCAGTGAATTCAGCTGCCTTTCAAACTCAGAAACCCTCAACTTGAGTTCATTCAGTTCCTGCCCTCAGCTTGAGTTCATTCAGTTCCTGCACAAGTAGGTCTTCAGGACTACTGGAGCGTCCTGAATCCCACACGTCACAGGAATGGCAGTCTTCAGGTCACATCTAACTTACTAATTAGGAATGAGGCGCAAAATAAACTCCTTAGATAAAAGGTGATTTATATCATTGTTGTTAATTAGGTCTAATTGTTTTAATGTATTAAATTACAATAACTAGTTTTCAATTCTACAATTCCAAAGTGAATAACTCAAAGAATAATTATTCGCTCAAGTTATAAACAAATCTTAAGCTTGTCGATGGGTGACTGACATTTTGAAGAAACAAGTACAGATAGGTTGCATAAAGTTGACCGAGAAGCATAAATGAGGCTTTATAGCCTATTCCCTCTAATCAATAAGGACCAAAGAAAGAGGGCAGCACGGTAGCACAAGTGGATAACACTGTGGCTTCACAGCGCCAGGGTCCCAGGTTCGATTCCCCGCTGCGTCACTGTCTGTGCGGAGTCTGCACGTTTTCCCCGCGTCTGCGTGGGTTTCCTCCGTGTGCTCCGGTTTCCTCCCACAGTCCAAAGACGTGCAGGTTAGGTGGATTGGCCATGATAAATTGCCCTGAGTGACCAAAAAGGTTAGGAGGGGTTATTAGAATATAGAACATAGAACGTACAGTGCAGAAGGAGGCCATTCGGCCCATAGAGTCTGCACCGATCCACTTAAGCCCTCACTTCCACCCTATTCCTGTAACCTAATAACCCCTCCTAACCTTTTTGGTCACTCAGGGCAATTTATCATGGCCAATCCACCTATTATTAGGTTACAGGAATAGGGTGGAAGTGAGGGCTTAAGTGGGTCGGTGCAGACTCGATGGGCCGAATGACCTCCGTCTGCACTGTATGTTCTATGTTCTAAATGTCTTGTTGAGAACTTTCCATTTTATGGGTTGGAAAAGTAACTTACAGATTTTCATTCTTCCCCTTAAAACAAACAGAAAACCAGACAATTGAGCACAACGTAACACATTCCCTATTGCTGTCCCCAGTGATGCAACTATGTGGATTATTTAGAGCTTTTAATGCAAAGTTCAACATCCTAATGAACTTCAATATTGAGAGTTTCATGGACTGCACGTTCACAGTAGTTAACTGACATTTTGGGGAAACATGTAGCAGATAATTTGCATGAAACTAACCTCAGATAAGTTGTGGGGCTTCATAATAATAATGTGGAGATGGAGTGTTGGACTGGGGTGGGCACAGTAAGTAGTCTTGCAACACCAGGTTAACGTCCAACAGGTTTGATTCAAATCACTAGCTTTCAGAGCGCTGCTCCTTCCTCAGGTGAATCCTGTGCTCCGAAAGCTAGTGATTCAAAACAAACCTGTTGGACTTTAACCTGGTGTTGTAAGACTACTTACTGTTCATAATAATAGCTATAGTGATTGTGGACTCCAGTATTAGATACTATACAGTACACTCGACACTACTTGGAGTCTCCTGATCCAGGAGCTGACAGTCAGATTTGTTATGGGCCAGGGTTTAGAGAACCCCAAAGTGTATCATGGAGTTCACCTGACCCACAACTTTTAATAGATTATGGTATGGGGAGCACACGGCCCACTCGTGTTGGTGTGGGAGAGCAGAAATGGAAAAGTACTTTTTAAAACAAAACAATGTTTATTCTATGAACTCAAGTTAACCTTTTTAAAACATACAGTGAACATCTTAGCAACCAACAATTCAAATACAAACCCCCCCCCAAAGAATACAACACTAAGTAATCCTTAATAACTTCCCAAACAACATCCAGAAGACAAAAGAAACACCTTTTAACAGAAGCACATTAGGTTTACATTCACTACTGAGAACATTTATAATTCTGAATTCACCAAATGATCAAGAGATAGTCTTTTCATGGCAGAGAGATCAACAGTACACCTGCTCTGTCTGGCTTCAGCTCCAACACTGAAAACGAAACTAAGACACACCCTGCAGCAAACAGCCTAAAACAAAAGTAAAAATCTGACAGACAGCCCAGCTCCACCCACTCTCTGACATCACTGCAGTAGTAAACACCCATTTCTTAAAGGTACTCTCACGACATTTATATACACATCCATTTATAAACACTCATTTCTTAAAGGTACTCTCACATGACAGATAGCACACGTCAAAGAAGGTTGGGATAAGGCTTCGGATGCATTGCAGGTGTGTGTTCAGAAAATATGTTATAGACTTCTTGGGCTTCTTCCCCCGCTACATGAGGAGAGGTGTAAGATTGCTCCTGTGGGTCTGTCTTATCACCGCTCAGTGCGGTGAGGTACAGTTCAAACCACTGCCGCAATTTCTTCCAGTTTCCAGTGAGATTGCCCTCTGAAATGAATTCTGTTGGTGGTTTTGTTTCGTTTACTTCTGACACCATATCTTGTTTTAGTGAGGCACGCTGACCAACAGAATTGTTGTTAGACTAACTTTATTGCCAACACATTTTCCTGACGTGAACACACATTTTCAATGCATCTGAAATCTTATCCCGACCATCTCGAACATGCAGCACAGAGCATTTGAATGCAAGGATCTTTCAAATGCACCGCATTAATCAGTTCACGTAAAATTCCTGCATTTTTTCGTGGGATTCTACATCTGGAAGGGACACCTGGATGGATAACAATCTCCAGAGTGCAAAATTGTTTGACGGAGAACATATCATGATCTGATTATATATGAAGTACCAGCTCAGGGACCTCAAGAAGATTAACATCACATTCTAAATTAGAGGACAAAGCTTTTTGGTTTAATGTAATTTAGCTGCATAATGAATTATTACAATATATGGGAAAACTAATATAACATATTGAATTTTTTTAATATCCTGCCAATTGAGGGTAATCGGACGACAGGCTGTTAGCTGAAGTTTGAAAGCCAGTTCATTAACTCTGCACATATTCTAGATGTTTCCTGGAAAGAAGACATTTTCAATTGTCTTTTATTATTTACTGAAGTTAATCCCATGCTATACCAAAGAGGCCTCACAGAAAGGTATTTATTGACAGGAGGTGGTATCCAGGATTGTGGGAATGGATCAAAATAAAATTCTTCCTGCTCTTTAAATTTCCACAACACTTTTGTCAGATCCTTTAAGTGGGCTTAACATTAAGAAACAATAGATATCCTATGGCTTATTTCAAATGATCGTCATTGCACACAAGCACCCACTGTACAGTGAAAAGACCATGCAGGGACTGAAAGGTAGCGGACTGATCTTTGCTCCACACTCCCCCACACACATACACACAATTACCAGTGATATTTAATCATTTATATCGCTTTGTTTGTGATTTTAATTGAAAACAATTCAAAATGCAGGTCACATGAAAGAATGACAAAAGCCTATTTGCGCAACACACAATAAGCAGTCTATCTGTTAATAAATGGCAGCGCTTACTTACATAGACTCTAAATTCTTACATTTTAATACTAACATACTACAACAATAACAAAAGATGAATGTTCTTTTGGTTTTGGAAACCTGGGGTACAGCAATGACAAACAGTTTCATCTAAAAGGCTCAAATAATTAATCTAAGATGAACAAAGAGCATTGTGCTAGCATTCAAACATGACTTTGCTTCAGGAGGAAAACAATGTTTCTGTAGCAGGGCTAAATCGCTGGCTTTGAAAGCAGACCAAGGCAGGCCAGCAGCACGGTTCAATTCCAGTACCAGCCTCCCCGAACAGGCGCCGGAATATGGCTTTTCACAGTAACTTAATTGAAGGCCACTTGTGACAATAAGCGATTTTCATTTTATTTCATTTTCAAGGGCAGGTCTTAGTTAATTGCTGGATAGTCACAGCATTCAATTAGTTTTATCTCTAAAGGTCTTGGTGAGCAAAGCAGGTCATAAACACTGGTATAAGGAGCAAGACTGGCAAAATGGATGGGAAAGAGTTCGACATCATTTAGAAAGGAAGAAAATCTATTTATACATTGCCTTTCTGGACTTTAGGGTATTGAGAGTACCCACCAGTCAATGAGGTATTTTTGAATTGTCGTCACTCTTATAAGGTGGAATTTTTTCAATTTTTCTTCTTATAAGGCGGGAAAAGGGTGGGGAGCCCGCGTACAACAGCCTTGCTGGGTTTTTCCGCCGTATTTTTAAATACTTAGAAAAAATAATTGAAGGGGCAGGTCCCACAAAATCATGCTGGCGGGTGGGCTCAGCAAAGACTCAAAGCAAAGAACAGCAGCACAGAGGTAGAAGTATGGAATCCACACTATCACTTTGAACCATTTTGGAGTACTGAAGGCTTGAAACAGGTGCGAAGCTGAGGCAACTGGAGAAAGGAGTTTACAAGGTAGAGAACCGCTTCTCGTTTACACTAAAAATATCAAAAAGATCAGGTCAGGGCATTATTTTATGCAGTTGGATCTATTGCTGGTGATGTGATAGCAAGGCAAAGGGTTGATTGAGCTTCAATTTCTTAAGAAGACGTTTTCAATTCATATTTCAACATCTGTTGGAACGTAACAATTAAAGATAATCTAGAGAGAGGATGAGGTTGCTGATGAGCATTACAGCAATACATTCAGGAAAGAATTTCCAAAATTAATTATTGGCCAAAGGGAGTTAAAGACCAAGTTCCATTTCCCCCTCCAACCTATGTTAAAGCAATTTGCCCCTTGACACTGAAGAATGTCCCTCACCAACTCTTGGACAAAGTCAAGGGTGAAATTGAGAAGGTGCTGCAGCGAGGAATTACCTCACTGGTCACCATCCCTGCGTTCCGATTGGCTGCGGTCCCAAAGCCAAATGGCTCCATTAGAATCTGCGTGATTTAACTCAGCTAAACCTATCAGATGTTAAGATCAGTGGAATGTGGGATCTACCCAGTGGCCTCAGTTGACCAGAATCTTCCTAAACTCGCCAAGACTGCATCATCCACCAAATTAGATGTAAACAGTGGATTTTGGCAGTTGACTTTGGGCAAAGATTCCAGACTGCTTGACCGCATTCATAATGTTGGTCAGTCGTTATTTTTTCAATAGACCACCATTCGGAATTGCGAGCACACCGGAAATTGTCCAGAGAACAATGTCGCAAACCCTAGAGGCATGGAAGGAGTAATATCCCATATGGACGACCAACCTGTACTTGTTTCCACAAGATAAGTGCATGACCGCAGGCTTAGGGCAGCCTTGAGAGTCTTCCAGGATGCAGGCTTAAAACTGAATGAAAAATGTGAGTTTGCCAAGCCGGTGATCAGATTTCTAGGTCACATTGTACAAGCCTCTGGAATAGCAGTCGACCCACAAAAAAACAATAATAGTCAGAGAGCTCCCACAACCTAGGAACATTACTGAGCTTCAGAGATTCCTCGGGATGAACAACCAAGTGGACAAGTTCCTACTAAATTTGGCAGAGGCCAATGAGCCTTTGAGCTGTTGAGCCAGAGTCAACAATGGTGCTGGAACATATTAAAATCAGCCACAAGATCTTAACATCTTGGTGCTGTGTAGAATGCAGTACAAATGACAACCGTAAGGAAATTGTGTGCAAGTGTTTAAAAAGTGGCACCAAACAATAAACTTACCCAAGTAAAAAATGACGTAGGATATTTTTGAAATGAAAAGAAACATTTCAATTTCTACTTTTGTAAGAACATGGCAGCTTTTATGCTAGCTGTATCACATAATTGCATTTTGACCACATAATGAGGTCCGCTCAGATAACTACACTCAAACATTGCATGGAGACCACAAGAAGCAACAAGTAAAGGGGAAAAGAGATAAAGCTTCATTGAGTTCCTGCTGCACTCATCCTAAAAGCAGTTATCTCAAAGCTGTCAATTCTGTCCTCACTCAATCATGTAGGCCTTTGAAATATTCACACAATGTGTATTTACACCCCACTAACCAGAATACAATGTATTATTCTTATCATTATTAAAAATAGATTCCAAAAAATGGAACAGAGGCAAGAAACATAAACAGGCTGCTGCAAAGTAGAAACAAACTTGATTTGTTCAGTGACATGAGGAATGCAGAGAGAAGGACAGTGTGTTTACATCCCACTAACCTTTATACAATGTATTGTTCTTGTTTTAAAAAGAAAATAGATTCCAAAAATGGACCAAAGAGGCAAGAAACTTAAACACACTAAAGCTCAAAGTAGAAACAAAGTGACATTAGGAATGCAGAGAGAAGAGGAGCTTCAATCTGCTTATAAGGCCGAAGTATTGGTATAATTCTACAGCTGCCTCTGTGCATACATTACAATGCTGTATGCATCCCATTGAATCAATGTAAACGGTGTTGAGCTTTGTGGAAGACATTTGCCCCTGCAGGCAAGAATAGTTCTCCATTAAAGTAATAGGCTAAAATGAACAAAATCTAATTTTGTTTTACCCAATAATTTTACTTGATGGGTGCTGTTTACCAGCCGCGTCCTGCCGGAATCGGGGCAAGGCACGGCCAGTAGATCCCAGGAGAGGCCTCTTCCAGGATTCCCAACGGCTGTTATGCCTTGCACGATCTAACCGCAAGATGTAAGAATCTGTGGGCGGGACCCAGTCTCGCATGGTTAAGTGAGTTTAAAAACAGGGCGGCACGTGGCGCAATGGTTAGCACTGGGACTACGGCGTTGAGGACCCGGGTTCGAATCCCAGCTCTGGGTCACTGTCCGTGTGGAGTTTGCACATTCTCCTCGTGCCTGCGTGGGTTTCACCCCCACAACCCAAAGATGTGCAGGTTAGGTGGATTGGCCACGCTAAATTGCCCCTTGGTTGGAAAAAAAATAATAACTGGGTACTCTAAATTTATTTTTAAGAAGTGAGTTTAAAAACCTACTTAGCCGTGCTGATGCTGGATCAACAGGCCACCCAGCATCTAGCAGCCGAGCCGAGGAGAACCCTGCTGAGTGCCGGTTAGCATTGGTCCCCACAAACGGGGACGGGCTTACCGGAACTTGGGGGGGGGGGGGGGGGGGGTCTCCCGGGTGGTTGGCGTCTGGCCAGGGTGGTACCCTGGCACTGCTGGTGCCTCCTAGGCACCATGGCACTTCCAGCCTGGCACCTTAGCAGTGCCACATGGGTGCCAGCCTGGAACTTCCAGGGTGCCCAGGTGCCACTTCCAGGCTGGCAGAGGCCAAGCTGGTATTTTGCCTGTGCCAGGGTCAGGCCCAGGGTTACCTTGCCGGTACGGGGCGAGATGCAAGGGGGTTCGAGGACGCACCAACAGGTGAGTTGACGCACTGGCGGGAGGCGTGGGGGGGGGTGGGTCGAGAGATCTGGCGCTATTTGAAAATGGTGTCCAGATCTCTTCCTGCACTGAGCAGCTCTGCTTGTTGGAGCTCCTCAGTGCAGGAAATGATGCTAAGTGCAGCCTCGTCAGGGGGGAAGTGGGGTCGGCGTTCCCCGCCAGGGGCAGAAATAGCAACAGTGTGCCATTAGATAGCAGGGTCATTTCTGGAGGAACGTACTCTTGATTTCTTTAGGTTACATCGCGCCAGCTCAGGCAGGCAAAAAGAACACTTTCCATCTCAATACCCATTGACAATATTGAATGATCCTTGATGCAATGCAACATGGTTATAATTTTATCTATAGCTATCTCAAGAGTGTCTCTTCACTTGGAGTTTCCACTGCTGGCTAGCATATTATACATTACGTTTCCTGATTATGGTCTTTCGTGTGACATCGACCAGGTTTGACCAACAGGTAACTCTCTCACTTTTGGGTTAGCAGGCTTGGAATTCAGGACATAGGTGTGTGCGATCCAGATTAAACACCTTGTCACTTTAACTAGATCGACTTTGTGCTAAGAATGGAACAGAAGCCAGACTGGTAAACATTGGATAGGATGTGAACTACTGCTGTGCAATTCTGTTCAAACGACCCATGCTCATGGTTGGATCAGTTCTTCAATGTTTTATGTTTGTTTGTGCCATAAAAATAACCAAAATATGCAGCATTTTAAATTTGTTCGAAAACCCCTCACCGTCCTGCAAAGTCCTTGTGGATACTTGAAGTCAAAGGGGAATGTGGCTAAACTACACAAATACTATTTGCTGCATTTGTCTTCTATTTCTACAAATCTGAGTCAGTTCTTCCAAAACAAAAGCAATCCTCCAAGACAAGTAGACCTGTGTGCAAATATGGATGTGTACATTGATGTAATCACCTCTCATACGCTGCTCAGCATAGTTATTGAGCTAATATAAAAGAAAATTACTGCGGATGCTGGAATCTGAAACAAAAACAAAAAATACTGGGCCACTTCAGCAGGTCAGACAGCACTTGTGGAGAGAGAAGGGAGTCAGGCTCAAAACGTTAGCTCCCTTCTCTCTCTCCACAGATGCTGTCAGACCTACTGAGATTGTCCAGCATGTTCTGTCTTAGCTACAGTGCTAGTTCAGGTGGGATACAATCTGAAAAAACACCAATAGCAAAGCTAAAAAAAAACAGCAGCACGCATCCTCTGTGGAGAGCAAATTTCAGACAATTCCAGGAATTCATTCGATGTGGGCGTCGCTGGCTGGGCCAGCATTTATTTGTCGCCAAATTGTCCTTGAACTGAGAGGCTTGCTCAGCCACTTCAGAGGGCAATTAAGAGTCAACCACGTAGCTGTGTCCAGACCAGCTGAGGACAGTATTCTAGTGTGAATACCACTATGCCACTGCCCCCCCTTATCAAGTATTAGGCATTTGAGAATACATTAGGGCAAAACGTTAAACTATTAACCAAGTTTTGATGCACTGGGAGAAAGGAGTTAAACCCAATTTCAGAAGGAACATGCCGGTCTGTGATCTGATATAGAATGATTCCCTTCATCACCCCTCCCCCAACTATTAATTCATTCAGTTATTTTGATACCTTACTCACACTACCATCAAATAATCCTTATGTACTACACACAGCGCATTTTACTTGAATGAAGGAATAAATGGCTGGGAAAGTCACAAGACAAGTTTTCATGATACGTGGAACTGATTCAACATTCCTTCAGACCCAAGCCTAGAATAAACAATCGCTGTAGGTTTAATATTCCTGGATAGTTACTGCTGAGGTGTCCACGTGCATTTTACATTAACTCCCAATTTATCTCAGTATTTACACAAGTGTTTATGATAACATCTGGATATTTTATAAGCACTGTATTTAGTATGTTTTTATTAAGCTGTGTTCAAGCCTGGATGAAGATTTCTTATTTGACCTGTCTGGTACATATATTGTGTTCTACGACAGATTCAGGCATGAAACTTCTGAAGAGTAAGCTGACATTTATTTCTCCATTCCTGCATTAGAATTGATCTGTATGGACAAGGAGAAGCATCTTAAAGTCAATAAGGCTCATCAACATTACTACCAAGCATTGACTCTTCAAACCTTTCACGGTAACTCCTCAATGTTGGTTCTCTAATCAGCAACTGGATTCCTTGCACCTCTTCTCAAACACAACAAAACATGGCAAATGTGAGCACCACTGTATGCAGCTTACCTCACACCTGCTGGAGTTAGTCCAGGGATGGTCCCAGTCATCGCTCACCAACATAGCTTGACATATCACCAACTTCTCATCGGGAACCTTAGGAAATTTGACATCAAGGTGAATGGTTTTTCTTTGACTGATGGCCTTCCTGGCCTTTGCACCTATATGCCCCAATGGTAATGTTCTCGTCCGTGCCCTGGATCCAGTATAGACTGATTTTTTCACCTCTCGGTTATTCTTATTGTAGCGTCTAAACAACAAAGTGGAGCGCTCCTTTTTGTTTCGTTCAGACTCATCTCCGGTCTCTTCACAGCTGTTGCCAGATTCTTCAGGGTAGCTAATAGAAGGCTTCAGGAAAAAGCGGTTCATTGAATGACCTCCCAAAGACCTATCGATTGAGGTTGTCACCTTTAGTTTTTTCTGGAGTCTGACAAATCTAACCTTTGTGGCATGCAAGCCTGGACAATCATCATTAATGTTATGCATTCTTTCAGCAATGTAGTCCTTTTGAAATTGTAGCAATGCTTTTGATGTACAATTAAAGGGTGGGGATCGATAGTTATGTTCTACGTTGCAAATTGAAGTCTCCTGTGAGCAATGACCAGGACAAAATTCGTGATGCATTTTATTCTCACTGCTGGCATGGTGTGTTATCTTCAAACTACTATGTGGATAATTGTCTTCCATTCCAATTTGGTTGCATAATAATGGCAGCTCCATTGAAGACCTTTCCTCTGTTAAACGTTTCTCCTTTCCCTTGACCCCTCCTGTCAAAAATGGGAAACCCTTGGACTTGCAATGCACTTCTTCATCTGTTTGCAAATGCCATGATTTATTCAGTTCCTCTGATGATTGGTCTGAAAACAGACTGGAGTCACAATTTCCTTGGCTGGACTTGCAGTTGTTTACATTGTAGCATCCCACTTTTGAGCTTGAAGCGCCCATTTCACGATCCTCAATTTCTCTTGCACTCTCAACATTGTATTTCGCAGTCTGTCGCGCTGCAGACATCACTGGCCGTGTGCCCTGAAACTCTAAAGGAGCCTCTGGCGGACCCTGAATGATTGACACTGGATCCATATCCAGAATTCCCTCGTCGACAACATGCCTTATTTTAACATCACAGCCTGAATTACTCAGCCTATTTTCATCTTCAGCTGACTGGGTTGATATCATCTTTCTTGGCCCTGTGGTAGTAAACACAGAAGCAGCTATTTCTTCAGAGGCCAACTTGAAACAGCAACACTCAATATTCTTCTGATTCTTCTCCTTGACTGTCATAGCATGGCCTGAACAGAGACGGATGTCTGGAAATTTCCTTGGGGAAGCTCTGTAAAAGGGAAGAAAGCTGAACTCTTAAGTGAGCTTTTCCGTTTACAAATGTCTTACTTCAGGACAGAAAAAACCGTTACCGCTGATAAAGCCCAACAGAGAATAATGATGTCTAATGTAAGAGCAGCTGGAGCCTCAAACATTGGCTGATAGAAGGAATGTTCTGCTCAGCACATTAGGGATCCTTTACTGTGAGTAAGCAGTTGTTTATTCAGCTCTATCACTCCATCTAAGACGGATGTTACAAATAATTTGGAGAAAAAGTATTTTGTTGCTTTATTACACAAGGGAATGGTTCATTCCAGGTCAGCCTCCAAATTCAGATTACATTTCTCTGTAAAACAAGAAGAAAAAGGATTAAGGTGAAGAGTTACAGACATTATCCAGGAAATTTACATCTTCCAAAACAGAATGGCACAAGGAACATTGCACAATATGAGGGAGAGTTTCCACATCAGGCGGAATCAGCAATCCAGGCACAAATTGCAGCAGTTTTCGGAATTTAACTTTTGCTAACGTTTACGCAAATCATTGCCACATTGTCAAATACAGAAGGGGTGATTTTCCGGCTATGTTTTGCCCATTGCAAATCCCTCTGTCGGGAGAATTTTGCGAGAGACCAGGGGGGGGGATTCTCCGCAAACGGCGCAATGTCCGCTACCCGGCGCCAAAAACGGCGCGGATCAGTCCGGCGTCGGGCCGCCCCAAATTCTCCGCACCTTTAGGGGCCAAGCCCTCACCGCTCCGCCGGCTGGCGGGAAAGGCCTTTGGCGCCACGCCAGCCGGCGCCGAAAGGACTTCGCTGGGCGACGCATGCGCGGGTGCGACAGCGGACGCTCACGGCATCCTCGCGCATGCGCAGGGGAGGGGGTATCTTCCGCCTCCGCCATAGTGTAGACCATGCAAAGGCGGAAGAAAAAGAATGCCCCCACGGCACAGGCCCGCCCGCGGATCGGTGGGCCCCAATCGCGGGCCAGGCCACCGTGGGGGCACCCCCCGGGGTCAGATCGCCCAGCGCCCCCGGGGTGGGCCTGCCGACTGGCGCGATTCCCGGCGCGGTGCGATTCCCACCCCCGCCGAATCTCTGGTGGCGGAGAATTCGGGACACGGCGGGGGCGGGATCCACGCCAGCCCCCGGCGATTCTCTGACCCGGTGGGTGCCCCCACCGGGTCAGAGAATCGCGCCCCTGAAATGGGATTTGCGCGAGGCACCAAACAGCTATGTTCCCAGGCCAGCCAGGCAGATGGAATCAGGCTGACGTCCAGGAAGGCGTGAACCTGATTACCATACATTAAAATGGATTTACAAATTAAAAATTGGTTCAGCGGTGAATCTTCCGGGAACGTATGATGTTCCCGCCTGTCGGCGTGACTTGGCACTGGCGGGAATCTTGACTGGTTTCCACAAACGCAGACCAGACATGATGACTATGCCAGGAGGTACAGAGGTCATTGTAGTTCCTTGATGGTCAGGGACATAGCAGGGGCACTGCCCCCTGGCACCATCAGCCCGACTGCCAGGTTGGCACTGCCAGGGTGCCAGGTGGCACTACAGGGTTGGCACTGAAAGGGTGCCAGGGACAGTGCTAGGTTCGCATTGCCAAGCGCCGGGCCTGAGGGGGATCCTAAAGGGGTGGGGTCTTTGACAACCCAATAGTGGAGTGTCTCTCTTTGGGGGTGGGGGCCTGATGCCAGCAATTGAAGGGAGGGTGGGGACTGATACCAGCAAGGATGGGGGAGCACTTGTGATGAATGTAGGAATGTCAGATATGGGCAGAACAGTGGTGCCTCATGGCGCCAAGGTCCCAGGTTCAATCCTGACTCTGGGTCATGTGCAGTCTACACATTCTCCCCGTGTTTCTGTGGATTTTGTCCCCACAACCCAAAGATGTGCAGGGTAGGTGGATTGACCACGTCAAATTGACCGTTAATTGGAAAAAATGAATTGGGTACTCTAAATTTATTTTTAAAAAAGGAATGTCAGATAAATTGGGGGAAATCCTCCACCACCTGCTGCCGGTGGAAAGGTTCTCAATGCAGCGGAGAATCTGGCGTCGGGGAAAAAATGGGATTGGCGTTTCATTTGCTCTGATTACCCGGGATTGCGGTTCGTGCTCGTGCGTCAGATCGGAGGATGCAAACAGATCATTAAAAACCATTTGCATCCACTTAGCAAGCTGGACACCATTTCTCAGGGCTTGCTTGCTTCTCCAGTCTCACAAGATCTTGTGTTCAATTTTTTCAATTACGGGGCAATTTTAGCTTGGCCAATCCACCTACCCCTACCCTGCACGAGATCTCGTGAGAGGGTGCAATCTAGATCTCACCCTCAATGGGTGGGATCTAGATTTGCATATTTAAGTGAGCAGTTAGCTTCACTTAAATATATCTATGCCGAAATCTCCCAAGGCCCGGGATTGAATGTGCGGGCCTGGGAGACCTCACCATGGCGCCGTTTTTATCAAACATAGGCCAGGCATAATGACACTTAAGGGGGGTCTCCCAGGCGATCAGAGGCCCCAGTGTGATATGGCTCTGGGCAGGGTGGTATCCTGCCAGCTGGGCACCTTGGCACTGGCAGCCCAGCACCTTGGCACTGCCTTCTGGGCACCCTGGCAGTGCCAGGTGGGGTGATGGGGGCTCGAGAACCCCTTAATCAGTAAATCGGGGCAAGGGGGAATGGAGGGGAAAATTGGGGGGGGGGGGGTGAGAATTGAGCCTATAATCTTCCATGAACCATCACGATTGGGCAGTAGCTTAGAACAGATTTTTTCTAAATATTTCACATTGCTTGAAAAGCTACCCCACGATGTATTGTATATACCTGTGTAAAAGTCAAATTTCTGAGGCCAGTTTTACTGGCAAAAAAATCAAGGGTCGACATTTACACAAGTAATATTTTTAAGGGTTTTTTGTGCTTGATTTGGGGTCCCCATAGTATCCTGCACATGGATTGGCTATCTAGATGAGTCCTACTGATAGGTCAGGTGCACCCTGGCCTGTTGCTATGACGTGGCTGGGTGTACCCTGGCAAGGTCTGGTCTGTCACTGCTGGACAGGTTTTGCTGTTTAATTTCAAGCCCAGGTGCGACAGAGGTGAGGTGGAAAGATGGTTCAGCTGCTGTTGGCCTTGGGGAGCCTAGAAAATTGGATTGTTTGTGATGACAATGGTTCAAGCTGTTCTTGGCAGAGAAGTAGATCACTCAAAGGACTTTCCTGAACAGCATATCGTACCTGTTATATTTTTTCACTGAGCGTTTGAAGGAGTCCTGGGCAGAGAGGAGAGGGGTAGGGAGCAGACCATTCAATGACTTTAATCGTTGAAAAACTACGGTCAAATTTTGCATGAGATGTGTGACAAATTACAAAATTCTAATCAAAATCATGGGTCGACTTTTATATGGGTACACGGTATTTAAGAGGGGTAATCTGTAATGTTTTAGTAATACAGTTAAAAATCGGTTTATCACCAAAAGAAAAACATATTTTATCGGTCTAGTTCACCTTCTCTGATTGACCTGATTATAAATAATGGATAATGGCTTTAATTAAAAAGAAACATTTAATAATTACCATGGGTGCAGTCAGTTTAAGTAAATTAAATATTTTTTAATATTGAAAGCTTTTAAGAGGTCCTTGCAACTAAAATAACCATTTTAATTTTAAGAGCTTCCTAAAAGGCCCTCAAATGGGCACAATTAGCAAAGACTCACCTTGGTGATTAATTTAATCTGGGACATGGCCAATTTTGTGTGCAGGATGAGCATCCAGTAGGATTTTTTAAGGCAGTGTAAAACAGGACTGATATACAGTTTGCCCTGCATGTCATTGTGCTGGAAATTCCTTGATCTTTTGTGCTGCTCTGGCCACTTTTAGGTGAATGGTACTGCAATCTAGTGAAAATTCCAGACCTATGCACTTTATGAAATTGCCCACTGGTTGTTGAACTAACATTTATATTTACTGAATTGAAGGGCTGTACTTGATGTAATGCAAAACTTTCTTGTTTCAGAGATTTTCTCAAGTCTTTTTCATGTGTAGTTAATCCTCTTCTATGGCCCTCTTCTGCGATCAAAATGCATGAAAGCAGCCATTAAGATTTGAATTTCTACCAGCACAGTCAACTTTGGTGTCCCCAAGGCTCCTTTCCCTGGACTGGCTCATTACCGGTAGCCTTTTGGATAGCACATTGCTTCACAGCTCCAGGGTCCCAGGTTCGATTCCAGCTTGGGTCACTGTCTGTGCGGAGTCTGCACATCCTCCCCGTGTGTGCGTGGGTTTCCTCCGGTTTCCTCCCACAGTCCAAAGATGTGCAGGTTAGGTGGATTGGCCATGATAAATTGCCCTTAGTGTCCAAAATTGCCCTTAGTGTTGGGTGGGGTTACTGGGTTATGGGGATAGGGTGGCGGTGTTGACCTTGGGTAGGGTGCTCTTTCCAAGAGCCGGTGCAGACTCGATGGGCTGAATGGCCTCCTTCTGCTCTGTAAATTCTATGATAATCTATGATTACCGGTAGAGGCTACTCAATCTACAGAATTAATGGCCCATTTGTGGACTGACCATTGGAATCTTCTCAGGAACGGACAGGCCTCCCACTGAGTTCCAAGCCCAGCATGTGCCTGGGGTGATCTGGGGGTCTGGGATGCCTCCAACATTCACCCTCCCCTACAAGAGCAGCATCAGCAGGCCATCTGTGCTGTAGATGGGTTTCCTCTCCACAAGGAGAGCTGTGGCTGTCAGACATTTTACTAAATTCTTTTTTTTTTTTAAATATGTTTATTAAGAAGTGACAAAACTTTCAACCATACAAAACAACCCCCCCCTCGCCCCCCCGTAACACAAAAAGAAAGAAAGCTTGCATAGCAAGACATGAACATGGCAAGTCAATATGATACAGAGCTTTGTACACTGGATTCCTCCCGTACATATCAGTTTCCCGGATCATTCATGTATTTTCTTGCTCAAATGCCCCCCAGTAAGGCCCTCCTCCCGCCCCCCCCCCCCCCAAGAAAGATGTTCCCTCCTCCCGCCCGCCCCCCAAAGAAAGATGTCCCCCCCCTCTCCTCCCCCCCTGGGTTGCTGCTGTCCGACCTTCCACTAACGCTCCGCGAGATAGTCTAGGAACGGTTGCCACCGCCTGTAGAACCCCTGTGCAGACCCCTTCAAGGCAAACTTTATCCTCTCCAACTTGATAAACCCTGCCATATCATTTATCCAGGCCTCCACGCTGGGGGGCTTCGCCTCTTTCCACATAAACAAGATCCTTCGCTGGGCAACTAGGGACGCAAAGCCAGAATGCCGGCCTCTTTCGCCTCCTGCACTCCCGGCTCGACCACTACTCCAAATATTGCTAGCCCCCAGGTTGGCTTGACCCGGACTTTCACCACCTGAGATATTGCTCCCACCACTCCTCTCCAGAACCCCTCCAGTGCCGGGCATGACCAAAACATATGGACATGGTTCGCCGGGCTCCCTGAGCACCTTCCACATCTGTCCTCTACCCCAAAGAACCTACTCAACCTCGCCCCCGTCAAGTGCGCTCTGTGGACCACCTTAAATTGTATCAGGCTGAGCCTGGCACGCAAGGAGGAGGAATTAACCCTACCCAGGGCATCAGCCCACAGACCTTCCTCGATCTCCTCCCCCAGCTCCTCCTCCCATTTACCCTTCAACTCTTCTACCAGCGCTTCCCCCTCTTCTTTCAACTCCTGGTGTATTTCCGACACCTTCCCCTCCCCGACCCATACACCCGAGATCACCCTATCTTGAACTTCTTGTGCCGGGAGCAACGGGAATTCCCTCACCTGTCGCCTCACAAAAGCCCTCACCTGCATATATCTAAAGGCATTTCCCGGAGGTTGCAGCCCCCATTAGTGACGGTGCTGCCGTCTCTCCAAAGCTGCATTGGTACTTGCCAACCATCCTTAATTGGATGGTCAACCCGGGGTGGCATCTTAATTCGCCACCACCAGGAAAGTCTCCCAGGCAGGCACCTTTACAGGCAGGCACCTTTACAGGCAGGCATCTTTACAGGCAGGCACCTTTACAGGCAGGCACCTTTACAGGCAGGCACCTTTACAGGCAGGCATCTTTACAGGCAGGCACCTTTACAGGCAGGCACCTTTATAGCCAGCGCAGGATCAAGATCAATTTTGATCATTTTTCAGAGCTCTCAAGATTTACTGATTGGTTACTGTTTTCTATATATTACAACAGAGACTAGACTTCCAAAAAATACATGGTGGGCTATGAAGTACGTCAGGATATCCTGAGGTCATGAAAGGTGACATATAAATGAAAGTTATTTTGTCTTTCTTTAAAAGTAAAATCAGAACCATCTTTCTGCAAAGTTATTCCTTAATTTCAGAAGCAAAAACATCAGCCAGATTTTCATCCTCAGAGCTATGTTCCAATGTCAAGACACCACCTCCTCCCCAGCTATTCACACCCCTCCCCCAGCATACTTCCCCCCCCCCCCAATACGGTTCCATCACCGGGTGCTACGGACAGACTGGAGTCATGGATGTTGCATCCCGAGCAGCCACAGGACTGACAACTGTCGAGGTCAGCAGGTTGGAAGTCCCGCCTCTATTCTGCCATATTGCCCCAGATCTGCCTAGCCCTCATCCCTCACAACCCCCACCCACCCCATGAATTCTCCATACTCCACATTCCCTGCCCCCTCATATTTCCCATGCCCACTCACCCAGAATCCACAATGGACAGAACTCAAACCATATAATGACACTGAGGTCTTTGAGATGCTCATAAAACTGTGATAAATAAACCAGTCTTTCAAAATCTTCTCAATAA
Organism: Scyliorhinus torazame; assembly: GCF_047496885.1. Taxonomy (NCBI): domain Eukaryota; kingdom Metazoa; phylum Chordata; class Chondrichthyes; order Carcharhiniformes; family Scyliorhinidae; genus Scyliorhinus; species Scyliorhinus torazame. Next base: position 129,652,161 of record NC_092722.1, read on the forward strand.
AAAAAACATTAATCCTCTTGGAAGTTCATGGAACCTTCAAACACACAGCTATTCAACTCCACTTGAAAAATAAGGTAATCCTCTTAAGTGCTCCTGAAACTGTCAAAATAAACAGACATTCAAAAACCTCATCAAAAAACCTCAATCATATTACCCGCTGTACCTGAATTCACCTGAGGAAGGAGCTGCGCTCCAAAAGCTAGTGATTCCAAACAAACCTGTTGGACTTTAACCTGTTGTAAGACTTCATACTGTGCCCACCCCAGTATATTACCTGCTCATAAACCTATCAGTCAAAAAACAGTTCCCCATCCCTTTAATAACTGTTCAACCACCCCAGCTGAGTTCAATTCATTCGTGGGAATGGAGCACAGCCTACTATCCATAATCGGATTCCAAAGCGTAGCAATGTCAACAAAGTCTCTAGAATAAATTAAAGTCCTTTGAAGCAGTGGAACAGATGCTCCTTTGCTCAACTACTTCAAAGGCTGAACAGATGATTGGATTGAACTATCAGCCTAAGAAAAGACTAAGTCAGTGAAAGATCAACATGTTAAATCTTAATCTCAATACTCTTGAATGCAGAAGAGAATTTTATCCATTGGATAAAGTAAATGTATCATAACATTTTCAGAATGCTGGCCAAACTAATGGTCACTTAACTTTTTTTTTAAATGAAGCTGTATCATTAATCAGTGTTAAAAACATATTTAACCTATAAATGGTTAGCTCTAAACCAAAACAGAAGAATGCAGAACAACATATGAAATCTTTCTTACCAGAGGGTTTACCTGTTCCCAAAACACTCAATTGAGTCTCACCTTTGCACACTGATCATAATCTGTAGCTGCGTGGAGTGAGTCAGAGAATTGTTTCAAATGATCTATACGACAGTGCAAAGCTTACAAAGCAAGCAGGTCGTTTTACATGCTTGTGGTGAGGAACGCAATGTTTAATAAGCATTACCATTTTAACATTTTCTTTGTGCAATCCAAAGAAGATTAACTTTTTTTTAAATCCACATGGGCATAAACAGGTAATTAATTGATTGATCGGAAACTTTTTCACCAAACATGGCCTTAGGTTACATTGTAAACAAAACCTGTGTGTGCAGTAAAAACCTCTGTAACTAAACTCCCAAAAGATGCAAGTGTGCCAAAAGGTTCACGAATCACCTGAGAGGCAAAGGCTTTCACAACATAAAAGCAAGTGTGGTAAACTAGCCTTGGAGCTGATAATAGCTCAAGCAATTTTGCAACCAGCGATTTAATCAGTTGGTTTAGTAACTATTTCAAACCTCGCCCATGTTGGCAATGTAACAGAGTCATGGGCCTGGATTTTAAAAGCCACACAGCTTCCGGGTGTAGGCAGGCCTGGAATTTCGCACTGCCGGCTCTCCTGCGTGTTCAGCACCACAATCCTGTGAAATCCTAGTAGGCCATCTAGTGGAGTCCCCCCCCCCACCCCCCCTGGGTTGCTGCTGCTGCTGTCTTTCCTGTTTTCCCTTATCGCTCTGCGAGATAGTCAAGGAACGGTTGCCACCGCCTGGTGAACCCTTGAGCCGAACCTCTTAGTGCGTATTTTATTCGCTCCAATTTTATAAACCCTGCCATGTCGTTTATCCAGGCCTCCACGCCCGGGGGTTTAGCTTCTTTCCACATTAGTAGAATCCTTCGCCGGGCTACTAGGGACGCAAAGGCCAACACGTCAGTCTCTCTCGCCTCCTGCACTCCCGGCTCTTCTGCAACCCCAAATATAGCTAACCCCCAGCTCGGTTCGACCCGGACCCCCACCACCTTTGAGATCACTCTTGCCACACCCACCCAGAACCCATGCAATACCGGACATGACCAAAACATGTGGGTGTGGTTTGCCGGGCTTCCTGTGCACCTCCCGCACCTATCCTCCACTCCAAAAAATCTACTCAGCCTTGCTCCCGTCATATGCGCCCTGTGTAGAACCTTGAATTGGATCAGACTAAGCCTGGCACACGAGGACGAGGAATTTACCCTACTTAGGGCATCTGCCCACAGCCCCTCTTCAATCTCTTCCCCCAGCTCCTCCTCCCATTTACCCTTCAGCTCCTCTACCATCATCTCCCCCTCGTCTCTCATTTCCCTGTATATATCGGACACTTTACCTTCACCGACCCATGCCCCCGAAATCACTCTGTCCTGGATCCCTTGCGCCGGGAGCTGCGGAAATTCCCTCACCTGTTGCCTCACAAATGCCCTCACTTGCATATATCGGAAGGCATTCCCAGGTGGCAACCCGTATTTTTCTACCAATGCTCCCAAACTCGCGAACGTCCCGTCCAAGAACAAGTCCTTCAACTTCCCAATTCCTGTACGAAGTCTTACAACACCAGGTTAAAGTCCAACAGGTTTGTTTCGATGTCACTAGCTTTCGGAGCGCTGCTCCTTCCTCAGACCTCTTCATTCACCTGAGGAAGGAGCAGCGCTCCGAAAGCTAGTGACATCGAAACAAACCTGTTGGACTTTAACCTGGTGTTGTAAGACTTCGTACTGTGCTCACCCCAGTCCAACGCCGGCATCTCCACATCATGGTTCCCAATTCCTGCTCGCTGCCAAGATTGGAATCCGCCATCTATCCTCCCCGGGACGAACCTGTGATTGTTCCTTATCGGGGACCACACCGAGGCACCCGTCACTCCCCTATGTCGTCTCCACTACCCCCAAATCTTCAAAGTCGCCCCCACTACTGGGTTTGTGGTGTATATTTTCGGGGGGAACGGTAACGGTGCCGTCGCCAGTGCTTTTAAACTTGTTCCCTTACAGGACGCCATCTCCAGCCTTTTCCACGCCACCCCTTCTTCTTCCCTCATAGATTTACATATCATGGACACGTTGGCGGCCCAATAATAGTCACTCAGACTCGGCAGTGCCAGTCCCCCTCTGTCCCTACTGCGCTGCAGGAACCCCCTCTTTACCCTCGGGGTCTTTCCAGCCCACACAAAGCTCATAATACTCCTGTCCACTTTCTTGAAAAAGGCCTTTCTAATCAGTGTGGGGAGGCACTGAAACACAAAAAGAAACCTCGGGAGGACCACCATTTTAACCGCCTGTACTCTGCCCGCCAATGACAGGGGCACCATGTCCCACCTCTTAAAGTCCTCCTCCATCTGCTCTACCAGTCGCGTCAAGTTAAGTTTATGCAAGGTTCCCCAGTTCCTGGCCACCTGGATCCCTAGATATCGAAAATCCCTTGCTACTCTCCTCAGCGGCAGATCATCTATCCCCCTGCCCTGTTCCCCGGGGTGCATCACAAAAAGCTCACTCTTTCCCATATTCAATTTATATCCCGAGAACTCTCCAAACTCCCTGAGTGTCTGCATTATCTCTGGCATCCCCTCCACTGGGTCCGCCACATATAGCAGCAAATCATCCGCATATAATGACACCCGATGTTCCTCTCCTCCTCTGAGCACCCCCATCCACTTCTTAGAGCCCCTCAGCACTATGGCCAATGGCTCGATTGCCAACGTGAACAGTAACGGGGACAGGGGGCACCCTATGTGCCCTATGTGCCCCTATGTAATCGGAAATAGTTGGATCGTTGCCTGTTTGTAACCACGCTTGCCACCGGGGCCCCGTACAGGAGCTGAACCCATCTGATGAACCCCTCTCCAAATCCAAATCTCTTCAGTACCTCCCACAGGTAGTCCCACTCCACTCTAGCAAATGCCTTCTCTGCATCCATCGCCACCACTATCTCCGCCTCCCCCTCCGGTGGGGGCATCATCATCACCCCCAGCAACCTTCGTATATTGGCATTCAATTGCCTCCCTTTAACAAACCCTGTCTGGTCGTCATGTACCACCCCTGGGACACAGTCCTCTAACCTTGTCGCCATCACTTTGGCTAGTAACTTGGCATCTACATTTAGGAGGGCGATGGGCCTGTATGACCCGCACTGCAGCGGGTCTTTGTCTCGTTTCAGGATCAACGATATCGTCGCCTCCGACATTGTCAGGGGTAATGTCCCCCTTTCCTTAGCCTCATTGAAGGTTCTCGTCAGGAGTGGGGCCAGTGGGTCCACATATTTCCTGTAAAATTCCACCGGGAACCCATCTGGTCCCGGGGCCTTTCCTGCCTGCATGTTCCCAATTCCTTTAATCACCTCCTCCACCTCAATCTGCGCTCCCAAACCTGCCACCTCCTGCTCCTCAACCCTTGAGAACTCCAGCTGGTCCTGGAAGTGAATCATTCCCTCTTTCCCCTCCGGGGATTGGGACTTATACAGCCTCTCATAAAATGACTTAAACACCCCGTTCACCCTCCCCGCTCTCTGCTCCAACCTTCCCTCCCCGTTCCTAACTCCTCCGATCTCTCTCGCCGCCCCCCTCTTCCTAACTTGTTGGGCCAGCAATCGGCTCGCCTTTTCCCCATATTCATTTTGTATTCCCTGTGCCTTCCTCCACTGCGTCTCCGCCTTTCCCGTGGTCAGCAGGTCAAACTCCGTCTGTAGTCTCCGTCTTTCCCTGTATAGCCCTTCATCCGGGGCCTCCGCATATTGCCTATCCACCCTCAGAATCTCCCCAATCAGTCTCCCCCTTTCTTTACCCTCTTGTTTCCCCCTGTGGGCTCTTATGGAAATCAGCTCCCCCTAACCACCGCCTTCAGCGCCTCCCAGACCACTCCCACCTGGACCGCTCCATCATCATTGACCTCTAGGTATCTTTCGATACATCCCCTCACCCTTCCACATACCCCCTCGTCCGCCAACAGTCCCATGTCTAATCTCCAAAGTGGGCGCTGCTCCTTCTCCTCTCCTAGATCCAGATCCACCCAATGTGGGGCGTGATCTGAAACGGCTTTAGCCGAATATTCCGTTCCTACCACTTTCGGGATCAACACCCTTCCTAGGACAAAAAAGTCTATCCGGGAGTATACGTTATGGACTTGGGAGAAGAAGGAAAACTCTTTACTCCTCGGTCTAGCAAATCTCCAGGGATCTACTCCTCCCATCTGCTCCATAAACCCCTTAAGCACCTTGGCCGCTGCCGGCCTCCTCCCGGTCCTAGATCTGGACAGGTCCAGCCCTGGGTCCAACACCGTGTTGAAGTGTCCCCCCCCTCCCCCATTACCAAATTTCCCATCTCTAGGTCTGGGATGCGCCCCAACATACGCTTCATAAAACCCGTGTCATCCCAGTTCGGGGCGTATACGTTCACCAGCACCACCACCTCACCTTGCAATCTGCCACTCACCATCACGTACCTGCCCCCACTGTCCACCACTATGGTCTTAGCCTCAAACGATACCCGTTTCACCACCAGTATTGCCACCCCTCTATTTTTCGTATCTAAGCCTGAGTGGAATACCTGTCCCACCCATCCTTTCCTTAACCTGACCTGATCCGCCAATTTCAGGTGCGTCTCCTGAAGCATAACAACATCCGCCTTCAGTCTCTTTAGGTGCGCAAATACCCTTGCCCTCTTAATCGGCCCATTCAGCCCTCTCACGTTCCACGTGATCAACCGGGTTGGGGGGCCCTTTACCCCCCCCATCGTCGACTAGCCATCCCCTTTTTTAAACCAGCTCCTCACCCGGGTCCCACGCACCCGTGTGTCCCCCAGACGAGGCCCTCCCGTCCCGACCATCCCATCCCGTATCAGCTCCCCCTTACCCTCAGCAACAGCAACCCAGTTAGTCCCCCCCCTCGGCTAGATTCCCTTCTAGCTTGATTGCTCCCCCCATATTGCTTCCGGGAGTCAGCAAACTCTGGCTGACTTCGGCTTCCCCCGTTTACCCTTGGCCTCCCTGCGTGTGAGGCCCCCTTCCTTCCTGCGCCCACTTTTCCCGCCGCAATTTCCATAGCGCGGGGAAAAAAACCCGCGCTTCCCTCTCGGCCCCGCCCCTAGTGGCGCAGCTCCCTCTCCCCTTCCCTGTCCCCTTCCCCACCGGCGCCCACATTTCTTTGTCCCCCCCCCCCCCCCCCTGGGGGGGGGGGGGGGGGGGGGGGGGGGGGAACAATTTTCCTGTCTAACATTTTTACAGATAAACCCTCCCCCTCTTCCCCCTTTGCATTTCTTTGCCACCACCTCGCTACTTCTTTCCAAACATCAATTCCTCAAATCTAGTCCAACTTCTCTTCTTGAATAAATGTCCACACCTCCTCTGCCGTCTCCAAGTAGTGGTGTTTGCCCTGGTGTGTAACCCACAGTCTTGCCGGCTGCAGCATTCCAAATTTTACTTTCGTCCTGTGGAGCACCACCTTGGCCCGATTGAAACTCGCCCTCCTTCTCGCCACCTCCGCACTCCAATCTTGATACACGCAGATCACCGCGTTCTCCCACCTGCTACTCCGTGTCTTCTTAGCCCATCTCAGGACCATCTCCCTGTCCTTGTAGCGGTGGAACCTCACCACTATTGCTCGCGGTATTTCCCCTGCCTTTGGTCTTCTCACGAGGACCCGGTATGCTCCCTCCACTTCCAGGGGGCCCGTCGGGGCCTCAGCTCCCATTAAAGTATGGAGCATCGTACTCACATACGCCCCAACATCAGCTCCCTCTGTCCCTTCGGGAAGACCCCAAATCCTTAGATTCTTCCTCCTCGAGCTATTTTCCAGGGCTTCCAGCCTTTCTATGCACCTCTTATGTAGTGCCTCGTGCATCTCCGTCTTCACCACCAAGCCCTGTATCTCGTCTTCATTCTCGGCTGCCTTTGCCTCCACTCCACGGAGCTCCATCGCCTGGGTCTTTTGCGTCTCCTTCAATCCCTCAATCGCCAGCAACATCGGCGCCAGCACCTCCTTCTTGAGCTCCTCCACACATCGTCGGAGGAACTCCTGCTATTCCGGGCCCCATACCATCTGGGCTCCCTCAGCAGCCATCTTGCTTCTCCCTTCTCTTTGCCGTTGCTCCAGAGGATCCTCCGCAATCTAGCCACTACAATCGCTTCTTTCCATCCACACCCGGGGGGACTCCTTCCTTTGTCGCCTCATACTGGGTTTGGCCGTAAAAAATTTCCGTTGGGGCTCCCGATAAGAGCCCAAAAGTCCGTTGAAACGGGAGGTGCCGAAACGTGCGCCTTAGCTGGTCATCGCCGCAACCGGAAGTGGCTCAGGCATTCTCATGTATCTTGCTGACTTTCCTAACTGCTTATCCATTAGACTTATTTACTTCGCTGTATAAATATCAGGCCCTTTTGCTCGTTCGTTGGACTTCACCTCGGGCCCAAGTCGGGTCAGATGCCAGGAGCTGAATCTCAAAGCTGCTGTCAACCCAGGGGTCCCCGACGAGCAGGTGGGTCTGGGGTTCTTGTTTTATATTCCTGTTGTATATCCTTACTTGTATTATTCTTCTATTTTATTCTTATTTGCATTATTTTTGCTAACAAAGTAGAGTCTTCTGTCATTGTTCTCTTTATTACATTGTGTCCGAATCATAAAGAACCCTTTGGGTAATCCAATTCATATTTGGCATCACGAACAGCATTCGGTAGCAATGTTTAAGAAAACGGGGCAGACACCTAATGAGCCTAAACCCAAGACCTACTGTGTTCCAAGATAGAATGTGGCAGACTCGGGTTTCGGCTGAATAGCTAATTTGTTGACACAGGTCACTGTCCTTATAGGTAGAATAACAAAAGCTAACGTTAACGGCCGTGAAGGCAGCTCAGGAAAGAGCGGATTGGCAGTAGCGGGATGACAGACCTACAGATCTGTGACCGTGACTCACATGCTCTCTGTACAACATGATCTGCAGCCAGCAGGCCCGAGGATGAGAAATACTATTTGGGAGTAGAAATTAGCTGGAAAACCCATGAAGGATATTAAAAGAGTCTGGGAATTGAAAATACTGCACAAACAGATCCTGACAAGAGAAATACCAGTTTGAACATAGAACATAGGAGGGCTGTTTTAGGAAGGTCAAGTCGGCCCTATACAAGAAGGGCATAAAGTTTGGTCTCCTGTACTTGGCTCGCCTATGGAGACTGGGAGTTGTACTTTGACTCGGCGGAGGAGGCAGCGGACTTTATGAAGGAGAATAGACTGGCAGGAGAAGGAGGACCTTGAACTTTGACTGAGGAGATCTGAACTATGATCTGTAAATACTTTGGGCTTGCATTGTTGAGATTTATTTCGGGGGTTTTGCTTGTTTTCTTGATATTTGTTCGGTCCTGTTTGGGGTTAGGCTGATATTTAGTTCTTCGTTAAGGGAGGAGGGGTGGGTCCTTGGGTTTGGACCTTGGGAGGGATGGTTTGTTTGTTTTTATTTCTTGCCTTTGTTTCGATTGTTTCGCATGTTTGCACTAAGAGCGGGGGAGAGGGGGACAAATAGTGGGTTGGATGCTAGGTGCCATGGGCGGGGACTGCCAGGCTAGCTGGGCGGTCTAGTTCACGGAAGTAAAGTGGGGGATGACCTGAAGACCAATGTGGGGGGGGGTGTGAAAGTGGACTGCTGGCAGGGAGGGGACTTTCAAGGTGGAGGAGGAGGAGGGTTGATGATGGTGGTTGCCCGTGGGCGGGCCAGGGGAGGTGCGGGATATGGGCCGAAGACTAGCCTAGGGGTGGCTATGGTTGATCGGTAGGGGAGGGGGGGGGCGGGGTGCCCCCTCGACCAGGCTGGTCAGGTGGAACGTTCGGGGACTGAATGGGCCAGTTAAAAGGGCTCTTGTGTTCACGCACTTGAGGCAACTGAAGGCGGATGTGGCTATTTTACGGGAGACACATAGAATTCATGGAATTTACAGTGCAGAAGGAGGCCATTCAGCCCATCGAAAGAGCACCATACCAAAGATCAACACCTCCACCCTATCCCCATAACTCAGTAACCCCACCCAACACTAAGGGCAATTTTGGACACTAAGGGCAATTTATCATGGCCAATCCACCTAACCTGCACATCTTTGGAGGTGGGGGACCAGGTTCAGTTAAGAAAGGGATGGGTTGGGCAGGTGTTCCATTCGGGATTAGACTTTAAAGCGAGGGGGTATGGCAATCCTGAGGTGGGGAATATCGAGGCGGACCCGGGGGGTTAGATATATTATGGTTAGTGGGAAATTGGAGGGAATGGCCGTGATATTGGTAAATATATATGCCCCAAACTGGGATGACGTTGAGTTTGTTAGACGGGTGCTGGGGAAGATCCCAGACCTGGACTCACATTGATTGATTATGGGGGAGATTTCAACACGGTCCTGGATCTAAGACTGGATCGGTCGAGTGCCAGGTCTGGGAAGGTATCAGCTATGGCAAAGGAACTGTGGGGGTTTATGGAGCGCATGAGGGGGGTTGGTCCGTGGAGTTCTGCAGGCACGGGGAGAATGTGCAAACTCTACATGGACACTATTTACTAATTTCTAGAAAATCAGGAGATAGCTGCCTCTTTAAGGCCTCACAGCTGCAGGAACCTGGCTTCAATTCCGGCCTTGGGTGACTGTGTGGAGTTTCCACTTTCACACAGTGTCCGTGTGGGTTTTCTCCGGGTGCTCCGGTTTCCTCCCACAGTCAAAAAAAATGTGCAGGTTAGGTGGATTGGCCATGCTAAATTGCTCCTTAGTCATGGCGTGGGCTTAAGTAGGGTACTCTTTCCAAGGGATGTTGCAGACTCTTTGGGCCGAATGGCCTCCTTCTGCACTGTAAATTCTGATTCTGCATCGCTGCATGGGCAGCCATGGTCATTGTGCAGCAGGCAAGGGCTCTGGGGACAGGCCGGAGAGGCGGAGGAAGCGGAGGGTGCTGAGGAACTCTCAGTGCCTTCACTCACCTCCGTGTCTTGCACAACCTTCATTTAGCCTTCTGCTGGGGCCGATGAGGCTGGCTACTGGTGAACACCAATCATCCATTCCAGAAACCTCTTGTGCCAACAGTGGGATCATCCTGTTATGGGTACGCAACTCCTCATGCATTCCCCGGATGTCAGTGTCCATACCCTGAGTGGACTAATACAGGCTACCGATGAGAGTCTTCCACCCTTTCCTGGTCGAGATGCTACTGGTGCATCCACTCCAGTTGCTGCTGCATGTGTGCCTCCATGAGATCTGTCCATCTTCCATGGTCAGAGCTCATGTGGTTCGACCCCTGGGACAATGTAGAGCTCATGACAGCAATGGAATCCTCCATTGATTGTCCTGGTGCACCCACTGGCGCAGGGAACTGTGCCACATGTCCACATATCTGCTGCTGATTATCTAAAAGATGACTCCCGAGGTGCCATGTTCCTGCTCACTGGTGCATCATTCTGACTTTCTTCCCTCCTCCAAGGGAGACTATGCACAGATGTCTCTGACTCGACAACTCCTCCCGCACACTACTGGAGTGACTTTCACCCTGGGTCACCGACTCTGCATGTGTGCTACATTCCTCCAAAGTGCTGGTATCCGAGTTGGTAGTGTGTGGGGCTAATAAGATGTGATGCTGTCCTCTTGAACATCACTTCCTTCCCTTGATGCCCGAGGGATAATGTGGCCCGGGGTTGCGGGGATGGAGGGGGAGGCAGGACTGTTCATGGTATTGAGGGAGAGGAGCTGGTGGGACCGGAGTTATTTAGTTATAACCCTTCTCATTGTGAGAATGCACGCTCTGATGGACATTATTGCCTTAACCATGTTCGTATTGTCCGTAAGACACAACCCCCAAACTTACATTCACTCTCATGCTAACATTGGCTTGTGCTCAGTGAAGTGGTGTCATGAACCATTACCACCATGTGCCAAGGTGATTTTAACACCACCTTTATCACCCACTACTGGCAGTTCACCATCACCAACAGATAGCTGTCAGTGTTCAGGCACCCTGAAAATCTCCATCGGCCTTTGTTAAACAGAACGTATGGTTCTGAGTCAGGCTGGCCCACACACAGTACGGGCCATCTCCGGGATGTTCTTTGCCCTTTTCGTCCGAACAACACATACATTTATGCTTGCCTGATACATAATGCTTGGAGGGATACTATTCTTTACTGTGTCTGTGCATCACAATGAGCTGTGTTCACATACAAGCCTCTACGCTGAAACAGGGATTTGTGCCGTTCTCGTACCACAGCCACAGCCTGCAGATATGATCGTTCCCCGTGTCTGGGGTTCTGTCTGGATGAGCCAAGCTGCTCACCTTGCTGAAATGCAGCAGGTCATTGAACCTTTTCCTACACTGAATCCAGGAACTCTGGTGGTCTCCGGCTGTGCTCACCGCAGCTGCTATTTGAATTCAGGCCTTTGTGATTGTGGCAGGCGGTTTGCAATGACCAGCAGGGTAGATGACGGGTTTCCTCCTCTGGACCTCTTCCACTAACTCCTGAAATTCCTGATCAGGAAAGCATGGGACAATTAGGTCCATCCCTTCCCCCACGTCACCTGTGTGTGACATTTTACCATTAAGGCACAAAGTCTCTCATTCACTTATGTGTGTTGACATGCAAAAAACATTTTCACCATATCATCAATGATTACTGCTAAGGTTTGGTGGAAAGAATGGCTCTGTGCAAATATGTGGCACCTGTGAATCCAAAGTAGAATGTTGTGCTCCACAAGCACCGACAATCCAAATGATTTTCTTCCTCTACGTCACACTGCTGCGGCAGTGTGCAGCTATGAGGAGCCTGGTCAAGGGTCGACAGTGTGGGTACATCCTGATAGATGGGTGGCAAGAGGGCAAGTGGATGGAATAATGAGCATTGCAATGTTCATCATTCATCCACCTACTGAATCCTGGCAACTACCTATATGACTGCATAATATTTGTGCCAGGTAGCGGGGGCAAGACGATGGCATCCCCATGGCGGTGTCTTGAGAATCCGCACCAAGCTTTCAGTGGTTCAGTAGAGTACACATTGATTGAGCAGTGATGCACGATCAATTACACTCAAGTCGAAGTGATTTCATAATTGAAGGCTTTAATCGACTAGAACTTGTTCCCCAGCAGCTTCGGTACAGAAAGTGAAGGCTGCTGGGACGGCACCGGTTCTTATACTCCGCCTGTCAGGGCGGAGCTACATATCAATAGCCAATGGTAAACTCCTAGGTTTAACCAATGATCAACAGCCTCTTAGGTACCGCAATACCTGATAATACCACATTCACCCCCTGTTAAAAAGGAGTCCAGCGGGGGTGGTGGCCAGTGGTAACAGTCGCCTTTAACATGGTATGATCAGATACGGAGGGACCGTGATACCTCCTTACAGGGCTGTCGAGAATATTTACAAAGTGTTCGTTCACGGTTAAAGTCACAGCGAAGCAATCAGTCGAAGCAAACCTGTCCATTTCCCCGTGGGTTGTAACTGGTCGTCCTGCTTGAGGCAATGCCCCTGCTGAGCAGGAATTGACGCAGTTCGTCGCTCATAAAGGAGGACCCCCTATCACTGTGTATGTAAGCAGGGAAACCGAACAGTGTAAAGATACCCTGGAGGGCCTTGATGACGGTGGTTGTGGCCATGTCTGGGCAGGGGATGGCGAATGGGAACCGGGAGTACTCGTCAATCACGTTCAGGAAATACATGTTGCGGTCGGTGGAGGGGAGGGGGCCTTTGAAATCCATGTTGAGGCGTTCAAAGGGACGGGAAGCCTTTATCAGGTGCGCCCTCTCTGGCCGGTAGAAGTACGGTTTGCACTCCGTGCAGATTTGACAGTCCCTGACTGTCCTGACCTCCTCGATGGAGTAGGGCAGGTTGCGGGTCTTGATGAAGTGGAAGAAACGAGTAACCCCCGGGTGGCAGAGGTCCTCGTGGAGGGCTCGGAGGCGGTCCACTTGTGCAGTGGCACAAGTGCCGCGGGACAGGGCATCAGGAGGCTAGTTTAGCTTCCCCGGATGGTACAAGATCTCGTAGTTGAAGGTGGAGAGTTCTATCCTCCACCGCAAGATCTTGTCATTTTAAATCTTGCCCCGCTGTGCAATATCGAACATGAAAGCAACCGACCGTTGGTCCGTGAGGAGAGTGAATCTCCTGCCGGCCAGGTGATGCCTCCAATGTCGCACAGCTTCTACTATGGCTTGTACCTCTTTTTCGACCGAGGAATGGCGAATTTCGGAAGCATGGAGGGTACAGGAGAACAAGGCCACGGGCCTGCCCGCTTGGTTGAGGGTGGCCGCCAGAGCTACGTCGGACGCATCGCTCTCGACCTGGAAGGGGAGGGACTCGTCGATGGCGCGCATCGTGGCCTTTGCAATGTCTGCTGAAGCTGAAGGCCTGGCGGGTCTCCGTCGACAGGGGGAAGGTTGTGGACTGGATTAGGGGTCGGGCTTTGACTGCTTAGTTCGGGACCCACTGGGCGTAGTAACTGAAAAACCCTAGGCAGCGCTTCAGGGCCTTGGGGCAGTGAGGGAGGGGGAACTCCATAAGGGGGCGCATGCGCTCAGGGTCGGGGCCTATAACTCCATTTCGCACTACGTAGCCTAGAATGGCTAGACGGTCGGTGCTAAATACGCATTTATCCTGATTGTACATTAAGTTAAGGATTTTCGCTGTCTGGAGAAATGTGCGGAGGTTGGTGTCGTGGTCTTGCTGGTCATGGCCGCAGATGGTGACGTTATCCAGATACGGGAATGTTGCGCGTAAGCCGTACCAGTCAACCATTCGGTCCATCTCTCGCTGGAAGACCGAGACCCCATTAGTGACACCAAAGGGAACTCTTAAAAATTGATAGAGCCGCCCATCTGCTTCGAAGGCAGTGTACTTGCGGTCACTATTACGGAGGGGTAGCTGGTGGTAGGCGGACTTGAGGTCCACCGTGGAGAATTCCTTGTATTGCGTGATCCTGTTTACCAGGTCGGCTATACGGGGGAAGAGGGTACGCGTCCAGCTGCGTAAACCTGTTGATGGTCTGACTGTAGTCAATGACCATCCGATGTTTCTCCCCGGTCTTTACCTCCAGTACTTGAGCTCTCCAGGGGCTGTTGCTCGCTTCGATGACCTCTTCCCTCAGCAGCCTTTGGACCTCTGACCTGATGAAGGTCCGGTCCTGGGCACTGTACTGCCTGCTCCTGTTGGCGACAGGTTTGCAATCCGGGGTGAGGTTCGCAAACAGGGAAGGCGGGTCGACCTTAAGGGTCGCGAGGCCGCAGACAGTAAGGGGGGGTATAGGGCCGCCGAATTTAAAGGTCAGGCTTTGCAAGTTACATTGGAAATCCAACCCCAGGAGGGTAGCCGTGCAGAGGTGCGGTAGGACATAAAGGCAGAAATTGTTGAATCTCCTGCCTTGGACAGTGAAGTTCGCTGGGCAGAACCCCTTTATCTCCACCGAGTGTGACCTGGAGGCCAGGGAGATCCTTTGGTTTACAGGGTGGGTAACAAGTGAACAGAGCCTTACCATGTCAGGGTGAACAAAGCTTTCCGTGCTCCCACAGTCTTAATCAGGCAAAACGCCTCGTGGCCGTTGATGAAGACCGTCGTTGTTGCTGTTGCGAGTGTCCGAGGTCGACTTTGGTCCAGTGTCACTGAGGCCAGTTGAAGCAGTTGCGAGTTCTGATCGGGCAGCGTGTAGTCGGCCGTGCTGGGGGCCTGGGGCCCCATCCAAGATGGCGTCACCCATGGGTCGCACATGGTGGCCGTGGATGGACAAGATGGCGGCAGGGATGGACAAAATGGCGGAGCCCACCCGTCCAGCGTGGTGTCCGGGGGGCAAGATGGCCACGCCCGTGGGTGGCACGTGGCCCTAGGATAGGGGCGTGGCGGTGAGCGCTGGCCCGTCGGGGCCTGAAGGGGGGGGTTGCCGCGGCGGTCCAGAGTCGCTGGCAGGCCCCCACAAAGTGGCCCTTCTTGCCGCTCCCTTTGCAGGTGGCAGTGCGGGCCGGGCAGCGCGGGCCGGGATGATTCACCTGCTCGCAGAAGAAACAGCGGGGCCCGGCGGCGTTAGCGGGCCGCCTCGCCACGCAGGCCTGCAGGGTCAGGGAGAAGGTCTGTGGGGCTGCCGCTGCGGGGTGCCACGCAGCCCAGGGGGCCGCCGCGCGGTCGGGCGCATAGGACTGCGTGTTTTGGGAGGCTACGTCCATGGACCCTGCCAGGGCCCGTGCCTCTCTAAGTCCCAGGGTGTCCTTTTCTTGGGAGTCTTTGGCGGATCACAGAGGAGCTCATACCTGCTACGAAGGCATCCCTGATTAAAAGTTCCGTGTGCTCGCTCCCCGAAACTTGCGGGCAGCCACAGTTTCGGCCCAGCACCAGTAGCGCCCGGTAGAAATCCTCCAATGATTCCCCGGGGCTTTGCTGTCTAGTTGCAAGCAGGTGACGTGCGTAGACCTGATTTACAGGGCGGATATAATGTCCTTTTAACAGTTCGATCGTGGCATCATAGTCCTCCGCCTCCTCGATAAAGGTGTAGATCCCAGGGCTGACCCTTGAGCGCAGGAGATGCATTTTCTGTCCTTCTGAGGGGGTGCCTCCGGCCGTCTCGAGGTAGCCTTTAAAACACACCAGCCAGTGTTTAAATATCGCCGCCGAGTTCTCCACGTGGGGGCTGAGCTGTAGGCACTCCGATTTGATTCGGAGATCCATCCTTCCAGCTTAAGTCTAGTTGATTAAATTGATGCACGATCAATTACACTCAAGACAAAGTGATTTCATAATTGAAGGCTTTAATAGACTAGAACTTGTTCCCCAGCAGCTTCGGTACAGAAAGTGAAGGCTGCTGGGACGGCACCGGTTCTTATACTCCGCCTGTCAAGGAGCTAACGTTTCGAGTCCAGGTGACCCTTTGTCAAAGCCCATCTGGACTCGAAACATTTGCTCTTTTCTCTCCTTACAGATGCTGCCAGACCTGCTGAGATTTTCCAGCATTTTCTCTCTTGAAGCAGCTTCCATGGTTGACTTTTGAAATGTTAAGCTTTTTTGAAATATATCATTCAACTTACTTTGAATGTTCGTTTATGGTTAATCTGTGACTAAGAACCAATAGTGTGTTGCTTTGTGCCTCTTGGCTCCATGATCTATTTAGTAATCTGGTCCATGATATGCTGTACAAAATCACTGCAGGAAATCTGGGTGGTCTAAATGGAGCAAAGAGTCTTAATCCCACGTTGATCTGACATGCTTTACTAGAATTAACTGCGAGTTCCTTTGACTTATGCTTCGCTGTGCTCGGTCACTTCAATAATCGTGGAGGCAGCATTAGAACTGCTGAGCATGTCCACTTTTGTTAAAAGGTGTACCACCCTCTTTCCCCGCCCCCCCTAACTTCAGGAGTTGTTGCCTCAACAGAATTCTCCTCAAAGCCGTTGCAAAGTATTTACAAAGACATATATGGGAACCATGCTCTTTAATGTGTTGTAGCCTTGTGTTCATAGTGCCATGTTGTACTTTTATCACATCAACGTATTTGGAACTAGCGCGCTACGTGTCTCATTTACCACTGGACATACTGCTCAAATGTAACCAAAACGCAATTTGCCGTGTATTCATGTTTGTTCCCAGATGGAATAGGCTCATTTTAAGGGTCCAATCACGTGACATATTGATGGCGTCATCAGCCACTACTTGCATAGACAAACTATCTATAGTTGAGTAAACACCTTTTCAATGAAGCTCTTATTTGTTTGTACCTTCATGGTCTGCAAGCCTATCCTTTTAAAACTGGCAATGTGGAGGTTGGAACCGCACTGGCAGACTCCCGGACAATCAAAAGATATACAGAAAACGGGGAAAAGGCAAGTCGGATACTGGCGCATCAGTTTCGGAAGCAGGACGCAGCTAGGAAGATCGGGGGAAGTTAAGGATAGGGGAGGGAGTGTGATACGGAGTGGGGTTGACATCAATGGAGTCTTCAGGGATTTTTATGAAGAATTGTATCGGTTCGAGCCCCCACGGGAGGAGGGACGGATGGGCCGCTTTCTGGACCAAGTGAGGTTTCCGAAGGTGGAGGAGGGACTGGTAGCGGGATTGGGGGCCCCGATTGAGCTGGAGGAGCTGGCCAAAGGGATAGCTGTGGGCAGCACGGTAGCATTGTGGATAGCACAAATGCTTCACAGCTCCAGGGTCCCAGGTTCGATTCCGGCTTGGGTCACTGTCTGTGCGGAGTCTGCACATTCTCCCAGTGTGTGCATGGGTTTCCTCCGGGTGCTCCGGTTTCCCCCCACAGTCCAAAGATGTGCAGGTTAGGTTGATTGGCCATGATAAATTGCCCTTAGTGTCCAAAATTGCCCTTAGTGTTGGGTGAGGTTACTGGGTTATGGGGATAGGGTGGAGGTGTTGACCTTGGGTGGGGTGCTCTTTCCAGGAGCTGGTGCAGACTCGATGGGCCGAATGGCCTCCTTCTGCACTGTAAATTCTATGATAGGGAACATGCAGGCAGGGAAGGCACCGGGGCTGGACGGTTTCCCGGTCGATTCTACAAGAAATATGTGGACCTGTTGGGCCCGTTGCTAGTTAGGACCTTCAATGAGGCAAGGGAGGGGGGGGGGCATTGCCCCCGACGATGTCCCGGGCACTGATCTCCTTGATCCTGAAGCGGGACAAGGATCCCCTGCAGTGTGGGACTTACAGGCCGATTTTGTTGTTAAATGTAGATGCCAAGGTGCTGGGGAAGGTCTTAGCCACGAGAATTGAGGATTGTGTGCCGCAGGTGATCCACGAAGACCAGACCGGATTCGTGAATGGGAGGCAGTTGAACGCGAATGTGCGGAGGCTCCTGAACGTTATTATGATGCCGGTGAGGGAGGGGGAGGTGGAGATAGTGGTGGCGATGGACGCTGACAAGGCCTTTGATAGGGTAGAGTGGGGGTACTTGTGGGAGGTGCTGAAGAGGTTCGGGTTTGGGGAGGGGTTTGTCAGGTGGGTTAGGCTGTTGTATGAGGTCCCGTGTATGTGGCCGCGAACAAGAGGAGGTCTGAGTACTTTCGATTGCATCGAGGGACGAGGCAGGGGTGTCCCCTGTCCCCCCTGCTCTTTGCACTGGCGATTGAACCCCTGGCTATAGCACTGAGGGAGTCGAGGAACTGGAGGGGGTTGGTGCGGGGTGGGGAGGAGCATAGGGTGTCGCTCTATGCGGATGACTTGCTGCTATATGTGGCGGACCCGGTGGGGAGAATGCCGGAGGTAGTGAGGATCCTCGGGGAGTTCGGGGATTTCTCAGGGTACAAGCTCAACATGGGGAAGAGCGAGTTCTTCGTGGTTCACCCAGGGGACCACGATAGAGAGGGGGATTGGCAAGCTCCCACTAAAAAGGGCGGCGAGGAGCTTCAGGTACTTGGGGGTCCAGGTGGCCAGGAGCTGGGGGGCCCTGCATAGACTTAATTTCACGAAACGGAGGAGGAGTTCAAGAGATGGGACGTGTTGCCGCTGTCCCTGGCGGGTAGGGTGCAGTCAGTTAAGATGACGGTGCTCCCAAGATTTTTGTTCTTGTTCCAGTGCCTCCCCATTTTTATCCCGAAGGCCTTCTTTGGGCGGGTCAACAGGAGCATAACGGGGTTTGTGTGGGAGCGAGGGACTCAGAGGGCGAGATGGGTGTTCCTGGAGCGGAGCAGGGATGGGGGGGGGGGGGGGGGGTTAATGTTTGTAGAATCATCTCACCAATGTAGCCACCTAGTCATAAAGTCTAGTGTATGGTGCAGAGTAGCACATCTCTTGTCCACTTGCAATTGATTAGTTTGGACAGTAAAGGGCGGAAACCGAGAGCGCAATTCACACAAAAAATGTCTATGTCGGGTTTCGGGCGCGATTGGCAGAGTGTTTCTCGGGGACTGCAGCGCCAAGAAATATCTTGCTATTCAAAGGCACTTTGCCATTTTTTTTGGCCTTGGTGAGATTCTCTCTGCCAAGGTTGCACTCACAGTGATTTCCTGCTGGTGAGCTGAAACTGGATCACACCCCTAATTGAAACAGATTCTGTTTCAAATACAATGATTCATTGCCTAAACTGGGCCAGGTTTATATCAAGCTAGGAATTGTTTAGACATTCAAGAGACACAAATGCTTCTTCAACCAAAAACGTCAATGAGTGAGACTTTTTCAGAAATCGGCAGAGACTGATGCGGGCGCGAAAAGCAGTGTTGAGCCCATGGCAATGGCCATTTGTGTTGCTTGTCAGCTGGGCTGCCGGGAAACCCACGGCATGAACGATTCACCTTCAGGGGAATCCAAAAATCCCGCTGGCGGAAGGTCCGGAAAATCTCAGCCACAATGTTTCTCCAAAAATGTCAATAGACGATGGACTACACGGGACTATAATAGTGATAAAGTTTGAAGGATTTAAAGTGATAGGATTTTCAATGCCACAATGGGCATGGAAAGGGACACGATGTAACCATTCGACCATGTACTTCAAGTGGATTGGGAGTGGTATACAGCGAGGGTGAGTGTTCTGAAGGAAGTTGACTAATGTAGAATAAAAACAGAGAGAGTAAGTAGATGAATGAGTGGACAAGGTCACTGATATGAGAAAAGAACTGAGTGATAGCCAGGATCAATGTCTGGGAGACTCTGGAATTAATCAGAAAAAAACCCAACCACAACACACAGAGTAATTTGAAAGAAGTTCTAATCATGAATATTACTTTGACATTCTAAAGCTTTGGTCATTACCATTTAAATGATTGATGATCCATTTCACTTACTTCTATCTTTTGTAATCTATCTCATCATTATTAATGATGTGGAGATGCTGGCGTTGGACTGGGGTGGACACAGTAAGAAGCTGGCATTGGACTGGGGTGGACACAGCAAGAGCTGGCGTTGGACTGGGGTGGGTACAGTAAGAAGCTGGCATTGGACTGGGGTGGGTACAGTAAGAAGCTGGCGTTGGACTGGGGTGGGTACAGTGAGAGCTGGCGTTGGACTGGGGTGGGTACAGTAAGAAGCTGGCGTTGGACTGGGGTGGACACAGTAAGAGCTGGCGTTGGACTGGGGTGGGCACAGTAAGAAGCTGGCATTGGACTGGGGTGGGCACAGTAAGAGCTGGCGTTGGACTGGGGTGGGCACAGTAAGACGTCTTACAACACCAGATTAAAGTCCAACAGGTGTGTTTCAAATCACTAGCTTTCGGAGTGTAGCTCCTTCCTCAGATGCCTTCCTCACTTTTAATAATTGCTTTGTCCAGATTTTTAGGTAATTTGACTTTACCAAAATGGGCTTTATTATTAAATAAGCTGCTTAAATAAAGAGCTGTGCAAATACTTCCCCTGGAAAGGTGCATCTATGAGTAAACCTTCTCCAAATAGGTGAAGTTGAGATAATGAGTGCGATTTTGCTAAAAAGGAACACGCGTGTTTAACCGCGTGTTTCCCAGCGCTCACAATGCCGAGAAACACATGGCTATAAAACGGCACTCGTGTTAGATAAGGCGTCTTAGCGGTAAACATACGACCGCGGCCGTGCTTAGCCTCGTTTTGTGCACCGAAGAGCTCTGCACGCCGGAACTCCTCAGTATAGCGAGCGATCGGGACGCCCTTTTTAAACAGCGTCCCAATCGTCAAGGCCACAGACGTGACCCCCGAACCCCCCAAGCACTACGGGAGGGTCCCCGGTGGCACCAGCAGTGCTAGGGTGCCAAAGGGTAAGTTGGGAATCTGCACATCGCTAAAAGGTGATCCCAGCCACAATGGGTGGGATTTACATCGCAATGTGTTGCAAGCCAGGTTGATCCTGGAAGCGGGGTCTCCCAGCTTCTATCGGCCATGCTGTGCCACAACGAGCTTCTTTTTAGGCACAAGGTGGCCATTCGATCACACCCTATAAATCAGCTCTTTTCTAAGCAGTTTACAAGGCTGCCATGTCTCATGCTTTTTCATCACCTTTCCTTTGTCTCAATGGCCTTCAGAGTCTGTCCTTTCTCTAGACAGGTGAATGAATGGGAACTAAAGGAAACTAGTAGAAAACATAAACATTGAAACCAAAAGCTTCTTTCGGTTTTACAGAGTAATAGAATAGCTAAAGCAAATGTTGGCCCTTTAGAGGACGATACAGGTGAGGTAGTAATGGGGAACACAAAGGTGGCAGAGACAATGAACCTAATATTTCGCCTCTGTCTTCACGGTAGAGGATAATAAAATTTTCCATGCAGAGGAACCTGGTGCAATAGCCATCACTAGAGAGATGCGATTAAAGGCAGATAAGTCTCTGGGACCTGATGGCCAGCACCTAGTGTATTAAGGCAGGTAGCAGTGGAGATAGTGGATGCATTGATTATGATGTTTCAGAATTCCCTGGATTCTGGAAGAGTCCCGGTGAATTGGAAACATACTAATGTGATGCCCCTATTCAAAAAAGGAGAGAGGCAAAAAGTAGGAAACTATAGATCGGTTAGCTTGACTTCTGGGTGGGGAAGTTGCTGGAATCAACTAAGGAGGAGATGACTGAACATTTGGAAAGACAAAGCTCAATCCATCATTGTCTGCATGGCTTTATGAGGAGTAAGTCAGCTTGTCGATTGAGTTCTTTGAGTTCTTTAACCAACAAGGTAGATAATAGAGAACCTGTGGATGTGATACGTCTAGACTTCTAGAAGATGTTTAACAAGGTGTTGTATAAAAGACTGATCCAGATGGTGAGATGGCAGGGGATTGGGTGTAGAGTACTAGATTGATTGAGGATTGGCTGACTGACAGAAATCAGAGGGTTGGAATAAATGGGTCTTTCTCTGGCTGGCGAATGTAACTAGTGGGTGCCGCAGGTGTCAGTCCTCAGACCTCAACTGTTTACATCTTTCTAAATGATCTGCAAGCAGGGACAAAGTGTAACATAGCAAAATTTGCAGATGATACTAAAGTAGGTGGGAAAGCTGGCAATGAATAGATAAAGATTTTACAGATGGATATAGATAGGCTAAGCGATTGGGCAGATGGAGTTTAATGTGGGTTCGTGTGAGGTCAATCAGTTTGGCCGAAAAATAGAAAGGCAAATTATCTAAATGGAAAGCAGATTCAAAATGTACCTGGACAGAGAGGTCAGGGTGTCTTTGTTCATGAATCGCAGAAAGTCGGTATGCAGGTACAGCATGTAATTCAAAAGGAAAATGGAATGCTCGTGTTTATTGCAAACGGCTGAAGTATCAAAGTAGAGAAACGTTGTTGTATAGGGTGTTGGCAAGAACACACCTGGAGTATTATGTCCAGTTTTGGTCTCCTTATTTGAGGAAGGATGTGCTGGCATTGGAGGCAGTTCAGAGGAGATTCACCAGATTGATTCCAGGGATGAAGGGGTTGCTGTACGAGGAGAGATTAAAAACAGCTTGGCCTTATACTCGATGGAGTTTATAAAGATGAGGGGGGATCTGATCGAGGTATATAAAATATTAAAAGGGGTTGATAAAGTAAACATAGACCAAATATTCCCCCTTGTGGTGCAATATGGAATGAGAGGTCACATATATAGGTTGACAGACAGTAGATTTAGAACTGAGGTGAGGAGAAACTACTCGCAGAAGGTGGTGAATTTGTGGAACTCGCTGCCCCATAGTGAGGTGGTGTCTGAGTCATTAAATGGTTTCAAGATGGATGTATTTTTGATTTTAAAAAAAAAACAGGTTAAAAGAATATGGGGAACAGGTCGGGAGGTGGATTTGAGACCAGGAAGAGATCAGCCATGATCTGATTGAATCGTGGAGCAGGCTCGAGGGGCTGAATTGCCTACTTCTACTCCTAACTCCTATGTTTCAATGTTGTTCCTATTGTCTTAGCTACTAGCTGGCCCAGTGACACTGCAGACGCACTGTGAGAAAATGATGAAGGTGTATGTTTCTGCAAGACGAGATACGCCAGTACTTTTATATGCGCTTCCTCCATTTTCACAACTGCAAGGTGTTCAAACTAGAACACGAGGCAAAATCTTACAGCATTCATCGAGTTTGAGCAACCATTCGATGAGAGCTGGCAAAAAAGAGTCAGACACCGGTGCATGTTGAATACCTGAAAATTATTGTTTTTCCAATCTGACTCAATTGTCAAATTCTAAGGTCACCCAGTTATTCTCTGTCTTAAACACAAGCGGTCCAGCCACCATTCTCACAGTAACTTCTTGCAGAATCTGACTGATTACATTACAAATTCTTTTAGCCGCAGCAACTCCAGGACAATATCTGCAACTGTTGGGAAAACTTACAAACGAGAATGTGACATGTGACAGTTGTGTACAACATAGGCAGGACATGTATTCATTAAAATGCTTGGAAGATCCATCTTGAAAGCAAAATGCTTCCTTTTTAAAAAAAAAGTAGTGTGATTAATACAGAGTAGTGTCGCTGGGTCAAAATGTTAGCTGCATTGTGGGTGTACCGTCACCACACATGGATCACGGCAATTCAAGATGGCAGCCCACTACCACCTTCTCAAGGGTAATTAGGGATGGGCGATAAATGTGGGCCGAGCCAGCCATGATCACATCCCGTGAATGAATGAAAAGAAATTGCTAATCAAGCACAGCAAAGCCGACAGGGAGACTCAGCTAGAAACACTTTGGACAGGATTTTCCAGTTGCCCCCACAGCCGGACCAATCGGAGGCGGAACGGAAAACTTTGCGAACTGGCAAAAGTCCACTGACTTTCAGTGGGACTTTCAGGCCGTGGAAAATTCCAACCTTGATAACTTTTACTTGAATCCTAAAATCATACGGGTGTAGTGTTATTACAAAGTGGTTTTCGTTTGAATCTTCCAACCTCTTAGCTCACCTGTTGACATAGTGGCCGCCACTGACGATTGCTTCTCTCCCAACACCGAGCAATTAGGATCAATTATTAATTCCCCAGCAGATCAATTAATTAGCTCAAGCCAACAGCTTTGATTTCTGTTTATATAGCACCTTTGCCTGTTAGCATATCAGGTAGTTGCTCAGTTGAGAGGAATCTCTCAATCTGCCGATTGTACAACGGACCTTTTTTTTGCACTCTCGATTATTAGTTCTAAATTGTCCTCATGTTGATGGAGTCAGGCTGTTTCTCCACATTTAGTATCCATTGGAGTCCAAGTCAGATAAACAACTAACTTTCTCTTATATGGCAAGCTTGCTAAAATTTAAAATGTACAACAATCGCAATAGTTCAGATACAGTCTTACCATAACAGGACAAAGCTCTTCAAAGTGCATTAGTCATATGACAATTGCTGTATGACTGATTCTTGGGCCCAATATTTCTTCATTTACTGGAGGGTGTAAAATCCTACGCTCCATTAGAGATGGCCGTGGCTCAGAGCAGTACAATATAATCATTTTGGTTTTCACGTAGCAGTGATGCTAAACCAGTATGAAGAATTGGGCGGCTGATGCGGATCTTCTAGTCCTGTCAATGTCTCTGGCATTTTGTGTGGCTCGCCTGCCCAGCCGCTGGGGAGCCCGTCACGAGGGGGCAGTGGTCAGAAGATCCCGCCGGCAGGAAAGGTCGGAAAATTACACCCATTGTGCCCAATTTGAGGTACCACATGTTAGGAAGGAGGTGAAGGTTTGGAGAAGGTACACTAAATGGTCCCAGGGATGAGGGATAGCAGGTTTAGGAGGAAATTTGATCGAGGTGTTTAAAATCATGAAGGATTTACATAAAGTAAATAAAGAAAAACTGGTTTCTTGTGGCTGATGGCACGATAACCAAATCGCACAGATGTAAGGCGAGTGGTAAAACACCAGGGGCGCGATTCTCCATTTCGGAGACTAAGTGCTGTCACCGGGACATAATCGGTGGACTTCTACAAAATTGATGCCGCTGCCAGAGCAATTCAACAACTGTGAATAGGCTGGCATTGGCACCAGATAGAACACGACTGATTCCAATGAAAAACGGTGCGGGATTAGCACTCGAGAGGCTGACAAGCTGCAGCTGCATATTAGCACTCCACTCCTCACACACACTCAACACAGCCAACAAGACGGCACTGATTATGCTATAGTGCATCCATCCCATTGGCGGGCCAGCTGGGGCCAGAGGATACCGAGGGGGGTGGTCTGGGAGAAAACCCATACGACCTGTGGCACTAAGTTCATAGTGTCAGTCAGCGTTGTGCGCAACTGCATGGTGACCTTGCCGGCTGGGACGATGGTGTTCCGAGCCCATCCACCTTGCCCACATGGCAGATCTCCCAGGCATACGGCCCAACTGTCAGCACACTATGGCAATGCTGGACACTTTCCGTAACCCCTCTTTCTATCTCCGCAACCATGGCGCCCGTTTCCCGATTTTTTAAACCACAAGTGAACTTCGCCGTCGGTAATTACTCCTGGCGCAGGCGGAACATCGCGGAGGTCCCGGAAAATATTGGGTTAGACCCGCGAATGATATTTGAATGGGCGTTTACTGTACATGTGGAGTAGAACTCATTGACACCGCTGTCAAGGCACCAGAGCGTGGTATTCTGGTGGGCGCCTGGTGGCAGCCACAAATTTAGCCTCACAACCAATTCTCCGCCCAATCGCTTTTCCCGATTTTGGCGTTGCCTTATGGAGAATCCCACTCCAGAGGTGACAGGAGTAATGACCTTTTATTGCAACAAGTGATTGAAATTTAAACTGCACTGCCAGATGTGATGGGAAGAGACTAAATGGTAGTGTTCAAAAAGGAATTGGATAAATATTTAGGGATATGTTGAAAGGGAATAGGATTAATTGGATTACTCTTTGGAAGAGCTGGCATAGGTTTAATGGGCCAAATGGTCTTATTCTATGCTGTACTATTCTATAATTCCATGCCCACGTTCATGCTCATATGGTGCCCTCTGTGGTAAACCACTGTTGCACCTGTATTAGGTGATGTACGGTAGGACCTGTACTTCAGGTTCGCCGGTAGTCCCTGCCTGTATAAATATGCATGTCCTCCAGCCAGCAGCCATTTCGCCAGCTGCTGTGGGAGGCCACACATCTGATAGCAATAAAGCCTCAGTTGGATTCAACTATCGTCTTTGTCCAATTGATCGTGCCTCAATTTATTGCTATCAGATGTGTGGCCTCCCAGAAATTCGGCACTCATCCGTCGAAAAGGAGGCCCAAGCTATCGTTGAAGCTGTGCGGCATTGGAGGCATTACCAGGCCGGCAGGAGATTCACTCTCCTCACTGACCAACGGTCGGTGGCCTTTATGTTCAACACACAGTGGGGCAAGATCAAGATCGATAAAATCTTGCAGTGGAGAATCGAACTCTCCACCTATAATTACGAGATTATGTATCGCCCCGGCAAACTCAACGAACCTCCAGACGCCCCATCACGAGGTACATGTGCCAGCGCACAGGTAGACTGACTCCAGGCCCTGCACAACAGCCTTTGTCACCAAGGAGTCACACGGTTGTACCACTTCATTAAGGCACAAAATCTGCCCTACTCCATCGAGGAAGTACAGACAATCACCAGGGACTGCCAGGTCTGTGAGGAGTGCAAGCCGCAATTCCACGGCCGGACCGCGAGCGCCTGGTGAAGGCCTCCCGCCCCTTTGAATGCCTCAGCGTGGACTTCGAAGGCCCCCTCCCCTCCACCGACCGTCACACATATTTTCTCAGTGTGATCGACGAATACTCCAGATTCCCCTTTGCCATCCCATGCCCCGACATGATGTCTGCCACCGTCATTAAAGCCCTCAACACAATCTTCACTCTGTTCGGTTACCCCACCTACATCCACAGTGACAGGGTATCCTCATTTATGAGTGATGAGCTGCGTCAGTTCCAGCAGGGGTATCGCCTCCAGCAGAACGACAAGCTATAACCCCTGGGGAAACGGGCAGGTAGAAAGGGAGAATGGGACGGTATGGAAGGCCGTCCAGCTGGCCCTACGGTCCAGAAACTTCCCGGCCTCCCGCTGGCAGGAGGTCCTCCCTGATGCACTACATTCCATTCGCTCATTACTCTGCACTGCCACGAACAATACACCCCATGAACGTCTTTTTGCCTTCCCCAGGAATTCCACATCCGGGGTGTTGCTCCCGACTTGGCTCGCAGCTCCGGGAAACATGCTTCTCCGTAAGCATGACCGACTCCACAGGCGGACCCGTTGGTGGAGAGGATGCACTTGCTCCACACAAACCCCCAGTACGCCCACGTGGCATTCCCCGACGGCCGCCAGGATACCGTCTCCCTCAGGGACCTGGCACCAGCAGCTTCCACCCCCACCCCCACTCCGCCCTCGGCGCCACCCTCCCCTCTCCCGTCGCTCCCAACAGCACCCCCCCCTGCCCCCCAGGGCCATCCGTCCCCCCTCTGCCCTCGCCCGACGATGAAGAGAATTTCGGCCCGCTCCCGGAGTCACCATCGACGAGATCAGCACCAACTTCGCCGACACCACTGCATCGCTCCCAGAGGAACATCAAGGCCCCGGACCGGCTAAACCTCTGACCCGTCCACCGGACATCAAAGAACATTTGTTTGCTCAAATCTTGTAAATATTAACTCATTGTTGTATATAGTTATCCACCACCCCTGCCGGACTCAATTTTTAACAGGGGGTGAATGTGGTAAACCACTGTGGCACCGGCATTAGGTGATGTACGGTAGGACCTGAACTACAGGTTCACCGGTAGTCCCTGTCTGTATAAATATGCATGTTCTCCAGCCAGCAGCCATTTCGCCAGCTGCTGTGGGAGGCCACACATCTGGTAGCAATAAAGCCTCTGTTGGATTCAACTATCATCTGTCCAATTAATCGTGCCTCACCCTCAGAATTAGCAGCAGCAAGTTTAAGCATTTTCTATCTTTTTAATTTTTATTTTCAAAAATAGGGCTGCTGTCACATGATCATAGAAACTTACGACCTTTACGACAGAAGCCATTCTGTCCATCGTGTCTGTATTAGCCCTTTGAATGAGCAGTCATGCTTCAGCTTACATCCTCATCTTCTGTCATGAACTCCTCATCCTTAACTACTTGTCCCGACAGTCCTCCTTTAAGCTTGTTTATTGGAATCAACATCCTTCTCTTGGATCCCAACAACTGTCTTCAGTGAAACGAAATTTTTCGCTACATCTTTTGCCAATGATTTTGGAATCCAAGGCCTCTGGTTATTATTCTTTCCAGCGAGTTGATTAATGGCCATTTTCTCTCTTTACTGGAAAGCCTCTGTTACATCAATCTAAACATGCACTGTTCTGAGGCAAAAAAAACCCTCGCATTTCCAAACTCTCTTCATTACTCAAGTCCCTCATTCTTGGTAGCATCCTTTCTAATTCAGGCTTTCAGAACGGTGGTGCCTAGAGATGCCCCAAATACTTTCAGCAATCATTTTATCTTTCTTTGGAACAGAAACAAAGAAACAGAATGCACCATTAGAGAGAGAGATCGTATTTGAAAAGGAAACTGTGTGAATCTCTTATCATTGACCCAAAGGCAATTTTACTGCAACATTTTAAAATGATTTTTGTGCTGCCTAAATGATACTCAAATGTTCCGGATACATTGCCCCAACAAAACATCAGAACACACTAACCTTATTTCAGTAAATAAATAAGAAAAAAAAAACTGAGAACTCGTGCATTCTCAATATACAAAATACGTATTGGAGAGTATTCAAGCCAGTTTTTAACCAGTGTTGGTGCGTGTGTGGAATGGAATCCTCATCCACCCTATTCCCAGGTCACAGACCAGTCCAAATCCTGGGGATGGGGTCATTTATATAGCCCGGTGTCCTTGCTGCACCTGTAAGGATGCATCAGTGACACCTGCCCAAAATCCAGCACAGAAACACATCGCTACTTCGACAGTGGCAGGGAAGCTTAGTGAGACCCTGAAGCCGTTCGTCTAACTCAGACTTTCTGCTCCCATTGGAGCAGATTGGCCACTTTGCAAAGGCAACTGATGGTCTCAGGGTTCCATTGTTTTCCCCTAGCAAAGGTTAGCAGCCTCTTTACAGCTCAACTCCATGGATGTGTCCAAGGAAGATCTAAAAGGTCAGCCTTTCCCAATCCTTTGGCAGGTTCCATGTGTTATAACCTGCCTACTTACCATTGGCTGGGGACTAATGACAATCCCACAATCCTGTGGGAGTATGAGCTTCCCCAATGAGGGGGGCGGAGGAAACATTAGTAAACTCCAAGTATAAATAAAGCTGGCCAGTTTGGAAACAGCAGGAAGGACCATGCCTCTGTACGGATGTTTGGATGTTTTTGATGCTGCGCTGGAAAGCTGGAACCAGTACACACAACGGATGCGTTACTATTTCCGGGCAAACAATATCACCGAAAACGAGTGGCAGGTGGTCATATTGCTCACCGCCTGCGGCCCGCATACGTTTGGGGTGATTAGGAGCCTTCCGTACCCAGCTGCGCCGGACACCAAAACGTTTGATGAACTTGTGAATATAGTGGGGCAACATTTTAACCCAACCCCGTCCACGATAGTCCAGCGTTACCGGTTTAATACCGCTGAGAGGACCCCTGGAGAATCCCTTGCCGATTTTCTATCCAGGCTACGCAGGATTGCGGAGTACTGTGACTATGGTGAGACCTTGTCAGAAATGTTACGCGACCGTTTGGTTTGCTGTATTAACAATGCGGCCACCCAGAGAAAGTTGTTAGCTGAGCCAACATTGACTTTTCAACAGGCCATTCAAATAGTCTTGTCCCGAGAGAGCGCAGAACGAGGAGTGCAGGAGCTACAGGGAATGGAAGTGCATGCCTTGGGGCGCAACCCCTTCCGTCCGAAAACGTCCCCCCGCACTCCTGCGGTACCTTGGGCGAGGCAACGTCCGGACCGACGCCAGTGGCCGTCGGACATTCCTCCCCGAAGGGAGCCTTCTCCAGAACCAATGGATGAGGAGCCATGTCCGTGTCAGACTTGTAGGCGCCGACCCCGTCGCGGACGGCAGTCCTGGGGGCGCCAGAGGCGCCGTCGTTCCGACCGAAACTGGGACCAGCCCAGGGGCCGTAACTGGGACCAGCCCAGGGGCCGTACCTTCCATGTGGATGAACCTGCGGTGACTATTCCGGAGGATGTGGAGACGGAGGACGACTGCCTGCAGCTGCATTGTGTGGCAGCTCCCAGTGTGGCCCCCATTAAGGTGACAGTACGAGTCAATGGCCACCCGCTTGAGATGGAGTTGGACACTGGCGCAGCGGTCTCCGTGATCGCCCAGAGGACATTCGACCGCATCAAGCAGGGTATACAGACCCTTACATTAACCGACTCACAGGCCAGGTTGGCCACCTACACGGGGGAACCACTGGACATTGCAGAAACTACAATGATCCCTGTTGTTTATGGACGCCAGGAGGGGCGTTTCCCACTTATCGTGGTGCGCGGCCATGGGCCCAGCCTGTTGGGTCGGGACTGGTTGCGCCATTTGCGGTTGCAATGGCAGCACATCCTCCAAACAGTTTCTGAAGGGTTGACTGAGGTGCTAGGACGATACCCAGATGTATTCCAGCCTGGTTTGGGGAAAATAAAAGGGGCCGTAGCCCGTATCCAAGTCCAATCAGGAGCCACGCCGCGCTATTTCCGGGCGCGCCCGGTGCCTTACGCCCTGCTCGAGAAGGTAGAAGGGGAGCTCACTCGTTTGGAGAGTTTGGGTATTATCAGGCCCGTCCGTTTTGCTGACTGGGCAGCACCAATTGTACCTGTAATGAAGCCAGATGCCACAGTTCACTTCTGTGGTGACTATAAACTTACAGTGAATACGGCTTCCCGACTCGACCGATATCCAATGCCTCGCATAGAGGATCTCTACGCAAAGTTTGCAGGTGGACTCTTGTTCACAAAATTAGATAGGAGTCACGCCTACCTGCAGTTGGAGCTGGACCCTGCCTCCCGACCATATGTAACAATTAATACACACCGGGGCCTGTATGAATATACCGGTTGCCCTTTGGAGTATCCTCTGCCTGCGCAATTTTTCAACGTGTTATGGAAGGCATTTTGAGAGGTTTACCACGTGTGGCTGTCTACTTAGATGACGTTTTGATTACAGGGACGTCGGAGCAGGAACATTTGGAAAATCTGGAGGCTGTCCTTAGACGCTTTTCGGAGGCTGGAGTCCGTTTACATCGCACAAAGTGCGTATTTCAGGCAAAGGAAGTAGTCCACCTTGGTTATCGGGTGGACCGCGAAGGTTTGCACCCCATCGCAAAGAAGGTGCGTGCAATTCAACAGGCCCCCGCCCCGACTGACACTTCGCATCTTCGTTCTTTTCTAGGCCTCGTAAACTATTACGGGAAGTTCCTCCTCAATCTGGCAACTACGCTGGCCCCTTTGCACCTTTTGCTAAAGAAAAATCACACCTGGGTTTGGGGTCAGCCGCAAGAAACCGCTTTCCGGCAGGTAAAGCAACAATTGTCGTCGTCTGGGTTACTAACCCACTATGATCCTGGAAAGTCTTTGCTCGTCACATGTGATGCATCTCCGTATGGTATTGGGGCCGTCCTGTCCCACAAGATGGAGAACGGGGCCGAGCGACCGATAGCTTTCGCCTCCCGCACATTGGCTGCAGCGGAGAAAAAGTACACGCAGATCGAGAAGGAGGGCCTGGCAGTGGTTTTTGCGGTGAAACACTTCCACCAGTAAGTGTATGGCCGCCATTTCACTCTCGTGACTGATCATAAGCCTCTGCTGGGACTTTTCAGAGAGGATAAGCCAATACCGCCCATTGCTTCCGCACGGATCCAGCGCTGGGCTTTGTTGCTTGCTGCATACGAGTATTCTCTGGAGCACAAACCAGGTACGCAGATAGCAAATGCCGACGCACTGAGCCGATTGCCTTTATCGACCGGCCCCATGTCGGCCCCCAAGACTGGTGAGGTGGTTGCAACCCTAAATTTTATGGACACCTTGCCTGTCACGGCATCACAGATCCGTGAGTGGACCCAGACGGAGCCAGTCCTGTCAAAGGTTCAGCACATAGTCCTGTATGGTGGGCAGCATAGACAGCTCCCAGGCGAGTTTCGGGCATTTTCCTCCAAGCTGTCAGAATTCAGCGTGGAAGACGGCATCCTCTTGTGGGGGACGCGTGTGATTGTCCCGGAAAAAGACCAGGAGCTGATACTAACAGATTTACACAGTGGGCATCCAGGTGTGACCAAAATGAAAATGTCGGCCCGGAGTTATGTCTGGTGGCCAGGCCTCGACACCGACATTGAGAAGGTGGCCCGAAACGGCTCCATTTGCCAGGAGCATCAGAGGCTTCCGCCGGCCGCGCCCCTACATCACTGGGAATGGCCAGGGCGGCCTTGGGCATGCTTGCATGCAAATTTCGCAGGCCCTTTTCAAGGATCCATGTTCCTTCTAGTAATTGACTCCCAGTCTAAATGGCTAGTGGTGCTTAAGATGCAGGGGACAACGTCCTGCGCAACAATTGAAAAGATGCGTCTGTTGTTCAGTACGCATGGCCTCCCCGAGGTGCTGGTCACGGATAACGGCACTCCATTCACGAGTGAGGAGTTTGCGAGGTTCACGAAGATGAACGGCATACGCCATATCCCCACTGCCCCTTACCACCCGGCTTCAAATGGGTTGGCAGAGCGCGCAGTGCAGACATTCAAAAGAGGCCTAAAGAAGCAGTCTTCCGGATCAATGGACACGAGACTGGCTCGCTTTTTGTTTACGTATAGGACCACCCCCCATGCGGTGACTGGGGTAGCTCCCGCAGAACTCCTAATGGGCCGGAGACTTCGCACCCGCCTTAGTATGGTTTTCCCGGACATTGGCGCAAAAGTACGCCGCATACAAGAACGGCAGGGACAGGGATTTTCTCGGCATCGGCTGATTCGGCAGTTTGCGCCCAGTGATCCAGTGTTCGTACGGAATTTTGCTGGTGGTGCCCAGTGGGTTCCTGGTGTAATCTTTCGCCAAACGGGCCCTATATCTTACCAGGTGCAAGCCCAGGGTCATCTCCAGCGCAAACATGTAGACCACGTTCGGTCCAGAAGACTATCCCCTCAAAAGATTCCCCGCCCCCAGAGCTAATTTCTCGCAGAGCTCACAGTCGCAGAGACCAGAGACCAGGGAAGGTAGTCCTCACAATCTTCCACTGGTGCCTCACTCGAAGGCTGCGCAGGTCGTTACAGAACCGAATGGAGATAGAGACGCTGACATGACGGAGGCAGCAGACTCTGACTCCGAGATGGAGACACAGGATGCATCAGAGGGGGAATCCTCGGGTCCACGGGCCGTGGATGTACAACCGTTGCGTCGTTCATCACGGAAGCGCTGGTCTCAGTCTCGTTACACGCCGCCCGATCCAGCGCCGCGCGCAAATGGCGTACGGCCTGCGGCAAAACGAGTCCGACGCCCTCCTTCGCCAGGGTCTTCGGTGGATTCCTTGGACTTTGGGGGGGGGGGGGGGGGAAAGGGATGTTATAACCTGCCTACTTACCATTGGCTGGGGACTAATGACAATCCCACAATCCTGTGGGAGTATGAGCTTCCCCAATGAGGGGCGCGGAGAAACCATTCGTAAACTCCAAGTATAAATAAAGCTGGCCAGTTTGGAAACAGCAGGAAGGAGTGTGCAGCAAGGGAAGTTGCTGCTGCTGTTAGAAATATATGTTATTGTAAATAAATGTTATTACTTTGTATCCTTAAAACTCGTGCTGGATTCTTCGTGGCCCTCACAAAACCATGTAAATGCAAATTGTTTTTGTTGGCTGAAAATCACCTCTGACCGTTTCAAATCAGTTTGGACTCTCAATCTGTGCTCAGCTAGCTGGTTTTAAACACGGTGCTGTTAGGTTTGATACAGTCAGCCTCACTGCTATCAAGTTCTGTACATTACAGTGTGAGAGCTTACCAGGATTTCTGCTCGTGATCACTACCCAGTGTTGGGTCAGAACCAGGTCAGGCCAGGCACCGATATAGATCTCCACTAAACAACGGCATGGTTCCATTAAACAAATTAACTATCATGATCAATACAATTTATGACAGACATTAAAATAAAATATCCATTCATCCCTAGATATTCACAACTTCATCAGTGTCTCAAGAGAACATCAGAATGAATGTGATGTAGACCAACTCATTGCTTTCCTTCCCTCACTTATCCTGTCGTCTTCTTGCAGTAATTTCTATTTTGTACTTTGGAGCTGAATCTTGTGACTGTGAAAATGGATTGGAGTACAGTTTAGGACTGGAAAGCTTTGAAAATTATCAGAAATTCAACTCTCTAGTTGAGTGCCACAAGAGGTGTGGATGTTGGCCATTTCATTTCAAAGACCTCAGGTATGATAAGTCAAAGGTAAAAGGCACAACTTCTTAAGCCAAATTCATTAATGTAGATTTAATGCAGACATCCATGAAAATGGTGTCAATAATGCCTGATCTATGCATAATTTGATATCATTTGATAAACCTGCCTCCTATCATACAACGATAATTGTACAAAATAGAATTGCCTTATTTTGCTAGCAAGATGCCTGGCTTATAGGAGGAATTATGTGCTGATCCAATACAACCATGTTCTTCAAACACTGAGCTTAATGCCGAGGAGCATAAAAAAAGAAACAAAGGGCGGGATTCCCTCAGCCCGGGGCTGGGCCCGAGAATCCCCGCGACCAGCACGGATCGCGCCACGCAGCCGGAACGCCATTGGCACTGTATTGGTTGGAGCGGCACCGGTTGCGGGCTGCTCTACGCGGCCGGCCTGCCGATTCTCGGCCCGGGATGGGCCGAGCGGCCGACGTGAAAACGGCAAGTCACACCGGCACCGTCCACATCTGCTCTCAGCCGGCGGGAACTCGGTGTGGAAGGGTCAGGCGGCGGCCTGTGGGAGGGGAGAGGGGGGGGGGATGTTCCGATGTGGCCTGGCCCGCAATCGGGGCCCACCGATTAGCGGGCCGGCCTCTCTGGCTGGGGGCCTCCTTTCCTACGCGGCGGCCCCTGTAGTCCTGCGCCATGTTGCATTGGGGCTGGCGCCGATGCAACATTGAAGGAAGCCACTGCGTATGCGCGCGTTGGCGCCGGCGCCACTGCATACGTCCGGATCCCGCGGCACCCGGTTCGTGCCAGGATCAGCAGCTGGAGCGGCGTGAGCCGCTCTAGTGCCGTGCTGGCCCCCTGTAGGGGCCAGAATAGTCGTGGGGTCGGCCCGTTCACGCAGTCGTAAAACACAACGCTGTTTATGACGGCATGGGCACACTGCCACGGGATTAGAGAATCCCACCCAAAATCTGTTTTCTCTGAACCCACACCTTGATTAAAACAAGGCTTATAAGAACAAAGCATCGGGAAGCCATAGCTTCAGAAACTGGATTCTCTTTTTAAAAATTTGCAAGGCCATTGCATTATTTGGACACATATTTGACCCAGTTTCCCAGGAGCAAGGTTTGGCTTCAATGAGCGGTGGAAGTAAAGAATCCCGCCAACAGCGAATGACACGCCATCGAGAAACATGCAGCTGTGGGACCGGAGAATCCAGCCCCTTATGGAGGCCAAAAGTAGATTAGGCGAGCGCTTTTCCACAACACACTGTTCGATCCATAAATGTGATCCTGAGCGCTTCCTGCGGCCTTTCAATTCTCCACCTTAGCATAATATGCACCCATGCACATCATGAGGTAAAAGCAGGCAGTGACAGACACTCAGGTGAGCCAATCAATATATAGAACAGAACACAACCAATCACCAAACAGAACACCAGAGGGGGGCTTCCAACTATAAATCACACGAGGCATCAGCACTCTGCCTCTTTCCACTGGTGACAACTGTAGTGACAGTCAGGGTGTACAAATCATTCAACACCTTCTACACGTGGATCAGAGCCTGGTCTAGATTGTTAATGTTAGTTTACTTAGAGGAGTAGAGAGTCAACTCACAGGCAGCTGTGTGCTTCGTTACTGAAGTTCAATAAATCTTATTGAATCAACCCCTACGTTTGGTGTATGCTTTATCATTTATCTGCATCGTGTTGCAGTCCGTGTTACCCCAGGGTGAATAACACAACATGATACCAGGAGTGGCTACTGCTTCTAAGTAATTTTTCTTCAAAAATTCACTGTCGACCAGCAACTGCCTTCCAGCGGCATGGAACAGATCCAGGCACCTCCACAGCTCCGGAAATCTTGGCGCCAACTGGCGGGTCTTCCAGCAGAAATTCAGTCTATACATTTTCCAGGGGTCCCACGCATGCGCACCACGGTCGGGAGAACGAAGCGGCCGAAGACCGCGCGCATGTGCGACAACGCACGGAGCGTCACGACTTTGACGTGATGACATGCCCCAACTGCGGCACCGCCCATTTAAAGCAGCAATGCCTTGCATGAGGCAGGCAATGTCTCAACTTCAAGAAGCCTGGTCATTATGTGGCCTTGTGCAGGTCTGCACCTCCGAGAGGGGGCCAGCGATCCCAGCTCCAACACAGACGCG
Source organism: Scyliorhinus torazame (assembly GCF_047496885.1). NCBI lineage: Eukaryota > Metazoa > Chordata > Chondrichthyes > Carcharhiniformes > Scyliorhinidae > Scyliorhinus > Scyliorhinus torazame. Next base: position 129,688,295 of record NC_092722.1, read on the forward strand.
TTCGAAGTGTGCAGCAAGGGCTGCTGGATTTGGAACCTGATCCTGCCACGGATCCAGAGGAAGACTGTTCCGGCCATTCATTTACCTGACCTGGATCACCTTCCAGTGCTGCAAAAGATGCAGCAGATCAGAACCCGGCAAAAGCTGACATATGATGCTTATGCTACTGATCTACCTGTGCTCTCTCGAGGGATGCTGTTCGCATCAAGTTGCCTGATGGAGGCTGGTCAGTTCCAGCAGTTGTTGTTTGACAGGCTGCTCCCAGGTCGTTTCTGGTTCGCATGGCTGATGGATCCATTATCAGGCGTAACAGAAGGGCACTACACGTACTTGCCTGCCCACCACCGGATCTCACATTCCCAGATGTCGTTATGCCTTATCTGGACACCTCGCTCCACGAGGCCACCAATCTGGCTGCATGCCAACCTGTCAAGACACCATCATCCCCGCCTCCACCTCTCAGGTGGTCCACAAGAATCCGACGACAGCCCCAACAACTGGACTTATAAATAGTTCCTTTGTATATATAGTTATGTTTCTGCACGCTAGACACCTTACATGTACATATGCATTCACTTACCAATTGCTGTAAATAGTTACTTCTGTAAATATGTCATATATGCTATAAGCAACCAACATTTTTTTTTAATAAAGGGGAGGATGTCATAATATGCACCCACTAGTGACAACTGTAGTGAAATGGAAATCGCTTATTGTCAAGTAGGCTTCAAATGAAGTTACTGTGAAAAGCCCCTAGTCGCCACACTCCGGCCCCTGTTTGGGGAGGCTGGTACGGGAATTGAACCGTGCTGCTGGCCTGCCTTGGTCTGCTTTAAAAGCCAGCGATTTAGCCCAGTGACAGTCAGGGTGTACAAACCATTCAACACCTTCTACACGTGGACCAGAGCCTGGTCTAGATAGTTAATGTTAATTTACTTAGAGTAGTAGAGAGTCAACCCACAGGCAGCTGTGTGCTTCATTACTGAAGTTCAATAAATCTTATTGAACCAACGCCTACGTTTGGTGTATGCTTTATCGTTTATCTGCATCGTGTTGCAGTCCGTGTTACCCCAGGGTGAATAACACGACACGCCTTGTTCGCACTACCCGCAGGGTCCCAGTGAAGCTCAACATAAGCTCGAGGAGCAGCACCTTCCAATTGGGCACTCAACAGGCTCAACATGCAGCTCAACAATTTCACATCGTAGCCTTTTGCTCCATTTTGTTTCCTTTTGCTTCGCTAGTTTTGGTTTATCGTTCAGGTTTTTCTCTTTTTCAGGTAGCAATTGTTCATCATTCTGCCAGTCACACCTCACTGGACACATTTATTTATTCCTTTACTTGTCCCATTGTTATTTAAATCTCTCCTACCATACGCAGCTTTTGTTCTTCCCCCCCCCCCCTCCTCCGCTCCTTCTTAAAGCCTACTATATCACTAATTTTTTCCAGAGCTGATAAAAGGTCACAACCTTGATATGGTAACTCTGTTTCTGTATGATGGTGCCACCTCTGTTGTGCATTTTCCATTTTTAGCGCTCATCAGAGAAGATGGGAAGTAGAGTGGAGGCTGATGGGAGTAAAGCGGGTGTGTTAAAATATAGCTGCGGGTGAAGTCGAAGGAGGCCAAAGACATATTATTAAACTCAAAGTCAATGTGCAGCCAGAGTCAATGTGCAGACAATGGGGAGCAAAAACCAACAAAACAAATTAAAAATGGAACTAGCTAAAAAAATAAAATAGCAGTCAGAAGAAGCCATAGTCAAACATAAAGTTTGATATATATTTTATCTTTATATTTTAATAAGAACATGGAAAGTCCACACCTAGTAGAAATAAGAACAAGTTTTATTTACAAACAATGTATATATGCACTTCCTGGTAGTCCCCTACCGGGTTCCTTTCTGGCTGGGGCCTTACAGGTCGACCTTATGTACAATTGAGACACCCCGCCCCTAATGGGGGAGCTTGCACTCCGCAAGGAGCACAAGGAAGACAAGCATTCCCACCCCGTAGGTCCCGTGAGGGATATTACATAGGTTATAGTTTACAGTTTGTAGTACAGTATATTGTAATATATTTAACTTTCAGTACAGTCTCAATCACTGGAAGCAGTGCAGAGAAAACCAAAAAGGCTGATCTCAATTGTGGAAGTCTGATTAATGACATGACCTTGGGAGAACTCAAGGCTTTTCAAACATGAAAGCAGACATGTAAGAGGAATAGAGAAATAATACGGAAAGGATCCATCTGGAAAATGACTTCAAAGTAAAGTACAAAAAGGATAAGGAGGTGTCAGTAAACTTATAAAAGGTAACTTTTGGACTGTTATTAGGAAGTCACACACAGAGGGCGAGATTCTCCACTCCCGCGCCGGTTGGGAGAATCGCCTGAGCCGCCAAAATTCCCTGGACGCCAGTCCGACGCCCTCCCGCGATTCTCCCAATCGGCGGGAACGGCCCGGTCGTGTTCCGCGGGCCGCAGGCCGGAGAATCGCCTGAGACACCCAAAATGGCGATTCTCCGGTACCCCCGCTATTCTCAGGCCTGGATGGGCCGAGCGGCCAGGTCAAAACGGCGGGTTCCCCCCGGCGCCGTCCACACCTGGTCGCTGCCGTCATGAACGGTGCGTGAACGCTGGGGGGGCGGCCTCCGGGGGGGGCGAGGGGGAATCTGCACCGGGGGGTACCTCAAATGTGGGGTGGCCCGCGATCGGTGCCCACCGATCGTCGGGCCGTCCTCTTTGAAGGAGGACCTCCTTTCTTCCGTGGCCCCGCAAGATCCGTCCGCCATCTTCTTGCGGGGCGGACGTCGAGAGGACTGCAACCACGCATGCGCGCGTTGGCGCCGGCCAACCCGCGCATGCGCGGATGACGCCCGTTATGCGGCGCCGGCCGCATCATCTATGCGGCGCCACCTTTACGCGGGCGACAAGGCCTGGCGCGTGTAGATGACGCGGCCCCGATACTGGCCCATTGTCAGGGCCTGAATCGGTCGGGATCGGGGCCATTTCGCGCCGTCGTGAACCTCGACGGCGTTCACGACGGCGCGGCCACTTTGGCGTGGGAGTGGAGAATCCCGCCCAGAGTGTTTGGAGCATTGAAACATCATAATGGGAGGTCGAATGGGAGGTGGAAGTGTACTGTCACTGGGCTAGTAATCCAGAGACCCAGGATAATGTTCTGGGGACGAGGGTTCGAATCCCACGACGGCAGATATTTGATAAAAATCTGAGGTTAAAACTCTGACCATGAAACGATTGTCGTAAAAAAATTCATCTGATTCACTAATTCCCTTCAGGGAAGGAAATCTGCATTCCTTACCTAGTCTGGCCTACATGTGACTCCAGATCCACAGCAATGTGGCTGACTCTTTTATAATAATAATATTGATAATCTATATTATTGTCACAAGTCTGCTTACATTAACACTGCAATGAAGTTAATTGAAAATCCCCTAGTCGCCACACTCCAGCACCTGATCGGGAGGGAGAATTCAGAATGTCCAATTCACCTAACAGCACATCTTCCTTGGGACATCTTTCGGGAAATGGTAATTAGGGATGGGGAATAAATGCTGGCCCAGCCAGCGATGCCCACTTCCCATGAATGAATTTAAAACAGAAAATCTCAGATAGAAGAGCGGAGGTGAAAACCTACAACTGTTGCTGAAATAATTGGACAATGAAATGGGAGAAGGGGACATGTCCTTCCTTATCCATAGTCACAATATTTTAGCTGATCTTATTTGAGAGCTCTATAGGCACCAATTTAGTATTGATAGGGGCAAACATTCCAAGGTGGAAGTTAAGTTACCTGCTTAGCCATCCATAAATTTGATCTTTCACGTTTTGTTGATTTTATTTATTGATCTTTTGGCGATTTGGGTTCCAAAGAAACACATTAGATTACAATCATTTTTGTACCCGATTCGTTATTCTTGATAGTAATTTTTGTGGCCTTATTGCTATAACATGAAATATTACAAGCATAGAATATTTGATCTATTGTTTTAAAGTTTTTGGAGGGGTTCTGTTGGAGTGGGAACACTGGTGCACTGTGTTCTGTAAATAATACTTCCCATAGCAACAACTCACAACACATTCCAAGTCCCAACAATGGGCCGCAGTTCACACAGCAGTAATCACAAGTCCGATGACTCGTCCAGCTGTGTTCTGTAATAACTTGTCACTGGCAAATTCATCAATTGCACCGCTGCTGGAGTTTATTAACTGGTTGATTGTTTCTGTGACAACACTCCATTCATCAGGGCCCACTCTAACATTATGCAAGAATCTGAATTGCGGCCAATAACCTTTATTTGCCAGATTTTACAGCCCATCATTCGACTGGGATATAAACACCAACAAAAACCATATCGCTGACCACATGACTCAGCGTTTCTTAAGTTACTACATAGTGAAATGACCTACTCTCTATTTAGTGAACGACTGCCAGTGAGGATCTTGGATTGTCAATGCAACTGACTCACGGAAAAAGAATAAAGAAAGAGTTAGCATGTTAAAATTGTTTGTACAGTGCAATATTTTAGACTAAGTGTAGATACAACAACAGTGAATACAAAAACATCGGGCACGATTCAACAGAAAAAAATCCATGTCGAGTTTTGGGCACATTTAGTGGGGTGTTTCTCACCGGCTGCAATGCCGGGAAACATGCCGCTATTCTATTTTTTAAAAAAAAAATTTTTATTAAAGGTTTTCACAAAATATCAATAACAAAATGAGAAAGAAAAAAGAACCCAACAGGGTTAAGTACAAAACACAATCTAAGAAAGCAACCCCCCCAAACCCCTCCCCCCCCGTACCTAAATAATAAATTAACATTAACACCCCGACTTAAGACAACAGGTGTATACACCCCCTCAGACCCTTCCAGTGTAAATAACATAAACAAAAATAAAGTGAACCCCCCCCCCCACTCCCCGAGCTGCTGCTGCCATTGACCAATGTCTAAAGTTCTGCCAGAAAGTCTAACGGTTGCCACCGCCTAAAGAACCCTTGTACCGACCCTCTCGAGGCGAATTTCACCTTCTCCAATTTAATGAACCCTGCCATATCGCTGATCCAGGATTCCACGCTTGGGGGCCTCGTATCTTTCCACTGAAGGAGAATCCTTCGCCGGACTACCAGGGACGCAAAGGCCAGAATTCCGGCCTCTTCCGCCTTCTGTACTCCCGGCTCCTCTGCCACCCCAAATATTGCGAGCCTCCAGCCCGGTTTGACTCTGGATCCTACCACTGTCGACACCGTCCTCGCTTCGCCCTTCCAAAATTCCTCCAGCGCTGGGCATGCCCAGAACATATGGGTGTGATTTGCTGGGCTCCCTGAGTACCTAACACACCTGTCCTCACCCCCAAAGAACCTGCTCATCCTTGTCCCGGTCATGTGTGCCCTGTGCAGCACCTTAAACTGTATGAGGCTGAGCCTCGCGCATGAAGCGGAAGAGTTCACCCTCCCTAGAGCATCTGCCCACGTCCCCTCTTCGATCTTCTCTCCCAACTCCTCCTCCCACTTACCTTTCAACTCCACCACCGAGGCCTCCTCCTCCTGCATCACCTGGTAAGTTTCCGAGATCTTCCCAACTCCCAACCCCCCCCCCCCTCAACCCCCCCGAGAGCACCCTGTCCTGTACTGTGTGTGGCAGTAGCCGTGGGAATTCCACCACCTGCCGTCTGGCAAACGCCCTTACCTGTAAGTACCTGAAGGTGTTTCCCAGGGGGAGCCCATACTTCTCCTCCAGCTCACCCAAGCTCGCGAATTTCCCGTCCACAAACAGGTCCCCCAACCTTCGTATCCCTGCCCTGTGCCACCCCGAAAACCCTCAACCTGTTGTTCCTGGGGCGAACCGGTGGTTCCCCCGTAATGGGGTCCACGCCGAGGCCCTAACTTCCCCCCTATGCCGCCTCCACTGCCCCCAAATTTTGAGGGCCGCCACCACCACCGGGCTCGTGATATACCTCCTTGGAGGGAGCAGCAGCGGCGCCGTTGCCAGTGTCGCCAGACTCGTACCCACACAGGACGCCGTCTCCAGCCTCTTCCATGCAGCCTCCTCCCCCCCCCCCCATCATCCACTTGCGCACCATTGGCGCATTGGCGGCCCAGTAACATGCCGCTATTCAACAGCACTTTGCCTGGTTTTTTAGCTTTGAGAGTTTCTTTAGGAAAGACTCCTTGCAGACCGGGGCGCCATTTTGTTTGGCTGCCCAATCATTCCCCCCTCGTTTTCAGCCCCCGTCCCCCAACCTCGTGGAGGCCTCAGGGAACACCCCCTCACCACCCCTCCACCTGGCGAGGCCCCCCCGGTCCCGATTTCTAGTGTGCCAACCTAGCATCTGGACACCCTGGCACTTCCAGCCCAGCACCCTGGCAGTGCCCAGTTCCACCCTGCCCTATCCCTGGCCACCCGGGTCTCTAATAGCTTGTGAGACCCCCACCCCCCCAGGTGACTTTACAACTGGTCCACATTTGTGGAAACTAGTACTAAATGGCCAGGTCTTCTAGGCACAGCCATTAGGTCCCAGGTGCCAGAAGAATTCAGAAAACACATATTTAAATAAGCCTAATGGTTCATTTAAATATGTAGGTCTGGATCATGCCCAGTGAGGGTGAGCTCCAGATCGCGAAATCTCGTGAGACGTTTCAAGAGGCCTCTCTCGAGATTCAATGGCCTCGTCCTGACACCAAGTCGGACACAACGAGGTCATTAAATCGCACCCAAAATGATTAGTGATTCAGGACTTGAAAACAGCCTAATTATAGTGCTCACTTATAATTTTATTATTAGCACATAATCGATGACCAGCTTTGGACTCCTAAATCGGTTTTGAATCTTTTCCATTTAGCATGACAGCAGTGCCACATGACACCATGGAGGTTGACCTCATTGTGATGGTGGGACTTTGTTTCCACAAGGACAGTGCAGTAGTCATTCCTGGACAGACCCAGATGCTTGAGGATGGAGTCAGGTAAAGTTAAAATTGCTCCTAATGAATGTTCAACACTGTTTTATACGTGTGATCGAAAATCAAGGTTAATTCATATTAAAAAATCATTATTAATCTGTGGCTTCTGCAGAAGTGCTATCAATATAATGAGTGGGGTGTGATCTCAACAGAATGCTGGGACTTTGGTGAGTTGGGGGAGTTTGGTGAGGAGGGGAGGAAGGTACTACTTTGCTTTTTCCAACCATTGCACCCTCAAGGATTCAGAGAAGGATCTAGCTCTTTGCTGCAGAGGACTGTCAATTTTCCTCACTGCGCGCCATGGTAGCACAGTGGTTACCACTGTTGCTTCACAGCGCCAGGGATCCGGGTTCAATTCCCGGCTTGAGTCACTGTCTGTGCTGAGTCTGCACGTTCTCATGTTGTCTGTGTGGGTTTCCTCCGGGTGCTCCGGTTTCCTCCCACAAGTCACGAAAGACGTGCTGTTAGGTGGATTGGACAGTCTGAATTCTCCCTCAGTGTACCCCAATAGGCACCGGAATGTGGCAACTAGGGGATTTTCACAGTAACTTCATTGCAGTGTTAGTGTAAGCCTACTTGTGACAAAAATAAAGATTTATTATTATTTTATTTAGCTCTTTGGCGAGTGCCTGGTGACTATCTGGTCAGTGATTATGATCTTTTCTATTCCTAAGGCTTAAAATTGTACAGGAATTTGTGGTAAGATTAACAAAATACATAAAGAAAAATAAACAATTGAATAAAGTAACTAATTAAGACACACCAAGATGAGAGGACAGGTGATGTGCCATGCTGTAACATGCTAGAGTGTATGGATACCGGTATGATCCAGAGAAAACACATCTGTAGTAAACGTCTGTGGCTTGGGGAGCTTTGGCTCAGAATCATTGCGTTGGAGGCTGAGCTGCAGACACTGCAGCACCTTAGGATAGGATCTTCTGGTTTGGAAAGTGATGAGGAACAGGAGTGTATGACTGCACCTGTGACAGAGAAGGGGACCCAGAGGGCAGGAGTGCAGTATCATTAACATCTGCAAATGTCCAACAGATTTGACATTCTTTCAGCTTGTTTGGATGAGATTGGGAGCGACAGGGTGGATGAGCTGGCTGACTATGGAACCCATGATATAGAAAGCCATTCAAGTGGGGGCAGAAAAATGGAATGGACTGGTAGTCAGGGACAGTATAGTGAGGGAAATTTACACTGTCCTCTGCAGCAAAGAGCGAAAGTCCAGGCAAACTGTGTTGCTTTCCCATTGTTAGGATTTTGGATGGTTGCTCAGGGTTGGTGAGGAACTTAAAGTGGGAAGGGCAGAATCCAGTTGTCGTGGTCCATGTAGGTACTAACAACATAGCCAGGATGAGGGAGGATGTTCTGCATAGTCAGTACGAGGAACTAAGCACCAAATTAAGAAGCAGAACTTCAAAGGTAAAAAGAAAATCTGGATTACTACCCGAGCCACATGCAAATTGGCATAGGGCAAATAAGATTAGAGAGATGAATGCATGGATCAAAGACTGGTATGGGAGAAGGGGATTCAAATTTGTGGGACACTGGCATCCATATGGGGGAATATGGCAACTCTACTGTGGGATGATCTACACCAGAACCATGCTGGGGCTGATGTTCCCGTCAGCCTCATGACGAGGGAGGTGGAGAGGGTTTAAACTAAATAGTGGTGGCTAGGGATCGAATTTGGAAAGGTGTGGCAAACCAAAGAGTAGAGACAAGGCAAGAGGGAAAGGTACTAATATGGGAAATGATAAAAAGAGACAGAGTACAAATCTGAGAGTAAATCAGCAGACAGGGCTACAAAGATGCAGCATGTAGGAGCGTATGGATACCGGTATAATCCAGGGAAAACACATCTGTATTAAATGCCTCTGGCTTGAGGAACTTTGGCTCAGAATCATTGAATTGGAAAGGAGAAAACTAAGGACTCCAAATCTGAATGCAGATAGCATTCAAAACAAAACAGATGAATTGATAGCACAAATAGAATTAAATAAATAAGTACAATCTGATAGCTATTATAGAGACATGGCTGCAGCATGATATAGATTGGGACCCGAATATGGACGGGTGCGTGACTTTTAGGAAGGACAGGAAATGAGGAAAAGGTGGGGGGGGTGGCTCTGTAAATTGATGATGGTATTCACACATTAGAGAGAGATAACCTAAGTTCAGGAAATCAGGATATTCAGGTAGTTTGGGTTGAGGGGGACGAATGGTAAAGGCAAAAAGTCACTTATGGGAGTGTGTACCGGCCCCTGAATTGTAACTACATGGTAGGTGTGGTAGTCACCACTGATGTATATATTGTATATATAGGATGCTGATATAGGTACTTTATGGTAAGGCCACTGTACTACAGGTACAGGGGTAGATCCTTGCCTGCTGGTTCTGCCCAGTAGGCGGAGTATAAATATGTGTGCTCCCAGTACAGCAGCCATTTCATCAGCTGCTGTAGGAGGCCACACATCTCAGTGTAATAAAGCCTCGATTACATCCTACTCTCGTCTTTGCGTAATTGATCGTGCATCAAATTATTGCATTGAGTTTTCAGAAGAAGGACCTCCGCATCAAGCCGGATCACCTGCAATCCACAAGCAGACAATGCCAAAAAGGACTTTGAACATTAGAGAGAGATAACAGGCTAGCCAATGTGTGAATATCATCATTAATTTGCGTCGGGTCTGCGCCAGACGAAATTCCAGAAGCACAGAAGCTCCAGATCCTTTACACGCAGCTGAGCTCCAACGTCTTTCCAATTGTCGAGGACGCGCCGACCTACGCAGAGGCCATGGCGCTACTGAAGGAAAACTACGTTCAGCAGACTAACACACTCTACGCCAGGCACCTCCTCTCCACGCGGCGTCAACTTCCCGGTGAGTCGGTGGAAGATTTCTGGTGTGCCCTGCTCCCCCTAGTTAGAGACTGTGACTGTCAGGCCATTTCGGCCACGGAACACTCAAAGTTGCTGATGAGAGACGTGTTTGTTACGGGCATAGGGTCGGAATACATCCGGCAGCGCCTCTTAGAAGAGGCCACGCTCGACCTCGCAGCGTCCAAAAAACTAGCGCTTTTACTTACGGTCGCATCACGCAACATTCAGGCCTTTGCCCCGACCGTGCGGCCCACGCCCCTCTGTGCATCGTGGACTCCGCAGACGGCCGCCCCATCGTGGACCCCATCAGCGACCGCCCTCAGCCAATCCCACGCCTGTGCCGCGCGGCAGCCAACGAACCCCGGGGGCCCAAATGCTACTTCTGTGGGCAGTCAAAACACCCCTGACGGTGCTGCCCGGTGTGGAGCGCCCTCTGCAAGGCCTGTGGCAAGAAGGGACATTTTACTGCAGTGTGCCAGGCCCGCTCAATACCCGCTATTGTCCCGGCACACCCCACGTGCAGCCAGTGGGCACCGCCATCTTGCCCGACTCACAACACGTGCGACCCATGGGCGCCGCCATCTTGTTCCTCCCAGGACCAACGGGCGGCGCCATCTTGCTTCCCCTACGACACGTGCGACCCGTGGGCGCCGCCATCTTACCCGACTCAGGACCCATGCACGTCGGGCACCTCATCCGGCCGCACATACCTGCAACCACCAACGACCAGCCGCGTCTCGCCTCGATCACGATTGATCAGTCTCGACCACACAACCTTGCGACTGCTTCAACTAAAGTGAAGGTCAACGGGCACGAGATCTCCTGCCTGCTGGACGCCGGGAGCACTGAGAGCTTCATTCACCCAGATATGGTAAGGCGCTGCTCCCTCGCGGTACACTCCGCTAACCAGAGAATCTCCCTGGCCTCCGGGTCCCACTACGTGGCGATCCAGGGGTACTGCATCGCCACTCTCACTGTCTAGGGCGTGGAGTTCAGTGGCTTCCGCCTCTACGTCCTCCCCAACCTCTGCGCTGCCTTGCTACTCAGCCTGGAATTCCAGTGCAACCTCCAGAGCCTAACCCCGAAATTCGGCGGGCCCCTACCACCCCTTACTGTGTGCGGCCTCGCGACCCTGAAGGTCGACCCACCTTCCCTGTTTGCAAACCTAACTGCGAATTGCAAACCCATTGCCACCAAGAGCAGGCGGTACAATGCCCAGGACAGGATCTTCATCAGGTCTGAAGTCCAGCGGCTGCTTCGGGAAGGCATCATCGAGGCCAGCAACCGCCCCTGGGGAGCCCAAGTGGTAGTGGTCAACACTGGGGAGAAAATCAGGATGGTCATTGACTACAGTCAGACCATCAATCGGTACACGCAGCTCAACGCGTACCCCGTTCCACGCATATCTGATATGGTCAATCAGATTGCACAGTACCGGGTCTTCTTGACAGTAGACCTGAAATCGGCCTACCACCAGCTCCCCATCTGCAAGGCGGACCGCCCATACACTGCGTTCGAGGCAGACGGCCGCGTTTACCACTTTCTTAGGGTTCCCTTCGGCGTCACCAACGGGGTCTCGGTCTTCCACTGGGAGATGGACCGAATGGTTGACCGGTACGGACTGCAGGCCATTTTCCCGTACCTGGATAATGTCACCATCTGCAGCCACGACCAGCAGGACCATGACATCAACCTTGCCAAATTTCTCCACACCGCCACTTTCCTCAACCTCACGTATAACAAGGAGAAGTGCGTGTTCAGCACGAACCGCTTAGCCATCCTCGACTATGTGGTCCAGAACAGAGTTTTGGGCCCCAACCACAATCGCATGCACCCCCTCATGGAACTCCCCCTCCCCCACTGCCCCAAGGCCCTCAAACGTTGCCTGGGGTTCTTTTTGTATTATGCCCAGTGGGTCCCACACTTTGCGGACAAGGCCCGCCCACTCATTCAATCCACTGTTTTTCCTCTGACAGCTGAGGCTCACCAAACCTTTAACCGTATCAAGGCCGACATCGCCAAGGCCGACATCGCCAAGGCCATGATGCACGCAGTTGACGAGACGCTCCCCTTCCAAGTCGACAGCGATGCATCAGACGTCGCTCTGGCCGCCACCCTCAACCAGACAGGCAGGCCCGTGGCATTCTTTTCCCGCACCCTCCATGCCTCTGAAATTCGGCACTCCTTTGTCGAAAGAGGCCCAAGCCATCGTTGAAGCTGTGCGGCATTGGAGGCATTACCTGGTCGGCAGGAGATTCGCTCTCCTCACTGACCAATGGTCGGTTGCCTTCATGTTCAACAACACACAGCGGGGCAAGATCAAAAACGATAAAAAATCTTGAGGATCGAGCTCTCCACCTACAATTACGAGATTTTGCATTGCCCCGATAAGCTCAACGAGCCCCCTCGATGCCCTATCCCGAGGTACATGTGCCACTCCGGACCCTGCATGACAACCTTTTGTCACCCAGGGGTCACACATTTTACCATTTCATCAAGGCCCGCAACCTACCCTACTCCATCAGGGAAGTCAGGGCGATCACCAGACAGCCAGGTATGCGCGGAGTGTAAACCGCACTTCTCCCGGCCAGACCGTGCGCGCCTGGTGAAGGCCTCCCGCCCCTTTGAACGCCTCAGCGTGGACTTCAAAGGGCCCCCCCCTCCACCGACCGCAACACATACTCTCTCAGTGTGGTCGATCAATATTCCAGATTCCCCTTTGCCGTCCCATGTCCCGACATGACGTCTGCCACCGTCATCAAAGCCCTCAACACCATCTTCGCTCTGTTCGGCTTCCCCGCCTACATCCACAGCGACCGGGGATCCTCATTCATGAGCGATGAGCTGCACCAGTACCTGTTCAACAGGGGCATTGCCTCGAGCAGGGCAACCAGCTACAACTCCAGGGGTAACGGGCAGGTGGAGAGGGAGAATGGGACGGTCTGGAGGGCCGTCCAGCTGGCCCTACAGTCCAGAAATCTCCCGGCCTCCCGCTGGCAGGAGGTCCTCCCTGACGCATTCCTGTACACCGCGACTAATGAAACCCCCCATTAACGTCTCTTTGCCTTCCCTAGCAAGTCCACCTCCAGGGTTTCACTCCCAACATGGCTGGCAGCCCCAGGACCCGTTCTCCTCCGTAGACACATTCGACTCCACAAGGCGGTCCCGTTGGTTGAGAGGGTACAGCTACTTCACGCCAACCCGCAGTACGCCCACTTAGCGTACCCCGACGGCCACTAAGACACAGTCTCCCTCAGGGACCTGGCACTAGCTGGTTCCACACAGGCCCCCCCCCCCCCCCCCCGCCCTGACGCCACCCTCCCCTCCCCTCCCCCGGCACCCCACCGCAGCCCCTGCTCCGGGACAATCCATCCTCCCCTTGCTCACACCCGGGGATGAAGAGGATTTCGACACGCTCCCGGAGTCACCGAAGACCAAGCCGCCGCCAGAATCGCCACCAGCACTGCGGCGCTCTCAACGACACAACTTTCTGTATATAGTTCTCCCCCCCCGCCGGACTCATTTTTTTTTTTTTAAAAACAGGAGGGGAATGTGGTAGTCACCATGATGTATATATTGTATATGTAGGATGCTGATATTGGTGCTTTACGGCAAGGCCCCTGTACTACAGGTACGGGGGGTAGATCCCTGCCTGCTGGTTCCGCCCAGTAGGCGGAGTATAAATATGTGTGCTCCCAGTACAGTAGCCATTTCGTCAGCTGCTGTAGGAGGCCACACATCTCAGTGTAATAAAGCCTCGATTACACCCTACTCTCGTCTTTGTGTAATTGTGTAATTGATCGTGCATCAGTAGGTATTCACACATCAGAGAGCGATAACCTAAGTTCAGGAAATCAGGATATTCAGGTAGTTTGGGTTGAGGGGAGGAAAGGAAAGGCAAAAAGTCACTTATGGGAGTGTGTACCAGCCCCTGAATTGTAACTACATGGTAGGACAGAGTATAAAAGAGACAACAGGAGATTGTCGGCAATGAGCATGGAAGATTTCAATCTACATATAGACTGGAAAAATCAGATGGGCAAAGGTAGTGTAGCTGATGGGTTTATAGAATGTTATCACGGTAGTTTCGTAAATCAGCAGGTACTGGAGCCAACCAGAGAGTAGGCTATACTGGACCTGGTATTTTGCAATGAAAGAGGATTAACTGCTAACCTCATGGTGAAGGCACCCCTAGGGAGCCACAATCATAACCCGATTGAATTTTACATTCAGTTTGAGGGAGAGATGAGTGGGTCCAAGACCAGTATTTTAAACTTAAATAAGAGCAATCATGAGGGCATGAAAGCAGAGCGAGCTAAAGTTAACAAGTAAATTAGGTTAAGGGATATGTAAACAGAGATGCAGTGGCAGGCATTGAAAAGGCTATTTCGGAATACACAGGATAGATACATTCCAACGAGAAAGAAACATTTCAAGGGCGGATCCATGGTTAACTAAAAAAGTTAAGGATGGTATAAAACTTAAAGAAAAAGCATGTAATTGCCCAAAGGTGGGTCGTGGGTCAGAAGATTGGACAGAATATAAAGATTAGCAAAGAATGACTAAAAGATTAATAAGCAAGGAAAATTAGAGTACAAGAGAGAGCTAACAAAATATAAAGATGGATAGTAAGAGTTTCTATGGATATTTAAATAAGAAAAGAGTTGGCAAAGTGAATGCTGTTCCTATAGAAAGTGATCCTGGGGAATTAAGAATGGAAAATAAGGAAATGGCTGATGAATTGAACAGGTATTTTGCATTAGTCTTCACTTTAGAGGATACAAGTAACATCACAGAAGTAGCTTTATAAATGGAAGAGAGGGAAGAACTCAGGAAAATTACAATCACCAGGGAAGAAAGTGGTACTGAGCAAATGCTGACAAATTCCAAGTCCAGATGGATGTCATCTGAAGGTCTTGAAAAAGTGATTAGCGAGATAGTTGATGCATTGGTTTTAATTTTCCAAAATTCCCTAGATTTGGGAAAGGTTCTATTAGATTAGAAAATAGCAAATCGAACTCTACTTAGATATCCTGAAGGCATTTGATAAGGTGTCACATCAAAAGGTTATTGCAGAAAATAAAAGTGAGATATTGGCATAGGTAGAAGATTGGTTAGCTCGGAACCAGAGAGTTGGCACAAATGGGTCTTTTTCTGGTTGGCGGGTTGTGACAAATGGTGTGCCACATGGATCAGCGCTGGAGCCTTAATTTTTTTTACAATTTATACAAATGACTTGGATGAAGGGACTGAAGGTCTAAGGGACACAATAAACTGCGAAGCGGGTGCAAGATCCTGTAAGAGTCGGGAAACAAGATTCTCGCTGGCACGATCTTGTTTCCCGATTTTCCCTGCCCCTCACTAGTGATGCAATGAGGTTCCTGGCCAGCATTTAAAAGGTTTTTAATAAATTTCAATATTATTAATGGGCCTCCCCGATGCATGATCCCACCTCACTAAATATTCAAACCTCGCCAACGAGGTTTACAACAGCTTCGGAAGAATGTCGACGGGAACCCGCGTGGGGTGTTGAGGTAAGTATAACCCCAGGGGGAAGAGGGGTATCCCTGCCCCAACACTCGTTGGCACTTCCCCCTGGCACAGATTGCAGCCAGGGGTGGGCCCTCTGGGGAGACCAATTGGGGCAGGGGTTCATGTTATGTGTGGAGGGAGAAGGAGACAATGCCTTTGAAGGGGGAGGGCGAGCTTGCCAGTGGTGGGAGGGGGATTTGCCTGTGAGGGAGAAGAGTGCTCCGGTATTGCTACCTTAGTGATGGAGCGGGCAGGGGAAAGAGAGCCCCTGATAATTGTGCGGTTGGGAGTGGAGAGGCTGCGATATATGTGTGGTAGGGTGGAGGGGGTGATCCCCCAATATCTTTGTGATGGGGAGCCACCCTGATGCTTGTGTGGAGGGATGCTCCGTGTTCATGGGGAGGGGGGTGGTGGTAGGGAGAGTTTAACTTGCTGGCTCTATCAGACCCCATCCCGCCAGACTGACGGGGTAAACCACGCCCCAAGAGTGGCTGAAGGTCTGGTCTGAAAACTCGGCTGTTCATCCAGAGAGATAAACATGTCGGTTTTCAGTCAGAGCATGACACTCTGGCAAAGCAGGAGAAGACTCTGCCCCATACTCGCTACATTTGCTGATGATTAAAAGATCGGTAGGAAACTAAGTTGTGAAGAGGACATAAGGGGCATAGATAGGTTTAAGTGAGTTGGCAAAGATCTAGCAAATGTGGTAGAAAATGTGAAATTTCCCATTTTGACAGGAATATTAAAAGCATGTTATCTAAATTTTGAGAGAAAGTAGAGCTCTGAGTTTCAGAGGGATCTGGGTGTCTGAGCGCATGAATCACAAAATGCTAGTATGCAGGAACAACAAGTAATTAGGAAAGTTAATAGAATGTTATCATTTATTGCAAGGGGAATTTAATACCAAAGGAGGGAGACATGCTTCAGTTGAACAGTGAGACCACATCTGGAATACAGTGTACAGTATTGGCCTCCTTATTTAAGGAAGTACGTGTGGTAGTCACCACTAGTTGTATTACATGTATTTCGGCACTGCCCATATAGTAGAGGTACATGGGTAAATCCCTGCCTGCTGGCTCCGCCCAATAGGCGGCATATAAGTGTGTGTGTTCGCCGGTGCTGCAGCCATTCTGGTTCCAGCAACAGGAGGCACAACATCTTTGCTCAATAAAGCTTTGATTATTCCACTACTCTCGTCTTTGTGGTAATTGATAGTGCATCAATTTATTGAGCAAAGATTTTTTTTAAACGATGAATCTCCACATCAAGCCTGATCGCCTGCAGCCGAGTCCTCCAGCAGCCAATGCTACGTCCGCCTTTGACCACTGGCTAGCCTGCTTCGAAAGCTACCTCCGAACATCCGCTGAGGAACCCTCGGATTCGCAGAAGCTCCAAGTCCTCTATTCACGGGTGAGCCCTGACATTTTTCCTCTCATCCGGGATGCGCCCACTTACTCCAAAGTGATGGAGCTCCTGAAGGGACACTACGTACGACCAGACAATCAAGTATTCACTAGGCACCTCCTGGCCATGGGACAGCAACTCCCCGGGGAGTCTCTGGATGATTTCTGGCGTGCCCTGCACATCCTAGGTAGGAACTGTGACTGCCAGGCAGTTTCGGCTGTCCAGCATACTGAACTTTTAATTCGAGACGCTTGCGTTACGGGCATGAAGTCTGCGTACGTCCGCCAGCGGCTACTGGAAAGGAGTACGCTTGATCTTGCGGGAACTAGGCAGCTCGCTAATTCGTTAGAAGTGGCCTCCCGTAACGTCCAGTCCTATGCCCCCGACCGCGTGGCACCCTCGTGGCATCGTGGGCCCCACCAGCTGCTGACTCCAGCTCACCGCAAGCCTGTGCCACGTGGCAGCCAGCCAACTCTGGGGAGCCCAAGTGTTATTTTGGGGGGCAAAACAAACACCCCAGGCTGCACTGCCCGGCGCGGAACACGACCTGCAACGACTGTGGGAAGAAGGGACACTTTGTTTCTGTTTGCCAGGCCCGGTCGGCCGCCACTGTTTCCAGGCCCAGCGTTCCTGCACCCCCCACGTGCGATTCACGGGCGCCGCCATGTTCCCCTTTGCAAGCCACGTGCGGCCCATGGGCGCCGCCATCTCCTGCACCACAAGCCATGTGCACCCAGTGGGCGCCGCCATCTTCGGCGCCATTTTGGACGGCGTGTCAGGACCCCTGCTCGTCTGGCAGTTCATCGCCTGCCGCTACCTCCACCACTGCTGACCAACCTGGGACCTCCCAGCATCTGCCGCACCTCGCCTCGATCACCCTGGATCAGTCCCGGCCCCGCAACCTCGCGACGGTGAAGATCGATGGGCACGAGTCGACCTGCCTTTTTGACTCCTGGAGCACAGAGAGCTTCATCCACCCCACTACGGTAAGGCGCTGCTCCCACCCGGTACACCCAGTCACCCAGAAATTCTCCCTGGCCTCCGGATCCCATTCCGTGGAAATCTGGGGGGACTGCATCGCGACCCTCACCGTCCAGGGCGTAGAGTTCAGCAACTTCCGGCTCTATGTCCTCCCCCACCTCTGTGCTGCTCTGTTACTCGGCCTCGACTTTCAGTGCTATCTCCAAAGCCTAACCTTAAAATTTGGCGGACCACTAACCCCCCCTCACCGTATGCGGCCTTAAGAACCTAGAGGTCGATCCACCTTCCCCGTTTGCGAACCTCAACCAGCATTGCAAACTCATCGCCACTAGGAGCAGACGGTACAGTGCCCAGGACAGGACCTTCATTAGGTCGGAGGTCCAAATGCTTCTGTGGGAAGGGGTCATTGAGGCCAGCAACAGCCCGTGGAGAGCTCAAGCGGTAGTAGTAAAGACAGGGGAGAAGCACAGGATGGTCATTGACTACAGTCAGACCATCAATCGGTACACGCAGCTCAACGCGTACCCCCTCCCACGCATATCTGACATGGTCAATCCGATTGCGCAGCATCGAGTCTTTTCCACAGTGGACCTGAAGTCTGCCTACCACCTGCTCCCCATCCGCCCGGAGGACTGCGTTCGAAGCAGATGGTCGCCTCTATCACTTCCTTAGGGTTCCCTTTGGCGTCACTAATGGGGTCTTGGTCTTCCAGCGAGAGATGGACCGAATGGTTGACCGGTACGGAGTGCGGGCCACATTCCCGTACCTAGATAACGTCACCATCTGCGGCCACGATCAGCAGGACCACGACGCAAATCTCCAAAAATTCCTCCAGACCGCCAAACTCCTTAATCTCACATACAATAAGGAGAAATGCGTGCTCCGCACCAACCGCTTAGCCATCCTTGGCTATGTCGTGGAAAATGGAGCCCTAGGGCCCGATCCTGACCGCATGCGCCCCTTCATGGAACTCCCACTCCCCTACGGCCCTAAGACCCTGAAACAATGCCTAGGGTTTTTCTTCTACTATGCCCAGTGGGTCCCTAATTCTGCGGACAAGGCCCACCCATTCATTCAGTCCACAGTTTTTCCCCTGACGGCTGAGGTCCGCCAGGCCTTCAACCGCATCAAGGCAGACATCGCCATGGCCACGATGCATGTGATCGATGAGTCCTCCCCTTCCAGGTGGAGATCGACGCATCAGATGTAGCTCTGGCCACCACCCTCAACCAGGCGGGCAGGCCCGTGGCCTTCATTTCCCGCACCCTCCATGCCTCCAAAGTTCGGCACTCCTCTGTCGAAAAGGATGCCCAAGATATTGTGGAAGCTGTGCGACATTGGAGGCTACCTGGCCGGCAGGAGATCCACTCTCCTCACTGACCAATGGTCGGTTGCCTTTATGTTTAATAATACACAGCAGGGCAAGATCAAAAATGACAAGATCTTGAGGTGGAGGATCGAGCTCTCCACCTATAACTATGAGATCTCGTATCGCCCGGGGAAGCTCAATGAGCCCCCGGATGCCCTATCCCGCGGTACATGTGCCAGCGCACAAGTGGACCGACTCCGGGCTCTCCACTATGACCTCTGCCATCCGGGGGTCACCCAGTTCTTCCATTTCATCAAGGCCCGCAACCTGCCCTACTCCATTGAGGAGGTCAGGACCGTCATCAGAGACTGCCAGGTCTGCGCAGAGTGCAAGACGCATTTCTACCAGCCAGATCGAGCGCACCTAGTGAAGGCCTCCCACCCCTTTGAGCACCTCAGCATGGACTTCAAAGGGCCCCTCCCCTTCACTGACCACAACACGTACTTTCTGAACGTGATTGATGAGTACTCCCGGTTCCCTTTCGCCATCCCCTGCCCCGATATGACTTCTGCCACGGTCATTGAAGCCCTCCACAGCATCTTCACTCTGTTCGGTTTCCCGACCTACATCCACAGCGATCGGGGATCCTCCTTTATGAGCGACGAGCTGCGTCAGTTCCTGCTCAGCAAGGGCATCGCCTCGAGCAGGACGACCAGCTACAACCCCTGGAGAAACGGGCAGGTGGAGAGGGAGAAGGGGACAGTCTGGAAGGCCGTCCTGTTGGCCCTGCAGTCTAAAAATCTCCCGGTGCCCCGCTGGCAGGAGGTCCTCCCCGACACGCTCCACACCATCCAATCGCTCCTCTGCACCGCAACTAACGAGACCCCTCACGAATGGGTGTTTGCCTTCCCCAGGAAGTCCACCTCTGGGGTCTCGCTCCCAACATTACTGACAGTTCCTGGGCCCCTCCTCCTTCAGAAGCATGTGCGGACCCATAAGTCAGACCCCTTGGTCGAAAAGGTCCACCTCCTACATGTGAACCCACAGTACGCCTACGAGGCACACCCCGACGGGCACCAGGACACAGTCTCCCTCTGGGACCAGGCACCCGCTGGATCCCCACCCACGACCTGACACTGCACCCCCCCCCCCTGATTACCTCATTCACTCCTGTGCCACTCACCCTCCCTCCAGCAAACCTCACCGTCGCCCCCGCCCCAGTAGGATCCGTCCTCCCACTGGTTCCACTCAGGGGTGACGAAGACGTGGACAACACGCTCCCAGAGTCACAGGTGACCAAGTCGGCGCCCACATCACCATCAGGACTGAGGCGATCGCAGAGGAGGGTCAAGGCCTCTTGACAGACACTTGTAATGTTTTCCACCACCCCCGCCGGGCTCTTTTTTTAAAACAGGGGGTGAATGTGGTAGTCACCACCAGTAGTATATTACATGTATTACGGCACTGCCCGTATAGTAGAGGTACATGGGTAAATCCCTGCCTGTTGGCTCCGCCCAGTAGGCAGCATATAAATGTGTGCGCTCACCGGTGCTGCAGCCATTCAGGTTCCAGCTACAGGAGGCACAACATCTTTGCTCAATAAAGCCTCGATTATTCCACTACTCTAGTCTTTGTGGTAATTGATAGTGCATCAATACGTAACTGCGTTAGAGGAAGTGACAGAAGGTTTGCTCGACTAATACCAGGAATGGTATTGTGAGAACAGGTCGGACTCGCTAGGCTTGAACTTGATGTGGAGAGGATGTTTCCTCTTGTGGGAGAATCTAAAAGGAGGAGTCATGATTTGAAAAAATAAGGGGTCGCTCATCAAGACAGATGTGCAGAATTTTTTTCTCTAAAGAGGATTGGGAGTCTCTGGAACTCTTTTCCTCAAAAGACAGTGGAAGCAGAGTTTTTGAATATTTTTGAGGGGGAGGTATAGCTTCTTGATAAGCAAGGGGGTGAAAGCATATCACATGTGGGCGGGAATGTGGAGTTGAGGTTACAATCTGGTCAAGCATGATCTTGTTGAATGGCAGAGCAGGCTCGAGGGGCCGAGTGGCCTTCTCCTGCTCCTAATTCGTATATTCAACACCACAAACCATTTTGGGCAAAACATATTGGGCCCGATCTAATGGCCGCACCGCGCCTGACTCAGGGTTTTCGCACGATGTTTACCCGGCTCGCCACACCTCACGAGATCTAACGGGATCACGCAAGACGCCGCGATCTGGATCCCGCCCATTTTAGGTGATGTGGACATCACTGGCTAGGCCAGCATTTAATGCCCATCCCTAGCTGTCCTTGAGAAGGTGGTGATGAGCGGCTTTTTTGATCTGCTGCAGTCCCTGAGGTGCAAGTACACCGACCATGCTGTTAGGGAGGGAACACCAGGAGTTTGACCCAGCGAGAGCAAAGGAATGGCGATATATTTCCAAGTCAGGGTGGTAACTGGCTTGGAGGGAACCTCCAGGTGATGGTATTCCTGTGTCTGCTGCCCTTGTCCTTCTAGATCAGGGTTTTTCAAACTGCGAGTCGCGACCCATGGGTGGATCGCGGGCAGGTGTCGGGAAGGTCACGGAAATGGGTTACGGTATTCCCAATCCCGGGAGAAGCACCCAATGCCCGCGACCGGTTTTTAAATTGGGAATGCCGGCAGTGACCAGCTTTTAAATGGAACGATGCAGTCTTCCAGCCAGAAGTGGCAGCAGAGAGCAGATCATGGGCCCGCTGCATACACTGATGTCACACGCACGCTTTTGGTGCGAAATCGCAGAGGAGAGACTCCTCCATTTTTTTAAAATATAGATTTGGAGTACCCATGTCTTTTTTTCCCAATTAAGGGGCAATTTAGCATGGCCAATTCACCTACCTTGCATGTCTTTTTTGATTGTGGGGGTGAGACCACGCAGACACTGGGAGAATGTGCAAACTCCACATGGACAGTGATGGGGGACCAGGATCGAACCTCAGTCCTCGGCACATGAGGCAGCAGTGCTAACCATTCTGCCACCATGCTGACCTCGATTCCTCCATTTCCAAGCTGCAAGCAAGCAAGGCAACAGGACTGTTAAGAACTGAAGGTGGATTGTTTCAAACAAAGAAAAAACTGAAATCGGGAACAAAGCAGTATACATATGATTTGCTGGAGGTATGGCTCAGGTTAATTGAGCCAATGCAAATCAGGATGTAAAGTCCATGTGCATTATATACGGAAGTACTGGCAAACAAGAGTTTAAAACCCTCAAAACTTCAAAGGCATTTGAAGACTAAAAATGATGAGTTCAAGGACAACACTCCTGATTTTTTTTGAAAGGATGCAGCGAGAACTTAAATCATCAGCTGAAGTCCTTGGCAGGAATTGAATGCCAAAGCAAGTGAGATTATTGAGATCGTGAGGACCAAGCAGGCTGACCTATCACATTAAAGACAAGTGAAAATGGTGTGTCGCGAAGGTAGGCAGGCATGGGTCCATAAGATCGGCCGGTTGGTAAAAGTGGGTTCTGGGGAAACAAAGTTTGAAAAACACTATTCTAGATAGTATTGGTCGTGGGTTTGGAAGGATTAAATAGGAGGTATGATCTTGGAGTAGTACCTCTGATGGATATAGGGGACCCCCCACATAGGTGACTTTTAGGGTGTGGGGTTTGAAACTTGGCTCGGAATAGATAATAGCATTTCTGAAATTCTACACATACAGATAGGTATCATACTGTTGGCCTAAGAAATAAAGATAAACACTGCATTGTACCGCTCAAATATGTACCACACCCAAAGCTCAATGTTCACTCCTAACTCGTCAAGCTTGTAAAGTAGCTTGTATATTAGGTAATTGCTAAACCTAAATCAGAACTAAATGGCCTTATTTGACATTGGATAAGCTCATCAAATGATTTAAGTCTTCCTTTTATGGCAGGTGAGATTATTCTATATTTGTAAAGAATGGTTCCATCTACTTTAAGGAATGCAAGAAAGAGCTATCATGGACTGGATTCTCCGATTCTGCCGATGCCGGAGTGGCAACAGTGAGGGACTAGCAACCGCGCCAGGTAAAACTCCCAGCTCCTGCCCCACAAACGGCTGGAGAATGGCCGGGTGTGTGGTTGTGCATGCGGACGACGACGACCTGCAGTGGTTGCACTGTACAACACTGTGCTGGCCACGCGCAGACCCGAACTGCCAAATATTGCCCCGCAGGACAACTCCTACCCACCCCCTGGCCACTCCCCACCTGTCCCCCCCCAGCTTTCGCGGAAGGCCCCCCCGGCCAGCGGCACGGTCCCAGCCCACTGTGGCGGCGCTGGACACGGTCTGCAGCCGCCATGTCGGGTTCGAGACCGTTCAGACCACACGTCAACCGCGCGGTCAGGAACTCGGCTCATTGGGGGAAGGGCATCAGGGGAGGGTCTTCCGATGACGTCGGTTTCGAAGGGGCAGAGACTCGAAAACTGGCGTCAAACAAGCACCGTCCCCGATTTGTTATACTGGTTATACTCAGGTGATCCCCTTGCTAAGCGGAAAATATGATCGGTGTGAAACACAAAGTAGAAAAACAAGTAAGATAGGTAAATTAACCCTCCACATTTTAACACTGGGCTTGCTCCAACAAAAGCAAAATCAACATAGGGTGCGATCCAACAGCCATGCTGCGCCTGAAAAACAGCTCGCTGAGAAGCAGCGTGACCGTTGAAAGCTCCCGGGATCTACCTGGCTCGCAATTCCTTGCGGGATTCAACACAATCTTGTGAGATGTTGTGATGTGAATCCTGCTCACACAGGATCAACTTTTAGCAAACTGCATATCAGAGCAAGGCAGTAAACCTCACTTTAATGTGCAGATTCCCAAGGTATCCAAGGCTTTTGGGATTCAACCTCTTTGCCTCAGCCCTTGGGCGATCCCCATAAAGGAGGACCAGATAGAACAGCACTCCCGGTGGTCTCCCAGTGGTTTGAAGGTATCCAGATGCATTCCCTTTGGGCAGGGTGGTGCCATGGCACTGCTGGTGCAACCTGGGTACCCTGGTAGTGCCACCCTGGCACACTGGCAGTGCCTGTCTGACACTGCCATCTGGGGGCTAGTCTGGCGGTGCCTAGGTGGTGCTAACAGATGGCAGGAGTAGTGCCAGGTTGGCATTGCCAAGGTGCCAAGCTGGAATTTTTTTGCGTGTGCGCGGGCCAGGGGGCCCTCCCATGGTGCTTTCTGGTTGGGGGATATATTAGGCATTGTTTTGGGTGCCTCGGAGATCGGGACACCATTTAAAAATGATGTCCCGTTCTCGCCCTACAATGTGGCGTTCCGGCAACCGGAGCTCCCCACTGTACAAAACAGGGTTATCAGCAGCCTCAGCCGTGCGTTCCACATTCAGGCCCATATCCTTCTCGGCACTGCAAGTTTCGGGAAACAGGTGGCTAAACGCATTCGCTTGGGTACTTTGTTCTCTTTTGGGAGAATCGCGCCCACAGTAACCAAATGAATGGGTTCCAAACTAATGCAGGAGAACAGAATTCACTATTTAAAACAAACCAATATAATCATTCACAGGCACATTATGTTCTGATCACTAGCTTTGAATGATTCATTAACTGAGGTGGCGTCTCCTCTGCCACAACCCCAGAGTACTATTTGTAAAACAGGAGGCGAGTTCGCAGTGTTCTTGCCAATATTTATCCCTCCATGAACAAGTGAA
This sequence comes from Scyliorhinus torazame, assembly GCF_047496885.1. Classification (NCBI taxonomy): domain Eukaryota; kingdom Metazoa; phylum Chordata; class Chondrichthyes; order Carcharhiniformes; family Scyliorhinidae; genus Scyliorhinus; species Scyliorhinus torazame. The sequence goes on from NC_092722.1 coordinate 129,713,075, forward strand.
AGCAGATGACCTGGCCACCTATTGCAGGTTGTTTGCATGACCTTATTGTATGCAAAATAGCCTATATTTCCCTATATTACAAGAAGGGCTACATTTCAAACAACATCATTGACTATGAAGCATTAGGGACATCCTGAAGTTCTGAAAGTTCGATATATAAATGCAAGGGGCGGGATTCTCCGCCGGCGGGAGTCTCCGTTTTGCCGGCGCCCGGGGGTTTCCCGACAGCATGGGGCTGCCCCACAATGGGAAACCCCATTGACCAGCCAGCGTAACGGAGCATCCCGCTGGCGTGGTGAGGTAGAAATGTGGCTCGGCGGGGCGGAGCATCCCGCCCGTCATCTTTCTTTCTCTGAAAGGAAGATCAGAGTTAGGGGAATGCCTAAATAAACCAATAAATAGACACGGTTGCCCCAGCATCAAATTTTTAAAAGGCTCCATCTTTGGAGGGATACAACTGATAAAGAACTAAAAGATGAAGACAAGGCAAAGGAAACTTATGAACTTAAATAATATCAACATTTGTTTGAAGGTTTCCATTGTGAGCTTGGTAATATTGATTATGATGACTTTATGGATATATCATGTAAAATTTGTTCTGAAAAGAGCAGTGATTACCTTAAAAGATTTCCTTAGAAAAACCTGTAGGCCTCGATGTTTCAGGCAGCATACCTTTCCCAACTTCTGAAGAAACAAAAAGGTGAAAGGTAGATATATATTTTTATATAGTAGAGGATATGAACCATGGGCCATGATCTTAATATTATCACCGCAATCCAGCCTCTAGCCTCTCTGGTACCCACTGATCTCAGAAGGTCTCAAACCAATACCATGCACACCTTCTGCACGACAGCCACTCAAGAATATACAAGGCCAGGGAAGAGAACCAGACAGCCAGAGCACCCCAACCAACCATGTCCAACTTGGACTTTTGAATGGGCAGCCTGGGCACCCCCAGGACCAGATTCGCAAGGACGTTCTCCAACTTATCTGCACCACTGCCCCTCCCCTTCCCACTGGCCCTGCTCGCTCTCCTCATCAAGTGGCGAAAGGTCATGTTAATGTAAGCCTACTTGTGACAATAAAGGTTATTATTATTATTATTATTATTATTATAAGGTCTGGAGCGTGGGACTGAGAAGTAGAGCCAGAAATTGTAGGCCTCAAACACCCCCAGCACTGGGTGATCTGCAACCACACCAACCTGAGCACGTTGCCAAATCACAAAACAACATTAAGGTCTGTCAAGAACAACAGAGCGAACCAAACACACAAAATAAATTCAATGATCAAAGGTTCTAAACAATGCCAGTTATGCCCACCAATAAGGACATTAACATAATGAGGAAAATCCACAATGAAGCCATGATCAAAGTCACTTGAGATCAAAAAGAGTAGCTGCAAGCAATACAAATATGGCAATGAAAACACTGCAACCATGTTTTGGGCAATATGCCCCCCATCATTAAAAGCTGTCATATGTGCCAACACTATCCTCCCCTCCTCCTCACTTCATTTTATTAAATCAATGAGAGGTTTCTTCGCTCTTTTTGTGCCAGTTGTAAAGAAGGGCCCCATCTGAAATTATTTTCCTTTCATACTTTGACTTTCTTGTCCAGCTTCACCAGCGCTTCCGGTGTTCTTTTACTTCAGATTTATAGGGCGGGATTCTCTGTGCCGAAATCGCGCTCGTCCGACGGCGCTCCCGAGATTTTCCGGGAATCACCGGCAATCGTGCACACGCGGCGCCAGTGGCGATTCACCGAGTGCAGCTGGCCGAGTTCCCGCCGGCATGGTTTACTCATGGTTCCACCTGGTGGAACCTCGGCGTGGCGGCTGCGGACTCAGTCCGCGGCCGCCCTGCTGGTGGGGCGGGGGGATCATTCACCCAGGGTGGGGCCTCCAGGATGGTCAGGGGCCACCGATCCGCAGGCGGGCGCGATCTTGGGGGGGGGGGGGGGGGCCCTATCTTCTTGGTGCCAGTCCGTGGTGTGGGTCGGCCATGTCGTGCGGGCCCCGGAGGACGTCCGCCAAAGGCATCAGCTCAGTGCCCTTGAGCTGCATGTCCGAAACTGGAAATGGCTACTCACCGCCTCAGGTCCCCTCAGCAGCCATTGTGTCGGCTTCATATTTTTAAAAAGGAGTACTTAACGACGCCAACGTGAGTTCTCACTGGGGAGCCGGTTAACTCCCAGGAGACCGTTGTATTTGACTTCAATCTCGCTAATGAGGTTGAAATTGTGGTTTATGAATTTCTCGTCATCTTTGGGCGGGATAGGGAACTCGCCAATAGGGAGCGGGCCTGTTAAATACCAAACTGAAATTGCGTTCGGCACGGGGGGTGGAGAATGGTCGTCAAACCAGAAATTCGGACCGGCGCCGTTCCCGCGATTCTTCGGTCCCCGGAGAATCGCTCGAGAATTGCACCCGTGCGAACTACGCGGTGCGGGTAGGGGGCCATTGACAAAGAGGCCCCCACCACTGATTCTCCGCGTGCAACTGACTGAGTTCCCAACGGCATGGTTCTAACCACCTATCGGCCGTCAGGAAGGTCGGATGGGGGGGGGGGGATTGTTCACCGGTGGAGGCCCAATGGATGGCCAGGGGAGCGATCGGGCGCAGACGATCTCGGGGAGGGCCTACATTTTTGGTGCTGCTCCACGGTCTGAGTCTTCCATGTCGCATGGGGTGGCCGCTGCAGGCCGCCGCCATGCGCATGTGTGGACACCCGACCGGGGGTGCGGGGTCCCGTATCCACAGCCAGAGCGGTGAGAACCACTCCGGGGCCCTGCCAGCCCCCTGCAGATGGGAGAATCACTCAGGACTTTCTGAAGGAATGTCCAGAGTGAAACACCAGCGTTTTTACACTGGCGTGGGGACATAGCCCCATTATTGGAGAATCCAGACCCCAATATCTTTGTTGTTTAAAAGTGATTGAATATGTAAAGAAATGGTCAGAAATGTCCTTTTTCAGGATTGAGAGCGTAGAAGGAGAGAGAACATGGGAGTTGACAAGGTTGAGTGGGTGAATGCTAATTAAGGTAAGAGGGGTTATATGACGTGTGAGATTTAGGGCACACTTGAGGGCACAATACTCAGAGGAGAGAGGACAGTATGGAGACTGAAATCACCAGAGATGGGGAGATTTCCAGTGTAGAAACTGAAGGAAGGATAACTCTGAGATATTTCATGTAAACTTGGGAACAGGAGACAAGGATTTCAATGGAGAGGTGGAAAGGGGGATGTTCAAGAAGAGAAAGGTCATGGACATAGCTGTGACTTTGGTTATGAAGGCCACACCGACACTACATTGGGGCATGGTAGGTGGCGAGGCATGGTAGGTGGTGGGGCATGGTAGGTGGTGGAAGTGCAGTCATCCATAATAAAGTCATGGATGGTTAAGGGCCTTAATCATCAAGTCCATCTTGGCCTTCTCCTGAGCTCTCTAGGATCACAGAGCCAGCCCTCAAGAAATTCAATATACTCCCCATGACTACAAGATATAGCTGAAGCTTTGGACCCTGACAACATCCTGGTTTTGTGCTGCACATGTGTGCTCCAGAACTAATCACTTTCCTAGCCAAGCTGTTCCAGTACCAGTAAAACACAGGCACCTGCCTAACTATGTGGAAAATTGCCAAGATATGCCCTGACCACAAAAGTCCAATCCAGCTAATTACTGCCCCATCAGTCTACTCTCTATCATCAGCAACGTGAAGGTGTCAACAACATAAGTTGCCACCAAACGGCTCTTGCCCAGCAGAAGGCCCTTCCACTAAGGTGCAGTTTGTGTTCCACAAGGGTCATTTGGCTCCAAACCTCATTACAGCTTGGGTCCGAACACAGACAAAAGAGCTGAATTTCAGAGGTAAGGTGAGAGTGACTACACTTGACATCAAGGCAGCTTTTGACTGAGTATGGCATCAAGGAGCCCTAGCAAAATTGAAGACATTGGCAATCAGGGGCTGCCACTAGCCAGAGTCATACAACGGAAGATGGTGGTCGTTGTTGGAGGTCAATCATTTCAGTCCCAGGACATTGCCGCAGGAATTCCTCAGCACAACGTTCTAGACCCAACCATTTTCAGCTTCATCAACGATGACCTTCCCTTCGCCATAACGTCAGAAGTGGGGATGTTTAGCACCATTCATGACTCCGGAGATTCTGAAGCAGGAGTGTGATGGAATACTCTCAACCTGCCCTGACAAGAGCAGCTCCAACAACACCCAAGAAGCTTGACACATATCCAGGACAAAGCAGTCCAATATTCTCATGCACTGGTGCAGGAATTGGAAGCTCCTAAAAAATTAAAAATTTCACCAGGTTTGCGAATTTGTGCCCACCGGGGGAAGCCTGCAGAGGAGTCTGGAACATTTTGACTAATTGTGTGTCCACTAACTTATAGAATTTTTTGAGGATTGATGGAAGTACTGCAATGGATGTTGTCTGCATGAATTTCAGTAATGCATTTGACCAAGTCACACACGGCAGATGGGTCAGAAAAGTGAGATCTCTTGGGATACAGGGGAAGGTGACAGGTTGGATTCTAAATTGGCTCAGTGACAGGAAAAAAAGGGTAATGGTCGAAGGATGTTTTTGTGAATGGAAAAAGGTTTCCAGTGGTGTTCAACAGTGCCCTGTCCTGGGCCCTTGCTGTTTATTATATATATTAATGATTTAGACTTAAATGTGGGAGGCATGATTGGGAAATTTGCAGATGACACACAAATTGGCCATGTAGTCGATATCGAAGAGGATAGTTGTCAACTTCAGAATGGTATCAATGGTTAGATGTGTGGGCAGAGAAGTGGCAAATGAATTCACTCAGGAAAAGTGTGACATAATGCATTTGGCGAGGGCAAGCAAACAATGGGAGTACTCGATAAACAAGATCATATTGAAAGGGGTTGAGAAAATGGGAGATCCAGAAGTGCATGTCGACAGATCCTTGAAGGTAACAGGACAGGTGGACACAGTGGTCAGGAAAGCATGTGGAATGCTTTCCTTTATTGGACAAGGTATTGAATACAAAAGGAGGATGTAATGATGGAACTGGATAAAGCGCTGGTTAGACCATAGCTGAAATTTTGTGTACAGTTTTGGCCACGACATTACAAGGAGGACATAATTGCTCTGGAGGAAGTGCAGAGGAGAATTACAAGAATGTTGCCTTGGCTTGAAAATTGCAGCTGTAGAGAAGAGATTGGATAGACTACAATTGCTTTCTTTAGAACCGGGGAGGCCGAAGAGGTGACCTAATTGAGGTGTACAAAATTATGAGGGGCCTAGATAGGGTGAACAGGAAAGACTAGTTTCCCCTTGATCAATTACCAAGGGGCATTGATTTAAGTTGACTGGTAGAAGGTTTAGAAGGGTCATGAGGAAACACTTTTAGAGGGTGTTAGACATCTGGAATTCACTGTCAAAATTGGTGGTTGAAGCTGTAACACACAACTTATTTAAAAAGGTTCTTGGATCTGCATCTAAAATACTTAGACCTGTAAGGCCATGCTGCAAAATGGAGTTATAATGAGACGCTAGTTTCTTTTTCCAATTTTTTTAGCCAGCGCATATATAGCGAGCTGGATGGCCTTTTTCTGCACCGTAAATTTTCTTTGCTTCTCTGGTATGTGTAAAATGTTTTGAGACCTTCAAATGCCACTATCATATGCTGGATTGTAAAGTAGAAATGCTTTAACTGCAATAATCCATCACAGTCTCTGTCTGCAGTGGTAAATTTAACCATTACATTGCCCACCATTGTGTAATTATTGACATGCGTTGCAGTACTTTTTCCAATTGCAAAAATGTGCTGGGAAACTCTCCTATCATGTTTTGGACTGAATTTTAAATGTCCAGCCATCTTTAGCTTTGAAAACAAATGGCACCTGCTACATTCCATTGACAGGCAATCCGTTTTAAAATGGAAATGCGGTGCCAACTTCCATTTAATCTTCAAGGATCCCAATGTTGACATCTCCCAGAATTTATTTCGACAGCTCGGACAATAATGACTGTAAGGCTGCATTTCAAAAGATCCAGAATCACTTACGGGGATATGTTCACATTTCTGATTGATGGTTTTAAGAGGTATTAAAAGATTTTCTTTCTCTGACAGATTGACCACTTAAGGTAATTTACATTTTGTTGTGAATGAGTTTTATGATTTTTTACAGTATGAAGTGTCTTTGAGTATGAAGCTCTTTTAGAGTGATAGACACATTTTTATAAATCCATTTCAAAGATATCCTGAGATCTGTCCATAGTGGATATTGGATGTATGGTTATTGAGGATACAAATGAGGCATGGAGGGAGTGAGGGGCATATAAAGGGGCGATTGGACTGAGGGGCATCGGGATTGGATGGGAGGATAAGGGGAGTGAGGGAAGAACGAGCTGAAGGGTGAGGGTTAGGGGACATAAGGACTATGTTGGAAAGCTGGATCAATATCCCAGCAAGCCAAGGTGGGCTTTCTAACGTACCCGCAAGCCTCCCACACTGCTTCAGAACTCAGAAAACCTGAACCCTACCTACGCATATCTCCAGGAGGAGATGGAAATATGGCAGGTGTGGGCAGAGGTGACAAACCCGGGTTTCTGGGCTCAGGAAATGGCCTGTCTTCCATTTCAAAGCCAACACAAAAAATCCAGCCCATCAGCAGATACTGCTGAGTGTTTTCAGGATTTTCTGTTCTTTTTTCAGATTTCTTGCATCCACAGTATTTTGCTTTTACCTTCCTGATTTATATGACCCGAGTGCCACATAATATTATAGGTTTCTGTAGTTTGCCATTTTTAGTAAATTCACTAACTTCTTTTTTGCCTAGAAGAGTAAGTTTTGTGATTACAAAAACAGACACAACGCGGACTTGGCGATACTTCATTCCAGACAAAGCAGCCCCATACTTCAGACGCTCACGATTCCATTCCAAAATGCAGAATTCGAAAGAGTGTAGCAGGTATTTTCAGACAATAGTATGGTCCAAACTGCTGTACTGAAACAGCAGGCACGCAGGTTAACTTCCAGCTCAGGGCTTTTCCTGCTAATCCCTTAACAGAAAAGCTGCAATAGTCATCAAAATAGGTGCAGTAGAGAAAGTCTGCGCTTACATGCCACATCATCAGTTTTCACTTCACTTTAGCTATTCACACCTCCTGCAGCACAAGCACTGCAGTGATTCAAGGAGGCAGTTCACCACTAACTTCTCTTTTTAAAAAAAATAATTTTTATTAAGGTTTTCATAAAATATCAATAACAAAATGAAAAAGGAACCCAACAGGGTGAAGTACAAAACACGGTCTAGAAAAGCAACCCTCTCTACCCCCCTCCCCCCTGTACATAAATAATAAATTAACATTAACACCCCGACTTAACACAACTGGTATATACACCCCCCTGGACCCTCCAGTGTAAATAACAGAAACAGAAATAAAGTAACCCCCCCCCACCGAGCTGCTGCTGCCATTGACCAATGTCTACCGTTCTGCCAGGAAGTCTAAGAACGGTTGCCACCGCCTAAAGAACCCTTGTACTGACCCTCTCAAGGCGAATTTCACCCTCTCCAATTTAATGAACCCTGCCATATCGCTGATCCAGGATTCTACTCTTGGGGGCCTCGCATCCTTCCACTGAAGAAGAATCCTTCGCCGGGCTACCAGGGACGCAAAGGCCAGAATACCGGCCTCTTTCGCCTCCTGCACTCCCGGCTCCTCTGCCACCCCAAATATTGCGAGCCCCCAACCGGGTTTGACCCTGGATCCTACCACCCTCGACACAGTCCTCGCTACGCCCTTCCAAAATTCCTCCAGCGCTGGGCATGCCCAGAACATATGGGTGTGATTTGCTGGGCTCCCTGAGCACCTGACACACCTGTCCTCACCCCCAAAAAAACGGCCCATCCTTGTCCCGGTCATGTGTGCCCTGTGCAGCACCTTAAACTGTATGAGGCTGAGCCTTGCGCACGATGAGGAAGAGTTCACCCTCCCTAGGGCATCTGCCCACGTCCCCTCTTCAATCTCCTCTCCCAACTCCTCCTCCCACTTACCTTTCAACTCCACCACTGAGACCTCCTCCTCCTCCTGCATCACCTGGTAAGTTTCCGAGATCTTCCCAACTCCAAAATAACTGACAACCACCCTGTCCTGTACGGTGTGTGGCAGTAGCCGCTGGAATTCCACCACCTCCCATCTGGCAAACGCCCTTACCTGTAAGTACCTGAAGGTGTTCCCCAGGGGGAGCCTGTACTTCTCCTCCAGCTCACCCAGGCTCGCGAACTTCCCATCCACAAACATGTCCCCCAACTTTCATATCCCTGCCCTGTGTCACCCAGAGAACCCTCCACCTGTTCCCCCTCGGGCGAACCGATGGTTCCCCCGTATTGGGGTCCATGCCGAGGCCCCAACTTCCCCCCTATGCCGCCTCCACTGCCCCCAGATTTTGAGGGCAGCCGCCACCACCGGGCTCGTGGTATACCTTCTTGGAGGGAGCGGTGCCGTTGCCAGCGCCCCCAGACTCGTACCCACACAGGACGCAGTCTCCAGCCTCTTCCATGCAGCCCCCTCCCCCTCCATCACCCACTTGCGCACCATCGTCGCATTGGCGGCCCAGTAGTACCCACATAGGTTGGGCAGCGCCAGTCCCCCCTTATCTCTACTCCGCTCCAGGAACACCCTTCTCACCCTCGTAGTCCCCCATGCCCACACAAACCCCATTATACTCCTGTTAACCCGCCTAAAAAAAGCCTTTGGGATAAACACGGGGAGGCACTGGAACAGGAACGAAAACCTTGGGAGCACCGTCATTTTGATTGACTGCACCCTACCTGCCAAGGACAACGGCAACGCGTCTCACCTCTTGAACTCCTCCTCCATTTGCTCCACCACCCTTGTAAAATTAAGCCTCCAGCAGAGCCCCCCAGCTCCTGGCCAGCTGGACCCCCAAACACCTGAAGCTCCTCTCCGCCCTTTTTAATGGGAGCTCGCCAATCCCCCTCTCCTGGTCCCCTGGGTGAACCACGAACAGCTCGCTCTTCCCCATGTTGAGCTTGTACCCCGAAAAGTCCCCGAATTCCCTAAGAATCCTCATTACCTCCGGCATTCCCCCCATCGGGTCCGTCACTTATATCAGCAGGGCGTCTGCATAGAGCGACACCCTATGCTCCTCCCACCCCGCACCAACCCCCTCCAGTTCCTTGACTCCCTCAGTGCCATAGCCAGGGATTCAATTGCCAGTGTGAAGAGCAGGAGGGACAGGAGACACCCCTGCCTCGTCCCTCGGTGCAACCGAAAGTACTCAGACCTCCTCCTGTTTGAGGCCACACTCGCCATCGGGACCTCATACAACAGCCTAACCCACCTGACAGACCCCTCCCCAAACCCAAACCTCCTCAGCACCTCCCACAGGTACCCCACTCTACCCTATCAAAGGCTTTCTCAGCATCCATCGCCACCACTATCTCCACCTCCCCCTCCCTCGCCGGCATCATGATAATGTTCAAAAGCCTCCGCACATTCGCGTTCAATTGGCTCCCCTTCACAAACCCAGTCTGGTCTTCATGGATGATCTGCGGCACACAATCCTCAATCCTCCTGGCTAAGACCTTCGCCAGCACCTTGGCATCTACATTTAGCAACAAAATCGGTCTGTAAGACCCACACTACAGGGGATCCTTGTCCCGCTTCAGGATCAAGGAGATCAGTGCCCGGGACATCGTCGGGGGATGAGCCCCCCCCTCCCTTGCTTCATTGAAGGTCCTAACTAGCAACGGGCCCAACAGGTCCATATATTTTTTATAAAATTCGATCGGGAAACCGTCCGGCCCCGGTGCCTTCCCCGCCTGCATGCTTCCTATCCCTTTGGTCAGCTCCTCCAGCCCAATCGGAGCCCCTAATGCCGCTACCAGTCCCTCTTCCACCTTTGGAAACCTCAATTGGTCCAGGAAGCGGCCCATCCCTCTCTCCTCCCGTGGGGGCTCGGATCGGTACAATTCCTCGTAAAAGTCCCTGAAGACCCCTTGATGCCAACCCCACTCCGTACCACACTCCCTCCCCTGTCCTTAACTCCCCCGATCTCCCTAGCTGCATCCCGCTTCCGAAGCTGATGCGCCAGCATCCGGCTTGCCTGTTCCCCATACTCGTAAATCGCCCCCTGGGCCTTCCTCCACTGCACCTCCGCCTTCCTGGTGGTCACCAGGTTGAATTCGGCCTGGAGGCTGCACCACTTCCTCAACAATCCTTCCTCGGGCACCTCCGCATACCTTCCGTCTACCCTCACCATCTCCCCCACCAGCCTCACCCTCTCCTCCCGCTCCTTGTGGGCCCTAATGGAGATCAGTTCTCCCCTCATCACCGCCTACAGCACCTTCCAAACCAGGAGCAAAGCAAAGGCCCCCTCCTCCCAAAAAAAAAAAAAAAATGTTTTAGCATATCAACCGCAGTCCCCAAATGCCCATCCCGACCCTCAATCTGTGTCCAACTTCTCGGCCTGAACAAAGGCCCACGCCTCCTCCGAAGACTCAAAAATAATGGTGCCGGTCCTTGTACGTGACCCACAGTCGCGCCGGCTGCAACATGCCAAACTTCACCCCCTTCCTGTGCAGCACCGCCTTACCTCGATTGTACCCAGCCCTCCTCTGCACCACCTCCGCCTCCAGTCCTGGTATATTCGAACCTCCGCGTTCTCCCACTTGCTGCTCCTCTCCTTCTTGGCCCACCCGAGCACACACTCCCGATCAGTGAACCGATGAAACCGCTCAGCACCGCCCACGGAGGCTCGTTAGCCTTGGGCCTCCACGCCAGCACTCTCTGGGCCCCTTCAAGCTCCAGGGGCCCCTGGAAGGACTCTGCTCCCATCAGCGAATTCAACATGTGACCACATAGGCCCCCACGTCCAGCCCCAGCAGCCCCTCCGGGAGGCCCAGAATCCGCAGATTCTTCCGCCTCGACTGATTCTCCATCTCCTCGAACCGCTCCTGCCATTTCTTGTGGAGCGCCTTGTGCGCCTCCACCTTTACCGCCAGGCCTAAGATCTCGTCCTCGGAGATCTTTCGTCGAGCGTCGCGGATCGCCACCCCCTGGGCCGTCTGTGTCTCCAGCAGCTTATCAATAGGAGCCTTCATCGGCTCTAGCAGGTCCGTTTTAATCTCTCTGAAGCAGCGCTGGATACCCTCCTGCTGCTCCTCCACCCACTGCATCCACGCTGCCTGGTCTCCGCCCGCCACCATTTTGTTCTTCCTCGCACCTTCTTCGGGTCCACCACCACCTTTTTAGTCGCCCCGCTCCTAATAGAAGCCATATACTGATGGGGAGCTGTTATAATCTCCTTCCCACACCGGGAAATGTCGAAAAAGTGCCCTTGGGGGCCCTGAAAAGAGCCCAAAAGTCCGTTTTTGCTGGAGCCGCCGAATGTGTGACTTAGCTCCGCATAGCCGCAGCTGGAAGTTACCACTACCTTCTCATGGACACTAAGGGATGAGCAATAAGTGTTTAATCCGCCAATAAGGTTTAGCACAGTGGGCTAAAGAGCTGCCTTGTAATGCCAGCAGAGAAGGTTCAATTCCTGTACCACCTTCCCCGAACAGGCGCTGGAATGTGGCGACTGGGGGCTTTTCACAGTAACTTCATTTGAAGCCTACTTGTGACGATAAGCGATTTTCATTTCATTTTCATGAATTTTAAAAAAGGGTTCAGAAATTCCATAACCCTCTAACCACCACCCCACTCCGCACCCCCCGACCCCCACCCACTCCGCACCCCCCGACCCCCACCCACTCCGCACCCCCCGACCCCCACCCACTCTGCAACCCCTGACCCCCACCCACTCCGCACCCCCTGACTCCCACCCACTCCGCACCCCGACCCCCACCCCACTCCGCACCCCCCGACCCCCACCCACTCCGCACCCCCCGACCCCCACCCACTCCGCACCCCCCGACCCCCACCCACTCCGCACCCCCCGACCCCCACCCACTCCGCACCCCCCGACCCCCACCCACTCCGCACCCCCTGACCCCTACCCACTCCGCACCCCCTGACTCCCACCCCACTCCGCACCCCCTGACCCCCACCCACTCCGCACCCCCTGACCCCCACCCACTCCGCACCCCCTGACCCCCACCCACTCCGCACCCCCCGACCCCCACCCACTCCGCACCCCCTGACCCCTACCCACTCCGCACCCCCTGACTCCCACCCCACTCCGCACCCCCTGACCCCCACCCACTCCGCACCCCCTGACCCCCACCCACTCCGCACCCCCTGACCCCCACCCACTCCGCACCCCCTGACCCCCACCCACTCCGCACCCCCTGACCCCCACCCACTCCGCACCCCCTGACCCCCACCCACTCCGCACCCCCGACCTCCACCCACTCCGCACCCCCTGACCCCCACCCCACTCCGCACCCCCTGACCTCCACCCCACTCCGCACCCCCTGACCCCCACCCCACTCCGCACCCCCTGACCCCCACCCCACTCCGCCCCTGCAACCCCACCAGAGTTTGTGTCGTTACCATGAGGGTACTTGATTTACACAAGGCAGGAGGATGCACTTTGGTCACAGGTTTGGCACCTGTCCTGTCCAGTGTGCCTTAGAATCTCAGGTGTCCCCCACTGCCCGAATCATCCCCAGGCAAGGTCGTGAATATTCATTGTGAAAAATATTTATTTTAAAATGCCCTCTTCAGGGTGTCCAGGACTTGACCTCATCTGGCCTGGAGAGCTCACATGTGTTTTGTGAAGACTGGTAAGCCTCACCTCACTGTGTCTCAACCAGATTTCCTTTCATTATCTGGCGTGGGAATTCCTGGTTGAGGCGATCCCCAAGCCCAGCTCCATCCCAACCTGTCTTGAGAGATGGAGACTCGCAAGTTGCTTCAAAAACTCACAGAAATGGTGGAAACCTGACTCTCTCTCCCCCGCCCCCCCTTCCCCGCCTCCTTTTCTTTTTGCAGCGATTCCTCTGGTGATCTGCCATAGATTCTGCAGAGACATAGAAGGCTGAAGGAATTTCAAAGCCAAAAATCAGTGGCTTGCGCTAACTAGGCACAGGGAATAATTGCAGCACCGGACTTCGTATACCTGAGGCCCACTCAATTATGATGGCACCAGCCTGGCCTTCTCGGGTAGCTTGCAGGCAAAGTCAATGCAAAATTCAGGCCACTGCACCTTTGGCAGCTGCTTTCAGGTGTGTCTTGTGAAGGGATGGATTGGGGTGGAAACACACTAAATGAAGCCAAGCAGCTGGTAGCAATGGTCCTCAGGAAACTGTTCCAGCTTTTCCCAGCCCCATACTCAGGAAAGTATTTTAAGGCAATACTTGGCCCAGCCAGTTAAGCTACAGGGCCAACTGCATTGCAGGCAACCCAATTTCAGAAAGGGGTACAGAAATCAGGCTCCCTGTTTGAACACATGAACCTTTACCAGGCATAGGCCCTGGGTGCCCATACCTTAGGCTTTATCAATGTGCTGAGCAGTCTACCTTCAAGCAAAATACACGCACAGACACAGACCACCATATTGGAGGTTTAGGCACTCATTTTACAACTGCAAAACACGTGTGACACCAATGGAATTTTAGACCATTGTTTCTTCCTGGTCCACAAGCCAAGACCAAGATTGAACAGAACCAGCAAGTTCAGACTAAGACTGAATAACAAGTATGACTAAGCTTAACATTAAGGTCAAATTGACACACAAATAGCAAATCAAACAAGTCCAGGCCAAGACTTAATGTAAAAGGTAATACCTCATAACCCAGTTACACTGTTCTAAAATTGGCTTCAATTTTTCTTTTCATTAATCGATTTGCAGCCAAGTCTCCCCACAGTTCTGAAAGGTCACAACTTACCATACAGATTGTACAAATCCACAAATTAATGGGACGTGGGCATAATTCATCAAGAGGTTTACTGCAATAAGAAGCATTTCCACTTCTTTTAATTTTCTAAAGTGTAATTTACACCCACCTCAAGTAATGTTCAGGCTGCCCCTCACCAAGGAAGCCACAGATTAATAATGTCTTCTCTTAGAACCAAATCTGGATCTGAACCGCAAAATCAGCACCACATTAAGTGGAAATATGACAACAGTCTCGATATGCCTTGGTGCATTTAATTCAAATTATTGCCATTGCTGTTAAATTATGATAACTGTGCTCTACTAAACTGATATATTTGTTATAGGGTCCTCGATGGCATTGACAGAAGATTTGATGAGATCAGCTGTTGCTCTAAGAGCAACCAACTCTTTCATAAATTCACCCCCAACTGTGCTCATCATCCTCTGTAGTGACATATCTGTTCATGTCTCTGCCAAGTGACCTCCATTTTGTAGCTGTAGGTGAGGGGAGAGTGACTGCCCTTGACATCATGACAACATTTGACCGAGTGTGGCATCAATGAGTCAGAGCAAAACTGGAGTCAATTCAGGGGGTAACTCTCCACTGGTTGGAGTCATACCTGGCACAAAGGAAGATGGGTGTGGTGTTTGGAGGTCAATTATCTCAGCTCCAGGATATCACTGCAGAGTTCCTCAGGCTAGTGTCCTAGGCCCAACCATCTTCAGCTGCTTCATCAATGACCTTTATCCATCATAAGGTCAGAAGTTGAAATGTTCACTGATGACTGCACAAAATCTCAGCACTGTTCGTAACCCCTCAGATACTGAAGCAATCCATGTCTAAATGCAACAAGACCTGAACAATATCCAGGTTTGGGCTGACAAGTGGAAAGTTACATTCATGGCATACAAGTGCCAGGCAAGGACCGTCTCCAACAAGAGAGAATCTATCCATGCCTGTTGACATTCAAAGGCATGACCATCCCACAATCAACATCCTGGTTACCAATGACCAGAAACAGAACTGTAACAGTTGTATAAATACTGTTGCTACAAGAGCTCGTAATCTTTCGGCTCGAAACTCACCTCCTGAGCCGCCCAGAGCCTGTCCAGTGTGATGGAATACTCTCCATTGAGGACAAAGCAGTCCATTTGATTAGCACCCGATTCACAAACATTCATTCCCTCCAACAATCCACAGTGGCAGCAGTGTGTGCCATCAACAAGATGCACTGCAGTAACTCACTAAGGCTCCTTAGGCAGCACCTTCAAACCCACTATCACTACCATCTAGAAAGACAAAGGCAGCCAATACATGGGAACACCACCACCTAGAAGTTCCCCTCCACTCACCATCCCGATTTGGAAATATATCGCTGTTCCTGTACTGTCACTGGGTCAAAATCCTGGAACTCCCTCCAGTTGTGGATGCACGTACACCACATGGACTGCAGCAGTTCAAGAAGCATTGCGCTGGTCAAGGAGACACAGCCTGAGTGAGTGAGACACAGACAGAGTGAGAGTTTGGTAATTTGGTGCAGTGAGGTAATTCGGTGAAGAGTGGGAGAAGGTGCTTTTTCCCAACTGTTTTGTTCTCTTTCTTTCTTCGGGCCTAGTTTTGGGAGCCGTTCAGAGGAGGAGCAGTCTCTCTGAGTATAAAAACCTAATGGTAACTTCCTGTTTTCCAGTTTTTTCCCCCCAAAAGTGACGTCAGAGGGAAGCTGTGATCTGATTGGTTGATAGCAAATCTGCCCCAAATTTAAAAAAAAACACAGCTAAACTCGTAAACTTAAATTAAACTAATTAATTAATTAGTGATGGCTGGTCAGGTGATGTGCTTGAGCTGCTTGATGTGGGAGCTGGCAGATCCCATTGCAAGCTGCAGCGACCACATCTGCAGTAAGTGTTGGCTGCTCGAAGAGCTCTGGCTCAGAGTTGATGAGCTGGAGTCTGAGCTTCAAACACTGAGGCACATCCGGGAGGGGGAGACTTACCTGGACACTGTGTTTCAGGAGGCAGTCACACCTGTCAGAGTAAGTAGTTTAAATCCTGCCAGTGGCCAGGGACAGCAGGGTGTGATTGCAAGTCAGGCAGGTAAAGGGAACCAGCAGTCAGGAACTCAGGAGCCTCAGCCCTCGACCCTGTCCAACAGGTATGAGGCACTTGCTCCCTGTGTGGATGGCGAACAGGGCTGCAGAAAGGGTGAGTCAGCTGACCAAGGCACCATGGTTCAGCAGGTCTTTCAAGGGGAGGGAGTAAATAGGCAAGTTGTAGTTGTAGGGGATTCTATTATCAGGGGGATAGATAGTATCCTGTGAGCAGGATAAAGAGTCCCGCATGGTATGTTGCCTGCCTGGTGCTAGGGTGCGGGACATCTCTGACCGGCTTGAAAGGATACTGGAGAGGGAGGGGAGGATCCAGTTGTTGTAGTCCATGTCGGTACCAACAACATAGGCAAGTCTAGAAAAGAGGACCTGTTTCGAGATTATAAAGAGCTAGGATTCAAATTAAAAAACAGGTCCTCAAGGGTCATAATCTCCGGATTACTGCCCGAGCCACGTGAAAATTGGCACAGGGAGGCAAGAATAAAGGAAGTTAACACGTGGCTGAAAGAGTGGTGTGGGAAAGAGGGGTTCCTTTTCATGGGACACTGACATCAGTTTTGAGACAAGGGGGGATCTATACCGTTGGGATGGTCTCCACCTGAACCGAGCTGGGACCAGTGTTCTGGCTAAAAGAGTAAATAGGGTGGTCAATAGGACTTTAAACTAGAGATTTGGGGGGGGGGGGGGGGGGGGGGGGAGAGTCAGGGAACCAAGAGGTGAATAATCAGTGGGAAGCGTAGCTGCTTAGGAATACAAAAAAGCACGAAAAGACAGAACTCAGGAGAGGTTACGATAGTCCCCATCCCACAAAATATGACACAGTGTATGGAAAGGCTCAGTAAACCAAGGTCCACCACACTAAGAAAACAAAAAGGGACGGTCAATAGAGAATTAAAGGTGCTATATTTAAATGCGCGCAGTGTACGGAACAAGGTAGATGAGCTTGTGGCCCAGATTGTGACTGGCAGGTATGATGTGGTAGGCATCACAGAGACGTGGTTGCAGGGGGTTCAGGACTGGCATTTAAACATCCAGGGATTCACAAACTATCGGAAAGACAGAGGTGGGCAGAGGGGGCGGGGTTGCCTTGTTAATTAGGAATGAAATTAAATCAATAGCACTAAACGACATAGGGTCAGATGATGTGGAGTCTGTGTGGGTAGAGTTGAGGAACCACAAAGGCAAAAAAACCATAATGGGAGTTATGTACAGGCCTCCTAACAGTGGTCAGGACCAGGGGCACAAAATGCACCATGAAATAGAAAGTGCATGTCAGAAAGGCAAGGTCACAGTGATCATGGGGGACTTCAATATGCAGGTGGACTGGGTAAATAATGCTGCCAGTGGACCCAAGGAAAGGGAATTCATTGAATGTTTACAGGGGGGCTTTTTGGAACAGCTTGTGATGGAGCCCACGAGGGAACAGGCCATTCTGGACTTAGTGTTATGTAATGAGCCAGATTTGATTAAAGATCTTAAAGTAAGGGAACACTTAGGAGGCAGTGATCATAATATGGTAGAATTCAATCTGCAATTTGAAAGAAAGAAGGTAGAATCAGATGTAAAGGTGTTACAGTTAAATAAAGGTAACTACAGGGGCATGAGGGAGGAACTGACGAAAATCGACTGGGAGCAGAGCCTAGTGGGAAAGACAGTAGAACAGCAATAGCAGGAGTTTCTGGGAGTAATTGAGGACACAGTACAGAGGTTCATCCCAAAGAAAAGAAAGGTTATCAGAGGGGGGATTAGGCAGCCATGGCTGACAAAGGAAGTTAGGGAATGCATCAAAGCAAAAGAGAAAGCCTATAATGTGGCAAAGAGTAGTGGGAAGTCAGAAGATTGGGAAGGCTACAAAAACAAACAGAGGATAACAAAGAGAGAAATAAGGAAAGAGAGGATCAATTATGAAGGTAGACTAGCCAGTAACATTAGGAATGATAGTAAAAGTTTCTTTAAATCCATTAAAAACAAACCGGAGGCAAAAGTAGACATTGGGCCGCTCCAAAATGACGCTGGTAATTTTGTGATGGGAGACAAAGACAAGGAAATAGCTGAGGAACTAAATAAGTACTTTGCATCAGTCTTCACAGTAGAAGACATGAGTAATATCCCAACAATTCAGGAGAGTCAGGGGGCAGAATTGAATATGGTAGCCATCACATAGGAGAAAGTGCTAGAGAAACTAAGAGGTCTAAAAATTGATAAATCTCCGGGCCCAGGTGGGCTACATCCTAGAGTTCTAAAGGAGATAACTGAAGAAATAGTGGAGGCGTTAGTTATGATCTTTCAAAAGTCACTGGAGTCAGGGAAAGTCCCAGAGGATTGGAAAATCGCTGTTGTAACTCCCCTGTTCAAGAAGGGAACAAGGAAAAAGATGGAAAATTATAGGCCAATTAGCCTAACCTCGGTTGTTGGCAAGATTCTAGAATCCATTGTTAAGGATGAGATTTCTAAATTCTTGGAAGTGCAGGGTCGGATTAGGACAAGTCAGCATGGATTTAGTAAGGGAAGGTCGTGCCTGACAAACCTGTTAGAGTTCTTTGAAGAGATAACAAATAAGTTAGACCAAGGAGAGCCAACGGATGTTATCTATCTTGACTTCCAAAAGGCCTTTGATAAGGTGCCTCACGGGAGACTGCTGAGTAAAATAAGGGCCCATGGTATTCGAGGCAAGGTACTAACATGGATTGACGATTGGCTGTCAGGCAGAAGGCAGAGCGTTGGGATAAAAGGTTCTTTTTCGGAATGGCAACCGTGACGAGTGGTGTCCCGCAGGGTTCAGTGTTGGGGCCACAGCTGTTCTCTTTATAGATTAATGATCTAGATGAAGGGACTGGGGGCATTCTGGCTAAGCTTGCTGATGATACAAAGATAGGTGGAGGGGCAGGTAGTATGGAGGAGGTGGGGAGGCTGCCGAAAGATTTAGACAGTTTAGGAGAGTGGTCCAAGAAATGGCTGATGAAATTCAACGTGGGCAAGTGCGAGGTCTTGCACTTTGGAAAAAAGAATAGAGGCATGGACTATTTTCTAAACAGTGACAAAATTCATAATGCTCAAGTGCAAAGGGACTTGGGAGTCCTAGTCCAGGATTCTCTAAAGGTAAACTTGCAGGTTGAGTCCGTAATTAAGAAAGCAAATGCAATGTTGTCATTTATCTCAAGAGGCTTGGAATATAAAAGCAGGGATGTACTTCTGAAGCTTTATGAAGCATTAGTTAGGCCCCATTTAGAATACTGTGAGCAGTTTTGGGCCCCACACCTCAGGAAGGACATACTGGCACTGGAGCGGGTCCAGCGGAGAGTCACACGGATGATCCCAGGAATGGTAGGCCTAACATACGATGAACGTCTGAGGATCCTGGGATTATATTCATTGGAGTTTCGAAAGTTGAGGGGAGATCTAATAGAAACTTACAAGATAATGAATGGCTTAGATATGGTGGACATAGGGAAGTTGTTTCCATTAGCAGGGGAGACTAGGACCCGGGGGCACAGCCTTCGAATAAAAGGGAGTCACTTTAGAACAGAGATGAGGAGAAATTTCTTCAGCCAGAGTGGTGGGTCTGTGGAATTCATTGCCACAGAGGGCGGTGGAGGCCGGGACGTTGAGTGTCTTTAAGACAGAAGTTGATAAATTCTTGATTTCGCGGGGAATTAAGGGCTATGGAGAGAGAGCGGGTAAATTGAGTTGAAATCAGCCATGATTGAATGGTGGAGTGGACTCGATGGGCCAAATGGCCTTACTTCCGCTCCTATGTCTTATGGTCTTAAGACAACTCATCACCACCTTCTCAATGTCAATTAGGGATGGGCAATAAATAAGTGGGAGGAAGAATTGCGCAAGGAGTTAGAGGCGGGGTTGTGGGAGGATACCCCAAATGGAGTCAACTCGTCCTCGTCATGTGCCAGGTTCAGCCTGATACAATTCAAGGTGGTCCACAGGGCGCATATGACTGTGGCCGTATGAACAGGTTCTTTAAAGGGGTGAAGGGTAGGTGTGGGCAGTGTGCGGGAGGGCCCGTAAGTCATGTCCACATATTTTAGGCATGTCCGAGGCTTAGCGGTTTTGGCAGAGATTTGCCGATGTTATGTAAACAGTATTGAAGGCACGGATGGGGGGTTCAGAGTCCAGAGGTGCCAATTTTTGGTGTGTCGGAAGGCCCGGGAGTCCGGAGGGGCTGATGTTTTGGCCTTTGCCTCTCTGGTAGCACGGAGACGGAGCTTATTGGCATGGAGTGGCTCAGAACCCCCAAAATCAGGGGTATGGGTCAGTGACATGGCCGGGTTTCTCAGGCTTGAGAAAATTATGTTCGTCCTGCGAGGATCGGTACTAGGGTTCACCCAGGGGTGGCAGAGGTTTATCGACTTTGTTGGGGAAAATTTAGCTGCCAGTAGATATGGGGGGAGGGGGTGCTAAAGGGAAAGAGGGAGGCATTGGGGGGGGGGGGGCTGCTTGAGGTGGGAAATAGTTAGTGGGAAAGGGGGATTGGGGAAATGTGTATGTCAGCCACGTTGGCTGGATTTGGTTGGGTCGGAGTTATTTGTTCTGTTCTTTTTTCCTCTTAAAAATTGTTAAAATTATATATGCCTTAATAAAATATTTTACAAAAAAAAAAAGGGATGGGCAATAAATGCTGGCCTAGCCAGCGATGCCTACAACCCCTGAATGTATAAACAAAAAAGACTCCATGCAGCCAGAATCGCAAAATGACACTCTGCTTAGTAGCAGCCTACACTTCTTTCTTGCCCTGCCTTCGTCATACCCATGGGCAAGTTTGTGCTACTTCAGTGTAAGTGGTTGTGTTACTGGACTAATAATAAAAATAGTATCTGGAATGGGGGCTGTGAAACAACTAGATCATTGTGAAAACCCAATTGCTTCACTAATATCCTTCAGAAAAGGAAATCTGTTGTCCTTAACCTTTGGCACATATGTGACTCCATACTCATCCTTAATTTGATTCTTAATTGCCCCTTGGACTGATCTAGCAAGCCAATCAGCTGTAGCCATATCATGGCTCACCATTGATGTGTTGGGTGTTCTGGATCACATACAGGTCACCAACACTTGAAATTGTGCAACACTATTTTATTGAATCATTAACCGTTTAAACATACTTAGACTGTGGGTTAATACGATGCTAGCTTTAACTAGAGACCTCTGCCTTGTCCTAACCAATCGATGCACTCAGCATCAGGTGAATGTCTGTGTTTCAGGCTGTGAGCTCTGTCCTCCTAGCTAGCTGCAACTCGAATGAGTGGGAACTCTGATGCTCCCTGTCTTTATAGTGCGTGTGCTCTCACTCGTGAATGGCTGCGGTGTTGTGTATGCTGATTGGTCCCACTGTGCGTCCATCAGTGTGTGTCTGCACAATGATATACTGGTGTGTATTATGACAACCATCACCTTCTCAAGGGCAATTAGGGGGATGTATCATTAATGCTGGTCTTCCCAGTGATACCCACATTCATGAATGAATATTTAAAGAAAACCTGAAAACATGTCTTCCAAAATCACAGACTCTATTTGGGTTGATGTGCTTCAAGCATTGAAGATATATTGCTTACCGTGGGAGGCTCAATTTCTGAAAAACGGTATGGAATGATCATTACACAAACCTCGAACATTTGTGTTTCTTGTGGTCTTGACCTGCTGAACTCCTGCCTCTGTCTGCGCCTTTTATTATCGGCAGCCATTTGCTATTCAGTAAGAGAATAAATGTTTTATGCTGTGGGTTTTAGTTTTGTAGCTTTCGCCATAACCTGAGTGTAAAGTGCTCTACCTAGAGGAACATTGTGGTGCTATTTGAGTCCAATGTAATATTTATGATGATTTGAAATATTTTGGTCAACAATTTTTTTCAGGTGTATTATTTGGTGTTTCCAAGTACTTACAAATGAGGGAGAGCGTTCAACTCATTTTAATTTATTCATCTAGAACAGCCAGACTCTCCACCGTTACGGCATCCAATTGCTTTTTAAATTATTTCAGCGTTTTCTACTCTAGTACTCGGCTGTGAAGGATATTGGAGGCAGTTCACTAGATTGACACCTGGAATGAGAGGATTGTCTTGTGAGGTTAGGTTGGACCAGCTGAGCTGGTTTACACTGGAGTTTAGAAGAACGAGCTGTGACTTTACTGAATTATATAAGGGGCGGAATCCTCCGCATCTTGAGGGGCCGAGCCCTAACCTTGAGGGGCTAGGCCCGCGCCGGACTGATTTCCGCCCCACCAGCTGGCGGGAACGGCCTTTGGTGCCCCGCCAGCTGGCGCGAAACTGACTTTGCCGTGCGGCGCATGCGCGGGAGCGTCAGCGGCCACTCACGGCATCCCCGCGCATGCGCAGTGGAGGGGGTCTCGTCCGCCTCTGCCATAGTGGTGACCATGGCGAAGGCGGAAGGAAAAGAGTGCCCCCATGGCACAGGCCCGCCCGCGGATCGGTGGACCCCAATCGCGGGCCAGGCCACCGTGGGGGCAGCCCACGGGGCCAGATTGCCCCGCGCCCCCCCCCCCCCCCCAGGACCCCGGAGCCCGTCTGCTCCCGCCGGTAAGAGAGGTGGTTTGATTCTCGCCGGCGGGACAGGCATTCCAGCAGCGGGACTTCGGCCCATCGTGGGCCGGAGAATCACGGGGGGGGGGGGGGGGGGGGGGGTGGGCGCCAACCAGCGCGGCGCGATTCCCACCCCCGCCGAATAGCCGGTGCCGGAGAATTCGGCAACCGGCGGGGGCGGGATTCACACCAGCCCCCGGCGATTCTCCGACCCGGCGGGGGGTCGGAGAATCCCGCCCAAGATCCTGAACGGCATTGGCAAGGTGGGCATTGAAAGGATATTTCCTCTTGTGGGTGAGTCCAGAATTAGGGGTCACCCTTATAGGTCAGAGATGAGGAGAATTGCTTTCTCTTCGGGGTTGTGCAGCTTTGCAACTCTCTGCCTCTCTAGGCAGTGGAAGCAGAATCTTTGAATATTTTTAAGACGGAGGTAGATCGATTATTGCTCGGCCAGGGAATCAAAGGTTATCGGGGTAGATGGGGAATGTGGAACTCAACACAAACAGATCAGCCATGATCTTATTAAATGGCGGAGCAGGCACAAGGGGTTTAAAGACCCACTCCTGCTCCTATTTCATATATATGGTTGCCGCAGATGGGGAATGGAGGACATCTCGGTTAAACCAAAAAGCTTTCTCATTTGGTTCATTGTCCTCAACGTAGCTACCACCACTGGGCTGGATGTGTATTTTGCCAGAGGGGGATAGGAGCTCTGAGGTGGCGAGGGCTCGGAGGGTCGTTCCCTTGCAGGTGGACTCCTCCAGCCTCACCCATGCCATGTTCGGTTCTCTTATCCATCCCCTCACCCTCCCGGCTGTGGCTGCCCAATGGTAGTATTGCAGGTTTGGGAGGGCCAGGCCGCCCATGTTTCTTCTCCTTTGCAGTGTAGATTTCAGGATCCTTGGGTTTTATCTCCCCCCACAAACTCCAATGATTGTTTTGTCTATCCCTTGGAAAAGAAATTCAACTGAGTCAGTGAGGTACTGGAGCAGTTTGGGCTCGGGACGGGGTTCTCCTTATGGGTACATAGAAGGTCCCCCATATCTGGCGGAGTTGGTATACTGCTTTCCTGGTGGATAGCAGGTTAAAGTCCATTTGTAGCTTTTTCCTCTCCACCAGAAGCTCAGAGCCTTAGAGTACTATTTTGTATCTATGTCTAAATGTTGATCATACTCTGCATGAAGAACAACTTATAGATATATCACTCTGCATGAAGAACAACTTATAGATATATCAATGTGTGGCTATGCACTCCATGGCTCTGTTCCTCTATACTACTATTTACTGTTTTTCCCTTGCCTGGTTTATCCTCTGGATTACTTCACACTTCTCCAGACCAAATTCCATTCACTCAACTTGACCTATCCACCTATCTATTGTTTCTTCCTGCAGTCTGGAGCTTTTTTTCTCACTGTCAATCACAAGCGCAATTTTTGTATCGTTCGAAGACGTCTTAATAATATTCTTTGCATTGAAAACTAAACCATTGATATATACCACAAAAAGCAAGAGGCACAAGATTGAGGCCTGTAGACGCCTCTGGAAACAGTCTTCCAGCCACAAAAGCACTCGACCATTAATCTTTGTTTCCTGCACTGTTCCAATTTTGGATCTAACTCGCCACTTTCCCTTGGATCCCATGGTCTCTGACCAGTCTGCCATGTGGGACCTTGTCAAAAATCTTTGCTAAAATCAAGGATGTGCGATTTTCATCAACCTTCCTTGTTACTTAAAAATCAAATTAGTTGGACACGACTTTCCCTTAACAAATCCACATTGACTGTTCTTGATTAATCTGTGTCTTACTAAATGACAATACCATCAATGACGTTGGGCTGACTGACTTGTAATTATTTGATCTATTTCCTTCTCTCTTTTTAAACAACATCAGCAATCCTCCATTTCTTTACCTCATGCCTCGGGCAAACGAATAATGAAAGTGAATGTCAGAGCATCCGCTATTTTTTTCCTTGCTCCCCATAAAGCCTTGGATGCATTTCATCCAGCTCTCCTAGGAATAATGCAGGATTTTCCACTGGTGGAGTTCCCCCACTCTGTCGCCTGAAGCATCAGCAGGGAATACATCCCACCAGTACCAGCTGCCCTGCAGCCATTTAATGTTTGACCAGGTGTTAATTGGGTGTTAATTCTGCCCTCACCTGGGGAGGAAGTTTCAGTTTAAAAATCTGCCAGCTAATCAGATAGCTGGAAGTTTTTTTAGTTTCAGCAGTGCCAGATTCAAGCAGTGGCCACTGCTGGGATTACAGCTAGTCCCCCAAAGAAGAGGTGCTAATGGAGTCCAGACTGAAGGCAACTCCAGGGTATTGTCAGATCCTGGTTAGCTGGCTTCAGCTAGCTAGGGGTGTTAGGGGTTTGAGAACCGGATTTGGTAGTCCAGGTGGGGATGGTTAAAGGAAGTATGACCTCAGAGGGTGTGCATCTGATAGGCATAGCAGGACTCCAGTGGCGATATGCTCCCTGCCCTAATTCGACACTAGCCTATGCAACCAAAGCTGCTGGCCTACACACTTGGTGTGGACCTCCCCCTGCTTTGGGTAGAATATTGGCTGGGAGGGAGGAGACACTTGATGCACCATTAATTGGCCACTTTAGGGCCTCAATTGGCCCAAGGACAAGTGGCCCACCCGACACCTCCACTACGGTCCACAAAAGGAGATAGGTCAATGGGTGGGGAGGTAGATGGCGGCCATGCCACACGCTACATTTTATGAGCCCCCTGCTTTGCAACCTGCCAGTGGAGATGTAATTTTTCACTCATTGTGTTATTTCTGAGCTGTCTCCTCAAATTCCACTGTCTCTTCTTATTTGGCATCGGGTTTTTAGTAATTGATATAAATTAGAAATAGCAGTGATTCCCAATCCAAAACTCTGGAGAGCCCATTTGGAGCATTCCGCCCCACCACCCACTCCTGCAGCCCAGCCCAACCTTGACATTACCGCTTCAACTAGCATCTATTTCACTCTACCCTGGAGGCATTAATCCATTCCATCATAGAATTCACACAGCTTTGAGCTTAATTAGCAATATTTTGGGTGGACCCTTTTTGAGAGGAAGAGCAATTGTGCAAACTCGAAGTAAACAATTACGGAGAATTTTTCTAAATTCATTTCTCATCCCTAATTCCCCTCGGTAAGGTGCTGGTGAACGGTCTTCTTGAACCACGGTTGACTTGGGTTATCTCCGCTTCAGAAAAAATCAGGTTGTTCAGTCATCAGATTTTCTGTCTTCCTTTTAGATCACCTTAAAATTGACCAATTTGGCCAAACCTCTAGAGTAATTTCTCCTTTTATTCAGTGTCAGTTTTAGTCTCATTATGCTTGGTGCTACATAAATGCAAGTTGTTGTTGTAAACATGTTGCCTCACGCTTACCAGATTAGTATTCACAACTGATCTTCAGGTCTATTCTTGACAAATGATTGTCAATTTATGTAGAATTGAGGAAAGGATTAAAAATTACTGGGATTACCTTTTTGAAAGTGGGTAACACATGTTAGAAGAGCCTATTTTCAATCTACTGGTACCTACCCGGTATCCATTAATGTCTTCATAACAATACTTAAATCTCCTTGCAAGTCTCACTTAATAATGACATTAGCAACATCTTACTCAGGTGAGATTTTTGTTTTGAACCATTTTAGATGAAAGAATCATAGAATTTAGTGCAGAAGGAGGCCATTCGGCCCATCGAGTCTAAACCAACCCCTGAAAGAGCACCCTATTGAAGCCCACACCTCCACCCCATCCCCGCAACCCCACCCAACCTTTGGACACTACAATCCACCTAACCTGCACGTCTTTTATTGTGGGTTGAAACTGGAGTACCCAGAGGAAACCCATACAGACACGGGGAGAAAGTGCAAACTCCACCCGAGGTCGGAATTGAATCCGGGTCCCTGGAGCTGTGAGGCAGCAGTGCTAACCACTGTGCCACCATGCCACGCCAGAGCCTGGAGTTTCATTTATGTTGAAGTGCTGAAATGTGCCTTGCTACTTTGAGGGGTGACATCGATTAACATCTTTCCTTGTGAATACCTGGAGGAAATAAATGTACCTTGGCACTCTCAATGACAACTTTTGTAGAAACTACATTGCAATCCTTATCTGGGCCTCTCAATGTCAGCTCTTTATTCGTGAAATGGGGTAATTTTTATCATCTACAAGGTATCCATTGACATGACTGTCTTCCCTGAAGAAGCCTGGGAATATTGAATATCTAAGAAGGAATGAATTGTGACAATTCTTTGCTCTGGTAAGCAGGATGCTTTGCATGTTGCTAAATACAATCTGTATATTCAGGGAGTGAAGAAAAAGCCCGCATTTACACCCTGACCTTCATGCAACCAGGTGCTACCTTGTTGTGATACCAAAGGTGATGAATTCCCCAGCTCTATTGGGAGGTACACAAACCATCTGACAAATTATAGCCTGCACTTTATCCTGCCTGATTTTAGTGTCGACTTGAATTGAAGCCTGTACTATAAATGCTGACTGCAGCCATCACCTTCAGGGCCACAGCGAGGGCAGCTGGGCATGGCTGCAGTACAGGGTAACAGGACTGATTGATTGAAAATGGAGGAGGCTTGTTGCATCGGGAGCCTGCTTAAAAGTGTTTTTTCTCCACCAAATATTTTTTTCGGCCGAAGTTAGTGCCCGAGGTTAGGGGAGGGGGACAGGGCTATATTAGAAGGGGCGATAGTGGAGCAGGAGATAAAAGATGCGATTGGGAGGATGCAGTCGGGGAAGGTGGCAGGGCCGGATGGGTTTTCGGTGATAAATTATGAAAGATTCAAGGATAAGCTGGCACCGCTGATGGTGGGGATGTTTGAGGAGGCGATAGGGAAGGGGGTGTTACCACAAATTTCCCTGTTTCTCAAAAAGATAAGGGGCGGGATTCTTCGACCATCGTGCCCGGCGCGGGGGTCAGAGAATAGCCGTTCACTCCTTAAATCCGGCATGATGGCGCTTCCATGATTCTCCGCGGACACGCCAGTCCCGCGCACCGCGGTCGACGCGGCGCCGGTCGGGGGCCATTGGAACAGGCCCCCGCGGCGATTCAGTGGTCGACCGGCCGAACTCCCGCTGCCGTGATTTACATGTGATACCACCTGGCGGGAGCTGGGACCTGCGGTGGCAGTCCTGGTGGGGGGGCATCTGGCTCCGGGGGGGGGGGGCTTCAGCGGTGGCCAGGCCCACGATCGGTGGGCCGCCGCGCGCAAGGCGGACACGCTTGCAGCCGCCATGCGCGGCCTGGTTAGCAGGGCCCCGCCGGCAGCCAGAGCTGTGGGACGCACGCCGGGGATCTGCTAGCCCCCTGGAAAATGGAGTATCACCTCGGACCTTCAAGGAAAAATGTCCAGAGTGATTCTCGCTCGTTTTCCGGTGGGCGTGGGGACTTAGGCCCCAGAAGGGAGAATCCCACCCAGAGATCCACAGAGTGTAGTATAGGCCCATATCAGTTTTAAACGTGGGCGCAAAGGTATTGGCGAAGATACTGGCAGGTAGGCTGGAGGAGTGTCACCCGAAGGTGATCAGACTGGGTTTGAGAGAGGGAGGCAGCCCTTTTCGAACGCGAGGAGGGTATTAAACGTGGTGATGGCACTCGCGGAGGGGAAGGAAACAGAGGTGGTTGTGGCATTGGATGCCGAGAAAGCATTTGACCGGATAGAATGGGGGTAGTTGATGGCAGTTCTGGAGCGGTTTGGGATTGGTCCACGATTTATGGACTGGGTAAGGCTGCTGTATAAGGAGCCAAGGGCTTGTGTCCACACAAATAGCATCAGCTCGCGATACATTTCTCTCCACTGTGGGACGAGGCAGGGATGTCCTATGTCCCCCCTGCTTTTTGCACTTGCAATTGAGCCGTTGGCCATCGCGTTAAGAAGTTTGGGGGTATGGAAAGGGATAGTGCGGGGGGGGGGGGAAAGAGAGCATAGGGTATCCTTGTATGCCGATGACCTGTTGTTATACATGTCGGAATCGAGTGTGTCAATAGGGGGAATATTGGAGCTGCCTCTGGTATTTGGGTCTTTCTCGGAGTACAAATTAAATCTAGACAAGAGTATTTTGTGGTGTCTCGGACGGGGGAGGTGGCAGGGCTGGGGGGTGCTGCCATTCTGTAGGGCAGGGACCCACTTTAGATACCTGGGTTGCTCGGGGTTGGGGAGGGCTCTGAGGGTACAACATTTCTAGTTTGGTGGGGTGGGTGAAAGCTGATCTGTGCAAGGTGGGATGGTCTCCCTGTCTCTGGTGGGTCAGGTACAGGCGAGTAAAATGAACGTGTTGACGCGATTTCTGTTCATTTTCCAATGCCTGCCGATTTTCCTGTCAAAGGCATATTTTAGAGAGATTGAAAGAATGATTACCTTGTTCATATGGGGAGGGAAGGTGGCCAGAGTTAGAAAGGTGCTGCTACAGAGGGGAAGGCAGGCAGGGGGTTTGGGACTTCCGAACCTGATGTACTATTACTGAGCGGCGAATGTGGGTAAGGTGAGGAGCTGGGTCAGAGAGATTGATTCCCAGTGGGTCATAATGGAGGAGAGTTTGTGTAGGGGGTTGGAGCCCGGTGATAATAACTTCATTTGAGAATTTGGAGGCGATTTCGCCAACACTTCGGGTTGGGAGCAGGATCAAGGGAAATGTCGAAGAAGGCACTGCAGGAAGGGATCAAGGCAAAGTGGGAGGAAGAGTTGGGAGAGGGTATTGAGGAGGGGTTCTGGTGTGAGGTGCTTTGGAGCGTGAACGCCTCAATCTCATGCGTGAGGTTGGAGCTGTTACAGCTGAAGGTGGTATATAGAGCGCACCTTACAAGGCCGAGGATGAGCTGGCTCTTTGAGGGGGTAGAAGATGTGTGTGAACGTTGCGGGGGGGAGGGGGGGGGAAGAAGAGGCCCCGCAAACCACATTCATATGTTTTGGTCCTGTCCATAGCTGGAGGATTACTGCAAGGAGGTTTTTAGGGTAATCTCTAAAGTGGTGCATGTGAAACTGGACCCGGGCCCTTGTGAGGCCATATTCGGGGTGTCGGACCAGCTAGGTTGGAAACTGGAGCAGAGAAAGATGTTGTAGCCTTCGCCTCGTTGATCGCCCAAAGGCAGATTCTGTTGGGATGGAGATTATTCTCTCCACTCTGTGCCTGGCGTGGCGGGGGGACCTGCTGGAATTCTTGACTCTTGAGAAGGTCAAGTTTGAACGGAGGAGAAGGATGGAGGGGTTCTACAATTCATGGGCATTAATCATTGTGTACTTTTAAGAATTGGATTACATTGAACATTAGTGAGTGGGGGGGGGGGGGGGAACTATGTGTTAATGGTGACTATGGGTGATTCCGGATTCCTTTTTGTCATTTGTTTATGTTAACATGCAGGCTGCTGTTTGGGGGTCTGGTGGGAGAATGGGATTGTTGTTGTTGATATGGGGATTGACATTGTATTCGTTACTGCTTATTGTTTATTGTTGGTGGGTGTAAATTTGGGGGAAAGTGTGAAAAAGGAGAACAAAAATATATATATTTTTAAAGTAAGCCTTGAGGGGGTCAGAGGAGGGATTCCACTCGAGATGGGAGGTCGTTTATCTCTGTTTTTAAAGATCTGTTTGTCACCAGCAGCTAATAGGGTGGAGGGGAGGTAAAATTAGTTTGTAAAGATATAAAATGTCAAGCAGTCTGTAATATGGTTGTGTGTGTATTTTTTAATGACTGTGGAAACTTTTGTACTGTTTGGAACTAAAAATATATATTTTTTTAAAAAGGGCTGTCAGATTGATGAACCTTGACCCAGAAGCAGTAAGATCTATTGGTCAATGATGGAGGCTCCCGTGACCATCTCCATCAGCAGGAGGTATCCGTTCACCTGTAATGTGGCCCGGATTGGAGCCACCTTTGAGGTCGTTATGCAGTTTAGCTGCATCAGATGGTCTTCCTCTGGTGGGGCCGCGTGCAAGGACCTGGCTCATGGTGACCTCATCACCTGCCGTGGGTGGCATTCTCTCTGCCAGTTCTGGTGGCCCTGACCACCACGAGTTCTCCATCCACACAGCTGGCAATCTGGTTGGCATTCACCCTGGTCCTCTGGGGAGGTACCCAACCTCGAAAACTCTCAGTCTTCAGCCTGGGTTACATGCCAAGCCTTACTCTAACCATCGCGCAAGAATCAGACTTTCAGACCAGAACCCACAGTCTAATAATAATTATCTTTGTTATTATCACAATTAGGCTTACATTAACACTGCATTGAAGTTACTGTGAAAATTAACTAGTCGCCACACTGCCTGTTCGGTAAACTGAAACTCATAGGACAGCTTTTTCCCCCAAGAATTTGTCTGGAAGTGATACGAGCCTGAACAAATTTTGCCGATAAATAATGCTCCTTTATCAGGGTTGTCATTAATGTGTTAGGATCTTGCTTAGTTAAGGATGCACATCCTGGCAGCACGGTGGCGAAGTGGTTAGCACTGCTGCCTCACGGCCCCGGGTCACTGTCCTGTGGAGTCTACACATTCTCCCCGTGCCTGCATGGGTCTCACCCCACAACATGAAAGATGTGCAGGGTAGGTGGAATGGCCATGCTAAATTGCCCCTTAATTGGAAAAAAAAAAGAATTGGGTACTTTAAATTTATTTTAAAAAGTTAAGAAAGCACATTCTTAATTGTCCCCTACAGCCTTCAAAACATGTGCATTTTTTATGACTGTAACATCAAGAATCAGTTTTTGCAATTTTATACATTGGCGGGATCTTCCCGATTGGGAACAGAGTCCTGGAATGCGTGCGATTCTCGGTGCACCGAGAAACACCATCGAACTGCCATTCGGGTAGATTGGGGAACGTGCGGCCCAGGCTGCACTTAGTCCTGTTTTCTGTTCGGAGGAGCTCGGCTTGCCGGAACTCCTCAGTGCAGGATGAGATCTGGAAGCCATTTTTAAATGGCATCCCGATCGCTCAACCCCCCCATAGCGACCCCCGAACCCATCCAAACCCCAACTCATTTATAAGGGGGTCCCGGGCATCACCAAAACTTCACAGGGTAACCCCGGGCCAATCTGCAGTGCAGGGAAAATGCCAGCTTGGCACTGCCAGCCTGGCAGTGTCCATGCCAGCTGCAAATGCCACCTGGACAGTACCAGGCTGGCAGTGCCAGGGTGCCACGCTGCCCAGTGGGCGAGCACCTGGGAGTCTCTGATCCAATGGAAGACCCCCACAAGTGCTATTCCGTCTGGTCCCCATTTGTAGGAACCAGCACTGAACAGCGTTAACCCAAGATGTCCAAGGTGAGGGAGTTAGATCTCACGCCTTGGGTAGATCGTGGAAATGGATATTGGAGTGAGACTACCTGTTTCACTCTAATATGCAGATTTTCTAAAAAGTGATCCCGCGCACAATGGGCAGGATTCTCATTGCGACATTTCACGAGATCGCATCAGATCTCACAAGGTGTGGCAAGCCATGTAGATCCCAGAAGAGGGAACTCCCAGCATCTACCAGCTGTGCCACACTGCCTTTCGGGCGTAAAGTGGTCGGTTGATCTCGCCCAAAGTTATTTCTTAACTGTCCAGTTCCCAGTTCTAGCCAGTATCTTGCCAAGAGTGTGACTAACTCTTCTATATTAAGAGATGAATGCCAATACCTCCAGAAAGATTTGAAAGTGTGCAGTGAGTTCTGCTTTATCCTTGGAAGTGAAATATTCATCTTTCAGCTATTTATTGTCAAGCTGCTATCCAGGCATGGGACTCACAGAATAAACCTGTTGCCCAAAATGTTTTCACAATTTCCACACAAAGTTTCCTAAGGGTGCACATCACCAAAAATCTGTCCTGGTCCACCCACGTCGACGCTACGACCAAGAAAGCAGAACTGCGCTTATACTTCCTCAGGAAACTAAGGAAATTCAGCATGTCCACATTGACTCTTGCCAACTTTTACAGGTGCACCATGGAAAGCATCCTATCGGGCTGCATCACAGCCTGGTACGGCAACTGCTCGGCCCAGGACCGCAAGAAACTACAGAAAGTCGTGAACACAGCCCAGTCCATCACACAAACCTGCCTCCCATCCATTGACTCTATCTACACCTCCTGCTTCCTTGGGAAAGCGGGCATCATAGTAAAAGACCCCTCCCACCCTGCTTACTCACTCTTCCAACTTCTTCCATCAGGTAGGAGATACTACCTGATGTACAAACAGATTCAAAAATAGCTTCTTCACCGCTGTTACCAGACTCCTAACCGACCCTCTTATGGACTGACCTGATTAATACTACACTGCTGTATGCTTCACCCAATGCCGGTGTCTAGGTATTTACATTATGTACCTTGTGTTGCCCTATTACTAATTTATTTTCATGTACTAAATGATCTGTTGAGCTGCTCACAGAAACATACTTTTCACTTACCTCGATACACGTGACAATAAACAAATCCAATCCAATCAAATCCAATTCAAACGATCCATTTACAAAATCAAACGGTCCAGACGGCATTGGTGCCACACTATTTATTAAAGTGCCTTATCTCTGCTTAATTGTGCGGGGCACTCGCACAAGCAGCAATAACTTATCTGCCATGTGGGCATAGTATGTTTGAAAGGTGCAGGTCAGCGACAAATTACTCAACTCATAGCCTCATGAGTTTAACCATGATCAGTGAAAGGGGTCAAATAAGCAGCTCTGAAACAATATCAATCCCTAAAATGCCCAACACTAAGGGTACCCAGCTGATCATAACAATGCTCCAATATGCCATTTCTTTCCCCACCTACCGGGAGGGTTCATTA
This sequence comes from Scyliorhinus torazame, assembly GCF_047496885.1. Taxonomy (NCBI): domain Eukaryota; kingdom Metazoa; phylum Chordata; class Chondrichthyes; order Carcharhiniformes; family Scyliorhinidae; genus Scyliorhinus; species Scyliorhinus torazame. Next base: position 129,746,353 of record NC_092722.1, read on the forward strand.
ATTTGAACAGAAAACCACTTCAAAACAGCTGATAAAATAAAACATTTAAACAGGTACCATTACGGCCAGGATTGAGATACATTTACAATGAAGACAATAGGTTATTTTCTCACAGCGAATCAAAAGAAAATGCTACTCCTGTTTAAGAAAATTTAAAATGTGTTTATAGCAACACTGTAAATATTAACCCCTGCACACTAGGCACACACTTTGACTTTAGTTTAGCACATCAATCACAAAGGAAAAGCCATATTTCAGGTTTTTTTAATCCATTGTGTGTTACACGGGGATATTATCTGGGCAGAACCATTTAAAATCCCTTCTGGGTAAATGCAGCAGGACAAAGTTATGAAAAGACTTTATCTGAGGGCAAGGCACTGCAAAATGTTCATCTCAATCCCTGAAAGCCACAGTTTAACACAGAGTATTGTCAGTGACATGTCAGTAATGAATAGCGGCGAGGAATGGTTTGAAATCTGCTGCAACTGCACAGAGGCTAAATAATGCTGAACTTCTGTGTGTGGGCTTAAACAATAGCACATGACACATTTGGGAGAGTTAGCGACAGCGGTGCCTCTAACTTTACATTCCAGACTCCGATTAGGCTGCATTATTTATTGTAAGCCCTTTTATCAGGACGGTCTGTTCCATGAGCTAACTGGCTGGGTATCTATTGGGGACAAAACTCTTTCACATTGACAAGTGAACTCGGAGGGAAGCAGACTGACAACCAGGGTGAGAAAATGTTAAAACTGCCAGGAGAATTTCAAAAAAATGTATACCTTTAATTATAAAGTACAGAAGGAAGAACCCAGCTTGATGTGCCGATGCCAGGTCTTTGATAGAACTGTCCAAATAGTTTCAGTTCCCTGCCCCACAAATGTTCCTTTTCAATTATATATCCAGTTCCCCTCTGAAAGGTGCCATTGGAGCTGCTTCCGCCTGCCTTTCAGGCAGTGCACTCCAGACCATCACTCTCTACTTTAAAAACTATCCCGTCGCTATTCCTATTCTGTTACCAATTATCTCAAACCTGTAAATCTTGAGTCTATATCTTCTGACCTTATATTAAGACCAGAGATTGCTTACCTTCCTGCAACAAAGCATTATCTCACTGCTCGTCAATTGCAATCTCTCACACACATACTGCCTTCCTTTGCAGAAATATACACACGGCAAGGTGTCACATTTACAAATAGAACAGAAATTGAAAGCTGGGATACTCGGTGAGGTTGTGTGCTATCACCTCCTGCCTCAGGGGAATCCAGTCCAACAACTAACTACTCACTACAATCGCATTCCAGTCAATTTGCTGTAAAAGATAAACCAATTAGGTGCAGAACAAGCATTACGCTTGAAGGGCACCGCCTTCATTAAAATTATTTAAATATTTTTTGTTTTGAGAGAGAACACCAGATAGATGCAGAACAAGTATAACGCTTAAAGGGGCACTGCCTTCATTAAAATCATTTTAATATTCTTTGCCTGCAAGAGATCACCAGATGAGATCATAGAATCACGGTAGTACTGAAGGAGGCCATTCAGCCCATCGGGTCTGCACCAACCCTCCGAAACAGTACCCTACCAACCCCCTCCCCTGTAACCCTCTCTGAACACTAAGGAGCAATTCAGCACGGCCACCTAACCTGCACATGTTCAGACTGTGGAAGGAAACCGGAGCACCCGGAGGAAGCCCACGCAGACATGGGGAGAACGTACAAACTCCACAGATAGTCACCCAAGGATGGAATTGAACCCAGGTTCCTGGTGCTGTGAAGCAGCAGTGCTAATCACTGTGCCACTCGTGATCAGCGGTGTTTCTTTTTCACAATGGCATCTCATGCAAATGGTGTTTTTGCATCATTGTGCTGAGTGTTTGTAAGAACTGAAAAGACTGTTCAGACAATGCCCCTTTAAGAATTGACATGAATCGAGAATGAGTGGGTTCTTTCAGGGGGTAGCAGATGAGTGTGAGAGGTGTGGGCGGGGCCAGCGAATCACGCGCACATGTTTTGGGTTTGCGAAAAATTGGGAAGATTCTGGGCGGGAGCGTTCGCGGTCTTAGCCAGGATAGTGGAGGAGGAGGTCGACCCGGACCCTTTGATGGCGATATTTGGGGTTTCAGAGAAGCCGGAGCTCATAGAGAGGAGGAAGGCCGATGTTGTGGCCATCACCTCTCTGATTTTGCTGGAGTGGCGGTCGGCATCGCCACCGGGGGTAGCAGCATGGTTAGGTGACTTGTACGACTTCCTGTGGTTAGAGAAGATAAAGTAAGGGGCTCAGCAGGGGAGTTTGAGAAAAGGTGGGGGATGTTTGTGACCGTGTTTGAGGATCTATTCGTCGCAGGGGGGTGTGGGTGATGGGGAGAGTGGGGAGGGGTGAAAAAGGGGGGAAATCTGTTCAGACTGTTGATTGTTGGACGTATGTTTCTCGGGGTGTTTACTTGCTGTAACCTGTTTTGATACAAGTTTGTAATAAAATATGTTTTAAAAAAAAGAAAGAATTGACATGAATCCCCCCAGATATATATGTGCAAAGTATCAATAAAATTAAGTGTGCAATAACTGGCTCATAACAGGTAAGCACCATCAAAGCTGCCGATATGAAAATATTGCTTGTCTGGACATTACAAATATCTCCTGCAAATGCCATAAAAGTCGAGGAGGAATGTGAATGCATCCGGTGAATACTCTGTGCAACTCATTCTGTAAAAGTTTCAACTTTTCCCTATGTACTGTTTCTTTCAACATCCATTTGTCCCTTTCTGTGGTGCGGTAGTCTACCTTCCCCTCCACACCCCACACATGCAAAAAATAATCAGTTTTGTATTGCTCCTGTAGTCAACCAGATATAATGGGGTGGGGGGGTGGGGTCAATAATTACATTGGACATTTTTCACACGCCCTTGAAAATACTGCAAAGTCATTCTAAGTAATATTGTGGGTTAGATAGGAATAGCAAGCGGAAGATCTGCACTTGTGGTTAAAATTATTATTGACAGTTACAAAATACTATAAAACATTCAGTTGTGCTGCTGCTAATGTAAGTAATGTGCTAAGAGATACAGAAGAATGCTGTCTGAATACTAATTTAAAATTATTGGTATGAAAAGCATATTGCCTGTGTTGACGTTTCTGGGTCGTTGCCTGTTGAACTATTGCTGTTGAAAAAAATTGTACAACTGATATTAAGTAGTATGATGTTGAACATCGTAATTTTGCAGTTCTTTGACCACTTCACATTGATGAATCAGAAGCCTAAGTAATTGTGTTCCTTTGATTAAAAAAAAGTAAGATCCAGAAATCCTTATCATGTATATCAGTCTAGTTTGATATATTTTGTATCTTAGCACCCTGCTTGCCCACCACAACAAACAATATATAGTGAACAATACAAAAATCCATCTCGAGCCGCCTTATTTATCCACAGTCCATTCAGCCTCATTGTGCATGAGCCTCTCTCTTACCTTCAATTTCACACAAAGTGCTGCTGTGTCCCTCTCTCCAGGGCTGACTGCTCTGCTCTTCACAAACGGTACCGTGCAGACTGAACTGCAGCCATTGTACTAGAGTGAGTGAAAGTTCAGTGGCAGATTCAGCATGTGAAATACCAGGCCAACCTCAGATAAGCTGCGAAGCAGAGTTCCCTGGGCTGTGTCAGAACTTTGGAATGTCTGAGCTAACTGCACTTGCGAGGGGCTTTGAATAGTGATCTGCACTGGGCTGCCGATACTTTATTCACATCGTATTCACTTCCAGTACTCTGCCAGCAGCAGCAGCACACAAGGTGCCTTTTTACGCCCTGCTCCCCCTGTCCAGTGAAAAATGTAGGATATCTCAAGAAAACAATGCCTCAATTCAAGAGTTTCCTCAGAAGTGTAACACTGCAACCTCTACTCCGCTTAGGGTTGCCAACCATTCTCTCCTGACAGAAAGGCTTTTGGTTTAGGGAGAAATTAGAGGAGAGGAGGGGGGGGGCGGGCGGGGGGGGGAAGTCTTGTGAATTAGGAAACAATTCGCTCAATTCCACACTTTTTGTTAACGAGCACTTACAAAGAAAAACAGAATTTAAATGAGCCTAGCTGTTGCAGTTAGGTTTACAGAGCTTCACAGCATCAAGTACATTTTTACTGCTTTTAGTTGAAGAATGAGGTCTATCTGCCCCACACAAGAGGTTTATTGTGGGTAACTTCGGAAATGGTACCCTGTAAATCTGTTCTCAGCAGAAAGATATCAGAAATTCTGCACCTGTATTTGAAGTGGGGAGAACCTCCTCTCTATGTGCAGACTGTTTAGCAGGCCCGCTGTATCAATACCAACATTGTTTTCGGTCAGGAATGTTGCACACACTATGTTTTCATTATGAATCCATCAAAGATAATCGCTTCAGAAAAATTTGTTGTGTCTGGTCTCAGCTTTAAAATCAATTAGAACAAATTACTTCAGTGAGTAGCTGTTTCAGATGCGTCCATTTTGTGCAGGAATAAAACTGGCGAATGGATTGCTGGACAATTGACCTTAAAAGCTGAACCGAGGACGGCACGGTAACACAGTGGTTAGCACTGCTGCCTCACAGCTCCAGGGTCCCAGGTTCAAATCCGGTCTCGGGTAACTGTCTGTGTGGATTTTGCACTTTCTCCCCGTGTGTGCGTGCGTTTCCTCCGGGTGCTCTGGTTTTCTCCCACAGTCCAAAGATGTGCAGGTTAGGTAGATTGGCCATGCTAAATTGCCCTTAGTTTCCAAAAAAGGTGAGGTGGGGTTACGGGGATAGGGTGGAGGCATAGGGTGCTCTTTCCAAGGGCCGTGCAGACCCGATGGGCTGAATTGCCTCCTTCTGTACTGTAAATTCTAGGAATTCTCTGATTCTGGAAAATAAAGTAGCAAACATTATTCACACTGGATAAATCAGGAGACAAAAAGAAAATCTGATAATTGGCGTCGAGATTGGGCAACGCAGGAGATTATGGGGAGCATATCACAATATCAGGACTGGGGTAATCTGTAATTCTTGGCATTCAATCTTGAGGCAGCGTCAAGACTGATAAGTGAGGATAGGAGTGGGCAATAGACAAGATTGAACAGTGCCATTATTAAAGTTGGAGTGTTGAACATAGAAAGATTCAAAAAGTTGCCATGAGCACGCACTAACCCACAAATCTGAAGGAAGCATGATCATATCATCTGTGAGGTAATCCATCAGATAGAAATGAATCTAATTTATATGATGGCATCAGAATTGGCTCATCCGCAATGAAATATAACTCACTGAGTGGTATCAGCACCAAGAAGTCAGAAATAGGAAGTTCCCAATTAAACATAGATTAGCAATTTAAATCAGCAAGAGTAAATGAGAACTGACTTGATGCTACAACTCTATCCAATGACAAATGGAAATGGCTGATTCAACTGCATTTCCCGAACTGTATTTCCCATTCTATTTCCGCTCAGTTAGTTACATTGCCTTTAGTTTCTTGATAAGGTTAAATCGCCATAATCCCAGATGACCACAGGCTACTTTCCCCTTTGAGGGGGAGAGCTGACTGGTTGTGGTTTAGCATAAGGATCACAACACCTCAGGCGAGGGGCAAGGCTGAGAAGGCAGTGCCGTGATGAGTAACCTCAACCAGTACAGGAATTGAACCCACGCTGCTGGCCTCGTTCTGCTTCATGAACCAGCTGTCTAGCCAACTGAGCTAAACCTTTTGGATGGGATGCCGCAATCAAACTGCTTTGCCCTGGATGGTGTCGAGCTCCATGAGTGTTGTTGGAGCTCATCCAGGCAGTTCTAGGCATTCACGTTCATATGGTGCCGTACATTTCCACATGCTTTCCAACAATTTACATTTATATAGTGCCTTTAACGTGGGAAAACATCCCAAGACACTTCTGAGTGGCATGATCAGACAAAGACTGACACAAAGCTAAAGGAGGTGAAATTAGAACGCACAACTAAACGATGGGTAGGTGTTTCAAGGAGATCTGAAGATAGAGAGAGAGTGGAAGAGGCATACAAAAGGAATTCCAGAACTGAGGGATTAAATGGTTGAAAGCATGGGTTTCAGTGACCGGGCAAAGAAACTGGGCGATGCACAATAGACTAGAGTTGAAAAATACCACAGAATGAAATGAAATGAAATGAAAATCGCTTATTGTCACAAGTAGGCTTCAATGAAGTTACTGTGAAAAGCCCCTAGTCGCCACATTCCGGCACCTGTTCGGGGAGGCTGTTACGGGAATTGAACCATGCTGCTGGCCTGCCTTGGTTTGGAAGGTTGTAAGGCTCGAAGAGTCATTGCTCACAGAGACTGAGAGGGTGAGTCTGTGGATGGGATTCATTACAAGGATGTGCCTCTCAGTGTTGGTAAACCAGAGCCAATACAGATCAATGAGCACAGAGGTAATTGCTGCTAGTTAGATTGTTAGGATTACATTTTAGAACAGTCTGTACTCAGGAGAGATGTACCTACTCTGTAGCCTATCTTGTAAATAGTGTTAACAAAGTTGTTTGAAGTAACTTACCTGAATAAGTTACTCATGATAAGAGGGAAACCTTCCTAATGTAGATTCGGACGCAAGACAATGCAGTCTATACTACGAGCCTACTCATAATAGTGCAGCCTGTATCTAAAGTCCCCCCCCCCCCCCCCCCGATAACCTGCTGAAATAGTCATTTTTATTTAACCAGGCCTGATAAATAACAGTTTGTTCTGCACTCTACGTGACCCAATTTCACACTGAAACAATGCTAATCTCTGCAGTACCATTGCAGTCTGAAAATAGTTGATCAGTTTTTTTTTCTCTTTATTCGTTCTTGGGATGCGGGCTTTGCATGCAAGGCCGCGTATGTTGCCTGTCCCTAATTGCCCTCCCATTTTAAGAGTCAACCACATTACTGTGGATCTGGAGTCACATGTAGACCAGACCAGGTCAGGAATCATAGTATTATAGAATCATAGAATTTACAGTGCAGAAGGAGGCCATTCGGCCCATCGAGTCTGCAACGGCTCTTGGAAAAAGCAACACGCTTAAGCCCACGCCTCCATCCTATCCTCGTAACCCAGCAACCCAAGCTAATCTTTTTGGACACTAAGGGCAATTTATCATGGGCAATCCACCTAACCTGCACAGCTTTGGACTGTGGGAGAAAACCGGAACACCCAGAGGAAACCCACGCACACACGGGGAGAACATGCAGACTCCGCACAGACAGTGACCCAAGCCGGGAATCGAACCTGGGACGCTGGAGCTGTGAAACAACTGTGCTAACCACTGTGCTATTGTGCTGCCAGATCTCCTTCCCTAAAGGATATTAATGAAGCAGATGGGTTTATACGATAATCGGCAAAGTTTTCAAGGTCATCATTAGACTTTTAATGCCAGATTTTTTATTGAATTCAAATATCACCACCTGCCATGGTGAGATTCGAACCCAGGTCCCCAGAGTATTACCCTGGATTACTAGTCTGGGTTACTAGTCCAGTGACAATACCACTATGCCACCACCTCAGCTGAGCCTGTGTATTATTGAATAATAAAACAAGAGATAACCTGGTCCACTAACCACACTGTTATGGGCAGGAGGGGGTTATATTAAACAGCCCTGATTATTCTCTTACTACCCATCCATAAACAGAAAAGGTGTTTTGAGTTTGATTTCCCCCTTTAAAAAAGGTGATGTATTGTCCCCAATCTTTACATTAGGACTGTTTTAATCCTCTATTAATAATATTGAGGTGGCAGTGGCGTAGTGGTATTGCCATTGGATCAATAGTCTAGAGGCCCAGAGTAATGCTCTCGGGACCTGCGTTCAAATACCACCAGAGCAGATGGTGAAATTTGAATTCAATAAAAATCTGGAATTAAAAGTCTAATGATGACCATGAAACGATTGTCATAAAAACCCATCTGGTTCACTAATGTCCTTTAGGGAAGGAAATCTGCCATCCTTACCGGGTCAGGCCGATATGCGATTCCAGGCCCACGGCAGTGTGGTTGACTCTAAAATTCCCTAAGCGATGGGTAATAAATGCCGACCCAGTGACGCCCACATCCCATGAATGAATAAAGAAAACAATATTTGCACAGCAAGCTCGAGGCAAGATAAAATATAAGGGGTTGGTTTATTTTTACACACACACACCCATACACACAGGAGGTTCAAGGTCTGACCACAGTAAAATACAAGTTAGGGTTTTAGGTGTGTCCAGAATGCAGAATCAAATGTCTAATGGAATGTTTCTTCAGAGGGGAGGTTGACTGTTGTGGGGTGATCCCAAAATTAGATTTCCATGATGGGAGAAGGCAAGTAGGGTTTAAGTAGGCTTGAAGGCACAAGTTCCAATGTTTCAGATGTTTGCAGTTTTAATAAGGGCCAGAGTTCTTTCTGCTGCCACCTGCTTGATGGTAGACAGCACAGACTGCTATCCTGGTGTGACAACAACCGTAACCTGCTTCTGCGATGTTGGTTGAGAGATAAATATTGACCAGGACACAAGGGATAACGCACTCGCTCTTCTTCAAACAGTGCCATGGGGTCTTTTGCATCAACCCAAGAGGGAAGATTTCATACTTAATCTGAAAGTTGGCACTTCTGACAGTGCAGCACTCCCTCAGTATTGCTCTGAAACGTCAGCTTAGGTTTTATGTACAAAACCTGCATTGGGACTTGAACCCACAAACATTTGCCTCAGAATTGAGATTCATATCAGTGAGGCACAGTGACACCAAAACTGTAAAATAAAATTAAGCACAATCACTTCAAGAAGTCTATTATCAGTGTGACCGGGCGAGATTTTCTAGCCCTTCTAACCGCCAGAGAGATCTTCTGGCCCTCCCAAATGTGACCCCCCGCCCAGTGGCGGGTTCCATAGCGGTGGGACAGGAGAGCCGTGCAAAATGTCGTAGACTTTGTCGATATTGGAAGATCCCACTGGCAGCTTATGGCAAGCCACCTCCGCCACGTGCAGCCTGCCTGTGCACACTCTACTGATCCTAAGTAGTCTGTAAGTTGGAGAGAGATTCTGAGAATTGTGTAAACGACGTTTTATGAACAAATGAATGTAGGGTCCAACCCCAAGTTTAGAGACATAAAAGTTGTGATTTAATTCAACCCGGCATGGGCTAATCGGCCAGATGGTTAAAATGGCGGGTGCAGATTTAGACTGTGATCCTGACACATTCCTTCCCCAATGTTATTTTAATCAAGGACTCTTCAGGCACAGGAGGGCTGCACCATTCTAGGCAGCTAGAGGGCCTAGCTATCATGGAAGTTGCTAAAATTTTGACTGGAGAGGCACCAATCCTGTCAGAAAAAACTGGTGGGCCAACAGAATGAGCAGAAGAGGCCAAAATACATAATTTTGATAATTTTCGATGAGGTGTTCTTCAAGGTCTGAAGGAACAGGACCATTATCAAATCTTTAGGTTGGAATTTGTCCCTTACACCGTAGCATTGGACTCTTGTACAATCCTGCTCTTACTGCATCTGGCAGGATGATAAACCTGGCAAAAACAAATAAGGCCCAAGATTAAAGAGGACCCAGGCCTCACATTCAACTAACCACATGAGTTTGCCTTCAACCTTGCATCCCGAGTACAATCAGGGCTTGAGAGCGGTGAGAGTGAATGAGAGTAACTGGGGAGTTGAGTGAGAGACTGACAGCATCCGAATGGAGGGAGAGGGACCAATATATACAGAAGGCAGTGTGAAAAGCAGAGAACATCTAGGAGCGGAAAAAGAAATCCAGAACCACCTGGAATTGTTTCAAGGATCTAAAAAAACAGTTGAATTGGATGAGATAAATCAACTTGCATTGTGTGAAGACTAATTAAGGAATTAGCCCAAATATCTCCAGCAGCTTTTCCAGTGAAAGGCTGGTAGCTTCATAAAGGTTCCTATAATCTTATCACCATATCTTTGATAAAGATACTCTGGTGGAACAATAGGTTGGTGCTTTCATATATTGTGAAAATATATCAGGCTGAGCTCAGTGGTGGCAGTCCTGCCTGTGAAGGGTGGATGTTAAAGTCCTACTCCAGAAACCTCAGAATACAATCTAGGTTGACACTTAAGTGCGGTACCGAGGAAGTTCCACGCTGCTACAGCTGCCGCCTTTTGGATGCAACAATAAATGGAAGCCCTCTCTGCTGCGGTGAAAGTTAAAGATCCAATGGCACTATTCAGAGCAGGACAGTTAGCGTGGTGAATAATTATTCATGACCAACATCACTAAAACATTTGATTAGTTGGCTATTTATATCATTGCTGTTTGTAGGGTCTTGCTGTGCAAATTGGTTGCTCTTTGTGCTTACATTGTAACAGTTGCTACATATTAAAAATAATTGTTCGACTATTAAGCAGTTGGGGATAGGAAAGCCAAACCCACGACGATAGCATCTTGAAGGACAATGGCAGCAGACACATGGGAACACCATCACTGAGACAGTTTCCTCCACGTCACTCACCATGCCGACTTGGAAATATATCGCTGTTCTTTCACTGTCGTTGTGTCAAAATCCTGAAATTCCCTCCCTTACAGCATTATGAGTGTACCTACACCTCATGACTGCAGTGGTTCCAGAAGGCAGCTGACCATCACCTTCTCAAGGGCAATTAGGGATGGGCAATAAATGCTGGAGTAGCCAGCGATGCCCACATCCCTTGAAGGAATAAAACTCAATTATGCAAATACTAGTTTTATATTTGCTCTCTTTTTTCACTGGAGGTAAAGAGGGGGGAAAGATTCATCAGGGGACAGACTATACAGTCCTTTTATTAGCCTGGGAATGTGGTGCTTTCTCGTCTTCTCCAAAGCGAAATTTCATTTTAGGTAATTCAAGGAATGGGAGAATGGTAATTACGAGCCAGTGGGGAGGTAGAATCAACAATTAAAGTCATTAAAGTAAGAAAGAAGACTGTTGCAGCAGCGATCATGGAGTAATTTGTTGAACAAGACCTTGAACTCTGTACAAAAATGTGTGAGGAACTCACAAAGCAAAGCCCAGTCAACACATTCACGGACAAAAGACTGCAGACCTTGGTTAGGCTATGTGTCTGTACAGTGCAGTTACTTTTAACCTAATCCCCATACATCCTGGCACTACATTTCTGTAAATAATTGCCTTGGGCAATGCAGATAAGGATATATTGCCCATCTTTAGTTGGCCTGAGAAGCCTCCTTTATTTGCCTGCGGTCCTTGTACTGAAGATGTTCCTTCCCACTGGATTTCTGGTGGGAATCCTAGAATTTGATGCATTGACAATCAAACAACAATATAAATCCAAGTCAGAATGATGTGTGACTTGAAGGTGATGGTGATGCTACAACATTGCCGGTGATGTATGGTGCAGTAAGATTGGTCATGGAAGGGGTGCTTTTGAAATGAACTTAGTGATTTGTTGCATCCTTTAGAAAGTTCACAGTGCAGTCACACTGCATCTGGTACCAGTCAAATAGTAAGAATTCTGATCAATCATACTGCTCTGTGCAGGTTGGTGTCGAGCTTCTTTTGTTGTTGTGGTCACATCTAATTGGTGATAGGTGATGATTTAATAATTGTTCCTCTTCAGTCTTGCTTTGAGATTTGCCCTGCAGCTTTTCCGTTCTAGCTCTGCATCTTTTGTTTGTTTTTCTCCTATCTTCCCTCATGCCCTCTCCGAGATCACCTTGCAGAATTTGAGCTCCACCATTAAGGAGGCAGGGGACCTCTAAACAACAGATAATAGTAGGGTATATAAAGCTGGCCAGTTAGGCACTGCCGAGGTAGATCCAGTTGAGATCTACCATGTGATGTATATAATAGTGATTGTAAATAAACTACGTTTCTTTGAACTACTCGGTGTGGACTTCTTCGTGGCCTTATAAAAATAACTCTCTTGTAAAGCAGTTTGGGACATCTTAATATGTTAAAGGTCTGATATAAATGAAAGCTACTGTTGTGGTTGGTGGACTGGCTTTGAGGGATCAATATCATGCCAGTGTAATGAACTGCACAAGCTGAAGAATACAGAGGAGAGGAAAGACACGGTTGAGAAACAGCCAAAATGCTTGAAAAGAGAGCTTTTTGAAAATGAGGACACATTGCCCAAACTGCAGCAGCAAGTGACAGTATAGAACGAGTAGATTGCTGTGAATGAAGGAAAGCTATTGGACATAACCAAAAGGAACGAACCCTAAAAAAAAGAAGCTACTCCACAGGCCAATGTATGTATCAAAGTTAAAATGGAAGAACTCGGCCAGATATACAGCCAGGCAAATGAGCAGGCAGAAAAGGTATTCAAAAAGCCACTCCTCTGAACGACTCTTTGAAGAATCAATACATGTCCCTGTAAAAAAAAAGAGGAGTTTAAAAAGGATGTTGAATACTACTTTTATGAAGCTGCATCGGAGCTATGAGTAGAGACAAAGCAATGCACAAAAGTGCAGTGTGAGTTGGCAAGACGTCAACAAGAAAATAAACATGAAAGAACATCTGATTATCATTCAAGATCAAATACATCATCCGTTAGCAGCATAATGAAATGAAGACTGCCTTGAACAACAGTACATAGTTGAGGAGACTGTTGAATTACAAGAAAACTCAAGGTGAAGCAATTGAGCTTTGCAAAGTAAAAGGAAAACCTGTTGAAGGACCTTCACACGCGACAGTGATCCCTCAGGTCAAAGATTGTTCCTCTGGAAAATTATGAAGAGAAGCAAAATCAATTTGATGTCACTCTGAATGAACTGAAGAACCAGTTGGCAGAGAAGATACAGCAATATTCAATATCCCAGGAAGAAGTCAAAAGCTTCAAGAAACTGTAGAATCAGCTGAATGGACAAGTGGAGGCATTGAAAGGAAAAACTCCTGTATAACTTTTCAAGCTGCGAGCGGATAGAATCATAGAATCATTGAATTTACAGTGCAGAAACAGGTCATTTGGCCCATCGAGTCTGCACTGGCCCTTGGAAAGAGCACCCTATCCAAGCCCACACCTCCACCCTATCCCTGTAACCCTACCCAACCTTTTTGGACATTAAGGGCAATTTAGCATGGCTAAGCAACCTAACCTGCACATCTTTGGACTGTGGGAGGGAAGCACCCAGAGGAAACCCACGCACGCACGGGGTGAACATGCAGACTCCGCACAGACAGTGACCCAAGCCGGGAATTGAACCTGGGACCCTGGTGCTGTGAAGCAACTGTGCTAACCACTGTGCTATCGTGCTGCCCTCATGAAGCCTTGTAGAATGGTTAAGAACTGAAGCAAGTTAAGCCTCACCAGGGATGTGGCCAACAGTGAAACCAAAAGGAAGGATAAGGACAACACACTGCTGTAGATCGAGAAAGAAAAAACAAAAATGAGAAAATGTACATCTGTGGTGAAGATCAAGGAGAAATGTGAAGTGGAGTTGGGAGGGGAGATCAATTGGGGAGTATGGAGTGAGGCACTGCATAGGGTAAACGGTACCTCCTCATGTGCAATGATGAGCCTGATACAGTTTAAGGTGGTGCACAGGGTGCATATGACTCGGGTGAGAATGGGTGGGTTCTTTCAGGGGGTAGCAGATGAGTGTGAGAGGCGTGGGCGGGGGCCAGCAAATCACGTGCACAGGTTTTGGGGTTGCAAAATTTGGGAAGATTCTGTGCAGGAGTGTTCGCAGTCTTAACCAGGATAGTGGAGGAGGAGGTGGACCCGGGACCCTTGGTGGCGATATTTGAGGTTTCAGAGAAGCCAGAGCTCATAGAGAGGAGGAAGGCCGATGTCTTGGCCTTCGCCTCTCAGATTGCACGGCGGCGAATTTTGCTGGAGTGGCGGTCAGCATCGCCACTAGGGTTGCGGCTTGGTTGGATGATCTGTACGACTTCCTGCGATTAGAGTATGAGTTAAGGGGCTCTTCAGGGGGATTTGAGGAAAGGTGGGGGATATTTGTGACCATGTTTGAGGGGCTGTTCGGGGGGGGGGGGGGGGGGAGTGAAAAAGTGGGAAAATCTGTCCAGACTGGATAGTTGATTGTATTGGGAAGCATGTTTCCCAGGGTGTTTGTTCGCTGTAACCTGTTTTGATACATGTTTGTAATAAAATACATTTTTTTAAAAAGAAAATGTACATCTGATGTTGAAGCTCAAGGAACTAGATCAAAATCACTGGATGCCTCAAATGTATTGAGAACCATTGAAATGGCTGAAGTCAAAGTCAAGAACCTAGACTGGGAGCCAACTGCTACCAATTGATGAAAGATTATGAGAGTAGTTTTCTGAGGGTGTGATGCTGGTGGGAAGCTTCCCCCATGGGCACTTTGTAATGGGAAATCACAGTGATACTGCTCACAATTTCCTGCTTGTTAATTTTGGTGAATGAAAGGCACACACTGACTTTGAAAGCAGACCAAGGCAGGCCAGCAGCACGGTTCAATTCCCGTACCAGCCTCCCCGAGCAGGTGCCGGAATGTGGCGACTAGGGGCTTTTCACAGTAACTTCATTTACATAGAACATACATTTGAAGCCTACTTGTGACAATAAGCAATTTTCATTTCATTTCATTTCATTTCCCTTTATGTAAGTTTCCCACAGCTCAGAAAATCTGTTACAAGAATTGCTAGAAAACAAAGGACAAAGTCCATCTCGTTTGCCTTCTACTATCCTGATAGATGCAAGATACAATGGCAGTGAAGTTGTAGAATAATAATGGTAATCAATCTCCAATGATTAGTGGACAACAGACTCAGAAATTACACCAGGGACTCAGAAAATCACTGGGGTTCTGGTTAAACAGAAGCAGCCAGCAGTGAAACCATATGCTGCCAAAAACCAAACATTCTGAAAAGTCTGCATTTATTTATGCATCCTTCACGTTAGTATTGACTTTCCTAATTTCTCTCACGGTTAATATACTGTTTTGTTTAGAAAAACATCAATAAAATGCTTATTAATTTATTTCTGTTCTCCAGAAGCAGTGACCATAGGTTTTCAAAAGAGAAAAATGAAATACTTTTCCGCATTTTAAACAGACACTGGCTATTTTGCCATGACTAAAAATTCTGAAGAAAAGAACATTTTCTGGCACGGTTTTATGGTATAATGCAAAATAGAATATTTGTCGCTTGGAAACGGAGATGAAAAGCTTTTATCTGCATAAATGAATTACTCAAGAATGTGTGTGGGTGTACAGAATAATTAATTTTGCTGAAAATGCCAAAGTGAAATCGCAATTTTCAGCACCCCAAGCATCCCATCTCTTCAAAGCCAGTGTTACACGTCTGACTACCCCGTACACCATTTAGCAGACAACGATATATCAACCAGATTCTTCAATAAATCCCTTAAAATCAACCTTTTGGTTGTTTTGGATGGAAATAGCAACAGAATGCCAAATTTTAAAGCTCTTTGTCTGCTGGACACTCACTCACAATGACTTGAGACAGCTCTCCATAATGAAAGAGCTTTTCTTTACATTTTTTCTTTTCAGATGACTGTTGCAGACATAACTTTTTTATTGTAAGTGTCTAATTGAAGCTGGCTGAACACTGGAGCGGCTGTTTCACCGGGGGTTATATCAGAATCAGAATTTTCGAGGGAAAGAAATGATGGAACGAGCCAATTTGTACTTGACAATGGAATCTAATCCAAAATAATGAGAACGCAATGCCAAAGCCTATGCAGGGAAGTGATTGGAATTCTTGAATATTGTCACCTTATTTAAGTGAAGTGGATTCATTTCAATTACCTCGATGAGTAGTAATAATCACACCATTATCTGCTTGGATCAAGATTTGATATTCAGCAGTTTTGCTGAATGAATTGAAGAATTTAGAGGAAAGTTAGGAATAGGAAGAAGCTTCATTTGTTTAGAGTTTGATTTAAGGGGGGTGAATGGGAAGCCCATTGGTCTTGGAGATTGGACATGTGAATAAAACTACACTTAGATTATTTACCTCAAGTTAATTACTGAAGGTAGATTGAGAGAAATGGAAGTGTAAGACGGTTTCTTCATCAATTTGATTACTTTCCGATTGACACGTCCTTCATTTTTCACAAATAGAAACTACAAAGAAATTCTTTGCAAACTGCACACAGGGTAAAACAGGTGTGCCTGCCAGAAAACAGGAACAAAAATAAATGTATTTTTAAACCCCCTCCAGAAAATGCTGGATAAACTCAGCAGGTCTGGCAGCATCAATGATTCAAGTCCAAATTACCCTTCTACAGAACATGTATATATATCTGCATCAACCTGGCTACTCTAGAAATTATTCTTTTTTATTTTATAAATGGACACAGCTTTAACCTGACCAGCCATGACTCTTCCAGAGGAATTTCTAATCTTCAGAAACCTCCTTCTCTTTAAAGAGGTGATAATGGGCGCGATTCTCCAGAAACATTTCCAAGTGCTGTTGCGAGCAGGAATTACCGTGGGTTTCCCAGCGCTTGGCCCAGCAAGGCCGGCAACACCATACAACATTAATTGGTCCACTAACCAAGGCCCTACGGGCTTCCCACCCCGAATACCAGCTCACCAGCTGATTCACCGGGACCGTGCTCGCCAACCCCCCCGCTCACAATGGCGCGCAGCACTTAAGCTGCACTTGCTCAGCCAACCCCAGCCAGCTCGCAACAATGGCACCCAGGAGACCGACACCAAGATTCAGGGATGCTGACCTGGGGAGGCTCCTGGATGCGGTGGAGGCCAGTAGGGATGTCCTGTCCCCCCGAGGTTCCCAGAAGGTGAGCCACAAGGCAGCCAGTGCTGCCTGGGATGAGGTGGCGGCAGCAGTCCGCTTGGGCAGTGTGACCAGGAAGAGTGGCCTCGAGTGTCGGACGAAGGTCGGGCAGCACAAGTGAGTAGACACTAACGTCCCACCCTCCAACCCCCCCTAGAGGACCTCCAACCCCCCAACCCTCCCTCCCCGTCCCCCTTCAGCATGCCCTCTACCCACCCCTTCAAACCTCCCTCCACCCCAACCCTCCCTTCACACCCACCCTCACCACTGTGAACCACGCGTGTGTGCACTCTATGTCCCCTCAGGAAATGCTCTCCCATAATCAGTGGGAGAGGGCCCAGACTGGCGATGGGGTGCCGGACTAGAGAATCCTCACCTCCTTCGAGGATCGTGCCCTGGAGGTGACTGGTGTGGCCGAGGAGAGGGTGGCCACCCACGCAGAGGCTGGCGGACGCCGCAGAGGTGAGGAACCACCGGGCTCCACACGGAGGACCTGTCAAACGTGAGTTTTTATTGTCTTATTGACTGACCCATCCCTCCTACTGACCACATGTCCATTCTCCCGCAAGTCCAGTAGCCAATGGCGCCAGCCATTCCTGGGGGGCAGGTCTCTCCTGACTCCAAGGCGAACACCTCGGAGGAGAGCTCCGAGAATGTAACTGTTAGAGTCACAGCACAGCTGTCATCTCCATCCTCCACCAGCACAGATACACACACCTCGGTGGGAAATGTTAGAGGTCAGGCTTCTGGGGAACAAACCGGTGAGCACCACACTGCTGCTGATGTCCATCTGGTGGAGGCAGGAACCCCCAGGTGAGACAGCAGTCGGAGGTCTGCTGGATTCCAGGGTTCAGCTGGGTCCCAGCCAGATGCTGATCCTCTGGAACAGAGTTATCCGGAGCTGTTGGGAACGATGGGGACCAACCTGGACGTTCAGAGGGAGATGTCAGCGTCACTCCAGCAGATCCATAGTCGATTGGAGGAGTCCCAGAGACTACGGGCGCAGGAGATGGCCCCGGCAATGAGTGTCACCAAGGCCAACACTGCTAGGGTGACGACCACAGTGGCGAGCTTGGTGCTCAACGTCAACACCATGAGTGAAGGTGTCCAAGGCGTCGCGCAGTCAGAGACGGCCATGGCTGAGGGTCTGAGCAGAATGTCTGCCTTACTGGGGGATGTCACCCAGGACCAGGCCGACCTTGATAGGATTCTGCAGGACACGTTCCACTGGGGACCTTGTCCCAGTCGCAGGTGGACACGGCTAAGGCACTGCAGAACATGGCCCAGTCAGTGGGGGGGGGGGGGTCTCAGACACTGAGGAGCATCGCCAAGGGTGTCGGGCTATGGGGAACCACCAAGGCAGGCAGAGCCAGATGATGCAGGGGCAGCCGGGGCACAAACCAGCTGCCCCTCCATCCCAAGGTGAACACAGGGCGGAGGGGGCACTGAGTGCCAACCCGGACCCATCCCATGGGGCAGCGACGGTGGCCACCAGCTACCCCTTGGTTCCACCCCTCTGATGAGGCTGTATCTCGGGGTCAGCACACGGAACTGGACAGGACAACAATGCACGTGCTGCCGACAAGTGAGCCGGAGCCCTCCGACCCTAGAGCCCCCAGAGGACATCCACCAGGGGCATCGAAGGTCACAGGACGAGGTAAGCAGCTGTCTGCCTCCACCACTAATGTGCATCCTGAGGAATCACCAAGACGTAGTGGTAGTGCTAGGATGGCCAAAAACATTGAGGACCACTGAGGGCACCTGCGGAGTGGGTGGGCAGTTGAGGGGGGCACCATTGGGAGTGAGGTTTGTAAAACACATTAAACACTGATGTGTTGGGTAGGCTGGGTCGATGTGGACTGCACTTGATACAGTGTAGCGAGAGACAGACCTCCAACACTTGATAAGATGCAATACGATTTTATTTAATATCTAAACTATTATACATGTTCAACTGTGGGTTGACACTACGCTGACTTGACTGGAGACCTGATACTAGCCTAACCAGACTTACTAGCTATCACATGGTGTTTGCACTGGCCAGCTCACTAACTCTGACTGTCCCAGAAGCTGGGTCCTGAGAGAGCGGAAAACTGGTGCCCTCTGGCTTTATAGTGGTCATGTCCTGTCTGGTGATTGGCTGCTGTGTTCTGTGTGCTTACTGGTCATCCTGTGTGTCAATCACTGCCTGTCTGCACTCCATTATATACAGAGATGTATATTATGACAAACACCTTTTTGCACAACCATTATGATGCCTTTGACACTTCCTTCTGCAATGCGGGCTTACCCCCGGACCTGTGCCCATCTCTCCAGGCAACCCACCCCGCCACCTGTGGGGCTTGTCGTGTCCAATCCCGCGGCCAAGTTCTGACGCCGGCGTGAAAAGCGGCGTCAACCACTCCGGTGTCAACAGTCCCCGATAATGAGGATTGCTCCCCTCCCTCGGGGGCTAGGTCGGCGCCGGAATGGTCCCCGCAGCTCCAGCCGGTGTGGAACAGCTGGCGCGGGTTCGCACATGCGCGCTACAGGCGGCATAATTCCGCGTAAGCGCTACAGCCGGTGTGATTCTGCGCATGCGTGTGGGTTCCCTTCTCCGCGCCGGCCCCAGGCAATATGGCGGAGTACGACAGGGGCCCAGCGCGGAGGAACATAGGCCCCCACAGAACCATCCCGCCCGCTTTTCAGTCTGCCCCGATCGTGGGCCAGGCCGCCGGTACGGACCTTGTTTGATTTACACCGGCGGGACTGGCCGAAAACGGGCGGCCACTCGGTCCGTCGCAGAGCGGAGAATCACCTGCCAACAGCATCCAACCGGCGCGACGCGATTCCCGGCGAAAAACCGGTGCCGGAGAATCCGTCAGCTGCCGGCGGGGCGGCGGGGCGGGGTTCACGCCACCCCTCTGGCGATTCTCTGGCCCAGTGGGGGGGTCTGAGAATCCCGCCCCTCACTTTCAGCCTCTCCCGCTATTCACCGGTCTCGTTATGCTTGAGCGAGAGTGTAATGAGGATGGAGGGTCGCACCTATATCTCTTACATTTATTGTGGTCTTACCTTGCATCCCTTTCTTTCCCTTTTCTTTCTTTATTGTAAAAGTGCAAAAAGTGGTAGACGTTACAAAAAAAACTTTCCTGTGTTTTGTGTGTGTAAAATAAACCAGCCCTCCTCTTTTACCTCAGCTCAGGTTTGCTGTGGGATTATTTAAAAAATATATTTTTATTAAGGCATATATAATTTTAGCAATTTTCAATTCCTCATTCCCCCTTTCCCACTAACTCTTTCCCACCTCATCCAGCCCCAGGCCCCCCCCCCCTCCGGCTTAATGTTCCCCAAAGAAGTCGATAAACCGTTGCCACCTCCAGGCGAACCCTAGCATCGATCCCCTCGGGGTGAACTTAATCTTCTCAAGCCTGAGAAACCCGGCCATGTCACTGACCCATACCCCCCATTTTGGGGGTTCTGAGTCCCTCCACGCCAATAAGATCCGTCTCTGAGCTACATGGGAGGCAAAGGCCAAAACATCAGCCTCTCTCGTCCCCTGGTCTCCCGGGTCTTCCGACACACCAAAAATTGCAACCTCTGGACTCGGAACCAGCCGTACAATCACTACCTTTGACATGACATCGGCCAATCCCTGACAAAATCCCCTAAGCCCCTTCCGCCATTGTCTCGACACCCTCAGGGCAGCCACTACTACCAGCCTTGTGGAGTACCTAGCCGGCGAGAACGGCAGAGGTGCAGTTAATCCCAAGCCACCTGGATGCCCAAATACCAAAAGCTCCGTCCTACCACCTTGAACGGCATTTCCCCCAATCTCCTCTCCTGTCCCTTGCTTGAATCGGAAAGATCTCGCTTTTACCCATATTCAATTTATACCCGGAAAACCGGCCAAATTCCTCTTGGATCCCCATAATCTCTCCAATCCCCCCAGGGGTCAGAAATATACAAAAGCAGGTCGCCCGCGTATAGCGAGACCCTGGGCTCCACCCCCCCTTTCTATCCCCTGCCAGTCCTATGATGCTCTCAACACCATCGCCAGTGGCTCTATAGCCAAGGCAAACAGCAGTGGGGAGAGTGGACATCCCTGCCTCATCCCCCGGTGCACCCTAAAATGATCGGAGCTCACCCAATTCGACTGCACACCCATCACCGGTGCCTGGTACAGCAGCCGGACCCAGTCCACAAAACCCTTCCCACACCCAAACCGCCCCAGGAACTCCCATAAGTATTCCCACTCCACCCGATCAAAGGCCTTCTCTGCATCCATGGCGGCAAGCACCCCAACGTCTCTTCCCTCGGAGGGCATCATTATCACATTCAGCAGCCTTCTAATGTTCGCCATCAAATGTCTCCCCTTCACAAACCCCGTCTGGTCCTACCCTCTCACCCTTGGCACACAATCCTCTATTCTCGAGGCCAACATCTTGGGGGTCTTGCCTGTCTGCGTCACCTCCACTTCAACCAGCCCAATTGGGGCCTCCAGGCCCTTAACCAGCTCTTCTTCCACCCTTGGAAACTCCAATCCCTCTAAAAGCCGCCTCATCCCCTTTGTCCCGGCTTGGTTTCTGAATTGTTTAACCTGCAATAAAAATCCCTGAACACCCCGTTCACTCCCACCGGGTCCAAGACCATATTCCCCCCTTTGTCCTCTACTTTCCCAATTTCCCTTGCCAACTCCCGCTTCCTCAGCTGGTGTGCTAGCATCCTGCCCGCCTGCTCCCCATATTCGTAGGCCGTCCCTCTCACCCTTCTCAGCTGCCCCACCGCCTTCCCCGTAGAAAGCAACCCAAATTCCATCTGCACTTCTGCTGCTCCTTCAACAGCCCTGCCTCTGGGGCTTCCGAATACCTCCAGTCCACCTGGAGAATCTCCTCCACTAACCTATCCATCTCCGCCCGCTCCGCCTTCTCCCTGTGTGCCCACATCGAAATAAACTCCCCTCTCACCACTGCCTCCAACGCCTCCCATACCGTAGCTGCTGAAACCTCCCCAGTATTGTTTATCTCCACATACCTCCGAATGGCCTCCCTCACCCGCTCACACACCTCTTCCTCCGCTAACAGCCCTACATCTAACCTCCATTGCGGATGTTGCCCCCCCCACCCACCCTTACTCATCTGCAAGTCCACCCAGTGCGGGGCGTGATCAGACCCCACAATCGGCGAGTACTCAACGTCCACCACCTTCGCCAGCAATGTCCTATCCATAATAAAGACGTCAATTCGGGAGTATACTTTGTACACATTGGAGAAGAATGAGTACTCTTTCGCTCTCGGCTGCCTAAACCTCCATGGATCCACCCCCCATGTGTTCCATAAACCCCCTTAGCTCCTTCGCTGCCACCGACACCCTGACGGACCTCAAGCTCGACCGATCAAGCCTTGGATCTATAACCGTGTTAAAGTCCTCCCCCCATAATCAGCCATGCGAGTCTAGATCAGGGATTTTCCCCAGTACCCATCTCATGAACTCTACATAATCCCAGTTCGCCGCATTAATGTTCACTAGTACCACCGACATCCCCTCCAGCTTCCCGCTTTGCTGTGGGATTATTAATGGAGGATTGGATCCTGAAGGGTTGGGAAAACATGCCACCAATTCTAAAGGGAAATCAGGGGCGAGATTCTCCGACCCCCCGCTGGGTCGGAGAATCGCCGGGGGCTGGCTTGAATCCCGCCCCCGCAGGTTGCCGAATTCTCCGGCACCGGATATTCGGCGGGGGTGGGAATCGCGCCGCGCCAGTTGGTGGGCCCCCCCCCCCGCGATTCTCCGGCCCAGATGGGCCGAAGTCCCGCTACTAGAATGCCTGTCCCGCCGGCGTAGATTAAACCACCTACCTTACCGACGGGACAAGGCGACGCGTGCGGGCGGGGCGATCTGGCCCCGGGGGGGTACCCCCACGGTGGCCTGGCCTGCGATCGGGGCCCACCGATCCGCGGGCGGGCCTGTGCCATGGGGGCACTCTTTTCCTTCCGACTTCGCCACGGTCTCCACCATGGCGGAGGCGGAAGAGACTCCCTCCACAGCGCATGCGCGGGGATGCCATGAGCGGCCGCTAACGCTCCTGCGCATGCGCCGCCCGGAGATGTCATTTCCGCGCCAGCTGGCGGGGCACCAAAGGCCTTTTCCGCCAGCTGGCGGGGCAGAAATTAGTCCGGCGCGGGCCTAGCCCCTTAAGGTTGGGGCTCGGCCCCCCAAGATGCGGAGGATTCCGCACCTTTGGGGCGGCGCGATGCCCGACTGATTTGCGCCATTTTGGGCGCCGGTCGGCGGACATCACGCCGATACCGGAGAATTTCGCCCCAGAAATCCAAATACCTGTCCTTTCATGGATGGATAGTGAGAGGAGAGATCAGGACTGTTTAAATCATTCCTCCTCCTGTGCATAACACAGGTTTAATTTGCAGTTAGAATCATAGAATCATAGAAGTTTACAGCATGGAAACAGGCCCTTCGGCCCAACCAGTCCATGCCGCCCAGTTTTTTACCATTAAGCTAGTCCCAGTTGCCCGCACTTGGCCCATAACCCTCTATACCCATCTTACCCATGTAACCATCTAAATGCTTTTTGAAAGACACAATTGTACCCGCTTCTACTACTACCTCTGGCAGCCCATTCCAGACACTCACTACCCTTCTGAATCTCTCCCCTCTCACCTTAAACCTATGCCCTCTAGTTTTAGACTCCCCTACCTTTGGCGAAAAGATGTTGACTATCTACCTTATCTATGCCCCTCATTATTTTATAGACCTCTATAAGATCACCCCTAAGCCTCCTACGCTCCAGGGAAAAAAGTCCCAGTCTATCCAGCCTCTCCTTATAACTCAAACCATCAAGTCCCGGCAACATCCTAGTAAATCTTTTCTGCACTCTTTCTAGTTTAATAATATCCTTTCTATAATAGGGTGACCAGAACTGCACACAGTATTCCAAGTGTGGCCGTACCAATGTCTTGTACAACTTCAACAAGACGTCCCAACTCCTATATTCAATGTTCTGACCAATGAAACCAAGCATGCCGAATGCCTTCTTCACCACCCTGTCCACCTGCGACTCCACCTTCAAGGAGCTATGAACCTGTACTCCTAGATCTCTTTGTTCTATAACTCTCCCCAACGCCATACCATTAACTGAGTAGGTCCTGGCCTGATTCGATCTGCCAAAATGCATCACCTCACATTTATCTAAATTAAACTCCATCTGCCATTCGTCGGCCCACTGGCCTAATTGATCAAGATCCCGTTGCAATCCTAGATAACCTTCTTCACTATCCACTATGCCACCAATCTTGGTGTCATCTGCAAACTTACTAACCATGCCTCCTAAATTCTCATCCAAATCATTAATATAAATCACAAATAACAGTGGACCCAGCACCGATCCCTGAGGCACACCACTGGTCACAGGCCTCCAGTTTGAAAAACAACCCTCTACAACCACCCTCTGCCTTCTGTCGTCCAGCCAATTTTGAATCCAATTGGCAACCTCACCCTGGATCCCGTGAGCTTTAACCTTCTGCAACAACCTACCATGCGGTACCTTGTCAAAGGCTTTGCTAAAGTCCATGTAGACAACGTCTACTGCACTACCCTCATCTACCTTCTTGGTCACTCCCTCAAAAAACTCAATCAAATTTGTGAGACATGATTTTCCACGCACAAAGCCATGCTGACTGCCCCGAATCAGTCCTTGCCTCTCTAAATGCTTGTAGATCCTGTCTCTCAGAATACCTTCTAGCAACTTACCTACTACAGACGTTAGGCTCACCGGTCTGTAGTTCCCAGGCTTTTCCCTGCTGCCCTTCTTAAACAAGGGCACAACATTCGCCACTCTCCAATCTTCAGGCACCTCACCTGTGGCTGCCGATGATTCAAATATCTCGGTTAGGGGACCCGCAATTTCCTCCCTAGCCTCCCACAACATCCTGGGATACATTTCATCAGGTCCCGGGGATTTATCTACCTTGATGCGCTTTAAGACTTCCAGCACCTCCTCCTCTGTAATATGCACACTTCTCAAGACATCACTATTTATTTCCCTTAGTTTCCTAACATCCATGCCTTTCTCCACCGTGAATACCGATGAGAAATATTCATTCAGGATCTCACCCAACTCTTGTGGCTCTGCACATAGATGCCCTTGTTGATCCTTAAGAGGCCCTACTCTGTCCCTAGTTACTCTTTTCCCCTTTATGTATCTGTAGAATCTCTTTGGATTCTCCCTTGCATTATTTGCCAAAGCAATTTCATGTCCCCTTTTTGCCCTCCTGATTTCCCTCTTAACTCTATTTCGACAATCTCTATACTCTTCAAGGGATCTACTTGATCCCAGTTGCTTATGTACGTCATATGCCTCCTTGTACAAGTCTACCTAGTTACACTTGACCAACAATTGGATCGTAGTTGAAAAACAGTAGGATGGATTTTCTGGGACCCCTGACAAAATCTACTGAAAATCTACGGCAGGAAGTGGGTAACTTCTTGATATGTGTCGGGTACACCAGGGCATTGTTCTTCTCGGCCCGCGTGCTTTTAAAATATGTCTCCTGGTGTTGCAGACGGTTGAGGCAAAGCGACTGCATCAGAATTCATGGATTCACCAGGCAGGTAACTTCAGACTTCCATGTGTGGAAGATGAGTCGTGCAAAATATCAACTTAAATTTAATGGGAAAAAAGTCACACAACTGGTCAGTTCAACCTGACCCAAATAAAATGCAGGCCCTGCAGAATGAGGAACCGCACATCAATCAGTGCTTGAAGGATAAGGCAAAATAATCTGATGTTAAAAAACAGGAACAGAGAACACAGCCTTGGATATCATATATCGCATTAAAAGAATTTGAACGCAGGAGCGTTGACAGCAAAACCCCTTCCCTTCTTTGCTTGCCTCAAATTTCAAATTCTCCTAATTGTCTTCAAGCCTCTCTATGGCCTGGCCCTTGCTTATCTCTGTAATCTCCTCCAGTCGATGAAGTCTTTGAGAGTTCTGTGCTCTTCCAATTCTGATCTCCTGAGCACCCCTGGTTTTAATCACTTCACCACTGGCAGGCTTGCTTTCGACTGCAAGGCCCTAAACTCTAATGTTCTCATACTCACACAATCCCTAAATTACACTCCTAGCCAAGTGTCAGGAGTGACTAATCTTTTCATACGAGGGGGCACATTTCAATTTTTTTCTCATTCAAGGGGCAAAGAGCAAATTTCTGATAGGTAAGGTTTGCATAACATGAACATAAATTGTCAAAGCAATAAATAGATCATTTTAAAAGAGGAATGAATAAGGACGACCATTACAAAGTGGCAAGTAGTATGAAATGAAATGAATGAAAATTGCTTATTGTCGCAAGTAGGCTTCAAATGAAGTTACTGTGAAAAGCCCCTCGTCGCCACATTCCGGCGCCTGTTCGGGGAGGCTGTACGGGAAGTAGAGTTCACGAATAAAACATTTTTTACCTTAAGAAGCAGGGCTATAGAGAGATAGGCAAGGTCCCAAGTCCTGATCACCAGGGAAGGGAGTGGGGATCAGGACTGAGCAAAGGATTTGGGTTTAATTTTCACTGACCATGTATTTTCCTCTGGTGGCGAAGATTCCAAACTGACCTCAGCAGAATTCATATGAAAGTGGGGTTCAGGGATACTTCCGGTTGCGGCATGTAGGGACATGCGTCACACATGAGATGGTACTTTATATTTGTCCCTTTTTACCCAGTTTCTGGGGATATTTTTGCATGAAATCCCATCTGATCGATGACATAAGGTGCCTGCATTAGGGAACTGCCAAGAAGGACCAGGGCAAAGAAAATTGCAGATAGAAATTCGTCAACAGATTCGGAGGCTTCTTGAGACTCCTTGGTGGAGAAAATGGTGGAGGCTGTTCCTGCGACTTCAGCCACTCCAGTAATGGCTGAGATGCTTGCTGGCATCTTGGTGGTGGAATTTGAGAAGAAATGTTAGAGTTAACAAATTAATAGCCTCTTTTATTTGGGCAGGCAAGACGCTAAGGATCCGAAGGGCATTTCTCCAGAGGGTGGCATGGTGGTTACCGACAGCTCCACAAAAGTGGCAAACCTATCTGTCGTAATCATCGCTGTGTGCTGACGAGTTTAGACTCTGCGTATATGTCATGGGAGGGGAAGGGTCTGGAAAGGTTTGTGGACCTGTTTGTGAAGGGAAGGTTTGGCACTTTTGAGGAGCTGTCAGTGAAATTTCAACTCCCTGGGAATAATTTGTTTAGGTATTTACAGAGTTGTGATTTTTTTTGCGGAAGACTTTTCCTTCATTTCCCTTGACACCACCAGCCTCCCTGTTGAAGAGGATTTTATCTTTGGCCGGGTCTGGTGAGGGGAGTATTTTGGGTATTTATGGTCGGATCCTATCCTCAGAGCCAGCTCTGGTGAAGGTGGCTGAGGTGAAGAGAAAGTGGGAGGGTGAATTGGGTCCTATTCTAAATGAGAAGGTGTGAAGCCAGGCTCTTTGCAGGATAAATTCCACAAACTTCCTGTGCTCGGCTCAGTTTGATCCCGATCATCTGCTCAAGGCGAGGATGAGTGTTTTTTTTAGAGGTGGACGATAGCTGTGAGTGATGTTCTCGTGGGCCGGCTAATCACACTCGTATGTTCTGGTCATGTCCCAAGCTTTTGGGTCTCCTTCTTTAACACCATGTCAGAGATTCTTAACGTCAAACTGGAGCCTTGTCCGCTGGTGGCCAATTTTGGGGTATTGGATTCACCAGTGCTACAGGTGGTGACGAAGGCAGATGCCCTCGCCTTTGCCTCGTTAATAGCCCGGAGACGGGTTCTGCTTGGGTGGAGGTCTCCTACTCTGCCCAGTGCCGCAGCTTGATTGGGTCACCTCATGATCACCATTTGGAGAAGGTCAGATAACCATTAGGGGGTCGATAGAGGGACTCTACTAAGATGGCAGCCATTCCTTTCCCTTTTCAAAGTGTTAGACACCGTCAGTTGTTAAAGGTGTTTTTAGTTTATTGTTAGGGTGTTAGGTTTGGATGTGTTGTCAACTGTTGATTGTGTTCTTTTTATATTGCAACCTGAAGAATGCTTTTTACATTATATTGTTATACTATTTTGGCTAAATGAAAAAGTTTTCAATAAAAAATATTTTTTTTAAAAGAAAGTGGGGGTCCAAAGCAGGTTGCCTTCCACCCTGGGTTTTCCACCTCTCCTGGTCTGTATTATGGATAGGATTTTGGGGAGGAGGAGAAGGCTTTGTGTGTCTGGCTCACTGCCAGTGTCAGGGTTCTTAGTCACACACACACGCACAATACCACCCTTTCTCGTACATACTTACACACTCATACACACGCATTCCCACACACACACTCTCACATACACACACTCATTCACACACAGACTCATTACTGCATACACACACACTCACACAAACACTCCCAAATACATAAACACACACACAAAGGGCATGATCTACTGAAAACGCTGCACGATTGGGGTCTCCAGGTCCATGCCCTCTGGGCAG
This sequence comes from Scyliorhinus torazame, assembly GCF_047496885.1. Lineage (NCBI taxonomy): Eukaryota > Metazoa > Chordata > Chondrichthyes > Carcharhiniformes > Scyliorhinidae > Scyliorhinus > Scyliorhinus torazame. Next base: position 129,774,547 of record NC_092722.1, read on the forward strand.
GGCGGTACCCTGGCAGCTAGGCACCCTGTCATTGCCAGCCAGGCAACCAGGCACTGCCACATGGGTGCCAGCCACCTGGCATTGCCAAGGTACCCAGGTGGCACTGCCAGCTGGCAGGGACACTGTTATGGTGCCAGGCTGGCATTTTGTGCATGGTGGCGATTGGGCAGGGGGGAATGAGGGGGGTGAGGACCCCCTTAGAGTGAGTTGGGGCTTGAGATGGGGTGAGGAGGTCACGTCGGGTGCTCAGGAAATCTGGATGCGAGCGGGGTTCCTCAGTGCAGGAAACGGGACTAAGTGCCGTTCCCCACTGAGGCCCCATATTTAACCCGAGTCCCGTTTAATAGCGTTGTGATTCTTGGCACTACGAGCGCCAGGAAACACGCAGTTAAACGCGCTCACTGTGGTATTCTGTTCCCATTTGGCTAAATCGCGCCCACACTCAATTACACACACACACACAATGAATTTCTCACAGTACACGCTCTCCCACAGATACTCACACACAAAACAAACACGCACACATTTGTCGTGTTGGGTGTTCTGATGTACAAACGATCCAACACGGCTGGAGATGGTGTAACTCAATTTTATTAACTACTCAACTGTAACAGCACACTGCTAACTTGGGTACGTGCATTACCAGCTAATCTGTGGACCCTGTCCTATTACTATCTGGGTGAGGCATTCAGCACATGATGAATGTCTGAGTGGCAGGCTCTGAGCTCGGTGCTCTGAGCTGGCTGCTGCTGGAATCAGCGGGAACTGTAATGTCCCCTGTTTTTATAGTGCGTGTGCTCTCACTGGTGATTGGCTGCGATGTTGTGTGTGTGCTGGTTGGTCCTACTGCATGTCCATCAGTGTGTGTGTGATTGCACCATGATATGCTGATCTAAATATCATGACAACATTCACACACACACAAAACAAACATGCACACATTCACACATGCACACAACAAACACGCACCCTTTCACACACACAAAACAAACACACACACATTCACACACGCACACACAAAACAAACACGCACACATTTACACTTTTACACATGCACACATTGGAACATAAGAACTAGGTGCAGGAGTAGGCCATCTGGCCCCTCGAGCCTGCTCCGCCATTTAATGAGATCATGGCTGATCTTTGTGGACTCAGCTCCACTCTCCGGCCCGTACACCATATCCCCGAATCCCTTTGTTCTTTAGAAAGGTATCTATCTTTTTCTTAAAAACGTTTAAAGAAGGAGCCTCAACTGCTTCACTGGGCAAGGAATTCCAGAGATTCACAACCCTTTGGGTGAAGAAGTTCCTCCTACACTCCGTCCTAAAATCTACTTCCCCTTATTTTGAGGCTATGCCCCCTAGTTCTGCTTTCCCCGACCAGTGGAAACAACCTGCCCCCATCTATCCTATCTATTCCCTTCATAATTTTATATGTTTCAATAAGATCCCCCCCGCATCCTTCTAAACTCCAATGAGTACAGTCCCAGTCTACTCAACCTCTCGTCATGATCTAATCCCCTCAACTCTGGGATCAACCTACCGAATCTCCTCTGCACTCCCTCCAGTGCCAATATGTCCTTTCTCAGGTAAGGAGACAAAACTGAACACAAGACTCCAGATGCGGCCTCACCAACACCCTATACAATTGCAGCATAACCTCCCTAGTCTTGAACTCCATCCCTCTAGCAAGGAAAAACAAAACTCGATTAGCCTCACACTTGGCAACATTGAATTCCATCTGCCAGACCCTAGCCCATTCACCTAACCTATCAAAATCCTTCTGCAGACTTCCGGTATCCTCTGCACTTTTTGCTTTACCACTCATCTTCGTGTCCTCTGCAAACTTTGACACATTGCACTTGGTCCCCAACTCACATGCACACATTCACACGCACACAACAAACACGCACCCATTCACACACACACAAAACAAACACACACATATTCACACGCACACACAAAACAAACACACACACATTTACAAATGCACACACAAAACAAACACGCACACATTTACACACGCACACAACAAACACGCACACATTCATACAAACACAAAACAAACACACACACATTCACACACACACAACAAACACACACACACATTCACACACGCAGACGTTCACACACATACAAAACAAACACACACACATTCACACATGCACATATTCACACAAAGGCACAAAACAAACACGCACATATTCACACACACGCAAAACAAACACACACACATTCACACACGCACACACAAAACAAACACGCACACATTTACACATGCACACACAAAACAAACACGCACACATTCACACACGCACACAACAAACACGCACACATTCACACACTCACAGAAAACAAACACACACACATTCACACACTCACAACAAACACACACGCACACGTTCACACACACACACAAAACAAACACACACACATTCACACACAACAAACACACACACATTCACACACACACAACAAACACACACGCACATATTCACACACACAAAACAAACACGCACACATTCACACACACACAAAACAAACACAGACACATTCACACACACACAAAACAAACATGCACACATTCACACACACACAAAACAAACACACACACATTCACACACGCACACATTCACACAAAACAAACACGCACACATTTACACATGCACACAAAAAACAAACACGCACACATTCACACACGCACACAACAAACGTGCACACATTTACACATGCACACACAAAACAAACACACACACATTCACACACACAACAAACACACACATTCACACACACGCACACATTCACACACACACAACAAACATGCACACATTCACACACGCACACACAAAACAAACACGCACACATTCGCACACGCACACACAAAATAAACACGCACACACTCACACACACACAACAAACATGCACCCATTTACACACACACAACAAACACGCACACATTCACACACACACACAACAAACACACACATTCACACATGCACATATTCACACACACACACAAAACAAACACGCACACATTTACACACACACAACAAACACACACACATTCACACATGCACATATTCACACACACACACAAAACAAACACGCACACATTCACACACACAAAACAAACACATACACATTCACACACACAAAACAAACACACACACATTCACATACGCACACATTCACACAAAACAAACACGCACACATTCACACACACACACAACAAACACACACATTCACACACGCACACGTTCACACACACAAAACAAACACACGCACATTCACACATGCACATATTCACACACACACAAAACAAACACGCACACATTCACACACACACACAACAAACACACACATTCACACATGCACATATTCACACACACACACAAAACAAACACGCACACATTTACACACACACAACAAACACACACACACAACAAACATGCACCCATTTACACACACACAACAAACACGCACACATTCACACACACACAAAACAAACACACGCACATTCACACATGCACATATTCACACACACACACAAAACAAACACGCACACATTTACACACACACAACAAACACACACACATTCACACATGCACATATTCACACACACACACAAAACAAACACGCACACATTCACACACACAAAACAAACACATACACATTCACACACACAAAACAAACACACACACATTCACATACGCACACATTCACACAAAACAAACACGCACACATTCACACACACACACAACAAACACACACATTCACACACGCACACGTTCACACACACAAAACAAACACGCACATTCACACATGCACATATTCACACACAAAACAAACACGCACACATTTACACACACACAACAAACACACACACATTCACACACGCACACATTCACACACACAAAACAAACACATACACATTCACACACACAAAACAAACACACACACATTCACACACGCACACATTCACACAAAACAAACACGCACACATTTACACATGCACACACAAAACAAACGTGCACACATTCACACACGCACACAACAAACACGCACACATTTACACATGCACACACAAAACAAACACACACACATTCACACACAACAAACACACACATTCACACACACGCACACATTCACACACACACAACAAACATGCACACATTCACACACGCACACACAAAACAAACACGAACACATTCGCACACGCACACACAAAACAAACACGCACACATTCACACACACACAACAAACACTCACCCATTTTCACACACACACAACAAACACGCACACATTCACACACACACACAACAAACACACACATTCACACATGCACATATTCACACACACACAAAACAAACACGCACACATTTACACATGCACACACAAGACAAACACGCACACATTCACACATGCACACAACAAACACACACACATTCACATACACTCAAAACAAACACACGCACACACACAACAAACACACACATTCACACACGCACATATTCACACACACACAAAACAAACACGCACACATTTACACATGCACACACAAGACAAACACGCACACATTCACACATGCACACAACAAACACGCACACATTCACATACTCTCAAAACAAACACACGCACATACACAACAAACACACACGCACACGTTCACACACACAAAACAAACACACACATTCACACATGCGCATATTCACACACACACACACAAAACAAACACACACACATTCACACACACACACAACAAACACGCACACATTTACACACGCACACGTTCACACACGCACACGTTCACACACACACAAAACAAACACACACATTCATGCATGCAGGGCTGGTTGGTGACCAAACATGATAATCTGCAAGGGGTGAGGGGATAAAATGTTATCATGGCGCATACATCCATGCACAACCAGGTGTCATGGGCGACATGGTTGCCCCAGCTGGCACCGCGCGCTGCAGCCGCACCTGCTCCTCACCCCCGCCCCGTCGGTGTCCCCGCTCCTGGCGCCCGTTCCTGCCGCCAGGGCCACAGTTTCATGGCACTGCCCTCACTGGGGGCTGCCATCAGTGTGGCTCTGGATGTTCCTCCCCGGTGGGTGTCGCCTGTTGAGTGGGGTGGCTGGGGAGGGGGGGGCGGTACCCACCCATATGGCCGTTAACCCTTCGTTCACCTAGTGCCCAGAGTGGGTGGCCAACAAGATGGCCGCGGTAATGGGGCTCAGTGCATGGGAACCGGCCTGTCATGTCGGGGGCTCCCCAACTGCTCGGCCTGGTCCCCGCCCCCTGAGAAAGCATGGTCGGTGTCCGTTAGGGAGCCCGCAGTAACCCCCATGCTCCTACCACCTCTCGCAGCCACTTCAGCCAACACGCCGGTATCACGATATTTTATAGATGGTTTGAACCACGCCGTTGGGAACTCGGCCCATCCGGCCCGCTTTATTGCTGAAGCCCTGGAGAATCGGTCATCGGGCAGATAATGAGATGCATACTGTACTTCCGGGCTGCGCAGCGGGCACAGTGACATCATCGGGTTGGGGAGTCCGGAGAATCCAAAATCGTCGCAAAACCGGCGTCAGACCCGATTTCGGGATCAGAGCCGATTCTCCGGCCGATCGCGTTACCTGATTTTGGCGCGATGTCTCAGAGAATCCAGCCTCCTGCCTGTGACTTTGGTATTACAAGTACGTTGTGCATTACAAGCACTGTCAACCTCTGCAGCTGGGCGAACGTTGCACGATGGGATGAGACGCGCTGCCAGCTCTACCGGCCTTGCACAGGGGACAGAGTAACAACTATAATGCGTACTGTTGGAGTAATGTTTCAGCAAACCATTTTTATTAATCTCTTATAATAAAGTTGTTTTTAAAATGTCTCAAGTACAGTATTTCATGATTGATGTCCACAAGATAAAATAAATGACAGCCAGGGAGGTCCGCAGACCATTATTCAGATCTGTAGACAATGATGGATAGCAACTGCTTCGGTCTGACTGGGTCAGTGGGGAGCCAGTTGCCACCTGTAGGAACAGCACTGCTGTTGGATGGCCACGTCAGACTGCTCACAGCTGTGGCCCATCCCTGGCTGCCACTGCAATCCAAGCTAACATGTCACTCAGACGTGCATCAAATAGGCAAACTAATGTATTGGTCAGCATATCGAGTGCTGTCCTCTCCTTTCCCTCTGAATGGTGAGGCAAGGTTGCCAATCATAACCGCACTGATACAATTTTTGCAAATCCCAAGGATCGCTGATCACAGACACTTCTGGGTATCAGAAGGTGAGCATATCTGAATTGCAGTGGTTTGATATAGGATACACTGGAAGTTGTGACCATTGCAAACTTTCCATTGTACATTGCAGTAATCTTGGCACACATTTCAGAAACTACAGCCTAGATTTTCCACTGGCGTTACACACAGAAATGTCTTCAAGGGCTGCCCTGTCAGTTTCTTGGTTTCTACTGCTACCTCTGGCATCTTTTAAAAGAAATTACGCCAGGCATGTAAATCTTCCCAGATATGCGTGGATGCATCACAATGAGATGATAGGATTTGGGCACATGGCCTATTTGTTACTTTAGCAATATGGGTGCAAGGGACTCCAATGCTGGGAAGACAAATTTAAAAACTAAAAAGCCAGAAAGAGAATCTAAATTGCTTTATTAACTTTATTGCAATCTGCCCTTTTTTTCTGTCCATTAAAATTAATGGAACGATAAACGGTGCAGGCCAATGCTTTGCTAACCTATATTTCCTTTGACTTCACATTTGGAGTGCCCAAACAAGGAATCAACCCTCAATTATTTTTTAAACCAAAGCTTAAGTCTTTATTCTCTGTTGGACATGGGTTGGCGTAAGACAGGTCTACCTACAATGCACAAAACTACAATAAATTGCATTGCGGACAATAGGCGTTAATGCTATCACTATCTCATTAGATTATTAGACTGCCAGGCTCTACTGCCAAGTAGAGTACTTGTCTAGAGTTATTAACAGTTTTTTAAAAATCAAAACAAAATAACATGGTATAGTTGGTACCTGGGATGGGAGGCTTGTCCTTTCATGAAAGGCTGAGCAAACTGGTCTATTTTCTCTGGAGTTTGGAAGTGTTATAACCCTCATGAGAATCATGAGAAAACTAATTATTGATCTTCCACAATACGAGCTTCCCTAATAGGGGGCTGGAAACCCACCACCTGGGCACCTGGGGCTCGTCAAACCAGAGGATAAAAGCAGACCCAGGTCAGGGCCTAGTCAGACCTATCCTCCTAGAAGGGTTGTGGTAGTCAACACTGATGCATATATTGTATATATAGGATGTTGATGTAGGTGTTTTACGGTAAGGCCCCTGTACTACAGGTACGGGGGTAGATCCCTGCCTGCTGGTTCCGCCCAGCAGGCGGTGTATAAATATGTGTGCTCCCAGTACAGCAGCCATTTCGTCAGCTGCTTTAGGAGGGCACACGTCTCAGTGTAATAAAGCCTCGATTACATCCTACTCTCATCTTTGTGTAATTGATCGTGCATCAATTTATTACACTGAGTTTTTCTGAAGATGGACCTCCGTATCAAGCCGGATCGCCTGCAGCTGCATCCGCAAGCAGACAACGCCAAAAAGGACTTTGAACATTGGCTAGCCTGTTTTGAAACTTACATCGGGTCTGCGCCAGACGAAATTCCAGAAGCACAGAAGCTCCAGATCCTTTACACGCGGCTGAGCTCCAACGTCTTTCCACTTGTCCAGGACGCGCCAACCTACGCAGAGGCCATGGCGCTACTGAGGGAAAACTACGCTCAGCGGACTAACACACTCTACGCCAGGCACCTCCTCCCCACCCGGCGTCAACTTCCCGGTGAGACGGTGGAAGATTTCTGGCGCGCCCTGCTCCCCCTAGTTAGAGACTGTGACTGTCAGGCCGTTTCGGCCATGGAACACTCAAATTTGCTAATGAGAGACGCATTTGTTACAGGCATAGGGCCTGACTACATCCGCCAGCGCCTCTTAGAGGGGCCACGCTCGACCTTGCGGCGACCAGAAAACTAGCTCTTTCCCTTACGGTCGCATCACGCAACATTCAGGCCTTTGCCCCCGACCGTGCGGCCCACCCACCTTGTGTATCGTGGACTCCGCAGATGGCCACCCCATCGTGGACTCCATCAGCGACCGCCCTCAGCCAATCCCACGCCTGTAGCCGCGCGGCAGCCAACCAACCCCGGGGGGCCCAAATGCTACTTTTGTGGGCAGTCAAAACACCCCCGACAGCGCTGCCTGGCGCAGAGCGCCCTCTGCAAGGCCTGTGGCAAGAAGGGACATTTCGCTGCAGAGTGCCAGGCCCGCTCAATCGCCGCTATTGTCCCGGCACCCCCCACGTGCAGCCAGTGGGTGCCGCCATCTTGCCCTCCTAGTACCATGTGCGGCCAGTGGACGCCGCCATCTTGCCCAACTCGCAACACGTGCGGCCCATGGGCGCCGCCATCTTGTTCCTCCCAGGACCAACAGGAGCCGCCATCTTGCATCCCCCACGACATGTGCGGCCCGTGGGCGCCACCATCTTACCCGACTCAGGACCCATGTCCATCGGGCACCTCATCCGGCCGCTCATCACCTGCAACCGCCAACGACCAGCCGCGTCTCGCCTCGGTCACGATTGACCAGTCTCGACCACACAACCTCGCAACTGCTTCAAGTAAAGTGAAGGTTAACGTGCACGAGATCTCCTGCCTGCTGGACTCCGGGAGCACTGAGCGTTTCATTCACCACAATACGGTAAGGCACTGCTCCCTCGCGGTACACCCCGCTAACCAGAGAATCTCCCTGTGTCATGTGAGAGTACCTTTAAGACATGGATGTTTAAGCAATGTACCTTTAAGAAAACAGTGATGCCAGAGAGCTGGTGGAGCTGGGCTTTAGATCAGCCATTTTGAAGTTTCAGATTGAAAAAAGCAGCTTGTGTGTGTCTGTGTGTTTCCAGAGAGCTGCAGTTTGGAGAAAAAGAGCTTGGCAGTGTCTGTGTTTGCAGTGAGCTGGATCTCTGCCATGAAAGACTATCTCTGGATCATTTGGGTGATTTAAACTCATAATAGTAAAGCCTTTAACCTGATGTGATTCTGTTTAAAGGTGTTAAGTCTCTTGGAAGTTTGAAGGAACATTTTGAGGAATTATTTACTGTTGCAATATTTTCAGAGTTATCGTTGAAGTAAGGGGTATTAAGAGATCCAATGTTTATTTAAGATGTTAAGTTGAGTTCATGGAATAAACAGTGTTTTGTGTTTAAAAACCCACGTGTCCATAATTGTAATCCCACACCTAGGGAACAAGCTGTGTGCTAGGAAAAGCAACAAATACATTAAAGGGGGAGGTTGGTTGAACTCCATGATACATTTTGGGGTTCTGAAAACGCCTCACCCATAACACCTGGTCTCCGGGTCCAACTCCGTGGCGCTCCGAGGGTACTGCATCGCCACTCTCACTGTCCAGGGCGTGGAGTTCAGCGGCTTCCACCTCTACGTCCTCCCCAACCTCTGCGCTCCCTTGATACTCGGCCTGGACTTCCAGTGCAACCTCCAGAGCCTAACCCTGAAATTCGACGGGCCCCTACCACCATTACTGTGTGCAACCTCATGGCCCTTAAGGTCAACCCACCTTCCCTTTTTGCAAACCTAACCCCGGATTGCAAACCCGTCGCCACCAGAAGCAGACGGTACAGCGCCCAGGACAGGACCTTCATCAGGTCTGAAGTCCAGCGGCTGCTTCGGGAAGGTATCATCGAGGCCAGCAACAGCCCCTGGAGAGCTCAAGTGGTAGTGGTCAAAACTGGGGAGAATAACAGGATTGTCGTTGACTACAGTCAGACCATCAATCGTTACATGCAACTCGACGCGTACGCCCTCCCACTCATATCTGATATGGTCAATCAGATTGCACAGTACCGGGTCTTATCGACAGTAGACCTGAAATCTGCCTACCACCAGCTCCCCATCCGCAAGGTGGACCGCCCATACACTGCTTTCGAGGCAGACGGCCGCCGCCTTTTCTACTTTCTTAGGGTTCCCTTCGGCGGAAATGGACCGAATGGTTGACCGGTACGGGCTGCGGGCCACTTTCCCGTACCTGGATAACGTCACCATCTGCGGCCACGACCAGCAAGACCATGACGCCAACCTTGCCAAATTTCTCCACACCGTCACTCTCCTTAACCTCAGGTATGACAAGGAGAAGTGCTTGTTCAGCACGAACCGCTTAGCCATCCTCGGCTATGTGATCCAGAACGGAGTTCTGGGGCCCGACCCCGACCGCATGCGCCCCCTCATGGAACGCCCCCTCCCCCACTGCCCCTCGGCCCTCAGTCGTTGCCTGGGGTTCTTTTCATATTACGCCCAGTGGGTCTTGAGGTGGAGGATCGAGCTCTCCACCTACAATTACGAGATTTTGTATCGCCCCGGTCAGCTCAACGAGCCCCCCGATGCCCTATCCCTAGGTACATGTGCCAGCGCACAAGTGGACCGACTCCGGACCTTGCACGACAACCTCTGTCACCCAGGGTTCACACGTTTTTACCAAGGCCCGCAACCTACCCTACTCCATCAGGGAAGTCAGGGCGATCACCAGAGGCTGCCAGGTCGGCACGGAGTGTAAACCGCACTTCTACCGGCCAGACCGTGCATGCCTGGTGAAGGCCTCCCACTCCTTTGAACGCCTCAGCGTGGACTTCAAAGGACCCCCCCCTCCATCGACCGCAACACATAATTTCTCTGTGGTCGATGAATATTCCCGATTCCCCTTTGCCGTCCCATTCCCCGACATGACGTCTACCACCGTCATCAAAGCCCTCAACACCATCTTCGCTCTGTTCGGCTTCCCCGCCTACGTCCACAGCGACAGGGGATCCTCATTCATGAGCGATGAGCTGTGCCAGTACCTGCTCAACAGGGGCATTGCCTTGAGCAGGACGACCAGTTACAACCCCAGGGGAACGGGCAGGTGGAGAGGGAGAATGGGACGATCTGGAGGGCCGTCCAGCTGGCCCTACGTCCAGATATCTCCCGGCCTCCTGCTGGCATGAGGTCCTCCCCGACTCACTTCACTCCATTCAGTCGCTCCTGTGCACCGCGACTAACGAAACCCCCCATGAACGTCTCTTTGCCTTCCCCAGGAAGTCCACCTCCGGGGTTTCGCTCCCAACATGGCTGGCAGCTCCAGGACCGTTCTGCTCCGTAGACACGTTCCACAAGGCGGACCCATTGGTTGAGAGGGTACAGCTCCATCACGCCAACCCGCAGTACGCCCACGTAGCGTACCCCAACGGCCGCCAAGACACAGTCTCCCTCAGGGACCTGGCACCAGCTGGTTCCACACACACCACCCCACCCCGCCCCGCCACCACCCTCCCCTCCCCCGGCGCACCCCACCGCAGCCCCTGCTCCGGGACAATCCGTCCTCCCCTTGCTCACACCGGGGATGAAGAGGATTTCGACATTCTCCCGGAGTCACCGAAGACCAAGCCGCTGCCGCCAGAGTTGCCACCAGCACTGCGGCGCTCTCAACGACGGATCAAGGCACCAGACCGCCTAAATTTGTAATATTATCTGAACTTTTAAAACACAACTTTCTGTATATAGTTTTTCACCACCCCTGCCGGACTCATTTTTTTTAACAGGGGGTGAATGCGGTAGTCACCACTGATGTATATATTGTATATATAGGATGTTGATATAGGTGCTTTACGGTAAGGCCCCTGTACTACAGGTACGGGGGTAGATCCCTGCCTGCTGGTTCTGCCCAGTAGGCGGAGTATAAATATGTGTGCTCCCAGTACAGCAGCCATTTCGTCAGCTGCTGTAGGAGGCCACACATCTCAGTGTAATAAAGCCTCGATTACATCCTACTCTCGTCTTTGTGTAATTGATCGTGCATCAAGGGAGAGAAGTGACTATGTCAAATTTAACTTGTATATATGTAAATATGATTATGACAATTTCCTTCGGAGTTGTTATAGGAAGAATGAAAGGCGATCTCACTGAAATATGTAAGATTCTGAAGGGGCTTAACAGGATGGATGCTGGTTGTTTTCGCTGGTTGGAGAATCTAAAACACAGGGCCACAGTCTCAGTGTGCAGGGCCGATCGTTGGGACCGAGATGAGGAGAAATAATTCTACTCAAAGAATTGTGGATCTTTGAGATTCTTTGCCCCGGGGGTCATAGATGCTCCGTTGTTGAACACATTTAAGGCTGGAATAGATAGAATTTGATCTCTCAGGGAATCAAGCGATATGGGAAAGGAGAGCTGAAGCCCCAAATTATTCATTTAAAAAACTATTTTTATCCAAGGCTTTTTACATCAGAAAACAAAACATCAACATGAACAGAAACCACAAATCCCCAACCTCCCCTGACACCAGCACCCAAAATCTGTCATGATCATACTGAATGGCAGAGCATGCTGGGCACATTGCTTGTGTGTGCTAATTCATACCAAAACTGTGCAAATCACTATCTGGCTCAATGGTTTATAACAGAAAGACAGAATTCCGAATTCTTCCTCAAGTTCCAGTCCACACAATTCCACGGTTGTTTTAAATTAATTAATTGCTTGTAGAGCTCCTCTACTGAAGGGTCGGTTAACTCAGTTGGCTGGATGGCTGGTTCACGATGAGGAGTGACGCCAACAGGCATGGATTTTATTCCTGTGCTGGCTGGAGTTATCCATGAAGGCCTCACCTTCTCAAACCTGCCCCTTGCCTGAGGTGTAACAACAGTCAGGTTGTGGTGAACCACTGTAATAGGAGATGTAAGGTAGGACCTGCACTACAGGTTCGCCGGTAGCTCCTGCCAGCTGGTTCCGCCCACGGAGAACTGTATAAATATGTATGACCTCCAGTGCCCTGCCATTTCGCCAGCTGCAGCAGGAAGCCACACATCTGACTGTAATAAAGCCACAGTTGTACCAACTTTAGTCTTTGTGCAATTGATTGTGCATCACAGGTTAAATCACCACCAGTCAGCTCTCTCTCTCAAAGGGGAAAGCAGCCTATGGTCCTCAGGGACTGTGACAACTTTCATTTCATACCTAGACTGAGTAATTTGAAGATGTGAGACAATTATTGTAATAGTGATCGCCTAAGGGCAGCACCTCTGCTCATCTCTCTGTGCCTTGTGCTCGTGCTCTTTTTATTAATAATAGTAACAATAATCTTCATTAGTATCACAAGTAGGCTTATATTAACACTGCAGTGAAGTTACTGTGAAAAGCCCCTAGACGCCACACTCCGGCACCTGTTCGGGTACACTGAGGGAGAATTCAGAATGTCCAATTCACCCAAAAGCACATCTTTCGGGACTTGTGGCAGGAAACTGGAGCACCCGGAGGAAACCCACGCGGACACTGGGAGAACGTGCAGACTCCACACTGACAGTGATCCAAGTCGGGAAACGAACCTGGGACCCTGGCAGTTGTGAAGCAACAGTGCTAACCACAATTAACATAATGGTCTCTCATTGCCTTCCTCGTGTACTTAAGGGAAAATCAAGACCCCCTTCTTGAAGCATCCCCTCTAGCCTGCCATTATCCTTTGTGGTTCTAGTTCTTCCGCCATGAGCTCTGAAAATTGGCTTATTCCGACAAACTCATCGTAGCTCTGAGCATAGGAACCTTATCTCGGCCTGAGGTGACTTGCAAAAGGGAAAGGCGAACCATCCCGAGGTACCAAATCACCCTGCTACCTCCCTTGCATTCTAGCCTTTTCACAGCAATGGACAGAGTAGCAGATCATTAGCCTATTGACAGCATTGGATAGAGGAGCAGTGCAGTCTAGCCATTGACAGAAATGGACAGAGTGGCAGGGAACTAGCCCATTAACAGAAATGGACAGAGTAGCAGTGCAGTCTAATCCATTGACAGCAATGAACAGAGGAGCAGTGCACTACTCCATTGACAGCAATGGACACAGTCATATTATGGAAGCCTGGTCCGCCCTCAACAGTGGCTAAGATACTGGACCAGAACCAAAATGTTTTTAAATTTTAAGGTGGTGCGGAACGATTGATTCATCCCAGGAGTGATAACATGCAAAATAGGCCTTGGTTATTTTACAAACAAACTTTATTAAAACAAAAGAACAACATTTTTTTAACTGAAGAGGGAAATTTGGGCATCTTTAGATATTAGAACCAGTTTAAAACCTACAGTTCTATTATTTACTGGGGAAGTGAATATCTTCACTACTGACTATGAGAACTGCTAATTGTAAAGGATATTACAAGGTCTTCGGGCAGAGAAACTGCAGGTGTTGAATCCAAGGTCTGTTCTACAATGCATAACAGGGTACCATTGTGATGGCCTCTGTATGTATGCTGATAACAATAGGGGGAGCTGATTGATGGCTGCACCCCAGATATCGGACCACTGATATCACTAATGCAAGATGTGCCTTTGTAATGATTGGATAGTTTTAATTAAGCATGTGGACTTTTAATGTGATTAGTTAATTATTTCCATATATTATGCATGATCAAACCGTAATTGATAGTCATGATTGGACATAAATAGTAACAAATGATTGCATTGTGCTAATTTCTTGTAATCGAATCTTGAAGTATAACTGTCTGTACTATCATTAAATCTGGGTGTCTTTGGTGTCCCACTTGGAATGCCAGGTGCCCTTGTTATAGCTTGGATAAACTGGATCCTGTAGTCCAAGAGTTTTCATCTGGTTTCTCATGTGTGAGATCCAATAGTGGTATTTTTCTCCGCAACAGTTTGGTAGCAGAGAATGGTTGCCCTGGCTGTGTGTAGGGACAGGATGCCAGTTTAGTGAGTATTATCTTTGATTATACTCCTGACTGGGTGCTGTCATGTAACTTAGCCAATTGACAGCAGATCCAAACTCAGAGTAAACCAGACCAGATTAAGGGAGTATGATTAAGGAACTGATTCCTTCCAGAGAGCTAACACTGTGAATGTTATAACAAAAGAGAGAGATGCTTATCGCTCTTGAGCGACCCCAAGGGAGCAACATACTGCTCCTTTCAAGAACGGTGGGGGAAGTGAGACACCATGCCTAGAGAAATGAGAGGGACATCAAGGGAGTGATGTACTGCTCCTCTCTAGAGCAGTGGGGGGAGTGAGACGCTCTGCCTGGAGAAACGAGAGACAAGGCGGGCGCCCCAAATTCACACAAGGTTTCATTTCGATAACCTTTACATCTTTCTATCACTGCTAGATACTGCTGGTCTCTTGGCCGGGAGTAGTGAGATGAGGAAGATATGTCAGAGGCAGGGAAAGCAAAGTCCGGAAAAGCAGAACTAGAGCTCATTGAAGAATGGGGAGGGGAAGGCACAATGTCCCTTTTCCTTGCCCCAAAGCACCCTAATTGATACATTGATCATTGCTTTAAAACAGGGTGAATTTAACAGACATTCTACTGTGAAAAAAGGGGCTACAAAGCTCAAATAAGCATTTTCAGGAATATTTGGGTATGACAGTTCCTCCAGCTGGCTGATTCCTCCCAGACAGCTAACACTGTGAATGTTATAACAAAATTGATAAAATAAAGAATTAATTAAGTTGTAAACAAAATACAGGCTTGTGTTAAACAATTCTTAAATTCAGTTCTGCGTCAAGGTCAGATAGCTTGCAGTTTGCCAGTATTCCAATTTGAACCTTCAAACATTTGAAAGAAAACTGTTGAAATTTCTTTCAAGCTTGATTAAGTGATGAAATTGAAATGGGTTTAAAGATGAAATAAGGATAAAAAATGTTTGTGAAAAGTTAACTATTTCAGCAGGCAACTCATTTCTTTCTAAATTGCCCAGAAATGTGTGTGACTTTGAATATATATGTGTCTAAATTACTAGATGTAAGTTTTAATTGTGGATTTATGGGAACGGAACGACACCAGTTAGAAGTGGAAATTTTAAGCATACACTAGAGGAATTTGGAACAAATGTGAGAATTTTATTGTACTATCACATCACCCCCCTTAGAGAACAAAGGGTTTGTAGGTCGCAATGTGTTTCAGAGATATGGGCCGGGATTCTTCGAAATCCCAGCCATGTGTTGACACCGGGGTAAACACCGGAGTGGTGTACGCCAGCGTCAAAGGGCCTCCTGGCCCTGTGATTCAGCGGTCCTAGGGGGACAGCATGCCGCCGGAGTGCTGCGCATTGTTCCGGCGCCGATAAGCAGCCCTGTACTGCCAGCACGGGTCCGCACATGCACGCAACGGCCATCTATGCGCTGCCACATGCGTGTGGTGGCCATCTCCGCTCTGGCGCATGCGTGTGGTGGCCGTCTCCGCGCCGCGAAATGTGGCGGAGCCCTACAGCGAGCCCATGCGGAAGGAGGTAGGCCTCCTCCAGATCGCGGGCCTGGACGCTGTGGAGGGCCCCTCCAGAGTCTGATCCCCCCACTCCTCCCCACCAGGACGGCCACCGCGGCCGCGGGTCTCAGCTCCCACCGGGTGGTACCAGGTTGGAACCACACCGGCGGGACTCGGCGGATCTCAGCGGGAATTCGGCCAGTCGACCGCGGAGAATCGCCACGGGTGCCTCTTCCAGCGGCGAGAGCGAATAGCACCGATTCTTCGGTCGCCGGAGAATCGCGTCCCGGCGTCGGAGTGACGTGGTGGGAATTTCCCGCGTCACCGGTGATTCTCCGACCCGGCGCGAGCTCGGAGAATCCCGGCCAAGAGATATAAATTTAACAAAGAATAGGTGGTGCCTATGAAATCAGTTGTTGGAAATTTGCTTAAATGAAACAAAAAGAACAATGAAATAAATAATTTTTATTTATAACGAAGAAGACTGGGATATCTTGTTTATTATTTTAACCAAGAGGATGTGAGCTTGATGTGCTCTGCCTCTTTAATAATCTGTAGCTGTGAGAGAAGGCTGATGTTTAACTGTTTGAAATTTACGAGCGGTGAGAATCTGTGTGCTTCATTTGTTTTAAAAGGATGTTCGTATATTTGTGTTAGCAGATTTAATGTTTCCTGTCTGATATGGTGATTTTGAAATCATAGCTTAAGTGATTTAATTCAAAAAGCTCACAAAGCGAGATGTAGTTAACCAATTTTTAAAATTAAGTTCTCAACCTGGAGTTATGCCTTCTGGCAAAATGATTCCAGGATATATTTTGATAAACATTGGGAATTTCAAACTGGATAAAAATTCACCTATGTAAGAATGGGATCATTTTAATTCAATAGGGTTGATTGGAATTTTGAATGTTTGAAATGGTCAATCCTGTGTTGGATTGATCTTGCGCTAAAACTTCTTGTCAGGTTCAAAAAGGTTTTTTTCTGACACAACTGGCACAACGAAAAACAAAAGAAATTCAAGATTGAAATCCAAGGGTGTAAAGTGTGTATTATTAAATAAATGGGGTCCCTGATTGCGTCTCTGGTTCGGTCGAAACAAAGAGGGATGGTGACGGAATGACGTTCAGTAGAAAACTTTTACTCCACCCCTTCGCAAACTTGCAAAGAATTAACCCTTGCCTACCTGTTGCCGACGGTGCTGAGGACCCGGGTTCGATCCCGGCTCTGGGTTACTGTCCGTGTGGAGTTTGCACATTCTCCCTGTGTCTGCGTGGGTTTCGCCCCCACAACCCAAAGATGTGCAGGTTAGGAGGATTGGCCATGCTAAATTGCCCCTTAACTGGAAAAAAATAATTGGGTCCTCTAAAGTTATTTAAAAAAAGAATCAACCCTTGCCTGTTAACAGCTAAAGATGTATTTATATTTTCCAGGAAATGGGAAAGACAAAATTTTAAGTTTAAATTGTCAGATATGTTCAGATTAATTAACCCATTTTCCCCCAAGCAGAATGGATCTTTTATGTTTACTTTACAGGAAACTGTAAGTGGAACAAGACTTGCAGTCGCTTCAAAAATTTTAGAATTTATTTGTAGACTTTCAATAGTGCAGCAATGGTCTGCCCAATTTAAATTCTAGTGAAAGGGGGGCAGTTATCTACTGAGAAGTTACAACAGACAGAATAGTTGTAGGAGTGCGAGGTCACATTCACCAGTCTTGCACAAATCCGAGCAATACCGTGGACCGGCACCAAAACGATAGGCCCCCACCCGAGATCGCGCGGATCGGTGGCCCCGAGATCGATAGCCTGGCCACCTGTGAGGCCCCCCATGGTGAAGGATCCCCCCGCTCCCACCAGGGCAACCACGGACTTAGTCCGCAGCCGCCATGCCGAGTTCCCGACGTGTGGGACCATGAGAGAACCACGGGAACTCAGCCAGTTACACTTGGAGAATTGCCGCGGGGGTCTCTGTCAATGGCCCCCTATCTGCGCCACGTAGAAGGCACGCACACGATTTGCCGCGATTCTCCGGAGACCGGAGAATCGCAGGAGCGGCGTCACGCCGGATTTTGGCGTAGACACCCATTCTCCACCCCCGCTCCGATTGCAATTTCGGCGCCGAGGCTCAGAGAATTCCGCCCATGAAATCCATATAGAACACCTCTTAGTACAGACCCTGGACATGAGAAGATTGAAAATGATCTCAGACTCTGCAAGAGTTCAAGTGGAGTGTCTATTGCTTCAATGGGTGGACTACAGTAGTTAAGGACGAGAGACACATAGGATATATGAACATTGAGGAAAGGAATATGTACATGATGTGCAGATGGGAGTTGAGGATGTGAATAGGATAGGAAAAGAGCCATTGATGGAAGCTATTCTTAAAAATACATTTAAAGTACCCAATTAATTTTTCCAATTAAGGGGCAATTTAGCGTGGCCAATCTACCTAACCTGCACATCTTTGGGTTGTGGGGGTGAAACCTACGAGGAGAATGGGCAAACTCCACACGGACAGTGTCCTGGGGCCAAGATCGAACCTGGGTCCTCAGCGCCATAGGCAGCTATGCTAACCTGCGCGCCACCGTGCCACGTAGTGGAGGCTATTGTGACCCTGTTTGTTGACAGGTTACGATAGAGTGAATGAAGAGCCAAGAACAGGAAGGGCAATAGTTGAACAAGGTAGGATGAAATTAAAAGTGGAATCTATTTGATGGGTAATAAGAACAATGATGGAAACAAAAAAACTGACATTTAATGGGATACCAAGAAGACAATTAAAAAAGCATACACAGTTTAGGTGGTTTCCATGGATGTAAGGACAAAACATATTTTTAGGAAGAGATGGAATAGACGTTAATGGAAATCTGAAAGCCAATAATACTGTTGTTTGAATTTGGGACAATTCTCAGATATGAAAAAACAATGTAATTTTGCAAGTTACCTTAGGCAAAATATGTTACAGCCTGGAATTCTTGTCTATGTTTTCATTTAAGCGAACAAAGTTTGATTCTCTGGCCACCACCCAAGGCATCTGGACCATACATAGAGAGATAAGCAGCAACTTTGAGATATTTTGATAAGATCACAAGAAGTTCAAGAATATGTGACATGACATTTGGGGCACTTCCATGTGTGCAGCTGAGTTACATGTGAAGTAACTAATCACTTCACATGTGTGCAGCTGAGTTACGTGTGAAGTAACTAATAGGCAGGACATCAGTTCAAAATAGACACTTTCAAGGGTTTGAAATTCCTTTCCATTATGCATTGAAGAGCAGATTCCATGCATGCATGCTACTTGACAAACAGCATGGCATGAAATGGTTAATGGGGCCAATAGAGTGAAACAACACCTTTCAATTATCAAGGCACTGACACATACTTCATAGAGAAATTGGCTTTAAAACAAGTGAGATAGAGTTAAGCACACCATTATCTGTGAAGAAAGAGTACCATTCACATGAAATGGTAAATGATTTGGATAGGAACAATTAAGGGCCTGGTAGCAAATAAACCTGGTGAAAAGTATCCACAAGATGGATACAGGTGATTAGAGAGCTGGAGAATATTTTAGGTCCATGCATGATGTAATTTTGAGTGATATTGAGTGAGGTGATCTGCAAGTGGGGAGAGAGAAAGGGGTCAACTCAAAGTATGTCAACTCAATGAGATATGGGGTGAAAGAGAAGATCTCACCCTGTGAAAACTTTATTATATGTAACTCACAAGTATAAATGACGTTAAATCCACATAGGCAGCAAATAATTAAATTAATAACATACCAATCGGTCAAATTTTGTTTGTTTTAAATGATTTGTGAGTTACAATGACATGGGCAAAGTAGGTCTAGTCCCCACGCTTACAGGAGGAAACACAATAAGACTCACAGCAGTGGAGTTAAGTGGGGCATCAAATAGCCTGGCAATCTCATCCTCAAGGTAGAGATGTTAAATTCTTTATTTTAGTTTAGTTAACACATATCTAAGTATGTCAACTCAATATGATCTTACACTGAATTATGGGACACAAATTCATTCCATGATTTGTTCATTCCAAAATTGACAAGGGAGGAAAAAAACCACATGACCTTAAGGCAGTGATGCGAGATGCCACGATGGGTTCAAGATATCAATCATGGAGACATCAAAATATTCATTTATCTCAAGTAACAGAAACAAACTTTAATGAAGGGGATGGCCCCACAAGTAATTGACACCTCAGAAGGCCAATCAAATGGATCCCTGAGCTTGTTTGATTTAGCAGACCAAGGGAAATGATATCAATAAATGACCAACACTCTCGAGAAATAAATTGGAAATCAATCATCCCCACCTAGGCTAATAAAACAATTGGTCTGTAGGTTGTGGCTCTCAATAATATACAGCAGCTTTCATGGGCCAAGTTGCATACTGAAGGCTTGTTTTTAATGCCTGCCGTTCAAAAAGAAATAACAATTGTCCCATTTGGGTAAAACTAAGGGTAAAACAGGAGGGACTGAAGAGGGAAATTTGGACATCTTTAGACATTAGAACCAGTTTAAAACATAGAGTTCCATTATTTCCTGGGAAGTAAAATCTTCAGTTCTGACTGTGGCAACTGCTAATTTTAACGGATATCACAAGGATATATTCTGTCTCTGAGAGTCCAGCTCAGGCAGATAAACTACAGGTGTTAGCATCCAAGGTCTAGTCTACAATGGGTAACAGGGTACCATTGTGATGGCTCCAATATGTATGTTAATTGCAGTGGGGGGAGAGGGGAGTTGATTGACAGCTGCATCCCAGATATCGGACCACCGATATCACTAATTCCAATCACAACATATGTGCCTTTGTAATGATTGATAGTTTAATTAAGCATGCAGACTTTTAATGTGATTGTTAATTATTTTCATATACTATGCAGGATGTAACTATAATCAATAGTCATGATTGGACATAGATAACTAGTAACAATTGATTGGTATATGCACATTTCTTGTAATCTAATCGCAAAGAATATCTGACTGTACTATCATTAAATCTGGGCTTCTCGGCTGTCCCACTTGGAATGCCAGAAGCCCTCGCTATAGCCTGAATAAACGGGATCCTTTATTCCAAGAGACTTCATCTGGTTTCTCACAAATGGGTGAGTGAAGTACATTAAGGTCAAAAAGCTGTACTTTTCTGTGCAACAAAACGTTTAAACCTCAACCCTAACAATAACAGATTAGTTAACTTTAACACGAGTTCCCATTGAACAGCACTTCAAATGAACATACAGCTCTCGCTCCACTTGCACAGAGAGAGAGAGTTGATACTTGCATTTAAGAAGCAATTTTCCGTGTTAGTGAAGTTCCTTCAGCACTCTTTTCGAAACCCTGTTTCTGGGATACGTTTCCATTACCTGTTTTGGTGGCTTTTCAAATCCATCTCCTCACCTGTCCAAAAAGGGGATTCTTTCACTCTCTCCCTCACTCTCTGAACTCAGCCTAGCCCATCAAACAAAGGTTCTCTCCTGGGGTGTCCAGATTTTAACCCATCATCGTTATGTTGGCTTTTTGATTTCCCACTCCCAGTTATATAAAAGAACAGATCCATGCTATTGAGATGCAACTAACCCCACCAATTATGGGGAAAAAAGACCATCAGAATGTGAAATGGATGGTCAAACAAGAGTGTCCCGAAGGACAATGGGTCTTGCGAGAATTGCCCTAGCTGAACACAGGCATCTTGAAAATTCCCACGAATGAGTTTAAGTCTGAAACAGACAATGTAACTCAGGCCAGGTGTCGGCGTATCCCTCTCACGCTGTGCTAACAGTTTTCCCCTCAGTCTGTTTAACTTATACATTGCGTACTACATCTCCGATCCCATTTCTGGACCCAAGTTCCTAATATCTTCCTTTTGTTACAGCAGCAGAGAACTAGCTCAATGACAGCAATGGACAGAATAGCAGTGCTGTGTAAGCCATTGATAGCAATGGATAGAGTTGCAGTGCAGTCCAGACCATTGACAGCAATGGACAGAGTTGCAGTGCAGTCTAGTCCACTGACAGCAATGGACAGAGTACTCGTGCACTGGCCCATTAACAGCAATGGACAGACTTACAGTGCATTAGAAGCATAGAATCAACAGTGCAGAATGAGGCTATTTGACCCATCAAGTCTGCACCAGCCCTTGGAAAGAGAACCCGACTCAAGCACACACCTCCACCCTATCCCAGTAAACCAGTAACTCCACCTAACCTTTGAGGACACTAAGGGCAATTTAGCATGACTAATCCAACTAACCTGCACATCTTTGGACTGCGGAGGAAACCAGAGCACACGGAGGAAACCCACGTTGTACGGGGAGAATATGCAGACTCTGCACAGAGACCCAAGCCGGGAATCGAACCTTAGACCCTGGAGCTGTGAAGCAACAGTGCTAACCATTGTGCAACCGTGCTGTCCATTGACAGCAATGGACAGACTAGCAGTGCAGTCTAACCCATTGACAGCAACGGACAGAGTAGCAGAGAACTAGCTCAATGACAGCAATGGAGAGAGTAGCAGAGAACTAGCTCAATGACAGCAATGGACAGAGTCGCAGAGAACTAGCTCAATGACAGCAATGGACAGAGTAGCAGAGAATTAGCTCAATGACAGTAATGGACAGAGTTGCAGTGCAGTTTAGACCATTGACAGCAACGGACAGAGTAGCAGAGAACTAGCGCAATGACAGCAATGGACAGAGTAGCAGAGAACTAGCTCAATGACAGTAATGGACAGAGTTGCAGTGCAGTTTAGACGGTTGACAGCAACGGACAGAGTAGCAGAGAACTAGCTCAATGACAGTAATGGACAGAATAGCAGAGAACTAGCTGAATGACAGTAATAGACAGAGTTGCAGTGCAGTTTAGACCATTGACAGCAATGGACAGAGTAGCAGAGAACTAGCTCAATGACAGCAATGGACAGAGTAGCAGAGAACTAACTCAATGACAGCAATCGACAGAGCAGCAGAGAACTAGCTGAATGACAGTAATGGACAGAGTTGCAGTGCAGTTTAGACCATTGACAGCAATGGACAGAGTAGCAGAGAACTAGCTCAATGACAGCAATGGACAGAGTAGCAGAGAACTAGCTCAATGACAGCAATGGGCAGAGCAGCAGAGAACTAGCTGAATGACAGTAATGGACAGAGTAGCAGAGAACTAGCTCAATGACAGCAATGGATAGAGTAGCAGAGAACTAGCTCAATGACTGCAATGGACAGAATAGGAGAGAACTAGCTCAATGACAGTAATGGACAAAGTAGCAGAGAACTAGCTCAATGACAGCAATGGACAGAGCAGCAGAGAACTAGCTGAATGACAGTAATGGTCAGAGTTGCAGTGCAGTTTAGACCATTGACAGCAATGGACAGAGTAGCAGAGAACTAGCTCAATGACAGCAATGGACAGAGTAGCAGAGAACTAGCTGAATGACAGTAATGGACAGAGTAGCAGGGAACAAGCTCAATGATAGCAATTGACAGAATAGCAGAGAACTAGCTCAATGACAGTAATGGACAAAGTAGCAGAGAACTAGCTCAATGACAGTAATGGACAGAGGAGCAGAGAACTAGCTCAATGACAGCAATGGACAGAGCAGCAGAGAACTAGCTCAATGACAGTAATGGACAGAGTTGCAGTGCAGTTTAGACCATTGACAGCAACGGACAGAGTAGCAGAGAACTAGCTCAATGACAGCAATGGACAGAGTAGCAGAGAACTAGCTCAATGACAGCAATGGACAGAGTAGCTGAGAACTAGCTCAATGACAGCAATGGACAGAGTAGCAGAGAACTAGCTCAAAGACAGCAATGGGCAGAGCAGCAGAGAACTAGCTCAATGACAGCAATGGAAAGAGTAGTAGAGAACTAGCTCAATGACAGTATTGGACAGAGTTGCAGTGCAGTTTAGACCATTGACAGCAACGGACAGAGTGGCAGAGAACTAGCTCAATGACAGCAATGGACAGAGTAGCAGAGAACTAGCTCAATGACAGCAATGGACAGAGTAGCTGAGAACTAGCTCAATGACAGCAATGGACAGAGTAGCAGAGAATTAGCTCAAAGACAGCAATGGGCAGAGCAGCAGAGAACTAGCTCAATGACAGCAATGGAAAGAGTAGTAGAGAACTAGCTCAATGACAGTATTGGACAGAGTTGCAGTGCAGTTTAGACCATTGACAGCAACGGACAGAGTAGCAGAGAACTAGCTCAATGACAGCAATGGACAGATTAGCAGAGAACTAGCTCAATGACAGCAATGGACAGTAGCAGAGAACTAGCTCAATGACAGCAATGGACAGAGTTGCAAAGAACGAGCTCAGTGACAGTAATGGATAGAGCAGCAGAGAACTAGCTCAATGACAGCAATGGGCAGAGCAGCAGAGAACTAGCTCAATGACAGCAATGGAAAGAGTAGTAGAGAACTAGCTCAATGACAGTAATGGACAGAGTTGCAGTGCCGTTTAGACCATTGACAGCAACTGACAGAGTAGCAGAGAACTAGCTCAATGACAGCAATGGACAGTAGCAGAGAACTAGCTCAATGACAGCAATGGACAGAGTTGCAAAGAACGAGCTCAGTGACAGTAATGGACAGAGTAGCAGAGAACTAGCTCAATGACAGCAATGGACAGAGTAGCAGAGAACTAGCTCAATGACAGCAATGGACAGAGTAACAGGGAACTAGCTCAATGACAGCAATGGACAGTAGCAGAGAACTAGCTCAACGACAGCAATGGACAGTAGCGGAGAACTAGCTCAATGACAGCAATGGACAGAGTCGCAAAGAACTAACTCAATGACAGTAATGGACAGAGTAGCAGGGAACTAGCTCAATGACAGTAATGGACAGAGAAGTAGCTCAATGACAGTAATGGAGAGTAGCAGAGAACTAGCTCAATGACAGCAATGGACAGAGTAGCAGAGAATTAGCTCAATGACAGTAATGGACAGAGTTGCAGTGCAGTTTAGACCATTGACAGCAATGGTCAGAGTAGCTGAGAACTAGCTCAATGACAGCAATGGACAGAGTCGCAAAGAACTAGCTCAGTGGCAGTAATGGACAGAATAGCAGAGAACTAGCTAATTGACAGTAATGGACAAAGTAGCAGAGAACTAGCTCAATGACAGCAATGGACAGAGCAGCAGAGAACTAGCTGAATGACAGTAATGGTCAGAGTTGCAGTGCAGTTTAGACCATTGACAGCAATGGACAGAGTAGCAGAGAACTAGCTCAATGACAGCAATGGACAGAGTAGCAGAGAACTAGCTGAATGACAGTAATGGACAGAGTAGCAGGGAACAAGCTCAATGATAGCAATTGACAGAATAGCTGAGAACTAGCTCAATGACAGTAATGGACAAAGTAGCAGAGAACTAGCTCAATGACAGTAATGGACAGAGGAGCAGAGAACTAGCTCAATGACAGCAATGGACAGAGCAGCAGAGAACTAGCTCAATGACAGTAATGGACAGAGTTGCAGTGCAGTTTAGACCATTGACAGCAACGGACAGAGTAGCAGAGAACTAGCTCAATGACAGCAATGGACAGAGTAGCAGAGAACTAGCTCAATGACAGCAATGGACAGAGTAGCTGAGAACTAGCTCAATGACAGCAATGGACAGAGTAGCAGAGAACTAGCTCAATGACAGCAATGGACAGAGTAGCAGAGAATTAGCTCAAAGACAGCAATGGGCAGAGCAGCAGAGAACTAGCTCAATGACAGCAATGGACAGAGTTGCAAAGAACGAGCTCAGTGACAGTAATGGACAGAGTAGCAGAGAACTAGCTCAATAACAGCAATGGACAGAGTAGCAGAGAACTAGCTCAATGACAGCAATGGACAGAGTAGCAGAGAACTACCTCAATGACTGCAATGGACAGAGTAGCAGAGAACTAGCTCAATGACTGCAATGGACAGTGTAGCAGAGAACTAGCTCAGTGACAGTAATGGACAGAGAAGCAGAGAACTAGCTCAATGACAGCAATGGACAGAGTAGCAGAGAACTAGCTCAGTGACAGTAATGGACAGAATAGCAGAGAACTAGCTCAATGACAGTAATGTACAGAGTAACAGAGAACTAGCTCAATGACAGCAATGGACAGAGTAACAGGGAACTAGCTCAATGACAGCAATGGACAGTAGCAGAGAACTAGCTCAATGACAGCAATGGACAGTAGCGGAGAACTAGCTCAATGACAGCAATGGACAGAGTCGCAAAGAACTAACTCAATGACAGTAATGGACAGAGTAGCAGGGAACTAGCTCAATGACAGTAATGGACAGAGTAGCAGAGAACTAGCTCAATGATGGCAATGGACAGAGTCGCAAAAAACTAGCTCAGTGACAGTAATGGACAGAGTAGCAGAGAACTAGCTCAATGACAGCAATGGACAGTAGCAGAGAACTAGCTCAATGACAGTAATGGACAGAGAAGTAGCTCAATGACAGTAATGGAGAGTAGCAGAGAACTAGCTCAATGACAGCAATGGACAGAGTAGCAGAGAATTAGCTCAATGACAGTAATGGACAGAGTTGCAGTGCAGTTTAGACCATTGACAGCAATGGTCAGAGTAGCTGAGAACTAGCTCAATGACAGCAATGGACAGAGTCGCAAAGAACTAGCTCAGTGGCAGTAATGGACAGAATAGCAGAGAACTAGCTAATTGACAGTAATGGACAAAGTAGCAGAGAACTAGCTCAATGACAGCAATGGACAGAGCAGCAGAGAACTAGCTGAATGACAGTAATGGTCAGAGTTGCAGTGCAGTTTAGACCATTGACAGCAATGGACAGAGTAGCAGAGAACTAGCTCAATGACAGCAATGGACAGAGTAGCAGAGAACGAGCTGAATGACAGTAATGGACAGAGTAGCAGGGAACAAGCTCAATGATAGCAATTGACAGAATAGCAGAGAACTAGCTAATTGACAGTAATGGACAAAGTAGCAGAGAACTAGCTCAATGACAGCAATGGACAGAGCAGCAGAGAACTAGCTGATGACAGTAATGGTCAGAGTTGCAGTGCAGTTTAGACCATTGACAGCAATGGACAGAGTAGCAGAGAACTAGCTCAATGACAGCAATGGACTGAGTAGCAGAGAACGAGCTGAATGACAGTAATGGACAGAGTAGCAGGGAACAAGCTCAATGATAGCAATTGACAGAATAGCAGAGAACTAGCTCAATGACAGTAATGGACAAAGTAGCAGAGAACTAGCTCAATGACAGTAATGGACAGAGGAGCAGAGAACTAGCTCAATGACAGCAATGGACAGAGCAGCAGAGAACTAGCTCAATGACAGTAATGGACAGAGTTGCAGTGCAGTTTAGACCATTGACAGCAACGGACAGAGTAGCAGAGAACTAGCTCAATGACAGCAATGGACAGAGTAGCAGAGAACTAGCTCAATGACAGCAATGGACAGAGTAGCTGAGAACTAGCTCAAATGACAGCAATGGACAGAGTAGCAGAGATCTAGCTCAATGACAGCAATGGACAGAGTAGCAGAGAATTAGCTCAAAGACAGCAATGGGCAGAGCAGCAGAGAACTAGCTCAATGACAGCAATGGAAAGAGTAGTAGAGAACTAGCTCAATGACAGTATTGGACAGAGTTGCAGTGCAGTTTAGACCATTGACAGCAACGGACAGAGTAGCAGATAACTAGCTCAATGACAGCAATGGACAGATTAGCAGAGAACTAGCTCAATGACAGCAATGGACAGAGTTGCAAAGAACGAGCTCAGTGACAGTAATGGATAGAGTAGCAGAGAACTAGCTCAATGACAGCAATGGACAGAGTAGCAGAGAACTAGCTCAATGACAGCAATGGGCAGAGCAGCAGAGAACTAGCTCAATGACAGCAATGGAAAGAGTAGTAGAGAACTAGCTCAATGACAGTAATGGACAGAGTTGCAGTGCCGTTTAGACCATTGACAGCAACTGACAGAGTAGCAGAGAACTAGCTCAATGACAGTAATGGACAGAGTAGCAGAGAACTAGCTCAATGACAGCAATGGACAAAGTAGCAGAGAACTAGCTCAATGACTGCAATGGACAGAATACCAGAGAACTAGCTCAATGACAGTAATGGACAAAGTAGCAGAGAACTAGCTCAATGACAGCAATGGACAGAGTATCAGAGAACTAGCTCAATGACAGCAATGTACAGTAGCAGAGAACTAGCTCAATGACAGTAATGGACAGAGTAGCAGAGAACTAGCTCAATGACAGCAATCGACAGAGTAGCAGAGAACTAGCTGAATGACAGTAATGGACAGAGTTGCAGTGCAGTTTAGACCATTGACAGCAATGGACCGAGTAGCAGAGAACTAGCTCAATGACAGCAATGGACAGAGTAGCAGAGAACTAGCTGAATGACAGTAATGGACAGAGTAGCAGGGGACAAGCTCAATCATAGCAATTGACAGAGTAGCAGAGAACTAGCTCAATGACTGCAATGGACAGAATAGCAGAGAACTAGCTCAATGACAGTAATGGACAAAGTAGCAGAGAACTAGCTCAATGACAGTAATGGACAGAGGAGCAGAGAACTAGCTCAATGACAGCAATGGACAGAGCAGCAGAGAACTAGCTCAATGACAGTAATGGACAGAGTTGCAGTGCAGTTTAGACCATTGACAGCAACGGACAGAGTAGCAGAGAACTAACTCAATGACAGCAATGGACAGAGTAGCAGAGAACTAGCTCAATGACAGCAATGGACAGATTAGCTGAGAACTAGCTCAATGACAGCAATGGACAGAGCAGCAAAGAACTAGCTCAAAGACAGCAATGGACAGAGTAGCAGAGAACTAGCTCAATGACAGCAATGGACAGAGTAGCAGAGAACTAGCTCAATGACAGCAATGGACAGAGTAGCAGAGAACTAGCTCAATGACAGCAATGGGCAGAGCAGCAGAGAACTAGCTCAATGACAGCAATGGAAAGAGTAGTAGAGAACTAGCTCAATGACAGTATTGGACAGAGTTGCAGTGCAGTTTAGACCATTGACAGCAACGGACAGAGTAGCAGAGAACTAGCTCAATGACAGCAATGGATAGATTAGCAGAAACCTAGCTCAATGACAGCAATGGACAGTAGCAGAGAACTAGCTCAATGACAGCAATGGACAGAGTTGCAAAGAACGAGCTCAGTGACAGTAATGGACAGAGTAGCAGAGAACTAGCTCAATGACAGCAATGGACAGAGTAGCAGAGAACTAGCTCAATGACAGCAATGGGCAGAGCAGCAGAGAACTAGCTCAATGACAGCAATGGAAAGAGTAGTAGAGAACTAGCTAAATGACAGTAATGGACAGAGTTGCAGTGCAGTTTAGACCATTGACAGCAACGGACAGAGTAGCAGAGAACTAGCTGAATGACAGCAATGGACAGTAGCAGAGAACTAGCTCAATGACAGCAATGGACAGAGTTGCAAAGAACAAGCTCAGTGACAGTAATGGACAGAGTAGCAGAGAACTAGCTCAATGACAGCAATGGACAGAGTTCCAGAGAACTAGCTCAATGACAGCAATGGATTGAGTAGCAGAGAACTAGCTCAATGACTGCAATGGACAGAGTAGCAGAGAACTAGCTCAATGACAGCAATGGTCAGTGTAGCAGAGAACTAGCTCAGTGACAGTAATGGACAGAGAAGCAGAGAACTAGCTCAATGACAGCAATGGACAGAGTAGCAGAGAACTAGCACAGTGACAGTAATGGACAGAATAGCAGAGAACTAGCTCAATGACAGTAATGGACAGAGTAACAGAGAACTAGCTCAATGACAGCAATGGACAGAGTAACAGGGAACTAGCTCAATGACAGCAATGGACAGTAGCAGAGAACTAGCTCAATGACAGCAATGGACAGTAGCAGAGAACTAGCTCAATGACAGCAATGGACAGAGTCGCAAAGAACTAACTCAACGGCAGTAATGGACAGAGTAGCAGAGAACTAGCTCAATGACAGTAATGGACAGAGTAGCAGAGAACTAGCTCAATGACGGCAAAGGACAGAGTCGCAAAAAACTAGCTCAGTGACAGTAATGGACAGAGTAGCAGAGAACTAGCTCAATGACAGCAATGGACAGTAGCAGAGAACTAGCTCAATGACAGTAATGGACAGAGAAGTAGCTCAATGACAGTAATGGAGAGTAGCAGAGAACTAGCTCAATTACAGCAATGGACAGAGTAGCAGAGAAGTAGCTCAATGACAGTAATGGACAGAGTTGCAGTGCAGTTTAGACCATTGACAGCAATGGACAGAGTAGCAGAGAACTAGCTCAATGACAGTAATGGACAGAGTCGCAAAGAACTAGCTCAGTGGCAGTAATGGACAGAATAGCAGAGAACTAGCTCATTGACAGCAATGGACAGAGTAATAGAGAACTAGCTCAACGACAGCAATGGACAGTAGCGGAGAAGTAGCTCAATGACAGCAATGGAGAGTAGCAGAGAACTAGCTCAATGACAGTAATGGACAGAGTAGCAGAGAACTAGCTCAATGACAGCAATGGACAGAGTAGCAGAGAACTAGCTCAATGACAGTAATGGACAGAGTTGCAGTGCAGTTTAGACCATTGAGAGCAATGGACAGAGTCGCAAAGAACTAGCTCAATGACAGCAATGGACAGTAGCAGAGAACTAGCTCAATGACCGCAATGGACAGAGTCGCAAAGAACTAGCTCAATGACAGTAATGGACAGAGTAGCAGAGAACTAGCTCAATGACAGTAATGGACAGAGTAGCAGAGAACTAGCTCAATGAATGCAATGGACAGTAGCAGAGAACTAGCTCAATTAGAGTAATGAACAGAGTAGCAGAGAACTAGCTCAATGACAGTAATGGAGAGTAGCAGAGAACTAGCTCAATGAAAGCAATGGACAGAGTAGCAGAGAAGTAGCTCAATGACAGTAATGGACAGAGTTGCAGTGCGCATTAGACCTTTGACAGCAATGGACAGAGTAGCAGAGAACTAGCTCAATGACAGCAATAGACAGAGTCGCAAGGAACTAGCTCAGTGACAGCAATGGACAGAAAAGCAGAGAACTAGCTCATTGACAGCAATGGACAGAGTAACAGAGAACTAGCTCAATGACAGCAATGGACAGAGTAGCAGAGAACTAGCTCAATGACAGCAATGGACAGAGTAGCAGAGAAGTAGCTGAATGACATCAACGAACAGAGTAGCAGAGATCTAGCTCAATGACAGTAATGGACAGATTAGCAGAGAACTAGCTCAATGACAGCAATGGACAGAGCAGCAGAGAAAAAGCTCAATGACAGTAATATACAGAGTTGCAGTGCAGTTTAGACCATTGACAGCAATGGACAGAGTCGCAAAGAATTAGCTCAATGACAGCAATGGACAGTAGCAGAGAACTAGCTCAATGACAACAATGGACAGAGTCGCAAAGAACTAGCTCAATGACAGTAATGGACTGAGTAGCAGAGAACTAGCTCAATGACAGTAATGGACGGAGTAGCAGAGAACTAGCTCAATGACGGCAATGGACAGAGACGCAAAGAACTAGCTCAGTGACAGTAATGGACAGAGTAGCAGAGAACTAGCTCAATGACAGCAATGGACAGAGTCGCAGAGAACTAGCTCAATGACAGCCATGGGCAGAGCAGCAGAGAACTAGCTCAATGACAGCAATGGAAAGAGTAGTAGAGAACTAGCTCAATGACGTAATGGACAGAGTTGCAGTGCAGTTTAGACCATTGACAGCAACGGACAGAGTAGCAGAGAACTAGCTGAATGACAGCAATGGACAGTAGCAGAGAACTAGCTCAATGACAGCAATGGACAGAGTTGCAAAGAACAAGCTCAGTGACAGTAATGGACAGAGTAGCAGAGAACTAGCTCAATGACAGCAATGGACAGAGTAGCAGAGAACTAGCTCAGTGACAGCAATGGATAGAGTAGCAGAGAACTAGCTCAATGACTGCAATGGACAGAGTAGCAGAGAACTAGCTCAATGACAGCAATGGTCAGTGTAGCAGAGAACTAGCTCAGTGACATTAATGGACAGAGAAGCAGAGAACTAGCTCAATGACAGCAATGGACAGAGTAGCAGAGAACTAGCTCAGTGACAGTAATGGACAGAATAGCAGAGAACTAGCTCAATGACAGTAATGGACAGAGTAACAGAGAACTAGCTCAATGACAGCAATGGACAGAGTAACAGGGAACTAGCTCAATGACAGCAATGGACAGTAGCAGAGAACTAGCTCAATGACAGCAATGGACAGTAGCAGAGAACTAGCTCAATGACAGCAATGGACAGAGTCGCAAAGAACTAACTCAATGGCAGTAATGGACAGAGTAGCAGAGAACTAGCTCAATGACAGTAATGGACAGAGTAGCAGAGAACTAGCTCAATGACGGCAAAGGACAGAGTCGCAAAAAACTAGCTCAGTGACAGTAATGGACAGAGTAGCAGAGAACTAGCTCAATGACAGCAATGGACAGTAGCAGAGAACTAGCTCAATGACAGTAATGGACAGTGAAGTAGCTCAATGACAGTAATGGAGAGTAGCAGAGAACTAGCTCAATTACAGCAATGGACCGAGTAGCAGAGAAGTAGCTCAATGACAGTAATGGACAGAGTTGCAGTGCAGTTTAGACCATTGACAGCAATGGACAGAGTAGCAGAGAACTAGCTCAATGACAGTAATGGACAGAGTCGCAAAGAACTAGCTCAGTGGCAGTAATGGACAGAATAGCAGAGAACTAGCTCATTGACAGCAATGGACAGAGTAATAGAGAACTAGCTCAACGACAGCAATGGACAGTAGCGGAGAAGTAGCTCAATGACAGCAATGGAGAGTAGCAGAGAACTAGCTCAATGACAGTAATGGACAGAGTAGCAGAGAACTAGCTCAATGACAGCAATGGACAGAGTAGCAGAGAACTAGCTCAATGACAGTAATGGACAGAGTTGCAGTGCAGTTTAGACCATTGAGAGCAATGGACAGAGTCGCAAAGAACTAGCTCAATGACAGCAATGGACAGTAGCAGAGAACTAGCTCAATGACCGCAATGGACAGAGTCGCAAAGAACTAGCTCAATGACAGTAATGGACAGAGTAGCAGAGAACTAGCTCAATGAATGCAATGGACAGTAGCAGAGAACTAGCTCAATTAGAGTAATGAACAGAGTAGCAGAGAACTAGCTCAATGACAGTAATGGAGAGTAGCAGAGAACTAGCTCAATGAAAGCAATGGACAGAGTAGCAGAGAAGTAGCTCAATGACAGTAATGGACAGAGTTGCAGTGCGCATTAGACCTTTGACAGCAATGGACAGAGTAGCAGAGAACTAGCTCAATGACAGCAATAGACAGAGTCGCAAGGAACTAGCTCAGTGACAGCAATGGACAGAAAAGCAGAGAACTAGCTCATTGACAGCAATGGACAGAGTAACAGAGAACTAGCTCAATGACAGCAATGGACAGAGTAGCAGAGAACTAGCTCAATGACAGCAATGGACAGAGTAGCAGAGAAGTAGCTGAATGACATCAACGAACAGAGTAGCAGAGATCTAGCTCAATGACAGTAATGGACAGATTAGCAGAGAACTAGCTCAATGACAGCAATGGACAGAGCAGCAGAGAAAAAGCTCAATGACAGTAATATACAGAGTTGCAGTGCAGTTTAGACCATTGACAGCAATGGACAGAGTCGCAAAGAATTAGCTCAATGACAGCAATGGACAGTAGCAGAGAACTAGCTCAATGACAACAATGGACAGAGTCGCAAAGAACTAGCTCAATGACAGTAATGGACTGAGTAGCAGAGAACTAGCTCAATGACAGTAATGGACGGAGTAGCAGAGAACTAGCTCAATGACGGCAATGGACAGAGACGCAAAGAACTAGCTCAGTGACAGTAATGGACAGAGTAGCAGAGAACTAGCTCAATGACAGCAATGGACAGAGTCGCAGAGAACTAGCTCAATGACAGCAATGGGCAGAGCAGCAGAGAACTAGCTCAATGACAGCAATGGAAAGAGTAGTAGAGAACTAGCTCAATGACGTAATGGACAGAGTTGCAGTGCAGTTTAGACCATTGACAGCAACGGACAGAGTAGCAGAGAACTAGCTGAATGACAGCAATGGACAGTAGCAGAGAACTAGCTCAATGACAGCAATGGACAGAGTTGCAAAGAACAAGCTCAGTGACAGTAATGGACAGAGTAGCAGAGAACTAGCTCAATGACAGCAATGGACAGAGTAGCAGAGAACTAGCTCAGTGACAGCAATGGATAGAGTAGCAGAGAACTAGCTCAATGACTGCAATGGACAGAGTAGCAGAGAACTAGCTCAATGACAGCAATGGTCAGTGTAGCAGAGAACTAGCTCAGTGACAGTAATGGACAGAGAAGCAGAGAACTAGCTCAATGACAGCAATGGACAGAGTAGCCGAGAACTAGCTCAGTGACAGTAATGGACAGAATAGCAGAGAACTAGCTCAATGACAGTAATGGACAGAGTAACAGAGAACTAGCTCAATGACAGCAATGGACAGAGTAACAGGGAACTAGCTCAATGACAGCAATGGACAGTAGCAGAGAACAAGCTCAATGACAGCAATGGACAGTAGCAGAGAACTAGCTCAATGACAGCAATGGACAGTAGCAGAGAACTAGCTCAGTGACAGTAATGGACAGAGTAGCAGAGAACTAGCTCAATGACAGCAATGGACAGTAGCAGAGAACTAGCTCAATGACAGTAATGGACAGAGAAGTAGCTCAATGACAGTAATGGAGAGTAGCAGAGAACTAGCTCAATTACAGCAATGGACCGAGTAGCAGAGAAGTAGCTCAATGACAGTAATGGACAGAGTTGCAGTGCAGTTTAGACCATTGACAGCAATGGACAGAGTAGCAGAGAACTAGCTCAATGACAGTAATGGACAGAGTCGCAAAGAACTAGCTCAGTGGCAATAATGGACAGAATAGCAGAGAACTAGCTCATTGACAGCAATGGACAGAGTAATAGAGAACTAGCTCAACGACAGCAATGGACATTAGCGGAGAAGTAGCTCAATGACAGCAATGGAGAGTAGCAGAGAACTAGCTCAATGACAGTAATGGACAGAGTAGCAGAGAACTAGCTCAATGACAGCAATGGACAGAGTAGCAGAGAACTAGCTCAATGACAGTAATGGACAGAGTTGCAGTGCAGTTTAGACCATTGAGAGCAATGGACAGAGTCGCAAAGAACTAGCTCAATGACAGCAATGGACAGTAGCAGAGAACTAGCTCAATGACCGCAATGGACAGAGTCGCAAAGAACTAGCTCAATGACAGTAATGGACAGAGTAGCAGAGAACTAGCTCAATGACAGTAATGGACAGAGTAGCAGAGAACTAGCTCAATGAATGCAATGGACAGAGTAGCAGAGAACTAGCTCAATGAAAGCAATGGACAGAGTAGCAGAGAAGTAGCTCAATGACAGTAATGGACAGAGTTGCAGTGCGCATTAGACCTTTGACAGCAATGGACAGAGTAGCAGAGAACTAGCTCAATGACAGCAATGGACAGAGTCGCAAGGAACTAGCTCAGTGACAGCAATGGACAGAAAAGCAGAGAACTAGCTCATTGACAGCAATGGACAGAGTAACAGAGAACTAGCTCAATGACAGCAATGGACAGAGTAGCAGAGAACTAGCTCAATGACAGCAATGGACAGAGTAGCAGAGAAGTAGCTCAATGACATCAACGAACAGAGTAGCAGAGATCTAGCTCAATGACAGTAAAGGACAGATTAGCAGAGAACTAGCTCAATGACAGCAATGGACAGAGCAGCAGAGAAAAAGCTCAATGACAGTAATATACAGAGTTGCAGTGCAGTTTAGACCATTGACAGCAATGGACAGAGTCGCAAAGAATTAGCTCAATGACAGCAATGGACAGTAGCAGAGAACTAGCTCAATGACAACAATGGACAGAGTCGCAAAGAACTAGCTCAATGACAGTAATGGACTGAGTAGCAGAGAACTAGCTCAATGACAGTAATGGACGGAGTAGCAGAGAACTAGCTCAATGACGGCAATGGACAGAGACGCAAAGAACTAGCTCAGTGACAGTAATGGACAGAGTAGCAGAGAACTAGCTCAATGACAGCAATGGACAGTAGCAGAGAACTAGCTCAATGAGAGTAATGGACAGAGTAGCAGAGAACTAGCTCAATGACAGTAATGGAGAGTAGCAGAGAACTAGCTCAATGACAGCAATGGACAGAGTAGCAGAGAAGTAGCTCAATGACAGTAATGGACAGAGTTGCAGTGCAGTTTAGACCATTGACAGCAAGGGACAGAGTAGCAGTGAACTAGCTCAATGACAGCAATGGACAGAGTCGCAAAGAACTAGCTCAGTGACAGTAATGGACAGAATAGCAGAGAACTAGCTCATTGACAGCAATGGACAGAGTAACAGAGAACTAGCTCAACGACAGCAATGGACAGTAGCAGAGAACTAGCTCAATGACAGTAATGGACAGAGTAGCAGAGAACTAGCTCAATGACAGCAATGGAGAGTAGCAGAGAACTAGCTCAATGACAGCAATGGACAGAGTAGCAGAGAACTAGCTCAATGACAGCAATGGACAGAGTAGCAGAGAACTAGCTCAATGACAGCAATGGACAGAGAAGTAGCTCAATGACATCAATGAACAGAGTAGCAAAGATCTAGCTCAATGACAGTAATGGACAGAGTAGCAGATCAATGACAGCAATGGACTGAGCAGGAGAGAAAAAGCTCAATGACAGTAATGGACAGAGTTGCAGTGCAGTTTAGACCATTGGCAGCAATGGACAGAGTCGCAAAGAACTGGCTCAATGACAGCAATGGACAGAGCAGCAGAGAACTAGCTGAATGACAGTAACGGACAGAGTAGCAGAGAACTAGCTCAATGACAGCAATGGACAGAGTTGCAGAGAACTAGCTCAATGACAGCAATGGACAAAGTAGCAGAGAAGTAGATCAATGACATCAATGAACAGAGTAGCAGAGATTAGCTCAATGACAGCAATGGACAGAGCAGCAGAGAACTAGCTCAATGATAGCGATGGACAGTAGCAGAGAACCAGCTCAATGACAGTAATGGACAAGAGTAGCAGAGAACTAGCTCAATGACAGTAATGGACAGAGTAGCAGAGAACTAGCTCAATGACAGCAATGTACAGTAGCAGAGAACTAGCTCAATGACAGTAATGGACAGAGTAGCAGAGAACTAGCTCAATGACAGCAATGGACAGAGTAACAGAGAAATAGCTCAATGACAGTAATGGACAGAGTTGCAGTGCAGTTTAGACCATTGACATCAACGGACAGAGTAGCAGAGAAGTAGCTCAATGACAGTAATGGGCAGAGTAGCAGAGAACGAGCTCAATGACAGCAATGGACAGAGTAGCAGAGAATTAGCTCAATGACAGTAATGGTCAGTAGCAGAGAACTAGCTAAATGACAGTAATGGACAAAGTAGCAGAGAACTAGCTCAATGACTGCAATGGACAGAGCAGCAGAGAAGTAGCTCAATGACAGCAATGGACAGAGTAGCAGAGAATTAGCTCAATGACAGTAATGGTCAGTAGCAGAGAACTAGCTAAATGACAGTAATGGACAGAGTAGCAGAGAACTAGCTCAATGACAGTAATGGACAGTAGCAGAGAACTAGCTCAATGACAGTAATGGACAGAGTAAAAGAGAACTAGCTCAATGACAGCAATGGACAGAGCAGCACAGAACTAGCTCAATTACAGCGATGGACAGTAGCAGAGAACTAGCTCAATGACAGTAATGGACAAGAGTAGCAGAGAACTAGCTCAATGACAGTAATGGACAGAGTAGCAGAGAACTAGCTCAATGACAGCAATGTACAGTAGCAGAGAACTAGCTCAATGACAGTAATGGACAGAGTAGCAGAGAACTTGCTCAATGACAGCAATGGACAGAGTAACAGACAACTAGCTCAATGACAGCAATGGACAGAGCAGCAGAGAACTAGCTCAATGACAGCGATGGACAGTAGCAGAGAACTAGCTCAATGACAGTAATGGACAAGAGTAGCAGAGAACTAGCTCAATGACAGTAATGGACAGAGTAGCAGAGAACTAGCTCAATGACAGGAATGTACAGTAGCAGAGAACTAGCTCAATGACAGTAATGGACAGAGTAGCAGAGAACTAGCTCAATGACAGCAATGGACAGAGTAACAGAGAAATAGCTCAATGACAGTAATGGACAGAGTAAGAGAGAACTAGCTCAATGACAGCAATGGGCAGAGTAGCAGAGAACTAGCTCAATGACAGCAATGGACAGTAGCAGAGAACTAGCTAAATTACAGTAATGCACAGAGTAGCAGAGAACTAGTTCAATGACTGTAATGGACAGAGTAGCAGAAAACTAGGTCAATGACAGCAATGGACAGAGTAGCAGAGAACTAGCTCAGTGACAGTAATGGACAGAGTAGCAGAGAACTAGCTCAATGACAGCAATAGACAGAGTAGCAGAGAACTAGCTCAATGACAGCAATGGACAGAGTAACAGAGAAATAGCTCAATGACAGTAATGGACAGAGTTGCAGTGCAGTTTAGACCATTGACATCAACGGACAGAGTAGCAGAGAAGTAGCTCAATGACAGTAATGGGCAGAGTAGCAGAGAACGAGCTCAATGACAGCAATGGACAGAGTAGCAGAGAATTAGCTCAATGACAGTAATGGTCAGTAGCAGAGAACTAGCTAAATGACAGTAATGGACAAAGTAGCAGAGAACTAGCTCAATGACTGCAATGGACAGAGCAGCAGAGAAGTAGCTCAATGACAGCAATGGACAGAGAAGCAGAGAACTAGCTCAATGACAGCAATGGACAGAGTAGCAGAGAATTAGCTCAATGACAGTAATGGTCAGTAGCAGAGAACTAGCTAAATGACAGTAATGGACAGAGTAGCAGAGAACTAGCTCAATGACAGTAATGGACAGTAGCAGAGAACTAGCTCAATGACAGTAATGGACAGAGTAAAAGAGAACTAGCTCAATGACAGCAATGGTCAGAGCAGCACAGAACTAGCTCAATTACAGCGATGGACAGTAGCAGAGAACTAGCTCAATGACAGTAATGGACAAGAGTAGCAGAGAACTAGCTCAATGACAGTAATGGACAGAGTAGCAGAGAACTAGCTCAATGACAGCAATGTACAGTAGCAGAGAACTAGCTCAATGACAGTAATGGACAGAGTAGCAGAGAACTTGCTCAATGACAGCAATGGACAGAGTAACAGACAACTAGCTCAATGACAGCAATGGACAGAGCAGCAGAGAACTAGCTCAATGACAGCGATGGACAGTAGCAGAGAACTAGCTCAATGACAGTAATGGACAAGAGTAGCAGAGAACTAGCTCAATGACAGTAATGGACAGAGTAGCAGAGAACTAGCTCAATGACAGGAATGTACAGTAGCAGAGAACTAGCTCAATGACAGTAATGGACAGAGTAGCAGAGAACTAGCTCAATGACAGCAATGGACAGAGTAACAGAGAAATAGCTCAATGACAGTAATGGACAGAGTAAGAGAGAACTAGCTCAATGACAGCAATGGGCAGAGTAGCAGAGAACTAGCTCAATGACAGCAATGGACAGTAGCAGAGAACTAGCTAAATTACAGTAATGCACAGAGTAGCAGAGAACTAGTTCAATGACTGTAATGGACAGAGTAGCAGAAAACTAGCTCAATGACAGCAATGGACAGAGTAGCAGAGAACTAGCTCAGTGACAGTAATGGACAGAGTAGCAGAGAACTAGCTCAATGACAGCAATAGACAGAGCAGCAGAGAAAAAGCTCAATGACAGTAATGGACAGAGTTGCAGTGCAGTTTAGACCATTGACAGCAATGGACAGAGTCGCAAAGAACTAGCTCAATGACAGCAATGGACAGACCAGCAGAGAACTAGCTCAATGACAGCAATGGACAGAGTAGCAGAGAAATAGCTCAATGACAGTAATGGACAGAGTTGCAGTGCAGTTTAGACTATTGACAGCAACGGACAGAGTAGCAGAGAACTAGCTCAATGACAGTAATGGACAGACTAACAGAGAACTAGCTCAATGACAGCAATGAACAGAGCAGCAGAGAACTAGCTCAATGACAGCAATGGACAGAGCAGCAGAGAACTAGCTCAATGACAGCAATGGACAGTAGCAGAGAACTAGCTCAATTACAGCAATGGACATAGTAGCAGAGAAGTAGCTCAATGACAGTAATGGACAGAGTTGCAGTGCAGTTTAGACCATTGACAGCCATGGACAGACTAGCAGAGAACTAGCTGAATGACAGTAATGGACAGAGTCGCAAAGAACTAGCTCAGTGGCAGTAATGGACAGAATAGCAGAGAACTCGCTCATTGACAGCAATGGACAGAGTAATAGAGAACTAGCTCAACGACAGCAATGGACAGTAGCGGAGAAGTAGCTCAATGACAGCAATGGAGAGTAGCAGAGAACTAGCTCAATGACAGTAATGGACAGAGTAGCAGAGAACTAGCTCAATGACAGCAATGGACAGAGCAGCAGAGAAAAAGCTCAATGACAGTAATGGACAGAGTTGCAGTGCAGTTTAGACCATTTGAGAGCAATGGACATAGTCGCAAAGAACTAGCTCAATGACAGCAATGGACAGTAGCAGAGAACTAGCTCAATGACCGCAATGGATAGAGTCGCAAAGAACTAGCTCAATGACAGTAATGGACAGAGTAGCAGAGAACCAGCTCAATGAATGCAATGGACAGTAGCAGAGAACTAGCTCAATGAGAGTAATGGATAGAGTAGCAGAGAACGAGCTCAATGACAGTAATGGAGAGTAGCAGAGAACTAGCTCAATGAAAGCAATGGACAGAGTAGCAGAGAAGTAGCTCAATGACAGTAATGGACAGAGTTGCAGTGCGCATTAGACCTTTGACAGCAATGGACAGAGTCGCAAGGAACTAGCTCAGTGACAGTAATGGACAGAAAAGCAGAGCACTAGCTCATTGACAGCAATGGACAGAGTAACAGAGAACTAGCTCAATGACAGCAATGGACAGAGTAGCAGAGAACTAGCTCAATGACAGCAATGGACAGAGTAGCAGAGAAGTAGCTCAATGACATCAACGAACAGAGTAGCAGAGATTTAGCTCAATGACAGTAATGGACAGAGTAGCAGAGAACTAGCTCAATGACAGCAATGGACAGAGCAGCAGTGAAAAAGCTCAATGACAGTAATATACAGAGTTGCAGTGCAGTTTAGACCATTGACAGCAATGGACAGAGTCGCAAAGAAGTAGCTCAATGACAGCAATGGACAGTAGCAGAGAACTAGCTCAATGACAACAATGGACAGAGTCGCAAAGAACTAGCTCAATGACAGTAATGGTCTGAGTAGCAGAGAACTAGCTCAATGACAGTAATGGACAGAGTAGCAGAGAACTAGCTCAATGACGGCAATGGACAGAGACG
The DNA here is from genome assembly GCF_047496885.1 of Scyliorhinus torazame. Classification (NCBI taxonomy): domain Eukaryota; kingdom Metazoa; phylum Chordata; class Chondrichthyes; order Carcharhiniformes; family Scyliorhinidae; genus Scyliorhinus; species Scyliorhinus torazame. The sequence goes on from NC_092722.1 coordinate 129,816,401, forward strand.
CAAAGAACTAGCTCAGTGACAGTAATGGACAGAGTAGCAGAGAACTAGCTCAATGACAGCAATGGACAGTAGATGAGAACTAGCTCAATGAGAGTAATGGACAGAGTAGCAGAGAACTAGCTCAATGACAGTAATGGAGAGTAGCAGAGAACTAGCTCAATGACAGCAATGGACAGAGTAACAGAGAAGTAGCTCAATGACAGTAATGGACAGAGTTGCAGTGCAGTTTAGACCATTTGCAGCAAGGGACAGAGTAGCAGAGAACTAGCTCAATGACAGCAATGGACAGAGTCGCAAGGAACTAGCTCAGTGACAGTAATGGACAGAATAGCAGAGAACTAGCTCATTGACAGCAATGGACAGAGTAACAGAGAACTAGCTCAACGACAGCAATGGACAGTAGCAGAGAACTAGCTCAATGACAGTAATGGACAGAGTAGCAGAGAACTAGCTCAATGACAGCAATGGAGAGTAGCAAAGAACTAGCTCAATGACAGCAATGGACAGAGTAGCACAGAACTAGCTCAATGACAGCAATGGACAGAGTAGCAGAGAACTAGCTCAATGACAGCAATGGACAGAGTAGCAGAGAAGTAGCTCAATGACATCAATGAACAGAGTAGCAAAGATTTAGCTCAATGACAGTAATGGACAGAGTAGCAGAGAACTAGCTCAATGACAGCAATGGACTGAGCAGCAGAGAAAAAGCTCAATGACAGTAATGAACAGAGTTGCAGTGCAGTTTAGACCATTGACAGCAATGGACAGAGTCGCAAAGAACTGGCTCAATGACAGCAATGGACAGAGCAGCAGAGAACTAGCTGAATGACAGTAACGGACAGAGTAGCAGAGAACTAGCTCAATGACAGCAATGGACAGAGTAGCAGAGAACTAGCTCAATGACAGCAATGGACAAAGTAGCAGAGAACTAGCTCAATGACATCAATGAACAGATTAGCAGAGATTAGCTCAATGACAGCAATGGACAGAGCAGCAGAGAACTAGCTCAATGATAGCGATGGACAGTAGCAGAGAACTAGCTCAATGACAGTAATGGACAAGAGTAGCAGAGAACTAGCTCAATGACAGCAATGGACAGAGTGGCAGAGAACTAGCTCAATGACAGCAATGTACAGTAGCAGAGAACTAGCTCAATGACAGTAATGGACAGAGTAGCAGAGAACTAGCTCAATGACAGCAATGGACAGAGTAACAGAGAAATAGCTCAATGACAGTAATGGACAGAGTTGCAGTGCAGTTTAGACCATTGACATCAACGGACAGAGTAGCAGAGAATTAGCTCAATGACAGTAATGGGCAGAGTAACAGAGAACAAGCTCAATGACAGCAATGGACAGAGTAGCAGAGAATTAGCTCAATGACAGTAATGGTCAGTAGCAGAGAACTAGCTAAATGACAGTAATGGACAAATTAGCAGAGAACTAGCTCAATGACTGCAATGGACAGAGCAGCCGAGAACTAGCTCAATGACAGCAATGGACAGAGAAGCAGAGAACTAGCTCAATGACAGCAATGGACAGAGTAGCAGAGAATTAGCTCAATGACAGTAATGGTCAGTAGCAGAGAACTAGCTAAATGACAGTAATGGACAGAGTAGCAGAGAACTAGCTCAATGACAGTAATGGACAGTAGCAGAGAACTAGCTCAATGACAGTAATGGACAGAGTAACAGAGAACTAGCTCAATGACAGCAATGGACAGAGCAGCAGAGAACTAGCTCAATGACAGCGATGGACAGTAGCAGAGAACTAGCTCAATGACAGTAATGGACAAGAGTAGCAGAGAACTAGCTCAATGACAGTAATGGACAGAGTAGCAGAGAACTAGCTCAATGACAGCAATGGACAGAGTAGCAGAGAACTAGCTCAATGACAGCAATGGACAAAGTAGCAGAGAAGTAGCTCAATGACATCAATGAACAGAGTAGCAGAGAATTAGCTGAATGACAGTAATGGACAGAGTCGCAAAGAACTAGTTCAGTGGCAGTAATGGACAGAATAGCAGAGAACTAGCTCATTGACAGCAATGGACAGAGTAATAGAGAACTAGCTCAACGACAGCAATGGACAGTAGCGGAGAAGTAGCTCAATGACAGTAATGGACAGAGTAGCAGAGAACTAGCTCAATGACAGCAATGGACAGAGCAGCAGAGCAAAAGCTCAATGACAGTAATGGACAGAGTTGCAGTGCAGTTTAGACCATTTGAGAGCAATGGACATAGTCGCAAAGAACTAGCTCAATGACAGCAATGGACAGTAGCAGAGAACTAGCTCAATGACCGCAATGGATAGAGTCGCAAAGAACTAGCTCAATGACAGTAATGGACAGAGTAGCAGAGAACTAGCTCAATGAATGCAATGGACAGTAGCAGAGAACTAGCTCAATGAGAGTAATGGACAGAGTAGCAGAGAACTAGCTCAATGACAGAAATGGAGAGTAGCAGAGAACTAGCTCAATGAAACCAATGGACAGAGTAGCAGAGAAGTAGCTCAATGACAGTAATGGACAGAGTTGCAGTGCGCATTAGACCTTTGACAGCAATGGACAGAGTAGCAGAGAACTAGCTCAATGACAGCAATGGACAGAGTCGCAAGGAACTAGCTCAGTGACAGTAATGGACAGAAAAGCAGAGCACTAGCTCATTGACAGCAATGGACAGAGTAACAGAGAACTAGCTCAATGACAGCAATGGACAGAGTAGCAGAGAACTAGCTCAATGACAGCAATGGACAGAGTAGCAGAGAAGTAGCTCAATGACATCAACGAACAGAGTAGCAGAGATTTAGCTCAATGACAGTAATGGACAGAGTAGCAGAGAACTAGCTCAATGACAGCAATGGACAGAGCAGCAGTGAAAAAGCTCAATGACAGTAATATACAGAGTTGCAGTGCAGTTTAGACCATTGACAGCAATGGACAGAGTCGCAAAGAAGTAGCTCAATGACAGCAATGGACAGTAGCAGAGAACTAGCTCAATGACAACAATGGACAGAGTCGCAAAGAACTAGCTCAATGACAGTAATGGACTGAGTAGCAGAGAACTCCTCAATGACAGTAATGGACAGAGTAGCAGAGAACTAGCTCAATGACGGCAATGGACAGAGACGCAAAGAACTAGCTCAGTGACAGTAATGGACAGAGTAGCAGAGAACTAGCTCAATGACAGCAATGGACAGTAGCAGAGAACTAGCTCAATGAGAGTAATGGACAGAGTAGCAGAGAACTAGCACAATGACAGTAATGGAGAGTAGCAGAGAACTAGCTCAATGACAGCAATGGACAGAGTAACAGAGAAGTAGCTCAATGACAGTAATGGGCAGAGTTGCAGTGCAGTTTAGACCATTTGCAGCAAGGGACAGAGTAGCAGAGAACTAGCTCAATGACAGCAATGGACAGAGTCGCAAAGAACTAGCTCAGTGACAGTAATGGACAGAATAGCAGAGAACTAGCTCATTGACAGCAATGGACAGAGTAACAGAGAACTAGCTCAACGACAGCAATGGACAGTAGCAGAGAACTAGCTCAATGACAGTAATGGACAGAGTAGCAGAGAACTAGCTCAATGACAGCAATGGAGAGTAGCAAAGAACTAGCTCAATGACAGCAATGGACAGAGTAGCACAGAACTAGCTCAATGACAGCAATGGACAGAGTAGCAGAGAACTAGCTCAATGACAGCAATGGACAGAGTAGCAGAGAAGTAGCTCAATGACATCAATGAACAGAGTAGCAAAGATCTAGCTCAATGACAGTAATGGACAGAGTAGCAGAGAACTAGCTCAATGACAGCAATGGACTGAGCAGCAGAGAAAAAGTTCAATGACAGTAATGAACAGAGTTGCAGTGCAGTTTAGACCATTGACAGCAATGGACAGAGTCGCAAAGAACTGGCTCAATGACAGCAATGGACAGAGCAGCAGAGGACTAGCTGAATGACAGTAACGGACAGAGTAGCAGAGAACTAGCTCAATGACAGCAATGGACAGAGTAGCAGAGAACTAGCTCAATGACAGCAATGGACAAAGTAGCAGAGAAGTAGCTCAATGACATCAATGAACAGAGTAGCAGAGATTAGCTCAATGACAGCAATGGACAGAGCAGCAGAGAACTAGCTCAATGATAGCGATGGACAGTAGCAGAGAACTAGCTCAATGACAGTAATGGACAAGAGTAGCAGAGAACTAGCTCAATGACAGTAATGGACAGAGTGGCAGAGAACTAGCTCAATGACAGCAATGTACAGTAGCAGAGAACTAGCTCAATGACAGTAATGGACAGAGTAGCAGAGAACTAGCTCAATGACAGCAATGGACAGAGTAACAGAGAAATAGCTCAATGACAGTAATGGACAGAGTTGCAGTGCAGTTTAGACCAATGACATCAACGGACAGAGTAGCAGAGAATTAGCTCAATGACAGTAATGGGCAGAGTAACAGAGAACGAGCTCAATGACAGCAATGGACAGAGTAGCAGAGAATTAGCTCAATGACAGTAATGGTCATTAGCAGAGAACTAGCTAAATGACAGTAATGGACAAATTAGCAGAGAACTAGCTCAATGACTGCAATGGACAGAGCAGCAGAGAACTAGCTCAATGACAGCAATGGACAGAGAAGCAGAGAACTAGCTCAATGACAGCAATGGACAGAGTAGCAGAGAATTAGCTCAATGACAGTAATGGTCAGTAGCAGAGAACTAGCTAAATGACAGTAATGGACAGAGTAGCAGAGAACTCGCTCAATGACAGTAATGGACAGTAGCAGAGAACTAGCTCAATGACAGTAATGGACAGAGTAGCAGAGATTAGCTCAATGACAGCAATGGACAGAGCAGCAGAGAACTAGCTCAATGATAGCGATGGACAGTAGCAGAGAACTGGCTCAATGACAGTAATGGACAAGAGTAGCAGAGAACTAGCTCAATGACAGTAATGGACAGAGTGGCAGAGAACTAGCTCAATGACAGCAATGTACAGTAGCAGAGAACTAGCTCAATGACAGTAATGGACAGAGTAGCAGAGAACTAGCTCAATGACAGTAATGGACAGAGTAACAGAGAACGATCTCAATGACAGCAATGGACAGAGTAGCAGAGAATTAGCTCAATGACAGTAATGGTCAGTAGCAGAGAACTAGCTAAATGACAGTAATGGACAAATTAGCAGAGAACTAGCTCAATGACTGCAATGGACAGAGCAGCAGAGAACTAGCTCAATGACAGCAATGGACAGAGTAGCAGAGAATTAGCTCAATGACAGTAATGGTCAGTAGCAGAGAACTAGCTAAATGACAGTAATGGACAGAGTAGCAGAGAACTAGCTCAATGACAGTAATGGACAGTAGCAGAGAACTAGCTCAATGACAGTAATGGACAGAGTAACAGAGAACTAGCTCAATGACAGCAATGGACAGAGCAGCAGAGAACTAGCTCAATGACAGCGATGGACAGTAGCAGAGAACTAGCTCAATGTCAGTAATGGACAAGAGTAGCAGAGAACTAGCTCAATGACAGTAATGGACAGAGTAGCAGAGAACTAGCTCAATGACAGCAATGTACAGTAGCAGAGAACTAGCTCAATGACAGTAATGGACAGAGTAGCAGAGAACTTGCTCAATGACAGCAATGGACAGAGTAACAGAGAACTAGCTCAATGACAGCAATGGACAGAGCAGCAGAGAACTAGCTCAATGACAGCGATGGACAGTAGCAGAGAACTAGCTCAATGACAGTAATGGACAAGAGTAGCAGAGAACTAGCTCAATGACAGTAATGGACAGAGTAGCAGAGAACTAGCTCAATGACAGCAATGTACAGTAGCAGAGAACTAGCTCAACGACAGTAATGGACAGAGTAGCAGAGAACTAGCTCAATGACAGCAATGGACAGAGTAACAGAGAAATAGCTCAATGACAGTAATGGACAGAGTAAGAGAGAACTAGCTCAATGACAGCAATGGGCAGAGTAGCAGAGAACTAGCTCAATGACAGCAATGGACAGTAGCAGAGAACTAGCTCAATGACAGTAATGGACAGAGTTGCAGTGCAGTTTAGACCATTGACAGCAATGGACAGAGTCGCAAAGAACTAGCTCAATGACAGCAATGGACAGAGCAGCAGAGAACTAGCTCAATGACAGCAATGGACAGAGTAGCAGAGAACTAGCTCAATGACTGCAATGGACAGAGCAGCAGAGAACTAGCTCAATGACAGCAATGGACAGAGTAGCAGAGAATTAGCTCAATGACAGTAATGGTCAGTAGCAGAGAACTAGCTCAATGACAGCAATGGACAGAGTAGCAGAGAACTAGCTCAATGACAGTAATGGACAGTAGCAGAGAACTAGCTCAATGACAGTAATGGACAGAGTAACAAAGAACTAGCTCAATGACAGCAATGGACAGAGCAGCAGAGAACTAGCTCAATGACAGCGATGGACAGTAGCAGAGAACTAGCTCAATGACAGTAATGGACAAGAGTAGCAGAGAACTAGCTCAATGACAGTAATGGACAGAGTAGCAGAGAACTAGCTCAATGACAGCAATGTACAGTAGCAGAGAACTAGCTCAATGACAGTAATGGACAGAGTAGCAGAGAACTTGCTCAATGACAGCAATGGACAGAGTAACAGAGAACTAGCTCAATGACAGCAATGGACAGAGCAGCAGAGAACTAGCTCAATGACAGCGATGGACAGTAGCAGAGAACTAGCTCAATGACAGTAATGGACAAGAGTAGCAGAGGACTAGCTCAATGACAGTAATGGACAGAGTAGCAGAGAACTAGCTCAATGACAGCAATGTACAGTAGCAGAGAACTAGCTCAACGACAGTAATGGACAGAGTAGCAGAGAACTAGCTCAATGACAGCAATGGACAGAGTAACAGAGAAATAGCTCAATGACAGTAATGGACAGAGTAAGAGAGAACTAGCTCAATGACAGCAATGGGCAGAGTAGCAGAGAACTAGCTCAATGACAGCAATGGACAGTAGCAGAGAACTAGCTCAATGACAGCAATAGACAGAGCAGCAGAGAAAAGCTCAATGACAGTAATGGACAGAGTTGCAGTGCAGTTTAGACGATTGACAGCAATGGACAGAGTCGCAAAGAACTAGCTCAATGACAGCAATGGACAGAGCAGCAGAGAACTAGCTCAATGACAGCAATGGACAGAGCAGCAGAGAACTAGCTCAATGACAGCAATGGACAGAGTAGCAGAGAACTAGCTCAATGACAGCAATGGACAAAGTAGCAGAGAAGTAGCTCAATGACATCAATGAACAGAGTAGCAGAGAATTAGCTCAATGACAGTAATGGACAGAGTAGCAGAGAACTAGCTCAATGACAGCAATGGACAGAGTAGCAGAGAACTAGCTCATTGACAGCAATGGTCAGAGTAGCAGAGAACTGGCTCAATTACAGTAATGGACAGAGTAACAGAGAACTAGCTCAATGACTGCAATGGACAGAGCAGCAGAGAACTAGCTCAATGACAGCAATGGACAGAGTAGCAGACAACTAGCTCAATGACAGCAATGGACAGAGCAGCAGAGAACTAGCTCAATGACAGCGATGGACAGTAGCAGAGAACTAGCTCAATGACAGTAATGGACAAGAGTAGCAGAGAACTAGCTCAATGACAGTAATGGACAGAGTAGCAGAGAACTAGCTCAATGACAGCAATGTACAGTAGCAGAGAATTAGCTCAATGACAGTAATGGACAGAGTAGCAGAGAACTTGCTCAATGACAGCAATGGACAGAGTAACAGAGAACTAGCTCAATGACAGCAATGGACAGAGCAGCAGAGAACTAGCTCAATGACAGCGATGGACAGTAGCAGAGAACTAGCTCAATGACAGTAATGGACAAGAGTAGCAGAGAACTAGCTCAATGACAGTAATGGACAGAGTAGCAGAGAACTAGCTCAATGACAGCAATGTACAGTAGCAGAGAACTAGCTCAACGACAGTACTGGACAGAGTAGCAGAGAACTAGCTCAATGACAGCAATGGACAGAGTAACAGAGAAATAGCTCAATGACAGTAATGGACAGAGTAAGAGAGAACTAGCTCAATGACAGCAATGGGCAGAGTAGCAGAGAACTAGCTCAATGACAGCAATGGACAGTAGCAGAGAACTAGCTCAATGACAGCAATAGACAGAGCAGCAGATAAAAAGCTCAATGACAGTAATGGACAGAGTTGCAGTGCAGTTTAGACCATTGACAGCAATGGACAGAGTCGCAAAGAACTAGCTCAATGACAGCAATGGACAGAGCAGCAGAGAACTAGCTCAATGACAGCAATGGACAGAGTAGCAGAGAACTAGCTCAATGACAGCAATGGACAGAGTAGCAGAGAACTAGCTCAATGACAGCAATGGACAAAGTAGCAGAGAAGTAGCTCAATGACATCAATGAACAGAGTAGCAGAGAATTAGCTCAATGACAGTAATGGACAGAGTAGCAGAGAACTAGCTCAATGACAGCAATGGACAGAGTAGCAGAGAACTAGCTCATTGACAGCAATGGTCAGAGTAGCAGAGAACTGGCTCAATTACAGTAATGGACAGAGTAGCAGAGAACTAGCTCAATGACTGCAATGGACAGAGCAGCAGAGAACTAGCTCAATGACAGCAATGGACAGAGTAGCAGACAACTAGCTCAATGACAGCAATGGACAGAGTAGCAGAGAATTAGCTCAATGACAGTAATGGTCAGTAGCAGGGAACTAGCTAAATGACATTAATGGACAAGAGTAGCAGAGAACTAGCTCAATGACAGTAATGGTCAGAGTAGCTGAGAACTAGCTCAATGACAGCAATGTACAGTAGCAGAGAACTAGCTGAATGACAGCAATGGACAGTAGCAGAGAACTAGCTCAATGACAGCAATGGACAGAGTAACAGAGAAATAGCTCAGTGACAGTAATGGACAGAGTTGCAGTGCAGTTTAGACCATTGACAGCAACGGACAGAGTAGCAGAGAAGTAGCTCAATGACAGTAATGGACAGAGTAGCAGAGAATTAGCTCAATGACAGTAATGGTCAGTAGCAGAGAACTAGCTCAATGACTGCAATGGACAGAGCAGCAGAGAACTAGCTCAATGACAGAAATGGACAGAGTAGCAGAGAACTAGCTTAATGACAGCAATGGACAGAGTAGCAGAGAATTAGCTCAATGACAGTAATGGTCAGTAGCAGAGAACTAGCTCAATGACAGCAATGGACAGAGTAACAGAGAACTAGCTCAATGACAGCAATGGACAGAGCAGCAGAGAACTAGCTCAATGACAGCGATGGACAGTAGCAGAGAACTAGCTCATTGACAGTAATGGACAAGAGTAGCAGAGAACTAGCTCAATGACAGTAATGGACAGAGTAGCAGAGAACTAGCTCAATGACAGCAATGTACAGTAGCAGAGAACTAGCTCAACGACAGTAATGGACAGAGTAGCAGAGAACTAGCTCAATGACAGCAATGGACAGAGTAACAGAGAAATAGCTCAATGACAGTAATGGACAGAGTAAGAGAGAACTAGCTCAATGACAGCAATGGGCAGAGTAGCAGAGAACTAGCTCAATGACAGCAATGGACAGTAGCAGAGAACTAGCTCAATGACAGCAATAGACAGAGCAGCAGAGAAAAAGCTCAATGACAGTAATGGACAGAGTTGCTGTGCAGTTTAGACCATTGACAGCAATGGACAGAGTCGCAAAGAACTAGCTCAATGACAGCAATGGACAGAGCAGCAGAGAACTAGCTCAATGACAGCAATGGACAGAGTAGCAGAGAACTAGCTCAATGACAGCAATGGACAGAGTAGCAGAGAACTAGCTCAATGACAGCAATGGACAAAGTAGCAGAGAAGTAGCTCAATGACATCAATGAACTGAGTAGCAGAGAATTAGCTCAATGACAGTAATGGACAGAGTAGCAGAGAACTAGCTCAATGACAGCAATGGACAGAGTAGCAGAGAACTAGCTCATTGACAGCAATGTTCAGAGTAGCAGAGAACTGGCTCAATTACAGTAATGGACAGAGTAGCAGAGAACTAGCTCATTGACAGCAATGTTCAGAGTAGCAGAGAACTGGCTCAATTACAGTAATGGACAGAGTAGCAGAGAACTAGCTCAATGACTGCAATGGACAGAGCAGCAGAGAACTAGCTCAATGACAGCAATGGACAGAGTAGCAGAGAACTAGCTCAATGACAGCAATGGACAAAGTAGCAGAGAAGTAGCTCAATGACATCAATGAACTGAGTAGCAGAGAATTAGCTCAATGACAGTAATGGACAGAGTAGCAGAGAACTAGCTCAATGACAGCAATGGACAGAGTAGCAGAGAACTAGCTCATTGACAGCAATGTTCAGAGTAGCAGAGAACTGGCTCAATTACAGTAATGGACAGAGTAGCAGAGAACTAGCTCAATGACTGCAATGGACAGAGCAGCAGAGAACTAGCTCAATGACAGCAATGGACAGAGTAGCAGAGAACTAGCTCAATGACAGCAATGGACAGAGTAGCAGAGAATTAGCTCAATGACAGTAATGGTCAGTAGCAGAGAACTAGCTAAATGACAGTAATGGACAAGAGTAGCAGAGAACTAGCTCAATGACAGTAATGGTCAGAGTAGCTGAGAACTAGCTCAATGACAGCAATGTACAGTAGCAGAGAACTAGCTGAATGACAGTAATGGACAGAGTAGCAGAGAACTAGCTCAATGACAGCAATGGACAGAGTAACAGAGAAATAGCTCAGTGACAGTAATGGACAGAGTTGCAGTGCAGTTTAGACCATTGACAGCAACGGACAGAGAAGTAGCTCAATGACAGCAATGGACAGAGTAACAGAGAGCTAGCTCAATGACAGCAATGGACAGAGCAGCAGAGAACTAGCTCAATGACAGCGATGGACAGTAGCAGAGAACTAGCTCAATGACAGTAATGGACAAGAGTAGCAGAGGACTAGCTCAATGACAGTAATGGACAGAGTAGCAGAGAACTAGCTCAATGACAGCAATGTACAGTAGCAGAGAACTAGCTCAACGACAGTAATGGACAGAGTAGCAGAGAACTAGCTCAATGACAGCAATGGGCAGAGTAGCAGAGAACTAGCTCAATGACAGCAATGGACAGTAGCAGAGAACTAGCTCAATGACAGCAATAGACAGAGCAGCAGAGAAAAAGCTCAATGACAGTAATGGACAGAGTTGCAGTGCAGTTTAGACGATTGACAGCAATGGACAGAGTCGCAAAGAACTAGCTCAATGACAGCAATGGACAGAGCAGCAGAGAACTAGCTCAATGACAGCAATGGACAGAGTAGCAGAGAACTAGCTCAATGACAGCAATGGACAGAGTAACAGAGAAATAGCTCAGTGACAGTAATGGACAGAGTTGCAGTGCAGTTTAGACCATTGACAGCAACGGACAGAGAAGTAGCTCAATGACAGCAATGGACAGAGTAACAGAGAACTAGCTCAATGACAGCAATGGACAGAGCAGCAGAGAACTAGCTCAATGACAGCGATGGACAGTAGCAGAGAACTAGCTCAATGACAGTAATGGACAAGAGTAGCAGAGGACTAGCTCAATGACAGGAATGGACAGAGTAGCAGAGAACTAGCTCAATGACAGCAATGTACAGTAGCAGAGAACTAGCTCAACGACAGTAATGGACAGAGTAGCAGAGAACTAGCTCAATGACAGCAATGGGCAGAGTAGCAGAGAACTAGCTCAATGACAGCAATGGACAGTAGCAGAGAACTAGCTCAATGACAGCAATAGACAGAGCAGCAGAGAAAAAGCTCAATGACAGTAATGGACAGAGTTGCAGTGCAGTTTAGACGATTGACAGCAATGGACAGAGTCGCAAAGAACTAGCTCAATGACAGCAATGGACAGAGCAGCAGAGAACTAGCTCAATGACAGCAATGGACAGAGTAGCAGAGAACTAGCTCAATGACAGCAATGGACAGAGTAGCAGAGAACTAGCTCAATGACAGCAATGGACAAAGTAGCAGAGAAGTAGCTCAATGACATCAATGAACAGAGTAGCAGAGAATTAGCTCAATGACAGTAATGGACAGAGTAGCAGAGAACTAGCTCAATGACAGCAATGGACAGAGTAGCAGAGAACTAGCTCATTGACAGCAATGGTCAGAGTAGCAGAGAACTGGCTCAATTACAGTAATGGACAGAGTAACAGAGAACTAGCTCAATGACTGCAATGGACAGAGCAGCAGAGAACTAGCTCAATGACAGCAATGGACAGAGTAGCAGACAACTAGCTCAATGACAGCAATGGACAGAGCAGCAGAGAACTAGCTCAATGACAGCGATGGACAGTAGCAGAGAACTAGCTCAATGACAGTAATGGACAAGAGTAGCAGAGAACTAGCTCAATGACAGTAATGGACAGAGTAGCAGAGAACTAGCTCAATGACAGCAATGTACAGTAGCAGAGAATTAGCTCAATGACAGTAATGGACAGAGTAGCAGAGAACTTGCTCAATGACAGCAATGGACAGAGGAACAGAGAACTAGCTCAATGACAGCAATGGACAGAGCAGCAGAGAACTAGCTCAATGACAGCGATGGACAGTAGCAGAGAACTAGCTCAATGACAGTAATGGACAAGAGTAGCAGAGAACTAGCTCAATGACAGTAATGGACAGAGTAGCAGAGAACTAGCTCAATGACAGCAATGTACAGTAGCAGAGAACTAGCTCAACGACAGTACTGGACAGAGTAGCAGAGAACTAGCTCAATGACAGCAATGGACAGAGTAACAGAGAAATAGCTCAATGACAGTAATGGACAGAGTAAGAGAGAACTAGCTCAATGACAGCAATGGGCAGAGTAGCAGAGAACTAGCTCAATGACAGCAATGGACAGTAGCAGAGAACTAGCTCAATGACAGCAATAGACAGAGCAGCAGATAAAAAGCTCAATGACAGTAATGGACAGAGTTGCAGTGCAGTTTAGACCATTGACAGCAATGGACAGAGTCGCAAAGAACTAGCTCAATGACAGCAATGGACAGAGCAGCAGAGAACTAGCTCAATGACAGCAATGGACAGAGTAGCAGAGAACTAGTTCAAGGACAGCAATGGACAGAGTAGCAGAGAACTAGCTCAATGACAGCAATGGACAAAGTAGCAGAGAAGTAGCTCAATGACATCAATGAACAGAGTAGCAGAGAATTAGCTCAATGACAGTAATGGACAGAGTAGCAGAGAACTAGCTCAATGACAGCAATGGACAGAGTAGCAGAGAACTAGCTCATTGACAGCAATGGTCAGAGTAGCAGAGAACTGGCTCAATTACAGTAATGGACAGAGTAGCAGAGAACTAGCTCAATGACTGCAATGGACAGAGCAGCAGAGAACTAGCTCAATGACAGCAATGGACAGAGTAGCAGACAACTAGCTCAATGACAGCAATGGACAGAGTAGCAGAGAATTAGCTCAATGACAGTAATGGTCAGTAGCAGGGAACTAGCTAAATGACATTAATGGACAAGAGTAGCAGAGAACTAGCTCAATGACAGTAATGGTCAGAGTAGCTGAGAACTAGCTCAATGACAGCAATGTACAGTAGCAGAGAACTAGCTGAATGACAGCAATGGACAGTAGCAGAGAACTAGCTCAATGACAGCAATGGACAGAGTAACAGAGAAATAGCTCAGTGACAGTAATGGACAGAGTTGCAGTGCAGTTTAGACCATTGACAGCAACGGACAGAGTAGCAGAGAAGTAGCTCAATGACAGTAATGGACAGAGTAACAGAGAACTAGCTCAATGACAGTAATGGTCAGTAGCAAAGAACTAGCTAAATGACAGTAATGTACAGAGTAGCAGAGAACTAGCTCAATGACTGCAATGGACAGAGCAGCAGAGAACTAGCTCAATGACAGAAATGGACAGAGTAGCAGAGAACTAGCTTAATGACAGCAATGGACAGAGTAGCAGAGAATTAGCTCAATGACAGTAATGGTCAGTAGCAGAGAACTAGCTCAATGACAGCAATGGACAGAGTAACAGAGAACTAGCTCAATGACAGCAATGGACAGAGCAGCAGAGAACTAGCTCAATGACAGCGATGGACAGTAGCAGAGAACTAGCTCAATGACAGTAATGGACAAGAGTAGCAGAGAACTAGCTCAATGACAGTAATGGACAGAGTAGCAGAGAACTAGCTCAATGACAGCAATGTACAGTAGCAGAGAACTAGCTCAACGACAGTAATGGACAGAGTAGCAGAGAACTAGCTCAATGACAGCAATGGACAGAGTAACAGAGAAATAGCTCAATGACAGTAATGGACAGAGTAAGAGAGAACTAGCTCAATGACAGCAATGGGCAGAGTAGCAGAGAACTAGCTCAATGACAGCAATGGACAGTAGCAGAGAACTAGCTCAATGACAGCAATAGACAGAGCAGCAGAGAAAAAGCTCAATGACAGTAATGGACAGAGTTGCTGTGCAGTTTAGACCATTGACAGCAATGGACAGAGTCGCAAAGAACTAGCTCAATGACAGCAATGGACAGAGCAGCAGAGAACTAGCTCAATGACAGCAATGGACAGAGTAGCAGAGAACTAGCTCAATGACAGCAATGGACAGAGTAGCAGAGAACTAGCTCAATGACAGCAATGGACAAAGTAGCAGCGAACTAGCTCAATGACATCAATGAACTGAGTAGCAGAGAATTAGCTCAATGACAGTAATGGACAGATTAGCAGAGAACTAGCTCAATGACAGCAATGGACAGAGTAGCAGAGAACTAGCTCATTGACAGCTCTGTTCAGAGTAGCAGAGAACTGGCTCAATTACAGTAATGGACAGAGTAGCAGAGAACTAGCTCAATGACTGCAATGGACAGAGCAGCAGAGAACTAGCTCAATGACAGCAATGGACAGAGTAGCAGAGAACTAGCTCAATGACAGCAATGGACAGAGTAGCAGAGAATTAGCTCAATGACAGTAATGGTCAGTAGCAGAGAACTAGCTAAATGACAGTAATGGACAAGAGTAGCAGAGAACTAGCTCAATGACAGTAATGGTCAGAGTAGCTGAGAACTAGCTCAATGACAGCAATGTACAGTAGCAGAGAACTAGCTGAATGACAGTAATGGACAGAGTAGCAGAGAACTAGCTCAATGACTGCAATGGACAGAGTAGCAGAGAAGTAGCTCAATGACAGTAATGGACAGAGTAACAGAGAACTAGCTCAATGACAGTAATGGTCAGTAGCAAAGAACTAGCTAAATGACAGTAATGGACAGAGTAGCAGAGAACTAGCTCAATGACAGCAATGGACAGAGCAGCAGAGTACTAGCTCAATGACAGCAATGGACAGAGCAGCAGAGTACTAGCTCAATGACAGCAATGGACAGAGCAGCAGAGAACTAGCTCAATGACAGTGATGGACAGTTGCAGAGAACTAGCTCAATGACAGTAATGGACAAGAGTAGTAGATAACTAGCTCAATGACAGTAATGGACAGAGTAGCAGAGAACTAGCTCAATGACAGCAATGTACGGTAGCAGAGAACTAGCTCAATGACAGTATTGGACAGAGTAGCAGAGAACTAGCTCAATGACAGCAATGGACAGAGTAACAGGGAAATAGCTCAATGACAGTAATGGACAGAGTAACAGAGAACTAGCTCAATGACAGCAATGGACAGAGTAACAGAGAACTAGCTCAATGACAGCAATGGTCAAGAGTAGCAGAGAACTAGCTCAATGACAGCAATGGACAGAGTAACAGAGAACTAGCTGAATGACAGCAATGGACAGAGTAGCAGAGAACTAGCTCAATGACAGCAATGGACAGAGTAACAGAGAAATAGCTCAATGACAGTAATGGACAGAGTTGCAGTGCAGTTTAGACTATTGACAGCAACGGACAGAGTAGCAGAGAACTAGCTCAATGACAGTAATGGACAGACTAACAGAGAACTAGCTCAATGACAGCAATGAACAGAGCAGCAGAGAACTAGCTCAATGACAGCAATGGACAGAGCAGCAGAGAACTAGCTCAATGACAGTAATGGACAGAGTAGCAGAGAACTAGCTCAATGACAGCAATGGACAGTAGCAGAGAACTAGCTCAATGACAGTAATGGACAGTAGCAGAGAACTAGCTCAATGACAGTAATGGACAAGAGTAGCAGAGAACTAGCTCAATGACAGTAATGGACAGAGTAGCAGAGAACTAGCTCAATGACAGCAATGTACAGTAGCAGAGAACTAGCTCAATGACAGTAATGGACAGAGTAGCAGAGAACTAGCTCAATGACAGCAATGGACAGAGTAACAGAGAAATAGCTCAATGACAGTAATGGACAGAGTTGCAGTGCAGTTTAGACCATTGACAGCAACGGACAGAGTAGCAGAGAAGTAGCTCAATGACAGTAATGGACAGAGTAACAGAGAACTAGCTCAATGACAGTAATGGTCAGTAGCAAAGAACTAGCTAAATGACAGTAATGGACAGAGTAGCAGAGAACTAGCTCAATGACTGCAATGGACAGAGCAGCAGAGTACTAGCTCAATGACAGCAATGGACAGAGCAGCAGAGTACTAGCTCAATGACAGCAATGGATAGAGCAGCAGAGAACTAGCTCAATGACAGTGATGGACAGTTGCAGAGAACTAGCTCAATGACAGTAATGGACAAGAGTAGTAGATAACTAGCTCAATGACAGTAATGGACAGAGTAGCAGAGAACTAGCTCAATGACAGCAATGTACGGTAGCAGAGAACTAGCTCAATGACAGTATTGGACAGAGTAGCAGAGAACTAGCTCAATGACAGCAATGGACAGAGTAACAGAGAAATAGCTCAATGACAGTAATGGACAGAGTAACAGAGAACTAGCTCAATGACAGCAATGGGCAGAGTAGCAGAGAACTAGCTCAATGACAGCAATGGACAGTAGCAGAGAACTAGCTCAATTACAGTAATGGACAGAGTAGCAGAGAACTAGTTCAATGACAGTAATGGACAGAGTAGCAGAAAACTAGCTCAATGACAGCAATGGACAGAGTAGCAGAGAAATAGCTCAATGACAGAAATGGACAGAGTTGCAGTGCAGTTTAGACCATTGACAGCAACGGACAGAGTAGCAGAGAAGTAGCTCAATGACAGTAATGGACAGAGTAACAGAGAACTAGCTCCATGACAGCAATGGACAGAGTAGCAGAGAACTAGCTCAGTGACAGTAATGCACAGAGTAGCAGAGAACTAGATCTTATACAGTAATGGACAGAGTAGCAGGGAACTAGCTCAGTGATAGTAATGGACAGAATAGCAGAGAACTAGCTCAATGACAGCAATGGACAGAGTCGCAAAGAACTAGCTCAATGTCAGCAATGAACAGAGTTGCAGAGAACTAGCTCAATGACAGTAATGGACAGAACAGCAGAGAACGAGTTCAATGACAGTAATGGACAGTAGCAGAGAACAAGCTCAATGACAGCAATGGACAGAGTTGCAGAGAACTAGCTCAGTGACAGTAATGGACAGAATAGCAGAGAACTAGCTCATTGACAGCAATGGACAGAGTAACAGAGAACTAGCTCAACGACAGCAATGGACAGTAGCAGAGAACTAGCTCAATGACAGTAATGCACAGAGTAGCAGAGAACTAGCTCAATGACAGCAATGGAGAGTAGCAAAGAACTAGCTCAATGACAGCAATGGACAGAGTAGCACAGAACTAGCTCAATGACAGCAATGGACAGAGTAGCAGAGAACTAGCTCGATGACAGCAATGGACAGAGTAGCAGAGAAGTAGCTCAATGACATCAATGAACAGAGTAGCAAAGATCTAGCTCAATGACAGTAATGGACAGAGTAGCAGAGAACTAGCTCAATGACAGCAATGGACTGAGCAGCAGAGAAAAAGCTCAATGACAGTAATGAACAGAGTTGCAGTGCAGTTTAGACCATTGACAGCAATGGACAGAGTCGCAAAGAACTGGCTCAATGACAGCAATGGACAGAGCAGCAGAGAACTAGCTGAATGACAGTAACGGACAGAGTAGCAGAGAACTAGCTCAATGACAGCAATGGACAGAGTAGCAGAGAACTAGCTCAATGACAGCAATAGACAAAGTAGCAGAGAAGTAGCTCAATGACATCAATGAACAGAGTAGCAGAGATTAGCTCAATGACAGCAATGGACAGAGCAGCAGAGAACTAGCTCAATGATAGCAATGGACAGAGTAACAGAGAAATAGCTCAATGACAGTAATGGACAGAGTTGCAGTGCAGTTTAGACCATTGACATCAACGGACAGATTAGCAGAGAATTAGCTCAATGACAGTAATGGGCAGAGTAACAGAGAACGAGCTCAATGACAGCAATGGACAGAGTAGCAGAGAATTAGCTCAATGACAGTAATGGTCAGTAGCAGAGAACTAGCTCAATGACTGCAATGGACAGAGCAGCAGAGAACTAGCTCAATGACAGCAATGGACAGAGAAGCAGAGAACTAGCTCAATGACAGCAATGGACAGAGTAGCAGAGAATTAGCTCAATGACAGTAATGGCCAGTAGCAGAGAACTAGCTAAATGACAGTAATGGACAGAGTAGCAGAGAACTAGCTCAATGACAGTAATGGACAGTAGCAGAGAACTAGCTCAATGACAGTAATGGACAGAGTAACAGAGAACTAGCTCAATGACAGCAATGGACAGAGCAGCAGAGAACTAGCTCAATGACAGTGATGGACAAGAGTAGCAGAGAACTAGCTCAATGACAGTAATGGACAGAGTAGCAGAGAACTAGCTCAATGACAGCAATGTACAGTAGCAGAGAACTAGCTCAATGACAGTAATGGACAGAGTAGCAGAGAACTTGCTCAACGACAGCAATGGACAGAGTAACAGAGAACTAGCTCAATGACAGCAATGGACAGTGCAGCAGAGAACTAGCTCCATGACAGCGATGGACAGTAGCTGAAAACTAGCTCAATGACAGTAATGGACAAGAGTAGCAGAGAACTAGCTCAATGACAGTAATGGACAGAGTAGCAGAGAACTAGCTCAATGACAGCAATGTACAGTAGCAGAGAACTAGCTCAACGACAGTAATGGACAGAGTAGCAGAGAACTAGCTCAATGTCAGCAATGGACAGAGTAACAGAGAAATAGCTCAATGACAGTAATGGACAGAGTAAGAGAGAACTAGCTCAATGACAGCAATGGGCAGAGTAGCAGAGAACTAGCTCAATGACAGCAATGGACAGTAGCAGAGAACTAGCTCAATGACAGCAATAGACAGAGCAGCAGAGAAAAAGCTCAATGACAGTAATGGACAGAGTTGCAGTGCAGTTTACACCATTGACAGCAATGGACAGAGTCGCAAAGAACTAGCTCAATGACAGCAATGGACAGAGCAGCAGAGAACTAGCTCAATGACAGCAATGGACAGAGTAGCAGAGAACTAGCTCAATGACAGCAATGGACAGAGTAGCAGAGAACTAGCTCAATGACAGCAATGGACAAGGTAGCAGAGAAGTAGCTCAATGACATCAATGAACAGAGTAGCAGAGAATTAGCTCAATGACAGTAATGGACAGAGTAGCAGAGAACTAGCTCAATGACAGCAATGGACAGAGTAGCAGAGAACTAGCTCATTGACAGCAATGGTCAGAGTAGCAGAGAACTGGCTCAATTACAGTAATGGACAGAGTAGCAGAGAACTAGCTCAATGACTGCAATGGACAGAGCAGCAGAGAACTAGCTCAATGACAGCAATGGACAGAGTAGCAGAGAACTAGCTCAATGACAGCAATGGACAGAGTAGCAGAGAATTAGCTCAATGACATTAATGGTCAGTAGCAGAGAACAAGCTAAATGACAGTAATGGACAAGAGTAGCAGAGAACTAGCTCAATGACAGTAATGGTCAGAGTAGCTGAGAACTAGCTCAATGACAGCAATGTACAGTAGCAGAGAACTAGCTGAATGACAGTAATGGACAGAGTAGCAGAGAACTAGCTCAATGACAGCAATGGACAGAGTAACAGAGAAATAGCTCAATGACAGTAATGGACAGAGTAAGAGAGAACTAGCTCAATGACAGCAATGGGCAGAGTAGCAGAGAACTAGCTCAATGACAGCAATGGACAGTAGCAGAGAACTAGCTCAATGACAGCAATAGACAGAGCAGCAGAGAAAAAGCTCAATGACAGTAATGGACAGAGTTGCAGTGCAGTTTAGACCATTGACAGCAATGGACAGAGTCGCAAAGAACTAGCTCAATGACAGTAATGGTCAGTAGCAGAGAACTAGCTAAATGACAGTAATGGACAGAGTAGCAGAGAACTAGCTCAATGACAGTAATGGACAGTAGCAGAGAACTCGCTCAATGACAGTAATGGACAGAGTAACAGAGAACTAGCTCAATGACAGCAATGGACAGAGCAGCAGAGAACTAGCTCAATGACAGCGATGGACAGTAGCAGAGAACTAGCTCAATGACAGTAATGGACAAGAGTAGCAGAGAACTATCTCAATGACAGTAATGGACAGAGTAGCAGAGAACTAGCTCAATGACAGCCATGTACAGTAGCAGAGAACTAGCTCAATGACAGTAATGGACAGAGTAGCAGAGAACTAGCTCAATGACAGCAATGGACAGAGTAACAGAGAAATAGCTCAATGACAGTAATGGCCAGAGTAACAGAGAACTAGCTCAATGACAGCAATGGGCAGAGTAGCAGAGAACTAGCTCAATGACCGCAATGGACAGTGGCAGAGAACTAGCTCAATTACAGTAATGGACAGAGTAGCATAGAACTTGTTCAATGACAGTAATGGACAGAGTAGCAGAAAACTAGCTCAATGACAGCAATGGACAGAGTAGCAGAGAAATAGCTCAATGACAGTAATGGACAGCGTTGCAGTGCAGTTTTGACCATTGACAGCAACGGACAGAGTAGCAGAGAAGTAGCTCAATGACAGTAATGGACAGAGTAACAGAGAACTAGCTCAATCACAGCAATGGACAGAGTAGCAGAGAACTAGCTCAGTGACAGTAATGCACAGAGTAGCAGGGAACTAGCTCAATTACAGTAATGGACAGAGTAGCAGAGAATTAGCTCAATGATAGTAATGGACAGAATAGCAGAGAACTAGCTCAATGACAGCAATGGACAGAGTCGCAAAGAACTAGCTCAATGTCAGCAATGAACAGAGTTGCAGAGAACTAGCTCAGTGACAGTAATGGACAGAGCAGCAGAGAACGAGTTCAATGACAGTAATGGACTGTAGCAGAGAACAAGCTCAATGACAGCAATGGACTGAGTCGCAGAGAACTAGCTCAATGACAGTAATGGACGGAGCAGCAGAGAACTAGTTCAATGACAGTCATTGACAGAGTCGCAGAAAACTAGCTCAATGATAGTAATGGATAGAATAGCAGAGAACTAGCTCAATGACAGCAATGGACAGAGTCGTAAAGAACAAGCTGTGTCAGCAATGAACAGAGTTGCAGAGAACTAGCTCAGTGACAGTAATGGACAGAGCAGCAGAGAACTAGTTCAATGACAGTAATGGACTGTAGCAGAGAACATGCTCAATGACAGCAATGGACTGAGTCGCAGAGAACTAGTTCAATGACAGTAATGGACAGAGCAGCAGAGAACTAGTTCAATGACAGTCATTGACAGAGTCGCAGAAAACTAGCTCAATGACAGCAATGGACAGAGTCGCAAAGAACTAGCTCAATGTCAGCAATGAACAGAGTTGCAGAGAACTAGCTCAATGACAGTAATGGACAGTAGCAGAGAACTAGCTCAATGACAGTAATGGACAAGAGTAGCAGAGAACTAGCTCAATGACAGTAATGGACAGAGTAGCAGAGAACTAGCTCAATGACAGCAATGTACAGTAGCAGAGAACTAGCTCAATGACAGTAATGGACAGAGTAGCAGAGAACTAGCTCAATGACAGCAATGGACAGAGTAACAGAGAAATAGCTCAATGACAGTAATGGACAGAGTTGCAGTGCAGTTTAGACCATTGACAGCAACGGACAGAGTAGCAGAGAAGTAGCTCAATGACAGTAATGGACAGAGTAACAGAGAACTAGCTCAATGACAGTAATGGTCAGTAGCAAAGAACTAGCTAAATGACAGTAATGGACAGAGTAGCAGAGAACTAGCTCAATGACTGCAATGGACAGAGCAGCAGAGTACTAGCTCAATGACAGCAATGGACAGAGCAGCAGAGTACTAGCTCAATGACAGCAATGGATAGAGCAGCAGAGAACTAGCTCAATGACAGTGATGGACAGTTGCAGAGAACTAGCTCAATGACAGTAATGGACAAGAGTAGTAGATAACTAGCTCAATGACAGTAATGGAGAGAGTAGCAGAGAACTAGCTCAATGACAGCAATGTACGGTAGCAGAGAACTAGCTCAATGACAGTATTGGACAGAGTAGCAGAGAACTAGCTCAATGACAGCAATGGACAGAGTAACAGAGAAATAGCTCAATGACAGTAATGGACAGAGTAGCAGAGAACTAGTTCAATGACAGTAATGGACAGAGTAGCAGAAAACTAGCTCAATGACAGCAATGGACAGAGTAGCAGAGAAATAGCTCAATGACAGAAATGGACAGAGTTGCAGTGCAGTTTAGACCATTGACAGCAACGGACAGAGTAGCAGAGAAGTAGCTCAATGACAGTAATGGACAGAGTAACAGAGAACTAGCTCCATGACAGCAATGGACAGAGTAGCAGAGAACTAGCTCAGTGACAGTAATGCACAGAGTAGCAGAGAACTAGATCTTATACAGTAATGGACAGAGTAGCAGGGAACTAGCTCAGTGATAGTAATGGACAGAATAGCAGAGAACTAGCTCAATGACAGCAATGGACAGAGTCGCAAAGAACTAGCTCAATGTCAGCAATGAACAGAGTTGCAGAGAACTAGCTCAATGACAGTAATGGACAGAACAGCAGAGAACGAGTTCAATGACAGTAATGGACAGTAGCAGAGAACAAGCTCAATGACAGCAATGGACAGAGTAGCAGAGAACTAGCTCAGTGACAGTAATGGACAGAGTTGCAGTGCAGTTTAGACCATTGACAGCAACGGTCAGAGTAGCAGAGAACTAGCTCAATGACAGCAATGGACAGAGTAGCAGAGAACTAGCTCAGTGACAGCAACGGACAGAGTAGCAGAGATCTAGCTCAATGACAGCAATGGACAGTAGCAGAGAACTAGCTCAATGACAGTAATGGACAGAATAGCAGAGAACTAGCTCAATGACAGTAATGGACAGTAGCAGAGAACTAGCTCAGTGACAGCAATGGTCAGAGTAGCAGAGAACTAGCTCAATGACAGCAATGGACAGAGTAGCAGAGAACTAGCTCAATGACAGTAATGGACAGTAGCAGAGAACTAGCTCAATGACAGCAATGGACAGAGCAGCAGAGAAAAAGCTCAATGACAGTAATGTACAGTATCAGAGAACTAGCTCGATGACAGTAATGGACAGAATAGCAGAGAACTAGCTCAATGACAGTAATGGACAGAATAGCAGAGAACTAACTCAATGACAGCAATGGACAGAGTAACAGAGAACTAGCTCAATGACAGCAATGGTCAAGAGTAGCAGAGAACTAGCTCAATGACAGCAATGGACAGAGTAACAGAGAACTAGCTGAATGACAGCAATGGACAGAGTAGCAGAGAACTAGCTCAATGACAGCAATGGACAGAGTAACAGAGAAATAGCTCAATGACAGTAATGGACAGAGTTGCAGTGCAGTTTAGACTATTGACAGCAACGGACAGAGTAGCAGAGAACTAGCTCAATGACAGTAATGGACAGACTAACAGAGAACTAGCTCAATGACAGCAATGAACAGAGCAGCAGAGAACTAGCTCAATGACAGCAATGGACAGAGCAGCAGAGAACTAGCTCAATGACAGTAATGGACAGTAGCAGAGAACTAGCTCAATGACAGCAATGGACAGTAGCCAGGAACTAGCTCAATGACAGCAACGGACAGAGTAGCGGAGAACTAGCTCAATGACAGTAATGGACAGAGTAGCAGAGAACTAGCTCAATGACAGCAATGGACAGTAGCAGAGAACTAGCTCAATGACAGTAATGGACAGAATAGCAGAGAACTAGCTCAATGACAGTAATGGGCAGAGTAACAGAGAACTAGCTCAATGACAGCAATGGACAGAGTAGCAGAGAACTAGCTCAATGACAGTAATGGACAGAATAGCAGAGAACTAGCTCAATGACAGTAGTGGACAGAGTAACAGAGAACTTGCTCAATGACAGCAATGGACAGTAACAGAGAACTAGCTCAATGACAGTAATGTACAGAATAGCAGAGAACTAGCTCAGCAACAGGAACGGACAGAATAGCAGAACGGCCCATCAAGTCTTCACCGACCCTTGGCAAGAGGACCCGACTCAAGCACACACCTCTACCCTATCCCTATAACCCAGTAACCGCACCTAACCTTTGAGGACACTAAGGGCAATTTAGCATGACCAATCCAACTAACCTGCACATCTTTGGACTGTGGAGGAAACCAGAGCACCCAGAGAAAACCCATGCAGACACGGGGAGAATGTGCAGACTCGGCACAGACAGTGACCCAAGCGGGAATCGAACCTTAGACCCTGGAGCTGTGAAGCAACAGTGCTAACCACTGTGCAACCGTGCTGTCCATTGACAGCAATGGACAGAGTAACAGTGCAGTCTAACCCATTGACAGCAACGGATAGAGGAGCAATGCACTAGCCAATTGACAGCAGTGGACAGAGTAGCCATTGCTACAACACCCTGGGCTAATATGTGGTCAATTCCAGCCCCACAGCCCCAGAGTCACAACACAAGTGAATTAAACAATAATTCGTATAAAGCTTCAGAGATCTTTGGCCCTTGAACGCTGCAATGACTTACAGGCTCCAGATTTGTAAGTGATACGGAATAACTGTTTATTTATAACAACAATAAAGATAAGGCATACAATTATTATGCTATAATAACAGTCAGATAAGCTACTAGTCCTCCCCCCCATTTACCGTCCCATCCTCTAGCTAAACACACACAAGACATACACACGCAGAGGGAGGATGAATATTAGATGGATGATAAGTGCCCTTGCTTCGGATGTTGAAGTTGCTTTTTCAGCTGACTGTCCTTCCAGGACACGAGTGATTGAGAAACACCAGTTGGATGTCTAACAAAGATCGTCAGGCTGGAACATTCAGTCTGAACATTCGGACTGTGGCATTTCCTCTGGGAAGGCACTTTCACTTTTATTGACCTGGGCCTCCACTCAGAAGGTCTGCCTCAGGCCTGTGCAATTCTTATTTGCTTCCAACTCCACCAGAGCTTCCCTCGCTTTCCTGAAGAAAACTGAGTTTCCCTCATGAGATTTGAAATAGTGTTCTTTAAACAACTGGCCCTGCCTGCAGCTGCTGCTGGACAGAACATCCTTGCAGAGAGCATCAGGTAAGAGAGAGATCAGGGCTTTTAACCTCCAGCTTCTTAATCAAAACTAAACACTCATAGGCTGGATAGGGAGGAAAAACTTGCTGCTCCATTTATCTGGAGTGAACACCAGCCAAGGTGTTTGAGAGAGTTCTACGCTTTTTAGGGAGATAGAAAACTCCAAAGAGCTTCCTTCAGCTCTGAGTTCAAACCGAAACTAAAAACACCTGATGCAGCCTTCCTGCCTTTGGCAGAACATTCCAGAACACTCAACACCAATCAGCATAGACTATTAGCTAAAGGTCTGGCAAAGTAAACAACTTATTCGCTGACAGCCAAGTCCATCAAGATGAGGCATCACCAATGTCAGAACTTCCAGCTGGTTTCCTTTTTAAATTAAAGGTGAAATCCATCTTAAAGGTATAGGCAATTTTTTTGTCCAGGTACAAAATCAATTAAAGCCAAAATAATAGAAAACAAAGGGAATACAGAGGGAAAACATATTTAAACAGAAGGATCCTTACACAGTGCCCATTGACAGCAATGAACCGAGCAGCAGTGCAATTTAGCCCATTGACAGTAATGGACCGGGCAGCAGTGCAGTCTGGCCCATTGGCACAAACAATATATTTTGTGTACTCCAAAAGGAAAACACAGTCTCATTAAGTTTGGTGAAGGATCTACTCGTAATGGTCACCCACAGACTAACCGCCACAGAACAAAGGAAGGTTTAATACAGGCACCCTAGAGCCAAAGCCACTGTAGCCATTTTAGTCTGAGCAGTTCAATTCACAAAAGTTCAAGACAGAAGATTGCGTAGAATACCCTGAATGCCCAGACATCAAGCTTTATTTTCCAGAAGATTTAACTCAGGGTGGAAACAACCACCATAATACTGTGGTGCTGTGCAAAGAGCTGCTTAAAATTCCATGAATATCTATTGTTGATTCATACAATTGGCCTCATTTAAAAGAAATCTATAAATCACAGCTACAACAACTCATTAATATTTTCATACTTAGAAAAGTCAAAGGAAAATGTTGTACATTATTAAGAGCGGAAGTGGCTGTTTAGAATGAGTTATTCTTGCTCTCCTGAATTACAATCTATCAATACTTGATTTAATATTATTGCTTGTCCTTACATAGCTTGCTAAACATGTTGTATTTGTTAAGAGCAAAAGCAGGATGATCCATTTTTTTTTTCCTTGGGTCTTCCCAACTGTTAACGGTTAACCTGGTTCCGTCCTTGCATTATTTGAACAATGGCACCAGTGACGTCCTGACAAAATCACACCCACACACGGTGAATCTCTGTGGAAATAAGAAAAATCCAAATGTTATCTATTTCTGTCAGTTTTCTGGACTATTCAAGAGGATTGGTGTTTCACTTCTGTTTTCATCTGCTTTACTTGACTGCATTAATCTTTAAATGCTATCATGAAGACTGAAACTTGCACATAGCAAAGTCCATTTTGTCTTATCCACATCATTGCATTTGTTTGTCTCCAGTTGCTAAGCTCATGACCCATTGGCTGCAAAATTGTGCTCCTCAGCGCTGCTGGTCCCGATGCTGCAGGAACTCGATGCGAGTCCCAAGAAGAGCATCCAGTCTGCTTTGTTCAAAAAGGGAGGGAGACAGAAGGCAGGAAACTACAGGCCAGTTAGCGTAACATCTGGCATAGACAAACTGTCAGAAGATATTATTAAAGATGTTATGACAGGGCATTTAGAAAATTCAAGGCAGCAGGCAGAGTCAACATAGTTTTGCGAAAGGGAAATAATGTCTAACCAATTTATTGGAGTTTGTTGAAGAAGGAACATGTGCTGTGGATAAAGGGAAACCAGTGGATGTACTGTACTTAGGTTTACAGAAGGCATTTGAAAAGGTGTCACATCAGAGGCTATTGTGGAAAATAAAAGCTCATGGTGTCGGGGAAACATATAGCCATGATAGAAGATTGGCTAGCTAACAGGAAGTGGAGAGTAGGCATAGAATCCACAGAATCCCTGCAGTGCAGAAGGAGGCCATTTGACACATCAAGTCTGCATCGACCCTCTGAAAGGGAACTCAACCTCGGCCCACTCCCCTTCCCTATCCCCATAACCCCACACATTAATCATGGCCAATCCACCTAACCTGCACATCTTCGGACTGAGGGAAGAAATCGGAGCACCCGGAGAAACCGGTGCAGACACGGGGAGAAATACAAACTCTGCACAGACAAAGTGACCTGAGGTATAAATGGGTTTTTTTGGATAGCAAGATGTAAAAAATAGTGTGCTGGGATTAGTGCTGGGGCCTCAACATTTTAAAGTTTATATAAATGGCGTGCATGAAGAGACTCAAGGTATGATTGCAGAATTTGCTGATGATACTAAGATAGGTAAGAAAGATCTGGCAAATGGAGTACAATGTGGGCAAATATGAAATAATTAATTTTGGCAAGGAGAATGAAAAAGCTGATTTTGGGTGCGGCCATGAGCTGAGTGGTCGCAAGAAGGGTGGTTCCCGCCTAGAAACTTATTTTTGGACCTTTTTGACCTGAGGAACGGGCACGAAAGCTGTTAAAAAAAAAAAAACCGACCTCCCCATCAACAACTCACCTAATTTGGGATGCCAGTAAATCAACAGACAGGTCTCAAGGGGAGGAAAAGCAAAGAGAGAAAGACCCCAACATCGGAGCCAGGTGACCCGCGTAGCAACATGAATCTGAACAAAGCGGAACCAACATTATCCCAGTCGTCGATGGAGACGCTGATGGAGTTCATCCCGATAGAATACCAAAAGCATTGGGAGGCACTATAGGATGACCCAATGTCAGCAACTGAGACCGCGCTGGCTCCCATACGTGGAACGATGGACAGGGTGGAGCGCGAACCGGAAGCCCAAGGAACGACGATCCGGGAAGTGGAGAAAGTGGTCACTGAGCAAGACAAATGAATTGACTTACTCAAAGCCAAAATAACGAGATTGGCAGCGAATCAAAGGACATTGAAGACCAAGATCGACAACAGGTACCGGCGCCATAACCTCCGGAGCGTCATCTATCAGAGGGTACAGAAGTTCGGAGCCCAACAGAGTTCACTTAAAAGATGCTCAGGAAATTGGTCGGGGAGGAGGGCTTCACCAAATCCCCGGAGGCAGACCGAGCCCACAGGTCGCTCTGCTAAAAGCCGAGACCGGGGAACACAAGAAAGACCCCCGCCATCACTAGCAGCTTCTGCAAGACACAAGACAGGACACATGATTACATCGTGGGCCCAAGGGTGATGTGGATGTGCAGAAGATTGTGGGGTGATTGTGGTGATGGGAGCGCTGGTTTGGGGGTGGGGGGAGACACACATGCCATGGGGAACCGCAACTCAGCAGGGTCTCACTTCCTCGCCCAATGCCGTCTTCTGCCTGGCGACTGCCCTTTCCTCGGGCCCACCGACCACGTCCAGTGCCCCCTGTTCTGCTGGGGTGAGAGGCCGCAGGTCCGGCGGTCCCACTCCAGTCTTCTCTCGCTCTCGGCAGTTGTGCGCAGCCTTTTCCTGGGGGGGGGGGGGGGGGGGGACCAGAAAACGCACAATGTTATACAGCCCTGGCGTTTGGTTTCAGTGGCCAGGGCACCTGGCCATAATGGTCAGTAAGGGTGTTGGCATGTGTTGCGGAATAGGGGTTTGGCCACCCTCCTGGTGGGGGGGTGGTTGGGGGTAGGGTTACGGGTGTGTGGGAATGGGGTTTGGTGCCAGTACTGACTACTCACCCTGGCTGCCCTGAGGAGGTTGCGCAATTTTTCCCAGCACTGCTGGGGGTGATGACCTCTGCCATCTGCGCCCAGGCCTGGCAAACGGTGGCGGCTGGCAGCCTTCTTACCACCACAGGGTACAGGAGCGCCCACATCTCCTCCACAGCATCCAGCAGTGACTCCAGTTCCATGTTGGTGAATCTCGGTGCCGCGCATCTTGCTGCCATCTAGTTGGCTGGGATGAGTGTGTGTGGGGAGCACAATGTGTATATGCGGCTGCAGCTTGTCAGCCTCCTGAGAGTCAATCCCGAACACAGTGAATCCAGCATTGTTTCTCATTCGAATCAATTGTGTTCCATGTGGCGCCAGTGGCAGCCCCTCAACAGTCACTGAATTGGTCCAGTTGAGGTGCCATTTTTGCTGTTGTAGACGTCCACTAATCAATCCTGCCCCAGCGTCAACACTTGGCCCGATTCTCTGGCCAGAGTGCGCTTGGGTGAGAGCACAACGCGGCGGGAAAATATCGGGAGAGCCCTCTCGCGGGCCTCCCGGCAGCCTCCCCGCTTCGTGGGATTCGCCAAAGTCCCGCGAGGCATCGGATTCGGAACTCTGCCAAAAGGGGCAAAACCAAACAACGCTCCCGGAAGTAAGTCTGAAACCTACTTAAGACCTACTCACCATTGATCTACTGGCCTCCCTCGATTCTCTGGCCTCCCCAGGGAGGATGCAACCGGGCGCCGATCAATGCTGGTCCACGAGAATGTGATCAGGCAGAACTGCACCCAGGGGGACTCCTGGGCCATCGGAGACCACTGGGTGATCAGGGTCAGTGCAGGTGGATCATGGCCCTCCCCTTGAACTTGTACCCTGGCACTGCCCAAATAGCATCATGGCACTGCCAAGATGCCTGGGTGCACTGCCAACCTGGCTGGAGCACTGCCTAGTGCCAGGGTGGCAAAGGGTGCCCAGGTGGCACTGCCAAGGGTCAGGGCCTGAGGGGGCCGTGCCATGAAAGGAAGGTGGGTGGGAGGGGAGTTTCAAGTGTGGGGATGTGTGAGGCAGGTATGTAGGGGCCTCCAGGAGTTGAGGGGGTGGCAGGTGGGGTGGGGATCCTGGAAGGGAGGGTGTGCTGTAAGGGAGGTTGGTGGGCCTGAAGAGGGGGGAACCCCAGGGACCACATAGTGTCCTCACTTGGGGGTGTGGGGTGGTGCCCATGTATGTGGGGGGTGACATTGCCCTTGGGAGGGTGGGTGTGGGGGACCCACACGCTCACTTAGAGATCGGGGCACCCTTTTAAAATGGCGGCCTGATCTCTGAGTTCAGCTCCCCAGTGTTGAAGAAAATTCTAAGCGTTGGATTATCCTGGCCTGCCTGCCGCAAGAAAGCCACGGGCGAGCCCCCGACAATGGAGAACTGCATTGACCTTGGGCGGGATTCTCCCGTTGCTGGGCGAACACAGCCAGAGAATCCGCCCTAAGTGTGGGCCAAACCGGTGAGAAACTCCCCAGGGCCTAAAAAAGTGACTAAGTTTCATTGAATAGTGGTGAGGAACTCCCTGAAAAATCCGGCCCAAATGAAGATAGAAAAGTTTCAGGAGAATCGTGCCCTAAGGGCGCGATTCTCCGGCCTCATTACGCTCTCGCTCAAGCCTAACGAGGCCGGTGAATAGCAGGAGAGGCCAAAAATGAGAACCGTGCCAGGCGGCAAACAGTTTGCGATGCAATCGGCAGGCTCCTGTGGGCGAAATCAGGATCTTCTCATAGCGTCACGAGAACCCAATTATCACCAATCAAGCCCTATTCCTATCCAATTAAGGGGGACAACCCCGTGATCAACAGGCTCCTCTCATTCAGCGGCCTCCTCAGCTGGCGCCGATTAGTACTCCTTTTGAAAAACGTGAACCTGGCGGAAGGGCTTCCGTGGGGAGCCGAGAGGTGAGTAGCCCCCTTTGGTCGCAGGGGTGCTGGGATGCCACCCTAGTGCTCAGCAGGGGTTGGGGGACCTTATGCTCGGGGTGGGAGAACCACCGCAGGGGTAGGTCACTGTAGGAGGGTGGGGGGGGGCAACGGTGGGGCCTTCACTCACGGCACCACAATGCCAACCCCTGGATCATTTATATCTGATCCTGGGGCAACTCTTGTCCCTGCCCGTCTGCCCCAACGACCACACATAACCCCTGCCGATTGCCGAGGTCTCTGGCCATGCGGCTGAAAGCTATTGCTAATGGGGAATTAGCAATTGTGGTTAAGTGAGCACTTCACACAACCCAAGTGGATTCCCATGGGTGGGCGGGTCATGTTTTCCTTTAAAAAGCTCTCAATTAATGGTTTCCTACACCAAAACCGGAAACCGCGGCAGGTGCCAAACAGTTTCCGTAGGCAAATTCGGAATCTCGCCTTAGCGTGGCGAGGAACCAATTAGCACCACTTAAGCTCTATTTTCATACAATTATCATACAATTAGAGCCTCCTGTCATCCAACGGCATCCTGTCATGCACCGGCCTTCCCAGCAAGTGCTCACGCTGGCGCCAATTGGTACTCCTTTTTAAAAACGTGAATATGACGGAAGGGCTTCTGTGGCGAGCCAAGGAGAGGAGTCGCAATCTTTACCCACAGGCAGAGACCGGGGGTGTTGGCCTTGTCACCCCAGTGCTCGGCGGGGTCTGGGGGACCCTCTGTAGGGGGGGGGCCGCCATGGGAGGGTGGGGGGAGGTGCTGGGGGGGGGGGGGAGGGCAACTGGGGGAGCAATCTCTCAAGGCACCACCATGCCAACCCTTGGATCCCAACCCTATTCCGTGGGCAACCCCTGTCCCTGCCCGTCTGCCCCACCGAGCACCCATAACATCGGCTGCTGAGGCCTCTGGCTGCGCGGCTGAAGGCAATCGTTAAAAGGGAATTGGCAATCGTGGTTAAGTGAGCACTTGCACATTGCACATGCCAAGTGGGTTCCCGTGGGTAAGCGTGCCATGTAGCATGTGGGAGCCATTGCCTAGCATTCCAATCAAACCTTGATGCCTGGACACTGTGTTGAGTCAGCTCCACGCACGCAGCAGCCAACATCCGAACACCCAGGGGATGGGACACAGCTCCTGGGACTTGACCACGGCCGAAGGGTGGGTTGGTGCCTCGGGGAGGGGGGAGGTTGCCTGGAGAGATAGGCAAAGGTCCGGGGTCAACCCACATTGCGGAAGAAAGTGACAGAGGCATCATAATGGTTGCACAAAAAGTTATTTAATGTGCTGTACAAACCCCCATTCCTGATAGTGCTGCCCCCCAAACCCCTCCTCCCCACCCTGGGCACCAATGTCACCCCCTTCCCCCTACCCCATTGCCCTCAGTGATGCTCAATGGGCTTGGCCCTCCTAGATGTACCACTACGTCTTGGTGTTTCCCCAGGATACACACCTGAGGCGGGGCAGCCAGCTGCTTACCTCATCCTGTGGCCTTAGTGGGCGCCCTATGGGGGCTCTGGGGCCGGTGGGCCCCGGCTCACTTGCCGGCAGCACATGCACAGCCGTGCCGCTCTGTCCCACATGCTGAGCCCCGAGATATGGCCTCATCAAAGGAGTGGAAATCAGGAGTGCAGGTGGCCACCATCTCCGCCCCATGGGACGGATCCAGTTTGGCACTCAGCACCCCTCCTCCCGATCAGTGCCCATCGAAACCTGGTGTTCACATTGGGACAGAGGGGAAGCTGGTTCGGGCCCCGGCTGCCCCTTCATAATTTTGCTCTGCCAGCGATGGCCCGCACCATCATGTCAATGCCATCGGTGATGCTCCTCAGTGATTGGGCTATGCTCTGCAGTGCCTCAGCCATGCCCACCTGTGACTGGGATAGACTCTGCCGTACCTCGGTCATTCCCATCTGAGAGCGGGACACGTCCCACAGAACCCCATCATGGTTGGCCTGGCCTGGGTGACATCCCGCAGTGCAGCGACATACTGCCGAGATCCTCAGCCATGGCCAGCACCGACTGCGCGATGCCTTGGACACCTTCACTCATGGTGCCAACGTTGTTCATCAGGCTCTTCACTGCAGTCGCCACCCTAGCAGTCGGCATCGGCGCCACTCATTGCCAGCGCCATCTCCTGCGCCCGAACCCCCAGGGCTGCTCCAACGTGACAGTCACCCGGAACCTTTACGCCACAGGGTCCTTCCAGGTGCCAAGTGGGGACCTGTCAGAGATCTCAAAGACCTTGGTGCACAGGTGCATCTGCGCCATCTCGGAGGCGCTAGATGCCCAGGTGGCTCAATACATCCATCTCAGTGTGGACCGAGCCCACCAGGATGCCTGGGCAACAGGGTTCGCCACCATCACCGACATGTCCTAGGTCCAGGGGGTGATCGACGGGATGCATGTCCACCTATGAGCACCTGCAGATGACAGGCCGCTCTACACCAGCCGAAAGGGATTCCACTTGATGAATTTGCAGCTGATATGTGACCATGAGCTGCATATCATGCATGTCTGCGCCTGATACCCAGCTCCTGGGTGACAGGGTTTATCCACTGCGGCTGATGACGCCTATCCGGAAGCCACCAGGCCGATGCGGAGACCTGCTACAACGACGCCCATATAGCGACCAGGACCATGATCGAGTGGTGCTTCGGCCTCCTGAAGATGCGGTTCAGGTGCCTGGACCGCTCTGGAAGGGCCCACCAGTATGATGCTGACAGGGTCACCTGACAGCGGCGTGTTCCTTCCTCCACAACATCTCGCAGCAGAGAGGCAATGTGCTGGAGGAGGAGGATGACTACCAGGCCTTGTCTGACTAAGAGGATGCGGAAGAGGGGAGGGTGGGCAGGACATGGGGCCCAGGCAGGCAGGAGAGGTTGCATGACATGTGTACCTGGACCAACGCCCATGGGACGCTTTGATCGCCTCCAGGTTCACCGACCGGGGAGGGCGGGAGACACTGACCAGGGGCACGGACACTACATCCCAGCCCCCTTCCTGGGCACCCCCTGCCTACACCTCCTCCATGATACATACCTGCGGTACTGTGGGGTGCAGGCCTTGGGTTGGCAGTAACACCAGATCCGGTCCATGGGATGGAGGATGATGACAACCTGCTCTGTGATGAGCTCTGGTGCTCCACATCGTTTGACGTCTAACTACTGCCTGCGGTAGCACTTTCTCCATGCACCTGCATGCGAGCTAGCCATTCCATCACACGGTGTCATCAGATCCCTGGGGTGACATTGGTGGGGAAGGCTGGGGGAAGGGTTGGGAGCCCAGGCCACACAAAATGTCCACCCATTTCCCCTCCTTTCTGGCCTTACGGGCCCTAATGCTACATCTTGGTGGATCCCCAGATGATACAGTAGGAGTGGAGGCGACCTGCTGCGATTCCTGCCCTGCAAACTGGGTCCCCTTTGCTGGCCGTCTGGATGGACCCAGCTGCTTCTCGGGTGTCCCAGGTGGTGTGGTGCCACCCTGTTCTGGCCGCTGACCATCAGATGTGCCAGGGACAGGAGGGGGGCGGGGGTCCGAGGTGCTGCAGTGTTCCGGCACCTCCCTTGCGGGAGTTACCGGCACGGGTCCCATCACCTCCTCCTTGCTCGGGGTGCCTTGATGGCCTCCAGGCTACTCCATGGGATGGGGTTGGGGCGGAGCTATCCCCTTCATTGCCACCTGGCGGCACCACCTCCTGCTCCTGCACGCGGTCCAACCACACCTGCAGGTGCTGGATGCTCGCTGACAACCCTTCATGTAGTCCCTGGCTCTGCGACTGCATCTCCACGATCGATGGGACTGTCTGTTCCAGGCGCCCAAAACCCGTCTGGATGGCAGCTTGTCCCTGGGGTCGGCCTGCCCTCTGACCGTCCACCTCTTGGAAGTTCCTACCTCCACCTGCTATACCGGGTCAGCTGTGTGGTGCACACCAACTAGTGTCCCAGGAGCCTCTTCATAACGCACGGAAGCACAGTGGTTAGCACTGTTGCTTCACAGCGTCAGGGACCCAGGTTCGATTCCCGGCTTGGGTCACTGTCTGTGCGGAGTCTGCACGTTCTCCCCGCGTCTTTGTGAGTTTCCTCCAGGTGCTCCGGATTCCTCCCACAAGTCCCAAAAGACGTGCTTGTTAGGTGAATTGGACATTCTGAATTCTCCCTTAGTGTAACCGAACGGCGTGGACATGTGGAGACTAGGGTTATTTTTACAGTAACTTCATTACAGTGTTAATGTAAGCCTACTTGTGACAATAATAAAGATGATAAATTATGATTACTAAAGCGCCCAACCGAGGTGAGTGTCTCTGGCTGGTGGACGGTGTTGAGACAGCTGTGACGGGAAGTCAGTGACATCCTCTGACTTGAGCTCCGGGTTTTCTACATCTCGGAACAAGGGCTGCCGTCCGTGCTGCTCTCGTCGTTGGTTCTTGGCAAACGGGAGGGGCTCCAGCTGTAGCATTGGCTGGGGGCGGGGGGACATCAGATGGACCTGCCCCATCACCAGCAGGATCTGCAAAACACAAGACAAGACACATGATTAGACTGCAAGCCAGCGGGGAGTGGGGGTGATGGTAGTGTGGGGGTGAGGGTGGTGTGAGGGTTGTGAGGGTGGGCATGACGTAGTGCTGAGGGTAGGGGTGAAGGTGAGGGTAGAGGTGAGGGTGGTGTTGGGGTGGGGAGGGAACCTCATCTCATCAAAGTCTTTCTCCCCCGTGGCCGACCTCCACCCTGGCGACCTCGCTTTCCTTTGGGCCACCGACCACGTCCAGGGCCCTCTGCTCTGCCACGGTCAGGTGCCGCAGGTCCGGTGGTCCCCCTCCAGTGTTCTCTCGCTCCCGGCGGTAATAGGCAGCCTTCTCCTTGGGGGAGATGGAGGACAGATGGAAAACGACAGTTAGACAGTCTGTCACATGCAGCCCAGGGGGTGGGTAGCTGCTGGCCTCAGTGGCCAGCGGCCATGGCGGCTGGTCTGGGTGCCAGCATGTAGTGCAGGATGGGAGTCCAGCAGCCCTCCGGGTTGGGGGAGGGGGCGGGTTACAGATGTATGGGATGTGGATTAGTGCCAGGGGCACAGTGTTGTCTACTCACCCTGGCCACCCTGAGGTTGTGTAGCTTTTTCTGACGCTGCTGGTTGGTCCAGATGGTGTTGCCCATGTTGCTCACCTAAAGTAAAAAAACTCACCACTATTCTTAGAATTACCCCTATACCAAAAAGAGTTAGGGTTAGGGTTAATAAGACATTCTAAATGGTGAACAGGGATTCTCAGTCCCTGACTCCTACGCAGACTTAGGTGAGTGCTATTCGAGTCAATCTATATTTTCAAATAATCCCCCGGTATAACCCATATCTTCATAGAAGATTTCATCTACTTACCACTTAGTAGCATGGGTCCTGCATTGCTAAGTAAGTAAAGTAGACTTTGTAATAACCACTGTTTCAGGTTGAAACTTTAAGTTATTTTATTATTATTTATTTTTTCTTTTCAAAGATAAAATCACTGTCTTTACAGAAAAGTAGAAAGATCTTGCTTCTGGATTCTCCTGGTTGATTGAAAAGACCTTTAGGTCTACCTTGACAATCTCTCTTCTTTATCTTTTGGTTTTCTCCTGATGGATTCGCTGTTCTGCTCGGTGATGTGTTGGGTGTTCTAGATCACATACAGGTCACCAACACTTGAAATAATGCAACACTGTTTTATTGAATCATTAGCTGTTTAAACTTACTTTGACTGTGGGTTAATATGATACTAGCTTTAACTAAAGACCTTTGCCTTGTCCTAACCAGTCGATGCACTCAGCACATGGTGAATGTCTGTGTTGCAGGCTGTGAGCTCTGTCCTCCTAGCTAGCTGCAACTCGAATGAGCGGGAACTCTGATGCCCCCTGTCTTGATAGTGCGTGTGCTCTCACTGTGTGTGTTGATTGGTCCCACTGTGTGTCCATCAGTGTGTGTCTGCACCATGATATACTGGTGTGTATTATGACACTTGGATTTCATATTCTATCCTCCCCATGAGGGCAGCTATGAGAGTCGACTTTGCTAGCAGTTACCAATTTAGGGTTTATATTTCCCTTCTAGCAGTTATTAAGTTTATATGACATTATCGTAAAGTAACTTTTGATTGTTCAATGTACCTTTAATCTTAATTACTTCTAACATGACTATGTATTCACGTTGAGCATGACTTTAGCTCATCGAACTCTGATTACATTTTTTCCTTTGTAATGTTCAAAAGTGCTTTGATCCTAGAGGGGTGTTACATCTGGTTCCTGTCCCCTCTAAAGTTGCTTTATTACCAAATAGTGCCCTTAGCTTGTCAGAACTCTGACTCCAATTTGAAGTTAACTTGTGCTCTCATGGACACGTTGTCCCCGGCTTCCCATATTCAACTGGTGTCAGCAAGATTTCACACCTAAACATTTGTCACCTAATTCAACTGAAGATCCTGGCAATTCTTTAATAACTGCTTGCTAAAATAATTAACTTCAAAGAAGGCGCAAAATATTGTTTCTCTCCATGTAACTAAAAGTTCAATCTGCTTTAACTTGAAAGACAGGCATCAGTTTTACAGCTTGAGCTGGTTCAAGCTGTTATTTTTTTAAATTTAGAGTGCCCAATTCATTTTTTCCAATTAAGGGGCAATTTTAGCATGTTCAATCCACCTACCTTGCATATCTTTGGGTTGTGGGGGCGAATCCCACGCAAACACGGGGAGAATGTGCAAACTCCACATGTACAGTGATCCAGAGCCGGGACCGAACCTGTGACCTTGGCGCCGTGAGACTGCAGTGCTACCACTGCGCCACCGTGCTGCCCTGCAAGCTGTTTTCCTAATGCCTGTTTGATAAAGGCTATCTGAATTTCAAAACCTTCTTTTGCAGCTGTTGTTAACCCTTTGTGGGACTTTTCCCTACATTCTTTCATGTAACTTAGGTCAGGTATTGCCAGACTTTCATGTTTCAAATGACATATTTTCCCATTTTTACTCTACACACCACCTCTGCTTCCTTTCGGAATAAAAACGGATTCTCCGGCCAATCATCTAATGCAATTTCAGCACCAGTAATCAGAGAATCCAGCCTTTATTCTCAGAAATGGAGAATCCAGCCCAATACATAAATTCAGCTGCACATGAAGATTATGTAAAATCTCTTTCTAATATTTCAAAGCTGTCAATGAAGTAATTTTTGAAGTGCAGTCACAAAAAATTAGTCACATTTTACACTTCCAATTTAGCGAAGGCCAGTTAACATCCCTGATTGAAGAGTTTTCAGAGTGAATGGCAGTCTTGATAATATACTGACCAACACCGCCATCTAGAGAGATGTTGAAGCATGTTTTTCTGATATTTTCCATTTGTTAAATGAAATTAGGTTCTAACCCAAAATGAAAAAAAACGTCAAAACGAGGGGAAAAGAATACTGGTCCAAGCTGGCATTCTCTACTTTAAAACGGAACACCAGTAAATATTGGAAGAACGGATTACTGGTCCAAACTGCTTTTTCCTTCCGGGAAGTACATCAGAGCAGGAGCTTCATCAGCCTGCAGGCAATAAGGTAGACTCCGGGGGGATCCTCCATGAGGGCCAGAACCGCGATCGGGGGCCACCGATCGGTGGGCATGCGCGATCCAGGCGGGCCGACCTTTGTCCACACTGGCCCGCTGTGTGGCTCTGCCATGTTGCACGGGCCCGTGGAATTGGAGTTAGTGCCTGTCACCACTCCTTTTGGGCCAAGGACTGTGCTCCATAAGATTCCCTCCTTATATAGAGCTGAGTATGAAGTCCCATTTAGCAAGGGGAAACTACTCTGTATTAAAAACCCTGAGCTGGGTGCAGGTTGAGGAGGATGGCGCTTCGGGGAGAGAAGTTATAGTTTTGTTATTTTGTGTATACCGCAGTAAATCTGTTTTTCATTTCTACCCTACCTTGCGATCCTGTTGTCTTTCCCGTTCTGGTTATACCATGCCATAATCCATAGAATCCCTACAGTGCAGGAGGAGGACATTCGGCCCATCGAATCTGCACTGACCCTCTGAAAGAATACCCTACTTAAGCCCACTCCCCGTCCTACCCCACAACTCCACTTAAGACATGGGGAATAGGGGTGGGCATTGAAAAGATGGTAGAATGCACTCCCTGGAGTTGGGAAGGCCATTAATTTTAATACCAGTAGGAGGGGCCTTCACACTGGGGCACATACAAAGTACCGGCCTGGCAAACCAAGAGGAGGTTGTCACCTTCAGGCATGGTAGGGATGGCGGAGATGGGGAGCTGGTTGGAGATCCTCTTTGACAATTCCACTCGCCTCCCTTTTATAGGGCGAATTAGGTCCATTGCATCTTTAAGTCAGGCTGCACCAACTGGTGCACCATGAAGCATCTCCGAGGTGCTGGGGATGTAGTTAATTCCCAACGCGATTCTCCAGAACCGGATAATCGTTGGCAGCCGCACATGCGCGATTGACACGGCGCCAGTCGGGGGCTGTTGAAAGAGGCCCCCACGGCGATTCTCCGTGGCCAACTGGCCAAGTTCCCGCTGGCATGGTTCTAACATGGTTCCACCCGGCGGGAGCTCGGACCCGCGGCCGCAGTGGCCGTCCTGGTGGGGGGCGGGGGTTCAGATTCCACAAGGGCCAGGCCCGCGATTGGGGCCCACCGATCGGCGGGCGTGCACGATCCGGGGGGGGCCTACATTCGTCCGCACTAGCCCGCAGTGTGGCTCTGCCATGTTGCGCGTGCCCTGCACCGTGTGCATGCGCGGACCCGCAACCGGCAGTGCAGATCCGCCTATCGGCGCCGGGTGGAGCACTCCGGCGCACTTCTGGCCTCCTGTGGGCCACGGAATCACTGGGCCAGGAGGCCCATTGACGCCGGCATGAAACACTCCGGTGTTTACACCAGCGCCAACACTTAGCCACCGTATTGCAGAATCCCACCCCTGGTTCCTGGCCGCTGCGTTTTAGCATCACAGACTAGGGGCACGGTTTAATGGAAACATTTCTAAGTGTGGAAGTGCGAGGGAACTGCCATGAGGTTCCCAAAGCTTGACCCGGCAAGGCCGTCACCGGTATCAAACATTAATTGGACCACTCAACTAGTCCCCGCGAACTTCACGTGCAAATGATCAACCCTACTGGCTGAT
This sequence comes from Scyliorhinus torazame, assembly GCF_047496885.1. Classification (NCBI taxonomy): domain Eukaryota; kingdom Metazoa; phylum Chordata; class Chondrichthyes; order Carcharhiniformes; family Scyliorhinidae; genus Scyliorhinus; species Scyliorhinus torazame. Next base: position 129,856,747 of record NC_092722.1, read on the forward strand.
TCGCCAGAGCCCCACCTTCCAGTTCCATGCCAACAAGGGAATCAATCTTACAGAACAAACCCCTCACAGCTCGTAGCCATGCCACCGAGGAGACCAGCCCCACTGTGTAAACGTATTGCTACTGCAATTCATCACTGTAATGTACTGTACTATGTTGATGCCTCTGTGGGCTCGGGGGTGGTATATAAACCTGCAGTCTGTAGGCGGCACTCAGTACAGAGCAGTCGCAGGCAGGCACGTGTGAATTGATGGTCGCGTCAATTTAATAAGCTAGATCTATGCCTGCCTGCGACTGCTCTGTACTGAGTGCATTAGCAATACGTTCACCACACCCACGATTCGGGGATGTCAATTTGACCAGATTCTTGGACGTGGTCGAGTGCAGTCGGGATGCCCTGTTTCCCCAAGTGACTCAGATGGTCAGGCAAGGGCAATCAGTGTCGCCTGACAAACACATGGATAGGATAGGTATAGAGGGATTCGGCACAAAAAAGTGCTGAGGGTTTTGGCAAAGGTTGTTTCATGACCGGTACGGGCTTGGAGGGCTGAAGGGCCTGTTCCTGTGCTGTATTGTTCTTTGTTCTTTGAGAGGAGATGCCAGTGGTCATTAGCTCGGAGAGTGTCACCAGGAAAACCGGCACCCAGTGCCATAAAAAGATCAACAACCTCCACCGACCCCAAGCCCCCGCCAACTCATCCCTCCCACTGACCACATGCCCTTAATCCCAAAGGATCTCCATCCAACGGTGCAACCCCAAAAGGGGTGGTCCTCACTCACCTCCCTTGAGAACTCCCATGAGGAGACCACTGTTTTCGCAGCACATGCCCACACATCCCCATCCTCCACTAGTGCAGAGACATACACCTTGGTGGCCGACAGTAGTTGCCAGGAATCTGGGACATCCCACAGCTGCTGATGCTCATCAGGTGGAGGCAGGAACGCCCAGGCAGGACAGCAGACAGAGGTCTGATGGATCCCAGGACCCAGCTGGGTTCCAGTCAGTTACTGAGCCTCTGGACTAGGTTTACCCAGAGCGACACGAGTGCCATCATTACCCCCGGACATGGGAGCACCCCAGCAATGGTGGAGAATCCTGTTGCCCAGGAATCTTGATCGGCCTGGTCCAGATCAAAGTTTATATAGTTTTTTTGCCAGGGCAAACAGGGCATCCGTGACCTGACGGATGCACTTGTAGGCTGTATCTTGTGAAATGCCACACAAATCCCTACTTGAGCCCTGGAAAGATCCTGAGGCATAAAAAAATCAGGGCTGCGGTGATCTTGATGGCCATAGGGAGTGGGTGTCCTCCTCCTCCAGTGGTGACAAGTCTGCGAGGACAGGTACCGCATCATCCCTTGTTGAGACAAAGCCTCTTTTGGCACACACTGTCTGTCAGCTGTTTGAAAGACCAGTGATGCCGGCCTCCCCCTCTGAGTCCCTCCCTGGCCTAATGGGTGGCTGGGTCCTCAGGGTGTGGGGCAGGGCCCTACACATGGACTGCCTCTGTCGACGCTGCTGCGGCCGCCTTCTCCAGTGTCTGGTCGGCTGGCCTGCCAGCAGCACCGCAAGGGCTGCTTCTGCGGCGTCCGAGATATCATCCATCTTGTGTAATATCTGTAACGAATGAGTGATGGTGAGAGACTGACAACCACCAGTGTCTTCCACCCCGGGACCCTCCAGTCCCCCATTGTTCCCCCCCACCACATCACCTATCATCTAGCATACTCTGCCCACCTACTCCCGGTTGCAGTGGGGGCCCCTGGACACGGACCCCAAACCTTGTACCCAGACACCCGCACGTAACATTGCCTGGACCAGGTGCCAGTACCCTCCCCGCTGCACACACCCCCACCTCTGTCCCCGTTGCTGGGGCCCAGCCCCTCGGTGTTCGGATATTGGCTGCTGCATCCATAGTGTTGCTTCTTACAACGCTCAGGCACAGTGGTCTGATTGTGATGCTGGGTAAGAACTCCCACATACTACATGACACACCTATCCACAAGGATTCACTTGGGAATATTTTGTTTATTAAACAGTCAACATTATACAAAAGGATAAAAAAGGGATAAAACCAAATCATTTTCATCACAGTAACCATTAATCGGCATTCGCCATCGGTATAAATACAAAACTCCAACAGTGCAATTGTACAAAGAAACCCGAATGCACAGTAGACAGTTAACAGTTGGCAGTTTATTAAAGTCCTCAATAGTCTGAAAGAACATTCCTGCAGTAAGCTGCTCGTGTTCTCCCCCTTCGCAGTTCCCAGCAGAACTTCAAAGGTATCATTCCAGTGCCTCCATCAAGGTGCTTAGTCAAGGCCGTGTGGCAGCAAACAAGTACGCGGCCTCCAGGGAGTGGCAGCTACCAGCCGGTGCCAGCAGCAAGTACAGCCTGTGGCCACCTACAGATGCACATGAGGCTCAACCAAGCAAACAAAGTAAAGAAAATAAGGGACAAAGCAAAAAGGGGCCACCCCAATAGGAACACTGCCCAAACTGAAACAAAGAACAATGAAGACTTAAAAAGCTCAAATCCAAATGTGGGCAAAAGGATTTATAAAGTGTGGTTGCTCCACTGATGGACTTGCTGAAGAAGTGTAGAAACTTTCCGTGGACAGCAGAGTGTCAACAGGCATTTGACGGCCTGAAGGCTATGTTAACCACTGCTCCTGTGTTGCCCACCCCAAATTACACAAAGTCATTCAAGGTGTCTATCTATGCGAGTGATGTGGGCATAGGTGCCGTGCTCCTGCAAGAAGACGACAAAAGAATAGAGCAGCCTATTGGGTATTTTTCCAAAAAATTAAATGATCACCAGAGGAGAATTTTGAGCTTGGTGCTGGCTTTGCAACATTTAAACATTTATGTTACCAGCAATTCGTCTGAAACAATTATATATACTGATCATAATCCGTTTAAGTCTTTGGAGAAATTAAAGAATAATAATAGCAGACCTGTGTTGATGGAGTCTATTATTACAGCCATTTAATTTAAAACTTATACATGTGGCAGGATGCTTTGTCACGAATGTGATAAAGAGGATCGATGATTGAAGGCAAAGAGCTGAAATGACTATATTACTGGAAATGTTTGCCTGTTTTGATTTTATAAAATGCATGTATGTTTATTGTCAAGTGTTAGTAATGTGCAAGTGAAAGGGTTTGAAAAATGAAACTATCTTTGAAGTTGGTTTATTTTTTTTCTTGCAGGAGGTGTCATGTGAGAAAGGTCCGGTCTTACCACATGCCTGTAGCATGGCATCAGTGATGAAATTTGTGGGTGGAGCTGGGCTGTGGCTGTCAGGTGAGAGAGGTTTTTAGGTTTTTGGGTTTCCATTTTGGTTTGCTGCTTTGTACTGCAGAAGAGAAACAGTGTTTCCCTGTTTTCATTTTAAAGCTGCTCCTGGGAACTGAAAGCACATTGGGTATGGCAAACTACCTTGGTAACTTGAAAGATAGAGTTGCTTTCCAGAAGGAGTTTTGAATCTGCTGGTTGGAACAGGATCAGAATCTCCAGGAAAGGCCAGTCCCATTCAAGTGAGATTACAGTGTGCTGGGCCACGCCCTTGAAAGGGGTTTTCGTTTATTGGATTTTGTATTGAATTGGAACGGTTACTAAGGGGGAACTGTACAGGTTGAAAGAAGTAATCTACATTTTAAAAGCGGTTTCCATACTGCTTGGTAACTTAAAAGAGATAATTGCTTTCTGGAAGGAATTGAAACCTGCTGTTTGAAAAGGAGAACAGAGTATCAATAACAGATCTTATACCAGTGAAAGTGCTGTGTGCTGGGCCATGCCTTTGAAAAAGGGTTTCTGGTTTTACTTGGATTTTGTTATTGAATTGGAACAGTTAAGGGAGAATTCATTAAGGGTTATACATAGATTACTGTAGCTGTGTGAGTCTTTATGTTTGGAGTTGAGAAGAATTCTTGCTGTTGTCATGTGAGAGTACCTTTAAGAAATGGGTGTTTATAAATGGGTATGTATATAAATATACATTTATGGGCAGCACGGTAGCATTGTGGATAGCACAATTGCTTCACAGCTCCAGGGTCCCAGGTTCGAATCCGGCTTGGGTCACTGTCTGTGCGGAGTCTGCACATCCTCCCTGTGTGTGCGTGGGTTTCCTCCGGGTGCTCCGGTTTCCTCCCACAGTCCAAAGATGTGCAGGTTACGTGGATTGGCCATGATAAATTGTCCTTAGTGTCCAAAATTGCCCTTAGTGTTGGGTGGGGTTACTGGGTTATGGGGATAGGCTGGAGGTGTTGACCTTGGGTAGGGTGCTCTTTCCAAGAGCCGGTGCAGACTCGGTGGGCCAAATGGCCTCCTTCTGCACTGTAAATTCTATGATAATCTATGAAATATCTGTAGTGAGAGTACCTTTAAGAAATGGGTGTTTATTACTGCAGTGATGTCAGAGTGGGTAGAGCTGGGCTGTCTGTCAGCTTTTTACTTTCGTTTTAGGCTGTTTGCTGCAGTGTGTGTTGTAGTTTCGTTTTCAGTGTTGGAGCTGAAGCCAGACAGAGCAGGCGTACTGTTGTTCTCTCTGCCATCAAAAGACTATCTCTTGATCATTTGGTGAATTCAGAATTATAAATGTTCTCAGTAGGGAATGTAAACCTAATTTGCTTCTGTTAAAAGGTGTTTCTTCTGGATGTTGTTTGGGAAGTTATTAAGGATTACTTAGTGTTGTATTCTTTGGGGGTTGTATTTGAAATGAAATGAAATGAAAATCGCTTATTGTCACAAGTAGGCTTCAAATGAAGTTACTGTGTAAAGCGCCTAATTAATGGTTGCTAAGATGTTCCCTGTATGTTTTTAAAAGGTTAACTTGAGTTCATAGAATAAACATTGTTTTGCTTTAAAAATTACTTTTCCATTTCTGCTGCACCACACCTGTAGAGTGGGCCGTGTGCTCCCCATACCACAATCTAATAAAGGTTGTCAGGTGAACTCCATGATACACTTTGGGGTTCTCTAAACCCTGGCCCATAACACTATGTGTGTTTATACAAATGTGAACTTAATTTAGAATAAAGCTTGTTTATTTCAATAAATGCACCTAAGAAGTCCGTTGAATAACACCTGAAAGGCAGGCTCTTCTGCTTATCCTTGCCAAAATCAATTAAAAGTTATAGGTCAGGTGGACTCCAAAATACATTTTGGAGTTGTTAAAACCTTGGCCTAGAACAAAATTGGGGGCTTATGTGATAAAAGTCTATCTTTCGTGATTGGATTGGCTTTGTGAACTCAAAGACAGTGAGGGGTGAGCATATTTGTGTTTGCTTTTCAAGTGTTGTACTCAAGTTTAAATAGGGAGCGTATTGTGGACAATGGCTCTTTCAGAGGCTCAGAAGTTTTTTGGGGTGCAGAAGGTCACGCGAACTGCCTTACAAATGGAGACTAAAAAAAGGCTTTTAGGTTTGGCAAAAACATTGCAGTTAACATTTCCTAACAAAATACGCAAAGAGGTAATTGCGGCGGTAGCTGAGCATTTAAGATTGCCCGAGACAGTCAGAATCATTGGAAATGGTAAGAATTGCATTACAGATCAAGCAGCTTGAACATGAAAAAAAATTAAAGCAGCTTGAATACGAAATGAGAGTAAAAGAATAGCCCTAGCAGAACAAAAAGCAACAGAAAGGGAGGTACAGATCAGGGAAAAAGAAAGAGAGAAGAAAGGGAAAAAGAAAGAATAGCCCTAGCAGAACAAAAAGAAAAGGAAAGGGAAAAAGAAAGAATAGCCCGAGCAGAACAAAATCATAGATTATCATAGAATTTACAGTGCAGAAGGCCATTCGGCCCATCGAGTCCGCACCGGCTCTTGGAAAGAGCACCCTACCCAAGGTCAACACCTCCACCCTATCCCCATAACCCAGCAACCCCACCCAACACTAAGGGTAATTTTGGACACGAAGGGCAATTTATCATGGCCAATCCACCTAACCTGCACATCTTTGGACTGTGGGAGGAAACCGGAGCACCCGGAGGAAACCCACGCACACACGGGGAGGATGTGCAGACTCTGCACAGACCGTGACCCAAGCCAGAATCGAATCTGGGACCCTGGAGTTGTGAAGCAATTCTGCTATCCACAATGCTAACGTGCTGCTCATTTATAGTGGGAGAAAGGGAGGTACAGACCAGGGAAAAAGAGAGGAAAAAGAAAAAGAGAGAGACTTTGAACTTCAGAATGTTGCTCTCTTTGGTTGGCTCGGAATATGGCGGTCAATATGGTTGCCTTCCTTAATCCTAATTATGTTTGCTCTAGAGTCGCCAGGTATCTTTCGATACTGCCACAAGATTGAAACCCGAATACACCAGTTAGTTAGTTCAAAGTCAATACTATTTACACACACAGTAATATCTACTCATGCACGAAATATTAAAGACTAAAATTTCACTACTGCTAAAGCCTATACTTAGCTTCGGGCGCCCACTCAGTCAGAGGAACAATGGCCGTTGTTTGGATCTGAGGCTGCTGGGGTCGAAGTGGTGTAGGGGAACAGCTAAGGTCGTCCGTCTGGCAGCGAGCATTGACCTTGGACTTACTTGCTTCTGGTGCAGCTTGTGGACGGGTCTCTCTACTGTGAGAGCAAAGTCCAAGAGAGTGATTCTCTCTCTGGGCCTTCTTCTTATACCCGAAGGGGCTAAGCATGCTTTTGGGCAGGTCTTGAACTTGACCCCAATCAATTGGGTCATTTCTTGATCACTGGTATTGACCTTGATCAATAAAGGTGTGGGTGCCCTGATGGCTGGGCGTGCCCTAGGTGGCCGTTGGCCTTGCTTTGTTTACGCTTTCGGTTTGGGGAACTGGCGCCGCGGGGTCTGGGGCCAGATCAGTTACTTAAGTATCTTCCTTTGTTCCCGGAGATGGGCCATCCATATGCTAATGGGCCTACAGTTTCAGTCTTGTCTGGGAGTTGCGGCTCCAATATGCAGACAGGCTCTGTGCCTGCTTGCTGTCTCAACATTGTCCATTTTTCCCTGCAATCTTTGCAAATGTCCATTTTGTATTCTGGAAGTGGCCATCCCAGATGGCTACAAGCCCTCCTTGTGATCCTCAACGCGAAGCGTGAAAGATCAAATAACCGTGTCATCTTCGTTCTCCTCCCAAGTTGGGCACCCGTAAGCACTTCATAGGCTCTACACTACTCTGTCCTATGAATTGCAACTTTTACCTAAATTATTTACGTACATACATCATTATAAAATTCTCCGGGGCGCTATGACATTCAGGTATGCAATACAAAATAAAAAACTGGAACCTCTAACTATCCTTAACTAAACTATCCTACTCAAACAATCAAAAGAATCTACCACATTTTATACTGTACAATGGAGCAACACAGGTCTCTCTGGCTTGGCAGTCAAGCACAGAGTTTTACATTTCTTTTTATTGGAACAAAAGAACACACATAAAACGGATGCACTTTAATTCACTTAAAGCATTTGGGGGGTTCGTTGAAATCCGAAAATATGGGATCTGGGGGTGTATATCGGAGTGAGAATGCGGGAGGCTTTCCTCCGCCATTTCCTCAGTCTTAAGAGTCTGAACGACACAGCAGAGTATCGCAAGTACTAATAGTTATTCCACAATGTAGGATAGGGAATACCAGGTGATGAACCGGTCACACCAGGTCGGTGAATCGATAACTATCTCGGGGTTTAGTGTATGGCAGGGGTGGGAAACATTCACGGCCTGCGTGGTAGGGGTTAGGGGGGTAGCGTCCGTGCGCAACTGGAGGGATCCCGCTAAAATCCAACTGTAAAGCATGATAGTTTTCTTCAACTTTCCTTCTTTCTGTCTTCTTTTCTTCTTCTGGGGTTCCAAAGTTCTATGGACACAAGCATAATATCTGTTATTATCTTGCGTAAGATCTCGTATGTCTGTCTGTCCTCTTATTGCCAATTACCCATTATAATTGGTCACCATCTGTGACTCCCTCATTTTTTTTTTAAACCAAATATTTTGGACAAGACATCCGAGAAAAACTGACACAGTGCGAGCCGTCTCGCAGCCTGTGCGATCTACCATCCCAATGTTCGAGGATGTAAATAGCATTTGGAAGCAACCTAAGGGTTGCCATAAAGAAACAAAAGAGTTTTGAACTTAAAGAGCCAAAATGGGGTGCGTATGGGCCGCGGCGGGTAAGAAATGGGTGGAATCCCCGAGCAGGACGGTGATCAGTGCCGTGCATGCTCTACCCGAGCGTAGCTGACCAGAGGGGGGTCCTCAGGCAGGGCAGGGACCAGTGCCATTTCTCCTTAGCCTGATCGACCGGCAAGAATGGAACGAATATGTGGTCGTCGTGGGGGCTGCCTCTCGTGATTACCTTCAAATCAGGAGAGTAGATATGATTGGTTGTCCGTGGACAAATCTGTTCCATTAACTGCCAGTGGGCGTTAAAAGAGTGGTGGCGTGGGGCCATGAAAAACTATAAATGAACAAAGAACATTTAACATTCATAAAACAAACAAACATACATTACAAATCTGGTGCAGGTTCCATCAGAAAGGATACCGTATCTCTCCATCGGTTACTTTTTGCCATAATCTGGACACCTCATTGCTCAATAGCGAACAGAGTTGCAAAGGGATTTGTTTGGTGGGAGTCAGACTCTATGTCATCATCTTCTCCCGGCTGCCATACTCTTGACTGGAGTAGGTTTGCTAAAGCTGCGTGGGGCGAATTGTCTCAGTGCCAGAATCTTGTGTCAAGGTTGGAGCTGCTAGGTTTTAATCCATCATCGTCAGGTGTTGGGTCTGGGTCAGGGGCTTTAATGTACGTTATCTCAAAGGGGTTGCTGGAATCATGTTCGGAATCGCTGGGAGTGGGACCTGGTGCAGGGGTGTAATCGTAGCGTGGTGAGCTGGGGCTGTCGCTATCGCTATCGCTGTCGCTGCTGGTTGAAGGGAGAGGCGGAGTCGTGCCTCTGGGGGTGGAGTCACAATAGTGTCTGAAGATGGGCTGGACTGGTTGGGGGAGGGTAGGAATATGTCATTCGTGGGCGGGGCGTGCTCATCTGCTGCTGCAAGCAAGATGTGGTGTGCATGGTTGTTCTGCGAGCCATAAGCCTTAAGCTGGTTTATGTGAAACCATGCAGACTTGCCATTGGGATATGTGATCTTGTATACAGAGGGGCTGACTTTGTCAGAGATGGAGTACGGTCTGGAAAATTTGGGGTAAAAGAATGAACTGGGGTTGTATAGGGATAGCATCACTTGCTGCCCTACTGCAAACTCGGTGGCGTGTACCGTTTTATCAAAGCAAGCCTTGCTTTGCTTCTTCCGTGTCCCAAGTCTGACAGCTGCTGCGAGCTGGGCTGCCTTTACATTATCAATAATCTGCTGTACTGCTTTTTCATGCGTGAGGGCAGTGACTGTGGGGCTGGCCAAATCCAGTACCTAATAAATACTCTTGTCCCTTTCATGGGACATCCGGTCATGAGGGTGTGGGGGGTGTATCCTGTGTACGTGGATACGGTGTTTCGCATGAACATTAAAGCAAATGGGAGAACTGTGTCCCAGGTGCTATTGTGCTGTTGCACCATTTTCCTGAGGGTGGCTTTTACAATGCCGCTTGATTGGGGGTGGTATGCAATATGAAACTTTTGCTTTATTCCGAAAATTGTGAGGACGTTTTTCATCACTCGTCCTGTAAAATGGGAGCTTGATCGGACTCTATACTGCGTGGGAGTCCCCACCTTGTAAAAATGTGCTGTGTTAGGATGTTAGCTGTCGTTTTGGCAGTGTTTGTTCTGGATGGAAAAACTTCCACCCATTTTGTGAAGGTGTGGATGACCACCAACACATACTTAAAACCATTTCTGCAGGGGGGGTAGGGGTCCTATATAATCAATTTGCAAATTTGTCCAGGGGCCGTTAACGGGGCAGGTGTGACTAAGCTGAGCCTTTCTTGCATATCTGTCCAGATTGTTCTGGGCATAGATTAAGCAATTCTCAATGTAATGAGTAACATTGGCTTTTAAATCAGGCCACCAGCAGAGCGGTCTGAGGTGGGCTAGGGTGGGTTCAATGCCCTGGTGTCCATGATTGTCATGGAACTGACAAATAATTTGGTTCCTGTCCTGGCTGGGGACTACATAGATGCCGTCTTTTAAAATCACACCGTCATGTGTGGTTAACGTGTTTTAAAACTTATCATAAGGGGCTGGGAAGTTGCCTTTCAAAACTTTGATGAGCTTCTCATCTTTTTGAGCCTTTGCCAAATCTTGAATGTTGGTCTGTGAGACCTGAACCGCGTGTACTGGAGCGCTTTCGGGGGGGTTCCAAAAGTGACCATGTCTGGAACCTGCCTTCGCTAGGGCGTTTGCGTTAACGTTACCAGGGGGGCAAAGAACAATGATGACTGCGAACATTAATAATGCCATATTTCTGATCTTTAGCTGTCTCTAGGATATGCCGGAGTAATGGGGCGGAGGGTAGGGGCTTTCCGTCTGCGGAAACAAATCCTCTAGTTTCCCATAGGGGTAGGAATTCGGTTAAACTGTTGCAGACACATAAACTGTCCGAATATATGTCGGCTGGGGTCGGAAACGAGTCGGGGTGATCTACAATGTACGCTATGGCTGCCAGTTCTGCTGCCTGCGAGCCTAAGTGTCCTGGCAATTTTAACAAAACCTCTTCTAGGGCGCGTCCCTGCGTGTAATGGAACCTAAAAGGGAACAAGCGGTCCTTGATCTGGTCCTGTGTAATGAGGCAGGATTGATTAATGATCTCATAGTTCGGGATCCTCTTGGAAGGAGCGACCACAATATAGTGGAATTTAAAATACAGTTGGAGGATGACAAGGTAAAATCAAACACTAGTGTTTTGTGCTTAAACAAAGGCGATTACAATGGGATGAGAGAAGAACTAGCTAAGGTAGATTGGGAGCAAAGACTTCATGGTGAAGCAGTTGAGGGACAGTGGAGAACCTTCCGAGCGATCTTTCACAGTGTTCAGGAAAGGTTCATACCGACAAAAAAGAAAGACGGTAGAAAGGGGAAAAATCGACCGTGGATATCTAAGGAGGTGAGAGAGAGTATCAAATTGAAGGAAAAAACATACAAAGTGGCAAAAATTAGTGGGAAACTAGAGGACTGGGAAGTCTTTAGGGGACAACAGAAAGCTACTAAAAACGCTACAAAGAAGAGTAAGGTAGACTATGAAAGTAAACTTGCTCAGAACATAAAAGCAGATAGTAAAAGCTTCTACAAATATATAAGACAAAAAAGAGTGGCTAAGGTAAATATTGGTCCTTTGGAAGATGAGAAGGGAGATTTAATAATAGGAGACGGGGAAATGGCTGAGGAGCTGAACAGGTTTTTTGGGTCAGTCTTCACAGTGGAAGACACAAATAACATGGCAGTGACTGATGGAAATAAAAATATGATAGGTGAGGACCTTGAGATGATTGTAATCACTAAGGAGACAGTATTGGGCAAGCTAATGGAGCTAAAGGTAGACAAGTCTCCTGGCCCTGATGGGATGCATCCCAGAGTGTTAAAAGAGATGGCTAGGGAAATTGTAAACGCACTAGTGATAATTTATCAAAATTCACTAGACTCTGGGGTGGTCCCAGAGGATTGGAAAGTAGCAAACGTGACACCACTGTTTAAAAAAGGTCGGCAGAAAGCGGGTAATTATAGGCCGGTAAGCTTAACTTCGGTTGTAGGGAAAATGCTGGAATCTATCATTAAGGAGGAAATAGCGGGGCACCTGGAGGGAAATTGTCCCATTTGGGCAGACGCAGCATGGGTTCATAAAGGGTAGGTCATGTCTGACTAATTTGGTAGAATTTTTTGAGGACGTTACCAGTGCAGTAGATAACGGGGAGCCCATGGATGTGGTATATCTGGATTTCCAGAAAGCTTTTGACAAGGTGCCACACAAAAGGTTGCTGCATAAACTAAAGATGCATGGCATTGAGGGTAAAGTGGTAGCATGGGTAGAGGATTGGTTAACTAACAGAATGCAGAGAGTGGGGATAAATGGATGTTTCTCTGGTTGGCAACCTGTAACTAGTGGGGTCCCTCAAGGATCAGTGTTGGGCCCGCAGTTGTTCACAATTTACATAGATGATTTGGAGTTGGGGACCAAATGCAATGTGGCAAAGTTTGCAGACGACACTAAGATGAGTGGTAAAGCAAAAAATGCAGAGGATACCGAAAGTCTGCAGAAGGATTTGGATAGGTTAGGTGAATGGGCTAGGGTCTGGCAGATGGAATTCAATGTTGCCAAGTGTGAGGCTATCCATTTTGGGAGGAATAACAGCAGAATGGATTATTATTTAAACGGTAAGATGTTAAAACATGCTGCTGTGCAGAGGGACCTGGGTGTGCTGGTGCACGAGTCGCAAAAAGTTGGTGTGCAGGTGCAACAGGTGATTAAGAAGGCTAATCGAGTTTTGTCTTTCATTGCTAGAGGGATGGAGTTCAAGACTAGGGAGGTTGTGCTGCAATTGTATAAGGTGTTGGTGAGGCCACATCTGGAGTATTGTGTTCAGTTTTGGTCTCCTTACCTGAGAAAGGACATATTGGCACTGGAGGGAGTGCAGAGGAGATTCACTAGGTTGATCCCAGAGTTGAGGGGATTAGATTATGACGAGAGGTTGAGTAGACTGGGACTGTACTCATTGGAGTTTAGAAGGATGCGGGGGGGATCTTATTGAAACACATAAAATTATGAAGGGAATAGATAGGATAGATGCGGGCAGGTTGTTTCCACTGGTCGGGGAAAGCAGAACTCGGGGGCATAGCCTCAAAATAAGGGGAAGTAGATTTAGGACCAAGTTTAGGAGGAACTTCTTCACCCAAAGGGTTGTGAATCTCTGGAATTCCTTGCCCAGTGAAGAAGTTGAGGCTCCTTCTTTAAACGTTTTAAGAAAAAGATAGATACCTTTCTAAAGAATAAAGGGATTAGGGGATATGGTGTACGGGCCGGAGAGTGGAGCTGAGTCCACAAAGATCAGCCATGATCTCATTGAATGGCGGAGCAGGCTCGAGGGGCCAGATGGCCTACTCCTGTTCCTAGTTCTTATGTTCTTATGTGTCCTCTACATAAATACCGCAACCGGTAATTCTTTTCCCATTTAAAACTGTGGAGGAGCCATCCACATAGATTCTAAGGGGTGCGCATGTGTCTGTGGGTTGGGGTCTCTGGGGTGTAGTACCTGCTTTCCTGGGAGCTGACTTAGGTATAAAGGATCCTGTATTATGTTTAGTGGAGATGATCTCACACTCATGTGGGGTACCTGCATCTTGTAAATTATCGGCTAGGAAAGTGTGGGTCTTGGTTCTCTTAACTGTTATGTCCCTCCTTGTAAAAGAAGGGTCCAATGGGCTGCGTGGATTTGGCTGACTGTGCCATCCTTAAGTCGACCATCTAGTAGTAGCTGTGTTGGGGTGTGTTCAGTGAGAATGGTGATGGGGTTGAGTCCTGTAATGTAGGCGAAGTATTGTACTTCCCAAAAAACTGCGAGCAGGTGCCTTTCGCAGGCAGAAAATCCTTGCTCAACAGGATCTAACATGCGTGAGGCGTATGCCACGGGGCCCAAGCAATCATGGCGTTCTTGGAGGAGCACGGCCGAAAGCCTTCGGTCGGAGCTTGCAACTTTAATTGCGTACGGGGAAAGTGGATCTGGGACCTGTTACGCGGGGGCTGTGCTGAGGGCTCTTTTTAAAGCATCCATGTGCTGTGGAAGCCATTCCCAAGGTGCCTGCTTCTTGAGAGGTTCGGATAGGGGCGCTGCTTTTGTGGCAAAACCATCTATGTGGTTTCGGCAGTAGCCAACCAGTCCTAGAAATGACCGGAGGGCTGTTACGTTATGGGGAAGGAGCAATTTGACGATCGAGTCAATTCTCTTTTGCTCGATCTCGCGTTTACCATGTGTGATTACTGTACCCAAGTAAATCACTTTTTCCTGCAAAATCTGGGCCTTCTCGGGGTTCACTTTACATCCAATCTGTTGTAGGAGTCCTAAAAGTTCAGCGAGAAGCGAAATGTGCTCTCCCTATGTGTCCGTCTGTAGTAGCAGATCATCTACATATTGGACCAGACAATCGGGTCGGGGAAAATTTGCTAATCCATTTGCCAGCTGTCGATGGAAAATGGAGGGGGAGTTGTGGAAGCCTTGTGGAAGGCATGTCCACGTATATTGTTGTCCCTGGAATGTGAATTTATATTGGCACGCTTTATCCAATGGAATGGACCAAAAGCCGTTGCTAATGTCCAAAACCGAAATTTTTTAAAACTGTAGTCACTGTTTGAGCATGGTCTCGGGACTCGTGGCTACGGTGGGGGCTGCTACTGTGGTTACTTTGTTCAGTTCCCTGTAATCAATGGTCAGTCGCCATGATCCATCGGGTTTCCTGATGGTCCAAATTGGTGCGTTATTCGTGGAGGCTATTGTTCGGAGTACGCCTTGATCAAGCAGACTCTCTATTACCTTTGAGATTTATCCCTCTGCTTCTTGGGGAAAACCGTACTGCTTTTGGGGTCTGGGGTCAGGACCTGTAATATTCACTAAGCCAGCAATCTTGCCACAGTTGTGCTTGTGCTGTGCAAATGCTGCTTTGTGTTGCTGCAGGACTTCCCTAACTTGTTTGTCCTGACTAATGGCTCGAGGGTCGAACCAGAAGTCTCCTACTGCGCTGATTCTGTTTTCATACTCTCCAACTGTGAGCGTGGTGGGGGCTCGTGCTGCCTTTGCCATTCTCCATACACATTTATTTACCGGATCAAATGATAGATTGTCGGAGCTCATGAAGTCAATTCCTAAGATGTGTTCAGCTGTCTGGGGTAGATCGACCAGAACTACGGGTAGTTTGGTTTTAATGTTCCCTATCTCGATTGCTACAGGGGCTGTGATGTGTCCCTGCTGTTAATGGCCTGTAAAACCGCTGAGTGTAATGGTGCTGGTGGTGGGCCACGTGTCTCGCTGAAACATCGTGGAGGAATTGAGCGTGGTGCGGGACCCTCCTTTGTCCCAAAGGAATTCTACGGGGTGTCCCCGGACTGTGCCTGCCACTAACGGTCTACCGGACTTGTCCCAAAGGGTGTCGCAAAACCCAAGTTGGGGAGCCCGAACACCGTCAGTCGGTGCCATTCATATCTGCGTTCTCAGAACGGGCACTAATGCTGTGGATTGGCTTTGCCCTATTCTTATTTAGGGTGCCTGTCTGTTGGTTTCTCTGCTGCTTCTGTGGCGCATTGCACTCTCGTGCGTAGTGTCCTAATTGTCCACAATTGTAACACTCCTGGGATTTGGGTTGCTGTGGGCTGTTCCTGCCTTCATTTAGCCATACGGGGTTCTGGTGCTTCCAAACTGGATGCATGTCTGCTTGTTCTTCCTCTGTTAAAACAAATGCGGTTTTGCCTTGGATGAACTGTTCCCAAGTGTGGGACAATCTTTTAAAACCCATTTCTCATTGTGGGCCTTGTCTGAGGGGTAGTAATTTGCGCAAGCTCTCTGTCCTGCCTCTGTCGCATGAGAGACTATGATGCGAGTCCATTTGGCCATATTACCTGGAGACAAATGGGCCCGGGCTAACTCTCCAAATACCACTGTGAAATGAATCCACAAGCGTCCAGCAAACAGTGTGGGGTGCTCTGTCTTTTTCTGCCTACACTTGTTTAGGCCTTCTACGGGGTCTCCTTTGTTATAGCCGATTGAATCAAAGATTGCTGTGTGCATTTCTTGGAGTGTGCCTCCTCCTACATTCTGTGGGTCGGGAAGGGCTGCCACGACTGAAGGGTTGAGGCTTAAAATTGTGAGCTTCACTTGCTTCCTTTTCATCCAGGCCGTATATGGTCGCCTGCTGTTTTACTCTTGCAAAGTAATGGTGGGTGTCCGATGTGGGTAGGAACGGTGTAATCCTATTGCACGCGTCCCGTAATTGAGTGACTGTTAATGGGGTGGTGTATAGGAAATCTGGGTCTCCTTCTGTTGTGGCCCTGCGCTGTGTGGTTACAGGGTTCATGGTGGGGGGGGGGGGGGGGGGGGGGTGTTCTGCCTGTGCAGTCGGGGGTTGGGTTGCTTTTCGTTTTTGTGGTTTGTCCTGTGTACATGTTCCATGTACATATCTATGGGCAGTCTCATTTAACTCCTGCCAATCGGGGCCATTTTCCTGGTCTAACTGGGGTCCAAACGTGCTCGGAAAGCAGAGATTGCAATTCCTGTCTCTCTCCTCAATCTCTCTACGGAGCATCCTAACGGCCTCCTCTGTGCCTCGCAATTGTGCCAAGCAGGACACGATTGCCATCGGCTTGCGAGCTTTTCCTAAGCTCTTCTTTTGGATCTCTGTCAGGTTCTCTCACCAAGTATACCCTATACTTCCGGGACCTGTTTTATCATTGGCGCAGAATTCACTCCAAAGGGGCCATCCTTTCCCTTTGAGATATTTTCTGATCTCTTCTTCCCATACGGGTCACTGTCCTACTCTACTGGATGCTGCGACCTCAAATTCCTGGGGGTTCATAAGGCGTTCCATTGCCTTCATTGCCATTTTCTCGATCTCTGGATTCTCTACTGAATTTGGAACAGGGGATGATAAAGTGGTGATGTTAACATGTGTACGGCTTACGCTAATTTCCGGCCTACAAAACTCTCGACAGTTTTACGCAACAAAATCGCTCAAGTTTACCTTATATGCCTGTTAGTACGCATGCATTAACACACTTCCGAATCTTGGAGGTTTGATCAGTATCGTTCTTACACTTGTGGATTTTTTGTTTCCAATTGGATTCTAATTCAAACTTGGGTTCTCTGAGTGACTAGACCACTTCTAGGTCGAGTCCCACCAGAGTCACCAGTAAATGCTGCTCTCTTTGGTTGGCTCTGAATATGGTCGCCTTCCTTGATCCTAATTGTGTTTGCTCTAGAGTCGCCAGGTATCTTTCGATACCGCCACAAGATTCACCCCCTTATGGCTGGCCGTGTCCTAGGTGGCCATTGGCCTTGCTTTGTTTACGCTTTTGGTTTGGGGAACTGGCGCCGCGAGGTCTGGGGCTAGATCAGTTACTTAAGTATCTTCCTTTGTTCCCGGAGATGGGCCATCCATATGCTAATGGGCCTACAGTTTCAGTCTTGTCTGGGACCTGCGGCTCCAATATGCAGACAGGCTCTGTGCCTGCTTGCTTTCTCAACATTTTCAAAGATTGTAGGGAAAAATGGACAATGTCCATTTTGTATTCTGGAAGTGGCCATCCCAGATGGCTACAAGAAAGAAAATGGCCATGAAACATAAAAGTCAGTTAAAAGTGGCAGAGGTAGAGAAACGTACAGGCTGAGGATAGTGATGAGGAAAGTAAGAGCGGCATAGTCAAAGGCTTGGTGGGGATCTATTTAAATATGTCCAAGCATTGCCAAGGTTTGATGAGAAGGATGTAGAAGGCTTTTTCATTTCATTTGAGAAGGTAGCTAAACAAATGAAATGGCCATAGGACATGTGGATATTACTGATTCAAACAAAGTTGGAGGAAGAACTAGTGAAGTATTTGCATCACTATCAGGAGGTAGTATCTGGGACGTACAAGGAGGTGAAACAATCCATCTTGGGTGCATATGAACTAGTGCCTGAAGCCTACAGACAAAGGATTAGAAATTTAAGAAAAGAACCTGGTCAAACATACATAGAGTTTGAAAGGATCAAATGGAGTAATTTTGATAGGTAGATAAGGGCTTTGAAAATAGACCAAACGTATGAAGCTCTTGGAGAAATGATAATTTTGGAGGAGTTAAAAAATTCAATTTCTGATGTAATGAGAACTCATGTGGAAGAGCAGATGGTTAAAACTGCAAGATTAGCAGCAGAAATGTCAGTTCATAATTAGTTCAGAACTAATTATGAATTAGTTCATAAATCAAAGTTGGGTTTCCGACATCAGTTTCAGCTTGAGGGATAGAAACTAGGGAAAGGAGAAATACTCAGGTGGTAAAGGTAAAGGGATCTGATGGGAGGTAATAAGGAGTGTATCTCAGATTAAAAAAGAAATCCAGGAGGGTGCAATAGAAATGAGAAGTTTCAGATGTTTTTACTGTAATAAACTAGGCCATGTCAAGTCACAGTGTTGGGGGTTGAAGAAAAGCACTGGGAAGGCTGATGTGGTAAAACAGGATAAGACGGTGTGTTTTTTTTAAAAAAAGTGGTAAAAAAAAAAAGCCCAAATGAAGCGAAGGAGGTGCAAAAGGATGTACAGCCTGATCAAGAGGTGATTGATAAGAAGGTGTCAGATCTCTTTAAAGAATTTACTTGTGTGGGTAAAGTTTACTCATGTGTACCAGGAGTAATAGATAAAGAAATCAGAATTTGAGATACGGGAGCTAGTCAATCTTTGATGGTAAGAGATGAGGAGTGATGTAGTTTGGGAGGAATATTGCCAGACAAGGTGGTAATATGTGGAATTCAGGGTGAGAAGAGTAGTGTTCCATTATATAAGGTGAGGTTAGAAAGTCCAGTGAAGAGTGGTGAAGTGATAGGAGGAGTAATAGAGAAACTGTCTTGTCCAGGAATACAGTTTATTTTGGGTATTGATGTAGCTGGATCGCAGGTGGGAGTGATGTCTACAGCGGTTGATAATCCAGTGGAAAGGAGGTGTTGGGTACCAGTAGGAGGTCATTTGGGAGTAAGGGAAACTCAAGCTAAAATACAAAAACATTTTTATTGGCCTGGACTTAATAAAGATTTAGTTAAATTTTGTTGACCACGTCATACGTGTCAAGTGATAGGGAAACCTCAAGCAGTGATAAAACCAGTGCCCTTAATACCCATTCCAGCATTTGAGGAACCTTTTACAAGGGTCTTAATTGATTGTGTAGGATTGCTTCCTAAAATTAAAAGTAGGAATCAATATCTTTTGACTATAATGGATGTGTCTACTAGGTTTCCAGAGGCCATTCCAGTATGCAATATTACAGCTACAAAGATTGTGGAGGAGTTAGTTAAATATTTTACTGGATATGGACTACCCACAGAAATTGGATCATGGATCAAATTTTACCTCGAGGTTATTCAAGGAGGTTATGGATAGCTTAGGAATAAAAGAATTTAAATCAACTGCGTACCATCTAGAATCGCAGGGAGCGTTAGAACGGTGACATCAGACGTGAAAGACAATGTTGAGGCCTTATTGTCAAGATTATCCAGAGGATTGGGATAAAGGAATTCTATTTGTACTGTTTGCAATTAGGGGTGCACCTAATGAGTCAACCAAATTTAATCCTTTTGAACTAATTTTTAGTCATGAGGTAAGAGGACCACTTAAATTGATTAAGGAGAAATTGGTGATTGAGCAGTCTGAAATTACATTATTGGATTACGTGTCAAATTTTAGGATTCGATTAAATAGAGCAGGTGAATTGGCGAGCCAACATTTAAAAGTTGCACAGCAGGTGCTGAAACAGGTAGCTGACCAGGTAGCAAAAGTTTGTAGTTTTGCCAGTGTAGATAAAGTTTTGGTATTGATACCAGTGGTAGGTGAACCTTCAGATTGAAAGGAAATGGAGTGAGGTGAATTATTTGGTAAGAACGCCAGATAGAAGGAAAACTCACTGAGTGTGTCATGTGAATGTGCTTAAAAGGTATTTTGAAAGGGAAGAAGAGCAAAAGGAAGAGGTTTTCGTAATGCTCACTCAAAGTGAAGAACCGAATCCAGATGACTCTGAATTCGACATTCCTCAAACTGAATTGGATAACGAGGATGTTCTTAAAAATTTGGATAGATTATTGAGTTACCTTCCAGAGGAAAAAAAAACTGACCTGAAAGTGTTCTTAATATTACATGGGCAAGTTTGTGGAGATAAGTTGGGAGGTTAACCATTAAAATGGTTATACATGATGTAGATGTAGGAAATGTTGTTCCAATTAAACAGCATCCATATATACAACCCTTTAAAACTGGTACAGGTACAAAAAGAAATTGAAAGTATGCTTAAAAATGGCATAATTGAAGTGGGTTGCAGCCAATGGAGCTCACACATAGTGATGGTACCGTAACCAGACGATACCCAACGTATGTGGACTCTAGAATGGTTAGTGCAGTTACAAGAACGGACTCTTATCCTATCCCACGCTTGGAGGATTGCATTGAGAAGGTGGGACAATCAGTTTTTATCTCCAAACTGGATTTATTTAAACATTACTGGCAGGTACCTTTATCCAAAAGGGCAAAGGAGATTTCAGCTTTTGTGACTCCAAATTGTATATACCAATTCAAAGTTATTACACTTGGCACGAAAAACACCACAGCCACATTTCAGC
Source organism: Scyliorhinus torazame (assembly GCF_047496885.1). NCBI lineage: Eukaryota > Metazoa > Chordata > Chondrichthyes > Carcharhiniformes > Scyliorhinidae > Scyliorhinus > Scyliorhinus torazame. Next base: position 129,877,014 of record NC_092722.1, read on the forward strand.
GGTTAACTAACAAAATCATTTCAAGATTACCCAATTGTGCGGTATACGTTGACGATCTGGTGATTTTTAGTCAGACATGGAAAGAACATTTTAAGCATCTGATGAGGTATTCGATTAACTTCAGGAGGCGGGTTTGCTGGTAATCCTAGCCAAAAGTGAGTTTGGAAAAGCCCAAGTCACATTCCTCTGCCATACAATTGGACATGGACAACAAATGATCCCATGGGATGTGAAAACAAAAGTTATTGGGGAGTTTCCAATAACCTGTGAATGGTTTTAACCATAAATTTGTGCCAAACTTTAGCAGTGTGATTGCTCCACTGACGGACTTGCTGAAGAGGACGGCAGAGTGTCAACAGGCATTTGACGGCTTGAAGGCTGTGTTAACCACTGCTCGTGTTGGGGAATTACAAGAGGCTTTGTGATCGGATTGAACGAAAGTACCTGACCTTAAAGAAAGATGCAGATGCCGTAGAGAAATGGATGGATCGTGCAGAGACCTTCTGATCCAAAAAGACTGACTGTCAAATCAAGAGGGATTCCAGTTGCAGGAAGACAAAGAACTGAAATGGACTAAATTATTATCAATGTTTGCCTTTTTTTTTTAATGTATGTTTATTGTCAGTTGTTATTAATGGGCAAGTGAAATGGTGAAAAATGAAGCCATCTTTGAAGTTGATGGTTTATTTTTTTCTTAGGGGTAGTGTCATGAGAGTGTCCCTTTAAGAAAGGTTTTTGTCTTATCATCTGGCTTCTGTGATGACATTGTATGGGTGGAACTAGGCTGTGGCTCTGAGTTTTACTTCTCGCTTTGAGTTTGGACTGGTATGAACTGCACAGGTTGAAAGAAGTGTTTTTCTCTATCTTTATTTTAAAAGCTGTTTCCAGACTGCTTGATAACTTGAGAGATAATTGCTTTCTGGAAGGAATTGAAACCTGCTGTTTGGAAAGGGGAACAGAGTATCAATAACAAGTCTTATACCAGTGAGTATGCTATGTGCTGGGCCACACCTTTGAAAAGGGGTTTCTGGTTTTACTTGGATTTTGTTATTGAATTGAAACAGTTAAGGGAGAATTCATTAAGGGTTATACATAGATTACTATTGATGTTTGGAGTCTTTACGTTTGTAGTTGATAAAAATTCTTGCTGCGTGTTTATACAAACGTTAACTCAATTCTTAGAATAAAGCTTTTTTTTTTAAAATTACAAGCGCCTAAGAAGTCCATTGAATAACACCTTAAAGGGAGGCTCTTCTGCTCAACCTAGCCAAATTCAATAAAAGGTTATAGGTCAGGTGGACTCCATAATACATTTTGGAGTTGATAAACCCTGGTCCATAACAAAAGGGATCTACCTGGATATCCTCACCAGTAAATCACTGAAGGATAAAATGCAAATGTAGCAAGTAATTAGGAAGACTAATAGTTTGTTAGGCTTTATTGCAAGAAGGTCTGTCTAAGTAGCAAAGTCTTACTTCATTTTTTGCTCCCCTTACCTTAGGAAGGATATTAATGCCAAAGAGGAAATGCAAAGGTTCACCAGATTTGTTCCCGGGATCTTTGGAATTCCCTCCCTCATTGCACTGTGGAAGCTTAGTCATCAGGTATGTTTAAAGTAGAGATAAACAGATATTTAAGTGCCAATGACATGAAGGGATATGGAGATGTGGGGAAAAGACATTGAAATGGATGATCGCCCATGATTGAATAGAATGGTGGAGGTAGCTCAATGGTTTACTCCTGTTCTAAGTGTCCATGGCTCCTGAGTCCAATGTTCTGAAAAGGAATGAGATAGAAAGCAGAAACTCTACAGAATCCAGGCCAGTTTCTCCAAAGGATAGTCCAAACTTCGTTAAGCAGCCATAATTCTTCAGGCCACAAATTAGCTGCTGCTGGAGAGTCACAAAGCTGAAACAGAGGAAGTGACTCAGACGCCGGAGCAGAATACAAGTGGTACAAGAGCCACAAAATGTTATATTGCAGAACATCAGAAATAACATTCCAGCCATGTGATAGCATAACAAAAGCAGTCCAGTCAACCATAATAATGTCACTTCCGGTGGCGACCATGGAGTGAGTGGTCGCATACTTGGCGGCTCTTGCTCATGGTGGTCTTTTTGTGGCCTTTACACCAGTTTGGAGCAGGAATTTTGGAGGAAAAAGGTAGAGAAGTGAGAGCAGAAGAGAGTGATCCCTGGTTTATGGAGCTGCGGTCCAGAAGTACTCGGAAAAGAACGAGCCAGGTGGCGGTGGGGAGTGAGTAACGGTCAACGCACCCGGAGATGGCAGACGGGCAGGGTTTGGCCCTGCTGGCTCAGTTGGTGAACTTCTTAAATGAGAAGTTCACCCAACAGCAGAAGGAAAGTATGGAGGACCTGGCCCGGGTGGTGGACTCGATCAAGGCGGTTGTGGACCGTGTGGAGAAGAGACTGGCAGCCCAGGGTCAGGCGATCCAGAGGTTGGAGGAGTTGGCGCAGGAGCACGAGGAACAGTCCACCTCGTTGGCATTAGAGTTGGGACTGATGCAGGATGAGCAGAAGGGACTGCTGAGAAAGTGAAGGACCTGGAGAACTGATCTCGTAGGCAGGACATTCGGATTGTGGGCTTGCAGGAGTGAATCGAAGGTACGTATGTGGGTGCTTATGTTGGAAAGATGCTGGAGAAACTGCTTGGGGAAGCACTGTTTGATCGGCTGTTGGAGGTGGATTGGGCCCACATGGCACTAATGTGCAAGCCCCAGGAGTCGCCGAGGGCGATGGTGGTACGATTACACCGTTTCCTGAATCAGGAACATATCATGAAGTGGGTCAGGCAGACAAGGCAATGTACCTGGGAAGGTGTTGAGATTCGGGTGTACCAGTAACTGGGGGCAGAGCTCACAAAGAGGCGGGTGAGCTTTAAGAAGGTCAAGTCGGCCCTGTACAAGAAGGGCGTTACGTTTGGTCTACTGTACCCGGTTCGTCTATGGGTGACCTACTGGGGCCGGGAGCTGTACTTTGGCTCGGCGGAGGAGGTAGCAGACTCCATGAAGGAGAATGGACTGGCAGGAGAAGGAGGATCATGAACTCTGATTGAGGAGAACTAAAGTGCATGTATTGTACTGTGAGAAACTTTGGGCTTTTGCTGTTTGGGTTTAGTTTGTTTCTTTGTCCGTTTTTCGGTTCTGTTTGGGGTTAGGCTGGGTTAGTTGTTTGTTAAGGGACGAGGGGTGGGTCTCTGTGTTCAGACATTGGATGTTTGTTTTTACTTCTTGCCTTTGTTTTGACTGTTTGCGGGAGCGGGGGGTGGGGGGGGAGGAAATCAGTGGGGAGTAGGATGCCAGGCGCCATGGGTGGGGGCTGTCAGGCTAGCTGGGTGGACTAGTTCACGGAAGCAAGGTGGGGGGTGAGCTGGAGATCGATGTGGGGGAGGGCTGGGAATTTCACTGCTGACGGGGAGGGGGCTTTTAAAATGGAGGAGAGTCGATGACGGTGCCTGCCCCGAGGGCAGGTCAGGGTAGGTGTGCGACATGAGCTGAAGACTGGCCTAGGAGAGGTTATGATTGTTTGGTAGGGGGGGGGGGGGGGGGGGGGGGGGCGGAGTGCCCCCCGACCAGGCTGGTGACTTGGAATGTTGGGGGCTGAATGGGCCAGTCAAAAGGGCCCGTGTGTTTGTGCACTTGAGGCAACTGAAGGTGGACATGGCCATGTTCAGGAGACGTATTTTAAGGTGGGGGATCAGATTACGTTAAGGAAGGGATGAGTAGGACAGGTGTTCCACTCTGTGCTAGACTTTAAAACAAGGGGGTGGCAATCTTGGTTAATAAGTGGGTGGTATTGGAGGTGGTGAATACAGAAACGGATCCGGGGGTAGATATGTTATGGTTAGCAGGAAGTTGGAGGGAATGGTCGTGGTATTGGTAAATATATATATGCCCCGAACTGGGGTGATGTTGAGTTTGTTCGATGGGTACTGGGGAGGATCTCGGACCCGGATTCACATCGACTGATCATGGGGGGAGATTTTAAAACGGTCCTAGATCCAAGATTGGATCGGTCGAGTTCTAGGTCTTGGAAGATATCAGCTATGGCGAAGGAGCTCCGGGGCTTCATGGAGAGCATGTGGGGGTCGATCTGTGGATATTTGGGACGCCGAGTAAAGAGGTTTTGTTCTACTCTGATGTGCATAAGGTGAATTCCCGGATAGACTCTTTTGTTATGGATAAGACGCTGCTGGCTGAGGTGGTAGATGCTGAATATTCAGAAATAATGGTGTCAGACCACACCCTGCACTGGGTGGACTTGCAGGTCAGCAAAGGAAAGGCCCAGTGTCCACAGTGGAGGTTAGATGTGGGGCTGCTTGAGGAGGAGGAGACGTGTGAGCAGGTGATGGAGGTCATTTGGGGATATATTAGGATTAATGACACTGGGGAGGTTTCGAAGGGAGTGGTTTGGGAGGCATTGAAGGCTGTTATTAGGGGGGGGGGGGAATTCATCTCAATTCGGGCCCATAAGGAGACGGCTGAGCGGGCGGAGTTGGATAGATTGGTAGGCGAAATTCTACAGGTGGACAGGAGGCATGCGGAGTTTCCGAAGCGCCGAATAAGGGCAGGGAATCTAATGTATGGGCATTTAGTGTTTAGGGCTGGGGAGAGGTGGGTATGTTATTGTGGCGTTTGTGTGTGTGTTGGATTTCATAGTTATTTAAAATGCTAAAATTATTAATGCCTCAATAAAACATTTTCTTAAAAAAACCATACTAATGTCTTCAATATTCATGTTTCATTTTTATTGAGAAAAATACAAACGTTTTATTACAGGCATTTATGCCCAATAATTAAAAGTTTCTCATATTGCAATGTTTCATTCAAATATAGAATCTCCCAACAAAAGTTTAAGTGAAAATAAGTCACATTTTCCTCAAAAATATTTGAATATATTTAAAACGGCGGGAAATACCTTCAAACAACTTTAATTATATTGAGTTTAGATAGAGCACAGAAATAGTAATTTGGTCTAATAGGTACATGTTGGACTTTATGTTTCACATAAGCCAGCTCCCCCCCTCCCACTCGACTTCACCTAATCCTATCAATTGTCGAAGTTCGGACAGTAATAGGAAAAGCTTTGTATCCAGGAATTTGTAATATTGGGAAAATGCAGTGAATTTGTGATGCTAAAGAGCTTCCTGTAATTTGTATGATTACCCCGATGCTTCCTGTCAAATGGTCAGCACAGACTAATCATATCTACCCCACACACACACACACATACACACAGCCATGTTGTTCTCTGCTCAGTTTCCCAATCCTGGGCGAAATTCTCCCCCAACGGCGCGATGTCCGCCGACTGGCGCCAAAAACGGCGCCAATCAGACGGGCATCGCGCCGGCCCAAAGGTGCGGAATGCTCCGCATCTTTGGGGGCCGAGCCCCAACATGGAGGGGCTAGGCCGGCGTCGGAGGGATTTCCGCCCCACCAGCTGGCCGAAATGGCATTTATTGCCCCGCCAGCTGGCGCGGAAATGCGGCGCATGCGCGGGAGCGTCAGCGGCCGAGTTTCCCGCGCATGCGCAGTGGGAAGAGTCTCTTCCGCCTCCGCCATGGTGGAGGCGGAAGGGAAAGAGTGCCCCACTGCACAGGCCCGACCGCGGATCGGTGGGCCCCGATCGCGGGCCAGGCCACCGTGGGGGCACCCCCCCGGGGTCAGATCGCCCCGCGCCCCCCCAAGAACCCCGGAGCCCGCCCACGCCGCCTGGTCCCGCCGGTAAATACCAGCTTTGATTTACGCCGGCGGGACAGGCAATTTCTGGGCGGGACTTCGGCCCATCCGGGCCGGAGAATTGAGCGGGGGGTCCCGCCAACCGGCACGGCCCGATTCCCGCCCCCGCCCAATCTCCGGTATCAGAGACTTCGGAGGGGGTGGGGGCGGGATTCACAGCGGCCAACGGCCATTCTCCGACCGGGGGGCGGGGGGGTGGTCGGAGAATGACGCCCCATGTCTCTGGCATGGTGTCTTCCTGGTCTTTCACTAAACATCCTTCTCCGATGAGCTTCACTCACCCCCTCATTTTCCATTCACATCCATTCCTTCCTCAGCCTTTGCATCCATCTGAATGTGCTAAATTTAGATGTGTTGGCATGAATACATTTTTGTACCTTTCTAAGGTTGTCTGGCAATATGATTGCAGATATTACATTGCATTTTAACCACAGAAATAGGCCTAATTGGTCCTGGTGTTTAAGCTCACATGAGCCTCCTCCCACTTGAATCATCAAATCCTATCAGCATAACCTTCCATTCCTTTCTCCCTCGTTTGTTTATCAGCTTCCCTTTCAATGCTTCTACCTCAATGAGCTCTTGTGACATGTCCCACATTCTAACCAATCTCTGGATTATTTTCCGAATTCAGCGGTACATTTATTAGTGGGTATCTTCTGTTTGTGACCCCTGAGAGCAATGTGACTGACATCACTTTCCGTTTGGTCTTTGCTAACGCAAATTAAATCAGGAGCAGCACGGGCAGCATTAAATCAGGAGCAGCAAGGGCAGCACGGTAGCATTGTGGATAGCACAAATGCTTCACAGCTCCAGGGTCCCAGGTTCGATTCCGGCTTGGGTCACTGTCTGTGTGGAGTCTGCACATCCTCCCCGTGTGTGCGTGGGTTTCCTCCGGGTGCTCCGGTTTCCTCCCACAGTCCAAAGATGTGCAGGTTAGGTGGATTGGCCATGATAAATTGCCCATAGTGTCCAAAATTGCCCTTAGTGTAGGGTGGGGTTACTGGGTTATGGGGATAGGGTGGAGGTGTGGACCTTGGGTAGGGTGCTCTTTCCAAGAGCCGGTGCAGTCTCGATGGGCCGAATGGCCTCCTTCTGCACTGTAAATTCTATGATAATCTATGATCCATGCAGGCCGGTCACTTATTAGACCCAGCCTGAATTTCCTGTCCAAGTAATTGAATCAGTAATTTAATTCAAAATGTCTTCTTGAGAAAAACTGCAAGCTGGCAACAAGGGGAGAAAAAAATCAACATTTCTTTTTTTTAAAAAAAATATTTCATTAAAGTTTTCCACTCACAATTTTTCCCCCTTACACATCAAACAAAAAAAAGTTAAAAGTACAAGTAACATGATAACTACAATCTAATAATGAGTAACTAACACAGTAAACTAACCAAATAACATAAAATGAAACTTCCTCTCCCCCCCTCCTCCCCCTCACCTTCCCCCCCCCCTCCCCAACCCTCCACCCCTCCCCTGGGTTGCTGCTGCTGGTCATCTATCTTCCCTATAACGTTCCGCTAGGTAGTCGAGGAACGGTTGCCATCGTCTGGTGAACCCTTGAGCCGATCCTCAGCGCAAACTTAATCTGCTCCAGTTTTATGAACCCCGCCATATCGTTTATCCAGGCCTCCAGTCCGGGGGGTTTCGCTTCCTTCCACGAGTAAAATCCTACACCGGGCTACTAGGGACGCAAAGGCCACGACATCGGCCTCTTTCGCCTCCTGCACTCCCGGCTCATCCGCAACTCCAAATAAAGCTAACCCCCAGCCTGGTTTGACCCGGACCTTCACCACCTTCAAGATCACTCCCGTCACTCCCCTCCAATGCCGGGCACAACCAAAACATATGCGTGTGTTTTGCCGGGCTTCCGCCGCACCTCCCACACTTGTCCTCCACTCCGAAGAACCTGCTCAACCTTGCTCCCGTTGTGTGTGCTCTATGCAGCACCTTAAATTGGATCAGGCTAAGCCTGGCACACGAGGAAGAGGAATTTACCCTGCTTAGGGCATCAGCCCACAAACCCTCCTCAATCTCCTCCCCGAGCTCTTCTTCCCATTTTTCTTTCAGTTCGCCCACCAGCTCCTCCCCCTCTTCTCTCATCTCTCGGTATATCTCTGACACCTTGCCCTCCCCGACCCACACCCCCGAAAGCATTCTATCCTGGATCCCCTGTGTCGGGAGCAACGGAAATTCCCTCACCTGTTGTCTTGTGAACGCCCTCACCTGCATACACCTAAAGAAATTTCCCCGGGGCAGCTTATACTTTTCCTCCAGCACTCCCAAGCTCGCAAACGTCCCGTCTATAAATAAATCTCCCACTCTCCTAATTCCCAACTGGTGCCAGCTCTGGAATCCTCCATCCATCCTCCCTGGGGCAAACCTATGGTTGTTCCTAATTGGGGACCCCACCAAGGCTCCCAGCACACCTCTCTGTCGCCTCCATTGCCCCCAGATATTTAATGTTGCCGCCACCACTGGGTTTGTGGTAAATTTTTTTGGTGAGAACGGTAGTGGTGCCCTCACCAGCGCCTCTAGACTCGTCCCTTTACAGGACTTCCTCTCTAATCTTTTCCACGCCGCTCCCTCTCCCTCTATCATCCATTTACGGATCATCGCCACATTGGCGGCCCAGTAGTAGTCGCCAAAACTCGGCAGCGCCAGTCCCCCTCTGTCTCTACTACGTTGTAAGAACCCCCTCCTTACCCTCGGAACCTTCCCTGCCCACACGAAGCTCGCGATGCTCCTGTCTATTTTTTTTAAAAAGGCCTTAGTGATCAGTATAGGGAGACATTGGAACACAAATAGGAACCTCGGGAGGACCATCATCTTAATTGCCTGCACTCTGCCCGCCAGTGACAGTGGCTGCATGTCCCACCTCTTGAAGTCCTCTTCCATTTGTTCCACCAGTCGTGTCAGATTAAGTCTGTGCAAGGTTCCCCAGCTCCTGGCTATCTGAATCCCCAGGTATTGAAAGTTTCTTTCCAATCTCCTTAAAGGTAGGCCATCTATCCCTCTACTCTGGTCCCCAGGGTGTATCACAAAAAGTTCACTCTTTCCCATGTTAAACCTATATCCCGAGAAATCTCCGAACTCCCTCAATATCTGCATGACCTCTGTCATCCCCCCCCCACTGGGTCCGCTACATATAGCAGTAGGTCATCCGCGTAGAGTGACACTCGGTGTTCCTCTCCCCCTCTAATCACCCCTCTCCATTTTCTGGAGTCTCTCAGCGCCATGGCCAGTGGTTCAATTGCCAATGCGAACAGTAATGGAGATAGCGGGCATCCCTGTCTTGTTCCCCTGTATAGTCGGAGATACTCCGATCTTTGCCGACCCGTGACCACACTTGCCGTTGGGGCCCCATAGAGGAGTTTGACCCAGCTAACAAACCCGTCCCCGAACCTCCTCAGCACCTCCCATAGATACGCCCACTCCACCCTATCAAATGCCTTCTCTGCACCCATTGCCGCCACTATCTCTGCCTCCCCCTCTGCTGGGGGCATCATTATCACCCCTAATAGCCGTCGCACGTTGACATTTAGTTGTCTCCCCTTTACGAATTCTGTCTGGTCTTCGTGCACCACCCCCGGGACACAATCCTCTATCCTCATTGCCAGCACCTTTGCTAGCAATTTGGCGTCCACATTTAGCAGTGAAATAGGCCTATAGGACCCGACCTGCAGCGGATCTTTATCCCGCTTCAAAATTAGCGATATCATCGCCTCCGACATTGTCGGGGGTAGGGTCCCCCCTTCCCTGGCCTCGTTAAAAGTCCTCACCAACAGCGGGGCCAGCAAGTCCACATATTTTCTATAAAATTCCACCGGGAACCCATCTGGTCCCGGGGCCTTCCCTGCCTGCATGTTCCCCAGCCCTTTGGTAACCTCAGCCACCCCAATTGGTGCCCCCAGGCCTTCCACCTCCTGCTCCTCCACCCTCGGGAACCTTAATTGGTCCAAAAACTGCCGCATCTCCTCTTTTCCCTCCGGGGGTTGGGACCTATAAAGTCTTTCGTAAAAGGTCTTAAACACCTCGTTTATCTTCCCTGCTCTCCGCACCCTTTTCATCTCTAATTCCCCCCATCTCCCTCGCCGCGGTCCTCTTTTGCAGCTGATGGGCCAACAGGCAACTAGCCTTTTCCCCATATTCATATCTCATCCCCTGTGCCTTCCTCCACTGCGCCTCCGCCCTCCTAGTGGTCAGAAGCTCGAACTCCGTCTGGAGTCGTCGTCTCTCCCTGTATAGTCCTTCCTCCGGGGCCTCCGCGTATTCTTCATCCACCCTTAAAATCTCCCCCAGTAATCTTTCCCTTTCCTTGGTCTCTATTTTCCCTTTGTGGGCCCTGATGGAGATCAGCTCTCCTCTGACCACCGCCTTTAGTGCTTCCCATACTACTCCCACTCGGACCTCCCCGTCGTCATTGGCCTCCAGGTATCTCTTGATACATCCCCGCACCCTTCCACAGACTCCCTCATCCGCCAGCAATCCCACATCTAATCGCCAGAGTGCACGCTGCTCCCTCTCCTCTCCTAGTTCCAGGTCCGCCCAATGTGGGGCATGATCTGAGACAGCTATGGCTGAATACTCAGTTTCTTCCACCCTCGAGATCAGCGACCTTCCCAAAACAAAGAAATCTATCCGGGAGTACACCTTGTGAACATGGGAGAATAACTCCTTGGCCTTCGGTCTAACAAATCGCCATGGATCCACTCCCCCCCATTTGGTCCATAAACCCCTTAAGCACCTTGGCCGCTGCCGGCCTTCTTCCGGTCCTTGATCTAGATCTATCTAACCCTGGGTCCAACACGGTGTTGAAGTCTCCCCCCATTATCAAGTTTCCTACCTCCAGGTCCGGGATACGTCCCAGCATCCGTTTCATGAATCCCGCATCATCCCAATTCGGGGCATATACGTTAACCAACACTACCTCCGTTCCCTCCAGTCTGCCACTCACCATCACATATCTGCCTCCACTATCTGCTACAATGCTCCTGGCTTCGAATGATACCCGTTTCCCCACCAGTATGGCCACCCCTCTATTCTTTGCATCCAGCCCTGAATGGAACACCTGTCCCACCCATCCTTTCCTTAACCTAACTTGGTCCGCCACCTTCAGGTGAGTCTCCTGAAGCATAGCCACGTCTGCCCTCAGTCCTTTCAAGTGCGCAAACACTCGGGCCCTTTTAATCGGTCCATTTAGGCCTCTCACGTTCCACGTGATCAGCTGCACTGGGGGGCTACCTGCCCCCTTCCCGTGTCGACTAGCCTTCACCCTCTCTAGGCCAGTCCCACGTCCCGGTTCCGCGCTCCCACCCGTTCCCCAGGTGGCGCATTCCAGCCCCGACCACCCTTTCTTTAACCAGTTCCTCTTTGATTTCTGCAGCAGCAACCCAGTTATCCTCCCCACCCCCGCTAGATCCCAATCTAGCGTGATTGCTCCCCCCATATTACTTCCGAAAGTCAACTGACTTCAACTGACCCCGGCTTCTCCTGCTCACTCCTTGACCCCCCCCGTGTGGGGAACTACCATCTACCTTGCGCCTATCTTCCCGCCATCACCTTTCTGGCGCGGGAACAAGGACAGTAGGCCCCGTATTCTCTAAAGTTGTCCCGCCCCTGGTGGCGCAGCTCCCTCTACCGCCCCACTCCCTCATCCCCATCCTCACCCCCCGCCTATGTCTCTTCTTTCCCCCCACCGGCGTCCACATTTCTTGGTGTCCCCCCCCTTCCCAATTTACATCCCTATATACATCAACAGTGTCATTTCCCCTCTAAGATCAGTCCCTCAGTTCCGATCCAGTTTCTCGTTTTTAATAAAGGTCCATGTTTCTTCCGCCGTTTCGAAGTAGTGATGTCTCTCCTGGTACGTGACCCATAGTCGCGCCGGCTGCAGCATCCCGAACTTCACCTTCTTCTTGTGTAGCACCTCCTTGGCTCGATTAAAACTCGCCCTCCTTCTCGCCACCTCCGCACTCCAATCCTGGTACACCCGTACCACCGCATTCTCCCATCTACTACTTCGTACCTTTTTGGCCCATCTCAGAACCACTTCTCTATCATTGAAGCGATGAAATCGCACGATTGTCGCCCTAGGTGGTTCTCCCGCCTTTGGTCTCCTCGCAGGGACCCGATGAGCCCCTTCCACTTCCAAGGGGCCCGAAGGGGCCTCAGCTCCCATCAGCGAGCTTAGCATCGTGCTCACGTAAGCCCCGCAGTCCGCTCCTTCCACTCCCTCGGGGAGACCCAGGATCCGAAGGTTCTTTCTTCGTGCTCTATTTTCTAGGGCCTCAATCCTTTCAATGCACTTTTTGTGGAGCGCCTCGTGCGTCTGCGTTTTGACCGCCAGGCCCAGGATCTAGTCTTCATTATCCGTCACCTTCTGCTCCACCACGTGGAGCTCCGTCTCCTGGGTCCTTTGTGCCTCCTTAAGCCCCTCAATTGCCTGTAGCATCGGGGTCAGCACCTCCTTCTTAAATAGCTCCACACACCGTCTTAAAAATTCGTCTTGGTCGGGCCCCCATGTCGCCTGGGCTTTCTCCGCCGCCATCTTGCTCCTTTTTTCCTCCTGTCCCTATCCTCGAGGATTCTTCGCGATGTAGCCGCCGCCGCCGATATTTTTCTCTTTCGTTGGGGGGGGACGACGACTCCCTGTTAACTCACCCCACACCGGGTTTAGTCTTGAAAAAATTCCCCGTTGGGGCTCTTAAAAGAGCCCGAAGGTCCGTTTGAGCTGGAGCCGCCGAAACGTGCGACTTAGCTGGGCATCGCCGCAACCGGAAGTGGGGGGGGGAAATCCACATTTCATAGCAAAACAAGTTGCAAAAGCCATCAAGGAGTGAAACAACAACAAAAGATAATTGCTTCTGTCATAATTAACTTATAAAAGGGAGAAAAATTTGAGAGAAGAGAATGGGCTCACTTCTTAGAGCAACTTACCAAGTATTGCTTAGCTGCAGTGATAAAGAGTTCAAAAATAGGTCCAGGAGCAATATCCTTGCAAAACAATTAGTTTCTAAATAGAATAGAATAGAATCACTACAGTGCAGAAGGCGGCCATTCGGCCCATCGAGTCTGCACCGACCCTCTCAAAGAACATCTTACCTAGGCCCATGACCCACCCTATGCCTGAAAGTCAATAACCCTACCTAACCTTTTGAACACGAAGCGGCAATTTAGCATGGTCAATCCACCTAACCTGCACATCTTTGGAATGTCCGCAGACATGGAGAGAACATACATGTGGACAACTCCACATAGACAGTGACCCAAGGCAGGAGTTGAACCCAGGTCCCTGGCACTGTGAGGCAGCAATGCTTACCAAATACTTGTGCCTTTTAAAAAGCAAATATTTCTTTTGTGCATGTTGACTCAATATCAATCACAAAATCTTTTGCAGTACAGAAAGAAGCCATTCGGCCCATCATCCCTGCACTGGCTTGCTGAAAGAGCATTTTACCCAGTCCCACACCTTTGCCTTATCCCCAAAACCTTGGAGATTACTTTTCAGATAGAAATCTAATTCCCTTTTGAATACCGCTATCGAATATGCATCCTCCATCCCCTCAGCAAGTTTGTTCCAAACTCCAAACAACTCTGGGTGAAAAGGACTTTTGTTCACATTACTTTTGCTCCTTTTTGCCAATTATTTTGAATGTGTGCTCTCTCGTTCTTGATGGTCTCTCGAGAGGGAACAGTTTCTCACTATTTACTCTGCCTTTGCCTCTCAGGATCTTGACTACCTCTATCAAGTCTCCTCTCAGTCTTCTTTTATCCAAGGAAAACTGTCCTAACCTCTCCAAACTATTCTCATACAGTTGGTTATTTCTGGAATCCTTCCTGTGAATCACCTCTGCATTCTCTCCAATCCTTCATATCCTTCCTTGAGCATGATTCTCAGAACTATATGCAGTACTCCAGATGAGGCTGAACTGTCTGAAACAAAGTTCAATTGGACCTCCTTATTCTTGTACTCAATGTCCTTTTACAAACGGGAAGTCACCTTGTTTAGGCTCGGGCAGGAAAAGACAAAGTGGGAGAATGGAGGGTGCTTCCATCAACAACCTCCTTTCAACATTAGGCACCCTTCCTGCCCCCATAATGTCTTGGCCCTGCTGATTCTCAGTCGCAACCCCCTCTGCACACCTTCTCAGGCCTCCCCATCTCCCTCTGCCACCTCCTCAGGTCTCCTCAGCCACCCACCTGCTGAGACGTTGCACTTACCTGGTTCGGTTCTCCCAGGACTCGTTCTGTGGACCGTTTGCAGTCCCAGTGCTGTCAACTACAGCTTCCGGCACAGCTGGGATTAGGGACCTGCTGAACAATCAGATTGGCCAGCAGCTTGGAGGCGGAACTTCCTGCTGATTAAGGACAGAAGTCCCATCGCCAGTCAACAAATATTCGCTGGAACATTAAATGATTGCAGGCAGCCAATATCCACCCCGATACGTTCACCACTGACTCTCCAGTTGGCAAGAGAAATCCTGGAATCCTAATATTCCCGGCCATAGAAACAGGAGGAGGTGAAGTTTCCACTGCATCAGCTACTGGCACAAATGGAGAACACAGAAATAGAGAATCTAAGCAATTGCATTCTGTGATTTTCCCATAAAGTAAGTTGATGGATGCAGAATCTTTACCCATTACTAGGTTAAATTCAATTGTCTAATGACTTATGAGGAAATAGTAGGCAATATATTTGCTGTGCCTGTTGGAAGCTGTATGACTAAATAGAAGATTCTCAGTGCTTAACCAAAAATAAATCCCTGACTAACATTCAGCATTTGATGAAATTGAGTCTCTAAAGGCCGCTATGGATAGCACATATTGCTTGACTTGTTTCAAAAGTTTACAGCAAGGCATTTTTGCCCCCACCACCATAACTCCCCATATGCATTCATGGGTGCTTCAAAACCTGATATGCAACTGCATATTGTAATTTTAAAGGGACTTCAGTTGCAACTTTTAAATGAACCAACCAAGATCAATGCTGTGTTGCCAGAGAGTCAATAATAGAAAGGCAACTATATTGGTAGCCCCTCAGACAGAGGCAATGCCCCTCATTATTAACCACAAAATCTAATCAAGCGGAAATAAACTCATAATTTAAATCGCAGGACTGTCTGTGTCAATAGACAATATTCCAGAGTGTCCGCCAAGTCCCCATGTTCCTTCTCGAAGGACACCAGTGTGCAGATCAGACATGAGAGCTAGACAAGAGCACAAAACATGCATTTATATGGTGTATTTAACAGAAATATGAAGGCGTTTCATATGAGCATTATCAGACAGAACCTGACACCAAACCACGCAATGAGTTATTAGAGCACGTGACCAAAAGTTTGAGAAACAGACAGATTTTAAAGAATGGCTTAAAAAGTGCAGATATATGTAGAGAGGCAGAAAGGTTTTGGAAGGAAGTTCAGTCCTTAGGGCTCGATAACTGACAACAAGGCTGCCAAAGGTGGAGCGATGAAAACTGGGGATGCACAAGAGGCATAAATTGGAGGAGGGTAATGTTTGAAGCCACCTGAAATAAGCTTTGCAGAAATGTCATGGGAAAGGCAACCTGGCAAGCAGGAAACAGTAAAAACTGGTGGTTAAACAACAGCAGTGAAAAGATCAATGGTATATCGGGCATGAATGGAGAAACGGAACATAAAATAAAGATCAAAGAAACAAAATAAAAAGGGAAGGGGGAAGAAATCTTTTCTCAGAGGGTCATGAGTCGTTGGAACTCTTCTCCAGAGAGTGGTGGAGGTAGTGTCAATAAATATTTTTAAGGCAGAGGTAGTTATATTCTTGAATAATAAGCAAGTCAAAGATTATTGGGAGCAGTTGCGAATGTGGACTAGAGGCCACAACCAGATCAGCCATCATCTCATTGAACAATAAAGCAGGCTAGAGGGGCCAAATGGCTACTCTTACTCCTAATTCATATGTTCATATGTTTGTAAGCTGCAAAATTGATTTGGAGAAATTCTCTTGTGGAATTCAAGATTACCGATGGCTTTTTTCAAAAAACCTATTGCAGAAATTCATTCATAAAACCTGCAAAGACAGTCAAAAAGTATACTCATCAAAATCCACCGCAAACTAACCACTGATATTTAACCCAGAAACTGTATCAATGAAAGGTTAAATGGCTTGATATTTGATAGCACGAATACGAACTTTGGTAATTACAGAATCCTAGAATCTGGCTCCTTAAATTCATCACACATCTGCTAAACATGGGATCTATTTTCTTCTTTATCCTATAAATGAATACATTTATAGCAGACTGTGTCAGAAGAAACAGAGACACCAACGCCTGGAAAGGCTATCATCGCAACTACTTAGCAAAGTCATACCAATTTCCCCTCACTGCTATTTTAACAGAGGAATTAATGGATTAACAGTTCCATTGAAGATAGTGGAGCGTAATTTGGTATAACATGTTAAACATCTGTACGATAACATCACTTCCAGATATTACTAGCTCTCATTGGCAGGATTGATTCAAATTGTGGTGTCGGGGAGAAAATGGAACAAAGCAACTACATACTCAGCAGTGGTGTCTACAGTTTGGAATGTGCTGCAGAATACATGTCGTTCAGCACCTTTAACCATTAGTTTTTTTTAATCTGTAAATTTATGTTGGTGGATAACAGTTGGACGTGTGCAGAATGGCACTACTGTGGAAACAAAATTAACCTAGTTCCTTTAAAGCTGCAATCATATTTCCTCCTCTCACTTACGCAATACTAGCATTTTGTTTTAAAAACATCTACTTTTATGAAACATTTCAAAGGCCAAGTAATTCTGTCTGTTTTACAGAACATCACGTCTATTATTCAAGAACTCCATCAGAATACGAAGAAAGAAAGCACTTGCATTTACAGCGTTTTTCATGACCTCAGGACATCCCAAAAAAGCTTCAGAACCAGTTATAAACTTTTGAATCGTCATTGGCAGCAACCCATTTACAGTTAGTTCTCAGAAACAGCAATGTGATAAATTAACAGATAATCTGTTGTCATCGAGGGATAAACATTGACTGCAATAACTAGAAACCTTGCCTGCTCTCCTTTTGAGAAGTGCCGTGGGATCTTTTACAGCCACATCAAGAGGGATGACAGGGCCGCGCTTTATCATCTCATCCACAAGGAGGCACCTCCAACAAGCAGCATGCCTGAGGCTGTACTGCAATGTCAGTCTGCATTATGCACTCAAATCTCTGGAAGGATGCATCATCCCATGACCCTCTGACTCAGAGGTGGCATTGCTACCAGAGCCAGGACCAACATCCAGATAGGTCTAGGACAGTCAAGGACATGTATAACAAATTACAAAATATTACATTTTGATTCTTTAAAAATTATTTTTCAAGATCCACAATTTAAATAATTGCCCTTATTACTACATCGTCCTGAGAAAATCTTAGTTAAGGGTATGAATACTCAGGGTATTCAGAAA
Organism: Scyliorhinus torazame; assembly: GCF_047496885.1. Classification (NCBI taxonomy): domain Eukaryota; kingdom Metazoa; phylum Chordata; class Chondrichthyes; order Carcharhiniformes; family Scyliorhinidae; genus Scyliorhinus; species Scyliorhinus torazame. Next base: position 129,894,229 of record NC_092722.1, read on the forward strand.
GCAGATGGGTAGCCATCCCTTTGCTTTTTAACTAGTTTTTTTAAGCATTCCCCAGCAACTACATTCAAATTTCAGTTGTGTTTCTAGGCTTCCCAATGGTTTCCTTGGTCTTACTGGTAGTGCTATACCATTTCCGAATAGCAACTCCAGTGGTGCTAATTGTCACGCAAAATGCTCCTCCCAAACTCCACCAGGTAGGGATATAATTGAGGAACAAATACTGCAATAGAAAGGCCAACAGCACTTCTGTGGTCTTCATAAGAGCCACGGGCCCAGCTTTCTCAATCTGCAAAGCTTTTGTGAGAAAGATCTGACTTAGCATTCCGAAAACACCGATCAGAATTAGAAACACTCGATCCATCCCACAGTTGGGCAGGCGCCACTCCTGAATGATTGAGACCGCAATAGCAGACATAATCATTCCAGTCATCGAGTAGTACCAAATGGAAATGAGATAACTGACAGACTTGCCCATTTTCCGGATCACAATTAGAGTCAGTGCTGCACATATTGCACCTGCGAAAGCAGCGAGGGTGCCCCTGACACGACCCATGTAGTCAAATTCAGATCCAGAATCGACAGAGCCAAAGATAAACCGCGGTCTGGCAATAAGGACTACCCCAGTTAAAGTAAACAGAGTGAAGATGGGATCCCACCAATTGCATTTTTCCTTCAGAAAAATCCATGCAAATATACTAACGAAGACCGGGTTACTAATCAGAATAACAGTGGCATCGGCCATAGGCATCTGTTGAATTGCATAGAAGATCAGCATCATGGCAGAAGCACCAAGGATCCCTCGCATGCAAACCAAACCTCTTTGGCCTTTTGGTCCCAGCATGTCAAGTCTGCAAAACAATGACAAATTTTTAAATAAATGTTTAAATCTAGTGCAGGTGTTTCCCTTATCTGCAACACTTTGTTTAACATTTGATTTCTTGATTTAGTTAGAAATTAATGGTAAATATTTGTATCACTTTACTTACGTGCACGGATTTCTTTTCTATTCTTTTTTAAATTATTCCTGCCAACTATCGGAACGAATAAAGAGTTAGGTTTGAATGTCTCTCAGAACTAATAGCCGACTTCCGGGTGCGGCTACGCAGAGCTAGGTCGCATATTCGGTAGATCCCGCTTGGAACGGACTTTTGGGCTCTTTACAGGGCCCCCCACGGCATTGATTTGACATTTTCCGGTGTGGGAAGAAGGCTGCAACATTCCCCCGACAGTGTCCCCCAGGAATGGTATGTCTCTTGGTTACCAGACCCGGCAGAAACAGTAAAAGATTTGGCTGCAACTGCAAGATAAACAGGGCCTCTTCCAGCATGCAGGCGGGGGAAGGGCAAGCTTAAAGCTGCAAGCTGACCTGAGGGCCTTTATTTCTAGCAGCAGAGGGAACTGTGAAAAGATCTCACCAAGGCCTCTGAAGAAGAGGGGATGAGGCTTCCGGTGGCAGCCATAGAGTAGTATGTCACGCATTCGGCAGCTCCCGTCTGGAACGGACTCTCAGACCTTATTCAGGAGTTTCCACAGACAGTTTGGGGCAGATTGGTGAAGCGAACACTGCCAAAAGGATTCCCTCTCGAGACTTCCGGTTGCGGCTATGCGGAGCTAAGTCGCATATTCGGCGGCTCCCGCAAAAACGGACTTTTGGGCTCTTTTCAGGGCCCCCCAAGGGCACTCGACGTTTCCCAGTGTGGGAAGGAATTAATAATAGCTCCCCATCAGTATATGGCTTCAACTAGGAGCGTGGCGACAAAAAAGGTGGTGGTGGACCAGAAGGGAGGGAAGAAGGACAAAATGGCGGCGGGTGGAGACCAGTCAGCGTGGAGGCAGTGGGCGGAGGAGCAACAGGAGGGTATCCAGCGCTGCCTCAGAGAGATTAAAACGGACCTGCTAGAGCCGATGAAGGCTTCTATTGATAAGCTGCTGGAGACACAGACGGCCCAGGGCGTGGCGATCCGAGAGGCTCGGCAAAAGATCTCTGACAATGAGGACGAGATCTTAGGCCTGGCGGTAAAGGAGGAAGCGCATGAGGCACTCCACAAGAAATGGCAGGAGCGGTTCGAGGAGATGGAGAATCGGTCGAGGCCGAAGAATCTGCGGATTCTGGGCCTCCCGGAGGGGCCAGACGTGGGGGCCTATGTGGTCACCATGTTGAACTCGCTGATGGGAGCGGGGTCCTTCCAGGGGCCCATAGATTGTTGGCGAGGAGGCCCAAGGCTAACGCGCCTCCGCGGGCGGTGCTGGTGCGGTTCCATCGGTTCGTCGGTCGGGAGTGTGTGCTCAGGTGTGCCAAGGAGAGGAGCAGCAGGTGGGAGAATGCGGAGGTTTGGATATATCAGGACTGGAGTGAGGAGGTGGCGAAGAGGAGGGCCTGGTACAATCGAGCGAAGGCGGTGCTACACAGGAAGGGGGTGAAGTTTGGCATGTTGCAGCCGGCGCGACTGTGGAATGCCCTACCTGCTACAGTAGTGAACTCGCCAACATTGAGGGCATTTAAAAGTTTATTGGATAAACATATGGATGATAATGGCATAGTGTAGGTTAGATGGCTTTTGTTTCGGTGCAACATCGTGGGCCGAAGGGCCTGTACTGCGCTGTATTGTTCTATGTTCTATGTTCTATCTTCTATGTGGGTTACCTAGAAGGACTGGCACCATTATTTTGAGTCTCCGGAGGAGGCGTCGGCCTTTGTTCAGGCCGAGAAGCTGGACACAGACTGAGGGTCGGGATAGGCGATTGGGGACTGCGGTGGATATGTTATGCCTATTTTTGGTTCAGAGGGGGGGGGGGGGGTCCTTTGCATTGCTTTGGGTTTCTTTCTCTGTTTTTCTCTTTCGGGTTGGGGAGGGTGGATGGGGCGGGTTGGGCACTGTTTTGGTTGGTGGCGGGGCCTGGTAGGTGGAGAGTGCAGGCTTTTTTTCCATGGCGAAGACTGCCGGGGGGGGGTGGGGAAGCGAGGATTGTTTCCCGCGCTTAGAACGGAGGGGGGAGGGGGAGAGCCTGTGGATGGGGAGCGGGAGAGGAGGGTGTGCCGTACAATGGGAGGAGTCGAAGGGGAGGCGGGAGTGGCCAGGGTCAGCAGGAGTCAGCTGACTTGGGAAGTGCAATGGGGGGAGTAAACCAGCTAGGATGGGTCCTAGCCGGGTGGGGGGGGGGGATGGAGTTGCTGCTAAGGTCAAGGAGGAGCTGGAACGAGTGGGGGGGGGGGGGGGGGGGGGGGGGGGGTCGAGACGCGGGTATGCCGCTGTGGAGAACAGGCCGGGTGTGGGGTGCGGGCGCGTGGCTGGCCGAGGAGGGGTCATGGCTAGTCGCCGGGGGAGGGGGGGGGGGGGGGGAAGAGAGATGATCCGGATGATAATCTGGAACGCAAGAGGACTGAATGGACCGGTTAAGCGGGCCCGTGTGTTCGCACCTGAAGGGGCTCAAGCGGATGTGGTTATGCTCCAGGAGACACACCTGAAGGTGGCAGACCAGGTAAGACTGAGGAAAGGATGGGTAGGTCAGGTGTTTCACTCGGGGCTAGATGCCAAAAATTGAGGGGTGGCGAACTTAGTGGGAAAGAAGGTGTCATTTGAGGCGTTGAGCATTGTGGCAGATAATGGCGGTAGGTACATAATGGTAAGTGGTAAGTTGCAGGGAGAGAGGGTGGTACTGGTCAATGTGAATGCTCCGAACTGGGACGATGCGGGTTTTATGCGGCGTATGTTGGCATCGAATCCCAGACTTGGAAGTGGGGGGCCTTATAATGGGGGGAGACTTTAACACAAGTGTTGGATCCGGCACTGGATCGCTCCAGATCTAGGACGGGTAGGAAGCCGGCGGCGGCTAGAGTGTTGAGGGGATTTATGGACCAAATGGGAGGGGTGGACCCTTGGAGATTTGCAAGGCCGGGGGCTAGAGAATGTTCATTCTTCTCAGATGTCCATAAGCTTATTCTCGAATCGACTTTTTCATTTTGAGTAGGGCGCTGATAGCGAGAGTAGAGGATACCGAGTATTTGGCAATAGCCATTTCGGACCAAGCCCCGCATTGGGTGGACTTGGAGATGGTGGAGGAGAGGGACCAGCGCCCGCTGTGGCGCTTGGAGGTGGGGCTGTTGGCGGACGAGGAGGTGAGTGAGCGGGTCCGAGGAAGTATAGAGAGGTACTTGGAGACCAACGACAACGGGGAGGTCCGAGTGGGGATGGTACGGGAGGCACTGAAGGCGGTGGTGAGGGGAGAGCTGATCTCCATTAGGGCCCACAAGGCGCGGAGGGAGAAGGAGAGGCTGGTGGGGGAGATGGTGAGGGTAGACAGGAGGTATGCGGAAGAGCCTGCGGAAGGATTGTTGAGGAAGAGGCGCAGCCTCCAGGCCGAATTCGACCTGGTGACCACCAGGAAGGCGGAGGTGCAGTGGAGGAAGGCCCAGGGGGCGATTTGCGAGTATGGGGAAAAGGCAAACCGGATGCTGGCGCATCAGCTTCGGAACGCAGCTAGGGAGATGTTATAACCTGCCTACTGACGATTGGCTGGGGACTAATGATTATCCCACAATCCTATGGGAGTATGAACTTCCCCAATGAGGGGGGCGGAGAAACTCCTACAATAAATAAGCTGGCCAGTCCAGGAACCAGGAGGAAGGAGAAGGTAGCAAGGGAAGTTACTGCTATGTATATGTTGTTATAGTAAATAAACTTTATTATTTTGTATGCTTAAAACTCGTGCTGGATTCTTCGGGGCCCTTACAAAACTGGCGACGAAGGTAAAAGTGAATAGCTGTCTACACTGCTGAAGCCACCTCCCTGGATTTTTGTTGGATACAGGTTGGAAGTTGTTTTCTATTACACCATGCCTCTGTACGGACGTTTGGATGTTTTTGATGCTGCGCTGGAAAGCTGGAACCAGTACACGCAACGGATGCGTTACTATTTCCGGGCAAACAATATCACTGAAAACGAGCGCCAGGTGGTCATATTGCTCACCGCCTGCGGACCGCATACGTTTGGGGTGATTAGGAGCCTTACGTACCCAGCTGCGCCGGACACCAAAACGTTTGACGAACTTGTGAATATAGTGGGGCAACACTTTAACCCAACCCCGTCCACGATAGTCCAGCGTTACCGGTTTAATACCGCTGAGAGGACCCCTGGAGAATCCCTTGCCGATTTTTTATCCAGGCTACGCGGGATTGCGGAATACTGTGACTATGGTGAGACCTTGTCAGAAATGTTACGCGACCGTTTGGTTTGCGGTATTAACAATGCAGCCACCCAGAGAAAGTTGTTAGCGGAGCCAACATTGACTTTTCAACAGGCAATACAAATAGTCTTGTCCCGAGAGAGCGCAGAGCGAGGAGTACAGGAGCTACAGGGAATGGAAGTACATGCCTTGGGGCGAAACCCTTTCCGCCCAAAAACGTCCCCCCGCACTCCTGCGGTACCTTGGGCGAGGCAACGACCAGACCGACGCCAGTGGCCATCGGACATTCCTCCCCGAAGGGAGCCTTCTCCAGAGCCAATGGATGAGGAGCCATGTCCGTGTCAGACTTGTAGGCGCCGACCCCGTCGCGGACGGCGGTCCTGGGGACGCCAGAGGCGCCGTCGTTCCGACCGAAACTGGGACCAGCCCAGGGGCCGTAACTGGGACCAGCCCAGAGGCCGTACCTTCCATGTGGATGAACCTGCGGCGACCACTCCTGAGGACGTGGAGACGGAGGACGACTGCCTGCAGCTGCATTGTGTGGCAGCTCCCCGTGTGACCCCCATTAAGGTGACAGTACGGGTCAATGGCCACCCGCTGGAGATGGAGTTGGATACTGGCGCAGCGGTCTCCGTGATCGCCCAGAGGACATTCGACCGCATCAAGCAGGGTATACAGACCCTTACACTAACTGACTCACAGGCCAGGTTGGCCACCTACACGGGGGAACCACTGGACATTGCAGGAACTACAATGACCCCTGTTGTCTATGGACGCCAGGAGGGGCGTTTCCCACTTATCGTAGTGCGTGGCCATGGGCCCAGCCTGTTGGGTCGGGACTGGTTGCGCCATTTGCGGTTGCAATGGCAGCACATCCTCCAAACAGTTTCTGGAGGGTTGACTGAGGTGCTAGGACGATACCCAGAGGTATTCCAGCCTGGTCTGGGGAAAATAAAAGGGGCCGTAGCCCGTATCCAAGTTGAACCAGGAGCCACACCGCGCTATTTCCGGGCGCGCCCAGTGCCTTACGCTTTGCTCGAGAAGGTAGAAGGGGAGCTCACTCGTTTGGAGAGTTTGGGTATTATCAGGCCTGTCCGTTTTGCTGACTGGGCAGCACCAATTGTGCCAGTAATGAAGCCAGATGCCACAGTTCGCTTGTGTGGCGACTATAAACTTACAGTGAATACAGTTTCCCGACTCGACCGATACCCAATGCCTCGCATAGAGGATCTCTACGCGAAACTTGCAGGCGGACTCTCATTCACAAAATTAGATATGAGTCACGCCTACCTGCAGTTGGAGCTGGACCCTGCCTCCCGACTATATGTAACAATTAACACACACCGGGGCCTGTATGAATATACACGGTTGCCCTTTGGAGTATCCTCTGCCTGCGCAATTTTTCAACGTGTTATGGAGGGCATTTTGAGAGGTTTACCACGTGTGGCTGTCTACCTAGATGACGTGTTGATTACAGGGACGTCGGAGCAAGAGCATTTGGAAAATCTGGAGGCTGTTCTTAAACGCCTTTCGGAGGCTGGAGTCCGTTTACGTCACAAAGTGCGTATTTCAGGCAAAAGAAGTAGTCTACCTAGGTTATCGGGTGGACCGCGAGGGTCTGCACCCCGTCGCAGAGAAGGTGCGTGCAATTCAACATGCCCCCACCCCGACTGACACTTCGCATCTTCGTTCTTTTCTCGGTCTCGTAAACTATTACGGGAAGTTCCTCCCCAATCTGGCAACTACGCTGGCCCCCTTACACCTGCTGCTAAAGAAAAATCACACCTGGGTTTGGGGTCAGCCGCAAGAAACCGCTTTCCGGCGGGTAAAGCAACAATTGTCGTCGTCTGGGTTACTAACCCACTATGATCCGGGAAAGCCTTTGCTCGTCACATGTGATGCATCCCCGTATGGTATTGGGGCTGTCCTGTCCCACAAGATGGAGAACGGGGCCGAGCGACCGATAGCTTTCGCCTCCCGCACATTGACTGCAGCGGAGAAGAAGTACGGGCAGATCGAGAAGGAGGGCCTGGCAGTGGTTTTCGCGGTGAAACGCTTCCACCAGTATGTGTACGGCCGCCATTTCACTATCGTGACTGATCATAAGCCCCTGCTGGGACTCTTCAGAGAGGATAAGCCGATACCGCCCATTGCTTCTGCACGGATCCAGCGCTGGGCTTTGTTGCTTGCTGCATATGAGTATTCTCTGGAGCACAAACCAGGTACGCAGATAGCAAATGCCGACGCACTGAGCCGATTGCCTTTATCGACCGGCCCCATGTCGACCCCCACGACCGGTGAGGTGGTCGCAACCCTAAATTTTATGGACACCTTGCCTGTCACGGCATCACAGATCCGTGAGTGGACCCAGACGGAGCCAGTCCTGTCAAAGGTTCGGCACATAGTCCTGTATGGTGGGCAGCATAGACAGCTCCCAGGCGAGTTACGGGCATTTTCCTCCAAGCTGTCAGAGTTCAGCGTGGAAGACGGCATCCTCTTGTGGGGGACGCGTGTGGTTGTCCCGGAAAAAGGCCAGGAGCTGATATTATCAGACTTGCACAATGGGCATCCGGGCGTGACCAAGATGAAAATGTTGGCCCGGAGTTATGTCTGGTGGCCAGGCCTCGACACCGACATTGAGAAGGTGGCCCAAAACTGCTCCATTTGCCAGGAGCATCAGAAGCTTCCGCCGGCCGCGCCCCTACATCACTGGGAATGGCCAGGGCGGCCTTGGGCACGCTTACATGCAGATTTCGCAGGCCCTTTTCAGGGATCCATGTTCCTTCTACTAATTGACGCCCAGTCCAAATGGCTGGAGGTGCATAAGATGCAGGGCCTGCGCAACAATTGAAAAAATGCGTTTATCATTTAGCACGCATGGCCTCCCCGAGGTGCTGGTCACGGATAATGGCACTCCATTCACGAGTGAGGAGTTTGCTAGGTTTACAAAGATGAACGGCATCCGCCATATCCGCACTGCCTCTTACCACCCGGCTTCAAATGGGTTGGCAGAGCGTGCAGTGCAAACATTCAAAAGAGGCCTAAAGAAGCAGTCTTCCGGATCAATGGACACGAGACTGGCTCGGTTTTTGTTTACGTACAGGACCACCCCCCACACAGCGACTGGGGTAGCTCCCGCAGAACTCCTAATGGGCCGGAGACTTCGCACCCGCCTTAGTATGGTCTTCCCGGACATTGGCGCAAAAGTACGCCGCACACAAGAACGGCAGGGACCGGGATTGTCTCGGCATCGTCCGATTCGGCAGTTTGTGCCCGGTGACCCAGTATTCGTGCGGAATTTTGCTGGTGGTGCCCAATGGGTTCCTGGGGTAATCTTTCGCCAAACGGGCCCTATATCGTACCAAGTGCAAGCCCAGGGTCGTCTCCAGCGAAAACATGTAGACCACGTCCGGTCCAGAAGATCATCCCCGCAAAAGATTCCCCGCCCCCGGAGCTCAGTTCAACAGCGGCAAAGACCAGAAACAAGGGAAGGTAGTCCTCCAAATCTTCCACTGGTGCCTCACTCAAAACCTGCGCAGGTCATGACGGGACCGAATGGGGACAGAGACGCTGACATGACGGAGGCAGCAGACTCTGACTCCGAGATGGAGACACAGGATGAATCAGAGGGGGAATCCTCAGGTCCACAGGCCGTGGATGTACAACCGCGCCGTTCATCATGGAAGCGCCGGTCTCCGTCGCGTTATACGCCGCCTGATCCAGCGCCGCGTGCAAATGGCGTCCGGCCTGCGGCCAAACGAGTTCGACGCCTCCCTTCGCCAGGGCCTACGGTGGATTCCTTGGACTTTGGGGGGGAGGGATGTTATAACCTGCCTACTGACGATTGGCTGGGGACTAATGATTATCCCACAATCCTATGGGAGTATGAACTTCCCCAATGAGGGGGGCGGAGAAACTCCTACTATAAATAAGCTGGCCAGTCCAGGAACCAGGAGGAAGGAGAAGGTAGCAAGGGAAGTTACTGCTACTGCTATGTATATGTTGTTATAGTAAATAAACTTTATTATTTTGTATCCTTAAAACTCGTGCTGGATTCTTCGGGGCCCTTACAAAAGGAGATCAGGGGAGTTAAGGACAGGGGAGTGTGGTGCGGAATGGGGTTGGCATCAATGGGGTCTTCAGGGACTTCTACGAGGAATTGTACCGATCCGAGCCCCCACGGGAGGAGGGAGGGATGGGCCGTTTCCTGGACCAATTGAGGTTCCCAAAGGTGGAAGAGGGACTGGTGGCAGGACTGGGGGCCCCAATTGGTCTGGAGGAGCTGATCAAAGGGATAGGAAGTATGCAGGCGGGGAAGGCACCGGGGCCGGACGGTTTCCCGGTCGAATTCTATAAAAAAATCTATGGACCTGTTGGGCCCGCTGTTAGTCAGGACCTTTAATGAGGCAAGGGAGGGGGGTCGTTACCCCCGACGATGTCCCGGGCACTGATCTTCTTGATCCTGAAGTGGGACAAGGATCCCCTGCAATGTGGGTCTTACAGACCGATTTCCTTGCTAAATGTTGATGCCAAGGTGCTGGCGAAGGTCTTAACCACGAGGATTGCCGCAGATCATCCATGAAGACCAGACGGGGTTTGTGAAGGGGTGACTGTTGAACGCGAATGTGCGGAGGCTTTTGAACGTTCTGATGCCGGCGAGGGAGGGGGAGGCGGAGATAGTGGTGGCGATGGACGCTGAGAAAACCTTCGGTAGGGTACAGTGGGGGTACCTGTGGGAGGTGCTGAAGAGGTTCGGGTCTGGGAGGGGTTTGTCAGGTGGGTTAGGCTGTTGTATGAGGTCCCGATGGCGAGTGTGACCACAAATAGGAGGAGGTCCGAGTACTTTCGGTTGCACCGAGGGACGAGACGGGTGTCCCTGTCCCCTCTGCTCTTTGCACTGGCGATTGAACCCCTGGCGATGGCACTGAGAGAGTTGAGGAACTGGAGGGGGTTGGTGCGGGGTGGGGAGGAGCATAGGGTGTCGCTTTATGCGGACGACCTGCTGCTGTATGTGGCGGACCCGGTGGGAGGAATGCCAGAGGTAATGAGGATGCTTCGGGAATTCGGGGACTTTTCGGGGTACAAGCTCAACATGGGGAAGAGCGAGCTGTTCGTAGTTCAGCTAGGGGACCAGGAGAGGGGGATTGGCGAGCTCCCACTAAAAAGGGCGGAGAGGAGCTTCAGATATTTGGGGGTCCAGGTGGCCAGGAGCTGGGGGGGGGCCTGCATAGGCTTAACTTTACAAGGCTGGTGGAGCAAGTGGAGGAGGAGTTCAAGAGGTGGGACGCGTTGCCGCTGTCCTTGGTGGGTAGGGTGCAGTCAATCAAAATGACGATGCCCCCAAGGTTTTTGTTCCTGTTCCAGTGCCTCCCCGTGTTTATCCCGAAGGCTTTTTTTAGGCGGGTTAACAGGAGTATAATGGGGTTTGTGTGGGCGCGAGGGACTCCGAGGGTGAGAAGGGTGTTCCTGGAGCGGAGTAGAGACGGGGGAGGGGGGCTGGCGCTGCCCAACCTGTGGGTACTACTGGGCCACCAATGCGACAATGGTGCGCAGGTGGGTAATGGAGGGGGAGGGGGCTGCATGGAAGAGGCTGGAGACGGCGTCCTGTGTGGGTAAGAGTCTGGGGGCGCTGCCAACGGCGCCGCTGCCACTCCCTCCGAGGAGGTATACCACGGGCCTGGTGGTGGTGGCGACCCTCAAAATTTGGGGGCAGTGGAGGCGGCATGGGGGGGGGGGGGGGGGGGGGAGAGAGAAAGAGGAGTTGGGGCCTCAGCATGGACCCCATTACGGGGGAACCACCGGTTTGCCTCAGGAAGAACGGGTGGAGGGTTTTCGGGGTGGCACAGGGTAGGGATACGAAATTTGGGGGACCAGTTTGTGGACGGGAAGTTCGCGAGCTTGGGTGATCTGGAGTAGAAGTACGGGCTCCCCCTGGGGAATCAGGTACTTACAGGTAAGGGCGTTTGCCAGACGGCAAGTGGTGGAATTCCCGCGGCTACTGCCACACACAGTACAGGACAGGGTGCTCTCGGGGGGGGGGGGGGGGGAGAAAGAGGGTGGGAGTGGGGAAGATCTCGGAAACTTACTAGGTGATGCAGGAGGAGGAGGCCTCGGTGGTGGAGTTGAAAGGTAAGTGGGAGTAGGAGTTGGGAGAGGAGATCGAAGAGGGGATGTGGGCAGATGCCCTCGGGAGGGTGAATTCTTCCTCTTCGTGCACTGGCCTCAGCCTCATACAGTTTAAGGTGCTGCACAGGGCACACATGACCGGGACAAGGGTGAGCTGGTTCTTTGGGGATGAGGACAGTTGTGTTAGGTGGGCTCAGGGAGCCCAGCAAATCACACCCATATGTTCTGGGCATGCCCAGTGCTGGAGGAATTCTAGAAAGGCGTAGCGAGGACGGTGTCGAGGGTGGTAGGATCCAGGGTCAAACTGGGCTGCGGGCTCGCAATATTTGGGGTGGCAGAGGAGCCGGGAGTTCAGGAGGCGAAAGAGGCCGGAATTCTGGCCTTTGCATCCCTGGTAGCCCGGCGAAGGATTCTCCTTCAGTGGAAAGATGCAAGGCCCCCCAAGCGTGGAATCCTGGATCAGCGATATGGCAGGGTTCATTAAAATTGGAGAGGGTGAAATTCGCCTTGAGAGGGTCGGTACAAGGGTTCTTTAGGCGGTGGCAACCGTTCTTAGACTTTCTGGCAGAACGATAGACATTGGTCAATGGCAGCAGCAGCTTGGGGTGGGGGGGTTTACTTTATTTTTGTTTATGTTATTTACACTGGAGGGTCTGAGGGGGTGTATACACCTGTTGTCTTAAGTCGGGGTGTTAATGTTAATTTATTATTTAGGTACTGGGGGGGCGGTGGGGGGTTGCTTTTTTAGATTGTGTTTTGTACTTAACCCTGTTGGGTTCTTTTTTCTTTCTCATTTTGTTATTGATATTTTATGAAAAACTTTAATAAAAATTATTTTTTTTAAAAAAACGAATAGCTTCATTCTATGCTGTAATGATTCCATAAAAATTGCTATCAGAGTCCGGCACGGTCTAAAAAAAAAAATGCCCTGCTACAAGGAATCTACCCCATGGGGTGCAGCGGAGTACTGCAGTATAACAGCAGCAGACAACAGGTTTGGGGCGGGGCAAGGGGTCTATGACTGATGGAGTACCCTATTGAACTGGATGTCCACCTCGAGCCTCAATCATGCCACCTACAGTTTGCACCAGGAAATGGGCATCTACTGTGATTCTAGACTTTGGCCCAGCAGCAGGTTAGGTCCAGTAGGAGGGCAAATGCAGAGACTGTGTACAAGGATTAGTTGTATTGGTAGTGGGATACTTAATTCTCGTGAAGCCAGGAGAGCTCCAGTTAGTCCCAGTCCAAAAAGAGTAGTTTCTAAGTTATCAGTTTTTGTTCCGTTATACTGTTGAGTAAAATCAAGTAGAGTTTGCACAGTGCATATTCCAACCAGGTGTCTCACAAAATGGTGATCAGTCTTAAAAACATCACAGGACCCAAATTTGCACATAGGGCTCTATCATGAGAAGCCTAACAGTAGGCCTCTTGCCAAGTGGTGTCAGCGTGGATGAGAAGCAGTACAAGGCAATAAGATTGCCATTGTAATTTATGAATCATTTCTGCAGCCAGTGAAAACTTCCCCTTGGAACTTCATGATTGTTTCATCATTCAATGGGCCAATTTTGTGGAATATATCGGATCAAAGCAAACAGTAAAGAAGCTACCAACAATAGACTCTAAAGGAGCAGTAATGTGGGTTTATTGCTAGACTTCGAAAGGCAACTATTGCACATTATCTCTGAAGTCCCCAAGGATTTGTTCTGGGCTGGGAACGCTAATTCCTCAATTATGGGCTGCACCTTTGCAACATCAGAGCCAGCTCCATATATGCAACACCTCTTTCTTCTCTTCCATTATCTTTGTATTGTCCAAAACTCAGTTTCACATAAGATGTAATTTCCTCAATTAAATAATAGGAAGGCAAAACCATTCCCTTTAGCCCTTTCCTCCCATTTATCTTTTATCTCAGCCCATCCTGTCTCAATCATGTCTTTGCTGCACTCAAATTTAACCCTTCCATTAAGAGAGGAAAAGAAAGAGCAAAAGAGAGAGAAGAAAGGAAAACTCCTTACACAACCTCAGGACATCCCAAATCGCTGTAGTGTCAATGCGTATTTTTCAAATACTGTTGCTGTTTTAAGAAGTGCAGCAGCCAAATCCCCCACAGCAAAGTCTCACAATCAATAATAGTCAGGTGCATTCTTTCAAACGGTTAAATTGATAAATATTGGCCAGGACAATAGGGAGAACTCCTCGAAATATAGCGTGATGTCTTTTATGTTCACTTGAGGAATGCGAATAGAGCCTCGATTTAACATCTCAACCAAAATATGCCACACGCAATGCAAATGTCAAATTTCTGGAGAAAATTGCCTGGAGGAATTGGCATTGAGCAGTGCACTTTTGTTGCAAGGTCAGAGAGCAGCTTTCTTGGGGATTGGGTTCAATGCTTTTAAAAATAATTAATTTGCCTTAAATTTCCAGAGATAAGCCAATCAGTAAATATGATTGCAAGAACATTACAGTTAAATTCCAGTAGTTCATTCACCATCTCCAGTGCAATGCTACCACAAAACACATAATTCCCTCCCTTCCCATTTCAGAATTCCAAAGAGGTTGGCCTCTCCATGACACTCTAGTCCACTGTTGCCACACTACCAATGCATTTCATCTTTCAATTCCGCACTTTGACAGCTTTACAGACACAACATAGAGTTGAACAATTTAGGTCATAACCTCTCCCACTTTTTCAGACAGCAAGTGCTAATAATGATCCTGCTGTTCATTAAATTATTCCCACCATTCTTCGTTCCGTGGCTTTTGTTATTTCCTCTGCTTCTTTCTCTCCCTCGCTCATCTACTTTAAACCTGTCGCAGATTTTCAATCATGGTGAAAAATTACAGAAAAACATTGGGCGCGATTTAATAGAAAAAGTTTGAAGTGTGATATCGGGTGTGACTTTCTTGGTGTCTCCTGATGGCTGACCTGGCGAGACCGTGACCCCTATTTAATGGCACTTAGTACCACTATGAGCTTCACAGCAGTTCATGGTGTCCCGCCAGACCAATTCCTGGCAGCTCCCTGCTAAAAAAGGGGAGCTGCTTTTTGGAGCCAGAAGTGCAGTTAAAGCATTGTAAAAGTTTGGGCTAAAGGATTTCTATTTAGTTTAAGGGGATTCCCAGAGGAGTAGTAAATTAGAGACATTGGGAAGGATTCTTCGTCCCGTCGCACCATGACGCGCCCCCAGGATTCTCCGTCTCACCAGCTGGCCAAGGGGTTTTCCCATTGTGGATACCCCACACCACCGAGAAATTCCCAGGTGTCGACGCAATGGAGAATCCAGACAGCGGTGAATCCAGCCCATTGTGTTATTTTTAGCAAGGTGGTATAGTGAACGAGAGGAGCCAACAGAGTTAGTCTCTGGGTAGAAGGCAAGCTGAGAAGTTTCTGAAGAAATTTAGTCAGAGATTCTGCATTGTTCTGACAGGATTCAGGCTTATCTTTTCAAACAGTTTCAAAAAACATCTTCACATCAAGTATTCCGGAGTCTGCTAACTGTACTCAAAATTGAATTTGGATCAGAGATGGTTTTGTTGTTGGAGTGGAAATAAAGATAGCAGTTTAGGGTTGTTGTGTCACTGTATTAATTAGCATTATTGAAGGGGTAATTGTAAGCTATTTTCTTGTCCGATGTTAAAGATATTTTCATACTGTGTGAGTAATAAAGTTTGTTTCAATATACCACATCCCTATTTTGCATGAAATCACTCCTGGAGCGAGGTATCCTTTCCCCACAGCCTTACAAAATGTCAATAAAATGTTGGTGTTTCTGGTCAATATTCTACCCACTGTTGGGATCTGATCTGGGATCGTAATGATAGTGTTTAAATAATTATTACTTAGTTTACAGCAACCATACGTTCCTTAAGACACAAAAGCCCAAATGATGTCAGTCAGCTGTGGCTAACAAAAGAATTGTATAAGATTAAAAGAAAAGGCCAATAAAGTTGCCAGAAATATTATAAACTGTTGGATAAGGAGGATTTTGAGAATATAACAAAGGACGACAAAGAAAGACAGGGATAATGGAATATGAATGTAAATTTGCAAAAAGACAAAAATTGACTGTAAAAGCTTCTATAGGTAAAAAAAAAAGAAACATTTGGTGAAGACAAATGCAGTTCCATTAGAAGCAGAATGTCAGGAGAATTTACAATGCGGAACGAGGAAATGGCAGGAAAGCTAAATGATTATTTTGTATGTCTTCACCGTGGAAGATATATGAAATCTCCCAGAACTAGAGATCCAAGGCAATAGGGCAGGAAATATGTATGAGTAAGAAGGTTGTATTGGGACTATAGGTCCCCTGGACCAGATACTTTACAGCCCAGAATGTTGAAAGAGTTGGCTATAGATTTTGTGGATGCATTGGTGATGATTAGCCAAAATTCTAGATTCTGGAGCTTTGACAAATGGTCATCTGGACTGGAAAGGCAAGCTCTTTTCTCTCCCTACAGATGCAGCCAGACTGCTGAGCTTTTCCAGCATTTTCTCTTTTGATTCTAGATTCTGGAATGGTTCCTGCAGATTGGAAGGTAGCAAATGTCGCCCCACTATTTAAGAAGAGAGGGCGAGAGAAAATATGGAATTACAGACCTTACATCAGTAGTCAGGAAAATGCTAGAATCTATTATCAAGGATATGGTAAATGGACACCAATAATAATGACTGATTTGGCATAGTCAACATAGATTTATGAATGGGAAATCGTGATTGACGAAGCTGTTGGAGTTTTCTGTGGATGTTACCAACAGAATTGATAAAAGGACACAGTACAATTGGATTTTCAGACGACATTTGATAAAACTCTCTCCCAGGGGAGGTTGATTAGCAAAATTAATGCAGAATTGATAAATGAGAGTCGGTGGATATAGTACAATTGGATTTTCAGATGACCTTTCATAAAATCCTCCCCCACAGGAGGTTGACGAGCAAAATAAATGCAGATGGGATAGGAGGGAATGAACTAGCATGTATTAAGGATTGGGTAACAGGCAAAAACAGAGGGTTGTGTTATGGGCCAGGGCTCAGCATTCCAAAGTGTATTATGAAGTTCACCTGGATTTGGCTGGGATGAGCACAAGAGCCTTCACTTCAGGTGCGATTCATCAGACTTCCTAGGCACTTTTAGCAAAACAAAGTTTATTATAAGAATGCAGAACAGAATATAAAACAGAGCAAGAATTTGTTATCAATTACAAACTTAAAGAAAACTCAACTGCTCCAGTAAACAATGACTCTTGATGAATCCACTTTAGTAGCTGTTCTAGTTCAATACAAAATCTAATAAACCAAAATCTCGTTCAAGGGTGTGGCCCAGAACACTAACCTCACTTAAATGGAACTAGTCCTTTCCCTGAGATTCTGATCCCGTTCCAACCAGCAGATTCAAAACTCCTTCCGGAAAACAACTCTATCTTTGAAGTTACCAAGGCAGTTTGCAACACCCAATGTGCTTTAAATTCCCTGGAACAGCTTTAAAATGAAAACAGGGTAATACTGCTTCTCTTCTGCAGTCCAAAGCAACAAACCGAAACTGAAACCCAAAACCCCTCTCACCTGATAGCCACAGCTCAGCTCCACTCACAAATGACATCACTGAAGCCGTGCTACAGGTCATGTGGTAAGACCAAACCTTTTTTAAAAGGACATTCACATGACACCTCCCCCCGAGAAAAGAATAAACCATCAACTTCAAAGATGGCTTCATTTTTCAAACCTTTTCACGTGCACAATACTAACACTTGAGAATTAAAATACAAACATTTTATAAGATCAAAACAGACAAACATTTACAGTAATATAGTCCATTTCAGTTTGTCTTCCACTATCGAACCTGCTTCTCTTTTATCACATTCGTGACAAAGCATCAGCGGTCATGTTTTCCCGTCCTGCCACATGTATAAGATTTAAATTAAATGGCTGTAATAATAGACTCCCATCGAAACAATCTGGCATTATTATTCTTGAATTTCTCCAAACACGTTAATGGATTATGATCAGTATATATATATATATATAAATAAATGGTTCAGATGAATTGTTGGTAACATAAATGTTAAAATGCTGCAAAGCCAGCACCAAACTCAAAGTCTCCTTTCCAATTGTTAAATACTTCCTCTGGTGATAATTTAATTTTTTGGGAAAATACCCAATGGGTCACTCTATTCCTTCGTCGTCTTCTTGCAGGAGCACGGCACCTACGCCCACATCACTTGCATCGATATCCACCTTGAATGGTTTTCGGTAATTTGGGGTGGCCAACACAGGAGCAGTGGTTAACACAGCCTTTAGACTGTCAAATGCCTGTTGACACTCCGCCGTCCCCTGAAATTTGGTACATTTCTTCAGCAAGTGCATCAGCGGAGCAACCACACTGCTAAAATCCGGCACAAATTTACAGTAAAAACCACTCAGGCCAAGAAATGTCATTATTTCCCTTTGTGTCGAGGGTATTGGGAACTCCAATACATTTTGTTTTCTCATCCCGTGAGACCATTTGTCCATGTCCATTGTACGGCCAACAAACGTGACTTGGGCTTTTCCAAACTCACTTTTGGCTATGTTCACCACCAAACCCACCTCCTGAAGTCGATCAAATAACTCCATCAGATGCTTCAAATGTTCATTCCACGTCTGTCTAAAAATCAACAGATCGCCTATGTACACCGCACAATTGGGTAATCCTGAAATGACTTAATTAGTTATCCGTTGAAATGTGGCTGGGGCGCTTTTCATGCCAAATGGCATAACTTTGAATTGGTATAAACCATTTGAAGTCACAAAAGCAGAAATCTCCTTCGCCCTTTTGGATAAAGGGTACCTGCCAGTAATCTTTAAATCCAGTTTGGAGATAAAAGCCGACTGTCCCACCTTCTCAATGCAGTCCTCCAGCCATGGGATAGGATAGGAGTCTATCTCTGTAACTGCATTAACTTTTCTATAGTCCATACACAATTGTTGTGTACCATCCAGTTTTGGTACCATCACAATGGGTGAGCTCCTCTCGCTGCAACCCACTTCAATTATACCATTTTCTTTTTTTTAATAAATATTTTTATTCTCCATTTTCAGTTTCTTTAGAATTTACACCCTGCCAACAAATAGTAAACGGTAACGAATACAATGTCAATCCCCTTATCAACAACAACAATCTCATCTTCCCACCACCCCCCAAACAACGACCCATATGACAATATAAGCATCAAATAAAAAAAACCTCCCAAGGTGGAAACAAAAAGGAATCAGGAATCGCCTACGGTCACTATTGATATATACAGTCCACCCCCCAACCCCCCGCCCCCCCACTAATATTCAATGCCATCCAATCCCCGAAGGAGTACCATGAATGACACCTATGAATTATAAACACCCCCCCCAGACTCCTCCCCCAACCTCAGTTCCTTCCCCCAACTTTTCACCCCGGCTAGGCTAACCAAAACCTGTTCTACCAGGCTCCGATAGTCACAGGCCCTCCCCCCACCTCACCCCCGTTCACTGCCCGGCTTAAACCGGCCAGCGTGGAGGCCCCCGCCCGGTCCCAGGAAAACTAAGAAATCTCCTTTAGCACACAACCCCCGCATACACATCCAAGCCCCATCATTGCAAATGAAAGTCCCATCTCTTCCCTTGTCCAAATATATACAGCGTCGACTCATTTAGTACATACACCAACACGCAGTGAAAAAATAAAGTTGCATGAGGCTACATCGGTACACGACCTTCCAAAATAAAATCCTTGGATTTGTAGGTCACCCTCAACTTAGCTGGATATACTATGCCGCACTGCACCTTGCTGATGTACAGTGCCTTCTTCACCAGTCTGAAGGCAGCCCGCCTCCTCGCCAGCTCCACCGTAAAGTCCTGGTATATGCATATACCAGCTCCAGCCCACTGCAACACCCGCTTCTGCTTTGCCCAGCACAGGGCTTTCTCCTTCACGCTATACCTACAGAAACACAGAGATATTACGCTTGGCGGCTCACTCGCCTTTGGTATAGGCCTCCATGACCAATGAGCCCGATCCAGTTCATATCGGGAGGGGTCGTCCCCCTCCCCCAAGAGCTTCGCCAACATAGTGGCAAAATGCACCGTATTTCGTAGTTGAACCCGGTACCTGATTCCCTATCTGCACCCTCCATCGGACACGCGCAGCACCGACCAGCGACTCCGAGCCGGTGTGTCCCGTGCGTTATGACAAAACTACAAACTTTTGCCTTCTTGTCCACTTCCTGTTTCACCACATGCTGTCTGTAACTTTAAATGTTGTCTGGCCAATTCACCTGCTCTATTTAATCATTCCCGAAAATATGACACGTAATCCAATAATGTTATTTCAGAATGCTCACTGACCAATTTCTCCATAATTAATTTAAGTGGTCCTCTTAACTCATGACCAAAAATCAGTTCAAAGGGACTGAATTTGGTTGACTCATTAGATGCATCCCCAATTGCAAACAGCATGAATGGGATTCCTGTATCTCAATCCTCTGGATAATCTTGACAATAAGCCCTCAACATTATCTTT
This sequence comes from Scyliorhinus torazame, assembly GCF_047496885.1. Lineage (NCBI taxonomy): Eukaryota > Metazoa > Chordata > Chondrichthyes > Carcharhiniformes > Scyliorhinidae > Scyliorhinus > Scyliorhinus torazame. Next base: position 129,914,070 of record NC_092722.1, read on the forward strand.
AACATTTGATGCCACCGTCTAACACTCCCTGCGATTCTGGATGGTTGATTTAAATTGTTTTACTCCTAAGCTATCCATATCGTCCTTGAATAACCTTGAGGTAAAATTTGATCCTTGATCCAATTATATTTCTGTTGGTAGTCCATATCTAGTAAAGAATTTAATAACTCCTCCACAATCCTTTTAGCTGTAATATTGCATACTGGAATGGCCTCTGGAAACCTAGTAATCACATCCATAAGCTATTGATTCCCACTTTTTTTGTTTAGGAAGCGGTCCTACGCAATCAATTAAGACCCTTGTAAAAAGGATCCTCAAATGCTGGAATAGGTATTAAGAGCGCTGATTTTATCACCTCTCGAGGTTTCCCTATCACTTCACATGTGTGACATGGTCGACAAAATTTAACTACATCTTTATGTAGTCCAGGCCAATAAAAATGTTTTTGTATTTTAGTTTTTACTCCCAAATAATCTCCTACTGGTACTTCATGTGCTACTCGCAATGCCTCCTTTCTACAACCTACCAGCAATACCACTTGATGAACTTCTGCCCACTTTCCATCCGCCTGCATATGTAAAGGTCTCCATTTTTTCACTAAGACATCATTTTTAAGGTAATAACATTCTGGTATACACGCAGATTGTTCTTCAGTGTATGCTTTCTGATACATCCGATTTATTTCTATATCTTTCTGCTGTAACTCCGCCAATGTTCCTGAACTAAAAATATCCGCCCCATCCTCCACCTGTTCTTGTTCTTTTCCAACCATCTGATCAAAAATTCTCTCTGATAATTGAACTTCAACTTTATCTTCACTCTTTGCTTTCTTCTCGTGACTTAACCTATGACTTAGCGACCTTGTTACTACAGAATCTGGAAAAATCCCAGGATATTAATCCTTCAACAATTCAGTTGTTTGTTTTTTCACTGGCTTATAAACCACAGTAGGCATCACTCCCACCTGCCATCCAGCTATAAACTGTATTCCTGGACAAGATGGTTTCCCTATTACTCCTACTACCACTTCACCACTCTTCACTGGACTTTCCAACCTTACCTTGTATAATGGAACACTCCTCTTCTAACCCAGAATTCCACATGTTGCCACCTTTTCTGGCAATATTCCTCCCAAACTACATAACTCATCTCTTCCCATCAAAGATTGACTAGCTTCAGTACCACTTAAAATTCTGACTTCTTTACCTACACATGCGCAAACTTTACCCACACAAGTAAATTCTTTAAAGAGATCTAGCACTTTCTTATCAATCACCTCTCGATCAGGCAGTAGTCTTTTGCACCTCCTTCTCTTCAATTGGGCTTTACTTTACCACTTTAACAAACACCACTGGTTTATCCTGTTTTACCACATCCGCCTTCCCAGTGCTTTTCTTCAACCCCGAACACTGTGACTTGACATGGCCTAGTTTATTACAGCAAATGCATCTGAAATCTTTTATTTCTCTTCCACCTCCTGGATTTCTTTTTTAATCTGAGGTACACTCTCCTTATTATCTCCAATCAGGTCTCCTTTACCACTTGTATTTCTCATTCCCCAGTTCCGATCCCTCACAGGCTGAAACTGATGTCAGAGACCAAACTTTGATTTATGAAGTAAATCATGATCATCTGCCATTTCTGCTGCTAATCGCACAGTTTTAACCCTCTGCTCTTCCACGTGAGTTCTCACTGCATCAGGGATTGAAGTTTTAAACTCCTCCAAAATTATAATTTCTCCAAGAGCTTCATACGTTTGGTCTATTTTCAAAGCCCTTATCTACCTATCAAAATTACTCCATTTGATCCTTTCAAACTCTATGTATGTTTGACCAGGTTCTTTTCTTAAATTTCTAATCCTTTGTCTGTAGGCTTCAGGCACTAGTTCATATGCACCCAAGATGGACTTTTTCAGCTCCTCATAGGTCTCAGATACTTCCTCTGATAGTGATGCAAACACTTCGCTAACTCAATCTACAAACTTTGTTTGAATCAGTAATATCCACATGTCCTGTGGCCATTTCATTTGTTTAGCCACCTTCTCAAATGAAATGAAAAAGGCTTCTACATCCTTCTCATCAAATCTTGGCAATGCTTGGACATATTTAAATAGATCCCCACCAAACCTTTGACTATGACGCTCCTTCTCACTATCCTCAATTGTACGTTTCTCTTTACATCCGCAATTTTAACTGACTTTCACATTTCATGGCCATTTTCTGAAGTTCAAATCTCTCTCTTTTTCCATGATATGTTCTGCTTAGGCTATTCGTTCTTTTTCCCTTTCTTCTCTCTCCTTTTCTTTTTCCCTCATTTCGTATCCAAGCTGCTTTAATTCTTTTTCATGTTCAAGCTGCTCGATCTGTAATTGAATTCTTGCCGATTCAGACTGTGTCTCAGGCAATTTTAAATGCTCAGATACCGCTGCAATTACCTCTTTTTGTATATTATCAGGCAATGTTAATTGCATTGTTTTTGCCAAATCTAAAAGCCTTTTTTTAGTCTTTGTTGTAAAGTACTGCGGGTGAGCTTCTCCTCCCCCCAAAACATCTGAGCCTCTGAAAGAGCATATGTCAACACACTCCCTAAACTGAAATACAACACCTGAAAAGCAAACGCAAATATGCTCACCCCTCACTGTCTTTAAGTTCATTAAGCCAACCCAATCACTAAAGATAGAGGGCGGGATTCGCCCATTCGGCGGCAGTGTCTCCAATCTGTCGGAAACGCCGTTGCATTTCACGACGGCGTGAAGGGGCTGCTGGGAGTACCGATTTTGGCCCCTACAGAGGGCCAGCACGGTGCTGGAGCGGTTCACACCACTCCAGCTTCCCATCCCGGCGCGAACTGTGCGCCGCGGGACCAGAGCATGTGCTGTGGTGCCGGCACCAACCCGCGCAAGCGCGGTGACCTCCCTCAACGTGCCGGCCCCGACGAAACATGCGCGGGTGTTCAGGGGCCAGCGCGTAAGAAAATAGACCCGGGGAGCAAGAGGCTGGCCCGCCGATTGGTGGGCTCCGATCGCGGGCCAGGCCCCATCAGAGGCACCCCCTCCGGGGTCGGAGACCCCCTCCCACCCCCCTCAGGCCATCCCCGACCGCGCAGATTTCTCGCCGGCTGCGACAAGGTGTGGACGGCGCCAGCGGGACTCTGCCTTTTTAGAGCGGCCGCTCGGCCCATGCGGGCCGGAGAATCGGCGGCCCGGACACGTATTGTGGCCTGCGACCGGCACCAATGGTGCCAATTCACCACTCTGCGGAAAACTTGAGCCAGCGTCGGAGCCGCGTGGCCCGGTTGCGGGGATTCTCCAGCCCGGCCCAGGCTGGGAGAATCCCGCCCAGAATTTTATCCCATGAGCCCATAATTTGTTCCTCCAAAGTATATCATGGAGTTCACCTGGCCTACAACTGTTTATCGATTTTGGTTACGACGAGCACAAGGGCCTACCTTTCAGGTGATATTCAACAGTGGCCTTAAGCACTTTTAATCAAAAACAAGCTTTTTTCTATAAATTTAGTTAACATTTTTATAACTACACACAGTAAGCATTTTTATCAACTACAAACATAAATACCCCACACATCTACAGTAATCTATGTATCACCCTCAATAAATTCCCCCCCTTTAACTCTTCCAATTGAGTTACAAGATCCCATAAACCAGAAACCCCTTTTCAAAGGTGTGGCCCAACACACGGCACTCTTACTATCTTTAAGATTTGGTATGGATACACCCGTTTCCTTTCCAAAACAGCAGGTTTGAATTCCTTCCAGTAAACACATCACTTTTAAGTTATCAAGTAATCTGGAAACAGCTTTTGAACTGAAGATAGAGAGACACTTCTTTCCAACCTGTGCAATACAAAACCAGGTCAAACAGCAAAAGTAAAACTCAGAGCCACAGTCAGCTGCCAACTCAAAAACGAAAGTGAAAACCCTGCCCCACCCACACAATGACATCACTGAAGCCATGTGATAAGACAAAAACATTTCTTAAAGGGATGTTCCCATGACACCTTTACCACTAACAAACCCCACTGGCTTATCCTGTTTTATCACATCAGCCTTCCCAGTGCTTTTCTTAAACCTACAACAGTGACTTTACATGACCTGGTTTATTACAGTAAAACTTTATTTCACGTCCATCCTCCTGGATTTCTTTTTTAATCTGAAGTACACTATCCTATTTATCACCCATTAGATCTCCTTTACCACCTGAGTATTTCTCTTTTCCCCAGTTTCTATTCCTCACAGGCTGAAATTGATGTCGGAAACCAAACATTGATTTATGAACTAGTTCATAATCATCTGCCATTTATGCTGCTAATCTTACAGTTTTAACCGTCTACTTTTCCACGAGTTCTCACTACATCAGGAATTGAATTTTTAAATGCCTCCAAAATGATCATTTCTCCAAGAGCTTCATACGTTTGGTCTATTTTCAAAGCCCTTATCCACCTATCAAAATTACTCTGTTTGATCCTTTAAAACTATGTATGTTTGACCAGGTTCTTTCCTTAAATTTCTAATCCTTTGTCTGTAGGCTTCAGCCACTAGTTCATATGCACCCACGGTGGATTTTACCACCTCCTCATACTTCCCAGATACATCCCGAGTGATGCAAACACTTCACTAGCTCTATCTACACACTATGTTTGAATCAGTAATACCCACATGTCCTGTGGCCATTTCATTTGTTTAGCCAGTTTCTCAGATGAAATGAAAAAGGTTTCTACATCCTTCTCCGCAAACCTTGGCAATACTTGGGCATATTCAAAATAGATCCCCATCAAGCCTTCCACTATGAAGCTCTTGCCCTTGCTCACTATCCTCAGATGTACTTTTCCCTTTAACTCCAAGCTTTTTAACTGACTTTCATTTTTCATGGCCAGTTTCCGAAGTTCAAAGTATCTCTCTTGTCTTTTTCCCTTTCCTCTCTCCCCTTTTCTTTTTCCCTGACCTGTACCTCTCTTTCTCTCGTTTTTCAATCTGCTCGGGTTATTCTTTCTTTTTCCCTCATTTCGATTTCAAGCTGCTTTAATTCTTTTTCCATGTTCAAGCGGTTTCATCTGTAATTAAATTCTTGCCATTTCCAATGATTCTGACTGTGCCTCAGGCAATTTTATATGCTCAACTACTGACGCAATTACTTTCCCTTTCCAGATTTTGTCAGGCAATGTTAACTGTAAATTTTTGCCAAGTCTGAAAGCCTCATTTTAGTCACCGTTTGTAAGGTACTGTGCGTGACCGTCTCCACCCCCAAAAGCTTCGGAGCCACTGAAAGAGCCATTGTCCACAATACATTCCCTATTTAAACTTGAATACAACAATTGAAAAGCAAACACAAATATGCTCACTCCTCACTGTCTTTGAGTTCACGAAGCCAACACAATCACGAAAGATAGACTTTTATCACACGAGCCCCCAAGTTTGTTATGCGCCAGGGTTTAGCAACTCCAAAATGTATTATGGAGTCCACCTGATCTATAAAGTTTTATTGAAATTGGCTAGGATGAGGAGAAGAGCCTTCATCAGACTTCCTAGGAGCTTTTATCAAAACAAACCTTATCATGAGAAATTTATTATAACATATATAAAACACAGCAAGAATTTACAAACATAAAGAAAACAACAGCTAGAGTAATCTATGGAAAAGCTCTTGTGGATCCCCGTTAGTAACTGTTCCAATTCAATACAAAATCCAATCAACCAAAACCCCTTTCAAGGGTATGGCCCAGCACACTGTAATCTCACTTGAATGGGGCTGGCCCTTTCCCCAAGATTCTGATCCAGTTCCAACCAGCAGATTCAAAACTCCTTATGGAATGCAACTCTATGTTTAAATGTTACCATGGCAGTTTGCCACATCCAATGTGCTTTCAGTTCCCTGGAATAGCTTTAAAATGAAAACAGGGAAACACTGCTTCTCTTCTGCAATCCAAAGCAACAATCCAAAACTGAAACGCACGAATCCCTCTCACCTGACAGCCACAGCCCAGCTCCACCCACACTGAAGCCGTTCTACAGGTCATGTGGTAAGGCCAAATCTTTCTGAATGGGTCACTCACATGACAGTAGGAATAAACAGGTCATTCTCGTGTTTGTAGGTTGTGGCTAGTGATGCTCCGCAGGGATCAGTACATGGCCCCCAGCTGTTCACAATATATATCAATGATTTGGATATAGGGACCAAATATAATATTTCCAAGTTCACAGATGACTCAAAGCTGGGCGAGAGAGAGATGCAAAGTGGCTTTAAGATGATTTGGACAGACTTAATAAATGGGAAGAGCCTGGCACATGAGATATAATACAGAAAAACGTGAGGTAATTCATTTTGGTAGAAGGAACAGATGAGCAGAGTATTTCTTACGTATGGTAAAAAATTAGAAAGAGTAGATATACAAAAGGATCTACCTGGATGTCCTAACCAATAAGTCACTGAAGGCAAAGATGCAGCTGCAGCAAGTAATTAGGAAGGCTAATAATATATGCTAGCCTTTATTGCTAGAAGATCTGTGTGCAGGAGTAGCAAAGTGCTCCCCTTACCTCAGGAAGGATATTATTGTCAAAAGGGAATTGCAACAAAAGGTTCACCAGATTTGTTCCCGGGATCTTTGGAATTCTCTCCCTCATAGCACTGTGGAAGCTTAGTCATCAAGTATGTTTAAAGTAGAGAATGACAGATATTTAAGTGCCAATGACATAAAGGGATATGGAGATGTGGGGAAAAGACATTGAAGTGGATGATCGGCCATGATTGAATAGAATGGTGGAGGTAGCTTAATGGTTTACTCCTGTTCTAAGTGTCTATGGCTCCGGAGTCCAATGTTCTGAAAAGGAATGAGATAGAAAGCAGAAACTACAGAATCCAGGCCAGTTTCTTCAAAGGATAGTCCAACATCATTAAGCAGCCGTAAATCTGCAGGCCACATATTAGCTGCTGCTGGAGTCACAAAGCTGAAACAGAGGAAGTGACTCAGAAGTAGGAGCAGAATACAAATGGTACAACAGCCACAAAAATGTTATTTGCAGAACATCAGAAACAACATTCCAGCCATGTGATAACATAACAAAAGCAGTCAAATCAACCATAATGTCCTCAATATTCAGGATTCATTTTTGAGAAAAATACAAACATTTTATTACAGGCATTTATGCCCAATAATTAAAAGTTTCTCATATTGCAATGTTTCATTCAAATATAGAATCTTCCAACAAAAGTTTAAGTGAAAATATATCACAATTTCCTCAAAATGATTTGAATATATTTAAAACAGTGGGGAATACCTTCAAACAACTTTAAGTATATTGAATTTAAAGCACAGAAATAGGTGCATGTTGGAGTTTATGTTCCACATAAGCCTCTCCTCCCCCACCCCCCCATTCAACTTCATCTAATCCTATCAATTGTGCAAGTCAGGATAGTATTAGGAATAGCTTTGTATCTAGGAGTTTGTAATATTGTGACAATGCATTGAATCTGTGATGCTATTTGTATGATTATCCCGAAGTTTCCTGTCAAATGGTCAGCACAGACCAATCATATCTACCACACACACAGCAATGTTTTCTCTGCTCAGTTTCCCAATCCTGTCCTTCATAAAATTTAGAATTTACAGTGCAGGAGGCCATTCGGCCCATCGAGTCTGCACCGGCTCTTGGAAAGAGCACCCTACCCAAGGTCGACACCTCCACCCTATCCCCATAACCCAGTAACCCCACCCAACACTAAGAGCAATTTTGGACACTAAGGGCAATTTATTATGCCCAATCCACCTAACCTGCACATCTTTGGACTGTGGGAGGAAACCGGAGCACCCGGAGGAAACCCACGCACACACGGGGAGGATGTGCAGACTCCGCACAGACAGTGATCCAAGCTGGAATCGAACCTGGGACCCTGGAGCTGTGAAGCAATTGTGCTATCCACAATGCTACCGTGCTGCCCACTGGCACAGTGTCTTCCTGGTCTTTCACTAAATATCCTCCATCGATGAGCTTCATTCGCCCCCTCATTTTCCATTCACACCCATTCCTTCCTCAGCCTTTGCATCCATCTTGATGTGTTAAATTTTGATGAGTTGGCATGAATACATTTTTGTACCTTTCTAAGGTTGTCTGGCAATATGATTGCAGATATTACATTGCATTTTTTTTTAAAAAATATTTTTTATTAAAGGTTTTCATAAAATATCAATAACAAAAAAGAACCCAACAGGGTTAAGTACAAAACACAATCTAAAAAAGCACCCCCCCCAAACCCCTCCCCCCCCTGTACCTAAATAATAAATTAACATCCCGACTTAAGACAACAGGTGTATACACCCCCTCAGACCCTTCCAGTGTAAATAACAAACAAAAATAAAGTAAACCCCCCCACCCCACCCCCCGAGCTGCTGCTGCCATTGACCAATGTCTATCGTTCTGCCAGAAAGTCTAAGAACGGTTGCCACCGCCGAAAGAACCCTTGTACCGACCCTCTCAAGGCGGGTTTCACCCTCTCCAATTTAATGAACCCTGCCATATCGCTGATCCAGGATTCCACGCTTGGGGGCCTCGTATCTTTCCACTGAAGGAGAATCCTTCGCCGGGCTACCAGGGACGCAAAGGCCAGAATTCCGGCCTCTTTCGCCTCCTGCACTCCCGGCTCCTCTGCCACCCCAAATATTGCGAGCCTCCAGCCCGGTTTGACCCTGGATCCTACCACCCTCGACACAGTCCTCGCTACGCCCTTCCAAAATTCCTCCAGCGCTGGGCATGCCCAGAACATATGGGTGTGATTTGCTGGGCTCCCTGAGCACCTAACACACCTGTCCTCACCCCCAAAGAACCTGCTCATCCTTGTCCCGGTCATGTGTGCCCTGTGCAGCACCTTAAACTGTATGAGGCTGAGCCTCGCGCATGAAGAGGAAGAGTTCACCCTCCCTAGGGCATCTGCCCACGTCCCCTCTTCGATCTCCTCTCCCAACTCCTCCTCCCACTTACCTTTCAACTCCACCACCGAGGCCTCCTCCTCCTCCTGCATCACCTGGTAAGTTTCCGAGATCTTCCCCACTCTTCTTCCCCCCCCCCCCCCCCCGCCCCCGAGAGCACCCTGTCCTGTACTGTGTGTGGCAGTAGCCGTGGGAATTCCACCACCTGCCGTCTGGCAAACGCCCTTACCTGTAAGTACCTGAAGGTGTTCCCCGGGGGGAGCCCGTAATTCTCCTCCAGCTCACCCAAGCTCGCAAACTTCCCGTCCACAAACAGGTCCCCCAACCTTCGTATGCCTGCCCTGTGCCACCCCGAAAACCCTCCACCTGTTCTTCCTGGGGCGAACCGGTGGTTCCCCCGTAATGGGGTCCACGCCGAGGCCCTAACTTCCCCCCCTATGCCACCTCCACTGCCCCCAGATTTTGAGGGCCGCCACCACCACCGGGCTCGTAGTATACCTCCTTGGAGGGAGCGACAACGGCGCCGTTGCCAGCGCCCCCAGACTCGTACCCACACAGGACGCCGTCTCCAGCCTCTTCCATGAAGCCCCCTCCCCCTCCATCACCCACTTGCACACCATTGTCGCATTGGCGGCCCAGTAGTACCCACAGAGGTTGGGCAGCACCAGCCCCCCCCCTATCTCTACTCCGCTCCAGGAACACCCTTCTCACTCTCGGAGTCCCTCGCGCCCACACAAACCCCATTATACTCCTGTTAACCCGTCTGAAAAAAGCCTTCGGGATAAACACGGGGTGGCACTGGAACAGGAACAAAAACCTTGGGAGCACCGTCATTTTGATTGACTGCACCCTACCCACCAAGGACAGCGGCAATGCGTCCCACCTCTTGAACTCCTCCGCCATTTGCTCCACCAGCCTTGTAAAGTTAAGCCTATGCAGGGCCCCCCCAGCTCCTGGCCACCTGGACCCCCAAATATCTGAAACTCCTCTCCGCCCTATTTAGTGGAGCTCACCAATCCCCCTCTCCTGGTCCCCTAGCTGAACTACGAACAGCTCGCTCTTCCCCATATTGAGCTTGTACCCCGAAAAGTCCCCGAATTCCCTAAGCATCCTCATTACCTCTGGCATTCCTCCCACCGGGTCCGCCACATACAGCAGCAGGTCGTCCGCATAAAGCGACACCCTATGCTCCTCCCCACCCCGCACCAACCCCCTCCAGTTCCTCAACTCCCTCAGTGCCATAGCCAGGGGTTCAATCGCCAGTGCGAAGAGCAGGGGGGACAGGGGACACCCCTGTCTCGTCCCTCGGTGCAACCAAAAGTAATTACATTGCATTTTAAACACAGAAATAGGCCTAAATGGTCCTGGTGTTTAAGCTCCACCTCCTCCCACTTGAGTCATCTAATCCTATCAGCATAACCTTCCATTTCTTTCTCCCTTGTTTGTTTATCAGCTTCCCTTTCAATGCTTCTACCTCAATAAGTCCTTGTGACATGTCCCACATTCTAACCAATCTCTGGGTTCTTTTCTGAATTCAGCGGTACATTTATTAGTGGGTATCTTCTGCTTGTAACCCCGGAATGGGTTATCTTCTGTTTGTAACCCTGGAGAGTAATGTGACTGGCATAACTTTCTATTTGGTCTTTGCTAATGCTATAGACAGGAGCAAATCAAATCACAGTACAGAGGATCAATGGCCCTACACAGTAGCCATGTCAGATCATCCACTTGGGAAAATATTTAAATAAAATCAAAAGTTCAAGAATTTTATCGAAAGTTAAAAGTAAGTAATTAAATCAGTAATTTAATTCAAAAAGTCTTCTTGAGAAAAACAGAACAAGCTGGCAAGGGGAGTAAAGAAATCTACATTTTACAGCAAAACAAGTTGCAAAAGCCATGGAGCATCAAGGAGTGAAATAACAAGAAATGATAATTGTCTCTATAATAATTAACTTAGAAAAGGGAGAAACATTTGAGACAGAGAGAATACAATGGGAGAGAAGAAAATGGGCTCACTTCTTAGAGCAACTTACCAAGTATTACTTAGCTGCAGTGAGTAGTGACAAAGCGTTCAAAATTAGGTCCAGGAGCAATATCCTGGCAAAATAATTCGTTTCTAAATAGAATAGAATCACTACAGTGCAGAAGGACGCCATTTGGCCCATCGAGCCTGCACAGACTCTCAAAAAACATCCGACCTAGACTCATGACCTACCCTATCCCTGAAATCCAGTAACTCCACCTAACCTTTTGAATAAGTGTCAATTTAGCATGGCCAATCCACCTAATCTGCACATCTTTGGAATGTGAAGGAAACTGTAGCACCCGGAGGAAACCCACGCAGACATGGGGAAAACGTCCAAACTCCGCTTAGACAGTGACCGACAGGAATTGAACCCGGGTGGCTGGCACAGTGAGACAACAGTGCAAACCAAATACTTGGTCCCTTTTTTAAAAATGAGTATTTCTTTAGTGCATGTTGACGGACTATAAATCACAAAACCTTTTCAGTGCAGAAGGCGGCCATTCGGCACATGTCTGCACTGGTTTACTGAAAGAGCATTCTACAGTCACACTCCCTCGCCTTATACTCAAAACCGTGTTGATTCTTTATTTTCAGATAGAGATCCAATTCCCTTTTGAATACCGCAACCGAACATGCTTCCTCCATCCCCTCAGCAAGTTTGTTCCAAACTCTAAACAACTCGGTGAAAAAGACTTTTGCTCCTTTTTACCAATTATTTTGAATCTCTGCCCTCTCGTTCTTGATGCTCTCTCAAGACGGAACAGTTTCTCACTATTTACTCTGCCCTTACTCCTCAGGATCTTGAATACCTCTATCGAGTCTCCTCTCAGTCTTTTATCCAAGGAAAACTGTCCTAACCTCTCCAAACTATTTGCATAGATACAGTTCTTTATTTCTGGAATCCTTCCTGTGAATCACCTCTGTATTCTCTCCAATCCTTTACATCCTTCCTTGACCATGATTCTCAGAACTATATGCAGTACTCCAGATGAGGCCTAACTATGTCTTCAACAAAGTTCAATAGGACCTCCTTATTCTTGTACTCAATGTCCTATTACAAACGGAAAGTCACCTTGTTTCGGCTCGGGCAGGAAAAGACAAAGTGGGAGAATGGAGGGTGCTTCCATCAACAACCTCCTTTCAACATTAGGCACCCTTCCTGCCCCCATAATGTCTTGGCCCTGCTGATTGTCAGTCGCAACCCCTTCTGCACACCTTCTCAGGCCTCCCCATCTCCCTCTGCCACCTGAAGTCTCCTCACCCACCCCCCTGCCAGGACCTTGCACTTACCTAGTTCTGTTCTCCCAGGACTCGTTCTGTGGGCCGTTTGTAGTCCCAGTGATGTCAACTACAGCTTCTGGCACAGCTGGGTTAGAGACCTGCTGAACAATCAGATTGGCCAGCAGCTTGGAGGCGGAACTTCCTGCTGATTAAGGACAGAAGTCCCATCTCCAGTCAACAAATATTCGCTGGAACATTAAATGATTGCAGGCAGCCAATATCCACCCCGATACGTTCACCACTGACTCTCCAGTTGGCAAGAGAAATCCTGGAATCCTAATATTCCCGGCCATAGAAACAGGAGGAGGTGAAGTTTCCACTGCATCAGCTACTGGCACAAATGGAGAACACAGAAATAGAGAATCTAAGCAATTGCATTCTGTGATTTTCCCATAAAGTAAGCCGGTGGATGCAGAAGCTTTACCCATTAGGTTAAATATAATTGTCTAATGACTTACTGGGAATTAATGTGGGCAATTTATTTGCTGTGCCTGTTGGAAGCTGTATGACTAAATAGAGGATTCTCAGTGCTTAACCAAAAATAAATCCCTGACTAACATTCAGCATTTGATGAACTCGAGTCTCTAAAAGCCGCTATGGATAGCACATATTGCTTGACTTGTTTCAAAGGTTAAAAGCAAGGCATTTTTGCCCCCACCACCATAACTTCCCACGTGCATTCGTGGGTGCTTCAATGCCTGACATGCAACTGCATATTGTAATTTTTAAGCGTGGAGGGACTTCAGTTGCATATTTTAAATGAACCAACCAATAAGATCAATGCTGTATTGCCACAGAGTCAATAATAGAAAGGCAACTGTATTGGTGGCCCCTCAGACAGAGGCAATGCCCCTCATTATTAACAACAAAATTTAATCAAGAAGAAATAAACTCATAATTTATGTCATAGGACTATCTGTGTCAATAGCCAATACTCCAGAAAGGGTCCACCAAGTCCCCAAGCCTACATGTTCCTTCTCTAAGGACACCAGTGTGCAGCTCAGACATGAGAGCTAGACAAGAGCAACAAAACATACATGGTGTATTTAACAGAAGTCTGAAGGCGCTTCATAGGAGCATTATCAGACAAAACCTGACACCAAACCACGCAAGGAGTTATTACAGCAGGTGACCAAAAGTTTGAGAAACAGGCAGGTTTTAAAGAATGGCTTAAAAGGCGCAGATATATGTAGAGAGGCAGAAAGGTTTAGGAAGGGAAGTCAGAGCTAAGGGCTAGATAAAGGACAACAAGGCTACTAAATGGGCAGCATGGTGGCGCAGTGGGTTAGCCCTGCAGCCTCACGGCGCCGAGGTCCCAGGTTCAATCCTGGTTCTGGGTCACTGTCCGTGTGGAGTTTGCACATTCTCCGTGTTTGCGCGGGTTTCGCCCCCACAACCCAAAGATGTGCAGGCTAGTTGGATTGGCCACGCTAAATTGTCCCTTAATTGGAAAAAAACTAATTGGGTACCCTAAATTTTTTTATTTTTTTTTTTAAAAAGGCTACTAAAGGTGCAGCAATGAAAACTGGGGATGCACAAGAGGCGAAAATTGGAGGAGGATAATGTTCGAAGCCACCCGCAATGAGAAGCTATGCAGAAATGTAATGAAAAAGGCAACCTGGCAAGCAGGAAACAGGGCCCAGAGGAACAAGTAAAAACTGGTGGTTAAACAACAGCAGTGAAAAGATCAATGGCATATCGGGCACGAATGGAGAAACGGAACATAAAATAAAGATCAAAAAAACAAAATAAAAAGGGAAGGGGGAAGAAATCTTTTCTCAGAGGGTCATGAGTCTTTGGAACTCTCTTCTCCAGAGAGTGGTGGAGGTAGTGTCAATAAATATTTTTAAGGCAGAGGTAGATACATCCTTAAATAACAAGTCAAAGATTATTGGAAGTAGTTGCGAATGTGGATTAGAGGCCACAACCAGATCAGCCATGATCTCGTTAAATAATGGAACAGGCCCGAGGGGCCAAATAGCTACTCTTGCTCCTAATTCATATGTTCATATGCTTGTAAGCTGCAAAATTGACTTGGAGAAATTCTCTTGTGGAATTCAAGATTACAGATGGCTTTTTGAAAAAAAAAAACAATTGTGGAAACTCATTCATAAGACATGCAAAAACCAGTCAAAAAGTATACTCATCAAAATCCACCGCAAACTAACTACTGATTATTTAACCTAGAAACTGTTAATGAAAGGGTAAATGGCGGGCAGCATGGTGGCGCAGTGGTAGCACTGCAGTCTCACGGCGCCGAGGTCCCAGGTTCGATCCTGTCTCTGGGTCACTGTCCATGTGGAGTTTGCACATTCTCCCCGTGTTTGCATGGATTTCGCTCCCACAACCCAAAAGATGTGCAGGGTAGGTGGATTGAACATGCTAAATTGCCCCTTAATTGGAAAAAATAAATTGGGCACTCTAAATTTAAAAAAGGTTAAATAGCTGGATATTTGACAGCATGAATACGAACTTTGGTAATTACAGAATCCTAGAATCTGGCTCCTTAAGTTCCATCACACATTTGCTAAACATGGGAACTATTTTCTTCTTTAGCCTACAAATGAATACATTTATAGCAGACTATGTAGAAGAAACAGCGACACCAACGCCCAAAAAGGGTATCATTGCAACAACTTAGCCAAGTCATAACAATTTCCTCTCACTGCTATTTTAAATCGAGGAATTAAAGGTTAACACTTCCATTGAAGATAATGGAGCAGAATTTGGTATAACATATTAAACATCTGTACGATAACATCACTTCCAGACATTACTAGCTCTCATTGGCAGGATTGCTTCAAATTGTGGTGTCGGGGATGGGGATGCAACACATTATTGCAATTTACACAAAACAACTTTTATGTTTCATGTTCTATGAAATGATACTGCTTAACACTAGACAAAATAAATACTAGTACTAAGTTGCAGGATAAATATAAATATTAATTCAATATTAAAATGTTGACCCTCCACATGTGCATTTTGGTATTTTCTACAAAAGATTGCTGCAAGTTTGACCAAAAGTTGTGACATACCCATTTGCAAATTCAACAGTCCTTTCTAAGTGGGCCACAGTGGGGATTTCAAATGCACTGCATGCTGTACTGTTGTGATAACATTTGGTGTTCTTTATGGAGAAAGCTGGAACAAAGAATTACATACTCAGAAGTGCTGTCTCCTGTTTGGAATGTGTGCAGAATGCATGTCGTTTGCGCCATTAACCATTATTTTTTAATCTGTAAATTTATATGTTGGTGGATAAGTTAGACGTGTGCATAATGGGTCTACTGTGTGAACAAAATTAACCTTGTTCCTTTAAAGCTGCAATCATATTTCCTCCTCTCACTTACGCAATACTGAAATTTTATTTTTTAAAACATCTACTTTAATCAAACATTTTGAAGGCTAAGTAATTCTGTATATTTTACAGAACATCACGTCTATTATTCAAGAACTTCATCAGAATACTAAGAAAGAAAGCACTTGCATTTACAGTGTTTTTCATGACCTTAGGCTATCCCAAAAAGCTTCGAACCAGTTATAAATTTTTTAATAGTCAGTGGCAGCAACCCATTTACAGTTAGTTCTCAGAAACAGCAATGTGATAAATTAACAGATAATCTGTTGTCATCGAGGGATAAACATTGACTGCAATAACTAGAAACCTTGCCTGCTCTCCTTTTGAGAAGTGCCATGGGATCTTTTACAGCCACATCAAGAGGGATGACAGGGCCGCGCTTTATCATCTCATCCACAAGGAGGCACCTCCAACAAGCAGCATGCCTGAGGCTGTACTGCAATGTCAGTCTGCATTATGCACTCAAATCTCTGGAAGGATGCATCATCCCATGACCCTCTGACTCAAGGGTGACATTGCTACCACTGAGCCAGGACCAACATCCAGATAGGACTAGGGTAGTCAACGACATGTATAAAATATTACAAAATATTACAATTTGATTCTTTAAAAATTATTTTTCAAGATTCACAGTTTAAATAATTGCCCTTATTACTACATCGTCCTGAGAAAATCTTAGTTAAGGATATAAATACTCAGGGTATTCTGAAAGCAGATGGGTAGCCATCCTTTTTTAAGCATTCCCCAGCAAATACATTCAAATTTCAGTTGTGTTTCTAGGCTTCCCAATGGTTTCCTTGGTCTTTCTGGTAGTGCTATACCATTTCCGAATAGCAACTCCAGCGGTGCCAACTGTCACGCAAAATGCTCCTCCCAAACTCCACCAGGTAGGGGTATAATTGAGGAATAAATATTGCAATAGAAAGGCCATCATCACTTCTGTGGTCTTCATAAGAGCCACGGGCCCAGCTTTCTCAATCTGCAAAGCTTTTGTGAGAAAGATCTGTCCTAACACTCCAAAAACACCGATCAGAATTAGAAACACTCGATCCATCCCACAGTTGGGCAGGCGCCACTCCTGAATGATTGAGACCGCAATAGCAGACATAATCATTCCAGTCATCGAGTAGTACCAAATGGAAATGAGATAACTGACAGACTTGCCCATTTTCCGGATCACAATTAGAGTCAGTGCTGCACAAACTGCACCTGCAAAAGCAGCGAGGGTGCCCCTGACACGACCCATGTAGTCAAATTCAGATCCAGAATCGACAGAGCCAAAGATAAACCGAGGTCTGACAATAAGGACTACCCCAGTTAAAGTAAAAATAATTAAGATGGGATCCCACCAATTGCATTTTTCCTTCAGAAAAATCCATGCAAATATACTAACGAAGACCGGGTTACTAATCAGAATAACAGTGGCATCGGCCATAGGCATCTGTTGAATTGCATAGAAGATCAGCATCATGGCAGAAGCACCAAGGATCCCTCGCATGCAAACCAAACCTCTTTGGCCTTTTGGTCCCAGCATGTCAAGTCTGCAAAATAATGACAGATTTTTAAATAAATGTTTAAATTTGATGCAGGTGTTTCCCTTATCTGTAATACATTTTTTTAAACTTCTGATTTTTAAAAATTTAGTTAGGAATTAATGGTAAATATTTGTTTAGCTTTACTTACATGCACTGATCTTTTTCTATTCATTTTCAAATTATCCCTGCCAACTATCGGAATGAATAAACAGTTAGTTTTGAATGTCTCTCAGAACTAATAGTTTCATTCTATGCCCTGATCCAAGAAGAAATCTGCCCCATGTGGTGCTGCTGAGTACTGCACTATAACAGCTGCAGACAACAGGTTTGCGGCAGGACAGGGCGGGGAGGGTAAGACTGATGGAGTACCCTATGAAACTGGAAGGAGAGAATGTCCACTTCGAGGTTTATAATCAAGCCACCCGTGGTTTGCACCAGGAAATGGGCATCCACTGTGATTCTGGACCAGTAGGAGGGCAACTGCAGAGAGAGTAGTTGTGGACGGAGATTAGTTGTATTGGCAATGGCATACATTATTCTCGTGAAGCCTGATGTGTTGGGTGTTCTGGATCACAAACAGGTCACCAACACTTGAAGTGGTGCAACTCTATTTTATTATAATGCTAAATTTTATTAACATAATTGAACTGTGGGTAAATGCAATACCAGCTTTAACGGTTGACCATTGCCTATTCCTAACCAGGTGATGCACTCTGCACATGGTGAATGTCTGTGTTGCAGGCTGTGAGCTCTGTGCTCCGAGCTGGCTGCTACTAGAATGAGCGGGAACTCTCCTGTCCCCTGTCTTCATAGTGTGTGTGCTCTCACTGGTGATTGGCTGCGGTGTTGTGTATGCCGATTGGTCCCACTGCATGTCCATCAGTGTGTGTGTGTGTGTGTGTCTGCACCATGATATACTGGTGTATATTATGACATCCCCCCTTTTACATAAAGATGTACCTGCGTGACAATAAATATCGTGCAGTGAATGTACCTGACTATGTGTGTGCGTGTTATTTACATGACTATGTACATGAGGCTAATCTATTTACACGGGAAGGTGCCTGGTGCCGGGAAATAGGGTGTCACACCAACAACGCGATTATATACAAACTACTGGAACGATGAAACAGGATAACAGAACAGATCAAAGAGTCCAACATTGTAAAACGCGCAAGTCAAGTCTCTGAGGTGGGCGACAAATTCTGGTTGACTGCCTCAAGGGTGGGTCAGGAGCCGCCGGCTGAGGAACGGGCTGGGCCACAGCAGAGTGAGGAGGATGCAGAGTATTCGGAATCTCCACATAGTCAAGGTTGGGGACAACAGGAGGGCGTGGCACCGGTGGAGGATCACGTAGCGAGCGTGGAACGAGACGAAGGGCACGCTGATTGCGGCGGCGAATGGAACCATCTGGCAGACGAACCAGGAATGAGCGGGGAGACACCTGCCGAAGAACCACAGCAGTTCCAGACCAGCCACCCTCCGGAAGATGGATGCGGACGTTGTCATCCGGCGCCAGAGCAGGGAGATCAGTCGCCCGAGCGTCATGCGCCGCCTTGTGTTGTGCACAAGACTGTTGCATCCACTGAAGGACCGGAACGTAGTCGAGGTCTGGGACGTGAATGGACGCCACAGTGGTCCTGAGGGTGCGACCCATGAGCAGCTGGACTGGCAACAGGCCCGTGGAGAGTGGGGCCGAACGATAGGCCAGCAAGGCAAGGTAGAAGTCGGATCCTGCATCGGCAGCCTTGCAGAGGAGCCGTTTGACGATGTGGACACCCTTTTCCGCTTTGCCATTGGATTGGGGGTGCAGGGAACTGGATGTCACATGCACAAAGTTGTACCTGCTGGCAAAGTTGGAGCATTCCTGGCTTACAAAGCAGGGGCCATTGTCTGACATCACAATGAGTGGGATGCCGTGACGAGCAAAGGTCTACTTGCAGGCATGGATGACCGCCGATGATGTGATGTCGCGCAGGCCTACAACCTCTGGGTAGTTCAAAAAATAGTCTAGAATCAGAACATAGTCCCTGTCGAGCGCATGGAACAGGTCAACACCTACCTTAGACCAAGTGGACGTGACCAACTCATGGGGCTTTAGGGTCTCACGTGGTTGGGCCGGCAGGAACCGCTGACAGGTGGGGCAGTTGAGCACTGTGTTGGCACTGTCCTCATTGATGCCAGGCCAGTACACAGCCTCTCGGGCCCTCCGTCTGCACTTCTCCACGCCAAGATGGCCCTCGTGTAGCTGTTCCAAAACTAGCTGGCGCATGCTGTGCGGGATCACGATGCGGTCCAGCTTCAGGAGGACACCATCGACTACTGCCAGATCGTCTCTGATATTGTAGAACTGCGGGCATTGGCCCTTGAGCCACCCGTCCGTCATGTGGCGCATGACATGCTGTAGTAGGGGGTCAGCCGCAGTCTCGCGGCGAATGTGGATAAGGCGTTCATCTGTGGCCGGCAGATTGGAGGCGTTCATCTGTGGCTGGCAGATTGGAGGCCGTGAAGGCCACATGGGCGTCAACCTGGCAGACGAACCCCTCTGGGTCACACGGGGTGTTGACTGCCTTGGACAGAGCGTCAGCTATGATCAGGTCCTTGCCCGGGGTGTATAGGAGCTGGAAATCATAGCAGCGGAGTTTAAGCAGAATGCGCTGGAGGAGAGGGGCCATATCATTCAGGTCTTTGTATAATGTTGACCAGCGGGCGATGGTCGGTCTCGACAGTGAATTGGGGGAGGCCGTACAAGTAATCATGAAATTTGTCGACCCCAGTCAACAGGCCCAGGCACTCCTTCAGATCTGCGCATAGCGCTGTCCCGTGGGGGTCATGGCACGTGACGCATATGCAACAGGGGCCCATGATGAGGCCTCATCGCGTTGCAGGAGCACCGCCCCAATGCCGGATTGGCTGGCATCCGTTTAAATTTTTGTTTCCTTCGTGCGATCAAAAAATGCCAATACCGGGGCCGTGGTAAGCTTGGTCTTAAGCTCCTCCCATTCGCGCTCGTGGGCGGGAAGCCATTGGAAGTCTGTCGTCTTCCTGACCAGGTTCCAGAGATCAGTGGTATGGGAGGCGAGGTTGGGGATGAACTTCCCCAGGAAGTTGACCATGTCCAAAAATTGGAGGACAGCCTTCTTATCCGCTGGCTTCTGCATGGCCGTGATGGCCGCCACCTTGTCCGCATCTGGCCGCACACCCAACCGGGAGATGTGGTCCCCGAGGAACTTGAGTTCGACCTGGCCGAAGGAATATTTGGCTCTGTTGGCTCCGGGGTATTAAAGGTACACAGCTTTCTGCTGGACCTGTCGAGTTGAATTTGCCAGAATCTTTTCGAGGCGTCAAGTTTGGTGAAGATGTTGGCCCGAGCCATCTCGCACGTGATCTCCTTGCGCTTGGGGATAGGGTAATGCTCCCTCATTATTTTGCGATTCAGAGCCTTTGGGTCAATGCAGATCTGGAGCTCGCCGGAGGGCTTCTTTACGCACACCATGGAACTGACCCAGTCGGTTGGTTCCGTCACTCTGGAGAGCATTCCTTGGTCCTGGAGGTCCTGCAGCTGCTGCTTGAGGCGGTCCTTGATGGGTGCTGGGACTTTGCGAGGTGCATGAACCACAGGCGTGGCGTCTTGTTTGAGCAGGATTTTGTACGTGTATGGAAGCGTGCCCATGCCTTCAAAAATGTTGCGGTGCTGGTCGATGATGTCATTGAGTTGCGCCCTGAAGTCCGCATCCTGGAAGGCAGACGTGTCCTCTGGAGAGAGTGAGAGAGAGAGTGTACTCGTTGAACAAGGTTTTGGTGTTTGCACGCCTGTGCGCCTAGCAGAGCCTCCTTCGAGGAGGCCACGATCTTGAAGGGAAGGATGGCTTTTCGCGAATTGTGCGTCATTTCGAGTTGGCATGAACCGGTAGCAGGAATGACGTTGCCATTGTAGTCCACTAGTTGGCAGGTCGACAGAAGAATGGTTGGTTTAACCCCCAAGGGTCTGAAAGGCTGACCACGCTAGATTAGCGGAAGCACCAGTGTCCAGGCGGAATCGTATCTGGGATCTGTTGACCGTCAGGGTGGCACGCCACTTGTCGTCTGGATCAATGCTGTGCACTGACAGCGGCTGGTGGTTTTGATACGGGGACAGTCTGTTCTTTGTTATAACAGCGACTCGAAAAGGCTCCCTCGGGTCCTCGGTGTCACTGGTCTGCGGAAGTCGGAATCGGACTCGGTTTGGGAGTAGGTAACTGCATGTTGCAGGGTTCTTGAGAGGTTTATTTCATTTCCTGGTTCAATCTGAGGCATTGTGCTGTCATTCCAAGTGAAGGAAGGTTGTTTTACAGCTTTAAAAGTTTTTTTTCTTTGATTTTGGACGTTTCCCCTTTAAATGGGTGTGGTCCGGGGCCTCTGACGTCATAATGCGCGTGACGTAGCACGTAGGAGGCGTTTGCACATGCGCAGATTGCGGTTCCTTTACTGATGGCCATTTTAATGATTGTGCATGCGCGGCGTCGCACAAGTGCAGTTCCTTTAGAAAGATGGCCACCGACCAAAATCGTTCTCTGCTCCGGGAGTTCGGCCTCGCTTCTCTTACCTTTCCTTGCTGGTTGGAGTGTGTTTTCCTCACAGTATTTGCCGAATTTGTCCAGGACTGCCTGGAAGTCGCTCCTGCCTTGCCCCCTGGGGAACTTGAATTTTTAAAAAGATTTCTTCTGCTCTGGCACCAGCGATGGTGAGGAGAAGCTCTGTTTTTTCAGGATCGGCCAGGTCTTTTAGTTCGGCTGCCAGCAGGAAGATTTCAAACTTTTGCCGGAATGCCCGCCAGCTTTCGTGGAGATCACCGTGGCACTGGAGCTGCTGCGGAACCCAGATCTTGAACATCTTGCCGGGGTATCGTTGCTGGTTGTCACTGTACGCTGAGGTGCCGGCGAAGCGGCGGGTTGATGTTCTCCATACTTCAGGATGCCGGAATGCTAATTAGTTGTAAGTGGGTCTCAGAAGTGCTAATATGCAACCGATCCTTGTACCATGATGTGTTGGGTGTTCTGGATCACAAACAGGTCAGCAACACTAAGTGGTGCAACTCTATTTTATTATAATGGTAAACTATATTAACATACTTGGACTGTGGGTACATGCAATACCAGCTTTAACTGTTGACCCTTGCCTAGTCCTAATCAGGTGATGCACTCAGCACATGGTGAATGTCTGTGTTGCAAGCTGTGAGCTCTGTGCTTCGAACTGGCTGCTACTCGAATGAGCGGGAACTCTCCTGTCCCCTGTCTTTATAGTGCGTGTGCTCTCACTGGTGATTGGCTGCGGTGTTGTGTATGCTGATTGGTCCCACTGCATGTCCATCAGTGTGTGTGTGTGTGTGTGTGTGTGTGTGTCTGCACCATGGTATACTGGTGTATATGATGACAAAGCCAGGAGGAGAACTCCAGTTAGGCCCAGTAGGAGGGCAACTGCAGAAAGAGTGGTGTACGGAGATTAGTTGTATTGGCAGTGGCATACATTATTCTCGTGAAGCCAGGAGGAGAACTCCAGTTAGTCCCAGTTCAAAAAAAGTATTTTTCAAGTTATCGTTTTCTGTTCCGTTATACTGCTGAGTAAAGTCAAGTAGAGTTTGCACAGTGCATTTTCCAACCAGGTGTCTCACAAAATGGTGATCGTCTTAAAAACATCACAGGACCCAAATTTGCACATCGGGCTCTATCATGAGAAACCTAACAGTAGGCCCCTTTCAGAGTGGTGTCAGCTTGGATGAGAAGCAGTACAAGGCAATAAGATTAACGTTGCAATTTATGGAGCATTTCTGCAGCCAGTGAAAACATCCCCTTGGTGTTTCATAATTGTTTCATCATTCAATGGGCCAATTTTGTAAAATATATCAGAGCAAAGCAGACGGTAAAGAAACTATCAACAAGAGGCTCAGAAACTATCAACAAGAGGCTCTAAAAGAGCAGTAATGTGGGTTTATTGCTAGACTTCAAAAGACAACTATTGCACTATTACTCATGAAGTCCCCAAGGATTTGTTCTGGGCTGGGGACTCCAATTCCTCAATTATGGGCTGCACTTTTGCAACATCAGAGTCAGCTTCCACATGCATGATGATGGCACCCAGCTCCATGTGTGCAACACCTCTTTCATCTCTTCCATCACCTTTGTATTGTCCAAAATTCAGTTTCACATAAGTTGTAATTTCCTCAGTTATATACTAGTCCTTTCCTCCCATTTATCTTTTACCTCCACCCATACTGTTAAAGCTCTCAATCATGTCTTTTTTGCAATCAAATTCAACCATTCCAATGAGAGGAAAAGAGCAAAAGAGAGAGAAGAAAGAAAGGGAAACTCCTTTCACAACCTCTGCACATCCCAAATCGCTGTAGAGTCAGAGTATTTTTCAAATACTGTTGCTGTTTTAAGAAGTGCAGCAGCCAAATCCCCCACAGCAAAGTCTCACAATCAATAATAGTCAGGTGCATTCTTTCAAACGGTTAAATTGATAAATATTGGCCAGGACAATAGGAAGAACTCCTCGAAATATAGCGTGATGTCTTTTATGTTCACTTGAGGAATGCGAATAGAGCCTCGATTTAACATCTCAACCAAAATATGCCACAAGCAATGCAAATGTCAAATTTCAGGAGAATATTGCCTGCAGGAATTGGCATTGGGCAGTGCATTTTTGTTGCAAGGTCAGAGATTAGCTTTCTTGGGGATTGGGGTTTATGCTTTGAAAAAATAATTAATTTGCCATAAATTTCCATAGCTCAGCCAATCAGTTCAACAATTTGTGGCATAACCACTCCCAATTTTTCAGACAGCAAGTGCTATTCATGATTCTACTGTTCATTAAATTATTCCCGCCATTCTTCCTTCCGTGGATTTTGCTATTTCCTCTGCTTCTTTCTTTTCTTCACTCGTTTACTTTAAACCTATAGCAGATTTTTCAATCATGATGTAAAGTTACAGACCCAAAACATTGGGCGCGATTTAATAGAAAAAGTTTGAAGTGTGATATCGGGCGTGACTTCCTTGGCGTTTCCTGATGGCTGACCTGGCGAGACTGCAGCCCATATTTAACGGCACTGTGTCCCCCATGAACCTCACAGCGGTACAGGGTGTCCCACCAGCTCTTTCGCCAGACCCATGCCCGGCAGCATGGGGAGCTGCTTTTAAACAGTTGCGGGGGTCACCATTGTGATCTTTGTAAGGAATTGGAGAAGGAGAGAGATCAATAATCAGTTAGGGCTTCCACCCGAGGACGCCCATATATCCTGAGCCTCCCCCACCCTTACGTGTCCTGTCTTCTCTCATCCACCAAGTCACGTGTGCTGGAGAACACTGCTCTGCATGCTCACCCCCTGGCCACATCAGGAGCCGCTAAACCCCAGATCCCTGCCGGGAACATTGGGGAGACCGTGTTCCGATGCTCTCCCCTTATCCACACACACACACATCCTCTGGTCACAGGGATATCCCTGGTGCTGACGTTCAGCTCTAGAGTGTTTGATTGTTGGTTGCTGCATCTGTGGTGTCGATATCTCCAGGATTCAGATTGTTCAGCCCTCACAGCTTGATTGGAATGCTGGGCAATAACACTCATCTCAGACGTGGCATCTGTACTCACGAAAATGTACTTGGGAGCTGTGAAGTGCTCACATAACTAACAATGCCAATTCCTTATTAGCAATAGCCTTCAGCTGTGCAGCTAGAGGTTGCTCACAGTCAAAGAGAGTTAAAGTGACCATCGGCATTTAACCAAGAACAGAGCTCCGTCCTGGAAGCTTCTGTAGCAGCTGCAGTTGCCCCTGTTATGGGTATACACAATATTGGGGGATGGCTAGTCATTCTGCAGACAAAAGGAAAGCTAAACGGCACCCAAGTGATTATTCGCTGGAGAGCCGGTTAATTCAGCGGGGACGGGGGGGGGGGGGGGGGGGGGGGGGGGGGAAACGACGACGTTGGATTGAACTTACATCTCGTAAATGAGATGGAGATTGGTCTTAATTGGTGTCATCTGAGCGGGATCTGGAACCCACCGTGCAGGTCGGTTAGATCGCAAACCGATTCACACAGCGGGAATCTCGATTTTGACCTCTCCCACTCTTTAACCGGCGCACCCGGATCCATTAATTAAAATTCTCTCTAGATAAAGGCTGCTGAATATTTCAACATTTGATGTACAGCTACATGTATAGCTACACTGTAATGACTTTGATTGTCACGTGGATGGAGGAAAAGGATGCAGTGATCATAGAAACATTGAAAATAGGAGGAGGCCATTTAACCTTTTGAGCATGCTCCGCCATTCATTATGATCATAACTGATCATCCAACTCAATAGCCTATACCCCCATATCCTTTGATTCTCTTCGCCCCAAGTGCTATATCTAACTGCTTCTTGAAAATATACCATGTTTTGGCCTCAACTACTTTCTGTGGTAATGAATTTCATATTCTCACCACTCTCTGGGTGAAGGTCTACCCCATATCCTCAGACTGGTACCCCTGTTTCTAAACACCCCCACCATCGGGAACATCCTTCTTGCATCTACCCTTTCTAGTCCTGTTAGAACTGTATAAGTTTCTATGAGATCGTCCCTCATTCTTTTGAACTCCAGAGAATATAATCCTAACCGACTCAATCTCTGCTCATACATCCATCCTGTCACCCCAGGAATCAGACTGGCCATCCTTCGCTGCACTCCCTCGAGAGAAAGAACATCCTTCCTCAGATAAGGAGAACAAAACTGCACACAATATTCCAGGTGATGCCTCACCGAGACCCTGTATAATTGCAGCAAAGACATCCCTGCTTCTGTACTCAAATCCTCTTGCCATGAAGGTCAACATACCATTTGTCTTCTTTACTGCCTAAGGTACCTGCATGCTTACCTCCATCGACTAGTGTACGAGGACACCCAGGTCTCATTGCACATTTTTCTCTCCTAATTTATGGCCATTCAGATAATAGTCTGCCTTGCGTTTTTGCTACCAAAGTAGGTAACCTTGCATTTATCTAAATTATACTGCATCTGCCATTCATTTGCCCATTCACTCAATTTATAATTTTTTTTTCCAATTAAAGGACAATTTAGCATGGCCAATCCACCTACCCTGCACATGTTTGGGCTGTGGGGAGAGACCCACGCAGACACAGGGAGAATGTGCAAACTCCACACGGATAGTGACCTGGGGCTCGGATCAAGCCTGAGTCCTCGGCGCTGTGAGACGGCAGTGCTCACCACTGCAGTGCCACCGTGCCACCTGCCCACTTACTCAACTTATCCAAATCACACTGAAGGATCTCTGCATCCTCCTTATTGTTCACCCTCCCACTCAACTTTGTGTCATCTGCAAATTTGGAGATAATGGGCGGGATTCTCCGACCCCCCGGGGGGGTGGCGTGAATACTGCCCCGCCGCTGGCTGCCATATTCTCCGGTGCGGTTTTCGGGTGGGGGCAGGGATCACGCCGCGCATGTCAGGTGCCGTTGGCAGCGGCCACCCTCCGGCAATTCTCCGTCCCCAATGGGCCAAGCGGCCATCGGTTTCTGACCGCAATCGGGGCCCACTGATTGTGGGCGGGCCTGTGCCGTAGGGGCACTCCTTCCTTCCGCACCAGCCCCTGGAAGGCTCCAACATGGCTGGCGCGGAGAAGATAACCCCCTGTGAATGCACCAGAATACGCCAGCCGGTCTGTGCATGTGCTGAGCCACGCCGGCAGTTCTGCGCATGCGCTAACTCGCGCAGTCCCTTCTCCGCCGAATAGCACGGCACCAACCCCTCCCCTGCCGGCCTAGCCCCCGGAAGAGCGGAGGATTCCGCAACTTCCGGTCGGCCTGATGCCGGAGTGGTTCGCGCCGTTTTTTACGGTATTGGGCCATCGCGCGGATTCCCTCATCTAAATCATTAATATCTATTATGAATAGCTGGGATCCCAGCAATGATCCCAATAGTCTGTCTACCACTTGGAAAAAGACCTGTTAAGTCTTACTCTTTGGTTCCTGTGTGCCGATCAGTTGAAATGAAAATGAAATGAAAAGAAAATCGCTTATTGTCACAAGTAGGCTTCAAATGAAGTTACTGTGAAAAGCCCCTAGTCGCCACATTTCGGCGTCTGTTCGGGGAGGTTGGTACGGGAATTGGACCGTGCTGTTGGCCGGCCTTGGTCGGCTTTAAAAGCCAGCTATTTAGCCCTGTGCTAAACCAGCCCCTTTTCTATCCATTTCAATTCACTACCCCTAATCCATGCGCTTTATTTTACAAGCTAAATCCCTTTTGTGGGGCTTTAACGAAAGCCTTTGAAAGTCCAAATAAACCACATTTGCTGGCTCCCCCTCATCAACTCTACTAGTTACATCCTAGTTACACAAGAGCAGTGGGTCATTTGAGCTAGTCTGCAATCATCATCAGGACCTAATGAGAGGTTCAAAAGTCAAAGTTTGGCTTAAAGGTCAAATATTAAAAAGGCCTTCTGGGAAATTGAGAGATGCAGAGAACAAATGAAAATCTGGCACTGGATGATCAAAATCTAGGCTTGGAAACGCTAGAAACTGTCTGCAGGTTGAGATCTAGAAGGGATAAATAAGCTGTGTCATAAGATATTCAATTATTTTGTATTAAATTGAAGTAGCTTAATATATTTAAATTAAAATATTCCCTAATGCCCATCCTGAATCTGATGATGGCTTGCTGTTCTCTTTTCAAGTAACAAAATAAACAACTCTAAGAAGATATTTACTTGAATATATTTACTTATGTTCTGCTTTTCAATTTTGAATGTCCCAACCAACTAGCAGATTCTTCATGATAGTCTTAATTTAAATACTGAAATTACAGTTGTTTAGTCCATACCTTTGGCATTGCACTAACAGAATAATAAAATATGTTTAAAGATGGACAGACTCATCCTAGACCATTGGTGTCTAATCACTCAATAAATATCCATGCAAGTTGCTAGTCTCCCATTATAGGTCATGATTTGTCTTGTGGGAGAATCTAGAACTAGATTAAGGGGTTGCCCAATTGATAGGGAGATGAGGTGAATTCTTTTCTCAGAGGGTCATGAGTCTTTGGAACTCTTCCTGAAAAGGTGGAAGCAGAGCCTTTGAATATTGTTTCGGCAGAGGTGGATAGATTCTTGGTAAGCAAGGGGGTGATTGGTTATCGGGGGTTGGCAGATGTGGATTTGAGGTTACTGTCAGATCAGCCACGATTTTATTAAATGGTAGAGTAGGCTTGAGGGGCTGAATGGCCTATTCCTGGCTCCTGTTTTTATGTCCCTGTTTAAGTCATCAAGAGAGCTTTGGATTACATACAGGAATAGGAACAAAATTGGGCGCGATTCTCCGAAATGGAGACTAAGTGTTCGCACCGTCGTGAACTTTCATTAAAAAAGTTCATATCACTGGTAGGAACAGTTTGATCATTTATGGAATCTTGAGGGTTGTAAAAATAGTATGTTCCCTACAATAGTTGTTGCGGAAGTGACACATTTTTTATTATATTAGGAATTCTACGTATAGGTGTATGCTAATGATAACTTCAAACATAAAACCTGCAACATACAGCATGCCACAGGAGGTCTATTTTATACTTACTCGTTGTATATAACGGCAGGCCATGTAAACAGCCCTTGAAACAAACATCGAATCCCACTGATTTCCAGAGAATGAATGTCTTCAACCTTCTTCACCAAGAGTGAAGTGACTGAAAAGAACGCACAGGATAACAAGACATAGCATAATCCGAGCCACGCCCATTCACGCTTCTTCTCTTTTGCTGCAAGGGAAAAAGAAACCTAGTTTATCAAACTATTCAAGCTATAAATACAAAACAGCTACAATATAGGTGGGCCACAGAATTAAAAGCATAAGAACCAAACAAGTTTGTTGAATGGTTTAACTATAAATACAATACAGGTACAATTTAACGGGAAAGAAACAGAATCCTGTTTTGGGCACATTTAGCGGGGTCGTTCTTTGTACTAACCCCTCGCCGAAGCCACATTTACCTTCATTTCCTGCACTGACTGGCACTGCCAGGGTGCCCGAGTGGCACTGCCAGGCCATCAGGCTGGCAGTGCCAGGCCAGGGTGCCAGGCTGGCAGTGCCAAGGTGTCAAGCTGGTAGATCCAAGGTGCCCGGATGGTAGGAGTGCCAGGGTACCACCCTCCCCAGAGCCCGAATACCGGGGGCCCTCCGATGGCCTGGGAGACTGCCCTGGGTGTCGTTACGCCTGATCCACATTTGAGTGGACCAGTACTAATTGCCACCACTGAGAGGTCTCTCAGGTGTGTGCATTCTATCCCGGGCCTTGGGAGACTCCGGCACAGGTATCCAAGTGAGGCTAACTACTCACTTAAATATGCAAATCTAGATCCCACCCAGTGAGGGCAAGTTCAGGGCGCGATTTCTTGCGAGAACTCATTCGATCTCACAAGGTGTCCCAAACGTCACAATTCTTGCGATCGGTCTCATTGCATTCAGAGTCCGGTGCGACTAGGCCGTTCGATTGAGCCCCAACATCTACCATATAGATGGATCAGATAAATAAAAGCGGAAGAACCAAACTGCTCTGCTTATGTTCCACATGATCCTCCGCAAACTCTTCCTAATCCTACATGCCAAATCACTGTTTACTTTGTAAATAGTAACCTTGCAATGCATTTCTACGGAGAAGGGTTCCAGTCAAGCAAAACTCAAATCTATTACCCAACTCCAATTCCAGTTCTCTTACCCAGAGCTCACCGACCAGTCAGTAAAGTGTAAATCATTTGAGAGTAGAGGCAGGTACATTCACACTAAATCAACTCCAAGATAAATTTTTAAAATACTTATGGGATACAAAGAAATGAATCTCTTCATTCCATTTGGGATCAAATCCAGTGGTATGTGGAGTGTGTCCTGGTTTTTCCACTGGTTTCATTCTGGTCTCAGGGGTGCATTGAAATCACTTAGCACTAGCACTGGTTGCATTATGAACCCATACTTTGTCTCAAGTTGATTAAACAAATTTCTTACGATGTTTACCTCTATGTAAGAGTTTTATATATTTTTTTAAAGATGTAATGGTTAACATATCTCTTTGGAAAAGAAGCACCAGCTGAGGGGAAAACCGCAAGCACATAACTACTCCAACCTGTGGAGAGTTTCCCCTTATTCACATTGACTTCAGATTTTCCAAGGGATGAGTCTAACCAGTAGAGAGTTTTCCCCTTATTTGCATTGACTTCAGTTTTCCTAGTGCTCCTTAATGCCACATTTGGTTAAATGTGATGTCAAGGGCCGTCACTCTCTCCTCACCCCCTCTTAAGTTAAGAACTGATGTCCATGTTTGAACTAAAACCATAATGTGGAATCCAAACTTGCATTCAATGCTGCTTATTTCCAAGTAAGTACCGCCTGATTGCACAGTCGATGACCCCTTCCCATCACTGCTGACTATCAAGACGAGACTAATGGGGCAGGTAATTGGCCATGTTGGATTTGTCCTGCATTTTGCACACAGGACATATCCGGGCAACTTTCCACAGATGTCAGCTTTGTAACTGTACTGGAACAGCTTGGCACACAAGGGCCAACAAAGCAATGGATATCTTTACGTTATGTTTACGAGATAACTGTTGGCCAGGTAACAGAAAGATCCAATAAACTTCTAGCAGGAAAGGCAGCTGAGGTCTTTAGTTAACATGTCACCCCAAGTACAACAGTGCTCCCTCAGCACTGCACTAAAGGGCTCACTTTTCTGCAGTCTTTCTGGGTAGAGGGGAAAACTGCTGGGGAGATATTGGCACTGAACAATGGTTTCCCTTTGGTGTTTCGTGAAGAGCTCATCTGGTCTGTAGTCCCACAAATTCCTGCTTTTAAAAGCCCTCATGATGGACCCGAAGTAAATTCTACAATTCTTCATCACCCTGACGACTGTTCTAAAATCTTGCACCACCATTGTTATTTCCTCCTCTCTTGATTTCAACAAATATGAAATCAGATATTCAATCACAAAATTACGATTGCTAAACTCCCAATACATATTTGCATCATTTTCCATCTGAAGTTGCGCAAAACAGCAGATTCAAATTCACACAAGGAAATTATTTATCATTTCAACCTCTCTTGGGAATGTTCCCAAAATTATGTTGCAATTTCCTCCATTCTTTATTAAGCAGAATACAACATGATGACGTACAATGAACCATGATTCAACAATACTTAGGAAAATGTTACACTACCTCATCATTATTATTGTTCTTGCTGACTCCCTTTCCAAGTAATTATTTTAGTTTTCTTACAGCTGTTGGGTCTTCATTTACTAACAAGGTGCCAGCCACCCCGAAGAGGCGCCGGAATGTGGCGACTAGGGCTTTTCGCAGTAACTTCATTGAAGCCTACTTGTGACAATAAGCGATTTTCATATTCATTTCATTTCCATTTCATCTCCACCTACCTAGTCTATGATACCTTCATAAATATCTATTTATGGAAAACATCGAGTCATCCCTTGAGTCCATCATTTATGGATCTTCAATTCACGGGCTACAGTGGTGTCAATATTTTTACTAGCTGCTCACGGCTCTTATCCTCAGTATTTTTGGTATTTTTTAGTGGAATGTTTTTTTTCTTTTACAAGCAGTTCCTAAAACATTGTAACTTTTATATTGTTACAACCACAGCACAAGTTACTTGCTGAGCGAGTCGCCACATTCTGGCGCCAGTTCGGGGAGGCTGTTACGGGAATTGAACCCGGGCTGCTGCGTTCTGCATTACAAGCCAGCTATTTAACGCAGTGTGCTAAACCAGCCCCATGGCGATAGGGTGAACACGCAGTGATCATTGCCCACATCTATACATAGAGAGAAAGGGATGAAGACATCTAGGATGCATTTAGGGAGCAGTAAGCAGGACCTCAAATGGTAGTAATACTTTGATCACTCCAGCACCTTCTGTTCGTGAATATATAAATAGGAGGATAGAGCAAATGAATGCATGGTAGGAGAGATAGGACAGGAAGGAAGTCTTTAGATTCTTGGGACATTTGGACGGATTGTTGGGGAGATGGGGTCAATACATGATGGGACAGGTTGCACCTCAGAACTGGGACAATTATGTTTCTGGGGCAGTTTGCTCGTCCTGTTGGAAAAAGCTCAAATTGGCAGGAATGGGAACCAGGATGTAAAATTATGAAGTAAAAACTAGGTGTGGATCTGAAGGAGATGGATAGCACTAAAGTAAGAAATTGTATGGTATTGTGAAGGGTCAGAGTAAGAGGGAACGTAATAAGGGGTAAATTAGGTTGATAGCGCGTAGCAAGAGGAAGGTCTGATCTCAACCCAGCTGAACATCATGCTAATCGAATATGAAATAGGATTCATTCACATTCTTTTGATGGGGTTTACAGGCATGCTGTTTCTATCTCAATGGTGTTGGAATCTGGAATGTACAGTAAATTAGGTAGACATCTTGGCTGCAAGTTCAAGTCACTTTAACTTTAATTTTAAAAAGTTTGTTTTTTGAAGTTCAATTTATGTTTCTAGCAAGTGGGTTAGAAATCATCATTTGGCATAAAGCACATCTTCATGACACTATCCTAATATAGAGTAGAATAGTAATAGAGTAAAAATCAAAAGTGAAAATTTTGAATTGTGTTCAGGAGAATTTCCTAGGTCAGTACGTCTCTGATCCAAGGAGGGAGCATGCATGGCTAGATCTGGTTCTGGAGAAAGAGTTTGGCCAAGTGAATCAAGTGTCATTGGGGGAACATTGTGTCTTTTTTATAAATTTAGAGTACCCAATTCTTTTTTCCCCAATTAAGGGGCAATTTGGCGTGGCCAATCCACCTACCCTGCACATCTTTGGATTGTGGGGGTGAGACCCACGCAGACATAGGAGAATGTGCAAACTCCACACGGACAGTTTCCTGGGATCGAACCCGGGTTCTCGGCGCCGTGAGGCAGCAATGTTAACCACTGTGCCACCCTCCCGCCCCTAGGGGAACATTAAGTGAACAGTAAAAATTATATTAGCTATGCAAAAATAGAGTAAGAAATAAGCAAGAGGGCCAATTTCAGCGAGATCAGATCTGTCCCAGGTAAATTTGAATGACTGATTGGCAGGTAAAATTGTAATGGAGAACGAGGAGATAGTTTGGGTACAGTCATGGTATATACCCACAAGTTGAAAAAGGTAAAACAAGCAAAGCCAGAGCTCCCGCGATGAAAAAGGAATAGAGAGAGTGAAGCAGAAAAAAGATACATATGGCAGATTGAAAATGCAAGTGAGCACCAGGCGAAATATAGAACGTTTAGAGAGCAGGAGCAGAGGATGGCAGCTAACAAAGAATCTACAGGCATTTAAATAAAGAACATTAGTAAAAAGGAGAAATTAAGCTTATTAGGGACCCAAAGGATTGACACTTTGAGGCTGAGGTACTTTACATTGGTATTTACCAGGGAAGAAAATGCTGCCAGTCATTACGAAAAAGGAAATGGTTGAGGCACTGGATGGGCTGAAGATCAATAAAGGGAAGGAATTAGAAAGGTTGGATTATGTAATATTGGTAATTTATCAGAAACAAATGAGATAAGACCATAAAAATTAGGCCATTTGGCCTATCGAGTCTGCTCCGCCATTCGATCATGGCTGAAAGGTTCCTCATCCCCATAACCCCCGATCCCCTTATTGATCAGAGCACCAGATTTGTGCTTGAGGTGCTGTTACCTACAGGGCTACAGACAAGAGCTGTATGGTGAAATTAGACAGAATGGTTCTCTTAGAATATAAGAACTAGGGGCTGGATTCTACGTTCCTGAGGCTATGTGCCGATGCCAAGGGAAGATCCGTGGTGTTTCACAGCGGGCAAATTGGCACAAAACCCTCACCGATTCTGGTACCGGTGAGGGGCTAGCACCGGCGCCACTTGAAATACCCACGGAAAATGGGTGGAGAATCACCAGGTCCCGGACCGTGCATGTACAGGACTAACAAGCTTCAGCTGCGCACGCCAATACCCCCCACACATACACGCACCGGTCGTGCCGGAAAACATGGCGTCAGCCGCACTGGACCCCACCTAGTGGACTAGAAAACTACATGTTACACAATTGTCCAAAGAAAGGTGCATGGATGAACCCAGCAAGTACATGCCAGCCAGTTTAGTTTCAGTGGTGGACAAACTTACACAAACAATAAACCAGAGTATAAACAGAATCAGTTGGACAAATGTCTAAAATGTGCAGTGGCAGCAATGACACAAATTGACTTCAGTAATAGAAAATAGTAGTGGTGATGTTGTTTTTCAAACTAGAGAAAGTATATAGTGAGACTCTAGGTGGCATAGTAGTTAGCACTGTTGCCTCACAGCACCAGGGACCCAGGTTCGATTCCTTGGGTGACTGTCAGTGTGGAGTTTGTAAGTTCTCCCTGCGGTTGTGTGGCTTTCCTCCAGTTTCCTCCCACAGTCCAAAGATGCGCAGGTTAGGTAGATTGGCCATGCTAGGTTAGGTGGGGTTACTGGGATGGGTAGAGGCGTGGGCTTAAGTAGGGTGCTTTTTCGAAGGGCTGGTGCAGACTCGATGGGCTGAATGGCCTCCTTCTGCACTGATAATTCTATTCGATGATAAATTGCTCTTAATATCTAACGGTTAGCTGGGGTTATGGGGATATCCCAGTGATGACTTGAGTTGACAGCAATGTTGGCTCACAATCAGATGGCAGTAAGTCCAAGTCTATGTAAGCAGAACAGCTCCACTATGAAGAGTTGTAAACTGAACCATAAACAAACATCCCCACTTCTGACCTTACGATGGAAGGAAGGTCATTGATTAAGGCATCCGAAGATGGTTGAGTCTGGAACACTACTCTGAGGAACTCCTGCAGCAATGTCCTGCTTTTAATATTTTCTTGCTTTTAATATTTTCCTTGTTTCTTTTCTGTTTCTCTCCATTTTCAGACAGAGGTAACAATAACATCAGCAATGGGCAGCACGGTGGCGCAGTGGTTAGCATTGCTGTCTCACGGCGCTGAAGTCCCAGGTTCGATCCCGACTCTGGGTCACTGTCCGTATGGAGTTTGCAAATTCTCCCCGTGTTTGCATGGGTTTCGCCCCCACAACCCGAAAGGTGTGCAGGGTAGGTGGATTGACCACGCTAAATTGCCACTTAATTGGAAAAAATGAATTGGTACTCTAAAATTTATATTATGTTAATATAGTAAATTTCCCAAGGCACTTCACAGGAACATTATCAAACAAAATTCAACATCGAGCCAGAAGTGGAGACATTAGTGTAGATGACTAACACGATGGTCAAAGAAGTAGGCTTTTAAGAAGAAAACATTTTGGCAGGCGTTGAAATTCCAGAGCTTATAACCTAAGCAAATGAAAGTGCGTCACCGATGGAAGTGCTGGAATGCACAAACTGTAGATCACTAGATTTGTAAACAAGGATAAGAATTTTAAAATTGAAACATTGCTGAACCATAAGCCAACATAGGTTGGTGAGCACAGGAGTGATTGGTAAATGACTCTGCTCTCTAGTGCCTGTATCCTAACTCGCACAAAATGCAGCCAGCCTGTTCCTTTTTGATTAATTCTGAACGTACACATTCTTCCAGAAAATGTATGAAAGCAGACTAACAGATTCATGATAGTGGTTCCAAAATGTTTCAATATGTACCACAGCAATCTGAAGAAATACTAAAGATCACTAATCACCTCCTTCCTTAATACACAGACCACTCTCTCCAATATATTGCACATTAATCACCGCTGCATATCCCACGTTGATAAAATTTACAAAGGTCCAAAATTTATATAACTTCCTTCACCAAAGCTTGACAGATAAAGTATTTTATTGTGTAGTTGCTATTGCAGGGCCTAATTTAGCTCATCAAACTTGTTCCTTATCATTCTAAAATCTGCCTTAATCTAAGTGGATGTTTTAGTTTTATGCAAAAAATGTTGCTTTCTCATGCATGTCAATGCTTGCCCATATCTACTTGATCTTTTGCATTACTCATTCTTGGGTTTAGCAACATCTCCATCCTCGAAGGCCCATTAACACACTGCTTGAGAAAATAAAGCTGTAAAATTCCTCATTTCATGACTCAATAGATAATTCAAAACAAGGACAGTAATTTTATTATTCCGACTCGTGGGTGGCACG
The DNA here is from genome assembly GCF_047496885.1 of Scyliorhinus torazame. Taxonomy (NCBI): domain Eukaryota; kingdom Metazoa; phylum Chordata; class Chondrichthyes; order Carcharhiniformes; family Scyliorhinidae; genus Scyliorhinus; species Scyliorhinus torazame. The sequence continues at coordinate 129,950,368 of NC_092722.1, forward strand.
GTGGCACAGTAGTTAGCACTGCTGCCTCACAGCGCCGAGGACCCAGGTTCGATCCTGACTCTGGGTCACTGTCCGTGTGGAGTTTGCACATTCACCCAGTGTTTGCGTGGGTTTCGCCCCCACAACCCAAATGTGCATGGTAGGTTGATTGGCTACTCTAAATTGCCCTTTAATTGGAAAAAATGAATTGGGTATTCTAAATTTATTAAAACAGAAATAAAAAATTATTCCGTCTCATTTTTCCCAAATCGGACTGCAAATTTTATCCTCCCATTTCTTTCCCACAATTCGGAGGCATGGACTCCTACCTACTAATGTAACAAGTCAGCTTTTTAAAAATGTTCACCTCAAACCAAATTGTTTCATTCCAACTTGTAATAGACAGGATTTACCAACCACCCCGCCGTGTGATTTTCGGCGGGGGAGACGGCATGCCAGCGGGATCTACCAGTCCACCCGTTGCCAATGGGATTTCCCATTGAGAGCACCCCACGTCATCGTCGTGGGACCGGAATTTCCCACCGGCGTGGCCAGCTGGTAAATCCCACCCATTGCTTCGTTCATGTTCTTGGAGCCATGCTCGGTTGAATGCTGCCTTGACTGAGGGCAGATACTCTCTCCTCTGGTTTTCAGCCCTTAGGTCAATGCTGTGCGGTCGGAATCAAGAGTGGTTCTAGCAGAATGCGAACAGATTATTCATTATTATATGTCACTTGTTGGAATCATAATAAAATCTTCCACCTTTTGGGGAGAAGGCTGATATTGTGTTAGCTGGCTGGGTTAGATGAACCCTGCTTTTTGTCGACAGAATGTATTGAAGCAATCTTTCATGCTGTCATCATTGTAATGACTGTATCGTGTAATAGCGTGCAGTTGATGTGGTCTTCATGGATTTTAGCAATGCTTTTGACAAGGTCCCATGTGGCAGACAGATAAAGAATAAAATTCCACAGAATCCAGGAGGGTGTAGCTAGTTGGATACAAAATTGGCTCAGTGGCAGGAAACAAACCATAATTGTCAACGGGTGGTTTTGCAACAGAAAGGCTTTTTTCAGTAGAGGTCGCAGGGCTTAGTACTAGGTCCCTTTTTTTGGGATGACTTGGATGTAAACGTAGGGAGAAATGATCAAAACGTTTGCAGAATTTGGTCACTTGGTTGATAGCTGTAGACTTTAAGAAGACATCAATGGAATGTTCAAGTGGACAGAAAAGTTGTAAATGGAATTCAACCCATAAAAATTGCTACGTTTAGGGAGTCAAACATGGCAAGGGAACACACAAAAAATGGAAGGATATCGAGAGATATAGGGGAAGTCAGGGATCTTGGAATGAATGTCCAAAGATCCCTCAAGAAACCAGGACAGATTGATTAAAGTGGTTAAGATAGGCATATGGAACCCTTTAATTTATTAGCCAAGGCATGGAGTACAAGAGCAGGAACGTTGTGCTAAACATTAGTTTAGCCACAACTTGATCACTGTGTGCAGTTCTGGTCACCTCCTTACAGAAAGGATGTCATTGCATTGGCGAGGGTACAACAGAGATTCACTATGATGTTGCCAAGACTGGAAAATTGTAACTATCAGGGAAAATTGGAGAAGCTGGGGTTGTTCTCCATAGAGGAGACCAAGGGGAGATGTGAATGAGATCTACAAAATTGAGAGGCCTGGATAGAGTGGCTGAGAAGGGCCTATTCACTTTAGCAGGGAGGTCAGTGACTGGGGAGTTTAAAGTGATTGGTAGAAGGATAAGAGGGGCGATTACATTTTCTCAACCAGAGGTTTGTGGAGGTCTGGAGCTCACCACCTGAAAAGGTAGTAGAAACAGAAGCCCGAAACTCAAAGGGGCACAATTTTGTGGCTGCTTTACACTCGAGCAAGATTAGAATGCGGCTGGTAGATCCAGGGAGAGGCCTCTCACAGCTTTCTGGCAGCCTTCATGCCTCATGAGATCTACCCAAGTCCTGCAAGGCGTCGGAAAGTGAAGCACGCCCAAGCACTCCTAAGTAGGGTTTAAAGTGACTGAGGCGTGCTTATCCGGCCTTCCCATGGAGGCTGCAGCCGGACGCCATTCAGTACTAGTCCACAAAAACATGGACCATGCGGAATGGGGGGTGGGGTTTCCTGGTCCATTGGAGGTCACTGGGTGGTCAGAGATAGTGCAGATCGCTCCCTGGCCCTCCCTTCAGGAGCGCGGGCACCTCAACACTGCCCAGATGGCACCATGGCACGGCAAAGGTGCCAGGGTGGCACTGCCAATCTGCAGGAGCACTGCCGGGGTGTCAGTGCAAGGGTGCCCGGGTGTCACTCCCAATGGTCAGAGCCCGAGGGGAAAGGGCAGGAGGGGAAAATGAAGGGTCAGGGGGCATTGCAGTTAAGTAGGAAGAAATGGGAGGGGCCTGAAAAGGGTGGAGCTCGCAAGGAGCCCAGAGCAGGTGCCCTCACTTGGGGGTGTGGCTTATTGCCTATGTATGTGGGGGGTGGCAATGCCCATGGGTGGGGCTCACTTAAGAGACGGGACACCCTTTCAAAATAGCGGTCCGATCTCGGAGTTCAGCTCCCCAATGCTGAAAAAGATTCTAAGTGTGGGCTAAACTCCCCAGTGCCCTTAAAAGTGACTAAGAGTGTGATCTCCGGAAACATTTCTGCGAGAATTGCCGCGAGCTTCTTGGCGCTCGGCCTTGTGAGGCTGGTAACGCTATTCAACATGAATGGGCCCACTTAACAAAGACCCACGTGCTTCTCGCCGTAAATGAAAGGCTCGTCAGCCGATTTGCCGGCACCGCACTCGCCAGCCCCCTGCGAACAAGGTCAAGCAGCATTTGCTCAGTCAAACCCAGCCAACTCACAATAATGGGGCCCAGGAAACTGGCCCCAAGAGTCAGGATGCAGATCTGGGGAGGCTACTAGACGCAGTGGAGGCCAGGAGTGAGGTCCTGTTGCCCCAAGGGTCCTGGTGGGTAGCTTTGCTGCCTGGGACGAGGTGGTAGTGACTGGGAGCAACAGGCGTGTGACCAGGAGGACCGGCCTCCAGGGCAGGAAAAAGGTCAATGACCTACACCAGGCAGCACGAACGAGTAGACACAAGCCTCCCCACAAGTCTTTTCCGCCCCCACACAGAGCTCCCAATGTGACCCCCAAAGCTCCCTCCACCTTCCTTCACAGCCCTCCTCCCACCATTGTGAACCACACATGTGGTTAATGATGCGCTCTCTGCATCTCCTCAGGAAAAGCTCTCCCACAATCGTCGGGAGAGGGCCCAGATTGGCGAAGGCACACCGAACATAGGAATCCTCACCTCGTTTGAGGAGCATGTCCTGGAGGTGACTGGGGTGGATAAGGACAGAGCGCTCACCAACACGGAGGCTGGCTGATGCCGAAGTGTTGAGGAACCACCGGGCCCCAGCAAAAGGACCTGTCAAACAGGAGTATTGCCTGTCTGACTGACCCATCCCTCCAACTGACCACAAGACCATTCTCTCGCAGGTCCCATCCTGGGTGACATATCTATCCAGCCTCCCAGGAGAATACCTCTGTGGAGAGCTCAGAGGATGCCACCATAATAGTCGCGTCACATCGGTGATCCCCACCCTCCACCAGCCAGATACACGTACCTTGGTGGGAAATGTCAGTGGTCAGGCTTCTGAGGCACAATCTGGTGAGCACCACATAGCTGATGATGCACATCAGGTGGAGGCAGGAACCCCAGGCGAGACAGCAGGCGGAAGTCTGCTGGATCTCAGGACCCAGCTGAGTCCCAGCCTGATACTGAGCCTGTGGAAGAGGTCATCCCGGAGCTGGAGACGTTAGGGTACGGCTAGGACATTCAGAGGGAGATGCCAGCAACACTCCAGCAAATCCATGGCCGATTGGAGGAGACACAGAGGCTACGGGTACAGAAGAGGTTGCCGGAAAGGCGTGGCACCGAGGCGAACACTGCTAGGTTGGCGACCAGTGGAGAGCCTGGCCTTCGGGCCTCAAGAGACACCCGCCAGGGGCATCGAAGGCCACGGGAAGTATAAGGAGCTGCCTGCCCCCACCTCAGGTGTGCATCCTAGACACAGCGGTAAAGCTAGGAAGGCAAAGCACAATCGAGGATCACAAAGGGCACCGGTGAGGGGGCAGCACCATCGGGAGAGTGGGGAATTGCAAAACACAATAAACCACCCTTGTGCACAACCAGGAAGACAGGTCTTTCACTTTCTTCTGCAATGTAGGTTGATCTCTGAACCCTTGGCCCATCTCTCCAGGCATCTCCCCCTCCCCGTGGCACTCACCCACGCTCCGACTGTGGCCATGTCCCCAGAGCTGTGTCCCATCCGGTGTTCGAATATTGGCTATTGGGTGTGTGGTGTTCCCTCCCGCAGTGTTTAGGCACAGCGTCCAAGATCAAGTTGTGACTGGGATGCTTGCCACATGCAACATGGCCCGCCTACCCGTGGGAATCCACTTGGGTTGTATGAAGTGCTCACTTAATCATGATTGTCAATTCCCTATTAGCAATAGCCTTCACCTGCATGGCCAGAGGCCTTGGCATCCATGGGGGTTGTGTGGTCGGTGGGGCAGACGGGCAGCGACAAGGGTTGCCGTTGGAACAGGTACACATGATCCAGGGGTTGGCACGGTGGTGCTGCACGTGATTGCCCAATGATTGCTCCCCCAGCACCTCTCCCCCATTCTCCCATGGCGGCCCAGCCCTGAGGAAGGTCCCTCACCCCCGAGCACTGCGGTGGCACACCCAGTGCCACTGTGCTGTTTGCCGGTGAGCAAAGATGGCCATTCACCTCCTCAGCTCCCCACAGAAGGCCTTCCGCAAGGTTCACATTTATCAAAAGGAGTACTAATCGGCACCAGCGTGACCACTTGCTGGGGAGGCCGCTGAATGACGCCAAATGAACAGGCTGTTGGATATGGGGTGGTTCTCGTTAATTATATTGAAATCGGGCTCAAGTGGTGATAATTAGTTTCTCGCCACGCTACGGTGAGATCTCTATTTTTTGAAATATTTAATTGAGGTATTTGAAAATTTTTATAACAGTAACATAAACAATGATATCAATATGGTAAAATAAACATTTCCCCCCCCCCCCCCCCCCCATCCCAATCCTCACACACCTCAACCATACGACAACAATCCGGCCCCCCCCACTCCCCTGGAATACTGCATCTGCTGACATTTTAATTTTCCCCGAGAAAGTTGACGAACGGCTGTTAGGTGAACCCTAACATTGACCCTCTCTTAAGGCAAGCTTTATTTTCTCAAGACTGAGAAACCCAGCCATGTCACTAACCCAGGTCTCTACACTCGGGGGCTTCAAGTCACTCCACATTAATAAGATCCGTCTCCGGGCTACCAGGGAGGCAAAGGCCAAGACGTCGGCCTCTTTCGCCCCCGAACTCCCGGATCTTCCAACACTCCAAAGATCACTACCTCCGGACCCGGCACCACCCGTGTTGCCTGAGCAAAACCCTGCCAAAACCCTCTGGCTTTGGGCATGGCCAAAACATGTGGACATGATTTGCTGGGCTTCCCGCGCACACCTATCCTCTACCACGAAAAATTTACTCATCCTAGCCACTGTCACGTGTGCCTGGTGGACTACCTTAAATTGTATCAGGCTAAGCCTGACACATGATGAGGAGGTATTAACCCTGCTTAGGGCATCTGCCCAAAGACCCGCCTCTATCTCTCCTCCTAGCTTGTCCTTCAACTTGCCCTTAAGCTCCTCCACCGGGGTTTCCTCCGCCTCCGAAAACTCAAGGTAAATATCCGATACCTTCTCCTCTCCCACCCAGGTACTGGAAACTACTCCATCCTTTATCCCCTGTGGCGGCAGCAGCGGAAAGGTCGGCACCTGTTTTCTCAGGAAGTCACGCACTTGCAAATACCCAAAACCATTCCCTGCTGGCTATTTAAATTTATCCTCCAAGGCTTTCAAGCTGGGAAAGCTCTCATCTATAAATAGATCCCCCATCCTTCTAATTCCTGCCCTTAGCCAACTCCGGAACCCGCCATCTAGCCTACCAAACCTATGGTCATTATAAAATCGGGGTCCAAATCAATGCTCCCTCCACTCTCTTATATCTCCTCCATTGCCCCCCGATTCTCAGAGCTGCCACCACCATCGGACTTGTGGAGTATCGGGCCGGCGAGAACGTAAGAGGTGCCGTTATCAGTGCTCCCAAACTGGTCTCTTTACATGACGTCGCCTCCATCTGCTCCCATGCCGACCCCTCCCAACTACCCACTACCTAATCTGGCTATATTAGCCGCCCAGTAGTAATTATAGAGGTTCGGCAGCGCCAACCCACCCTCCCCTGCGCTCCAGGAACACTTTCTTCACTCACGGGATTTTGCCCGCCCACTCAAAGCCCGAATAACCTTATTCACCCGCTTGAAAAAGGCCTTAGGGACGAAGATGGGGAGGCACTGAAAGACAAACAGAAATCTGGGGAGGACCGTCATTTTCACGGTCTGTACCATACCCGCCAGTGATAGCTGGAGCATGTCCCATCTCTTAAAGTCCCCTTCCATTTGTTCTACCAACCGGGATAGGTTTAACTTGTGCAGTGCCTCCCATTCCCGGGCCACCTGGATTCTCAGATATCGAAAGCTCTTCCCTACCATTCTAAGCGGCAGCTCTCCCAGTCTCTTCTCCTGTCCTCTTGTCTGGATCATAAATGTCTCGCTTCCCCCCCCCCACCATGTTCAATTTATACCCCGAAAAATTGCCAAATTCCTGCAAGGTTCACATTACTTGCCCCATCCCCTCCAGCGGGTCCGAAATGTACAAGAGCAGGTAATCTGCATAGAGCGAGACCCGGTGCTCTACCCACCCCACCCCCCCACCCCAAACCAGCCCTTTCCGCTTCCTAGAGGTTCTTAACGCCATGGCCAATGGCTCTCTGGCCAGAGCAAACAGTAACTGAGAGAGGGGGCACCCTTGCCTCGTCCCTCGGTGTACTTTAAAATACCCCGACCTCAGCCGGTTCGTCCGCACACTTGCTACTGGTGCCTGATAGAGAAACCGCACCCAGTCAATAAAGCCCTCACAAAACCTAAACCTTCCCAGCGCCTCCCACAGCGCCACTCCACCTGATCAAAAACTTTCTCCGCATCCATCGCGACCACCACCTCCGCCTCCTCTCCTTCGGAGGGCATCATAATAACATTGAGAAGCCTTCAAACATTGGCCTCGAGTGCCTGCCCGTAACAAATCCCGTCTGGTCTTCCCCTATCATCCCCGGGAAACAGTCCTCTATCCTTGTGGCCAGTATCTTAGCCAGTAGTTTGGCATCCACATTCAGTCGTGAAATCAGCCTGTGTGACCCGCATTGCTCCGGATCCTTCTCCCATTTCAGGATCAATGAAGTCGAGGCCTGCGACAGTGCTGTGGGGAGGACTCCCTTCGCCCGCTTCGTTAAATGTCCTCACCAGCAGTGGACTCAATATCTCTGAAAACTTCTTACAGAATTCCACCAGGTAGCCGTCAGGCCCCAGGGCCTTGCCCGACTGTATGCCCTCCAGCCCCTTGATTATTTCCTCAATCTCAATTGGGGCTCCCAGCCCTTCCTTCCACCAGATCCTCATCAAACCTTGGGAATCTCAACTGATCCAAAAACTGCACCGCAGCGGAGAGCTCTGCCTCATATAATTTACTATAGAAGTCCTTAAACACCTCCTTTACCCCCACTGGGTCCAGGACAGTATTACCGTCTCTACACTTTACTTTACCTATCTCCCTAGCCGCCTCTCTTTTTCGGAGCTGGTGCGCCAACATTCTGCTTGCCTTTTCCCCGTACTCATAGATCCCCTCCCCCCCCTTGTATCAAGATTAATTCCCCTCTGACTACTGCCTTCAAAGCTTCCCAGACCGTCGCTGCAGAGACCTCCCCCGTATCATTTGTTTCCAGGTAATTCTGGATGGACTTGTTAACCCGCTCACAGATCACTTCGTCTGCTAGCAACCCCACATCCAATCTCCACAGCGGGCGTGTATCTCTCTCCACACTAACCTGTAGATCCATCCAGTGTGGGGCATGATCCGACACTTCGATTGCCGAGTACTCCGTGTCCACCACCTTCGGTATTAGTGTCCTGCTCAGAACAAATAGGTCGATGCGAGAGTATACCTTGTGGACATGTGAGAAAAGGAAAAACCCCTTCCTCAGCCGTGCAAACCTCCATGGGTCTGCTTCCCCATCTGTTCCACAAAACCCTTCAATTCTTTTGCCGCAGCCGGCTTCCTCCCTGTCCTGTGACCGGTCTAATTCCAGATCAATGACTGTTTTGAAGTCCCCTCCCATGATCAAGTTATGTGACTCTAAGTCTGGGATCTTACCTAAAACCCACCTCATAAATTGCACGTCGTCCCAATTCAGAGCATACATGTTCACAAGTACCACTCGCACTCCCTCCAGCTTCCCACTCACCAGTATGTACCTACCTCCCTTGTCTGACACGATTTTCCCTGCTTCGAATGCCACTCGTTTACTGATCAAGATCGCTACCCTCCTGGTCTTTCAGTCCAGTCCTGAGTGGAACACTTGGTTGACCCACCCCTTCCTCAATCTTGTCTGGTCTGTAACCTTTAGTTGTGTCTCTTGTAACATTGCCACGACCACCTTCAGCCCATTCAAATGCACGAACACGCGAGCCCTCTTGACCGGCCCATTCAGTCCTCTAACGTTCCATGTGATCAGCCTGGACTAGCCATCACCCTATTTAGGCCAGCCTCAAGCTCGCACCCTCCGCTTCCTCGCATCCCCACTCGGGCAGTCGCCGTTCCCGACCTTCCATTTGTCCCCTAGTAACAGTTCCCGGTCACCAAAGCAGCTCGTCTGGCATTTCAAAGTAGAAGTCTCGTTGCTCATGTGTGAACCACAGACGGGCTGGGTACAGCATCCTGAACTTCACCCCCTTCTTAAAGAGGGTTGTTTTTGCCCAATTGAACCCAGCATGCCTCTTGGCCAAATCCGCTCCTAGGTCCTGATAGATCTGCAACTCACAGTTCCCCCACTTGCTGCTCTGTTCTTTCTTGGCCCACGCAAAACGTGTTGCCTGTCCATGAAACGGAGAAAACGTACCACCATGGCCCTTGGCGGCTCGTTCGCTCAGGGCTTCCGCGCGAGGGCCATGCGCTCTGTCCAATTCCAGGGGCCGAAGGAACCCCCCAGCCCCCATCAACTTCTCCAACATGTCCGTCACATAAGCCTTCACATCGGATCCCTCACTGCCTTCGGGGAGGCCAACAATTCTGAGATTCTGCCTCCTGGACCCATTTTCCAGTTCCTCCTGCATCTTTTCTGGCGGTCATTCATCAGCCCCACCTTGGTCTCCAGCACGGTTTATGTACTCCTCGCACACCTTTTTCTCCACCTCCTGGATTACACATCCGTGGGTTTCCTGATTCTGAACCACTTGATCAATCGAAGCCTTAATCGGGTCCAGCGTGCCCTTCTTCAGCTTGACGAAGCAATCCTCGAAAAACTTCACCAAAACTTCCGTCGACCACTGTGTCGTCTCCACATGGCCCTGCTGTCTCGCCATGCTGTCCAGCGTTACCAGCTCTACTTGCGTCCCCTTATAGGACTTGGTCTTCTCACACGGCCACTTCTGGTCCAATTCGCCATACACGGGAGGGGGATTTCTCCTTACTGTCTCACTCTTAACCGATTTATCCCATAAAATCCGGAAAAAAAACAGGGGGGGTCCAAAAGTCCATTACAGGCAGGAGCTATCAATGTGCGACCTACTCCTCCATGGCCGCCACCGGAAGTCTCAGTGACATCCAGATTTTGCCTAGTAGAGCGAGCCGGCTGCACTGCAAACTGTTTGGCGCCTGGCATGGTTCTCGTTTTCTGCCTCTCCCGCTATTCACCAGCCTAATTTTGCGAGGGCACAACGAGGCCAGAGAATTGCACCCCAAGTGTCGGTTGATAGTGGTGGGGAACTTGCCAGCAGAACCAGCGGGAAGCTCCCTGAAAAACTCGACACAAATGAACTTAGGTTTTATTTTGTCACATTCCACCCAATATGTCTGGTTATGCACCTCAAGTGCCATAACCAAGGGCTGGTTAGCTCAGTGGGCTAGACAGCTGGTTTGTGATGCAGAACAAGGCCAACAGCGTGGGTTCAATTCCCGTACCAGGCGCCGGAATGTGGCGACTAGGGACTTTTCACAGTAACTTCATACTTGTGACAATAAAAGATTATTATTATTACAGGTCTATGGTCCAAATGCAAAATGCTGGAAAGTGGGATTGGGCGAGGTGGCTCATTTTTCAGCTGGCACAAATAGTCCAAGTAGCCTCTTTCGATGCCATAAACGTTCTTTTGATTCTAAATAACATGAGAATGAAGAGATAATCTGTTCTAGCGATGTTGGTTGAACGATAAGGGCACTGGGAATAACACCCCTGCTCTTCATCAAAATAGAACTGGGGGATATTTTACACACCCATAAAAGGATGGACAGCACCTCATGAAAGTACAGCACTCCCACAGTACTGTGCTGAAGCCAGCCTAAATGATGCATTCAAATTTCAAGAAAAGGGCTTGAGCAAATTACCTTCTGACTCAGGAAGTGAGTGCTACTACTAAGCCACAACAGACATCATAATCTCAGCACAACTTGGCCTTTAGTCTCTCATATAACCTCAACAACAGGAAGCAGAGATATAGGTTACTTCATCGTGACTTGCAGGAACAAGCCAAAATTTCTCTGCAGTCTAGAAGATATCGGAATAGTGTTCTAGGGTAACTGAGGGAAGTGACTGACACCGCAGGAAGTTTAAATAAAATGCTCATGAACAGATATGACAGAACACTTGACAGTGAAAAACACTGATGGTCGGTCATGCTCAATGTTAATAATGAATCCTGTCTGATTCTGACTGGATTCTTCTGGCGAGGGTTAATCACTAACCTTTTGAGTTTTCATTTAAATGTGGCTTTCCAAAGTAATGCGCCAATATTCTGCTGATGAAGAAAGTTTATTTTTCACTTAGTGCTGACTTAAGGACAAACTGAGTTGGGATTGATTTAAGGACAAACCGAGTTGGGATTGAAGAGCTTGATCCAAACATTAGTGTCGCCGACAGGAAATAAAGTTTGCGATATCAGAAGTGATGCGCATACATTTATTTATTTATTTTTATTAACATTTTATTGAGGTATTTATGATTTTATAACAATAACAGAAGAAACAGTATACATACAAATATAAACATAGTGCAAAGACCATCTTCCTCCCTCACAGGTCCCACCTTTCTTGCACACTAATCTAAACTAAGGACCCTAACCCCCCCTTCCCGCTGACAGTTAATTTTCCTTCAAAAAGTCGACCCTCTCAGGGCGAACTTGATTTTCTCTAGACAGAGAAAGCTAGCCATGTCAGTTAGCCAGGTGGAACTTTGAGTCCCTCCAAGCTAATAATATCTGTCTCCAGGCTACCAGGGAGGCAAAGGCCAGAACGTCTGCCTCTTTCTCCTCCTGGATTCCCGGATCTTCCGACACTCCGAAAATCGCCACCTCTGGACTCGATACCACCCTTGTTTTTAACACCTTGGACATGACATCCGCAAACCCCTGCCAGAATCCCAAGCTTCGGGCATGCCCAGAACATATGAACATGGTTCGCTGGTCCTCCCGCACATCTTGCGCACCTGTCTTCTATCCCAAAGAACCTGCTCATTCGGGCCACAAGTCATGTGTGCCCGGTGAACGACCATAAACTGTATCAGGTTGAGCCTGGCACATGTTGTGGAAGTATTGACTCTACTCAACGCATCCGCCCAGAGACCATCCTCTATCTCTCCTCCCAATTCCTCTTCCCATTTATGGTTCAGCTCTTCCCATTTGTGTTTCAGCTCCTCGGTCTGCGTTTCCTCTGACCCCATGAGTTCTTTATAAATGTCTGAAACCCTCCCTTCTCCCACCCATATTATGGAAACTATCCTGTCCTGAATCCCCCTTGGCGATAGGAGCAGGAAGGTTGAGACCTGCCTGCGTAGGAAATCTCACGCCTGCAGGTATCTAAACTCATTCCCACCCGTCAATTCAAATTTCTCCTCCAAACCCCTCAGGCTGGGAAAGCGCCCCTCTATAAACAGATCTCCCATCCTCTCGATGCCTGCCATCTCCGAAACCCTCCATCCAGCCTCCCCGGGGCAATCCGATGATTATTGCAGATTGGAGACCAGACCAATGCTCCCTCTGCTCCCACATGTTTCCTCCATTGCCCCCAGACTCTCCGGGCCACCACCACCACGGGGCTGATGGAGTACCGTGCCGGCGGGAACAGCAGAGGCGATGCCAATGCCCCCAAACTAGTGCCCTTACATGATGCCACCTCTACTCGCTCTCAGACCCTCCGGGCTGCCACCACCACAGGGCTGGTAGAGTACCATGCCGGCGGGAACGGCAGAGGCGCTGTTGCCAATGCCCCCAAACTCATGCCCTTAGATGACCCCCCCCCCCTCTAATCATGGCTATATTTGCCGCCCAATAATAATTACTAAAGTTCAGCAGCGCCAGCCCGCCCTCCCCCGGCTATGCTCCAGCATCCCCTATTTTACTCGCAGGGTCTTTCCCGCCCATACAAAGCCAGAGATCACCTTGTTAACCCGTTTAAAAAAGCCCAGTGAACAAAGATGGGAGGCACTGAAACACAAACAGGAATCTCGGGAGGACTGTCATTTTCACTGCCTGTACCCTCCCAGCCAGTGATAGCGGGAGCACCTTTGGAAGTCTTCCTTCATTTAGTCTCCTAGTCGGGTCAAATTTAACTTATGTAGCCATTCCCATTCCCGTGCCACCTGGATGCCTAGTGTGGAAGGGCAATTAATGAGTTGCCAACTTAGAAAAATGCTGGACTATAGTTCAACACTGGTTTTGAATGAAAATAAGTAGGTCAGGTAACATGAATGAAATACTGCTTAATATTCTGGTCACGGCCTTATTATGAAAACACATTGTCCTCCGAAAGATAACAAAATGTGTACTCTAGTTGCTTTTAGCCAAGGGCAAGAACATACGTACTACGTATTTCATCTTACGTACTTTCCAAGGTCTATTTAATATAAACATGCCTGTTTACTTTAAGCTGCTATTTCAGACTATAAAAATATCTGTCTTCAATCGAATCTCAGAGTGCAGTGCACTGGCTTTGCAGCTGAAACACTCTCTCCGCAAATATATTTGTGTAAATAAATTTCCTTAAATCGAACCTCAAGGAATTTGGCTTTATCATAATTTCCACAACAAATTGGCGTAGTCGTTGCAGTTTTCCTAATTTAACGGGACGTGAACCCCAAAACGATTCTCTAAACAGGACTCTCTCAGCTGAAAGGGAGAGAGCCATAGCGCGACCCCAGCTGAAAGGAGGGCCTGCTGCTCGGCAGCCTTAATTACTAGCCAGTGACTCATGCTAGGATGAGTGATCTTAATTAATAAATTAACGATAGCTGCATGGGAAGAAAACAGGTGCCTTAGAGGCTAAATTTAAAAGAAAAAGACTTTGAGGTTCATGAAAGGATAAACACCGGTGTGCGCTGTAGTACCCTGTAGTATTTGTAAATGATTTCTGCGGTCGTTGTTATTGTTATATATATGTTCTAAAGTATTTTGCAGAAGGAACGATGAGCAATAAACTCGACGCCCCCTCACAGGTCATCCCGAAGCCTCAGTAAAGACATCTGGAGCGAGAAAGAAGGTGAACTCCTTAAAGAGGACAGATAAGGGAGTCAAAATGAGTAAGAAAACAAAAAGAAACAATCTTAAAGCAACAGAATGGGGTAGGAAAACCTATATGTCCCGCATAGGAATCTAATGAAGCGGACCCCCTCTCGAAACAAAAAACAGGGAAGTAAAAGTAAATAGAAGATTAAGGTAAAAGCGTAACAGATGGGTTCCTGTAGAAAAAGGGAATTCAGATTTGTCTGTAGCCGTGAGATAAGGCAAGGGTTAACTGTGATATTTGTGAGCTGTGAGAATCGGTGTGTTTTGTTTTAACAAATTAATTTTAGTCAAAGCATGAAGTGCTAAGTGGGTTGTATTTTTTGTTGTCTGAGTCCAAGATTATAACTTAAGTGATTTGGGTTGAGATTTCTCTAATGCACTGAAATATTGGAAATTAAAATCAGTTTAAAAGAAAGTGCCTTTACGAATATAAGTAATTGACTATGAATAGTATTTAGATTACGTGAAAAGACATAAATGGCATCATTCCAAGTTCTCCACTCCTTAGGTTCTGCAGGAAACATTAACCATTTCAGCAGACAGTTGACCTTTTCTGAATTGGCAAAGAAAAATATACGTCTCTAAGAATAGCTAATGCCTATAAAATCAATCATTGGAAATTGACTTAAGTGTGCTATTTATAGCCCCCTCCCAGGGGATGTTTTGCTGCTTCTAAAATACTCTTATGGTGCACCTTGGCCAGCTTTGAGGGATGGGATTGCAGACCACCCGGCATAAATGGGGGCTGGGTTCCCAATAATGATAATCATTTGAATGAAGGAAATGAGTCCCTCAAACACTGGTTAGCAAATAGAGGGAAAGAGGCAATCATGCAAGGGGCTAAGGAGCATTTATCCCCCAGGAAGGATGCACCCAACCTAGCGACATCTTCCCCTATTAGACAGACAGACACTCTGCAAATTAGGAGCGGTAGTACATTGCATCGATAATGGAATGTTTATAGAACAGTCTCAAATACGAGCTCATCAGTTGCAAAATGTAATAACTTCTGAGCCTGCGCCCGATCACTCTGTGTCTGTGTTGTATGCTGGCAGCTGAACGTTAACCCTTACAGTACCACTGTTAAAAAAAAAAAAATTTAACTGCAGGAAGTCTTATAAAAGATTAATGAATCTTGGGCACAGCTTTTAAAACACCTGATAGAGTCCAGGCGAGAGAATATAGTGACCTATTGCACGGCTTGGTATGCTCGGGAGGATGAGCATGCATATAATTTACAAACACAAAGTCACTTAGGAAAGCAGGCCTCATTGTATATCACTCCTTTTTATTTTTCTGTGCTGTGGGATTAGGAATGTTAGTACGGTTGACCCATAGTCAGAGGGACCTTTTTAGGATGGGTTTAACTTCAGAACCCCATTCAACATTGCCTTAGTGGGATGTCTTACGGCCAAAGCAAATAGAAGAAATTATCAAAGAGGCCAAAGGAAAAAAGTAATACATGGGATTTATATTGAAATGGACGGACGAAATTGCCGGATAGAATTTTATGGCAAACAGGAGGGCAAAGTGACCTGGAAAGAGGAGCAATGGCCCGTTACATTTGAAAGACAACAACCTCCCTGAGAGAGCCATCATTTACTCCCTTCAATCCTGGCCCAGGTACTGGCACATCTGTGGGCCCAACATAAAAATCATGTCCCTAAAAGTACATTCTGCCCAAGCACATAGGGTGCAGTTACAGAAAAACATTGCCCTGCCCTGCTTAAAACTATACAGGTTGGCATCAGAAGCAGAAAAAGGGATAGAGGGAGTTTTCAATGCACTATTATAGAAAGGGGTGCTGAAGAGAACACAAAGCCCCTGTAACACCCCTATACTCCCCATTCCAAAGGTAGGAAGACCCAATGAGTGGTGGTTTGTGCAAGATCTTAGAGCCATCAATAAAATTGTTATCACTATTGCTCCATTGGTGCCGGACACAAATGTAATTTTGTCTTCTATACCACCAACAACGAATACTATCTCAACCTTTTTCTCCATACCATTGCACCCAGAAAGTCAATATCTATTTGCCTTTACATATCGGAATTAACAGTATTAAAAGAGACTTGGACAAGTGCCAGGTGTCTGAAGGCTCAACATTCCCTCAATAGGATGACGATTTATTGAAAACCCGAGGGAGGGCTAGTTTGTCAACAGAATACCCTTTTGTTATTATCACATCTGGCAGAAAGAGGGTATACGGTCTCAATTGACAAGCTGCAATTCTGTCAGGGGACAATTCAGTATTTGGGATTTCAGCTGCAACAAGGACAGCGGAGACTTGGGTCTGAAAGCATACAGGCTGTAGCAAGGATTCCAACTTTGTGCACAAAAAAGGAAACCTTTACCTTCCTCGGAATGGTCGGCTATTGCAGGCAGTGGATACCGGACTATAGAGAGATGGACGCAGTACTGCGCAAGGCTACCCTACAGGACACCCCTTCAGTTGTTACCTGGATCGCAGAGAGGGAGCAAGCATTTTGTAATTTGAAACAAGCCATGATTAGCGCCCATGCCTTGGGACTTCCTAATTTCAGCAAGCCCTTTACTCTTTATGTGAATGATTTGCAACAGGGGTCCTGGTACAAGAGCATTGAGGAGGGAAAAGACCCCTTGCCTATTACTCGATGGTCCTATTTGCGGTGGTAAAGGGTATGCCAAATTGCTTAAGAGCAGTAGCAGCCATAGTAGAAAAAAAAATCAGTTTTGCTGCTGCTTAATTCATCCGAAACGCGGCATTTTACTGTGGCTCGACACACTGGGTATGAAGTAATTCTCTCTAAAACCAACTTTACCTACAAGCGAGCGCCAGCTGTCAACCCTGCAACACTCTTGCCCGCGTCCTCGGAAGCAGAACATCTGTATGATCATGACTGTTTACAATTGGTTGAAGTCACCACAACCCCTCGACCTGATTTATTGAGTCATCCACTAGAAAATCCAGATATCATCTTTTTCACCGATGGGTCAGCAAACCGACCAAATTCCTGGCTGGCTATGCAATAGTGACTCCATTCAAGATAGTGGAAGCTTTTGCTCTGCCTTCGGGAATGTCTGCTCAAGTGGCAGAATAGTTTGACCAAGCATCTAGCTAAAAATAAAACAGTCAATATTTATATGATTCCTGATCCGCTTTTGGGGTAGTACATGATTTTGGCCAATTATGGAAAAACAGGGGATTCATAACTTCCTCCGGCCAACCTATTAAACATGCTAAATTGGTTTCAAATTTACTAGATGCTGTTCAGCTGCCCAGCAAGATAGTAGTTTTAAAGTGTGAAGCGCATACTACCGCAGACGATGAAGTCTCATGCGGCAATAGATTTGTTCATAAAATAGCAAAGGAATTGGCTCTCCAACAGCAGCCACAACTGCAAGCGGCTGCAGTTCAACTTCCATCCACCATAACAGAACCAAAGTTAAAACAGGCATAGGAGCAAGTCTCCCTGCAGGAGCATCGCTCTTGGCTAAAAGCAGGTTGCTATCAAGACAATCATCAAATCTGGATCCACGCAGATACCCACGCAGCTTGCCCATGGGCAGGCTCATGTGGGCAAAGGAGGAATGACACATGCCATATGTCAACAATGGTATGCTCGAGGTATTAAGTTAACAATTGAAAAAGTAACCCGCACATATATGATTTGTCAAAGGAATAATCGGTGATAGTGGACATGTTTTCACGGTGGGTAGAGGCTTTTCCATAAGAGATTATGCTAGAACAGTGGTAAATATTCTGTTAAAGGAAATAAAACCTAGGTTTGGGATACCAATGGGTATTAATAGTGACTGGGGAACTCATTTCACTAGCAAATTGACCAAAGCCCTAACAGAAGCCATGGGATTTGATTGGAAATTGCATATACCATATCAGCCACAATCCTGAGGAATGGTGGAAAGGGCGGATGGAATAATTAAAACTGCAGTTACAGAGGTGTGTCAACAAAATGGGCTGCTATGGCCAGATGCCATACCCATAGTAATGTATGCCCTGAGAAATCAGAAAAACCGTAATGCGGATTTAATCCCATATGAGATATTAATGGAACGTCCCATGACAACTGGAACTAAACCCCCAATGACTCCAGTGGCAGTAGCCTTAATATGGGCAGATGAGGCATCACTAAAATATGCCCAGGACATGTGTGAAACCGCTGAAAAAAAAACATGAAAAGGTGCAACAGGCTCAGATGCATCCAAAAGAGGGAAATACACACCCTTTAAACCTGGAGATCAAGTATATGTGAAAGTATATGTGAAAGATTATTTTTCTCCTCGGTAGAATGGACCCTACAAAGTGCTGCTAACAACCCGAACAGCCGTTAAAGTAAAGGAAAAGCCAGATGGGATCCACGCAACTCGTGTAAACTACATCATACGGAACTTGAGAGTTCTAGCGAAACGCTGACCTGAAGAGAATGACGGCGTTGATGTTTTTATATTATCATATTAATCCAACATCATGTAGAGGGTAAACTGCAGACTAACACCTTAATATATATGTCTCACTCATACGCAGAGAGGGTCAATAAATCCAGTTGTTGGGTTTGTACACAAATTCCCAGATGCTCGGGGGAGGGCACCCCCGTGCGACCTATCCCATTCACCAGTAACGAGATAGCAGAGTGGGCCCCAAGACGGAATAATACAGGGCATAGGGAAGGTACACAGGATATGTTACACTGGAGATCAGCTGGATACGATATGAAAAGGTTTAAAGGATGGTGGTGGCCTAGGTTTAATGTGACACGCCAGCCGCCCTGTTTGATCCTTCCCAATAATACTGGAGTCCCAAAGGGTAGTAATATGCTTTAGAAAACATAAAACATATGGGACCTACCGAGTAGGCACGAATCAGCATAATTAGACCTTGAATTGGCAACCCCCTATGTTCCACCTTACACCTAAAGGACTATTCATCTTTGATTGGTCAGGAGTTGAAAATTAAAATTAAATTAGAGGAGGCTCCTGGGAAGGGGATCGATTAATGATGACTGATAGTAAAGGAAACCTGACCGCATATAACAGCACGTATTTTATCGGTGGACGTAAGGCTGGTTACCAGAGAATTGGGAAGGCTCCTGCTATTTGAGATATGTAGTCCCTTATGTGCATCACGTCCAGCAACTGCAGGACCATCCCCATCACAGGATGACACAAAGTGTTATGACATGGGCACAAATGCTGGGATGATACCACTATTAGGAATAGCCACTAATGCATGCAAACTATGAGACATCCTTGAGCAGGTAGATAATGACACTGCAGAAGCTGTTAACCAGATAGAAATAGAGATGGTTGCTATAATAGCGGTTGCCCTGCAGAATAGAATGGCTCTTGATTTCTTGTTAGCTTAAAACGGAGGCACTTGTGCCCTGATTGGCAGTGACTGTTGCATGTACATCCCTGACAACTCAGAGAAAATTGATAATCTGGTGGATCACACTCAGAGAGGTGACAAGATTACATGAAAATGAGGGATGGGACTTTGGGTGGGTAGGATCGTTAGGACAGAGGATTGTGTTCTGGATTATAATCACCATTGTAATCTTGATTGTCGTATAGTTATTGTTTTAATGTTGCGCAAGATATTTTTATTGTATAAACATGGGAACAGCCCTTGCCACCAAGCTCATAACAGGCAGGGAACTGTCATACGTCCATTCCCCTTACATTATAACCCACCCAACACGATAATTTACTAAAAGGTGTTGATCAACAAAGGCGGGAATTGTGGAAGGGAAATTAATGAGTTGCCAACTTAGAAGCATGCTGGGAATGCTTGACTATAGTTCAACACTGCTTTTGAATGAAAATAAGTAGGTCAGGTAACATAAATGAAATACTGCTTAATATTCTGGTCTCGGCCTTATTATGAACACAATGTCCTCCGAAAGATAACAAAATGTATACTCTAGTTGTTTTTAGCCAAGGGCATTTCATCTTATGCACTTTCCAAGGTCTGTTTAATATAAACATGCCTGTTTACTTCAAGCTGTTATTTCAGACTATAAAAATATCTGTCTTCAATCGAATCTCAGAGCGCAGTGCACTAGCTTTGCAGCTGGAACGCTCTCCGCAAATATATTGGTGTAAATAAATTTCCTTAAATCGAACCTCGAGGAATTTGTCTTCATTATAATTCCCGCGACACCTCGGTACTGAAAGCTTCCCCCTCCCACTCTAAACGGCAGCTCCCCCAGTCGCCTCTCCTGCCCCCTTGCCTGGATCGCGAACATCTCATTTTTCCATGTTCAATTTATAACCCGAAAACCAGCCAAATTCCCCCAGAATCCTCATAATTTCTCCCCTCCCTTCTAGTGAGTCAGAAACATATAGGAGCAGGTCATCTGCGTATAGCGATACTCCGCGTTCCACCCCTCCCTGAACCAGCCCCTTGAGGCTCTCTGCGCAATTGCCAGCAGCTCGGTGGCCAGCGCAAACAGCAGTGGGGAGAGGGGGCATCCCTGCCTCGTCCCCCGGTGCAGCCTAAAATAGCCCAATGGCAACCTATTCGTCCGTACACTCGTCACGGGTGCCTGATACAGCAGTCTAACCCAGTCGATGAAGCCCCGTCCAAACCCAAAGCGCCCCAGCACCTGCCACAGATAGGTCCATTCCACCCAATCAAATGCCTTCAGGTCCATTCCACCCAATCAAATGCCTTGTGTCCATTGCGACCACTACCTCTACGTCCCTATCCTCTGGCGGCATCATGATCACTTGAGCAGCCTTCGAACGTTGGCCGCCAACTGCCTGCCCTTAACGAATCCCGTCTGGTCCTCCCAAATCATGTCCGGAACACAGTCTTCAATCCTAGAGGACAAGATTTTGACCAAACGTTTGGTGTCCACATTTAATGAGGAGATCGGTCTGTAGGACCCGCATAGCTCCGGGTCCTTACCCGCTTCAAGGTCAGTGAGATCATGGCCTGTGACATAGTCAGGGGAAGCACCACACGCTCCCTTGCCTCATTGAATGTTCTCATCAACAGCGACCCCAATATCCCAGAGAACTTTTTATAAAACTCCACTGGGTACCCGTCCATCCCAGGGCTTTTCCCGACTGCACGGCCTTCAGCCCTTCTGCTATTTCTTCCATCCGGATCGGGGCCCCCAGCCCTTCGTCCACCTTCGGGAACCTCAGCCCCCCCCTAAGAATTGGCTCATCCCCTCCGGCCCAGCTGAGGGTTCCAACTCATACAGCCTGCTATAAAACTCCTTGAACACCATATTAACCCCTGCTGAATCTCCGATCAGGTTCCCATCTCTGTCCCTTACTTTCCCAATCTCCCTGGCAGCCTCCCCCTGTCGGAGCTGCTGCGCAAGCATTCTGCTGGCCTTCTCTCCATATTCATATATCGCCCCACTCGCCTTCCCTGTAGTTAACAAGCCAAACTCCGCTAGTAGCCTCCGTCGGTCCCTTAAAAGCCCTGCCTCTGGGGTCTCCGCATATCTCCTGTCGAACTTATCAGTCAGTCCATCTCTGCTCTGCCTACCTTCTCCCTGTGGGCCCTTAGAGAGATCAGCTCCCCTCTGACCACCACCTTCAATGCCTCCCAGACCATTGCAGCCAAGACTTTACCCGTTATTATTAACTTCAATAGATTTCTGGATACATTTCCTCACTCGCCCGCACACCTCCTCATCCACTAACAGTCCGACATCCAATCTCCAATGCGGGCGCTGGCCACCCTCCTTGCTCACCTGCAGATCCACCTAGTGCGCGGCATGATCCGAGACCGTGATCGCTGAATACTCGGTGTCTACTACCCCCGTCAGTAAAACCCTGTTCAAGATGAAAAAGTCGATCCGGGAGTACGCTTTATGCACATGTGAGTAAAAGGAGAACTCCTTCACTCTCAGCTGCCCAAACCTCCATGGGTCCCCCCATCTGCTCCATAAACCCCGTTAGCTCCTTTACCATTGCTGGCACCCTGCCGGTCCTTGAGCACGACCGGTCCAGCCTTGGGTCAATGACTGTGTTAAAACAACCACCCCCCCCATGACCAACTTATGCGCATCCAGGTCTGGGATCTTCGTTATGAACTCCACATCATCCCAATTTGGCACGTACATATTCACGAGTACCACCGGCAGCCCTTCCAGCTTCCCACTAACCATGATGTAACGGCCTCCCACATCCACAACTATTCTTCCCGCTTCGAATGACACTCGCTTATTAATCAGGATTGCGAACCCTCTAGTCTTGGAGTCCAGCCCCGAGCGAAATACCTGTCTGACCCATCGCTTCCTTAATCTAATGTGATCGGTTACCCTAAGATGCATCTCCTGTAACATTGCCACGTCCACCTTCAATCTACTAAAATGCGCGAACACGCATGCCCTCTTACGTTCCATGTGATCTGCCTGGTTGGGGGGCTTCTCGTCCCCCGCCAATCAGCCATCACCTTTCTTGGACCAGTCTCCAGCTCGCACCACACGTATCCGCAGGCCCGCCCCCAGGCAGCCTCTGTCCCTGACCTCTCTTTTGTCCCCCAGCAAGAATTCCTCCCCCGTCCAAAGAGCAGTTCCGTCCCCCCCAATAACAGCACTATACAAACAGCCCCCTTCAACGAGCATAACATCTGCACACCCCCCACTGCGCTTCCGTGAGCCAGCCTGCCCAGCTAGCTTGGTAGTCCCCGCTCATGGCGCCAGACATTTTCCCACCTATTGTTTCCCGCCACCCCCCGCACGGACACATATGCAAAAGAAAATAATCCCAGCCCAGTTGACCGAAAGAAACACAAAGAAAAGCAAAAACCCCACATCGAAAATCCACGCCTCCATCCCCCATCAGTACAAATGCAAACTTTAACTTACACAAAGATGCGGCAGCCAGGATCAATACAGAAGGCAAAAACAAAAACTTTAACGTGAATGCTGCAGCAAAGTTCAAACACCCAAGTCCACTGCCAGCCCTTTCCTTCTGGCGAAGTCCATCACTTCCTCGGGCGACTCAAAGTAGAAATGTTGATCCTCATAAGTGACCCAAAGACGGGCCGGAAACAGCAATCCAAAACTTCAACTTCTTCTTGAAAAGGGTTGACTTTACTTGGTTAAACCCTGCTCTTCTCCTGGCTACATTCGCGCTCAGGTCTTGGTAGATACGCAGGATGCTGTTCTCCCACTTACAGCTCCGTTTCTGTCTGGCCCAACGTAAAATACGCTCCTTGTTCAGGTATCTGTGGAATCTCACCACCATCGCCCTCGGGGGGTCCCCTACACACGACTTCCTTGCTAGTGCTCTTGAGCCCTGTCCACCTCCAAGGGTCGGGTGAACGTCCCATTGCCCATTAGCTTCTCGAACATGCCCGCTACACATGCCCCTGCATCCGTTCCTTCGGACCCCTCCGGGAGACCAATGATCCTCAAGTTCTGCCAGCAGGACCTATTCTCTAGGTCCTCCGCCTTCTCCTGGAGCCTTTTCTGCTGGTCTCTCAGCATCCCCACCTCCATTGCTGTTTGGTGTTCCTCCTGCTCAGTCAGTGCCTTCTCCATTTTCTGAATCGCCCGATCTTGAGCATCCAGTCTATGTTCCAGCCGAGAATCAATTCCCTAATCGGTCCAAGCATTCCTGTTTCTTTTTGGTGAAGCCCTTTTGTATAAACTGCATCAACTGCTCCGTCGACCATCGAGCCAGGACTCCGGTCATCCGCCATACTTTCTCCCACTGCAGCTTCAACCCAGGCCTTCTCGGTTCGCCTATTTCTTCCTTTGCAAGCACTCCTGGTCTGCCTCTCCATGCACTGGTGTGGAATTCCTCCTCACAATTATGTCCACCATCAATTTTCTGAGTAAAAACTGGGGAAAAGGTCCAAAGGTCCGACCTGAGCGGGAGCCACCAAATGCGCGACCTACTCCTTCATGGCCGCCACCGGAAGTGATGTGCTTACATTTATAATTCATTATTGCTGAAGTCTTAAAACCACAAAGGGATTTGTATGTGTATTAGTTAAATTGGCAGAGTCAAAATCTCAAAGACAGCATCAGTGCAAAGGAACGAAGAACAGAAAACTCCAGAATCCCGGAGAGCAGAGGTTTGCAGCCCTGTCGTGGCAGGAGCAGGGCAGGAAAATGCAGCAAGCCGTTCAAAAGTCCATTGGCTTTGGAAAGACCAGAGAATCCTGCCCGCAGGAGGAGATAGAAAATTCCATCCTGGAATCCATGGGGAAACGGCCAACATAAAGAATAAATTGAGCCTGCATAACAGGTGGTGACACAATTGCCAAATCATCAATATAAGCATATCAAGCTCTTATTTTGTCAATAGAACCCCAAATGAATTTTAACTTAAAAAAATTATTTCATGGAAAGTAGGCTTAACCAGGTTTATTGCTCATCCCCAACTGTCTGAGGTTTTGGTGCTGAGCAGTCTTCTTGAACCGCTGCAATACCATGTGGTGCAGGTACATCCAAGGTGCTTTTAGGGAGTTCCAGGATTTTGATCCAGCGACAGTGAAAGAGTTTGGAAGAGAACTCCTAGGTGATGTCGCCATGCATTTGCTGCACTTGTCCTTCCATGTCATTGTGTATTTGGAAGGTGTTGTCAAAGCACCCTTCATGAGTTCTTGCAGCACATCTTGTAGATGGTAAACACTGTTACCACTGTGATGGTCATGGAGGGAGTGAATGTTGAAGACGGCAGATGTCGTGCCAATCATGCAACCTGTTTTGCCCTGGATGGTGTTGAGATTCTCGAGCGTTGTTAGAGCTTCACTCACCCAGGCAGGTTCTGTGGCTTGCTCAACCATTTCAGAGGGCACTTACGAGTTAATCACACACACCAGATAAGGACAGGTTTTCTTCTCTAAAAGGACACGAATGATGGGTTTCACACAAGACTAGATTTATTCACTGAATTTAAATTCCACCAACTGCCACAGTGGGATTTCAACCCATGTTCCCTGGATTACTAGTCTAGTGACATTACCATAAGGCCATTGCCTCTCCTTTACTAGCACCTAACAAGGAAGACTTCAGTCTATATCTGGCGGGTAACTACTGAAACTTGGGAGTTAAAGTACCCCAGACATACAAACTTAAGCCTGCAATCATGATTTGCAATCACCCTGTTCCCATCCATCCAAAATCTGCCAGGAATTATAACATCTCCGAGGCAACCCACCAACCTTACTTG
Source organism: Scyliorhinus torazame (assembly GCF_047496885.1). Lineage (NCBI taxonomy): Eukaryota > Metazoa > Chordata > Chondrichthyes > Carcharhiniformes > Scyliorhinidae > Scyliorhinus > Scyliorhinus torazame. The sequence continues at coordinate 129,975,256 of NC_092722.1, forward strand.
TGTATTGAGGCGAAAAATGTTTGACTGTTTCAGCTTGTATTCAGGATTTTTCTTTTAAAATCTTCCCTCCCATTGTTTCCCTCGCTTAACATCCAGCCAGAGAATCTGACTCCACTACTGCCCTGGACAATTTATACCACATACTCAGCACCCTCTGGATAAAGCGCTGCATCCCAAACATGGATAACCCCATTTTGAGGCTTGAAAATTGCTGTGACACCACCAGAATGTGTGCATAGTGGGGTGTTAGAGCTGCAAGGGCAATGGGCTGTTTAAACTGCAAATTTTTAAATATAATCAGCATTTACATTTTCTCTGACTTTTTGGAATAGGAAACAGGCCCCAAAGATTGATCAGTTAGGCGATGCGCACCACTAAAAAAAGTGAGTTAAAGGGGCATAGTGGTTAACACTTGGTCAGAGCTCCCCACAAATTATGTTATGAACTCACTGGGGGGGGGGTCCATGACCCACAATTTGGGACGCCATGGTAGAAAGCAACATCAAATATACCATCTAGACAGATATCCTTGCGACTGAAATCAAACATAATAGGGGTTTCATTGTTTACTCTTCTTACTATTTTTGAATATTTTAATGCCAATAATGAAAATAAATCTCCCACACCTTTTCTCAAGCATAAACATTCTAGATTCCTTAGCCTCTGCTCAAAGCTAGATGATTATTCATCCTTTCCTGTGCTCCTTCCAAAGCGGCACGGTAGCACATTGGTTAGCACTTTTGCTTCATCGCACCAGGATCCCGGGTTCAATTCCCACTTGGGTCACTGTCTATGTGGAGTCTACACGTTCTCCCAGTGTCTGCGTGGGTCTCCTCCGGGTGCTCCGGTTTCCTCCCACAATCCCAAAAGTCGTGCTGGTTAGGTGAATTAGACATTCAGAATTCTCCGTGTACCCAAAGAGGCGCCTGAGTATGGCGACTAGGGGATTCTCACAGTAACTTCATTGCAGTGTTGATGTAAGCCTGCAGTGTTGATGTAAGCCTACTTGTGACTAATAAAGATTATTATTGTTGATCCAATGCTTGATTAAAAACAAAGATTACCTTTTTATAGCATTAGTGGTTTCACCAATCTACATACGACCTTCGACCACTCTCCCAAGTTACATTTGCATCTTCAATTACAACTGTGCATGGCATTTCCCGGTTGTTAATCCAATTTAATCAAGCTGTATTTTGTCAGATGTTCCCAATACATTCAATATCTCTTCCTACCCAGTTTGTTTATCAGTGAATGTAAACAACTTTGTTTTTGAAATCATTATCAGCAATGCCCCAATAATGGCCCAAGAGGCCTCACTTGTCAACACTGTCCACCTTCAAATACAACTTGTTTCCTCTAATATAGCCAATTTTGGATCCATTGCAGAAGCCTCCATTAATCCAAATCTGCCCAATGTGGGCAGATCTCCTGTGTTGTGGTCCTTTTCTTCCCTCCCTGGATGCCATCAACTATATTTTCGGCTCAACTCTATAGTTGCCAAGGCTCTCTTTATACCTCTTATTGATAATTAATCTTGGCAGCTCTGTTTAGAACACTTAAATAGGTTTTCAAACAAGAACCCATGAAGCAATCTAGGGGTGTAGCCATCTGGGATGGCCACTTTCGGAACACAAAATGGACACTCAGAGACTATAGGGAAATGTGGACAATACTAAGCAACAAGCAGGCACAGAGCCTGAATGTATATTTGGGAAGCAGTCAGCATCGAAACTCTAGGGTCGATTAACATATTGGTGGCCCATCTCCGAGGAACAAAGGACTAATACTCAGGTAGCCGATACTGTCGCAGAAGCAAGGCCAACGGCCACCTAGGCCCAGCCACCCGCCCCTTTATTGGTTTAGATCGATGACAATGATCAAGAAGCTGCCCAATTAATTGGGACCAAGTTTAAGGCCCGCCTAAAAGCGCGTGAAGCCCCTCCAAGTATAAGAAGGAACCCCCGACAAAGATTCAGCCTCTTGGATTCAGCTCTCAAGCAGAGAGACCCATCCACCAGCATCACCAGAAGCAAGTAAGTTCAAGGTCAACGGTCGCTACCAGACGGACGACCTTAGCTGTACTCTGGTTACCTCTTTGAACCCAACAACCTCAGATCCGAATAACGGCCATTGTTCCTCTGACTAAGTGGGCACCCGAAGTTAAGTATAGGTGTTGGTGATAGAGATAGTTTAGCTTGTAGTGTTATTGTGCATGAGTAAATCATACTGTGTGTAAATAAATACCATTGGCTTTGATCGGTATTCGGGTTGAACCTTGTGGCGGTATTTCTTCTGAACTAGTACTTTGCTATCCATCAGAAAATTCTGCCACTTCCACTTAGCTGTCTTTTTTCTGGTCACCAAGCAAATCCCACATTCCTTCCTTTACAGACCTCCTCCTTCCAATTCATTGCTCGCTTCCATTCCTACTTCAGCTTATCTGCAACTGAAACTCATCCATGTCTTTGTCAGCTCCAGGTCAACTATGATCACCAGCCTGGACTCCCATCCTTTACAATCGAAAGGAGTCCAGCTCACCCAAAACTCTGTTGCTTGTATCCTATTTAGCAAAAAGTGCTGCTTATACAGTTGCTTCACAGCTCCAGGGTCCCAGGTTTGATTCCCGCTTGGGTCACTGTACGGAGTCTGCACGTTCACCCTGTGTCTGCTTGGGTTTCCTCTGGGTGCTCCGGTTTCCTCCCACAATCCCAAAAGACGTGCTGATTAGGTGAATTGGGCATTCGGAAATCTCCCCATGTACCCGAACAGGCACCGGAATGTGGCGACTAGGGGCTTTTCACAGTAACTTCATTGCAGTGTTAATGTAAGCCTACCTGTGACAATAAAGATTATTAACAAATATTTGCATTAATACAATGCCTTTGACATAGAGGCCATCATCACTGCTTTTGTTAACTCATAGGTTCCCCCACTGCTTCAAATTTTAAATTCCATTCCTTCCTTACCTTTGATAAATTCCTTCAATTCACTCATCGTTCCCCATCTCTGTAAGCTTTTCCAGTCACAATATCACAATCCCTTCCCCAGCCCACACGTACACAAAACCCTTTGCCTTCTAGTGCATCTCCCCTTCGCCCCACTAGAGGCAGCTCTGCAGTCAGCCATCTCAACCTTGTGCTCTGGAATTCCATCTTGGGTGTCACCCATCACTCAGCTGGTAGCGTTCACACTTCTGAATCAGGTGCTTGTGGGTTCAAGTCCCCACCTGCGGTTTATAATGTAATTTAACCTTTCCAAAATCCTTCCTGTTCTCCACCTCATTTTAAGCGCTCCCTAAAACCTCTGTGGCCAAGTTTTTATTCAATACCATTTGCAGATTACATTCCGGTCATGGAAAATGTTGCTCAGATGTACGAAAACCTGTATTTCCACACGATAGCTGCCATTCCCATACCAGCCTCCTCGAACAGGTGCCAGAATGTGGCGACTCGGGGCTTTTCATGGTAACTTCATTGAAGCCTACTTGTGACAATAGGCGATTTATTTCATTTCGACTCCTGTCCTCTGGAAGATTTACGACTTTAGAGCCCCCCCCCCCCCCCGCCCCGTTAGAAAAGTACAAAGTTATGAACTGCGAGGCAATTGTGTGCTCCCAGTGGACAGACACCCTCAAAAAATGGAGTGACGAGAGCAGGGGAGGATGATTGATCACAAAATGTGATGTGGGCTCCCTTCAAACGCAGAAACCCTGCAGCAGCAATTTAATGTTGGTGACAAGCGTGTCCTTCTGAACACTGACCACCCCCACAGCAGGCTCTGTAACCCAATCCCCGTTAGCTCTGGGCACATCATGAAATTCAAGAGTGATTGCCAAATCTACTTTTGCCTTAGTCATTGCGAAATGTGAAAGTTAAACATGCTTGAAATAAACCGGCAGCGTTAAAACAGCGCGCTCGTCCCGGTGTATTAAGAAAAAAACATATACAAAAAGGGCCAATCTAGAGAGAATTAACAGGTGTGAGGGGGGAAAAAAGTGGGAATGTTTGAAGAGAGGAGGAGACAGTACCTGGCGGGCTTCCCTCGCCAGCGGAGTCGGTGACTCTCTGAGACTTGCAGCAGGTGAAGTTGAAGCATTTTCTTGATGCCGGTCGGCGCCCGGTGCCGTTACACTCGGGGCCAACCGCCTCGCCGCCGGGCTGCTCAGGTGCGTACGGTTCGGGCCCCAAATCCGCCACGACGAATTCATCCCTCTCGCCCGCCTCGTCCTCCTCGGGGCGGTGATAGACGCTCATTTCAAACGGCGCACACCGTCCTCATCCCAACGGCCCGAGGTGACCACCTGCCTTACCGATGGGACGGAAGCGCCGGAAAGTTTAAGCTGAGGGGGCGTGGCGGAGAGGAGGGGGCGTGGCGGAGAGGAGGGGGCGGGGCTGAGAGGAGGGGGCGGGGCTGAGGGGGCGATGCTGAACAACACAGGGGCTCCTGGTCGCACGACGCCGAGGCTCAGAGGAAGTCCGGCCCATACATGGAACCAGAGCCGAGGATGCTGCCCGGCAGCTCCTGCCAGCATCATGTCTTGGGCTCTGTGAGCCAAAACTAAAAGCCGCCCTTGTAGGAATTGGGAGTAATAAAAAAGGACATTCAGATCCACTTACGACGTCAAACCCCACATGACCGGCTGGCTGCCCACGACGGTTGACATTGCCTCACCGCATCCAGCGATGCTTTTGCCTGGTCACCTTCAGCTTTGGTCTCGCCGCTCAGTGGGGCTGCGTTATCTCGGCCGCTAGACGGCATGAATATTGCACCAGGCAAGAATCACACTGGCGCCAAAAGCCGGTAAAAGGAATTACAGAAAATGCTGGTCTCAGCAGGTCTGACAACATCTGGGAGCTTAGGTTCCGAGTCTGGGTGACTCTTTTAAGGTGTGATGCGAGGGGTTAATTCTAACTGCAATATGCTAATCGGATTTTGTCTATTATTACAGGAAGTGTGCAACATCACAGGGTCTTATTTTCTCTTCTGTACGGCCGCCTGGTAAAGAGTTTTTTGTTCCATGGACCCATAATCAAGATGGGCCTTTAAGTAGAAGCGTGCTTGCCAGAAGAGTTTATTCTGAGTTTTTGAATTTTGAAGAGGAGAAACCAGACTCTTCGGCACTGACTTAATCTTAGGAACCAGCTTTGGAGGAAGTCCGTTCAATTTGCTAACTGGCAACTGGTTGGTTGGCCAGGGACAGTGTTCTGCCTGACAAGTCAACGATTGGTGGCCTTTTTCAGAGAGAACCTGCTAGAAGCCTCTAGCCCTTGAAGAAAGAGGTGCTTTGTTTCTCCCTCTCTCTGCTGTCTGGTTCTGTGCTCTGCACCAAGCTCTCTGTGCTGATTCCCCATTGGGTGATCAGGCCACATGACCCAATGCATGCACCCTTGAAGGGACAAGCCTCCATTTTCCTCCCACTTTAAGTCCCTTATTTCATAGTACATTAATAACTTATACAGCCTTCAAAACATTAGCAATAATGAATGAGATTCCACTGTAGCAGTAGCTTCGATTGGACCTGCTTCACTGGGACTGTGTCCCGGTATCAGCATATCACATCCCACTATTTTCACAGTTTCACTGGGAGCAGCACTTTGGCCTGCCACTGGCTAATCAGTGGCTTCATTGTTTGAGCAAACAACAACACTACTTGCTGGCATAATTGGATCTGGCATTGGCTCTTAGGATGGCTCCCTTCTCCACAAATGATCTATGTGTTCATAAACTTTCTTACACTTTCACCTCATTTGACAGTGGCCCCATCCTGGCCACCACAACTCCCAGGACCCAACTTTATTCACTTCCAAAATTCTTTAGAAAAACTGGATCCTCGATCTCAAATACTGTTTCCACATTTACTAATTCATGGTTCCTTTTCTGGCAACTCTATCTTGTCTCCATCCTCCCAGCCAAATTTGGAATCTACCAGGCACAATCTGGTTCTCAAGCGATGACCCATCAACAGCTCAGTTGGAGCTATGCCAATCGTGGTATGTGGGGCAGTTCTGTAGGCTGACAGGAATCGTGCTAGCTTGGTTCCTAGTGATACAGGTGATTGCATCTTCATACCAGCCTTGAAAGTTTGAACTGCTCGCTCAGCCAACCTATTTGATGAAGGTCGAAATGGTGCAGTTCAAATCTGCTTTATTCCATTACATGTCATGAATTTCTGGAGTTCCACACTTGTGAAGGCCGTTCCGATGTCCAAGACAAGTCTATCTGGTACGCCATGGGTGGGAAAACTTTGGTATAGTTTCTCAACTGTGACATGGGAAGTTGTGGACTTCATTTCAATTGCATCCATCCATTTTGAATGGCTGTCACTAGCAAAAGAAACATCATGCCCATAAATAGGCCAACACAATCTATGTGAACTCTCACCCATGGCCGACCTGGCCATTCCCAGGGGATAAAGGGAGCCACAGCACGCAACTTCTGGTGTAACTGGCATTGGTCACATGGTTTCACAATCCTTTCTATATCAATATCAATGCCAGGCCACCAAACATAGCTTCTCACTGGCATCTTCATCTTTGACACACCCGAATGGGAGCTGTGCAATTCTTCAAGCAGAAATTCTCTTCCTGGTATGGGGATAAACACTCATTCCTCAAAGGATGACACCATCCTTGCGACTATTCCTTCACCTTTCCTGAGCTGATGAGGCTTAATTTCCTCTGAAGCATTCTCATTCTGCTACCTATGCAGTATCGTATGTTTAACCTTCAATAATAATGTGTCTCTATTAGTCCAGTACTTAATTTGCTGTGCTGTTACAGATAATGAGTCCGGAAAGTTTAAACCCATTACAATCTCTTGCAATACTAGAGGGGGTGGCATTCTTTCTGGTAACAAAAGGTGACTTGACTTAAGGTGTCTGCATTGACTATGTAAGCCCCTGATCAGTGTTCAAAGGTATCTTTGTAGGCCGAAAACAACACCTAGTGTTGTATCTTAGCAGAAGCAATTGGTGGAATCACTTTGTCTTCCTTGAAGAACCCTAAAAGTGGCTTTTGGTCTGTGATGATGGTCAACTGCTTCCCATATGTGTATTGATGAAACTGTAGATAATAGACAGGCCTTCTTTTTCTATTTGGGGGTATCCTCTTTCCACGTCAGTCAGGTTCTTGATACATACCCAATGGGTCTCTCGGACCCATCCTCCATTGAATGGGATTACACAGCCCCTACCACATATGGTGATGCATTTCTTGTAAGTGCTATTTTCTTAGAGGCATTGAAATACAGCAATAAGCATAAGGTGACATGGTAGCACAGTGGTTAGCACTGTTGCTTCACAGTGCCAGGGTCCCAGGTTTGATTTCTGGCTTGGGTCTGTGCGGAGTCTGCACGTTTTCCCTGTGTCTGCTTGGGTTTCCTCCAGACGCCCTGGTTTCCTCCCACAAGTCCAGAAAGACGTGCTTGTTAGGTGAATTGGACATTCTGAATTCTCCCTCAGTGTACCCGAGCAGGTGCGGGAGTGTGGCGACTAGGGAATTTTCACAGTAACTTCATTGCAGTGTTAATGTAAGCCTACTTGTGACAATAATAAAGAGTATTGTTAAAGGACTGAAGTGTTTACTTGGTTTAAAGCCTCTTCCTGTGGTGCTTTCGAACACCATCTCTGGTGCTTCCCCCTTTACTGCAGGCATCATGATTACGTTAAGGAGCCTCCGAAAATTGGTATTCAGCTGCCTTCCCTTCACAAAACCCTTCTGGTCCTCGTGAATCACCCCCGGGACACAGTCCTCAATTCTGGTAGCCAACACCTTCGCTAACAGCTTCGCGTCCACGTTGAGGAGTGAGATTGGCCTATACGACCCACACTGTAATGGGTCCTTGTCCCGCTTCAAGATCAGCGAGATCAGCGTCCTGGACATCGTCGGGGGTAGGGCCCCCCCTCCCTCGCCACATTGAAAGTCCTCACTAGTAGAGGGCCCAGCAGGTCCATGTACTTCTGGTAAAATTCCACCGGGAACCCATCTGGCCCGGCGCCTTCCCCGCTTGCATACTCCCCAGCCCCTTAGTCAGCTCCTCCAGCCCCACCGGCGCCCCAAGCCCAGCCACCTGCTCCTCCTCCACCCTCGGGAATCTCAGCCGATCCAAAAATCAACGCATCCCCCCCCCCTCCTCCGTCGGGGGCTCAGACCTATACAGCCCCACATAAAAGGCTCTAAATACCCCATTTATTCCCACCGCACTCCGTGTTCCCCCCTTTATCCCTACCTCCCCGAATCTCCCTCGCTGCCTCCCACTTCCTAAGCTAGTGTGCCAACATCCGGCTAGCCTTCTCCCCATACTCCTACACTGCCCCTTGCACTTTCCTCCACTGCACCTCTGCCTTCTTGGTGGTCAACAGGTCGAACTCGGCCTGGAGGCTTCGTCGCTCTTTGAGTCGTCCCTCCTCGGGGACCTCGGCATACCTCCTATCCACCCTTAAAATCTCCCCCACCAATCTCTCCCTCTCTCTCCCCTCCTTCCTCTCCTTGTGGGCCCTAGTGGAGATTAGCTCTCCCCTAATCACCGCCTTCAGTGCCTCCCAGACCACCCCCACCTGCATCTCCCCATTATCGTTAGCCTCCAGATAGCTTTCAATGCACCCCCGGATCCGCCCGCTCACCTCCTCATCCGCCAGCAAGCCCACATCCAGTCGCCACAGCGGGCGCTGGTCCCTCTCCTCCCCTAGCTCCAGCTCAACTCAATGTGGGGCATGGTCTGAGATGGCTATGGCCGAATACTCCATGTCCTCCACCCTCGGGATTAGTGCCCTGCTCATAACGGGAGCGTCTATCCGGGAGTAGGCTCATAGCGTCTATCCGGGAGTAGGCTTTATGGACGTGGGGAAAAAAAAGAAAATTCCCTGGCCCCGGCCTGACAAACCTCCATGGGTCCACTCCTCCCATCTGGTCCATAAACCCCCTCAGCACCTTGGCCGCTGCCGCCTCTTACCCGTCCTGGACCTGGAGCGGTCCAATGCTGGATCCAGTACCGTGTTAAAGTCCCCCCCCCCCGCCCCATTATCAAGCTCCCTGCCTCCAGGTCCGGAATCCGGCCCAACATGCGCCGCATAAATCCAGCATCGTCCCAATTCGGGGCATATACATTCACTGTACATTTGCACTGAGTGCTGGATTTGTTTGCACCGAGTGCTGAATTTGGTGCATTTTGAGTGCTATAGTAAGAGTTTGGTGACCGAGGGAGTATAAGGCTTCATTTTTATCTAAAGTTTAGTCTTTCTTTTATTTAGTTAATTAACTTAAAAGTTGCTGTTTGGTTTAGAAGAAGGTGAATTTTCAATCAGCTTTAAACAAGCTTCTACTTGTAGGCACTTGCAGCTGGAGCTTGTTAATTAGTTAATTGGATTAGGCCAGTTTTCAGAGGCTAGATTCACAGTATAAAAGTGATCCCCTACAATGCAGACTTTGTTTGCACTGAGTGCTGAATTTGGTGCATTTTGAGTGCTATAGTAAGAGTTTGGTGACCGAGGGAGTACAAGGCTTCATTTTTATCTAAAGTTTAGTCTTTCTTTTATTTAGTTAATTAACTTAAAAGTTGCTGTTTGGTTTAGAAGTAGGTGAATTTTCAATCAGGTTTAAACAAGCTTCTACTTGTAGGCACTTGCAGCTGGAGCTTGTTAATTAGTTAATTGGATTAGGCCAGTTTTCAGAGGCTAGATTCACAGTATAAAAGTGATCCCGTACAGTGCAGACTTTGTTTGCACTGAGTGCTGAATTTGGTGCTTTTTGAGTGCTATAGTAAGAGTTTGGTGACCGAGGGAGTGCTGAATTTGGTTCATTTTGAGTGCTATAGTAAGAGTTTGGTGACCGTGGGAGTGCTGAATTTGGTGCTTTTTGAGTGCTATAGTAAGAGTTTGGTGACCGAGGGAGTGCTGAATTTGGTTCATTTTGAGTGCTATAGTAAGAGTTTGGTGACCGTGGGAGTGCTGAATTTGGTGCATTTTGAGTGCTATAGTAAGAGTTTGGTGACCGAGGGAGTTAGGTGAGGAGGGAGTAAGGTGCTCCTTTCATTTTGTTTCCGACATTTCCGCAAAGAATGAGAAGAGAGCCAGGAGTTTACAGAAAGTGTAGCTGACTGGGAGCAGAGTCGGAGGGCGGAGATATAGTTAGTCCACAGGGCAGCTATATTCTGTCAGGTAAGAGGGGATGGAGGCTAGGCCAGTTGCATGCTCCTCCTGTAGGAGGTGGGTGGTGAGGGATACCACCGGTGTCCCCGCTGACTATACCTGCGGGAAGTGCACCCAACTTCAGCTCCTCAAAGACCGTGTTAGGGAACTGGAGCTGAAGATGGATGAACTTCGGATCATCCGGGAGGCAGAGGGGGTGATTGAGAAGAGTTACAGGGAGGTAACCACACCCAAGGTACAGGACAAGAATAGGTGGGTTACAGTCAGGGGGAAAAAAAAAACAGGCAGACAGTGCAGGGATCCCTCGTGGCCGTTCCCCTTCAAAACAAGTATACCGTTTTGGATGCTGTTGGGGGGGATGACCTACCGGGGGAAGGCCCTAGCGGCCAGGTCTCTGGCACTGAGTCTGGCTCTGGGGCTCAGAAGGGAAGGGGGGAGAATAGAAAAGCAATAGTTGGAGGAGATTCAATGGTTAGGGGAATAGACAGGAGATTCTGTCGTCGCGAGCGAGACTCCCGGAAGGTATGTTGCCTCCCGGGTGCCAGGGCCAGGGATGTCTCGGATCGTGTCTTCAGGATCCTTAAGGGGGAGGGGGAGCAGCCAGAAGTTGTGGTGCCCATTGGTACCAACGACATAGGTAGGAAAAGGGGTGTGGAGGTAATAAACAAGCTTAGGGAGTTAGGCTGGAAGTTAAAAGCCAGGACAGACAGAGTTGTCATCTCTGGTTTGTTGCCGGTGCCACGTGATAGCGAGGCTAGGAATAGGGAGAGAGTGCAGTTGAACACGTGGCTGCAGGAATGGTGTAGGAGGGAGGGCTTCAGGTATTTGGATAATTGGAGCGCATTCTGGGGAAGGTGGGACCTGCACAAGCAGGACGGGTTGCATCTGAACCAGAGGGGCAACAATATCCTGGGAGGGAGGTTTTCTAGTACTCTTCGGGAGGGTTTAAACTAATTTGGCAGGGGAATGGGAACCGGATTTGTAGTCCAGCAACTAAGGTAGCCGATATTCAGGACGCCAAAGCGTGTAATGAGGCAGTGGGGAAGGGAACACTGACAAAGGAGAATACTTGCAGGCACGGAGATGGGTTGAAGTGTGTATACTTCAACGCAAGAAGCATCAGGAATAAGGTGGGTGAACTTAAGGCATGGATCGGTACTTGGGACTACGATGTGGTGGCCATCACGGAAACTTGGATAGAAGAGGGGCAGAAATGGTTGTTGGAGGTCCCTGGTTATAGATGTTTCAATAAGATTAGGGAGGGTGGTGGCATTGTTAATTAGAGATAGTATAACAGCTGCAGAAAGGCAGTTCGAGGAGTATCACCCTAATGAGGTAGTATGGGTTGAAGTCAGAAATAGGAAAGGAGCAGTCACCTTGTTAGGAGTTTTCTATAGGCCCCCCAATAGTAGCAGAGATGTGAAGGAACAGATTGGGAAACAGATTTTGGAAAGGTGCAGAAGTCACAGGGTAGTAGTCATGGGTGACTTTAACTTCCCAAATATTGAGTGGAAACTCTTTAGATCAAATAGTTTGGATGGGGTGGTGTTTGTGCAGTGTGTCCAGGAAGCTTTTCTAACACAGTATGTAGATTGTCCGACCAGAGGAGGGGCAATATTGGATTTAGTACTTGGTAATGAACCAGGGCAAGTGATAGATTTGTTAGTGGGGGAGCATTTTGGAGATAGTGACCACAATTCTGTGACTTTCACTTTAGTAATGGAGAGGGATAGGTGCGTGCAACAGGGCAAGGTTTACAATTGGGGGAAGGGTAAATACGATGTTGTCAGACAAGAATTGAAGTGCATAAGTTGGGAACATAGGCTGTCAGGGAAGGACACAAGTGAAATGTGGAACTTGTTCAAGGAACAGGTACTACGTGTCCTTGATATGTATGTCCCTGTCAGGCAGGGAAGAGATGGTCGAGTGAGGGAACCATGGTTGACAAGAGAGGTTGAATGTCTTGTTAAGAGGAAAAAGGAGACTTATGTAAGGCTGAGGAAACAAGGTTCAGACAGGGCATTGGAGGGATACAAGATAGCCAGGACGGAACTGAAGAAAGGGTTTAGGAGAGCTAAGAGAGGGCATGAACAATCTTTGGCGGGTAGGATCAAGGAAAACCCCAAGGCCTTTTACACATATGTGAGAAATATGAGAATGACTAGAGCGAGGGTAGGTCCGATCAAGGACAGTAGCGGGAGATTGTGTATTGAGTCTGAAGAGATAGGAGAGGTCTTGAACGAGTACTTTTCTTCTGTATTTACAAATGAGAGGGGCGATATTGTTGGAGAGGAGTGTGAAACAGACTGGTAAGCTCGAGGAAATACTTGTTAGGAAGGACGATGTGTTGGGCATTTTTAAAAACTTGAGGATAGACAAGTCCCCCGGGCCTGACGGGATATATCCAAGGATTCTATGGGAAGCAGGAGATGAAATTGCAGAGCCGTTGGCAATGATCTTTTCGTCCTCACTGTCAACAGGGGTGGTACCAGGGGATTGGAGAGTGGCGAATGTCGTGCCCCTGTTCAAAAAAGGGACTAGGGCTAACCTTGGGAATTACAGGCCAGTTAGTCTTACTTCGGTGGTAGGCAAAGTAATGGAAAGGGTACTGAAGGATAGGATTTCTGAGCATCTGGAAAGACACTGCTTGATTAGGGATAGTCAGCACGGATTTGTGAGGGGTAGGTCTTGCCTTACAAGTCTTATTGAATTCTTTGAGGAGGTGACCAAGCATGTGGATGAAGGTAAAGCAGTGGATGTAGTGTACATGGATTTTAGTCAGGCATTTGATAAGGTTCCCCATGGTAGGCTTCTGCAGAAAGTAAGGAGGCATGGGATAGTGGGAAATCTGGCCAGTTGGATAACGAACTGGCTAACCGATAGAAGTCAGAGAGTGGTGGTGGATGGCAAATATTCAGCCTGGATCCCAGTTACCAGTGGCGTACCGCAGGGATCAGTTCTGGGTCCTCTGCTGTTTGTGACTTTCATTAATGACTTGGATGAGGAAGTTGAAGGGTGGGTCAGTAAATTTGCAGACGATACGAAGATTGGTGGAGTTGTGGATAGTAAGGAGGGCTGTTGTCGGCTGCAAAGAGACATAGATAGGATGCAGAGCTGGGCTGAGAAGTGGCAGATGGAGTTTAACCCTGAAAAGTGTGAGGTTGTCCATTTTGGAAGGACAAATATGAATGCAGAATACAGGGTTAACGGTAGAGTTCTTGGCAATGTGGAGGAGCAGAGAGATCTTGGGGTCTATGTTCATACATCTTTGAAAATTGCCACTCAAGTGGATGGAGCTGTGAAGAAGGCCTATGGTGTGCTCGCGTTCATTAACAGAGGGATTGAATTTAAGAGCCGTGAGGTGATGATGCAGCTGTACAAAACTTTGGTAAGGCCACATTTGGAGTACTGTGTACAGTTCTGGTCACCTCATTTTAGGAAGGATGTGGAAGCTTTGGAAAAGGTGCAAAGAAGATTTACCAGGATGTTGCCTGGAATGGAGAGTAGGTCTTACGAGGAAAGGTTGAGGGTGCTAGGCCTTTTCTCATTAGAACGGAGAAGGATGAGGGGCGACTTGATAGAGGTTTATAAGATGATCAGGGGAATAGATAGAGTAGACAGTCAGAGACTTTTTCCCCGGGTGGAACAAACCATTACAAGGGGACATAAATTTAAGGTGAAAGATATAGGAGGGATATCAGAGGTAGGTTCTTACCCAGAGAGTAGTGGGGGCATGGAATGCACTGCCTGTGGAAGTAGTTGAGTCGGAAACATTAGGGACCTTCAAGCAGCTATTGGATAGGTACATGGATTACGGTAAAATGATATAGTGTAGATTTATTTGTTCTTAAGGGCAGCACGGTAGCATTGTGGATAGCACAATTGCTTCACAGCTCCAGGGTCCCAGGTTCGATTCCGGCTTGGGTCACTGTCTGTGCGGAGTCTGCACGTCCTCCCCGTGTCTGCGTGGGTTTCCTCCGGGTGCTCCGGTTTCCTCCCACAATCCAAAGATGTGCAGGGTAGGTGGATTGGCCATGATAGATTGCCCTTAGTGTCCAAAATTGCCCTTGGTGTTGGGTGGAGGTGTTGAGTTTGGGTAGGGTGCTCTTTCCAAGAGCCGGTGCGGACTCAGGGGGCCGAATGGCCTCCTTCTGCACTGTAAATTCAATGATAATCTATGATTAATCTAGGACAAAGGTTCGGCACAACATCGTGGGCCGAAGGGCCTGTTCTGTGCTGTATTTTCTATGTTCTATGTTAATACCACCTGCACCCCCTGCAGCTAAACACTCACCATCACATACCTACCTCCATTGCCTGCCATGATGTTCAGCGCCTCAAACGCCACCTGCTTCCCCACCAAAATCGCCACCCCTCAATTCTTCGCGTCCAACCCCCAGTGGAAAACCTGCCCTACCCACCCTTTTCTCAGCCTAACCTGATCTGCCACCCTCCAATGCGTCTCCTGGAGCATAACCACATCTGCCTTCAGTCCCTTCAGGTGCGCGAACACACGGGCCCTTTTGACGGCCCGTTCAGGCCTCTCACATTCCAAGTTATCAGCCGGATCAGGGGGCATTCTCCCACTTGCTGTTCCGCTCCTTTTTTGCCCATCTTAGGACACACTCCCTGCCAACCAAACGGTGGAACCGCACCAATACCGCCTGTGGCGGCTCGTTAGACTTGGGCCTCCACGCCAGGACTTGGTGGGCCCCATCCAGCTCCAGGGGCCTCGGGAAGGCACCCGCGCCCATCAACGTGTTCAGCATCGTGACCACGTATGCTCCAGCATCCGACCCCTCCACTCCCTCCGGGAGACCCAGAATCCGCAGGTTCTTCCTCCTCGACCGATTCTCCATGTCCTCAAACTTATGCAGCGCCTCGTGCGCCTCTACCTTCACCACCAGGCCCATTATTTCATCCTCATTCTCTGAGGCCTTCTGCTGCACCTCCCGGATCGCCCCTTGGGCCTTCTGGATCTTGACCAGCTTGTCGATCGAAGCCTTCATCGGCTCCAGCAGCTCTGCTTTCAATTCCATGAAGCAGCGCTTGAGAAACTCCTGCTGCTATTGCGACCACTGCACCCACGCTGCCTGGTCTCCACCCGCTGCCATCTTGGTTCTCCTCCCTCGCACTTTTCGCTGCACCAAAATCACTTTTTTCACCGCTCCACTCCTGGTCCAATCCATACAGTGCCCGGGAAATCGTACTGTCACCTTCCCACACTGGGCACCGTCGAACAAATTCCACTGGGGCCCCTACAAAGAGCCCAAAGGTCCGTTTCTGGGGGGAGCTGCCAAACGTGCGACTTAGCTCAGCATAGCCGCAACCGGAAGTCCACTAATTGGTCACTTAATATGTCATTCAGTGCTGACCCAAAACTGCAGTGTTTCGCAATTTGTCTTAGCCTTGCTGCAAAGGCTGCAATGGTTTTTCCTGGGCTTCTCCCCGCGGAGTTAAATTTGTATCTTTGGACTTCCAGTGACGGGGATGTGCTGAGAAGTCGCACATCAGGTGACTTTTCTCTCAAACCTGGAAAATAGCTCTTTTTGCCCCCAAAACACCCGCTAACACCATAAAACATCCCCACAGCACGACCAAAACACCAAAGAAGGGAAAAATGCCCAACCGCAGCCAATCCAGAGGATGTGGGGAGACAAGGAATGGAAAAAGCCTGGACAAGCAAACGACTGAACTGGCTGACGCATGAGGTGGCAAAACGCTGGCTTCGTCAGAGCGCGAGGGACCAGCCCAACGCACGGGAAGCCCCCCCCCCCCCACACACACCAGGGGATGATTTCTCAAGAGAATTCAGAGACCATCGGCAGGATACAGAGTCAGACATCCAAGCTGCGGTTAAGGGTGCGGTTGCCGAAGCTATGGCGACCATGCAGGCGGTCCTGGACAAGGCGGAAGGCAACTGGAAGCCCAGGAAGAAACAATCAAGGAGCTGGAAGAGGCTGCAGTCGACCAGGGAAACCGGATCATTGCCCTGGAAAAGTAGGTGGCAAGGCTGGTCGCGACGCAAGGGAGCCTGAAGGGAAAGGTCGAGGACCAAGACAACCAATTGAGATAGCCTACCAGAAGGGATCGAAGGTAGAAACCCCACAGACTATGTGGCCCAAATGTTGGGCAACCTGGCGGGAAGGGATAGCTTCCCCAACCCACCAGAAATTAACTGAGTGCACCGGTCGCTTCACCCAAAGCCCCAAAACGGGGAATAGCCAAGGGCGATAATTGCCAAGATGCACTCGTACCAGGACCGGGAACGAATCCTACACTGGGCCAGACAATCCAAAAACTAAATAGAAAGGCCGCTGGATTCGGGTATATCAAGACATTGGAGCTGAACTGGCCAAATGCCGGGCCAAATCTAATGAGGCGAAGGCCGCGCTGTACAAAAACTGCGTAAAGTTCGGGATGCTGTACCCAACCAAGCTCTGGATGTTTATTTTTTACGTTCTGTGTAGACAACTGTGAACCATCACCACAGCGACCACTTTACGCGGTAGTGTACTGCCTCTTTCTGGGGATGAGAGTGGTAAGAGAGGAAGGTATGAATGAGCACAGCAAAGCATAGTGTGGGAAATGGCGGACAGGGAGCCCAGGGATTGGGCAACGGGAGGATGCACAGCCAGCCCTGGGAGGGGGCCACCACACTAGTGAGGTAGCTAGCACCGGGAAGCATGCAGGAGAGAGAGAGGCCACGGCACATCTTGCGCAAGGGGAAAGCATCAGGCAAGGGGTGATCAGACATCGGGTACAGGGGGACAACCAGGGGAAGAAATGGGGGGGGAGTGGGTGGGGGGGGGAGTAGCTATAGGGTATGGGGGGAAAGAAGACGTGGGGGAGAAGAAACCAGAAGGGAGAGATACGTATAGAAAGATTGAGGGCATTAGGCAGGCTACCACAGGCCACATGTGGGAAGGTCCCTGAACAAAGGGAAACCCCGGAGTGCAGGGGCTCACCCACATGGCGTACTCACAAAGTCCCCATCTGCACCAACCACGGGATGTGGCACCTTCTTGGGTCATTGAGGCTAATTGTACTTGGGAAAATTCTCAGGTTATTTGGAAGTGACGAATGACAGTGAAGGGACAGGGATATATTTCCAAGTCGGGGTTGTGTATGTCTCAGAGAGGAATTTGCAGGTGCTGGTATTCCCAAATATCTGCTGCCCTTGTCCTTCTAGATGGCAAGTTTGGAAGATGCTATTGAAGGAGCCTTGGTGAGTTGTTGCAATGCATCTGTAGATGGTACAAAATGTCATGGCAAGAGTTGGATTATCTCTTTTTAGAGATGGTCATTGTCTGGCACTTGTGTGACGCGAATGTTACTTGCCATTTGTCAGCCTAAGCCTAGATATTATCCAGGTCTTGCTGCATATGGGCACAGACTGCGAGGAGTCACAAATGGTGCTACACTTTGTGCAATCATCAACCAACATTCCCCATGTCTGACCCAATGATGGAAGGAAGGTCATAAATGAAGCAGTTGAAGATTGTTGCATCTAGGACACTACCCTGAGGAACTCCTGCAGTGATGTCCTGGGGCTGAGATGATTGACTTCCAACAACCGCAGCTTTCTTCCTTTGTGCCAGTGGAGAGTTTTTCCCTGATTCCCATTGGTTCCAGATTTTCTAGGGCTCCTTTATACAACCCTTGGTCAAATGCTGCCTTGATGTCAAGGGCAGTTACTCTCTCCTCACCTCTTCAGTTCACCTACTTTATCCATGTTTGGACTGAAGTTGTAATGAGGTCAGAAGCTGAGTGGCCCTAGCAGAATCCAAAACTGAGCATCAGTGAGTAGGTTATTTATGAGCAACGATCAGTAACCCTTCAGTCACTTTGCGGAGTAGACTGATAAGTGGCTGGGTTGGATTTGTCCTTTTTGTGGATAAGACACACTGGATAGTTTTCCATATTGCTACGGAATGGCAATATTGTAGCCGTGCAAGAACAGCTTGGCGAAGGCTGCAGCTCGTTCTGGATCAGGGGTTTTATTGGGAAGATGGTGCCGGAGTGGCATTATCGCTGGACTAGTAATCCAGAGACCCAGACTAATGATCTGGAGACCCGGGTTCAAATCCCACCACGGCAGGTGGTGGAATTTAAACTCCATAAAATATCTGGAATTAAAAGTTTAATGATGACCATGAAACCATCGGCGTCTGATTTACTAATGTTTTTTAGGGGAGATTTGGCCATCCTTACCTGGTCTGGCCTACATGTACTCCAGACCAGTAACTGTATGGTTGACTCAAAAATGCCCTCTGAAATGACCTAGAAAGCCACTTAGTTATATTCCACCACTACAAAAACACAGAAAAGTAATGAAACCAGATGGACCACTCGGCATTGACCCAGGCACCAGAAATGACAATGGCAAACCCAGCCCTATCGACCCTTCAAAATCCTCTTTACAAACATCTGGGGGCTTGTGCCAGTGCTGGGACTAGTCAAGCAAAAGCCTGACATGGTAATACTCGCAGAATCATACCTTACAGACAATGTCCCAGCCACCACAATTACCATTCCTGGGTATGTCCTGTCTTACCAGCAAGACAGACCCAGCAGAGGTGGGGGCACAATGGTATACAGTTGGGAGGGAGTTACCCTGGGAGTCGGGAATATCGACTCTGGACCCCATGATGTCTCATGGCTTCAGGTTAAGGAAATTTGCTGATTATCACGTACCGTCCACCATTAGCTGATGAATCAGTACTTCTCCAAGTTGAACACCACTTGGAAATGCTGAGGATGGCAAGAGCGCAGAATATACTCAGGGTGGGCACGACGGTGCAGTGGTTACCACTGCTGCCTCATGGCGCTGAAGACCCGGGTTTGATCCCGGCCTCAGGTCACTGTCCATGAGGAGTTTGCGCATTCTCTCTGTGTCTACATGAGTCTCACCCCCTCAACCCAAAGATGTGCAGGGTAGGTGGATTGGTCACGCTAAATTGCCCCTTAATTGGAAAAAAAATGAATTGGGTATTCTAAATTGAAAAAAACAGAATAAACTTTGGGTGGGGGACTTCAATATTCATCACCAAGAGTGGCTCAATAGTACCACCACCGATAAAGCTGGTCAGGTCCTAAAGGACATAGCTGCTGGACTGGGAATGCAGCAGGTGCTGAAGGAACCAACAATAGGGTAAAACATACTTGACCTCATCATTACCAACCTGCCAACTGCAGATGCATCTGCCATTGACAGTATCAGTTATGGAGACAAAGTCCCATCTTCACATTGAGGATATCCTCCATTGTGTTGTGTGGCACTACCATCGTGATAAATGGGATAGACTTCAAACATCTAGCAACCCAAGACTGGGCATCCATGAGGCAGTGTGGGCCAACAGCAGCATCAGAATTGTACTCAACCACAATCTGAACCTCATGGGCTAACATATTCTCCACTCTACCATTATCACCAAGCCAGGGGATCAACCCTGATTCAATGAAGAGTGCAGAAGAGCATGCCAGGAGCAACACCAGGCATATTTAAACATGAGGTGCCAACTTGGTGAAGCTACAACACAGAACTTCCTGCATGCCAAACTATATAAGCAGCAAGTGATAGAGCTAAGCGATCCCACAACCTATGGACCCAATCTAAGCTCTGCAGTCCTGCAACATCCAGTCATGAATGGTGATGGACAATTAAGCAACTTGCTGGAGGAGGAGGCTCCACAAATATCCCCCATCCTCAATGGTGGAGGAGCCCAGCACATCTGTGCAAAAAACAAGGCATTTGCAACAATATTCAGCCAGAAGTGCCGAGTTGGTGAAGAACATGCCGCACCCCTAGCCAAGCTTCCAGTTGAGTTACTGGCATCTACCCGGCAATGTGGAAAATTGCCCAGGTGTGTCCTGTACACACGAAATAGGACAAATCCAACTCAGCTCCTGACCGCCCCTATCGGTCTACTCTCCATCAGCAAAGTGATGGAAGGAGTCATCAATAGTGCTATCAAATGGCACTTACTCAGCAATAACCTACCCACAGATGCTCAGTTTGGATACCGCCAAGGTCACTCAGCTCCTGACCTCTACTGCCTTGACAGAAGCCCCAGATGTTAATAAGAACAACTTCCCAGGATCAACAGGGCGGGTTTGCCATTTTATTTCTGGTGCCTAGGTCGATGCTGGGTGATCCATCTGGTTTTATTCCTTTTTGTACACTTTGGAGTGGTTTATACAACTGATTGGCTTGCTAGGTCATTTCAGAGGGCAGTTAAGATTCAACCACAAGTACACAGTTTTTAATTTTATTGTAATGGTTTCTTTAAAAAAATTACTGCCTTGAAGCCAAAGCA
Source organism: Scyliorhinus torazame (assembly GCF_047496885.1). Lineage (NCBI taxonomy): Eukaryota > Metazoa > Chordata > Chondrichthyes > Carcharhiniformes > Scyliorhinidae > Scyliorhinus > Scyliorhinus torazame. The sequence continues at coordinate 129,995,722 of NC_092722.1, forward strand.
GGAAGTATTTTCTGTAGGTGGGGAATTATTATTTTTTGCAATGGAAATCACTGACTTTTGTTACACAAAAATTTGTATGTGACAGTGTGACAGCTGCAATTGCATTTTCCCTCCGGAGGTGGGAACAAAGGTCAGGACTATTTTTTGGGTCCCAAATCCACCCCCAGGGAGAAACAATCATACATTGGGATTAATATAACAGTACGCCCTCAATTGACATGGTGACAGATTGTCTGTTCAATTAATGACAGCATGTGACTTCTCAAATCTGTAGGGCTATTCAGAAGCCTTCAATATAGAGGTATACTTTTTCTAACTTTTTGCCTCTCCTCGACTTTTAATCCTTTATTTATCCTAGTGCACATTTTGTAGTTGTCTTTTTTGGGGGGGAATATGTCATTCACAATGTCCCTGAATGATCCTGATTGGAGTTTTGCGACGAGGAGCCGAGTTAATTCGGAGAGGATCCACATTTGACTGTGGCGGAACTGTGATCTATCCTTGGGAGAATGATGGAGACGCAGGAGAGAATCCTGGTATTCGATAGAGCACAGTTTTTCAAACTTTTTCCCCAGGAACTACTTTTACCAACTGATCGACCTCCGAGACCCATGCCAGATAAACTTCACGACACACTGTTTTTGTTTTAAGTATTTTTGTTCCACAAATATTCAACATTTTTACAATTTAAAACAAACCCCCTAATCCATTAAGCCCCCTGCACCCCTCCCTCAGACAGTACCAACTCCCCAAAATGCTAAATAAACAAATCCCAACTTTTGTAGGACCCATTACTCATCTCTTTCACAGTCCCCCCCCCCCCCCCCCCCCCCCCCTCCGAGCAAATTCCATTTTTTCCAGGGCCAAAAACTCCAACAGGGCCCTCTGCAATGCCGAGGCACAGGGTGGAGAAGCGGTCCTCCACACCAACAAGACCCACCTGCGAGCAATCAGCTTGGCAAAGGCTAAAACATCTGCCCCCGCATCCGCCTGCAGCTTCAGCCGGTCCGACACCCCGAATATGGGAGAGGGAGTACTTCTTCTCACATGTGTACAAGATATATACTCCAGAGATGACTTTTTGTAGTGAGTCATGCAGTTTTGCTGGGGGTGGAGTACACTGGAATCGTGATCTGCGCTGCACTGGCTGGAAGTTAGCCTCTTTATATCCTCTTGGTCTCCTGTTACCGGCATCTCTTTGACTGTTGTAGAGGGTGAGGGAATGTTTTTGTTGATTTTTGCGGGCAGATTTTGGTCGAAAGTGCCTATTTTCTAGTTGGTCGGAGGAGAGCTCCCTTTTGTTCATCCGCTCAGCACATCCTCATCATCGTAATTCATGTGTCGTCTATCCTGACGGATTCAGAAGCTAGGGGCCGGACAATCTGCGTCTGTGAGCCTGGTCCCAGGTGAGCGTATCTCGTCTTCGAAGCTAGGCTGTGGATCGTTTGGGCAGCAGGGCGGCAGCATGATGGAAGTGAAGGTGCTTTATTCGTTGGAATACTCGAGAGATCCTGAGGAGTGTTCAATGATCCTGTCATGGCTTTGGCTTTTCGAACAACATGGGTGGTGTCATTATCCTGCAATTCATTAATAATCCTGAGTTACTACAATGCGATTATGTTGTCGATTATTTGTTGTTGTCTTCTGTAAGGGCATGCGAGGTATGAGCACAAGGGCAAAGGCCGTTTGTTACCTTGTTCTAGCAAAAGCCACATTATGTGAAATGTGGTCTATGCACAGTTGTACCCCTTTTTTTAATTTTGTGCTGTAATCCTTGTTATGGGAGGGAAGTGCTTTTTGGACATTCCTCATCTCATTTATAATGAAGACAGTGGAGCCACGGCAGGGTGATAGGTGGTTGGTTGATTGGTGTGGAGTTGGGTGGTAGGGTTAGTTAAATCCTCACTGACATTGACGATAGCCCCCCATTAGAGCTAACCTTATCACGTCTTTATTTTATGTTTTGTTACTTTGAATTTAATAATTTGTTTCATTCGATGGCCCGGGCAAATTATGTATCCTGGGGCGGACTGGGTTCCTTCTGACTTTTCCGTGAAGTTGGAGTCTTTTTCTTTGAGTTATGAGAATAAAAGAAATTGAATGGCGGTGCGAGGTGGGTTTGGTCAATCTGATTTGACTGACTTGTTCAGGAAAGAGACTGTTTATGGTGGTTTCCTGGTGTCCTCCTTGCTGTAGTTGGGTTTTCCATGGGGAAGCAATGCCTGTGTCTCCATTGAGACAACGCTGTCTTATCCCTTAATATCTTTCTTGTGATGGTTCCTGTTTCGGTCCATTGGTCTATGGGAGGTTCCTTTTATTGTACTGTGGGGCAGGGATTAGGCACTCCCTCCGTGCTCCTTATCCCGAAAACTATGGAACCGAATGGTCATTGCATGTGGTGACTCATTTGGTCAAGGCTTCTTCCTGAGCGTCCGATGGGCCCTGTCGAATACCTGGGGGAAGGAGAGACCACTATCGCCCTCCATCTTCCAAATCATCTGTTCTAGATATTCAGTGTGATTCGGACCCTCCACCCCATCCGGCAACCCCACAACTCGGAGGTTTTCCTCAGGAATTCACTCGCGAACGAGTATGAATGTCCGACGAAGATACGCCTTGTTACTGGTCATGGGTTTCACGGGTCCTTGCATGGCTGGACTATATAGCCACCTCTTCAATCACTCACTTCGCAGGAGTTTTCAAAAGGTGGCATCAGCCTTTGGACGCTAAGACACGGGTATTGCTTTCTCAGGCTCCTTTTCCTGGCCTCCTCTTGCCCTCGGATGTTCTCGAAGAATTGTGGCCCTTCAATCAGGAGGTTCCTCCAAGTAGGTCTTTTCTGAGCGAAGGTCTCCCAGACATTGACATCTATTTTCTATTTCTTGAGGTGTCTGCGTGGGTTTCCTCCGGATGCTCCGGTTTCCTCCCACAGTCCAAAGACTTGCAGATTAGGTGGATAGGACATGCTAAATTGCCCTTAGTGTCCAGAAAGGTTAGGAGGGGTTATTGGGTTACGGGGATTGGGTGGAAGTGAGGGCTTAAGTGGGTCGGTGCAGACTCGATGGGCTGAATTGCCTCCTTCTGCACTGTATGTTCTATGTTTTATGTGAGCCTTCAAGGTGTCTTTGAAAAGTTTCCTTTGTCCTCTTCTTATTCAGTTCCTTCCTTGAGCTGGGTGAAGAAGATTTGCTTTGGTAGTCGGGACTCGGACATCCTAAACATATGGGCAGCCCAGCGGAGTTGGTTTTGGATGATCATGGCCTCAATACTGGTTCTATTAATTCCTTCAAGGACAGCAACATTAGCACACTTGTCCTACCAGCTTATTCAGAGCTAAAATACATTTGAATTTTGCAATGTATTTTAAGCTGTGTTTTAAGAGTCTCCCTGATGTAATGTTCATCCTCACAAGCATTTGAAACGGTTTAACAAAATGTAATCCTTAGTTCAGTCATTTTCAAAGTCGGGGCCGCAACTCGCGGGTGGGTTTCGGGCAGGTGTCAGGAGGGTCAAGGAGCCATCCATTGTAACGTTCCCGATTGCGAAGATTTAACACGCAATGGCTGCAGCAGCTGGTTTTTTAAAATGCTGGCTGTGGCCGGCTTTAAAAATGGGGACACGCTGCGCATGCATGCCCGCTCATCAGTCCGCATGCCCGGAGCACTGCCTTCTCCTAACGTCAGCACCATGACTCAGGAGAAGATTTTTTTTAAAAGTCAATCGGCCTTCCTGCCTGAAGCAAGGCAGAGAGCAGGTCACGCACCTCGAACACTGATGTCATTGCTCTGGCCGCGATTGTGATTCTTCCATTTTGTCAGCAGCAAACAAGCAACAAGACTGAAATGTTTTTAATGGATTGTTTTGCAATAAGTAAGAGAGGGACAGGATCTCAGAACTAAACCTGCTGGAGTGAATGGCTCAGAAGAATCCACAGCAGGACAAAGCAGTGCTGGTGTGAGCTCCAGGATCTCTAATGAACAACCCATTCAGAAATGTAACATTGATGAATGACAAATAAGTGAGGACCAAGCAGGCTCACCTGTCACATTAAAGGTAAGCAAAAATGGTGGATCACGAAGGTCGGCTGGCATGAACGCGACAAATGGCTGGCATGGTACCGAAGGTTGGCCAATTGGAAAAATGGGTCCCCGGAAAGAAAATTTGAAAAACACTGCCTTAGTTGATGTGTGCAAGCCTCCTGTAAGCTAATGTGGACTATCTCTCTGACAGGTAATGCAGAATACAGTGCAGATTCAAAATCTCTAGTCAGTCTACATTTCCACCTGGCAGAGAAGCAAATCAATTACCCACATGTGCCAGGATGCTGCTCTTCAGCAGCTGCTGCTTTCGGACTTTGATATGTCAAAACCCTTCCTCCCCCCCCCCCCCCCCCCGCCCCCCCCCTCCCCCGCCTTCCCATCTTCCTTCCCTCCCTTTCCCTTTTCCCCCCTCCCCTTTATAGATAGATAGAATGGTTGTGTTCAAGCGAGGAAATATATTGCAAGAAATTGGTCAAAGTTGAGGTACTTTTATGTAATTTTCAGCTGATAAAGATAACCATTAAGCTAAATGTTAACTGGTTTCAAAATTTTGTATTTATAAAATTATTTTTGTTAATAAATGATTTAATTTAAACTTTACAAGGTTATACAAATGTCTTACTGAAACATCAGAGCACATTTAATTATGAGATAATTATAACTGAATAAGATAATTGAAGTGACTTCCGGTTGCGGCTATGCGGAGCTAAGCCGCACGATTCGGCAGCTACCGCGATTACGGACTTTCGGGCTCGCTAGAGGAGCCCCAACGGAATTTTTTTTACAGCCAACCCGTGGGGAAGAGGAGAGAGAGGTCCCCTACCGACTTTTATGGACCGGACCCGAAGTGCAACGGCCAGAAAAGCGGCATTGGAGCAGCGGGAGAAGCGAGGGAAAAAAAACAAAATGGCGGCGGCCGGGGACAAAGAGGAGATGCAGGAATTCATCAAGCGCTGCGTCGAGGAGCTGCGTAAGGAGATGCTGGCGCCTATGCTGGCGGTAATCGAAGGACTAGGGATAACCCAGAAGGCCCACGAGGTGAAGATCCAGGAGGTCCAGAAAAGAGTGAGGGAGAGTGAGGACGAGCTCTTGGGCCTGGCGGTGAGAGTGGAGCGGCACGAGGCGCTACACAAGAAGTGGGCGGGAAGACTCGAAGACCTGGAGAACAGGTCGAGGAGAAATAATCTGAGGATCCTGGGTCTCCCTGAAGGAGTGGAGGGGGCGGATGCCGCAGCATACGCGGGAACAATGATCGGGGCGATGATGGGTGCGGAGGCCCCTTCAAGGGCGCTGGAGCTGGACGGGGCGCACCGGGTGCTGGCGAGGAAGCCCAAGGCAACTGAGCCGCCAAGGGCGATGGTGGTGAGATTTCACCGGTTTACGGACAGAGAGAGGGTCCTGAAATGGGCCAAGAAGGAGCGGAGCAGCAAGTGGGACAATGCAGAGATCCGAATATACCCGGACTGGAGCACGGAGGTTGCCAAGTGGAGAGCGGGTTTCAACCGGGCCAAAGCGGTGCTGCATCGGAAAGGAGTGAAATTTGGAATGCTGCAGCCAGCGCGACTGTGGGTTACATACAAAGACCAACATTACTACTTCGAAACGCATGAAGAGGCGTGGACCTTTATACAAGCTGAAAAGTTGGACTCTAACTGAGGGTTTGTGAGGGTGGGGGGTGTTTAAGGGTTGAAGTATGATGGTTGTTGTATATAGGGGGTCAATCACGCGCAGGAAACGTTACATGGGCTGGGGGAGAGAGACTAGGCCGCGGCAGGAGCTGCGCCAGATGGGGCGGGGCAAGCTTTGGAAAGCACGGGGTTTTTCTCCCACGCGTGGGAAGAAAGGCTGGAAGGGAAACGAAGGATTGATTGGGAGATTCCCACACGGGGGGTCAAAGGGACGGCGGGGGAAGCCGGGGTCAGCAGATGTCAGCTGACTTACGGGAGTGATATGGGGGAGCAAAAAAGCTAGACAGGGGTGGGAAGGGGAGGGGGGAAGGGGGGGGGAAAAGGGTTGCTGCTGCACTGGCTGAAAGGGAATGGGACACAGAAGAGGTGGTCGGGACGGAGGTCCCCCCCGGCTGGAGGGCGAGGGAGACGCGGACACGGGACTGGCCCAGAAAAGGAGACGGCTAGTCGGCAAAGGGGGGGGGTGAGAGCCCCTCCAATCCGGCTGATAACGGTGAAGAGGGCTCGAGTGTTCACGCACTTGAAGGGACTGAAGGCAGACGTGGCTATGCTCCAAGAGACACACCTGAAGGTGGCGGACCAGGTCAGGTTAAGAAGGGGATGGGTAGGACAGGTATTTCACTCGGGACTGAACGCGAAACATAGGGGGGTGGCAATTTTGGTGGGAAAGCAAGTGTCATTTGAGGCCAAGACTATCGTAGTGGATAATGGAGGGAGATATGTGATGGTGAGTGGTAGGCTGCAAGGGACGTGGGTGGCGTTGGTAAATGTATACGCCCCGAACTGGGATGATGCTGGATTCATGAAGCGCATGTTGGGGCACATTCCGGACCTGGAGGTAGGAGGCCTGATAATGGGAGGGGACTTCAATACAGTGCTGGACCCAGCACTGGACCGCTCCAGATCAAGGACAGGAAAGAGGCCGGCGCCGGCCAAGGTGCTTAGGGGGTTTATGGATCAGATGGGGGGAGTGGACCCATGAAGGTTTGCAAGACCGCAGGCCAGGGAATTTTCTTTCTTCTCCCACGTGCTCAAAGCCTACTCCCGGATAGATTTCTTTGTTCTGGGCAGGGCGCTCATCCCGAGGGTGGAGGGGACGGAGTATTCGGCCATAGCCGTTTCGGACCACGCCCCGCACTGGGTGGAAATGGGGCTGGGAGAGGAGAGGGACCAACGCCCGCTGTGGCGGCTGGATGTGGGACTGCTGGCAGATGAGGTGGTGTGTGGGAAGGTGAGGGGGTGTATCGAAAGGTACTTGGAGGCCAATGACAACGGGGAGGTGCGAGTGGGGGTGGTATGGGAGGCGTTGAAGGCGGTGATCAGGGGAGAGCTAATCTCCATCAGGGCTCATAGGGAGAGGACAGAGGGCATGGAAAGGGAGAGGTTAGTGGGGGAGATTTTGAGAGTGGACAGGAGATACGCAGAGGCCCCGGAGGAAAGATTATTTGGGGAAAGACGACGGCTCCAGAGGGAGTTTGACCTGTTGACCACGGGGAAGGTGGAGGCACAGTGGAGGAAGGCGCAGGGGGCGACCTACGAGTACGGGGAAAAGGCTAGTCGGATGCTGGTACACCAGCTCCGTAAGAGGACAGCAGCGAGGGAAATGGGGGGAATCAAAGATGGAAGGGGAGCCACGGTTTGGAGTGTAACGAAAATAAACAAGGTATTCAAGGCCTTCTATGAAGAGCTGTACAGATCCCAGCCCCCAGGGGGGGAAGGGGGGATGAGACGATTCCTAGACCAACTGAGATTCCCGAGGGTGGAGGAGCAAGAGGTGGCTGGTTTGGGGGCACCAATCGGGTTGGAGGAGCTGAGCAAGGGTTTGGGGAGTATGCAGGCGGGGAAGGCCCCGGGGCCGGACGGGTTCCCGGGAGAGTTCTACAGAAAGTACGTAGATCTGTTGGCCCCGCTACTAGTGAGGACCTTTAACGAGGCAAGAGAGGAGGGGACCCTGCCCCCGACAATGTCGGAGGCGACAATTTCCTTGATCTTAAAGCGAGACAAGGACCCACTGCAATGTGGATCGTACAGGCCGATCTCGCTCCTCAACGTGGACGCTAAGTTATTGGCAAAAGTGATGGCCACGAGGATTGAGGATTGTGTCCCGGGGGTGATTCATGAGGACCAGACGGGATTCGTAAAGGGCAGACAATTAAACACCAATGTGCGGCGGCTCTTAAATGTGATAATGATGCCATCGGAGGAGGGAGAGGCGGAGATAGTGGCAGCTATGGACGTGGAAAAGGCCTTTGACCGAGTAGAGTGGGAGTACCTCTGGGAGGTGTTGCGTAGGTTTGGGTTCGGGGGAGGGTTTATCAGCTGGGTTAAGCTCCTTGACAGAGCCCCGGTGGCGAATGTAGTGACGAACCGGCGGAGGTCGGAGTACTTTCGGCTGTACCGAGGAACGAGGCAGGGGTGCCTCCTGTCCCCCCTGTTGTTTGCATTGGCGATCGAACCCTTGGCCATATCACTGAGGGAGTCTAATAAATGGAGGGGGGTGGTCCGAGGGGGAGAAGAGCATCGGGTGTCGCTATACGCGGATGACCTGTTGCTTTGCGTGGCGGACCCAATGGAGGGGATGGTGGAGGTCATGCAGACTCTTAGGGGTTTGGGGAGTTCCCGGGCTATAAGCTCAATGTAGGGGAGAGTGAGCTCTTTGTATTACAGGCAGGGGACCAAGAAAGAGGGATAGGGGACCTACCGCTGAGGAGGGCGGTGGGGAGTTTTCGGTATCTGGGTATCCAGATAGCTAGGACTTGGGGGGGCCCTACATAGATTGAATCTGACGAGGTTGGTGGACCAAATGGAGGAGGACTTCAAAAGATGGGACATGTTACCGCTCTCGCTGGCGGGTAGAGTGCAGTTGGTCAAAAGGGTGGTCCTTCCGAGGTTTTTGTTTGTGTTTCAGTGCCTTCCCATCGTGATCACAAAGGGCTTTTTCAAGAGAATAGGTAGGAGTATTATGGGGTTTGTGTGGGCTAATAAGACCCCGAGGGTAAGGAGAGGGTTCCTGGAACGTAGCAGAGACCGAGGAGTGTTGGCGCTGCCAAACCTAGGGAGCTACTACTGGGCAGAAAATGTGGCGATGATCCGCAAGTGGGTTATGGAGGGAGAGGGGGCGGCATGGAAGAGGATGGAGATGGCGTCCTGTAAAGGAGCGAGCTTGGGGGCGTTGGTGACGGCAGCGCTGCCGTTCTCGCTGTCAAAATATACCACGAGCCCGGTGGTGGCGGCAACGCTAAGGATCTGGGGCCAGTGGAGACGGCACAGGGGTGCAGTGGGAGCCTCGGTGTGGTCCCCGATCAGGGGTAACCACCGGTTTGTCCCGGGGAAGATGGACGGGGGGTTCCAGGGCTGGCATCGGGCGGGGATTAGAAGAATGGGGGACCTGTTGATTGACGGGACATTTGCGAGCCTAGCGGCACTGGAGGAGAAGTTTGAGCTACCCCCGGGAAATGCCTTTAGATATATGCAGGTTAGGGCTTTTGTGAGGCGACAGGTCAGGGAATTCCCGTTGCTCCCGGCACAAGAAATTCAAGACAGGGTGATCTCAGGTGTATGGGTCGGGGAGGGCAAGGTTTCGGCAATACACCAAGAGATGAAAGAAGAGGGGGAAGCGCTAGCAGAAGAGTTGAAGGGTAAATGGGAGGAGGAGCTGGGGGAGGAGATCGAGGAAGGTTTGTAGGCTGATGCCCTGGGTAGGGTTAATTCCTCCTCCTCGTGTGCCAGGCTCAGCCTGATACAATTTAAGGTGGTTCACAGAGCGCACTTGACGGGGGCGAGGTTGAGTAGGTTCTTTGGGGTAGAGAACAGATGCGGAAGATGTTCAGGGAGTCCGGCGAACCATGTCCATATGTTTTGGTCATGCCTGGCACTGGAGGGGTTCTGGAGAGGAGTGGCAGGAGCAATATCTCAGGTGGTGAAAGTCCAGGTCAAGCCAAGCTGGGGGCTAGCAATATTTGGAGTAGTGGACGAGCCGGGAGTGCAGGAGGCGAAAGAGGCCGGCATTCTGGCTTTGCGTCCCTAGTAGCCCGGCGAAGGATCTTGCTAATGTGGAAGGAGGCGAAGCCCCCTAGCGTGGAGGCCTGGATAAATGACATAGCTGGGTTCATAAAGCTGGAGAGGATTAAGTTTGCCTTAAGGAGGTCTGCGCAGGGGTTCTACAGGCAGTGGCAACCGTTCCTAGACTATCTCGCGGAACGTTAGAGGAGGTTCGGTCAGCAGCAGCAACCTGGGGGCGGGGGCGGGGGGGGGGGGGGGGTGGGGGGGAATGGGGGATTGCGTGGGGGAATGGAGGAGCAGGAGATAACATGAAGGGCGGGGGAAACTGGCACGTGCGGGAGAGAGCCAGTGTATAAAGCTATGTAAATATACCATTTTGCCATGTATATATCTTGCTCAGTGCGTTTTTGTGTTATTTTGTTACGGGGGGGGGGGGGGGTTATTGTTTGTAAGGGGAAAAAATTGTGTTGGTAAAAAACTTTAATAAATATATTTGGAAAAAAATGATAATTGAAGTAAATGAGGCAGAAACTCATTTAACACTGGGGCACACTAGTCAGCACTGCTGCCTCACAACACCAGGGATTTGTGGTCAATTCGGACCTTGGGTGACTGTGCGGTGTTTGCACATTCTCCACATGTCTGCATGGGTTTCCGAGAACCATAACATAGAATTCATAGAATTCCTACAGTAAAGAAGGAGGCCATTTGGCCCATCAGGTCTGAACTGACCCTCTGAACGAGTACCGTACCTCGGTCCACTCCCCCACTTTATCTCTGAAACATACCTTGTACATTCCTGGACACTAAGGGGCAACTTAGCTTGGCCAATCCACCTAACCTGCACATCTTTGAACTGTGGGAGGAAACGAGAGCACCCGGAAGGAACCCATGCATGGAAGATCACACAGACAGTCACCCAAGTGAACCTGGGTCCCTGGCGCTGTGAGACAGCAGTGCTAACCATTGCCACCATGCCGTCGCCATTTCCTCCGGATGCTTTGGTTTCCTCGCACAGTCCAAAGATGTGCAGGGTAGGTGGATTAGCCTTGCTAAATTGCCCCTTAGTGTCCAAAGGTTAGGTGGAGATAGGGCGGGGGCATGGGCCTGGATAGGGTGCTCTTGCAGGCTCATTGGGTCAATTGGCTTTCCTCTGCACTGCAGTGATTCTATAAACACAAATTAAAAATAATCAGATGTTACAAGGCTATTAACAGCAAAAATCCCCGGGGCGCTTTTAAAATCTTGTGACCATTATTTAAAAGAAAACGCACAAACATTTTTAAGCATGCCACATGTAAAGTTGTATAATAATATAGAGCAGATTTAAATAGTTAAACAGATTTAACATAAATAACCAAACTTATGTTCACTTATAAATAATCACCTTTGATCATAAAAAGAACAATTACTTCAAAAGAATCAACAACACAGAAATGCCTCTAAAAGAGAGCAAAAAAAACTTTTTAAAAGCTTCTACGTACCTTGAGAACACTTGTTGAAGTAGCTGCCTGTTTTTTTCAATGTAAATCTGTTCATTTTTAACATAGATTAACATAGAATTTACAGTGCAGAAGGAGGCCATTCGGCCCATCGAGACTGCACCGGCTCTTGGAAAGAGCACCCTACCCAAGGTCAACACCGCCACCCGATCCCCATAACCCAGTAACCCCACCCAACACTAAGGGCAATTTTGAACACTAAGGGCAATTTATCATGGCCAATCCACCAAACTTGCACATCTTTGGACTGTGGGAGGAAACTGGAGCACCCGGAGGAAACCCACGCACACACGGGGAGGATGTGCAAACTCCGCACAGACAGTGACCCAAGCCGGAATCGAACCTGGTTCCCTGGAGCTGTGAAGCAGTTGTGCTATCCACAATGCTACCATGTTGCCCTAAAATTTTCTTTTACTTTTTAAATGTTTCCAATTAAGGGGCAATTTAGCTTGTCCAATCCACCCACTCTGCACATCTTTGGGTTGTGGAGATGAGACCAACACAGACACTGAGAGAATGTGCAAACTCCACAGGGTCAGTCTGCACTGCCCCTTCGAAAGAGCACCCTACCTAGGCCCAATCCCCACTCTAGCCCTGTATCCCCACCCAACCTTAATAATAATAATCTTTATTGTCACAAGTAGGCTTACATTAACACTGCAATGAACTTACTGTGAAAAGCCCCTAGTTGCCACATTCCGGCACCTGTTCAGTTACAAGGAGGGGGAATTCAGAATGTCCAAATTGCCTAACAGCATGTCTTTCGGGACTTGTAGGAGGAAACACTCGCACCCGGAGGAAACCCACACAGACACAGAGAGAATGTGCAGGCTCCACACAATGTAGCCACGTAAAATGGCTGCGTTCCGATTAATCTGGCCAAAACCCAGTTTGAAATGGCTAACCCGAAAGACTGCTGGGAAAAGCAGCTAACAAGACACAAGCAGGCAGCTGCAGACAGTATTGCATATTCGGCTCTGGGGAAGTTAGCCCAGATCGATACTCAGGGCTATCAACAGCCCATCAACCCAGGTATTTGCAGTTACATTCAGGACTGTTTGCAGCCCATCTATCCAGGCATCTGCAGTTAAATCGGCTATCCCCGGGAACAATTGCAACATATTAGCAATTGAACACCGGACCAGACCTGTTGGCGCCTGCAGTGGCAGAAACAAAGACAGGTGAACGACCATCCCCTGATCGAGGAATCGCCTCACCATTGGACACATCGACCCCAGGGATTGGGAACAAATCCAATCACTTGGGACTCAGGGTCAAGGGCCGCCCCAGGAGGCGGGAAGCCCCTGGGCCCTATAAAGGTGAGGGGCCAAGTTCAGATCTCTCTCTCTCTCCTCTTCGCCTGCTCGAGACCTTCGCAAGAACAGCAACCGGCAACAGTAAGTTTGAATCCAGCAATCGCTATCCGGTAGAGACACCTAGCCACCGACCTGTAGCAGCCTTTTGAATCCCGCGGGCCAGATCTGATTGGACAAGCCATTCGTTTCCCTGACCTGGTGGGCTCTTCCTAAGTTAAGTATTGGCCAGTAGTGATAGGTTTATTGTATAGAAAGTAGTATTAGGGTATTAATATTGCTTGTTGTATATAATAAATGACCGTTGTTTTAATCCTTACTAAGCGGTGTGCTGTATTATTAATCATAACCTGAACTTGAACCTCGTGGCGGTATCATAAAGATACCTGGCGACTCATGAGCAAAGGTGGCGTAATCAGAGCAAATAGACTAAGGTTAAAAAGAGCAACATAATTGGCGACATCCTGACGGGACCCGACTTAGAAGTGGAAAACCACTCCGGGAGAACCCCAACATTTGAATTAGAATCCAATCGGAAACAAAACAAAAAAAAAAAACCACAAGTGTTCAAGCGGTTCTGGTTAATAATTCACAATTCGGAAGTGTGTATATGCATGCGTAACTAACAGGGTTATAAGGCAAAACTGATAGATTTTTTGTTGCGTCAAAACTATCGGCAGTTGGTATTTCGGAAATTAGCGCAAGTCGTACCCGCATCTACCACACCACCTTAGCCCCCTGTTCCAAATTCGAACGTAACGAGCAGATAAGAGAGAGCCATGCAGGCAATGCAAGCGATGCAGTGCCTCATGAACCCCGAAGATTTTGCTGTCGCACCAGTCAGCAGCGTAGGAGCGGGACAGTGTCCCGTTTGGGAAGTGGAAATCCGCAAAATTCTGCAGGGCAAAGGATGGCCCTTGTGGAAGGATTTCTGCAATAACGACGACTCAGGTCCTGGAAGTATAGGGCATACTTGGTGGGAGAACCTGAGTGAGATCCACAAAAAGAGTTTAGCAAAAGCGCGCAAGCCGATGGCAATTGTGTCCTGTCTGGCACAATTGGGAGGCACAGAGGAGGTCGCCAGGAAGCTCCGCAAGGAAATAGAAGGCATACATCGGATGAGTAAAATCGATGTATGCGAAATTGAGAAAGAGAACCTGGAGTTGAAAGGGAAATTAGCAGCAAAAGATGAAGTGGTGGCTGACGCCAAACGGGGTCACCAATCTTGTCTGGCGCACTTGAGTAGTTTCCAGTCACAATATGAGAAGGCTTATCAGGACCTGCAGTGTGCAGTCCTGGTAAAGAAAGAAACAGAAAACCAGTTAGAGACGCTCCAGAAACAACACAGTGATCTCAAGGCAGCCTTGAGAGCGCTCCACGCCACAACCACGGAACAAAGGCAGAGTACTTTGGACCATGCAAAGTGCCGAAAGCAGATTGCAGACTTGAAAGCACTGTTTTCTGTCCAAAAGGAATTTCAAGAAACCTTTGGGGAAAGTTTAGACCAGGAAGACGGCCCTGATTGGGAAGAATTGCAAGAGACAGTGCAGAAATATGTTCAGGGAGCATGTGCGCAGGGAAAACCCCAAAGGAGGAAAGCACCCCCACCCCCCACACAATAGATAATACAGGCTCCCATGAACCCTGTAACAACCCACCGCACCGCCACAGCAGACGAGGCGGAGGTCTTATATTCCACCCCCCTCACAGTGACCCAATTACGGGACGCGTGTGCCAAAAATCACACCGTTCCTCCCCGCTTCAGACCCACACCATTTCTTTGCCACCTTCAAACACCAGGCGACCATGTACGGCCTGGATGAGAAAGAGCAGGTAAAGCTCATGGTCCTCAGCTTAGACCCATCGGTCGCAGCAGCCCTTCCCGACCCACAGAATGTAGGAGGAGGCACCCTTGCAGAAATGCAGGCCGCCATCCTGGATGCGATCGGGTACAACCGGGGCGACCCCGTAGACGGTCTGAATAAATGCAGACAGAAAAAGTCTGAACACCCCACAGCGTTCGCAGGACGCTTGTGGATTCATTTTGAAGCCGTTTTTGGCAACGTAGATCGTGCCCATTTGTCCCTAGACAATATGGCCAAATGGACCCGCACCCTTATCTCCCATGCCACGGAAGCAGGACAGAATGCCTGTAGTAATTATGACCCCTCGGAGGAGGCTCATAATGAGAAGTGGATGGTCAAAAGATTGTCCCGCGTTTGGGAACAAGCGGCTCACGGCAAATAAGCAGCTCGAGCCCCCGAGGAAAACCAAGCCGCCGCAGACGTGCAGGCAGTAAGAACCACTCTCCACAACCCCGCCTGGGTAAACGAGGGAAAGAACAGCCCCCCAGCCAAACCACAAGAGTGCTACAATTGCGGACAGTTGGGACATTTTGCTAAAGAATGCAATGGCCCTAAAAAAACCACAGAGTGCCCAACCGACAGGCACTCTCAATAAGAAAAAGGCAGAGCCCATAGCAACCGAGAACTGAGGTGTCCACATGATGATTTAAAGGAGACACTTGGTGAAAAGTGTTGTCCTTCCTGATGGAACCTGCAGAATGTTTTATGTTGTCTGTCTGTTTGTTAAATGTTGTTCGTCCTACAGGAGAATTTTCTCACCACCCCACACCCATTCACCTGAACTTTTTAGCTCTTTTCCAATTGGACAAGCCAGACGCTTGTTCAACGGTACCAACTTGTCCACAGATACCTGGTCACCAGACCAGACGCCCATTCAGAGGAACTAGCTTTTCAGCTGATACGTGGTCACCAGACCAGGCGCCCGATCGTAGCTACTCTTCTGATTTGATGGTAGAATCAGAACAGTAACCCCACCATGATGACTACATTTTTGTCCGTTCTTTGGTCGCTCAGGCAGTGGAGAAACGGCGTGAGACCCGCCCTGCCTGGGAACCCCCCCATTGGTCAAAAACACTCGGGTAGGGAAGATATGGTATTGGTAGCCGTCCTACCCGGGGACTCCACCCAAATCTTACCCGTCGCGGCCCACACGCACCTCATTCAAACTTTTCTTTCAAAAACAGCTTTATTTTATTTAGGCAACCTTTGGGTTGCTGCCACATGCTATTTACATCCTAGAACATTTGGATGATAAACCTAGCACTGGTCCACCATTGGGAAGTGGGGGGAGAGTCACATACTGTGACCAATTATACGGGTTTAATTGGCCCCAAGAAGGACAGACACACTAACACACCAGATATTAAACCGAAGTATTTACACACACTACGCTTGTCTTACAAAACTCCAGAAGCTCCCAGTCCGGAGAAAACCAGCGAACACAGGAAAAAGAAAGAAAGAAGACAGCCATGAGGACTCCTTTCTTCGTGCTCAACATGTTCGTTCTGGACTTTTGGTTGCGCGGGAACGCGGACCCCATCACTCCAAACCCCTTTACTGTTAACACTTCACGGCCCAGTAGAACCGAGGGCCCAGTCACCAACCACGCTGCATTATCCTGGTGTGCCAAGTTCATAACTTGGTACTCCTTATCGTACATCATTGAGACACTGTTGGCATTGGCTATACTCGGTTGTGCAGTACAGACCATGCGCCTCCGCAAGTGGAAAAGGAGAGCGTACCGCGCTCGAACCCCGGTCTATCGGATCCGATCCCCGATATTCGGCTATGACCAGACCCCAGACCCGCGCGACATATGAATAATAAAACATGCACTGGCGGTTTTTCCTGTAAATAAAAAGAAAATGTATGGAAATGTATGATCCTGAGCTTGACTGCCAAGCCAGGAAAGAGTGTATTAAATGTTGTGATTGTTATTGTATGTTTAGAAAGATAAGATTGTATAATGCTTGAAGAATTGTTTAGGTAAAATTAGAGGTTCCCAGTTTATTTTTTATAGATACATGCCCCTGCCTGACATAGCGCCCTCAAGAATTGTTTAGGTAAATTTTTGTGCATAGCTAGGGTCAGAGTAGTGGCCATGTAGGAGGTGCCCCCCCCCCCCCCCCGGTCAGGGAACGAAGAGGACAAAATTTATGTGATCCTTCACGCTTCGCGTTAGGATCACAAGGCGGGAATGTAGCCACGTAAAATGGCTGCGTTCCGATTAATCTGGCCAAAATCCAGTTTGAAATGGCTAACCCGAAAGACTGCTGGGAAAAGCAGCTAACAAGACACAAGCAGGCAGCTGCAGAGAGTATTGCATATTCGGCTCTGGGGAAGTTAGCCCAGATCGATACTCAGGGCTATCAACAGCCCATCAACCCAGGTATTTGCAGTTACATTCAGGACTGTTTGCAGCCCATCTATCCAGGCATCTGCAGTTAAATCGGCTATCCCCGGGAACAATTGCAACATATTAGCAATTGAATACCGGGCCAGACCTGTCGGCGCCTGCAGTGGCCGAAACAAAGACAGGTGAACGACCACCCCCCGATCGAGGAATCGCCTCACCATTGGACACATCGACCCCAGGGATTGGGAACAAATCCAATCACTTGGGACTCAGGGTCAAGGGCCGCCCCGGGAGGCGGGAAGCCCCTGGGCCCTATAAAAGTGAGGGGCCAAGTTCAGATCTCTCTCTCCTCTTCGCCTGCTCGAGACCTTCGCAAGAACAGCAACCGGCAACAGTAAGTTTGAATCCAGCAATCGCTATCCGGTAGAGACACCTAGCCACCGACCTGTAGCAGCCTTTTGAATCCCGCGGGCTAGATCTGATTGGACAAGCCATTCGTTTCCCTGACCTGGTGGGCTCTTCCTAAGTTAAGTATTGGCCAGTAGTGATAGGTTTATTATATAGATAGTAGTATTAGTGTATTAATATTGCTTGTTGTATATAATAAATGACCGTTGTTTTAATCCTTACTAAGCGGTGTGCTGTATTATTAATCATAACCTGAACTTGAACCTCGTGGCGGTATCATAAAGATACCTGGCGACTCATGAGCAAAGGTGACGTAATCAGAGCAAATAGTTCTAAGGTTAAAAAAAGCAACAACAGACAGTGACTCAAGCCGGGAATTGAACCTGAGATGCTGGCTCTGTGAAACCACAGTGCTAACCACTGTGCTACTAGGGTCTACCAAATAATAACATTATGGTGGGGCAGGCTATAAACAAAGAAATAACAGATGAATGTAGAAATGGTACAGCAGTTATCATGGGGGATTTTAATCTACATGTTGATTGGTTTAACCAGGTCGGTCAAGGCAGCCTTGAGGAGGAGTTTATAGAATGTATCCACGATAGTTTCCTCGAACAGTATGTAATGGAACCTACGAGGGAACAAGCGGTCCTAGATCTGGTCCTGTGTAATGAGACAGGATTGATTCAGGATCTCATAGTTAGGGATCCTCTCGGAAGGAGCGATCGCAATATGGTGGAATTTAAAATACAGATGGAGGGTGAGAAGGTAAAATCAAGCACTAGTGTTTTGTGCTTAAACAAAGGAGATTACAATGGGATGAGAGAAGAACTAGCTAAGGTAGACTGGGAGCAAAGACTTTATGGTGAAACAGTTGAGGAACAGTGGAGAACCTTCCAAGCGATTTTTCACAGTGCTCAGCAAAGGTTTATACCAACAAAAAGGACGGTAAAAAGAGGGACAATCGACCGTGGATATCTAAGGAAATAAGGGAGAGTATCAAATTGAAGGAAAAAGCATACAAAGTAGCAAAGATCAGTGGGAGACTAGAGGACTGGGAAATCTTTAGGGGGCCACAGAAAGCTACCAAAAAAGCTATAAAGAAGAGTAAGATAGATTATGAGAGTAAACTTGCTCAGAATATAAAAGCAGATAGTAAAAGTTTCTACAAATACATAAAACAAAAAGAGTGGCTAAGGTAAATATTGGTCCTTTAGAGGATGAGAAGGGAGATTTAATAATGGGAGATGAGGAAATGGCTGAGGAACTGAACAGGTTTTTTGGGTCGGTCTTCACAGTGGAAGACACAAATAACATGCCAGTGACTGATGGAAATGAGGCTATGACAGGTGAGGACCTTGAGAGGTAGTGATGGGCAAGCTAATGGGGCTAAAGGTAGACAAGTCTCCTGGCCCTGATGGAATGCATCCCAGAGTGCTAAAAGAGATGGCTAGGGAAATTGCAAATGCACTAGTGATAATTTACCAAAATTCACTAGACTCTGGGGTGGTCCCGGCGGATTGGAAATTAGCAAACGTGACACCACTGTTTAAAAAAGGAGGTAGGCAGAAAGTGGGTAATTATAGGCCAGTGAGCTTAACTTCGGTAGTAGGGAAGATGCTGTAATCTATCATCAAGGAAGAAATAGCGAGGCATCTGGATGGAAATTGTCTCATTGGACAGACGCAGCATGGGTTCATAAAGGGAAGGTCGTGCCTAACTAATTTAGTGGAATTTTTTGAGGACATTAACAGTGCGGTAGATAACAGGGAGCCAATGGATGTGGTATATCTGGATTTCCAGAAAGCCTTTGACAAGGTGCCACACAAAAGGTTGTTGCATAAGATAAAGATGCATGGCATTAAGGGGAAAGTAGGAGCATGGATAGAGGATTGGTTAATTAATAGAAAGCAAAGAGTGGGGATTAATGGGTGTTTCTCTGGTTGGCAATCAGTAGCTAGTGGTGTCCCTCAGGGATCAGTGTTGGGCCCACAACTGTTCACAATTTACATAGATTTGGAGTTGGGGACCAAGGGCAACGTGTCCAAGTTTGCAGACGACACTAAGATAAGTGGTAAAGCAAAAAGTGCAGAGGATACTGGAAGTCTGCAGAGGGATTTGGACAGGCTAAGTGAATGGGCTAGGGTCTGGCAGATGGAATACAATGTTGACAAATGTGAGGTTATCCATTTTGGTAAGAATAACGGCAAAAGGGATTATTATTTAAATGATAAAATATTAAAACATGCTGCTGTGCAGAGAGACCTAGGTTAATCCCAGAGCTGAAGGGGTTGGATTATGAGGAGAGGTTGAGTAGACTGGGACTGTACTCGTTGGAATTTAGAAGGATGAGGGGGGATCTTATAGAAACATATAAGATTATGAAGGGAATCGATAGGATAGATGCGGGCAGGTTGTTTCCACTGGCGGGTGAAAGCAGAACTAGGGGGCATAGCTTCAAAATAAGGGGAAGTCGATTTAGGACGGAGTTTAGGAGGAACTTCTTCACCCAAAGGGTTGTGAATCTATGGAATTCCTTGCCCAGTGAAGCAGTAGAGGCTCCTTCATTAAATGTTTTTAAGATAAAGATAGATAGTTTTTTGAAGAATAAAGGGGTTAAGGGTTATGGTGTTCGGGCCGGAAAGTGGAGCTGAGTCCACAAAAGATCAGCCATGATCTCATTGAATGGCGGAGCAGGCTCGAGGGGTCAGATGGCCTACTCCTGCTCCTAGTTCTTATGTACTGTGCCTTTGGACACTAAGGGGCAATTTAGCAAAGCCAATCCCCTAACCTGCACATCTTTGGACTGTGGGAGGAAACTGGAGCACCCAGAGGAAACCCATGCAGACACGGGGAGAAAGTGAAAACTACACAGACAGTTCACACGGGGTTAGAATTGAACCCGAGTCCCTGGTGCTGTGAGGCAGCAGTGCCAACCACTATGCCACCGTGCACAATGTCCGTTTTCTTCACCTTTCAACCATCATTTTCCCCTCAATTGTTTGTGTGTGAGCGTGTGTGTAAAGAGTGGGGGCAGTTAGGAAGTGGGGGGGTTGGGAAATAAGTATTAGATAATCAGTTATATTTTCTGTCTGTTTAATTATATTACTGTGCATAATCAAAGGTTACTAGACCAGGGTGTCAAGACAGTGGCACTAAACAAATTGCTCCTTCAAAGGGCCATCATAGGTTGGATGGCTTCATTCTGAGCTGTTACCATTCTATCATTGTCAGAAAGAAAAATATAGAGGATGACTTAACGGACATTTATTTGTCATACAAAGACAGCTGGTAACCGAGGACAAATCTTCAGTTTCAATCGGATCAGCAGAATTCACTGGAGATAAGACGTCTTTAAACTTCAGTGACATGCATTCTGAGGTAGCCCCACTAAGCTTTGAGCCGACCATGAAAAATAACGGGATTATGCATGCCCACAGGATCCAACCATCGAGATACACATATGTAAATCACAGAGGATATCTAGACAGAAAGAATTTAACAATAACCAGCTCCTTTATTACAGTTGATCAAATTCAAATGGAAAGAAGATGTTGAGAGATTCATGGTTGCGCCACCTGGCATATGAAGACTCCAGTTAAGGTTTTGTGATTAAATAAAAGATTTCTGAAGTTTAGTGCATTCATATGCTTCTGTTAGGATGGATTCAGGACCACGAACACCCAATATGTGTGATGTGAAATTCCTAGCAGTGAGCCATGGCTGGTGCCCAATAAAAAAGATTAAAATTAGACTTACAGGTGTTTAGCACTTTTCACAATATCAAGATATCATCAAGTGCTTTCCAAGCCAATGAAGTGCCTTTGAAGTGTAGTCACTTGTAATGTTGGAAATAGTAACAGAGTGTCAGAGCCCAGGAATGATAGTGGCAGGGGGCACAGCACCAGAAAAAAAGGACAAATTTATGAAACACCTTTCATGACCACAGAATATCCAAAAGCACTTCTTGTGAAGGTATGGTATAGACAATGAAATGCTTTTCAAGAGTATTAGATTACAAGAGATTGTAACGTAGGAAGTGCAGCAGCAAGCTCCCACAAACAGCAGTGTGATGATACCAAAAGAGAAAATGATGGAAAATCTCAACAGGTCTGGCAGCATCTGTAGGGAGAGAAAAGAGCTAACATCTTCGAGTCCAGGTGACCCTTTGTCAAAGCAGTGTGATGATGACTAGATTATCCGTTTTTGTGATATTGATTGATGGGTAAAGTGGATATGATATGGAGGATAACTCACCTGCTCTTCTTCAAAATAGTGACTAGGGATCCTTTACATTCATTTGAGACAGCAGACAGGATCATGATTTCCCAACACATACAAAAGACAGCATCCCCAGCACAGTTCAAGGAGCGAGACCTGAACCCACAGCTGTCTGATTCAGAGGCAAGAGTGCTATCGAGTGAACCCTGGCTGGCACAAATGATATACGATGATGGTGATTGGCAGGAGTGGAGTATAGTAGCTTTGGCGAGGAGAGTGTCAGTTGTAAGGAACCCCTTTCCAATCCTTGTTTACCCTTTTAAATTCCTGCTTTGCTGGCTGCCTCAGAATCGCAGACCATGTTTTTAAACTACAAACTTTTGGTTTTGAACTGAAACCCCACTGCAAGCTGCTATTTCGGTTGGTGCAGGCAGATCCCTTGATTCGGTATGGTCTGTGATGTCATTTTGATGTATTTGGCTAGCAGCCAAATTCCTCTTATTAAATTGCGGAACAACTTCTATTCTTGATTGGGATTGATAAAGCTTCCCAGAAAATTCTGGAATGGAATGCAGGTTCCATTTTGACTTTCAGGTTCGTTCTGAGCAGGAGTTGAGCAGAAGCCTGTTAAATATCATCCCTCTCTGAGCCCTCTGCTGTTGTGAGCAGGTATGGACATTCTCTCTTGCAGTCCTGACTGAAAGACTGCAATCAGTAGCTAGGTCTATGAAAGTTCAAATCTCTGTTCAAAAGGCTGCATGCTGTCGGTAGTACATCTGTGAATGCCTAACCTCTGTTTGGAAGTCCGGACAAGGCCCAGTGCGCTCCCCTGTGATAGCTAGAGGTCTAGAAGAAGGGCCTTTCACTTTCTCTCCACTGCAGCTAGTCCGGATCTGCAGAAGAAGCAGACGAGCATTTCAGGGGCAGAGTGGAAGGAAAATCCTCTTTTAAATTCTCAGGTAGAGAATTAAGAGTCTCAGTGAGACGGAGGTCAGTCAAATGACTCCCCAGAGGAAATTTTACAGTCTGCAAGTTCTAATTGGAGACAAACCTTAAAAGATCCAAACCAACCGATGATTTCAAGATCGCTGACTACAAAGACTAACATCCCCATAGCAAAGGTCCATCTCAACCCTTTTAATCCCTGTTATTTTTGAACCTTTCTTTCCCACCCACCGTGTGTCTGTTTTATGTGTGTCTAGATGGAGGGTGGGACAGGATTAGGGGAACAATTAGATCAGCGCCCAATTCTTTTATTTTTGTCATTAGATGTTTATCTCTTCTCTTATTATAAATAAACAGTTTTTAAAATGTTTTACTTGCAAATTTGGTGCCTGTAAGTCATTGGAGCAGTCGAGGGTCAAAGATCTCAGAAAGATTATCCCAATTATTGGTTAGTTCACTTATGTTGGACTCTGGGGTCTGTGGGGCTGGAATTGACCGCGCACTAGTCCAGGGTGTTGTAACAGTGCATATAGTAGCAATGGTACAAAGGGCTTTCAGGTGTGAATAACAAGGGGTGCATTGCATGGTGCTACTGTCAAAAGCACAAGAACAGGGATTTTCTAGGGGTTGGGTCAACAGACAGAAGGAGGGGAGAAGACGTGTGGGCAGAGGAGAAAGTATGGCTGATTAGTGTAGGGAGGTGAAGGCAGGAGGAGGTGCAAGGAAAAAGCACCGCAAGCAGAGGGAGGAAAAGAACCAATGCATGAGTAGC
The DNA here is from genome assembly GCF_047496885.1 of Scyliorhinus torazame. Lineage (NCBI taxonomy): Eukaryota > Metazoa > Chordata > Chondrichthyes > Carcharhiniformes > Scyliorhinidae > Scyliorhinus > Scyliorhinus torazame. The sequence goes on from NC_092722.1 coordinate 130,018,834, forward strand.
ACAGAAGAGAGTGAAGAAGAATTATTTGCCTCCATTCCAGAACTGTAAAAATTAGTTTCCTCAGCATTGATCTGAGGAAATCTCTGTTATTTAAACAAGATAACACTTAATATTTATCTGAAACATTCTTACACTGAAATAAAAGCAAACTACTGCAATGCTGGAAATTTGCAATAAAAACAGAAACTGCTGGATAAACTCAGCAGATTCTCTCCACAGATGCTGACAGACCTGCTGCGTTAATCCAGCATTTCCTGGTTTTCTACCATCACACTGAACTTGCTTTTGACTTGATTGGCTGATTTAAACAGCTTAATTAACATTTGCAGCAGTGTAAATAAGTTCCATAGCCAGATATCTGAAATTGAATTTCCATATGTGTAACTCTATTGTGAAAATGGGATCATACTCTGATATGCAGGAAACAGAAAGCCATTACTTTTTACAATTACTGTAATGTACCCTGGCATAATTCATTATTAATTGTTAAAAACAATTTTATAAATTTGAGTTTTAAACAGGAGAGAGTGCAACTAATAAGTAATAGAGATTGAAGAAAAAACGAATATGAAGGGAAAACCATAGAACAAAATAACTAAAATTACCAAATTTAAAAATCACCAACAGGATTTCACTTTTTGGAACTCACTTTAACATGAATCAAAACCAATGCAAATTAAACATTGATTAACAGGCAAATGATACCTCAAATATAAAGGTAAATTTCAATTTAAATAGTCGATAAAACAAAGATATGTGTTAGTCAACTTCCTGCCAACATATGGAACTATGTAGTGTTGCTAACTTTCTCCTTTGTTCAATTGCTCTGTTTTATTACCTTTGCTCTCGAGTCGCCAGGTATCTTTATGATACCGCCACGAGGTTCAAGTCCGAGTAATGATCAATAACCCAATACACCGATTAGTAAGATTCAAATCAAAGCACATTTATTATACACAGTAATCGCTAATCATGCACAAATTCTACATCTAAGCTACTTCTACAACTAACAGGCCTCTACTTAACTTCGGACTGGCCCACCAGGTCAGGGGAACAAATGGTCTATCGTTCGGGTTCTGAGTCTGCGGGATTCGAAGTTGGTACGGATTGGTAGCTAGGAGCGCCTATCTCATAGCGAGCGTTGAATTAAGACTTACTTCGTTCGGTGGCCACTGCACCGGTCACGGTCAATGTTGGTTTGTGTTGCTGGGTGACCCGGGCAGGACGAAGAGGTGAAGAGAGAGCGATTTGAACTTGGGGCTTAACTCTTATAGTCCCCAGGGGCTTCCCGCCTTTCGGGGCGGACCCTGTACCTGGTCCCAAGTGATTGGACTTTGTCCCAATCGCTTGGTTCGATTTCTCCAATACTGGAGCGGTTCCCTGATCGATGGGCGGTCTTGAGGTGCTCGTTCACCTCCTTTGTGTTAGCTCCTGCTGGCGCCGGGGAGTCTGGCTTTGCTTTGTGTGTCCCAAATGTGACTTATTGTTCCCGGGGATTGCTCATTAGTATGCAGATGGCTGCTACATTGTTATGCTGATGGTCGCTGGTATCGATGTTGTCTGGCCTTTTGCAGAGTTTTAATACACAGCAAACCTGCACCTGCCGGTTTCTGTCTTGTTGGCTGACTCTCCCATCAGCCTTTGCCGTTCGCCATTTTAAATCGGGAGCTGGCCAATTTAGGTGACTACACGTCCTCCTTGAGATCCTAACGCGAAGCTTGAAGGATCACATAACTACGTTGCTTTCCATTCCCTGACCTGGTGAGCACTTCTTTCATGGCCTCTCCACTGACCTATGCAAAAAATTTTTAACTGACAATTCTAAGGGGCGCTATGTGAAATAGGGACATGCATTACAAAACAATTTTTAAAATGGGAACCTCTAACTATCCTTAATACACTACTCTCACTCAAACATTTCATCACTCTAACTTCCTCAACCATACAAACAAAATCATAGCATTTTATACACATTTTTCCTGGCTTGGCAGTCAAGCTCAGGATCGTACAATTGCTCACGAACATTCTGTACATTTCTTTATTTACAACAAAAACGCAAATGAATGCTCTTTATTATAGATCACGGGGGTTGGGGGTCTGGTCATATCCGGAAATAGGGGATCTGATCCTATATACCCCGCGGGGTGCAAGCGCGGTAGGCTCTCCTTCTCCATTTTCTGAGACGCATAGTCTGCACGATGCAGCAGAGTATCGCCAATACCAATAAGGATTCTATTACGTAGGACAGGGAGTACCAGGTTATAAACCTGGCACACCAAGATGATGTGGTGTCGCTGGTGACTGGGCTCTGAGTACTGTGGGGAAGTGAAACATTAACGGCTGGGGAGCTTGAGGTCATGGGGTTCGCGTTCGTGCGCAACCAAATGTCCATTGTGATGATGAACCATGCGAAGGAAGTCCTCATGGCTGTTCGTCGTTCACTTCTCTTCTCTTCTCTTCTCCGGTCCTGGAGCTTCTGGAGTTCTGTGGAATCAAGCATAGTGTCTGTAACTAGCTTGGTTTAACATCTCGTGTGATAGCCTGTCTGTCCTTTAGTGCCAATTACTCCCTTTATAATTGGTCACTATGTGTGACTCCCTCATTTCTTTTTCTTCAAAAAACCGAATTTTCGGACCAGACACACTTTCAAATAATGAACCAGTGCGAGCCGCATCGCAGACTGTGCGGTTTGCCATCCAAATGTTTCAGGATGTAAATAGCATATGGTTGGCAACCTAAGGGTTACCTGAAACAAAACAAAACTTTTTGAACTGAAAATTTCCAAAATGAGGTGCGTATGGGCCACGACGGGTAAGAGTTGGATTGAGTCCCCAGGTAGGACGGCTACCAATGCCGTGTATCCCCTACCCGAGCGTAGTTGACCAGAGGGGGGGGGTTCCCAGGCAGGGCGGGTCCCAAGCCGTTTCTCCACTGCCTGAGCAACCGACAAGAACGGGCAAGAAATGTAGTCATCGTGGGGGGCTGCCGTAGTGGTTCTACCTTCAAACCAGTTATGAACGAGCGTGTGGTATCTGTCGACAGATGTGTTCCGCTGAACTGGCGTCTGGGACAGTAGCAAGTCTCTGTGGGTAAGTCCTCAGAGGTTTCGGCCGAAAAGGCGTGGGGCCGTGAAAAAAATGTTTGCAGTCTGACAAACAACATTTAACAAACACTACAAACAACATAAAACATGCTGCAGGTTCCATCAGAAAGGACACCGTTTCTCCCAAGCGGTTCCTTTTAAAACATCATCTGGACACCTCAGTTATCGGTTGCGAACAGGGTCGCAAAGGGGTTCTCGTTTTGGGAGTCAGACTCAAGGTCGTCATCTTTTCCAAGTGTATCAGGACTGAAAGGGCTGCTTGGTATGATTTGGGGTCGCTCTCGTCGTTTCGGACGAGTCTGTATGAGTTGTCTCTGTGCCAATAGGTGGTGTCTAGTTGTGTGGGGACGGAATTGGGGTCGTCATGGTAGGTCGGTGGTCGGTGGTGGGGTTTGTTTAGGAAAGTGATGATGAAGGGATCACTCGAATCGTAGTCGGATTCGCTGGGTGTGGGTCCTGTTGCATGGGGATAGTAGGGAGGCGTGCTGTGGCTATCGTCCGAGTCATAGTCGCTGTCTCTGCTGCTGCAGTCTGTGGCCGTTCCGGGGCGGAGTGTATATTTCTGGGGTGGAGTCGAGGTTGAGTCCATGGCTGGGCTGGACGTGTTGGGGGATGGCAGGGTTACGTTGGCTGTGGGCGGGGTGTGGTGTGCTGCGTGTAGCATGACGTGGTGTGAGTGGTTAGACTGTGTTCCATATGCCTTCAGCTGGTTGATATGGAACCACGCAGTCTTTCCGTTGGGATACTTTATCTTGTATACGGAAGGGCTTACTTTGTCCGCACTGGAGTACGGACCCCAGTACTTTGGTGACAGGAATGTGCTGGGGTTGTATACGGAGAGCATGACTTGCTGTCCTATACTGTACTCAGTTGCATGCACTGTCTTGTCGAAACAAGCCTTGCTCTGTTTCTTTCGTGTGCCCAATTTCACTGCGGCTGCTAGCTGAGCCGTTTTAACATTCTCCACTAATTGCTCGACTGCTTTCTCGTGTGTGAGGGCCGTCACCTCTGGGCTGGTCAAGTCTAAACCTAACAAAAATTCTGTGCCTTTCATGGGGCGTACGGTCATGAGGGTGTGTGTGGTGTAACCTGTAGAAGTTGAAACTGTATTACGCAAAAACATTAGCGCAAAAGGGAGGATGGAGTCCCAAGTGGTGTTGTTTTGCTGGACCATTTTTCTGAGGGTAGATTTTAGGGTCCGATTCATGCGCTCCCCGATACCACTCGACTGTGGGTGGTATGCTATGTGGAATTTTTGGGTGATGCCAAATATCGTGAGGATGTTCTGCATGACACGTCCCGTAAAATGGGAACCTTGGTCGGATTCAATGCTGCAGGGGAGTCCCCATCTTGTAAAGATGTGGTGGGTCAAAATCTTGGCTGTGGTTTTTGCAGTCTTTGTTCTGGCTGGGAATGCTTCCACCCATTTCGTAAACGTGTCTTTCACCACGAGTAGATATTTATAACCATTCCTGCAAGGGGGAAATGGTCCTATAAAATCAATCTGGAGGTTAATCCAGGGGCCATTAACGGGCCGGGTGTGACTAAGCTCAGCCTTTTTGGCATATCTGTCCGGATTATTCTGGGCGCAGATAAGACAATTCTCGATGTAGTGATTAACATCGTCCTTTAAATTCTGCCACCAACAAAGCTGCTTGAGGTGGGCTGTAGTGGGATTGATTCCCTGATGTCCATGACTGTCATGGAATAAACAAATCAGTTGATTCCTGTCCTATTCAGGAACCACATAAAGGGTGTCTTTTAACACCACACCGTCATGTGTGGTCAGAGCATTTTTAAACCTCTCATAGGGTGCTGGATAGTTTCCTTTTACAATCTCTCTGAGATTGCTGTTCTGCTTCTGGGCCTCCACTAGATCCTCGATCCTAGTCTGCGAGACCTGAACTGCATTCACTGATGCACTTTCGGGCGGTGTCCAAAAGTATCCATGCCTGGAACCTGCTTTAGCCAGTGCGTCGGCTTTTACATTTCCAGGGGGGGAGGAATGATGGTGACTACGAACTTTGACTATCCCAAAAGTCCTGTTCTGTGCTGTCTCTAAAATGTGACGGATCAATGGGGCTGAGGGGAGGGGTTTTCCGTCTGCGGAAACAAATCCTCTTGCCTTCCACAGGGGCAGGAATTCCGTGAGGCTGTTGCAGACATAGAGGCTATCTGAGTATATGTCTGCTGGGCTGGGGAAGGAATCTGGGTGTTCCACTATATACTCGATGGCCACAAGCTCTGCTGCCTGCACGCCTAAGTGGCCTGGAAGTTTTAATGATATTTCTTCTAGGGCACGTCCCTGCGCGTCCTCGACATAAATACCACAACCTGTTATGCGCTTCCCATCCAATACTGTGGAAGATCCATCCACATATATCCTTATGGGCTCGCACGTGTCTGAGTGCTGGGGGCTCTGGGTTGAACTACCTATCTTTCTGGGGGGTGTTTTAGCAATAAAGGGGCCTGTGCTGTGGTGTGGAGAGATAATTTCACATTCTTGGGGGGTTCTGGGGTACTGTAGGTTGTCGGCTAAAAAGGCGTGCACCTTTGTCCGTTTAACAATGATGTCCCGTCCCTGCAAGAGAAGGGTCCATCTAGCTGCTCTAATCTGGCTTACTGTACCGTCCTTGAGTCGTCCGTCCAGTAAAAGTTGGGTGGGGGTGTGTTCGGTGAGAATTGTGATGGGGTTCAGTCCGGTAATATACGAAAAATACTGAACTGCCCAAAATACTGCGAGCAGGTGCCTCTCACAGGCTGAAAATCCCTGCTCCACAGCATCTAAAATTCTGGAGGCGTAAGCTACGGGCCTTAACTGGTCGTGCCGTTCCTGGAGGAGCACGGCCGAAAGGGTGCGGTCTGCGGTCACTACCTCTATGGCGTAAGGGGAAAGGGGGTCTGGAACTTGTAGTGCGGGGGATGCTATGAGTGATTGCTTCAACGCATCCACAGCATCCGTATGCTGTGGAAGCCATTCCCAGGGGGCTCCTTTCTTTAGGAGGTCTGAGAGGGGTGTTGCCTTGCTGGCGAAACCGTTAATGTGGTTTCGGCAGTAGCCAACCAGTCCTAAAAACGACCGGAGGGCTGAAACATTCTGGGGAAGGGGCAATTTAGCAATCGAGTCAATCCTTTTATGCTCGATCTCGCGTTTACCATGTGTGATTTTTGTTCCCAAATATATCACCTTATCTTCCAAAATCTGGGGTTGACTTTACAACCAATTGAGCGTAAGAGTTCCAGGAGTTCGGACAGAAGCTCGATGTGCTCTTCCTTGGTGTCTGTCTACAATAGTAGGTTGTCTACGTACTGAACCAGACATTCGCGGCGAGAGAATTTGGCTAAACCATTTGCCAGCTGTCGGTGGAAAATGGAGGGGGAGTTGTGGAAGCCTTGTGGCAGGCATGTCCACGTGTACTGCTGATTTTTAAAGGTGAAGGCAAATTTGTACTGGCACGCCTTTGCCAATGGAATGGACCAGAATCCATTACTGACATCCAAAACCGTAAAGAATCGGGAATTGAGTCCCTGCTTGAGCATGGTCTCGGGACGTGTTGCTACTGTGGGGGCTGCTGCGGGGGTGATTTTGTTGAGTTCCCGGTAATCGATGGACATTCGCCATGATCCATCGGGCTTTCTCACTGGCCAAATCGGGGCATTATTAGTGGAGGCTACTGATCTAAGTACGCCCTGCTCTAATAAGCTTTCTATTACCTTGGAGATTTCTCCCTCTGCCTCTTGGGGAAATCCATACTGTTTTGGGGGTCTAGGGTCAGGTCCTGTTATTTGTACGGAGCCAGTCACCCGTCCACAGTCGTGCTTGTGGGTCGCAAATGCTGCCCTGGTCTTTTGCAGAACTGCCCTAACCTGCTTGTCCTTGCTAAGCGTGGTCGGGTTGAACCAAAATTCGCCTACTGCGCTAATTTTGTTTGCGTATTCTCCTATGTTGAGCGTTGCGGGGGCTCTTGCAGACTTTGCCATTTTCCAGACACACTGGTTGACTGGATCAAATGATAAGTTGTGGGAATTCATAAAATCGATTCCCAGAATGTGTTCTGCTGTGTGGGGCAGATCGACTAAGACTACGGGGTGCTTGGTGGTGATGTTACCGATTTGAATGGGTACAGGGGCTGTGATGTGTCCCTGCTGTGAGTGGTCTGTAAAGCCGCTGAGGGTGATGGTGGCTGTAGTGGGCCACGTGTCTTTTTGAAACAGGGTGGAGGAATTTATTGTGGTGCGGGACCCTCCTGTGTCCCATAGAAACTCGATGGACTGTCCCCGAATTTTCTCTGCAACTGCCGGTCGTCCGGACCTATCCCAAAGGGTGTCGCAGACCCAACTGGGGGAGCCCGAACATCGTCAGTCCTTTCCGGTCAGGTCCGTCTGATCTGAACGCATGCTAACACTATGAATGGGCTCTGTCTTCTTCTTACTCAGAGTGCCCGTCTGCTGGGCTCTCTGTGGCTTTCTTGGGGCATTGCACTCTCTTGCGAAGTGTCCCAACTGTCCAAAGTTGTAACACTCCTGTGACTTGGGTGGGGGGCTGTTCTTTCCTTCATTCACCCATGCGGGGTTCTGATATGTTGTAACTGCCTGTATATCTGCGCCGGCCTGCTTTTCCTCAGGGTTTTTGACTGCGGGTTTGCTTCGTATAGATTGCTCCCAAGCGCGGGACAATCTTTTCACTACCCACTTCTCGTTATGGGCCTCCTCTGAGGGATCATAACACGCGCAAGCTTTCTGTCCTGTTTCTGTGGCATGGGAGATGAGGGTGCAGGTCCATTTGGCCATGTTGTCTGGGGACAAATGGGCACGGTCTAAGTCTCCAAAGACTGCTGCAAAGTGGATCCACTGGCGTCCAGCAAACGCTGTGGGGTGCTCGGCTTTCATTTGCCTGCATTTGCTGAGGCCATCTACGGGGTCACCCCGGTTATACCCGATCGCATCCAGGATCGCGGTATGCATTTCTGCAGGGGTGCCTCCTCCTACATTCTGTGGGTCGGGAAGGGCTGCTGCTACTGAAGGATCTAAACTTAAAACGGTGAGCTTTACATGCTCTCGCTCATCCAGGCCGTACATGGTCACCTGATGCTTTACTGTGGCAAAGAAATGGTGGGGGTCTGAGGTGAGGAGGAACGGTGTGATCTTATCGCATGCATCCCGTAATTGGGTCACTGCTAAGGGGGTGGAGTATAGAAATTCCGCATCGTCCGATGTGGCTGTGCGGTGGGTGGTTACTGGGTTCATTGGAGCCTGAACTATCTGCTCTGTGGGGAGTTGGGGCGCTTTCCTCTTTTGTGGCATTCCCTACGCACATGTTCCCTGAACATATCTCTGCGCTGTCTCATTTAATTCTTCCCAATCAGGGCCATCTTCCTGATCTAATTTTGCTCCAAAGGTTTCCTGGAATCCTTTCTGAACTGAAAGCAGCGATTGCAGCTCTGCAATCTGCTTCCGGCACTTTGCGTGATCTAGCATGCTTTGTCTTAGCTCTGTGGTGGCAGCATGGAGTACTATTAACGCTGCCTTTGGGTCGCTGTACTGTCTCTGCAATGCTTCTACCTGCTTTTCTGTTTCTTCACGTACCAGGACTGCACGTTGCGTGTCCTGATAGGCCTTTTCATATTGAGACTGGAAGCTGCTTAAGTGCGCCAGACAAGACTGGTGAGCCCTTTTGGCATCGTCCACCTCCATCTTTTGCTACCAATTTCCTCCTCAATTCTAAGTTCTCTCTTTCTACCTCGCTTACATTGACCTTACTCTTTCGATGTATGCCCTCTACTTCTTTCCGGAGCATACTAACGACCTCTTCTGTGCCTCGCAATTGTGCCAAGCAGGACACGATTGCCATCGGCTTGTGAGCTTTCCCTAAGCTCTTTTTGTGGATCTCGCTCAGGTTCTCCCACCAAGTATGTCCTATACTCCCGGGGCCTGATTCCTCGTTGTCACAGAATTCATTCCAAAGGGGCCATCCTTTCCCTTTGAGATATTTCCTGATGTCTTTCTCCCAAATGGGACATTGTCCCACTCTACTGCTGCTGGTCGCTGCAACCGCAAATTCCTCTGGGTTCTTGAGGCGTTGCATTGCCTGCATTGCCATCTTTCCTATCCGAATGCTGCTCTTCAAATTTGGGACAGGGGTATTAAGGCGATGCTGTAAATACGGGTACGGCTTTTGCTACTTTCCGATATACAAACTCCCGACAGTTTTGTCGCAACAAAAAATCTATCAGTTTTACCTTATCGCCCTGTTAGTTACGAATGCATACACACACTTCCGAATTATGAGTATTGATCAGAACTGCTTGAACGCTTGTGGTTTTCTGTTCCCAATTGGATCTCTAATTCAAATTCTGGGTTCTCCCGGAGTGGATATGCCACTTCTAGATCGGGTCCCGACAGATGTCGCCAAATATTGTTGCTAACTTTCTCCTTGGTTCAATTGCTCTGTTTTATTACCTTTGCTCTCGAGTCGCCAGGTATCTTTATGATACCGCCACGAGATTCAAGTCCGAGTAATGATCAATAACCCAATACACCGATTAGTAAGATTCAAATCAAAGCACATTTATTATACACAGTAATCGCTAATCATGCACAAATTCTACGTCTAAGCTACTTCTACAACTAACAGGCCTATACTTAACTTCGGACTGGCCCACCAGGTCAGGGGAACAAATGGCCTTTCGTTCGGGTTCTGAGTCTGCGGGATTCGAAGTTGGTACGGATTGGTAGCTAGGAGCCCCTATCTCATAGCGAGCGTTGAATTAAGACTTACTTAATTCGGTGGTCACTGCACCGGTCACGGTCAATGTTGGTTTGTGTTGCTGGGTGACCCGGGCAGGACGAAGAGGTGAAGAGTGAGCAATTTGAACTTGGGGCTTAACTCTTATAGTGCCCAGGGGCTTCCCGCCTTTCGGGGTGGACCCTGTACCTGGTCCCAAATGATTGGACTTTGTCCCAATCACTTGGTTCGATTTCTCCAATACTGGAGCGGTTCCCTGATCGATGGGCGGTCTTGAGGTGCTCGTTCACCTCCTTTGTGTTGGCTCCTGCTGGCGCCGGGGAGTCTGGCTTTGCTTTGTGTGTCCCAAATGTTACTTATTTTTCCCGGGGATTGCTCATCTGTATGCAGATGGCTGCTACATTGTTATGGTGATGGTCGCTGGTATCGATGTTGTCTGGCCTTTTGCAGAGTTTTAATACACAGCAAACCTGCACCTGCCGGTTTCTGTCTTGTTGGCTGACTCTCCCATCAGCCTTTGCCGTTCGCCATTTTAAATCGGGAGTTGTCCAATTTAGGTGGCTACAGTAGCTACACAGTTCCACAATATGTTACTCTTTGCTCACACACAGTAGATCAAGATTTCAGTCCAACAGGTTTTCCCTCCTGGTTTCCTGGGTACGATTATCGTCAGCAAGGCACACTTCTACAATCTCTCTCTCTCTTGCTTCACAACAACCTGATGGTGTAGCTTTGAGTTCCTTTTCAACCGACCACCTAATAACACCCCGTTTCTCGGTTTGGCCATGTCTGGGAAACGTTAACATCTCAGAACTTTTTATTAATTGACAAATTAGGGGACCTGACATAGTACAAGGTGCTTGCTACCTGTGTGGATGACGAGAAGGAATACAAGGTGGATGAGTAGACTGACCATGGCACTATGACCAGGCCTTTGTTGTCCAGAATTTAGAAGAGTGAGAGATGATCTCATTTAAACACACAGGGTGGGATTCTCCCCCCCCCACCCCCCTGACCTCCCCCGCCAGTCAGAGAATCCCCGGAGGGCGGTGCGAATCCCGCCCCGATGCCGGCTGCCATATTCTCCGGCGCCGTTTTTCGAGCGGGGGTGGGATTCCTGCCATGCCGGTCGGGGGCCGTTGGCAGCACCCCCCCCCCCCCCCACCCCCACCTCGCCGATACTCCGGGCCCCAATGTGCTGAGCGGCCTTCCAATTTCCGGCCTGTCCCGCCAGCGTGAATCACTCAACTTGCGTACTGGTTGGACCTAGCAGGTAAGTCGGGGGGGGGGGGGGGGGGGGGGGGCTGCGGGGGGATCCGACTCGGAGGGGGGGGCCACCATGGTGGCCTGGCCCGTGATTGGGGCCCACCGATCTGTGGGCGGGCTTGTTCCGTGGGGGCACTTCTTCCTTCTGTGCCGGCCCTTGTAGGGCTCCGCCATGGCTGGCGCGGAGAAGAGAACCCCCCGCGCATGCGCCAAAATACGCCGGCCGGTCAGCGCATGCGCGAACTCGCTCCATTCCTTTGGCGCCAACTGGAGCGGCGCCAACCCCTCCGCTATCCACCTAGCCTTCGAAAGTGTGAAGAATTCCGCACTTTCGGGGGCTGTTGACGCGGGAGTGGTTGATGCCGGTTATCCCGCCGGCGTAGGGACTTAGTCCGTAAAAGGGAGAATCCCGGCCACCAAATTCTTACAGGGCTCCACACGGTAGATGCAGGAAAGTTGTTTCCCCTGGTTAGCGGGTCTAGAGTCAGGGGACACAGTCTCGAAATAAGGGGCAGGCCGTTTAAGGCTGAGGAGGAATTTCTTCACTCAGAGGGTGGTGAATCTTTGGAAAATTTTGCCCAAAGGATTGTTGAGCTCAGTTGTTGGGTATATTCAAGACCGAGATTGACAGATTTCTAAATATTAAAAATGTCAAGGGGTACAGAGATAGTGCAGGAAAATGGTGTTGAGGTAGAAGGTCAGCCATGATTTCATTGAATGGTGGAGCGGCCCAAACAGCTGATGGCCTACTCCTATTTCTTATGTTATTATGTACCTGCATGCTGACTTTCACATGTTCCTTGTAAAAACAATACCCAAGTCATTCTGATCATCGTGGGCGGCACGGTAGCATAGTGGTTAGCAGTGTTGCTTCACAGCGCCAGAGTCCCAGGTTTGATTCCTGGCTTGGGTCACTGTCTGTGCGGAGTCTGCACATTTTCCCTATGTCTGCATGGGTTTCCTCCGGTGTGCTCCGGTTTCCTTCCAAAAGTCCCTAAAGACATGCTGTTTTGTCATTTGGAAATTTTGAATTCTCCCTCCATGTACTCGAACAGGCGCCAGAATGTGGTGACCAGGGGCTTTTCACAGTAACTTAATTGCAGTGTTAATGTAAGCCTACTTGTGACAATAAAAATTATTTAAAAAAAATATTTACAAGTTGCACACCTTTTAAAAAATATTCCGCTTTTCTATTCATACAACCAGAAGTGGATAAGCTCACACTTTCTCACATTATTCTTTACCTGCCACCTTGTTGGTCACTCACGTAACCTCCCTATATCTCTTTGCAGCTTCTTTGTATCCTCCTCACAACTTACATTCGCACATAGCTTGTATTGCCAGCAAACGTAGATACATTACTCTCTGTAGATTAAAAAGAACAGTCATTCCTTTTTTAGAGTTACATAGCCAATGCGCAGTGCGGACAGGGCAAGGCCTTAATCCATCTCCTTGCTCACTCCAAAAGCCAATTCAAATTCAAATAGTCCCCACAAAAGAGACATACTAGATCCAAGCTGAACAGGCATTACGCCCAATCTCACGCTTGATCCTACATTTGAACTTTGTTGATTTGTCCAAATCATTAATATAGAATGCAGATAACTGGACTCCAGCAGAGCCTTGCACCAAAAGGTTTAGGATCCCTGCACTAGAGAGTAGAACTTTCTATCAGCAAAGGTCACATTAAAAAATTTATAAATCTACCTCCATAAAAATGCAGCCACAGGAATGTGGTAAAAGTATGTTAAACATTCATTCACCTTTAATTTACTGACCAGCAATAGTACCGTTAGATCTCGCTACCACTCTGTATGTAAATGAATGTAATTTCTAACTGTAGTCCTTCACAAATTATTTGCGTATGTAAAAATACTTCTTTAAATGATGATTTTGCAATTGAAAATCAAACAGTAAAGAAAACAATAATCAAATTGCCTTGTCATGCTGACCTGAACTTTTCAACTGAAAACAGTTGATGAAGTAAAACAGGAACTGTATTTGTTACAGAGTAGCAGATGGTCAGTGAGCAGATTTCATGGCCAACACATAATCTGTGATCTTGAACATTTACAAAGAACATAAACAGCACTGTGGTGCTTTAAAACAAAAAGTGATTATATGTATTGCACCCGGCTCAAAAAAGGATAATGGAGATGATTGTTTATTGCCAACTCCCACTAACCTGTAATTCAATAAACAAAATTCTCATCGGTCTTTGTACATGTAATCCATAGACAGACCAGCAGGGTAGGAATGAAATTGGAGCATGCGGTTTTGAATGGCAATTCTTATACTGCATAAAAAGAATCTCACAGATGTGTCCAAGGTATTTTCTTATGATCTGGCCTGTATCACTAATAGCCTTGAATGGATTACGAAATGAGCCAAGTGAAGTGACTCACTCACTATATAAAAGGCGGCGGGCGGATAAGTCAAGGAGGATGAGGAGGGATAGCTTACTTTTGTCACAGTCACACAGACTTTTGTTTGTGAATTTTAGAGCTGCTCAGTGTTGTGGCAAGGATGGAAACCTGATTAGAGGGATTCAAACAGAGAGAAAGATGGGATTTTGTGGAGGAAAGAGCTGGAGATGAGGCAGTGGTTTGAAAGCTTGGGGATGAGATGGTGGGATCAAGGATTGGCTTTTTGAGGAGAGGAATGATGACAACAGATTTAAGGGAGAAAAGAGGAAACCCTGAAAAGAGAGAATTGTAAAGAATATTGGCCAACATGGGGCAGGAGGAGAAATTTAGTAATCAGCAGTATAGCAGGAAAACAGGAGCTGCATCTCATGGACAAGATGAGCTTGGAGATGACATGAAGGGAGATGAGAGAGAAACTACAGAAAGGATGATCTTGTTATGGAGGGAGTACAGTGAAGGTTTCTCAGACTGATTCTTGGGAATGAGGGACTGATGTGCGAGGAGCGATTGAGTCAGTTAGGATTATCACTAGAGTTTAGAAGAATGAGGGGGGATCTCATAGAAACTGATACAATTCTAACAGGACTAGGCAGGGTAGATGCAAGGAGGATTTTCGCGATGGCAGGGGAGTCCAGAGCAGGGGCCACAGTCTGAGGATATGGGGTAAACCATTTAGGACTGAGTGAGGATAAATTTCTTCACCCAGAGAGCAGTGAGCCTGTGCAGTGCAACTCTACCACAGGAAGCAGTTGAGGCCAAATAATTGTCTGCAGATTCTCCATTGGCAGGATCCTCCGCTTCACCGGCAACATACCCATACCCATGGGTTTTCCAATGGTGTGGGATGACCACAGTGGGAAACCCAATGGCTGGCTGCCGGAACTGAGGATTCTGCTGCCGGCGGGGATGCATCACACTGTATGTTTTCAAGAAGGAGTTAGATATAGCTCTTGGAGCTAAAGGGATCAAAGGATATAGGAGGAAAGCAGAAACAGATTATTGGGTTGGATGATCAGCCATTATCATAATGAATTGCAGTGCAGGCTTGAAGGTGAAATGGCCTCCTCATGCTTCTATTTTCTATGTTTCTATGTAAGATGCGAGTTCAGGGTTAGAGCAGAGGATCTTTAGGGGAAATTTGGCTCAGTGGGCTAGTGGAAGGGTGAGACTCAGCTAATCAAATAGCCTCAATCTTAGTGACTGTGGTGGTATGTATTAGGGGTAGTACGGTACCCAGTGATGCCGAGAGGCTATTGGTTGACAGACTCTGGATCCGGATTGGATCTGCCGCCTGCTGGCTCCACCCAGTGAGGCGGAGTATAAGAACCTGGGTTCTCCCAGCAGCCGCATTCTGTAACCGAGCTGCTAGGGAACAAGTCTGCACAATAAAGCCATCAATTGACTTTATCTCTTCTCGCCTCGTGAGTGATTGATTGTGCTACAATTTATTACGCACACTTTAAAGGACTATGGAGCTCCGGATCGCCCTGCAGTGTCTGCGAATCAGCCCCCACGCAGCAAACTCAGCGGCCACCTTTAAACACTGGCTAGCGTGTTTTGAGGGATACCTCCGAACGGCCCCCGTCAGACCTACAGAAGACCAGAAAATCCAGGTCCTGCATTCCAGGGTGAGTCCGGAGATCTACACGCTCATCGAAGACGCGGAGGATTTCCCGATGGCGCTCACCATGCTGAGAGGGATCTACATTTGGCCCGTAAACCAGGTCTACGCACGCCACCAACTCGCGGTGAGACGGCAAATCCCCGGAGAATCGCTGGACAAGTTCAACAGCGCACTGCTAATATTGGGAAGAAGCTGCAACTGCCCACCGGTAACGGCTAACGAACATACGGAACTCCTAATCAGGGTTGCTTTCGTAGCAGGTATGACCTCATCCCAAATTCGCCAGTGACTGCTGGAGAGAGACTCACTGGGGCTCACAGAGGCATGGACCCTTGCGGCCTCGCAGAATGCCCGCGCTTACGCCCCCAATCGCGCGGCAGCCCCTTGGGCTCCGTGGACCCCCGCCGCGACTGACTCCCCGGCACCCCCCATCCCCTCGCAAGACTGCATGGCCAGAGCACCAGACCACCCGGGGGGGGCCCGCTGCTATTTTTGCGGGCAGTCGAAACACCCCCGGCAGCGCTGCCTGGCCCGCTCGGCCATCTGTTGCGGTAAAAAGGGGCACTATTCAGCGGTGTGCCAGTCCCGCGGGGTTGCCGCAATCTCCGGGGGAGAACTGGGACCGCAGACTCAACCCCCCCTCAACGATCCATGTGCGGCCAACGGGCGCCGCCATTTTGGGTCCCAGACTCCATGCGGGGGGATGGGCGCCGCCATCTTGTGACCCCCCGACCACGTGCAACCCATGGGCGTGGCCATTTTGTCCGCCCGACCGCGTGCGATCCATGGATGCCGCCATCTTGGCTGACAGCCAAGGACCCCAGCATGGACGGGGCCACGGGGCCTGAAGAAAACGCCCCGATGCAGCAACCGCGATTGGCTTCGGTGACCCTGGGCCAGTCGCGGCCCCGGACGCACCAAACGGCAACAACGACGGTGCTAGTTAACGGGTACGAAACGCCATGCCTGATCGACTCTGGGAGCATGGAAAGTTTTATCCATCTGGATACGGTAAGACGCTGTTTTCTTTCAATTCACCCGAGTACCCAAAAGATTTTTCTGGCAGCAGGATCCCATTCCGTAGAAATCAAAGGGTTCTGCATCGCGAACCTAACGGTGCAGGGGAGAGAGTTTAAGAATTACCGACTGTATGTCCTTCCCCACCTCTGCGCTCCCACTCTCCTAGGGTTAGATTTTCAATGTAACCTTCAGAGTTTAACGTTCCAATTCGGCGGCCCTATACCCCCACTTACTATCTGCAGCCTCGCGACCCTCAAGGTTTAACCGCCTTCCTTGTTTGCAAACCTCACCCCGGATTGCAAACCCGTCACCACTAGGAGCAGACGGTACAGCGCCCAGGACCGAACGTTTATCCGGTCAGAGGTCCAGTGGCTGCAGAAGGAAGGCATAATCCAGGCCAGCAATAGCCCCTGGAGAGCTCAGGTGGTCGTCGTAAAGACCGGAGAGAAGCAGAGGATGGTTGTAGACTATAGTCAAACCATCAATAGGTACACACAGTTAGATGTGCACCCTCTCCCCCGCATATCCGACATGGTCAATCGGATTGCACAGTACAAGGTCTTTTCCGCCGTGGACCTTAAGTCCGCATATCACCAGCTCCCCATCCGCCCGAGCGACCACAAGTACACTGCTTTTGAAGCAGACGGGCGGCTCTACCACTTTTTAAGGGTTCCATTCGGCGTCACTAACCGAGTCTCGGTCTTCCAACGGGAGATTGACCGAATAGTTGACCAGCACGGTTTGCGGACCACGTTCCCGTATCTCGACAACATCACCATCTGCGGCCACGACCAGCAGGACCACGACGCCAACCTCCGCAAATTCCTCCAGACGGCTAACGCCCTGAACCTCACCTACAACAGGGAAAAATGCGTGTTTAGCACCGACCGTCTAGCCATCCTTGGCTACGTAGTGCGTGATGGAGTGATAGGCCCCGACCCTGAACGCATGCGCCCCCTTATGGAGTTCCCCCTCCCTCACGGTTCCAAAGCCCTGAAACGCTGCCTGGGCTTTTTCTCTTATTACGCCCAGTGGGTCCCCAACTATGCGGACAAGGCCCGCCCGCTAATTCAGTCCACTACCTTCCCCCTGTCGACAGAGGCCCACCAGGCCTTCAGCTGCATCAAAGCGGATATCGCAAAGGCCACGATGCACGCAATCGACGAGTCCCTCCCCTTCCAAGTCGAGAGCGACGCATCCGACATAGCTCTGGCGGCCACCCTCAACCAAGCGGGCAGACCTGTGGCTTTTTTCTCCCGTACCCTCCACACTTCAGAGATCCGCCACCCCTCAGTGGAAAAGGAAGCGCAAGCCATAGTAGAAGCTGTGCGGCATTGGAGCCATTACCTGGCCGGCAGGAGATTCACTCTCCTCACTGACCAACGGTCGGTAGCCTTTATGTTCGATAATGCACAGCGGGGCAAGATCAAGAACGACAAGATCTTGCGGTGGAGGATCAAACTCTCCACAATTATGAGATCTTGTATCGTCCCGGAAAGCTTAACGAGCCGTCCGATGCCCTATCCCGCGGCACATGTGCCAACGCACAAGTGGACCGTCTCCAAGCCCTCCACGAGGACCTTTGCCACCCGGGGGTCACTCGGTTCTACCACTTTGTGAAGTCCCGCAACCTCCCCTACTCCATCGAGGAGGTCAGAACAGCCACCAGGAACTGCCAAATCTGCGCAGAGTGCAAGCCGCACTTTTTCAAGCCAGATAAAGCGCACCTGATAAAGGCTTCCCGTCCCTTTGAACGCCTCAGTTTGGACTTCAAAGGCCCCCTCCCCTCCACCGATCGCAGCACGTACTTCCTAAACGTGGCGGACGAATACACTCATTTCCCTTTCGCCATCCCCTGCCCCGACATGACCGCGGCCACAGTCATTAAAGCCCTCTGCACCATCTTTACACTGTTCGGTTTCCCCGCCTACGTCCATAGCGATAGGGGGTCCTCCTTCATGAGCGACGAACTGCGTCAATTCCTGCTCAGCAAGGGCATCGCCTCGAGCAGGACGACCAGTTACAACCCTCGGGGGAACTGTCAGGTAGAGAGGGAGAATGGAACGGTCTGGAAGACCGTCCTACTGGCCCTACGGTCCAGGAATCTCCCAGTCTCCCGCTGGCAGGAAGTCCTCCCGGATGCCCTCCACTCCATCCGGTCGCTGCTGTGTACCACAACTAATCAAACGCCCCACAAGCGCCTCCTTGTCTTCCCTAGGAAGTCCTCCTCTGGAACATCACTTCCGACCTGGCTGGCAGCCCCAGGACCCATCTTGCTCCGAAAGCATGTGCGGGCGCACAAATCGGACCCGTTGGTCGAGAGGGTTCATCTTCTCCATGCAAATCCTCAATACGCCTACGTGGCGTACCCCAACGGCCGACAGGACACGGTCTCCCTGAGGGACCTGGCGCCCGCTGGAGCTCCCCACCCCCCCCAACACCAATCACCCCCTCCCTCCCGCCGGCGCACCCCACAGCCGCCCCCTACCCGGGTGGATCGGTCCTCCTCCCGTGCCCGCCCAGGAGTAGTGAAACAGGAACAAACATCGCGACGCTCCCAGAGACGACAGTGTCCGAGCCAGTGCCTGCACCACCACCGGGGCTGAGATGATCGGAAAGGACAACCAGGGCATCCACTCGACTCATCGAATCTGCGTGAAAAAGCAAGATCTGTAAATAGTTAACAGTTGATATCGATGCATATCCACTGTGTTAAGGAAATTCCAGTACCGACCTTGTAAACCCCTACCACTATGTGACCCACCACCCCGCCGGGTTCTTTTTTAACAAGGGGTGAATGTGGTGGTATGTATTAGGGGTAGTACGGTATCCAGTGATGCCGAGAGGCTATTGGTTGACAGACTCTGGATCCGGATTGGATCTGCCGCCTGCTGGCTCCACCCAGTAAGGCAGGGTATAAGAACCCGGGTTCTCCCAGCAGCCGCATTCTGTAACCGAGCTGCTGTGGAACAAGTCTGCACAATAAAGCCATTGATTGACTTTATCTCTTATCGCCTCGTGAGTGATTGATTGTGCTACAGTGACAAAGAAATTTAATTAATTGACTGAAATGACCAATTTAAATTTGCGATTGTTAGACCCAGGATAAAAAACACTTTAACCATTTCTTTCAATAACTTAGAATGATTGATTTATTATGAAATAAAACTTCTTTAGTCAAAAGAAAATTTGCAAAAACCAGTTAACTTACAATTTGTAATCCAGAAGGGTAACTATATATCCCTATAAATCCCGACACGCGCACACACAAAGGGCAAAAGCTTTCTGCAGAGGTTGTCCTTTAAGGGAAAAACATCCTCTTGACACTGGGGAAACTGAATGAAAAAGGATAAAATTTGAAGAGTTTTAACATTGGTGTTCCTGCATGTGAAGCCGGATCATTGATCACAGTCGTTGTCAGGAAATACTTTCCAAAGGAGCTTCGGTATGGAGGAGAACAGCAGAATCAATGTCCTGGGAATCTCTCACTCCTCTCAGCGTCTCAGACTTCCAAATACAGCCAGGTTATACCAACATAAAGATTTATAACTGACCACCTACTCTACTCCAACCTCATCACTCCTTCATATGCAATATATAATCCATCACATTTCTCCCACTTTTTAGCACTGAAGCAGAGTCATATGGACTCAAAAAGGTAACTTTGTTCCTCTCTCCACAGATACTGCCTGACCTGCTGATTTTTTCCAGCATTTTCTGTTTTTGTTTCTACCTGGATACTGATAATCACACTGAATTGCAGACAAGGCAGGAAGAGAGTGAGTTGGGCAATTTTACCTTCCCAGTTTATTCCCAAACTGAACCCAAAACAGAAACTCCTCTCAGTCTGATTTCTAGTAAAATCACTCGGGCCTCTGCCTCTGGAAACAGTAGTTTATTTCTCCAGCAATTATTGCTCAAGTAAAGAAATAGAGCTGGATTCTCCGTCGGCCACCGCCGGAATCGGGAAACACAATTGGGCGGAGAATCGCACACCAACCAAAAACCAAGGCCAGTGCCAAGCTCCTGATGGAATGCAATGCTCCAGTGCTTTGACAGTGACGCGAATGCATTCTACACCACATGTATAGTAAATGCCTTTGGCATATCATTAACGGGCCCGTCCCAATATTCTCCTGGGATCCCACAATGCTCCACCTCCACCAGGAGAAATTATCGACAAGATAATTCACTTGTAGTTTTAAAAATTGGGAAACAGGCGCAGTTGCTGCTGAGGAAGAGAGTGGAGATAGGTCATGTTCCCAGGGGCGTGTCTGTGGGTTGCTTGTCCTGCCGCTGGCATGGCTGGCTGGCGGGCGGGCATCTTCCAGGGCCGGGTGATGTAGCAGGGGATGGGCCTTGGGATTGGGGTGTCCTCCCATTGCCGTGGCCTGCAAGGCAGCCATCCTGCTGGCCATCCCACTGACCTCCCACCTTGGCCTGTTGTGTAGAGCGACACCAGCCATATGGGTGCACCATCACCACCCCCCCCCCCCCCCCCTCCCCATCCACAACCGGGCGCCGGTGGCATGGGCAGATTGGACTCCGTCAGTAACTTTTTTAAAGTTGTCATGTTGTTTATTCTGCAGCAATCTGTCTTCCAACATCTCTGTCAAGAATGGGCAGAATTTACAACGTTCTGCCAGTTTCCGCAATTGGGTCAAAAATTCAGTGACAGGTTCCTCCGGAGTTCTCCCTGCCATTTTAAAGTGGTACCTTTGGAGGGTGGTAGAGGGATTTGTTTCATGGTAATTTTGCACTCGGTCTACGAGCTCGTCAAATGTTTTTGAGTCAGAATATTAGTAGGTCAGGTTTTTTATTACGCTGAATGTCAGGGCCCCACAGGCTGTCAGCAGAGTCACGTTTTGCTCATCATCTCCCACAATGTTATTAGACCAGAAGAAGTAACGCATGTGCTCTGTGTATTGGGCCCAGTCTTCTCCATTAATGTCATAGGGTTTGTGTTTACCAAAGAGAGGCATTTTGTTTCTGACCGGATTAGTCGCTCGCTTTCCACCCTGAAGGTTGCTTGGAAAAACCTGTTTTTACTCCTCGTAGTCAATGTAATAATTTTGTCAAGGGCAGTCTTCCAATAACAAACCCCTTTACTGTTCCTTGATGCTACACAAGTTAGCTTGGGAGAGGGGGCATTCTGCGTTGAACAACATACTGCACAATGCCTTTATAAGAGAATGAAGGACGTTAGCTTCCCTTTCGCAAAGTGGTCCTTTTTTTAAAAAAAACATTTTTCCCAATTAAAGGACAATTTTAGTGTGGCCACTCCACTTACCCTGCACATCTTTGGGTTGTGGGGGTGAGACCCATGCAGACATGGGCAGAATGTGCAAACTCCACACTGGCCCGGGGCCGGAATCGAACCCAGGTCCTCAGTTCTGTGAGGCAGGAGTGCTAACCATTCTGCCACCATGCCACCCGCAAAGTGGCCTTTTTACAGTCTATTTGAATGCTAAATTCCTCTGTATTAAAGGATCTTGTTTTGGATCCACACCACAGTATTTCGGGGAGAAGAGGTATGTCAGGAAGAATATTACTCATATAACCTAGGTACCTTTGTGAGGATGTGCAGGACACCACTGGAACATATTACACACGCACTCCTCTATGTTGTGAAGTCAATTATTCTGAACGGCCAAGCAAACAAAATGTTAGTAGGCTTCATAATGGTTTGTAACATCCTGTTTAACACTTATCTGCCTGTCTTCCTGCTTTGCAGTAATTTGCTTCTAACTTTCTGCTCCCTCATCACAAAAACCCAATTGTAACTATCTGTTTCTTCCATCACTTGTTTTGCACTTGACCATCATGAGACATTGCATACTTGTCTGACAAAACTGGATACATGAAAATTGTAAACATCCATCCCAGTCGTTAGAGTAATTTTAACTGATCCTTGATCAAAAATCACTTCCACTTTTCTCACTGTCTAGCTGTTTCCTTCTTTCTATTTAATACCCAGGTAACTTGAGGTGAGGAAGATTTTCTTTTTAACGCAACAAGTTGTCATGAAATGGGATGCAGCGCCTGAAAGGTTAGTAGAAGCAGACTTATTACAACCCCCACCATTTAAAGCAACTGCTTCTCCAGGTCAAAAAGCAATCACCATTAGCCAGTTGCACTAAAGTTAATTCAAAGTTGCGTTTAATTACCCCATTTATTTCAGACAGAAAGAACTGGGCTCATTGACTTTTCCATGTTAAACCTAAAGGGATCAATTTCTTCCTGTGCCTTCAGGAACCTGGCTCAAGTCATGAGGTTATTTTTGTGGCAACAGTTTCATGCATCAGCTGGCTGCTCTTTGAGAAGATCGTTTCCCGGCTGAGCTCTGCTTTCTGTGCCAGTATGTATACAACAGAGACAATGGTTATAGAACTGGTGAACCTGCTCGATTGAAGAGACACACTTTTACCAATGGAGGACCATTATATCTTCATCTTACTGAATTTATGCTCTCTGCATCCTTTGCAGGTTGTTTCATTATTTACCATGTATTTACATGTTGAGTAAACCAGCCTGCATGCTCTGCGTTACGGTCCGTTTTAAACATATCCACTCCACGGCTCAACAGATCAGTATAAAGAACCTATTGTGACACTGGGAAGCATTCAAAAATGTACTGCATGCCAGCTGAAAGAATTTTTACAATGTTATTAATGTTATGCAGGTCATTGCACCCACCATAAGAGTGGGGGCAATTGTAATTTTCAGCAGGGAATTAGAAAAATGCAGGACTCTGGGGAATGAGTGTGGTTCCCTCTTCTGAGCTACAGGGTTCTATAACTCCATGACCTTCCAAAACCGTACGGACCAGTGTTCTTATTTCCCCGTTTTATTGTTTTTTTACTTTCTGGGGAGTCAGCTGAAAGTGCTGTAATGCATTTACTGGTTGTAAATACTTTTAACACATCAGTGACACTGTGGAGGATGTTATGGAGCAGTCACAATGCATGCTTGGCATGGTCTGTGATGTCATTTTCACGGTCGGGTGCCATTTACATTGAAGCTTTCCGTCTGTTTGGAACATGGATAGACAGCCGTGGTGCAGCCACAGAGACTGGGCGTGCAGGTGCTTGTTAAAGGGAAGAGCTGGGCTGGTTAGGATGTTGGGATGATGGAAGGGATTAATTATGAGGTTGAGATGGAGGTATAAGGAGAGGATGCTGAAAACCTCGTGAACCAGCAATTATTATATCGGATTACCAATTTGCAGCGGTTGCTTGCTCAGGTTGTTTTTCACACTGTACCATGGGCAGATTGAGCCCTGACCAGCTGCCTCATCGATTGTCACCAGAATGACATTGGTGTCCTAACTAAATAGGTCCCCAATGTGAACATAGCAAAAGGATCCTGCTTCATCTGATTGGGAGGACTGGTCATCTAAATTGAGGCCTACTCCACAATTGTGGCAGGGAGGCAGCCTGTCAAAATTGTGGCAGAAGAAGACTATATTTCAGCTGGTTGTATGGCTAGAATTTTGTGTGGTGAGCAAGGTGGGGGGGGGGGGGGGGGTATTGTTGGCGGCAGTAAAAGAGTGGGTGCTGTGTTGATACAACTCCTGAATGCAATCCCATCACCAGGGAGGTTTCCCAGTGGCAAGCTGTAAGGCTGTTGGGGCTGCCTGCTCCGAGAGGTGGGTAGCAGATTTACATAAAGAAAGGCTCTGTTAAGGGTAATTTTACAGGACCATCACCATCCTGACTTGGCATTATGTCACCATTCCTTCACTATCGCTGCCTTAAAACCCTGAAAGTCCTTGAAATGAAATGAAAATCGCTTATTGTCACAAGTAGGCTTCAAATGAAGTTACTGTGAAAAGCCCCTAGTCGCCACATTCCGGCGCCTGTTCGGGGAGGCTGGTACGGGAATTGAACCGTGCTGCTGGCCTGCCTTGGTCTGCTTTAAAAGCCAGCTCTTTAGCCCTGAACAACACTGTGGGTGTATCTACACCTCAGGGACTCCAGGGGTTCAAGAAGGTAGCTCGCCACCATGAGCAATAAATGTTGACCTAGCCAGCAACACGCACATTCTATGAAAGAATATAACAGAAAAAACAGGGCTACATCGCACCAGGTGGGGGGACTGCCTGATTCATGGCAGTCGTGACCTCCCGGCAGCAGCCCAGGAAGCCATCAATCGGAACCAGAGGCTTCACAGCCCAAAGAGAAGGAGAAGGATAGAAATGGCATCCGCAGCCATCTCTAATATCGCCACCCATACCCTGAGGGGTTTCCCCCTGAATCTCATATTAATTACTTACCTGTTGGAAGCTCAGGTTTCCTACCACCTCTCTCAGTGGCACTGCTGAGGCTTCAGAGCTTCCCCTTCTCTAATTGGGTCAACAGCATCAAATGCCCGTCTGCCAGCCATCTTGGACAACCAGCTGCATGTGGTAGGATTGCCAAGTCGGTTCTAGTGCCGGCCAGTGCGGCCTCAGGAAAACCTTTCGCTTGATGTTGTTGTCCTGCAACCCGTGCTTTCACACTACCCTTCTTACTGAAAAAGGGTTGATAAAGAGATGGTATTGGGGCCAATGTAAGTAATGAATGAAAAAGATTTTAATGTTATAACATAACAAGTAGGCAGAAAATGTTATTTGTAATTAAAATAGTTAATATCAAAAATGGTGGGTAGGGTAAATAAGGACAAAGTCTCACTAGAGAGTGCTGGTTTTATGGATTTATGGCTCCTGTTTATTTAAATATTCGTTCATGGGATGTGGGCATTGCTGGCTAGGCCAGGATTTATTGCCCATCCCTAATTGCTCTTGAGAAGGTGTTGGTGAGCTGCCTTCTTGAACTGCTGCAGTCTACGTGGTGTAAGTACACCCACAGTGCTATTAGGAAGGGAGTTCCAGGAATTTGACTCAGCAACAGTGAAGGAACAACGAACAATAAAACATTTATTTGGCTCTTTTGCAGACCACAAAGGAGCCTACACCAAGTTGTTGAAAGGAAATAAAAGTTTATTACAGTAACTATTATTTACACAGCATGGAAGATCCCAGCTAGGTCTCTCCCTCCGGTACCTAAACTGGCCGACTTTATACAGAGGATATACATGGTTTAGGGTTCCCAGCCCCCTTGTATTCGGCGAGGCTCACGGGGACTTTAATCATTGCCATCTCATACGTCCTGTGCGGTTTATGACAGGCTCTTTGTTTTCAGAAAAGAAAGGTTAAGCAGGGTTCATTTAAACAAAGATCACTGTTTTACATCAATACGATTGTTCAGAAAACCACAACCGTGGAGTGTTGAACAGGAACAAGAACTTGCTAACAAGCTAGAAAGCATCAGGTAATTTCTGTGTGAGCCTTGATAACAGCATCAGCAGGTTTTGTTTTAACCACAGAGTGAGCATAGCTGAGTCCAAAACAGTCCGTCAGCCTCCTGGAACATTATGATTTGCCTTCACTTTGGCTGTACAAAATGTTGGTCTGGATTTTCCGGTTCCCCCGGAGGCGGCACGCCATTCGCTGGCGGTGGGATTCTCTGTTCCTGCCGCTGTCAATGGGATTCCCCATTGAAGCCACCCCCCCACAACCGGGAAACAGGAAGTACCAAGAAAAGCAGGGGTCCGCTGACGGAAGTACCAGAGAATCCCGCCGCCAGCGAATGGCCGAAGAATTTCAGCCATGATCTAAGATTTATTTCTACTATTATTTAGGCTTGGATCTTAATCTGTGACTCATTGGAGGAGGAGCTTATCAATACTGAGCAGGAAACCCAATGGTAAGCATATCAGTGACTTTTTAACTCAGTCACCTGGTTATAATTTTACCTCACAGTATACTGTTCGATCAGATGCAAATGCAGATTCCCCATGATGCAAACCCAACTCCAATTCCAAGAGGGACACTGCAAACATGCAATTTGAAGGAGTTTGGGATTGTGAAGTAAAGGGAAGCAAGTGCCACGAAGGAGTGCAGATGAGAAAAGCCTACAGAATCTATCAGTGAAGCCTCCCTGGATGGTCTGCTGGGGCCTGTGAGTTGGAGAGAGATACTGTTCCCTAGCAACGGGAGGAAGAAGCCATCGGCAGAGAGCAAGAAGGTGTGGGTGCAGGTTCCCGAGGTCAGCAGCAAGTGGCACATTCCTGGATTAGTGATGACCTAAGGAGTTCAGTGGCAAATTTACATACATCCTATTGTGCCCATCAACCCAACCCCTCACTCTGCCTTCTCAAGCCTACCCCAGCGCATCACTGCTCATACTCTCTTACCTAGCACACTCACCCTTCCTCCTCTTTCTATGCAATTTCTTGCATTTCCACCACAAAGACTCAACCTCATCCTTATACAATGTCATGTCCCCTCAGAGTCAACCCGTTGGAATGAAAATATGTCATTACACTCACTCTACATAGGAGAAGAGAGCACAGTACACAGGGGGAGGGAGAAAACCAACTGGGGCTATCAAAAACTCTCCCAGTGGATAAGAGTGCAGGGAGGATGTGCTGGAAATGGATGCAGTTTTGGCATCGCTGGCCTTTGGCAACAGGGAACTCCCAGCTACTCAGTGACAAAAGGACTTGTCTGAAGACAAGGAAGAGACAGAAACAACCTAGTTGAAGCAGCTATTTTAAGTTATTCAGCGAGAGTTTGAAGGGGTTCCAACCGGAGCCAAATCTGTTTTATAACTCTATGCTCGGCTAATTTTAAGATGAATCAAGAGCTGTATGCTTCTTTTCTTGTTGTTTAATGGGTAATTGTATAGTTGCATTAAGGGATAATTGTTAGTTGTTATTTTGGATGTGACATTAAAAGGAATATTGTATTCATAATAAAGTTTTGTTTTAGAAATACCAAAGCTCTATTTTTCCATGCAAATCTTTCCTTACGCACAGTCTTAAAATGAACTAAAATATTAGAGTTTCTGTCCAGTATCCAAGCAACTGTTGGGCTCCGGTCTGGGATCGTAATAGACACGGATGCTGCACCAAGGGGGATATTTGTGAAGGGAAGACTCACTGAGCAGCAACAGGCAATTTTGCAATTCACAGACTCACCAGAACTGCAAAGAGATTGGAGGAATCTATCTCAACATGGGAAATGTGCTTTCACAGACCACTGTACTGATAGCTTCTTCCGAAGATCGAGAATCCAGTGCCATGGACCATAAATGAATCCATGCATGTCTTGAAACATGGAGACTTTGGATGTCAACATGTCTTCCACCTAAAACAGATACCTTAGCCTTGGCCTTCTTGGTTTACACTGAACTGCACAGTGAAAGCAGTGAAGTGTGGTTGGTCCATGAGCAGGATTATGGCCAATGTCATAAAAGTGGGGTCATCTCTCAAGTAACCCACATGCTGTCTTGTCTCCTGATGACTGAGTGTGTCCCTGTGTTGCTGCCTTTGCAGGCAGCAAAATGCATGGACATCACCCAAGAGCTTCTCAGCTGACAAAGCAGAGAGCTGAGCAGCCTAACTTTACCTCTACTAAAGCCACACTGGTTACAACATATAGCAATAGCAGAAAATGAAGAGCAAATGCGTCTATTTGATTTATTCATTCATAGGTTGTGGGCATTGTTGACTAAGCCAGCATTTATTTCCCATCCCAAATTGATCTTTTCCCATCCCAAATTGACCTTTAAATGGTTGTTGTGAGCCACCTTCTTGAACTGCTGCAGTCCATGTGATATAGATACACCCACAGTGGTAAAAAGGGAGTTCTAGGATTTTAATACAGCAGCAGTGAAGGAACGGCAATATAGTTCCAAGTCAAAATGGCATGTGACTTGGAAAGAAACTTGCAGGTGGCAGTGTTCCCAAGCATCTGCTTCCTTTGTCCTTCTAGGTGGTAGAGGTTGTGGGTTTGGAAGGTGCTTTAGAAAGAGCCTCGGTGGGTTGCTGCAGGGCATCTTGTAGATGGTACACACGGCTGCCACTGTGCACTGATGGTGGAGGGCTGGAATGTTTAAGGTGATGGATGGGATCAAGCAGGCTGCTATGTCCTGGATGACATAAGATTTCTTGAGTGTTGTAGGAGCTAAGTGGAGAGTATTGCATCATACTCCGCACTTGTGCCTTGTAGATGATGGACAGGCTTTGGGGAGTTAGGAGGTGAGTTTCTCACTGTCGGAATCCCAGCCTCTGACCGCTCTTGAGCCACAGAATTTATATGGCTGGTCCAGTTCGATTTCTGGTCAATGATAACCCCCAGGATTTTGATAGTGGGTGATTCAGCGATGGTAATGTCATTGAATGTCAAGCGGAGGTGGTTAGATTCTCTCTTGTTTGAGATGGTCATTGCCTGATACATGTGTGTCATGAATGGTATTTGCCAATCATCATCCCAAGACTGAATGTTAACCAGGTCTTGTTGCATATGGACACAGACCACTTCAGCATCTGAGGAGTCATGAATGGTGCTGAACATTATACAATCATCAGTGAACATCCCCACTTCTAACCTTATGATGGAAGTACATTGATGTAGCAGCTGAAGATGGTTGGGGCTGGGACACTAACCCGAGAAACTCCTGCAATGATGTGCTGGGATGGAGGTGATTTACCTCCAACCGCCACAACAATCTTCCTTTGGGCTAGGTAAGAGTCTAACCAGTGGAGTTTCTCCCTGATTCCCATTGACTAGGCTTTTGCTAGGGCTCCTTGATGCCACATTCAGTAAAATGCTGCCTTGAGGCATAGGGCAGTCACTCTCACATCACTCTGGAGTTCAGCTTTTTTGTCCATGCGTGGACCAATGCTCTATGAGGTCAGGAACTGAGTGACCTGGCAGAATCCAAATTGAGCATCAGTGAGCAGGTTATTGTCAAGCAGTGATAGCACTGTTGATGACCCCTTCCATCTCTTCAATGATAGACAGCAGATTGAAGGGGCAATAATTGGCCGGATTGGATTTGTCTGGCTTTTTGAAGACAGGACAAACCTGGACAATTTCCCAAATTGCTGGGTAGATGCCAGTGTTGTACTGGAACAGCTTGCCTATGGGTGCGGCTGGTTCTGAAGTACAAGTCTTTAGTACTGCTAATGGAATGCTGTCAGGACCCATAGCCTTTGCAATATCATGTGGAGCAAATTCAATTGGCTGAAGATTGACAGCTATGATGCTGAGGACCTCAGAAGGAGGCCATGTTGGATCATCCACTCAGTAGTCATGGCTGGAGATGGTTGCAAATGCTTCAACCTTGTCTGTTGTATTATGTGCTGGGCACCTCTGTCATTGAGAATGGAGATATTTGTGGAAGCTCTTCCTCCAGTAATTGTTCAGTTGTCCACCATTATTTACTACTGGATGTGGAGGGACTGCAGAACTTGGTTCTGTTCTGGTGGTTGTTGGATCGCTCCCACTGATTGGCATGCAGTCCTGTATTGTAGCTTCATTTTTAGGTATGCCTGGTGCTGCTCTTGGCATGCCCTTCTGCACTCTCTATTGAACCAGGGTTGATCCCCCCTGCCTGATGATAATGGTAGAGTGGGGGATATGCCAGGCCATTAGGTTACAGATTGTGGTTGAATACAATTTTGGGTGCAATTCTCCGAAAACATTTCTCAGTGTTGGGTGAATGCACGCTGGATCGCACTGATCCCCTGGCGAGAATTGCACCAAGTTTACCGCCGGGTGGATCAGCGTGATCCAGATCACAATCCACCCACACTTAGAAATTTTTTGGAGCCAGGGAGATTCACGCCAGACAGAGCACCTGGGACGCGATTCTCCCATGCCGCGCTGTATGGGAGAATCGCCATTCGCGCCATCTTTTCCCGCAGCGGTGGTCCGATGCAGGCAGGCAATTCTCCAAGGAGTGGAGAATCGGCGCCATTTGCGCCGGCGCGTTTGGCACGGCGCCGGTCGCGGTCTGCTGTCCAGGGCCAGGCTGCCGATTCTCCGGCCTTGATGGGCCGAGCGGCCGCGTGGATACGGCAGAGTCCCGCCGGCGCCATTCACCCCTGCTCGCAGCCGGCGGGAACTCTGCGCGTAGGGTCGGGGGGCAGCCTGTGGGGCGGGTAAAAGCGATCCTTCCCCAGGGGGGGTCCTCCGATGGGGTCTGGCCCGCGATCGGGGCCCACCAATCGGCAGGCCAGCCTCTCCAGCCCCGATCCTATTTTATTACGCGGCCGGCCCATGAGCCCCCACGCCATGTTGCGTCGGGGCCGGCGCGCTGAGGAATTCCTCCACCCATTCGCGGGTTGGCGCAGCCCAATTGCGCATACGCGGGTTGGCACAGCGCCCATTTGGCGCCGGGAAGGGAGGCTGGAGCGGCGTGAACCGCTCCAGCGCCGTGCTGGCCCCCAGTGGGGGCCAGAATCGCTATTACCCATGCCTGTTTCGTTCACGACGGCGCGAACACTCTGTCTCCATTTTGGAGAATCGCGGCCCTGGTCTTTCAAGGAAGCCCTTTAGAACAAAGAATAAGCCTCTTTAAAAAAACAACTGTAGCCAGAAACAACCCCTGCTCAAAAGAGGAAGCACTTGAGAGTTAATGGACCATGAAGAGGTTTAAAAGCAAACAAAGCCAACCCCTCCTTTGAAATAGCCTAGACCTGTCAATCAAGAGGCTTGTAAAAAATAATGGACCATGAAATTGAATGTAAAAAAATGCAGTTCACAGCTTTTAGACTTCACAACAAGCCTAGAGGTTTGAAAAGGTTAACAGGAAATGAAAATGAATGTGAAAAAAGAACTTCAAAGGTTTCCAACACATCAAAGGGAAGACTTTTGCCTTCAGCTGACAGATCTTTGAACTTGACATGCTATGAGAGACATCAAAGGTTTGAGGTGCACAGAGGGAAGACTTTTACCTTCATCTGACAGATCTTTGAACTTTACATGCTGAGAGAGACATCAATGGTTTGAGGGCAAGACTTTTACTTTCATCTGATAAATCAATAAACTCTCTCTCAGCAAGTCAATTTCAAAGGTTTTCAAGGCTACAGAGGGAAGAGTTGCCATGCGACCTCCATCCTGGAAAAGACCCCCCCAACCTGGCCCCTCCAGCCCAGCCCTGACCCCAACTCCCCAGAATGGCCCCTCTCGGCACCCTGGAGGAAGGTGCAGAGAGGGTACTAACCCCCGTGCTCACCCTCGGTGTCCCTGGGTGCCTGATTCGCACTTTTAGACAGTATTGAATTACACCCGTGGGCCTTCCAGCTGGGATGGGTGGGTGGGAGATCCCAGGAGGCCGCAGCATTCCACTTCAATCTCGTTAATGAGATTGAAATGGATGCTAATGTGGTCTGATCAGGTTCTCGCAGTTTCTGGGCAAGAACCCGATCTCGCCAAGGGAGTGGAGCTGGAAACTCGGGGCAAATTTGACACCCGCTGAGAATCCCATTTTGGGACTCACCCGATTCAACCAGCCAGCGGGAATCCCAGCAAGGCTAACAGCCTTTCTGCTGTTGCTGTTATTGGCCCATATTGCCACCTGGATGCCAAGTTTTAAAGCTGGACGAGAATAGGTGCTTTTCTTTCAAGAGATATGGCCGCCACAGGCAAGGACAAGCTTTATTACTTATCCCTAATTGCCCTTGAGAAGATGGTAGTGAGCTATCTTTCTCAACCACTGCAGTTTGTCTGGTGACGTGCTGCCAGTACTGTTATGGAGGGAATTCTGGAATCTTTATGCAGTGGTGATGATGGAGTGGTAAAATATTTCCAAGTTTGGATGGAGTTGTTCTAACTCGGAGGGCACTCGGCCCATCGCGCGGGGAGAATTGGGGGGGGGGCCGCGTAAACCAGCCCCCGACTGGCACCGCGCCGACCATGCCGGCGCCAATGGCGCCGATTCTCCGGTCGCCGGAGAATTGTCTGAGCGGCGTCGCGTGATTCTTGCCCCCCCCCCCTCCCCTCCCCCGGCGATTCTCCGACCTGGCGCAAGGTCGGAGAATCCTGCCCATCATTCTTTCCCTATGTTGTTACCCACCCTGTGCATCAGGCCTTTTGCATATAAATGCCAATTCCCTTATCTCTTCACTTTAAAGTCACTGTTTTTATATCCCCCCCCCCCCACCCCCCACCCCCGTTTTCTACGAGTTACATGGGTAAACACTTAATTATTTTCACTGGTATGCTAATTCGCGCATCAAACCCCCTTCATACAGCTGCCCTTATCAATTCCCCTTTTTATTTTATATTATCCTAATCTCATTTTTAACCTTAATTTTCCACAATTTTTAGCACTGGCAAAAATGAGTTCAGCTCGGATGCATCACTCGGATCCCCCACTTCTTCCTCCTTCCCTCAATTGTCCAAGAGGAAATCAGAAGCTGTGGAATTTGGATTTGGTGTTTATTAAGATTTGGGATAGGGAGATAAACATGGAAAAGGGGAACAGGAAACTCATACCTCATATTGATGACGTTGACAAGGGTTTCAACAACAACTGGGAATTGTCATAGGTAAGTGAATGATGCTTCAGAGCTGAAAGAGGTTATGCTATTAAACTAGTCAAGAGGAGAAATGGTTGTTTGTGCAATGTGAGATTTATCTTCAGATGGTGATTACAATTCAAGCCCATTCCAGATTGTTTCTTGTGCCAAGCATGAGAATCCTTTTGCATTTGCAAAGCTTCACTGACTATGAACCGAAACATGAACCTACCCACAAGGTAATCTAGAACCGCATTTTCCAGGTAAACAATGAGCCTGTTATTTGACGCCAGAAAGTATGCGGGTGTTCCACTACATCTCATGTTATTTCAGAAGATGATGATTTAGTTATACCAAACACTTTTCATAACAGACTTAAAAAAATATATTCTTAGGATTTTGATGACATGAACAAGGCCATGTTTGTTACCCATTTTGTAACTTCTCTGAGAAAGACAATGGGCGGAATGTATTCCAGACGAGTGTCCGGGCCGTTGGCTGGAGAGCAGGCGAGAGTCCCTCAACCCCTCTTTCTGGAGAATCTGTTACATTAAATGTCAATTAGGCAATTAACTGGGTAGTGGCTGTGGTAGTCACCACTAGCAGTATTATATGTATTACGGTAAGACACATATACGAGAGGTACATGGGTAAATCCCTGCCTGCTGGCTCCGCCCAGAAGGCGGTGTATAAATGCGTGTGCTCGCCGGTGCTGCTGCCATTCTGGTGGCAGCTACACGAGGCACAACATCTTTGCTCAATAAAGCCACAATTATTCCACTACTCTCGTCTTTGTGGTAATTGATAGTGCATCAATTTATTGAGCAAAGACTTTTAAAATGATGGATCTTCGCATCAAGCCTGATCGCCTGCAACTGAGCCCTCAAGCAGCCAACGCTACGTCCGCTTTTGACCACTGGCTAGCCTGCTTCGAAAGCTACCTCCGAACATCCGCTGAGGAACCTTCAGACGCGCAGAAGCTCCAAGTCCTTTATTCACGGGTGAGCCCTGACATTTTTCCTCTCATCCGGGATGCGCCCACTTACTCCGAAGCAATGGAGCTCCTGAAGGGACATTACGTTCGGCCAGTCAATCAACTATATGCCAGGCACCTCCTGTCCAAGAGACAGCAACTCCCCAGTGAGTCTCTGGACGATTTCTGGCGTGCCCTGCACATCCTGGGGAGGAACTGTGACTGAAAGGCAGTTTCGGCAGTCCAGCACACAGGACCTTTAATTCAAGACGCCTTTGTTACGGGCATGAGGTCTGCGTACGTCCGCCAGTGCCTGTTGGAAGTGGGTACGCTTGATCTTGCGGGAACTAGGCAACTCGCGAACTCGTTAACAGTGGCCTCCTGTAACATCCAGTCGTACGAACCCGACCGCGCGGCACCCTGATGGGCATCATGGGCCCCACCAGCTGCCGACACCAGCTCACCGCAAGACTGCGCCGCGCGGCAGCCAGCCAACCCTGGGGGGCCCCAAATGCTATTTTTGCGGGCAGAACAAACACCCCCAACAGCGCTGCCCGGCGCGGAGCGTGACCTGCAACGAATATGGAAAGAAGGGACACTTTGGGGGCGATTCTCCGATATGGAGGCCAAGTGTTCGCGCAGGGGGCCAGCATGGCACTGGAGCGGTTTATGCCGCTCCAGCGTCCTTACGCAGCGCCAAATGGGCATCGCGCCAACCCGCGCATGCGCAGTTGGGGCAGCCCAGTCCTGCGCATGCGCAGTTGGGCCGCGCCATCCTGCGCATGTGCAGGGAAGGTCTTACACACGTCGGGCCCTCACCAACATGGCACCGGTGTTCTGGGGCCGCGCGCGGAAGGAGGTAGGCCCGGGGGGCGGGGGGGGGGAGAGGCCGGCCCGCCGATCGTTGGGCCCCGATTGCGGGCCAGACCCCATCGAGGCCACCCCGTTGAAGGAGCCCCCCTCCCTTCCCCACAGGCCGCCCTCCCCCAGCGTTCCCGCAGAGTTCCCGCCGGCAGCGACCAGGGGTGGACGGCGCCGAAGGGAACCTGTTGTGTCGTAGAGGCCGCTCGGCCCATTCGAGCCGGAGAATCGCCGCTCGCCGGTTCTCCAAGCGGCCCAGTGCGAATCGCGCGCTGCTGGTTTCCGTGGGGTTGGGAGAATCACATTCGGGGATCAAGGCAGCGTGGCGCGATTCGCGCAGCGCCCCGGCGGTTCCTCCACCCGGCGTGGGTGGGGAGAATGGCACCCTTTGTTTCTGTTTGCCAGGCCCGGTCAGTCGCCGCTGTTTCTAGGCCCAGCGTCCCTGCACCCCCCACGTGCCACCCAGCGGCACCGCCATTTTCCTTCTCGCAAGCCACGTGCGGCCCATGGGCGCCGCCATCTTTGATGCGGACTCTGGACACTTGCTCTCCTGGAAGCTCGACTGGCCGTTCATCGCCTGCTGCAACCTCCACCACCGCTGACCAGCCCAGGGCCATCCAGCATCTTCCGCAGCTCGCCTCGATCACCCTGGACCAGTCCCAACCCCGCAACCTCGCGACCGCAACGACAGCGGTGAAAACCGATGGGCACGAGACGTCCTGCCTTTTTGACTCCGGGAGCACAGAGAGCTTCATCCACCTCACGACGGTAAGGCGTTGCTCCCTCACGGTACACCTCGTCACGCAGAAGATCTCGCTGGCATCCGGATCCCATTCTGTGGAAATCCGGGGGTACTACATCGCAACCCTCACCGTCCAAAGCATAGAGTTTAGCAACTTCCAGCTCTACGTCCTCCCCCACCTCTGCGCTGCTCTGTTACTCGGCCTGGACTTCCAGTGCCACCTCCAAAGCTTAACCTTAAAATTCGGCGGACCCCTACCCCGCCTCACCGTATGCGGCCTTAAGCCCTTAAGGTCAATCCATCTTCCTTGTTTGCGAACCTCACCCTGGATTGCAAACCCGTCGCCACCAGGAGCAGACGGTACAGTGCCCAGGACAGGACCTTCATCAGGTCGGAGGTCCAGCGGCTGCTGCGGGAAGGCATCATTGAGGCCAATACAGCCCCTGGAGAGCCCAAGTGGTAGTAGTAAAGACTGGGGAGAAACACAGGATGGTCATTGACTACAGTCAGACCATCAACGGGTACACGCAGCTCGACGCGTACCCCCTCCCACGCATATCTGACATGGTCAATCAGATTGCGCAGTATCGTGTCTTTTCCACAGTGGACCTGAAGTCCGCCTACCACCAGCTCCCCATCTGCCCGGACCGCCAATACACTGCGTTCGAAGCAGATGGCCGTCTCTGTCACTTCCTTAGGATTCCCTTCAGCGTCACTAATGGGGTCTCGGTCTTCCAACGTATGATTGACCGAATGGTTGGCCGGTACGGACTGCGGGCCACCTTCCCGTACCTTGACAACGTCACGATCTGCGGCCACGATCAGCAGGACCACGACGCTAACCTCCTAAGATCCCGCCATACCGCCAAACTCCTTAATCTCACATACAATAAGGAGAAATGCGTGTTCCACACCAACCGTTTAGCCATCCTTGGCTATGTCGTGGAAAATGGAGTTCTCGGGCCCGACCCCGACCGCATGCGCCCCCTCATGGAACTCCCACTCCCCCACTGCCCCAAGGCCCTGAAACGATGCCTGGGCTTTTCTCCTTCTATGCCCAGTGGGTCCCTAACTATGCGGACAAGGCCCGTCCACTCATTCAGTCCATAGTTTTTCCCCTGACAGCTGAGGCCCGCCAGGCCTTCAACCGCATCGAGGCAGACATCGCCAAGGCCACGATGCACACGGTCGACGAGTCCCTCCCTTTCCAGGTCGAGAGCGATGCATCGGACCTGGCTCTGGCCGCCACCCTCAACCAGGCGGGCAGACACGTGGCCTTCTTTTCCCGCACCCTCCATGCCTCCGAAATTCGGCACTCCTCTGTCGAAAAGGAGGCCCAAGCCATTGTGGAAGCTGTGCGGCATTGGAGGCATTACCCGGCCAGCAGGAGATTCACTCTCCTCACCGACCAACGGTCGGTTGCCTTCATGTTCAATAATACACAGCGGGGCAAGATCAAAAACGACAAGATGTTGAGGTGGAGGATTGAGCTCTCCACCTATAATTACGAGATTTTGTATAGCCCCGGGAAGCTCAACAAGCCCCCTGACGCCCTATCCCGCGGTACATGTGCCAGCGCACAAGTGGACCGACTCCGGGCTCTCCACTATGACCTCTGCCACCCGGTTCTTCCTTTTCATCAAGGCCCGCAACCTGCCCTACTCCATTGAGGAGGTCATGACTGTCACCAGAGACTGCTAGGTCTGCGCGGAGTACAAACCGCACTTCAACCGACCACATCGAGCGCACCTGGTGAAGACCTCCCGTTCCTTTGAGCGCCTCAGCATGGACTTCAAAGGGCCCCTCCCCTTCACCGACCGCAACACGTACTTTCTGAACGTGGTCGATGAGTACTCCCGGTTCCCTTTCGCCATCCCATGCCTCGATATGACTTCTGCCACGGTCATTAAAGCCCTCCATAGCATCTTCACACTTCGGTTTCCCCACCAAGTCCACAGCGATCGGGGATCCTCCTTTATGAATGATGAGCTGCATCAGTTCCTGCTCAGCAAGGGTATTGCCTCGAGCAGGACGACCAGCTACAACCCCCGGGGAAACGGACAGGTCGAGAGGGAGAACGGGGCGGTCTGGAAGGCCGTCCTGTTGGCCATGCGGTCTAAAAATCCCCCTGTCTCCTGCTGGCAGATGGTCCTCCCCGACGCGCTCCACTCCATCTGATCGCTCTTCTGCACCACGACTAATGAAACCCCCATGAATGTCTCTTTGCCTTCCCCAGGAGGTCCACCTCCGGGGTCTTGCTCCCAACATGGCTGACAGTTCCTGGACCCGTCCTCCTTCGCAAGCATGTGCGGACCCATAAGTCTGACCCTTTGGTCAAAAGGGTCCACCTCCTACATGCAAACCCACAGTATGCCTACATGGCGCACCCCGACGGGCGCCAGGACACAGTCTCCCTCCGGGACCTGGCATCCGCTGGATGGCACGGCCCCCAACCCGACACCCCCTTCCCCCCCCCCGGTTGCCTCATTCACCCCTGCGCCACTCACCCTCCCCCCCCAGCGAACCTCACCGCAGCCCTCGGCCCAGGAGGATCCGTCCTCCCACTGGTTCCACTCAGGGGTGACGAAGACGAGGACAACACACTCCCGGAGTCACAGGTGACCAAGTCAGCGCCCAGATCACCACCAAGACTGAGGCGATCGCAGAGGAGGGTCAAGGCCCCCGACAGACTGAACTTGTAATTTTTGTCCACCACACCCACCGGACTCTTTTTAACAGAGAGTGAATGTGGTACTCACCACTAGCTGTATTATATGTATTACGGTAAGACACATATCCTAGAGGTACAAGGGTAAATCCCTGCCTGCTGGCTCCACCCAGTAGGCTGCGTATAAATGTGTGTGCTCGCCGGTGCTGCAGCCATTCTGGTTCCAGTCACAGGAGGCACAACATCTTTGCTCAATAAAGTCTTGATTATTCCACTACTCTCATCTGTGTGGTAATTGATAGTACATCAGTGGCAGTGCTTCCCTTGGATCAAGGACCACAAG
Organism: Scyliorhinus torazame; assembly: GCF_047496885.1. NCBI lineage: Eukaryota > Metazoa > Chordata > Chondrichthyes > Carcharhiniformes > Scyliorhinidae > Scyliorhinus > Scyliorhinus torazame. Next base: position 130,056,958 of record NC_092722.1, read on the forward strand.
GGTAGAGGTCCTCCTCCCCCCAACACCCCCCCCCCCCTTTCCCTCCCAACCACAACCCCAGGAGCTGCTGGCCACCTGGGACCTTGAATCGCCACTGAATCAGGGAAGTGATGGTGGTAGAGGAATTGCAGGGTAGCAGTCGCGAGGGAGGAGAAGGGGAGTCCCCTCCTTCCTGCTGCCAGGTCTTTCAATTAGGCACTAAGTAACTTTAAATGAGGGACCACCCCACTCCCCCTCCCCACCCTCAGAAACCTGCAAATAAGCCGACAGGGCTTGCTTTATGGGTTTCCCATCTCCAGCTGGGTGGATAGTTAAGGGCTTACATTTTCAACAGAGCAGGAAAGCTGTCCACAACTCTTCCTGCCAGGGATTTAATTGGTGCTGATGTCAGAAGGCAGGCAGGTCCTCACATGCCACACACCTGCCCTCACGATTAAATGTCTCCCACCCCGAAACCCGACCTGAGGGAAGGCATTAAATTCCGTACAAAAAGACCAACCTTGAGACAGAGCAAGGCAGCACGGTGGTGCAGCCTCACGGTGCCGAGGTCCCAGGTTCGATCCTGTATGGAGTTTGCACATTCTCCCTGTGTTTGCTTGGGTTTCACCCCCACAACCCAAAGATGTGCAGGGTAGATGGACTGGCCATGCTAAATTGCCCCTTAGTGTCCAAAAGTTTAGTTGGGGTTACTGAGTTACGGGGATATGGTATCTGATTACAGAGCTCTGTAGCCGAAAGTCCAAAGATATTCAAGGCCACAGTAACAGATTTGGGATTTACTGGCCAAATGAATTGGGCCATCTAAATTTATTTTAAAAAAGAAAAATAAACCTTGAAACAGAGCAGAGCGTTCACAGAAACAGTAAGATACTGAATCTGGAGACATTTCACCTTTCATAGCACCCAACAACGGGCATGGGAGTTGTGATGCAGGGTTAACCTGAACTGAATCCTTCTGATGAAATAAGGACACAAACTTTGTGTGGCCTGCTCATTTTAAATGATTGAAGTGGTCAGCCAGGGGATGCAAAAGTATGAGGTAGCACAGGTTCAAGCCAACCTGCAACACTTCAAAGGAGAGATGCATTCTGGCTGTGGTGGGTACTAGAGGCCATTTGAAAAGCTTGACCTGGGAAAGACATGGAAATGGTACATTATGACAGAAAGCAGGTTCCAAGGTTCTCACAGCATTGGTACAGCCTTTAGTGCAGGAGGAGAATAGGAAAGGGGTTGGGGGCGTCCCCTGACAAACTGTTGAGACGGCAGTGGGAGCAGATATCCCTGCAGGTCGATGTCTGCAATGTAGCCCCACAGACATGGATGTAGCACTGAAAGCTGTTCAATTACCCTACATGAACAGTCAAGGTCAGTGAAGGCCATCTTCTAATGTTACCTTCATTTCACACACTGCTTAATGCACCACAGACCCTTCTCTTGCCTACTAATTTTTTTGCATCATGCTAATGACATAACCATAGTGGGTCGGATCTCAAACAACGATGAATCAGAGTACAGGAGGGAGATAGAGAATCTAGTGGGGTAGTGTAATGACAACAATTTCTCCCTCAACGTCAGCAAAACTAAAGAGCTGGTGATTGATTTCAGGAAGCAAAATATCGTACACATCCCTGCCTGCATCAATGGTGCCGAGGTGGAGATAGTTGATAGCTTCAAATTCCTAGGTGTGCACATCACCAACAATCTGTCCTGGTCCACCCACATTGACGCTACAACCAAGAAAGCACAACAGCGTCTATACTTCCTCAGGAAACTAAGAAATTCGGCATGTCCACATTGACTCTTACCAATTTTTTACAGATGCATCATAGAAAGCATCCTATCTGATTGCATCACAGCCTGGTATGGCAACTGCTCAGCCCAAGAACTTAAGAAACTACTGAGAGTCGTGAATAGAACTCAATCCATCACGTGAACCGGCCTCCCATCCATTGACGCTGTCTACGTCTCCCGCTGCCTTGGCAAAGCGGGCAGCTGAATCAAAGACCGCTCCCACCTGACTTACTCACTCTTCTAACTTCTTCCATCAGGCAGGAGATACACAAGTCTGTGAACACGCACCAATAATTTCAAAAACAGCTTCTTCTCCACTGTTTCCAGATTCCTAAATGACCCTCTTATGGACTGATCTGATCTCTTCACACATCTTCTCTACTGAGTAGTACTACACTCCTTATGCTCATCAGATGCCTGTGTCTATGTATTTACATTGTATATTTATTATGTCCTATGTTTTTTCATGCATGGAATGATCTGTCTGGACTGTACGCAGAACAATACTTTTCACTGTACCACAGTACATGTGACAATAACTCAAATTCAATCCAATCATACCTCATTCACAGCTTCACCTCTCCCTCATAAAGATAGATGGGTGATGGTGAGAGGGGCTGGGAGGAAGCAGTCAGTACAGGGATCCCCTGTGGTCATTCCCCTTAGTAACAAGTATACCGCTTTGGATACTGTTGGGGGGGGGGACTTACCAGGGGTAAGCCATGGGGTACAGGTCTCTGGCACAGAGTCTGTCCCTGTTGCTCAGAAGGGAAGGGGGGAAGAGGAGTAGAGCATTAGTCATTGGAGACTCCATAGTTAGGGGGATAGGTAGGAGATTCTGTGGGAACGAGAGAGACTCGCGATTGGTGTGTTGCCTCCCAGGTGCCAGGGTGCGTGATGTCTCAGATCGTGTTTTCGGGATCCTAAAGGGGGAGGGGGAGTAGCCCCAAGTCATGGTCCACAGAGATACCAATGACATAGGTAGGAAAAGGGATAGGGATGTAAGGCAGGAATTCAGGGAGCTAGGGTGGAAACATAGATCTCGGCCAAACAGAGTCATTATCTCTGGGTTGTTACCCATGCACGTGATAGCGAGACGAGGAATAGGGAGAGAGAGGAGTTGAACACGTGGCGGCAGGGATGGTGCAGGAGGGAGGGTTTCAGATTTCTGGATAATTGGGGCTCATTCTGGGGTCGGTGGGACCTCTACAAACGGGATGTTCTACACCTGGACCAGAGGGGTACCAATACCCTGGGGGGGAAATTTGCTAATGCTCTTCGGGAGGGCTTAAACTAGTTCAGCAGGGGCTTGAGAACCTGAATTGTAGCTCCAGTATACAGGAGGTTGAGAGTAGTGAGATCATGAGTAAGGTTTCAAAGTTGCAGGTGTGTACCGGCAGGCAGGAAGGTGGTTTAAAGTGTGTCTCCTTCAATGCCAGGAGCATCCGGAATAAGGTGGGTGAACTTGCGGCATGGGTTGGTACCTGGGACTTCGATGTTTTGGCCATTTCGGAGACATGGATAGAGCAGGGACAGGAATGGTTGTTGCAGGTGCCGGGGTTTAGATATTTTAGTAAGCTCAGGGAAGGTGGTAAAAGAGGGGGAGGGGTGGCATTGTTAGTCAAGGACAGTATGACGGTGGCAGAAAGGACGTTTGATGAGGACTCGTCGACTGAGGTAGTATGGGCTGAGGTTAGAAACAGGAAAGAAGAGGTCACCCTGTTAGGGGTTTTCTATAGGCCTCCGAAAAGTTCCAGAGATGTAGAGGAAAGGATTACAAAGATGATTCTGGATCGGAGCGAAAGCAACAGGGTAGTTGTTATGGGGGACTTTAACTTTCCAAATATTGACTGGAAACACTATAGTTCGAGTCCTTTAGATGGGTCCGTTTTTGTCCAATGTGTGCAGGATGGTTTCCTGACACAGTATGTAGATAGGCCAACGAGAGGCGAGGCCATATTGGACTTGGTACTGGGGAATGAACCAGGACAGGTGTTAGAGTTGGAGGTAGGTGAGCACTTTGGTGATAGTGACCACAATTCGATTACGTTTGCTTTAGTGATGGAAAAGGATAGGTATATACCGCAGGGCAAGAGTTATATCTGGGGGAAAGGCAATTATGATGCGATGAGGAAAGACGTAGGATGCATCGGATGGAGAAGAAAACTGCAGGGGATGGGCACAATGGAAATGTGGAGCTTGTTCAAGGAACAGCTACTGCGTGTCCTTGATAAGTATGTACCTGCCAGGAAGGGAGGAAGTGGTCAAGCAAGGGAACCGTGGTTTACTAAAGCAGTCGAAGCACTTGTCAAGAGGAAGAAGGAGGCTTATGTAAAGATGAGACGTGAAGGTTCAATTAGGGGGCTCGAGAGTTACAAGTTAGCTAGGAAGGACCTAAAGAGAGAACTAAGAAGAGCCAGGACGGGACATGAGAAGTCTTTGGCAGGTAGGATTAAGGATAACCCTAAAGCTTTCTATAGATATGTCAGGAATAAAAGAATGACTAGGGTAAGAGTAGGGCCAGTCAAGGACAGTAGTGGGAAGTTGTGCGTGGAGTCCGAGGAGATAGGAGGGGTGCTAAATGAATATTTTTCATCAGTATTCACACAGGAAAAAGACAATGTTGTCGAGGAGAATACTGAGATTCAGGTTACTAGACTAGAAGGGCTTGAGGTTAATAAGGAGGTGTTAGCAATTCTGGAAAGTGTGAAAATAGATAAGTCCCCTGGGCCGGATGGGATTTATCCTAGGATTCTCTGGGAAGCTAGGGAGGAGATTGCTGAGTCTTTGGCTTTGATCTTTAAGTCATCTTTGACTACAGGAATAGTGCCAGAAGACTGGAGGATAGCAAAATGTTGTCCCCTTGTTCAAGAAGGGGAGTAGAGACAACCCCGGTAACTATAGACCAGTGAGCCTTACTTCTGTTGTGGGCAAAATCTTGGAAAGGTTTATAAGAGATAGGATGTATAATCATCTGGAAAGGAATAATTTGATTAGAGATAGTCAACATGGTTTTATGAAGGCTAGGTCGTGCCTCACAAACCTTATTGAGTTCTTTGAGAAGGTGACCAAACAGGTGGATGAGGGTAAAGCAGTTGATATGGTGTATATGAATTTCAGTAAAGCGTTTGATAAGGTTCCCCACGGTAGGCTACTGCAGAAAATACGGAGGCATGGGATTCAGGGTGATTTAGCAGTTTGGATCAGAAATTGGCTAGCTGGAAGAAGACAAAGGGTTGTGGTTGATGGGAAATGTTCAGACTGGAGTCCAGTTACTAGTGGTGTACCACAAGGATCTGTTTTAGGGCCACTGCTGTTTGTCATTTTTATAAATGACCTGGAGGAGGGCGTAGAAGGATGGGTGAATAAATTTGCAGATGACACTAAAATCGGTGAAGTTGTGGACAGTGCGGAAGGATGTTACAAGTTACTGAGGAACATAGATAAGCTGCAGCGCCTGGCTGAGAGGTGGCAAATGGAGTTTAATGCAGAAAAGTGTGAGGTGATTCATTTTGGAAGGAATAACAGGAAGACAGAGTACTGGGCTAATGGTAAGATTTTTGGCAGTGTGGATGAGCAGAGAGATCTCGGTGTCCATGTACATAGATCCCTGAAAGTTGCAACCCAGGTTGAGAGGGTTGTTAAGAAGGTGTACGGTGTTTTAGCTTTTATTGGTAGAGGGATTGAGTTTCAGAGCCATGAGGTCGTGTTGCAGCTGTACAAAACTCTGGTGCGGCCGCATTTGGAGTATTGCGTGCAATTCTGGTCGCCGCATTATAGGAAGGATGTGGAAGTATTGGAAAGGGTGCAGAGGAGATTTACCAGAATGTTGCCTGGTATGGAGGGAAGATCTTATTAGGAAAGGCTGAGGGACTTGAGGCTGTTTTCGTTAGAGAGAAGGTTAAGAGGTGACTTCATTGTGGCATACAAGATGATCAGAGGATTGGATAGGGTGGACAGTGAGAGCCTTTTTCCTCGGATGGTGATGTCTAGCACGAGGGGACATAGCTTTAAATAGAGGGGAAATAGATATAAGACAGATATCAGAGGTAGGTTCTTTGCTCAGAGAGTTGTAAGGGCGTGGAATGCCCTGCCTGCAACAGTAGTGGACTCGCCAACACTAAGGGCATTCAAATGGTCATTGGATAGACATATGGACGATAAGGGAATGGTGTAGATGGGCTTTACAGTGGTTTCACAGGTCGGCGCAACATCGAGGGCCGAAGGGCCTGTACTGCGCTGTTATGTTCTATGTTCATGAATTCAATGCTGCTGCAAGCCTTGCAGCCACACCCTACAGTTTGCCCACATTGCAAACTATTCAAATATGACAGTCACATCACATCTTCACCGTTTGCACTCTCCCCAATGACAGCAAGATCCCACAAACTGCAATGTGATGACCCGATAATCTAATTTTTTTGTGATGTTGATTGAGGGGTAAATATTGTCCCGGACACCACGGATAACTCCCTTATTTTTTTCTCAAAATAGTGCTGTGGCATATTTTACACCCACCTCAGACCGGACCTCAGTTTCAGCTCATCCAAAAGATGGCTCCTCTAACAGTGCAGCACTCACTTGGCACTGCACTGGACTGTCAGCCAATATTTTGTGCTTGGGTTTCTGGAGTGGGGCTGGAACACACAACATTGCAAAGCAAAGTGCTACCAACTGATTCGTTGATTTCTGTATGGAATATTGGATGGTTGAAAATGTTGATTTAGAATTGTCTTGTGGTGGGTATTATTTGTGCATTGTGGCCAGGAACACAGTACGATGGCCGAAACAGAGATGATAAGGTACGGGACTATTGTTGAATGCAGAATTGGGCTCGTGTTCACAGGCACTGATGTCAGGTGAGCTGGTCACAGACAGCCCAGGCAGACAGGGATGTGTTCGGCATCCCTTCCCTTCCTCCACCTCAGCTGTCTACCTCACACTACCCACATAATGGAGCTGGTTTAGCACAGTGGGCTAAACAGCTGGCTTGTAATGCAGGACAAGGCCAGCAGCGCGGGTTCAATTCCTGTACCAGCCTCCCTGTGGAGTCTTTCATTGCTCTCTGTGTGGAGTCGTGCAGTGTTCTCTCTTTGGAGTCGATCTGTGCTCTCTCAACAGAGTCGTTCTGTGCTCTCTGTGTGACGTTGTTTTCTTCTTGGCTGATTGACAGGTTGCTGTCATCCAATGTTTCAACAATCCGCCATTTCATCATGGTATTGGATTCATCTACCATGAGTAGATTTGTATTGAGCTTTTCAACCATGTTGTTGATGCTATGATCATCATATCTGAAGAACAGCCATGTCTGAGTAGTATTCTTCAATATATAAATCATCTCTTTTTGTTTCTCATTCGTTAATGTGCTCTTCATGTTCAATGAACAATTCATCTTTTTTGGTTTTGGATTTGTTATTATGGTCTTCATGTTCAATGAACAAATCATCTTCTTTGGTTTCGGATTTGTCACTGTGCTCTTCACTTTGGGTGGTGCAAACTGCTGTTCCAGGGTGCTGCGGAGGTTATTTTCAACTGCTTGCAGAAGTTCAGGCATTGTTCTGTCTTTCGAAGTAAAAACAATTGTGTTTTGTAGCTTTAAAACTCTTTTTTTCAATTTTCGGGCATTTCCGGTTTAAGTGGGCATGGTCCGGGTCCTCTGACGTCATGATGCTCGTGACGTCATGCATATGACTCAATTGCGCATGCCGAGTTTCCTTTACTGTGCGCTTTTTTCGCAACTGCGCATGCGCGGCTTCTCGCGCATGCACAAAACACTGTTCTGCCGGTTTGCGTCTTTTAGGGAAGTGCGCATGTGCAGACTGGTCAGACTGCACACGCGCAAGATGGCTGCCACTCAAAACTTCCGTCTTCTTCAGTTTCAACCCTGCCTCTGCCTCGTGGTGAGAATTCGCGCCATTTTTACAGATTTTGTTTTCTGGATACTGATTCTGTGTTTGCAAAGACTCAAAGTATTGATTTTGTTCATAAGCAAGGCATTTTTGTATAGCGATTTCTTGAGTTAGATACTTAATTTGTGAAAGATCTTCCCTCAAATTTTTATCAGATAGTCCAGAAATTAATTGATCCATTATCATAGTGTCTCTGAAATCAGCATAATTACAGCCTTGAGCTATTAACTTGAGGTCTGTAATACAATCAGTGATGGGCTCTCCATTTCTCTGGCATCTATGACAAAAGTTACATCTTTCCAGCATCTCACCAGACTGACTTTTACAGTGTTCTTCAAATTTTGCAATAATCACTTTAAATTTAGTTTGTCTTCACCTTCCAAGAAATTAAAGGAGTTATAGATCTCGATGGCTTCATGTCCTGCTATTCCGAGTAGTAGTGCTATTTTCCTTTTTTCAGAGACCGTGTTTAAATCATTAGCTGCCATATATACTTGGAACTTTTGTATAAACATTTTCCAATTATTACTTTTTTAAAAAAGTTTTAATAAACAACTTTATTGAGGTATTTTTGGCATATAAAACAGCAACATTATACCGTAGTGTACAAAAAGCAAATAAGACATAATGCAAGCATCGGCTCCCCTCTCGCAAGAACCTGCCTAAGCAACCCCCTACTCTACGCTACCCTAACCCCCCCTCCTCCCTCCCTCCCTCCCTCCCCCCCCCCCCCCTCCCCTGCTGACGATTAATTCTCCGCGAAGAAGTCAACGAATGGCTGCCACCTCCGGGCGAACCCTGACAGCGATCCCTTCAAGGCGAACTTAATTTTCTCCAGCCCGAGAAAGCTCGCCATGTCTGAAAGCCATACTTCAGACTTTGGTGGCTTTGAGTCCCTCCATGCCAACAGTATTCGTCGCCGGGCTACCAGGGAAGCAAAGGCCAAGACGTCGGCCACTTTCTCCTCCTGGACTCCCGGTCCTCCGAAACCCCCAAAATTGCCACCTCAGGACTCATTGCTACCCTAGTTTTCAATATCAAGGACATAACGTCTGTGAATCCCTGCCAGTACCCCCTTAGTTTAGGACACGCCCAGAACATGTGTACATGGTTCGCTGGTCCTCCGGCACATCTAGCACATTTGTCCTCCAGCCCAAAGAATTTGCTCATCCAGGCCACCGTCATGTGGGCCCGATGTATGACCTTGAACTGGATCAGACTGAGCCTGGCGCATGTTGAGGTTGTGTTTACTCCACTCAAAGCGTCTGCCCATATGCCGTCCTCTATCTCCTGCCCCACCGAGCTCCTCCTCCCACTTAAGCTTCAGTTCTTCATTCTGTGCCTCCTCTGCTCCCATTAGTTCTTTATAAATGTCGGAGACTCTCCCCTCTCCCACCTCTCCTCTGGAAACTACCCTGTCCTGAATCCCCCTGGGTGGGAGGCTTGGGAAAGATGGTACCAATCTGCGTACGGAATCCCACACCTGCAAGTACCTGAAATCATTCCCTCTCGCCAGCCCGAGCCTCTCCTCCAACTCACTCATGCGTGGGAAGCTCCCTTCCAGGAACAGATCGCCCATCCTCGCGAACCCCGCCCTCCGGCATAATTGGAACCCACCGTCCATATTCCCCGGGGGCAAATCGGTGGTTATCGCAGATTGGGGACTAAACCGTTGCTCTCACTTCCCCTATATGCCTCCTCCACTGGCCCCAGATCCGTAGAGCCGCCACCACTATAGGGCTGGTGGAGTATCGTGCCGGCGGGAGCGGCAGAGGTGCTGTAACCAAGGTTGCCAAACTGGTGCCCCTGCTCAAAGCAGCCTCCATCCGTTCCCAAACCGACCCCGTACCCACCTTCCATTTCCTTACCATGGCTATGTTAGCTGCCCAGTAGTAGTTGCTAAAGTTCGGCAATGCCAGCCCCCATCCCCTCGGTTCCTCTCGAGCATCGCCCTCCTCACCCATGGGGACATTCCCGTCCAAACAAATCCCAGGATAATTTTATCTAGCCTCTTAAAGAAGGACCGCGGAATGAAAATGGGGAGACACTGAAATATGAACAAGAATCTCTGAAGAATCGACATCTTCACCGTCTGCACTCTCCCCGCCAATGACAGCGGGAGCGCATCCCATCTCTGAAACTCGTCCCTCATTTGCTCCACCAACCGGGACAAGTTTAGCTGATGCAACTTACCCCAGTCTCGCGCTACTTGTATCCCTAAATATCTGAAGCTTTCCCCTACCAGCCTGAACGGCAGCCCCCTCAGCCTACTCTCCTGACCTCTCGCCTGCACTACCCACATCTCGCTCTTTGCCATGTTCCATTTATATCCTGAGAACCGACCAAATTCCCTCAGGGTTTCCATGATTCCGTCCATCTCCGCCATTGGGTCTGACACGTATAACAGCAGGTCATCCGCCTATAACGAGACTTTTTGTTCCACTCCCCCCACCCCTCCCCCCCAGACCAGCCCTTTCCAGTCCCTTGAAGCTCTCAGAGCAATTGCCAGCAGCTCTATGGCCAGCGCAAATAGCAGTGGGGAGAGGGGGCATCCCTGTCTAGTCCCGCGGTGCAGTCTGAAGTAGGAAGATGTCATCCCGTTCATCCTCACACTAGCCTTTGGGGCCTGATAGAGCAGCCTAACCCAGTCAATGAATCCCACCCCGAACCCAAAACATCCCAGCACCTCCCATAAATAGTCCCACTCAACCCGGTCGAAAGTCTTTTCGGCATCCATTGCTACCACTACCTCTGCCTCCCTGCTCTCTGGGGGGCATCATAATCACATTGAGCAGCCTCCTTAGATTGGCCACCAGTTGCCTGCCCTTTACGAACCCGGTTTGGTCCTCCGCAATCACGTCCGGTACACAGTCCTCAGTTCTAGACGCCAAGATCTTGGCCAGTAACTTAGCGTCTGCGTTAATCAAAGAGATCGGTCTATAGGACCCACATGCCTCCGGGTCTTTATCCCGCTTCAGTATAAGTGAGATAGTGGTCTGCGACATCGTCGGGGGTAAGACCCCTCTGTCTTTTGCCTCGTTGAACACCCTGACCAGCACCGGCCCCACTATCTCGGAGAACTTTTTATAAAACTCCATCGGGTTTCCGTCCGGCCCCGGGGCTTTACCCGGCTGCATGACCTTCAGGCCCCCCAGTACTTCTTTGGTCCTGATCGGGGCCCCCAGCCCGTCCACCAACCCCCTACCTACTCTTGGGAAGATCAGTCCGTCCAAAAAGCGCTTCATCCCTTCCGGTCCCGTGGGGGGTTCCAAGGTAGGGTCAGATGATGTGGCGTCTGTGTGGGTAGAGTTGAGGAACCACAAAGGCAAAAAAACCCATAATGGGAGTTTTGTAAGGGCCACGAAGAATCCAGCACGAGTTTTAAGGATACAAAATAATAACGTTTATTTACTATAACAATATACATATAACAGTAGCAGTAACTTCCCTTGCTACCTTCTCCTTCCTGCTGGTTCCTGAACTGGCCAGCTTATTTATACTAGGAGTTTCTCCGCCCCCCTCATTGGGGAAGTTCATACTCCCATAGGATTGTGGGATAGTCATTAGTCCCCAGCCAATCGGAAGTAGGCAGGTTATAACATCCCTCCCCCCCAAAATCCAAGGAATCCACCGAAGACCCTGGCGAAGGAAGGCGTCGAACTCGTTTGGCCGCAGGCCGGACGCCATTTGCACTCGGCGCTGGATCAGGCTGCGTGTAACGAGACGGAGACCGGCGCTTCCGTGATGAACGGCGCGGTTGTACATCTACGGCCTGTGGACCCGAGGATTCCCCCTCTGATTCATCCTGTGTCTCCATCTCGGAGTCAGAGTCTGCTGCCTCCGTCATGTCAGCGTCTCTATCTCCATTCGGTCCCGTAACGACCTGCGCAGGCTTCGAGTGAGGCACCAGTGGAAGATTTTGAGGACTACCTTCCCTTGTCTCTGGTCTTTGCGGCTGTTGAAATGAGCTCCGGGGGCGGGGAATCTTTTGAGGGGATGATCTTCTGGACCGGACGTGGTCTACATGTTTTCGCTGGAGACGACCCTGGGCTTGCACTTGGTAAGATATAGGGCCCGTTTGGCGAAAGATTACACCAGGAACCCATTGGGCACCACCAGCAAAATTCCGCACGAATACTGGGTCACCGGGCGCAAACTGCCGAATCGGACGATGCCGAGACAATCCCTGTCCCTGCCGTTCTTGTGTGCGGCGTACTTTTGCGCCAATGTCCGGGAAGACCATACTAAGGCGGGTGCGAAGTCTTCGGCCCATTAGGAGTTCTGCGGGAGCTACCCCAGTCACTGCACGGGGGGTGGTCCTGTACGTAAACAAAAAGCGAGCCAGTCTCGTGTCCATTGATCCGGAAGACTGCTTCTTTAGGCCTCTTTTGAATGTTTGCACTGCACGCTCTGCCAACCCATTTGAAGCCGGGTGGTAAGGGGCAGTGCGGATATGGCGGATGCCGTTCATCTTTGTAAACCTAGCAAACTCCTCACTCGTGAATGGAGTGCCATTATCCGTGACCAGCACCTCGGGGAGGCCATGCGTACTAAATGATAAACGCATCTTTTCAATTGTTGCACAGGACGTTGTCCCCTGCATCTTATGCACCTCCAGCCATTTGGACTGGGCGTCAATTAGTAGGAGGAACATGGATTCCTGAAAAGGGCCTGCGAAATCTGCATGTAAGCGTGCCCAAGGCCGCCCTGGCCATTCCCAGTGATGTAGGGGCGCGGCCGGCGGAAGCTTCTGATGCTCCTGACAAATGGAGCAGTTTTGGGCCACCTTCTCAATGTTGGTGTCGAGGCCTGGCCACCAGACATAACTCCGGGCCAACATTTTCATCTTGGTCACGCCCGGATGCCCATTGTGCAAGTCTGATAATATCAGCTCCTGGCCTTTTTCCGGGACAATCACACGCGTCCCCCACAAGAGGATGCCGTCTTCCACGCTGAACTCTGACAGCTTGGAGGAAAATGCCTGCAACTCGCCTGGGAGCTGTCTATGCTGCCCACCATACAGGACTATGTGCCGAACCTTTGACAAGACTGGCTCCGTCTGGGTCCACTCACGGATCTGTGATGCCGTGACAGGCAAGGTGTCCATAACATTTAGGGTTGCAACCACCTCACTGGTCGTGGGGGTCGACATGGGGCCGGTCGATAAAGGCAATCGGCTCAGTGCGTCGGCATTTGCTATCTGCGTACCTGGTTTGTGCTCCAGAGAATACTCGTATGCAGCAAGCAACAAAGCCCAGCGCTGGATCCATGCAGAAGCAATGGGCGGTATTGGCTTATCCTCTCTGAAGAGTCCCAGCAGGGGCTTATGATCAGTCACGATAGTGAAATGGCGGCCGTACACATACTGGTGGAAGCGTTTCACCTCGAAAACCACTGCCAGGCCCTCCTTCTCGATCTGCGCGTACTTTTTCTCCGCTGCAGTCAATGTGCGGGAGGCGAAAGCTATCGGTCGCTCGGCCCCGTTCTCCATCTTGTGGAACAGGACAGCCCCAATACCATACGGGGATGCATCACATGTGACGAGCAAAGGCTTTCCCGGATCATAGTGGATTAGTAACCCAGACGACGACAATTGTTGCTTTACCCGCCGGAAAGCGGTTTCTTGCGGCTGACCCCAAACCCAGGTGTGATTTTTCTTTAGCAGCAGGTGCAAGGGGGCCAGCGTAGTTGCCAGATTGGGGAGGAACTTCCCGTAATAGTTTACGAGACCGAGAAAAGAACGAAGATGCGAAGTGTCAGTCGGGGTGGGGGCATGTTGAATTGCACGCACCTTCTCTGCGACGGGGTGCAGACCCTCGCGGTCCACCCGATAACTTAGGTAGACTACTTTGTTTGCCTGAAATACGCACTTTGTGTGACGTAAATGGACTCCAGCCTCCAAAAGGCGTCTAAGGACAGCCTCCAGATTTTCCAAATGCTCTTGCTCCGACGTCCCTGTAATCAACACGTCATATAGGTAGACAGCCACACGTGGTAAACCTCTCAAAATGCCCTCCATAACACGTTGAAAAATTGCGCAGGCAGAGGATACTCCAAAGGGCAACCATGTATATTCATACAGGCCCCGGTATGTGTTAATTATTACATATGGTCGGGAGGCAGGGTCCAGCTCCAACTGCAGGTAGGCGTGACTCATATTTAATTTTGTGAATGAGAGTCCACCTGCAAGTTTCGCGTAGAGATCCTCTATGCGAGGCATTGGGTATTGGCCGAGTCGGGAAACTGTATTCACTGTAGGTTTATAGTCGCCACACAAGCGAACTGTGGCATCTGGCTTCATTACTGGTACAATTGGTGCTGCCCAGTCAGCAAAACGGACGGGCCTGATAATACCCAAACGAGTGAGCTCCCCTTCTACCTTCTCGAGCAATGCGTAAGGCACTGGGCGTGCCCGGAAATAGCGCGGCGTGGCTCCTGGTTCAACTTGGATACGGGCTACGGCCCCTTTTATTTTCCCCAAACCAGGCTGGAATACCTCTGGATATCGTCTAGCACCTCAGTCAACCCTCCAGAAACTGTTTGGAGGATGTGCTGCCATTGCAACCGCAAATGGCGCAACCAGTCCCGACCCAACAGGCTGGGCCCATGGCCACGCACTACAATAAGTGGGAAACGCCCCTCCTGGCGTCCATAGACAACAGGGGTCATTGTAGTTCCTGCAATGTCCAGTGGTTCCCCCGTGTAGGTGGCCAACCTGGCCTGTGAGTCAGTTAATGTAAGGGTCTGTATACCCTGCTTGATGCGGTCGAATGTCCTCTGGGCGATCACGAAGACCGCTGCGCCAGTATCCAACTCCATCTCCAGCGGGTGGCCATTGACCCGTACTGTCACCTTAATGGGGGCCACACGGGGAGCTGCCACACAATGCAGCTGCAGGCAGTCGTCCTCCGTCTCCACGTCCTCAGGAGTGGTCGCCGCAGGTTCATCCACATGGAAGGTACGGCCTCTGGGCTGGTCCCAGTTACGGCCCCTGGGCTGGTCCCAGTTTTGGTCGGAACGACGGCGCCTCTGGCGTCCCCAGGACCGCCGTCCGCGACGGGGTCGGCGTCTACAAGTCTGACACGGACATGGCTCCTCATCCATTGGCTCTGGAGAAGGCTCCCTTCGGGGAGGAATATCCGATGGCCAGGGGCGTTGGTCCGGTCGTTGCCTCGCCCAAGGTACCGCAGGAGTGCGGGGGGATGTTTTTGGGCGGAAAGGGTTGCGCCCCAAGGCATGCACTTCCATTCCCTGTAGCTCCTGTACTCCTCGCTCTGCGCTCTCTCGGGACAAGACTATTTGTATTGCCTGTTGAAAAGTCAATGTTGGCTCCGCTAACAACTTTCTCTGGGTTGCTGCATTGTTAATACCGCAAACCAAACAGTCGCGTAACATTTCTGACAAGGTCTCACCATAGTCACAGTATTCCGCAATCCCGCGTAGCCTGGATAAAAAAATCGGCATGGGATTCTCCAGGGGTCCTCTCAGCGGTATTAAACCGGTAACACTGGACTATCGTGGACGGGGTTGGGTTAAAGTGTTGCCCCACTATATTCACAAGTTCGTCAAACGTTTTGGTGTCCGGCGCAGCTGGGTACGTAAGGCTCCTAATCACCCCAAACGTATGCGGCCCGCAGGCGGTGAGCAATATGACCACCTGGCGCTCGTTTTCAGTGATATTGTTTGCCCGGAAATAGTAACGCATCCGTTGTGTGTACTGGTTCCAGCTTTCCAGCGCAGCATCAAAAACATCCAAACGTCCGTACAGAGGCATGGTATAATAGAAAACAACTTCCAACCTGTATCCAACAAAAATCCAGGGAGGTGGCTTCAGCAGTGTAGACAGCTATTCACTTTTACCTTCGTCGCCAGTTTTGTAAGGGCCACGAAGAATCCAGCACGAGTTTTAAGGATACAAAATAATAACGTTTATTTACTATAACAATATATATATATATATATATATATATATATATATATAACAGTAGCAGTAACTTCCCTTGCTACCTTCTCCTTCCTGCTGGTTCCTGAACTGGCCAGCTTATTTATACTAGGAGTTTCTCCGCCCCCCTCATTGGGGAAGTTCATACTCCCATAGGATTGTGGGATAGTCATTAGTCCCCAGCCAATCGGAAGTAGGCAGGTTATAACAGGGAGTTATGTACAGGCCTCCTAACAGTGGTCAGGACCAGGAGCACAAAATGCACCACAAAATAGAAAGTGCATGTCAGAAAGGCAAGGTCACAGTGATCATGGGGGACTTCAATATGCAGGCGGACTGGGTAAATAATGCTGCCAGTGGACCCAAGGAAAGGGAATTCATTGAATGTTTACAGGAGGGCTTTTTGGAACAGCTTGTGATGGAGCCCACGAGGGGACAGGCCATTCTGGACTTAGTGTTATGTAATGAGCCAGACTTGATTAAAGATCTTAAAGTAAGGGAACACTTAGGAGGCAGTGATCATAATATGGTAGAATTCAATCTCCAATTTGAAAGAAAGAAGGTAGAATCAGATGTAAAGGTGTTACAGTTAAATAAAGGTAACTACAGGGGCATGAGGGAGGAACTGACGAAAATCGACTGGGAGCAGAGCCTAGTGGGAAAGACAGTAGAACAGCAATGGCAGGAGTTTCTGGGAGTAATTGAGGACACAGTACAGAGGTTCATCCCAAAGAAAAGAAAGGTTATCAGAGGGGGGTATGGCTGACAAAGGAAGTTAGGGAATGCAACAAAGCAAAAGAGAAAGCCTATAATGTGGCAAAGAGTAGTGGGAAGTGAGAAGATTGGGAAGGCTACAAAAACAAACAGAGGATAACAAAGAGAGAAATAAGGAAAGAGAGGATCAATTATGAAGGTAGGCTAGCCAGTAACATTAGGAATGATAGTAAAAGTTTATTTAAATACATTAAAAACAAACGGGAGGCAAAAGTAGACATTGGGCCGCTCCAAAGTGACGCTGGTAATCTAGTGATGGGAGACTAGGAAATAGCTGAGGAACTAAATAAGTACTTTGCGTCAGTCTTCACAGTAGAAGACATGAGTAATATCGCAACAATTCAGGAGTGTCAGGGGGCAGAGTTGAATATGGTAGCCATCACAAAGGAGAAAGTGCTAGAGAAACTAAGAGGTCTAAAAATTGATAAATCTCCAGGCCCAGATGGGCTACATCCTAGAGTTCTAAAGGAGATAGCTGAAGAAATAGTGGACGTGATAGTTATGATCTTTCAAAAGTCACTGGAGTCAGGGAAAGTCCCAGAGGATTGGAAAATCGCTGTTGTAAACCCCCTGTTCAAGAAGGGAACAAGGAAAAAGATGGAAAATTATAGGCCAATTAGCCTAACCTCGGTTGTTGGCAAGATTCTAGAATCCATTGTTATGGATGAGATTTCTAAATTCTTGGAAGTGCAGGGTCGGATTAGGACAAGTCAGCATGGATTTAGTAAGGGGAGGTCGTGCCTGACAAACCTGTTAGAGTTCTTTGAAGAGATAACAAATAGGTTAGACCAAGGAGAGCCAATGGATGTTATCTATCTTGACTTCCAAAAGGCCTTCGATAAGGTGCCTCACGGGAGACTGCTGAGTAAAATAAGGGCCCATGGTATTCGAGGCAAGGTACTAACATGGATTGACGATTGGCTGTCAGATAGAAGGCAGAGAGTTGGGATAAAAGGTTCTTTTTCGGAATGGCAACCGGTGACGAGTGGTGTCCCGCAGGGTTCAGTGTTGGGGCCACAGCTGTTCGCTTTATATATTAACGATCTAGATGACGGGACTGGGGACATTCTGGCTAAGTTTGCCAATGATACAAAGATACGTGGAGGGGCAGGTAGTATGGAGAAGGTGGGGAGGCTGCAGAAAGATTTAGACAGTTTAGGAGAGTGGTCCAAGAAATGGCTGATGAAATTCAACATCGGCAAGTGCGAGGTCTTGCACTTTGGAAAAAAGAATAGAGGCATGGACTATTTTCTAAACGGTGACAAAATTCATAATGCTCAAGTGCAAAGGGACTTGGGAGTCCTAGTCCAGGATTCTCTAAAGGTAAACTTGCAGGTTGAGTCCGTAATTAAGAAAGCAAATGCAATGTTGTCATTTATCTCAAGAGGCTTGGAATATAAAAGCAGGGATGTACTTCTGAGGCTTTATAAAGCATTAGTTGGGCCCCATTTAGAATACTGTGAGCAATGTTGGGCCCCACACCTCAGGAAGGACATACTGGCACTGGAGCGGGTCCAGCGGAGATTCACATGGATGATCCCAGGAATGGTAGGCCTAACATACGATGAACGTCTGAGGACCCTGGGATTATATTCATTGGAGTTTAGGAGGTTGAGGGGAGATCTAATAGAAACTTACAAGATAACGAATGGCTTAGATAGGGTGGACGTAGGGAAGTTGTTTCCATTAGCAGGGGAGACTAGGACCCGGGGGCACAGCCTTAGAATAAAAGGGAGTCACTTTAGAACAGAGATGAGGAGAAATTTCTTCAGCCAGAGAGTGGTGGGTCTGTGGAATTCATTGCCACAGAGGGCGGTGGAGGCCGGGACGTTGAGTGTCTTTAAGACAGAAGTTGATAAATTCTTGATTTCTCGAGGAATTAAGGGCTATGGAGAGAGAGCGGGTAAATGGAGTTGAAATCAGCCATGATTGAATGGTGGAGTGGACTCGATGGGCCGAATGGCCTTACTTCCACTCCTATGTCTTATGGTCTTATGGTGTACAGCTTGCTATAGAAGTCCCTAAACACCTTGTTCAATCCTACCGGGTCCCCCACCAGGTTTCCCTCCCCGTCGACTACCTTTCCTATTTCCCTAGCTGCTTCTCTCGTTCTTAGTTGTTGCACAAGCATTCTGCTGGCCTTCTCCCCATGCTCGTAGATTGCGCCCTTTGCCCTTCTAAGCTGCTCTATGGCCTTCCCTGTAGACAACACCCCAAACTCGGTCTGCAGCCTCTGTCGTTTCCTAAGTAACTCTGGCTTCGGGGACTCCTGTCCGTCCGTAAAATTTCCTTAACCAGTCGGTCCGTTTCTGCCCTGTTTGTCCTGTCCCGATGGGCTCGGATTGAAATCAACTCCCCTCTCACCGCTGCCTTCAGCGCCTCCCAGAGCACCGCTGCTGAGACTTCTCCAGTATCATTTACCTGCAGGTAATTATGCATGCATTTCCTCAGCCTCTCACACGCCGCCTCGTCCGCCAGCAGCCCCACTTCCAGCCTCCATTGTGGGCACTGAAAGCTATCTTTGCAAATCTGCAGATCAACCCAGTGCGGAGCATGGTCCGAGATGGTAATTGCTGAATATTCTGCGCCCGTCATCCCTGTCAGCAAGTCCCTGCTCATGATAAAGAAATCGATTCGTGAATACACCTTTTGGACGTGAGAATAGAACGAAAACTCCTTCGCCGACGGCCGACTAAATCTCCATGGGTCAGCTCCCCCCATTTGCTTCATGAACCCTCTCAGTTCCTTTGCCATCGCTGGCATCCTACCCGTTTTTGAATATAGCCATTCCAGGCCAGGATCAAGAACTGTGTTAAAGTCCCCACCCATGATGAGTTTGCGTGAGTCCAAATCAGGGATCTTCCCAGCAACCTCTTAATAAAATCTACGTCATCCCAATTAGGGGCATATACGTTGACCAAGACTACTCTCACCCCCTCAAGCTTACCCCTAACCATAACAAATCTGCCACCCCCGTCCGCAACTGTGCCCTCCACCTCAAATTGGACGCGCTTGTTGATCAAGATCGCAACCCCCTGATCCTAGTGTCGAGCCCCGAATGGAAGACCTGACTAATCCAGCCCTTCCTTAATCTGACCTGGTCAGCCACTTTCAGATGAGTCTCCTGTAACATCACTACGTCCGCCTTCAAAACCCGTAAATGCGCGAACACACAAACTTGACTGGCCCGTTTAGCCCTCTAAATTCCAGGTGATCAGCCTCTTCAGGGGGCACCTTGCCCCCCCCCCCCTTTGCCGATCAGCCATCTCCTTTCTTTGGCCAGCCCCCAAGCCATGTGTCACACTTCCTTGGCCTGCCTCTTGGCCGCCTCCACCCCTGACCTCCTCACTGTTACCGTGCCCAATTTCCAACATCGTCAGCAGACCTACTCTCCCCCCTCTCCCCCCGCCCCACCCCCCCGCCCTCCAGCAACACCACCCTATAACCTAACCCCTGACATAAACTAGCTAAATGAACACCCCCCACCTGTCTTCCGTTGACTTGCCCACCCAGCTAGCCTGGTGGCTCCCAACTCCGGCACCAGCAAGTCTCTCACCTATTGTTCCCTGGCTCTCCTCCCCCTGGCCCATCCACACCACTTCCCCAAATCAGCCCTGCTTAAACAAATACTCTAAACAGGACAGAGACAGCCCCAACAATAGTGCAATTTAAGTCATACAAAACAAAATAGCAGGCACTGTCATCCATTCCTATCTGAACGCAGAAAGAGATCGCAAAAATTCCCCGAAAAATACCCCCCATTTCCGAACCATTCTAATTATTCTCTTTTCTAACAAAACTCAAACACAAAAGCGAAAAAAGACATGAAGAGAAAAAAGACAAAAAACACATAAAAACCAAGATACAAAAGCATGAAAAAACATGCAGGCATCGCTCAGAAACAAGAGAGAAAGAATTAAAAGTTCCAACACAAGTCCGAGTCCTCAGCTCGGGACGAGCCCTTGCCTCTTTGCAAAGTCCATCGCCTCCTTGGGTTCCTCGAAATAATGGTGCTGGCCCTCGTGCATAACCCACAGTCGCGCCAGACAGAGCAGCCCAAATTTCACCTTGGTAAACGCGCAGGGTGCTATTGTCCCAGTTGCAGCTCCGCGTGCTCTTGGCCCATTGAAGAACCCGCTCCTTGTCCAGGAACCTGTGGAACCTGACCACCATCACTCATGAGGGACCCCCTCGCCGCGGCTGCCGCACCTGCACTCTAAGTGCCCTGTCCACCTCCGGCAGGCGAGGGAACACCTCGTTCCCCAGCAGCTTCTGGAACATATCTGCCACTTACGCGGCAGCATCCAGCCCCTCGGCCCCCGCCGGGAGGCCAACAATTCTTAAATTCTGTTCTCCAGGTCCTCCAACTTTTCCAGGAGCATTTGTTGTTGGTCTCTCAACCTTTGAATCTCCATGTCCGCCACCGTTTGAAAGTCCGCCTACTCCTCCACCGTCTTCTCCAGCTCCTGGATCGTCTCATCCTGGGCATCCAGCCTTTTCCCAATTCGGTCAAACAATTTCCGGAGCGGTTCCAAATGATCATTTTTCAGTGCTAGGAAGTTCTCCTGCATAACCTGCAACAAGTGCTCCATTGTCGGCTGAGCTGGCGGTGCCCGGGCCTGGACATCGGCCATATTGGTTTCACTCACAGCCTCCCCTTTGCCCTTGCTTGTCCACTTCTTCAGCTGTTTGCGATCCTTCCTACTTCTTAGTTCCATATACCTCTGTATGGATTCAGTGCCTGAGTGCTATTACTTTCCAATCCAGTGTGTAAAAGCGCAAAAAAGTCTGGGGAAAAGGTCCAAAAGTCCGACCAGAGCGGGAGCCACCAAGTGTGCAACTTACTCCCTCATAGCCGCCACTGGAAGTGATTTTCCAGTTATTACTTAAGTTACCGTCAGTTTTTAGCTGCATTGATACTTGAACGTGGTCCATCGAATCATTTAGTCGTCGAGATCCACCTGCTGCGAAGTCTTCCACAGTCGAATATCCGGTTTGAATTTTCTTCTCTTTTTGTCTAACCTAATCTAACTAGTTCTTTTAAAGCCAACATGCCTGATACCAAACTTTTATTACACTCCTGTATTATCTTGATATACTACGGAGTGTAATATGTGTTACTCAAACCTTGGTTACTGATGAGGTCTTCTGAATCTCGATGAAGAAGACTCAAACTCGTCCAGTAGTAACAAAAGGTTTATTGAGTAACGTTAACAATAATTGTGTGAGTTCTTTACTTTAACATTGATACTAGTGATAAGGTTAACAAGATCTAACTACAGTAACTGCACTTGATTCCACTAACCATCTGAGCTAATCTGATCCTCCTGTTCTGGTCACAGTCCATCCAAAAGAGAGAGAGAGAGACCCAATGTGGTTGCCTTTATACCTCTGTTGGTCCGGCCCTCTAGTGATCATGTGGTACTACTGATTACACATTAACCCCTTATGTACATGCACATACAGAGATCACTACACGCGCCAGGAGCCGAACGGAGTGTAATGCTCCTGGCTTGCAGCATCGGGCACAATTTGGTTCATGTCCTCAACGGACGAGAACCAGACTTGCATATTTGAATGAGAATTTAAATTCATTTAAGGAAGCATTTTTGTGTTTCAGCCGGAGTCTCCTGGATCCCAGGATTCACCACTCCCGCCGGCACAGCGCGAGGTTGGTGGGAATCACTGCTGGTCTTCATCAACGGAGACCATATATGATGACTATGCTGGGGGCGGCTCGGAGGCCATTGGAGCCCTCAGCCAGTCGGGGTCAGTGCAGGACAGTGCCTTGGCACCTCCCAAACATGCTGGCAGTGTCAGGTTGGCACTAAGGGACAGTGCCAGGGTGCCAAGGGGCACTGCCAAGGGGTGGTGCCTGAGGGGGGCATGGCCATGATAGGGGGGGAGATTGTGGGGTGGGGGACTAAGTGGGTGTGCCTGGTAGGGGTGGCATAGAGGACAGGGCCTTCGGTGACCTCACTGTGGGATATCAGTCACTTGGTGAGGGTGGGGGTGGGGGGGTGGGGGGCGCGGGGAGCACTGGTCCAAGGGATGGTTGGGAGGCCTAATGCCTGCGAGTGGGGGGGGCTGCTCTTAGGTTCTCTGGAGATCAGGACGCCCTTTAAAAACAGCGGCCGATCTTCAAGGAGACAGCCTGGCTGGCGTCTTTGGGTCCTACATATCTCTTTCCTGGTGGGAATCTCACCAAACTCCAAAGTCATGACTTAATGTAGGAGAATTGCAATGGGAATTGTGCAGCATCGCCAGCTGGCATGGGAACTGCCAGGGTGCCACCGCGAAGGTGCCAAGCTGGCATTTTTTGTGCGTGCACAATCGGGCAGGGGTTGCCCTGCCTGGGTGTTGGGCGGGGGGGGGGGGGGGTGGGGGGGGGAGTTGCAGGGGCCAGGGATCCTCCCATATTGCATTCGGACTGGGGCGGGCGGTCAGGGATTGCATTTAAAAATGGCGTCCAGATCTCTCGCTACATTTGGGAGTTCCGGTGAGCGGAGCTCTCCAGTGTACAAAAGTGGACTATGTGCGGCGTCCACCGAGCATTCCCCTTGAAGCCCCTGATACAACGCGAGTCACGGCGAATAGCTTTGGGCAGGATTCTCTGTTGGCCGGCGCCAAAATCGGGAGAGGCGATTGGCCGTTGAATAGGTTCCGACGCCAAAATCACGGCAGGCTCGGATTTGACGCCAAATCGCGATTCTCCATCACCTTGACAACGGCGTCAATGCACATACAGTGAACAGTTTGTATGTCATTAGCGGGCCTGATCTGGTACTCTCCGGGGCCTCCACGATGCACCGACTCTGATGGACAGAGTTCCCGACGGCGTGGTTCAGTTGTGCTTTTAAAAATCGTGAAACCGGTGTGGCAACTGCTGAGGGAGAGGAGGTGCGGACAATGTCTAATATTGCCATAATTTGCTGACAGTTGTGCCGCTGATCAGGGGACTTCTGCTAGGGCCGTGGGGAGCAGTGGGGGGTGGCCAGGAGGTGGGCTGTGGGGTCGGGGTGGATGAGCACAGAACACCATTGCCGCAGCTGGTTGGGGGGGCTGCCATTCCGTAAGGCAGGGACTCACTTTAGATACCTGGGGCTGCAGGTTGTCCAGGAGTGGGTGGGGGCTCCGCAGGTACAACATTTCTAGTTTGGTGGGGAGAGTGAAAACTGATCTGGCAAGGTGGGATGGTCTCCCTCTGTCACTGGCGGGTCGGGTACAGGCAGTTAAAATGAACGTGTTGCCACGATTTCTGTTTATTTTCCAATGCCTGCCGATTTTCCTGCCAAAGGCATTTTTTAGAGAGATTGAAGGAATGATTACCTCGTTCATATTGGGAGGGAAGGGGGCCAGAGTTAGAAAGGTGCTGCTACAGAGGGGAAGGAGGTTTGGGTCTTCCGAACCTGATGTATTATTACTGGGCAGCGAATGTGGAGAAGGTGCGGAGCTGGGTCAGAGGGATTGTGTCCAAGTGGGTCAGAATAGAGGAAAGTTTGTGCAGGGGGTCGGGATTGAAAGCACTGGGCAACAGCGCCCTTCCCGATGGCCCCAGGGAAATACTCAGGTAGTCCAGTAATAATGGCTTCATTGAGAATTTGGAGGCAGTTTCGACAACACTTCGGGTTGGGGCAGGGTCAAGGGAAATGCCGATTCGGGGGAACCACAGATTTGAGCCAGGGAGGTGGCTTGGAAATTTTCGGAAATGGGAGAAGGGGATTAAGACACGAAAAGATTTGTTTCTGGGGGATCGGTTTGCAGGATTGAAGGAGCTGGGAGAGAAGTATGGGCTGGAGCAGGGGGAAATGTTTAGTTACATGCAGGTTCGAGATTTTGCTAAAAAGGAGATAGAGCTTCCCGGTGGAGCCGGCCTCCAGGGACTGGAGAAGGGGGAAGTGTTGGTGGTTTACGGGGCTATGTTGGAAGAGGAGAAGGCACTACTGGAAGGATAAAAGAAAAGTGGGAGGAAAAGTTGGGAGAGGGTATGGAGGAGAGGTTCTGGTGTGAGGTGCTCCGGAGAGTGAATGCCTCCACCTCGTGAGCGAGATTGGGGCTGATACAGCTGAAGGAGGTATACAGAGCACACCCCATAAGGATGAGTTTGAGCCGGCTCTTTGAGGGGGTAGAAGATGTGTGAACTTGCAGGGGCGGCCCCGTGAATCATGCTCATGGGCGTCATTCTCCGACGCCCCTCCGGGTTGTAGAATCGCCGGGGGCTGCCGTGAATTCCGCCCACGCCGGTTGCCGAAGTCTCCGGTACCAGATATTCGGCGGGGGCGGGAATCGGGCCGCGCCGGTTGGCGGGCCCCCCCGCTGGATTCTCCGGCCCGGATGGGTCGAAGTCCTGCCGATGAGAAATTACTGGAGAGAATTCTTTGAGACAGGATCTACTCCCATTTGGAAGCAAATGGACGTATTAGTGAGAGGCAGCACGGTTTTGTGAAGGGGAGGTCGTGTCTCACTAACTTGATAGAGTTTTTTGAGGAGGTCACTAAGATGATTGATGCAGGTAGGGCAGTAGATGTTGTCTATATGGACTTCAGTAAGGCCTTTGACAAGGTCCCTCATGGTAGACTAGTACAAAAGGTGAAGTCACACGGGATCAGGGGTGAGCTGGCAAGGTGGATACAGAACTGGCTAGGCAATAGAAGGCAGAGAGTAGCAATGGAGGGATGCTTTTCTAATTGGAGGGCTGTGACCAGTGGTGTTCCACAGGGATCAGTGCTGGGACCTTTGCTCTTTGTAGTATATATAAATGATTTGGAGGAAAATGTAACTGGTCTGATTAGTAAGTTTGCAGACGACACAAAGGTTGGTGGAATTGCGGATAGCGATGAGGTCTGAGGATACAGCAGGATTTAGATTGTCTGGAGACTTGGGCGGAGAGATGGCAGATGGAGTTTAATCCGGACAAATGTGAGGTAATGCATTTTGGAAGGTCTAATGCAGGTAGGGAATATACAGTGAATGGTAGAACCCTCAAGAGTATTGAAAGTCAAAGAGATCTAGGAGTACAGGTCCACAGGTCATTGAAAGGGGCACACAGGTGGAGAAGGTAGTCAAGAAGGCATACGGCATGCTTGCCTTCATTGGCTGGGGCATTGAGTATAAGAATTGGCAAGTCATGTTGCAGCTGTATAGAATCTTAGTTAGGCCACACTTGGAGTATAGTGTTCAATTCTGGTCGCCACACTACCAGAAGGATGTGGAGGCTTTAGAGAGGGTGCAGAAGAGATTTACCAGAATGTTGCCTGGTATGGAGGGCATAAGCTATGAGGAGCGATTGAATTAACTCGGTTTGTTCTCACTGGAACGAAGGAGGTTGAGGGGCGACCTGATAGAGGTATACAAAATTATGAGGGGCATAGACAGAGTGGATAGTCAGAGGCTTTTCCCCAGGGTAGAGGGGTCAATTACTAGGGGGCATAGGTTTAAGGTGAGAGGGGCAAGGTTTAGAGTAGATGTACGAGGCAAGTTTTTTACGCAGAGGGTAGTGGGTGCCTGGAACTCGCTACCGGAGGAGGTAGTGGAAGCAGGGACGATAGGGACATTTAAGGGGCAGCTTGACAAATATATGAATAGGATGGGAATAGAAGGATACGGACCCAGGAAGTGTAGAAGAGTGTAGTTTAGTCGGGCAGCATGGTCGGCACGGGCTTGGAGGGCCGAAGGGCCTGTTCCTGTGCTGTACATTTCTTTGATAAATTGCCTGTCCCGCCGGCATGGATTAAACCACCTTTTGAACGGCGGGACAAGGCGGCGTGGGCGGGCTCCGGGGTGCTGGGGGGGTGCGCGGGGCGATCTGGCCCCAGGGGGTGCCCCCACGGTGGCCTGGCCCGTGATCGGGGCCCACCGATCCGCGGGCGGGCCCGTGCCGTGGGGGCACTCTTTCCCTTCCGCCTCCGCCACGGTCTCTACCATGGCGGAGGCAGAAGAGACTTCCTCCACTGCGCATGCGCGGGAAAATGTCAGCGGCCGCTGACGCTCCCGCGCATGCGCAGCCCCGATATGTCATTTCCGTGCCAGCTGGCGGGGCAACAAAGGCCGTTTCTGCCAGCTGGCGGGGTGGAAATCCCTCCGGCGTCGGCCTAGCCCCTCAATGTTGGGGCTCGGCCCCCAAAGATGCGGAGCTTTCCGCACCTTTGGGGCGGCGCGATGCCCGTCTGATTGGCGCCGCTTGGGGAGAATTTCTCCCCATATGTCCAAAGATGGAGGATTACTGGGAGGTTCTTTAGGGTAATCTCTAAAGTGGTGCATGTGAAACTGGACCCGGGCTCTCGGGAGGCCATATTCGGGGTGCCAGACCAGCCGGGGCTGGAAACGGGTGCGGAGGCAGATGTTGTAGCCTTCGCCTCGTTGATCGCCCGAAGGCGGATCCTGTTGGGATGGAGATCAATCTCTTCACACTGTGCCCTGGCGTGGTGGGGGGACCTGCTAGGATTCTTGACTTTTGAGAAGGTTAAGTTTGAACTGAGGGGAAGGATGGAGAGGTTCTACAATTCATGGGCATTATTCAATCTGCACTTTCAAGAATTGGATTGCATCGAACATTAGTTGGGGGGGTGGGTGGTTGGGAGGATTGCGGGGAGGAGGACTGTGTGTTAATGGTGACTATGAAATGAAATGAAAATCGCTTATTGTCACAAGTAGGCTTCAAATGAAGTTACTGTGAAAGGCCCCTAGTCGCCACATTCCAGCGCCTGTTCGGGGAGGTTGGTATGGGAATTGAACCGTGCTGCTGGCCTGCCTGCCTTGGTCTGCTTTGAAAGCCAGCGATTTAGTGCTGTGCTAAACCAGCCCCTATGTGTGATTCCTGATTCCTTTTTGTCATTTGTTCATGTGAACATGCGGGCGGTTGTTTGGGGGCTGGTGGGAGAATGGGATTGTTGTTGTTGATATGGGGATTGACATTATATTTGTTACTACTTATTGTTTATTGTTGGTGGGTGTAAATTTGGGAGAAAATGTGAAAAAGGAGAATAAAAATATCTTTTTTTAAAAATGAAACTTTATTAATGAATATCTGTTAATAAAATATAATTTATCATACAATCATTTTGATTTGCACATCACAGTTATAAATAGAATCAAAAAATGGGCTAATATTTTAATACTGTAATTGTTATTAAATATTTAGTCTGTACTTTTGATCGTTGCATAGCTGTGAACAGCTTAGTTCTTGGAAGGTATCTGTTCTTTCTTAAGTAATTCTCTGTGGATTTGAATTCTGACATGTCACACATGCATCTTTCAAAATGATGTGAACACCAACTCAATGCCAACATTAGCATTAACATTTTTGAGAGATCTTTTAATCTGTCAGGATTTATCAGCATCTCTTCAGAACAAGTGCAGAATATTCCAATTAAAAAGTAAGGATATTCGGCAGTGATATCTGGAGCTCACAGGAAAACAGCTGTAAATATGGCAGATATTGGGAATCCCCTCTCTTCAGAGGCAATCAATATAACTTTAAAACTAGGGGCTGGAGGTCTGCTTAACTTCAAAAGAAGCAAAGCAATCTTTCAAAATTCTTAAAATCCCAGCAGGTATTTTTAAAGATTGCTGTATATTTTATAATGGAGGCTTTCAAGTGTCAGTTGAAATGAATTCAGGACCGGCATGTTCCTGTGAGGAAGAAGGATAAATACGGCAATTTTCGGGAACCTTGGATAACGAGAGATATTGTAGGCCTCGTCAAAAAGAAAAAGGAGGCATTTGTCAGGGCTAAAAGGCTGGGAACAGATGAAGCCTGCGTGGAATATAAGGAAAGTAGGAAGGAACTTAAGCAAGGAGTCAGGAGGGCTAGAAGGGGTCACGAAAAGTCATTGGCAAATAGGGTTAAGGAAAATCCCAAGGCTTTTTACACGTACATAAAAAGCAAGAGGGTAGCCAGGGAAAGGGTTGGCCCACTGAAGGTTAGGCAAGGGAATCTATGTGTGGAGCCAGAGGAAATGGGCAAGGTACTAAATGAATACTTTGCATCAGTATTCACCAAAGAGAAGAAATTGGTAGATGTTGAGTCTGGAGAAGGGTGTGTAGATAGCCTGGGTCACATTGAGATCCAAAAAGACGAGGTGTTGGGTGTCTTAAAAAATATTAAGGTAGATAAGTCCCCAGGGCCTGATGGGATCTACCCCAGAATACTGAAGGAGGCTGGAGAGGAAATTGCTGAGGCCTTGACAGAAATCTTTGGATCCTCACTGTCTTCAGGGGATGTCCCGGAGGACTGGAGAATAGCCAATGTTGTTCCTCTGTTTAAGAAGGGTAGCAAGGATAATCCAGGGAACTACAGGCCGGTGAGCCTTACTTCAGTGGTAGGGAAATTACCGGAGAGAATTCTTCGAGACAGGATCTACTCCCATTTGGAAGCAAATGGACGTATTAGTGAGAGGCAGCATGGTTTGAGTCGATTTCGGCGGCGTGAGAGCAGCTGGTTAGTCAGTTTCAGCGGGAGCATTGCGGAAGGAGGGTGCTGGGAGGTAAGTCAACCTTTAAAAGCACTTCTCTTTGCAGGGGCAGGCCAGGCGATTTCGGCGGCGTGAGAGCAGCTGGTTAGTCAGTTTCAGCGGGAGCATTGCGGAAGGAGGGTGCTGGGAGGTAAGTCAACCTTTAAAAGCACTTCTCTTTGCAGGGGCAGGCCAGGCGATTTCGGCGGCGTGAGAGCAGCTGGTTAGTCAGTTTCAGCGGGAGCATTGCGGAAGGAGGGTGCTGGGAGGTAAGTCAACCTTTAAAAGCACTTCTCTTTGCAGGGGCAGGCCAGGCGATTTCGGCGGCGTGAGAGCAGCTGGTGAGTGGTGAGTCAGTTTCAGCAGGAGCTGAGACTTTTTCTCTTTTCTTTAAATTAGTTTTTTAGGCGGGATCAGGAAGTCGACCCGCGGACGTCTGGGAAGACCCTCACCAATAAATTCTGGTGGAGAGGAAACCCGAGACACTACACGTGTAGTGTCTCCCACCCGCCCTCCTCCTCTAACCTAATAATAAAACCCATTGGTCTGAGGTAAGTACCATATTTTTATTATATTATTATTATTTTTTATAAAAATTTAATTTAGTTGTTAGCCAGATCTTGGTAGAAAGTTGGAGGAATGGCAGGGAAGGGAGTACAATGTTCCTCCTGCAGGATGTTTGAGGTGAGGGATACAGTTAGTGTCCCTGCTGATTTTACCTGCAGGAAGTGCTGCCATCTCCAGCTCCTCCAAGACCGAGTTAGGGAACTGGAGCTGGAGTTGGAAGAACTTCGGATCATTCGGGAGGCAGAAGGGGTCATAGATAGCAGCTTCAGGGAATTAGTTACACCAAAGATTGGAGATAGGTGGGTAACTGTAAGAGGGACTGGGAAAAAACAGTCAGTGCAGGGATCCCCTGCGGTCGTTCCCCTGAGAAACAAGTATACCGCTTTGGATACTTGTGGGGGGGACGACTTACCAGGGGTAAGCCATGGGGTACGGGCCTCTGGCACGGAGTCTGTCCCTGTTGCTCAGAAGGGAAGGGGGGAGAGGAGCAGAGCATTAGTAATTGGGGACTCTATAGTCAGGGGCACAGATAGGAGATTTTGTGGGAGCGTGAGAGACTCACGTTTGGTATGTTGCCTCCCAGGTGCAAGGGTACGTGATGTCTCGGATCGTGTTTTCCGGGTCCTTAGGGGGGAGGGGGAGCAGCCCCAAGTCGTGGTCCACATTGGCACCAACGACATAGGTAGGAAAGGGGACAAGGATGTCAGGCAGGCTTTCAGGGAGCTAGGATGGAAGCTCAGAACTAGAACAAACAGAGTTGTTATCTCTGGGTTGTTGCCCGTGCCACGTGATAGTGAGATGAGGAATAGGGAGAGAGAGCATTTAAACACGTGGCTACAGGGATGGTGCAGGCGGGAGGGTTTCAGATTTTTGGATAACTGGGGCTCTTTCTGGGGAAGGTGGGACCTCTACAGACAGGATGGTCTACATCTGAACCTGAGGGGCACAAATATCCTGGGGGGGAGATTTGTTAGTGCTCTTTGGGGGGGTTTAAACTAATGCAGCAGGGGCATGGGAACCTGGATTGTAGTTTTAGGGTAAGGGAGAATGAGAGTATAGAGGTCAGGAGCACAGATTTGACGTCGCAGGAGGGGGCCAGCGTTCAGGTAGGTGGTTTGAAGTGTGTCTACTTCAATGCCAGGAGTATACGAAACAAGGTAGGGGAACTGGCAGCGTGGGTTGGTACCTGGGACTTCGATGTTGTGGCCATTTCGGAGACATGGATAGAGCAGGGACAGGAATGGATGTTGCAGGTTCCGGGGTTTAGGTGTTTTAGTAAGCTCAGAGAAGGAGGCAAAAGAGGGGGAGGTGTGGCGCTGCTAGCCAAGAGCAGTATTACGGTGGCGGAGAGGATGCTAGATGGGGACTCTTCTTCCGAGGTAGTATTGGCTGAAGTTAGAAACAGGAAAGGAGAGGTCACCCTGTTGGGAGTTTTTTATAGGCCTCCTAATAGTTCTAGGGATGTAGAGGAAAGGATGGCGAAGATGATTCTGGATATGAGCGAAAGTAACAGGGTAGTTATTATGGGAGACTTTAACTTTCCAAATATTGACTGGAAAAGATATAGTTCGAGTACAATAGATGGGTCGTTTTTTGTACAGTGTGTGCAGGAGGGTTTCCTGAAACAATATGTTGACAGGCCAACAAGAGGCGAGGCCACGTTGGATTTGGTTTTGGGTAATGAACCAGGCCAGGTGTTGGATTTGGAGGTAGGAGAGCACTTTGGGGACAGTGACCACAATTCGGTGACGTTTACGTTAATGATGGAAAGGGATAAGTATACACCGCAGGGCAAGAGTTATAGCTGGGGGAAGGGCAATTATGATGCCATTAGACGTGACTTGGGGGGGATAAGGTGGAGAAATAGGCTGCAAGTGTTGGGCACACTGGATAAGTGGGGCTTGTTCAAGGATCAGCTACTGCGTGTTCTTGATAAGTATGTACCGGTCAGACAGGGAGGAAGGCGTCGAGCGAGGGAACCGTGGTTTACCAGGGAAGTGGAATCTCTTGTTAAGAGGAAGAAGGAGGCCTATGTGAAGATGAAGTGTGAAGTTTCGGTTGGGGCGATGGATAGTTACAAGGTAGCGAGGAAGGATCTAAAGAGAGAGCTAAGACGAGCAAGGAGGGGACATGAGAAGTATTTGGCAGGAAGGATCAAGGAAAACCCAAAAGCTTTCTATAGGTATGTCAGGAATAAGCGAATGACTAGGGAAAGAGTAGGACCAGTCAAGGACAGGGATGGGAAATTGTGTGTGGAGTCTGAAGAGATAGGTGAGATACTAAATGAATATTTTTCGTCAGTATTCACTCAGGAAAAAGATAATGTTGTGGAGGAGAATGCTGAGCCCCAGGCTAATCGAATAGATGGCATTGAGGTACGTAGGGAAGAGGTGTTGGCAATTCTGGACAGGCTGAAAATAGATAAGTCCCCGGGACCTGATGGGATTTATCCTAGGATTCTATGGGAGGCCAGGGAAGAGATTGCTGGACCTTTGGCTTTGATTTTTATGTCATCATTGGCTACAGGAATAGTGCCAGAGGACTGGAGGACAGCAAATGTGGTCCCTTTGTTCAAAAAGGGGAGCAGAGACAACCCCGGCAACTATAGACCGGTGAGCCTCACGTCTGTAGTGGGTAAAGTCTTGGAGGGGATTATAAGGGACAAGATTTATAATCATCTAGATAGGAATGATATGATCAGGGATAGTCAGCATGGCTTTGTGAAGGGTAGGTCATGCCTCACAAACCTTATTGAGTTCTTTGAGAAGGTGACTGAACAGGTAGACGAGGGTAGAGCAGTTGATGTGGTGTATATGGATTTCAGCAAAGCTTTTGATAAGGTTCCCCACGGTAGGCTATTGCAAAAAATACGGAGGCTGGGGATTGAGGGTGATTTAGAGATGTGGATCAGAAATTGGCTAGCTGAAAGAAGACAGAGGGTGGTGGTTGATGGGAAATGTTCAGAATGGAGTACAGTCACAAGTGGAGTACCACAAGGATCTGTTCTGGGGCCGTTGCTGTTTGTCATTTTTATCAATGACCTAGAGGAAGGCACAGAAGGGTGGGTGAGTAAATTTGCAGATGATACTAAAGTCGGTGGTGTTGTCGATAGTGTGGAAGGATGTAGCAGGTTACAGAGGGATATAGATAAGCTGCAGAGCTGGGCTGAGAGGTGGCAAATGGAGTTTAATGTAGAGAAGTGTGAGGTGATTCACTTTGGAAGGAATAACAGGAATGCGGAATATTTGGCTAATGGTAAAGTTCTTGAAAGTGTGGCTGAGCAGAGGGATCTAGGTGTCCATGTACATAGATCCCTGAAAGTTGCCACCCAGGTTGATAGGGTTGTGAAGAAGGCCTATGGAGTGTTGGCCTTTATTGGTAGAGGGATTGAGTTCCGGAGTCGGGAGGTCATGTTGCAGCTGTACAGAACTCTGGTCCGGCCGCATTTGGAGTATTGCGTACAGTTCTGGTCACCGCATTATAGGAAGGACGTGGAGGCTTTGGAGCGGGTGCAGAGGAGATTTACCAGGATGTTGCCTGGTATGGAGGGAAAATCTTATGAGGAAAGGCTGACGGACTTGAGGTTGTTTTCATTGGAGAGAAGAAGGTTAAGAGGAGACTTAATAGAGGCATACAAAATGATCAGGGGGTTGGATAGGGTGGACAGTGAGAGCCTTCTCCCGCGGATGGATATGGCTGGCACGAGGGGACATAACTTTAAACTGAGGGGTAATAGATATAGGACAGAGGTCAGAGGTAGGTTCTTTACGCAAAGAGTAGTGAGGCCGTGGAATGCCCTACCTGCTACAGTAGTGAACTCGCCAACATTGAGGGCATTTAAAAGTTTATTGGATAAACATATGGATGATAATGGCATAGTGTAGGTTAGATGGCTTTTGTTTCGGTGCAACATCGTGGGCCGAAGGGCCTGTACTGCGCTGTATTGTTCTATGTTCTATGTTCTATGTTTTGTGAAGGGGAGGTCGTGTCTCACTAACTTGATAGAGTTTTTCGAGGAGGTCACTAAGATGATTGATGGAGGTAGGGCAGTGGATGTTGTCTATATGGACTTCAGTAAGGCCTTTAACAAGGTCCCTCATGGTAGACTAGTACAAAAGGTGAAGTCACACGGGATCAGGGGTGAGCTGGCAAGGTGGATACAGAACTGGCTAGGTCATAGAAGGCAGAGAGTAGCAATGGAAGGATGCTTTTCTAATTGGAGGGCTGTGACCAGTGGTGTTCCACAGGGATCAGTGCTGGGACCTTTGCTCTTTGTAGTATATATAAATGATTTGGAGGAAAATGTAACTGGTCTGATTAGTAAGTTTGCAGACGACACAAAGGTTGGTGGAATTGCAGATAGCGATGAGGACTGTCAGAGGATACAGCAGGATTTAGATTGTTTGGAGACTTGGGCGGAGAGATGGCAGATGGAGTTTAATCCGGACAAATGTGAGGTAATGCATTTTGGAAGGTCTAATGCAGGTAGGGAATATACAGTGAATGGTAGAACCCTCAAGAGTATTGAAAGTCAAAGAGATCTAGGAGTACAGGTCCACAGGTCATTGAAAGGGGCAACACAGGTGGAGAAGGTAGTCAAGAAGGCATACAGCATGCTTGCCTTCATTGGCCGGGGCATTGAGTATAAGAATTGTCAAGTCATGTTGCAGCTGTATAGAACCTTAGTTAGGCCACACTTGGAGTATAGTGTTCAATTCTGGTCGCCACACTACCAGAAGGATGTGGAGGCTTTAGAGAGGGTGCAGAAGAGATTTACCAGAATGTTGCCTGGTATGGAGGGCATTAGCTATGAGGAGCGGTTGAATAAACTCGGTTTGTTCTCACTGGAACGAAGGAGGTTGAGGGGAGACCTGATAGAGGTCTACAAAATTATGTGGGGCATAGACAGAGTGGATAGTCAGAGGCTTTTCCCCAGGGTAGAGGGGTCAATTACTAGGGGGCATAGGTTTAAGGTGAGAGGGGCAAGGTTTAGAGTAGATGTACGAGGCAAGTTTTTTACGCAGAGGGTAGTGGGTGCCTGGAACTCGCTACCGGAGGAGGTGGTGGAAGCAGGGACGATAGTGACATTTAAGGGGCATCTTGACAAATACATGAATAGGATGGGAATAGAGAAAATCTCAGCCTGATAAAAACCCATTTCCTTTGCTTCTTTTGAAGTTGTAAGCAGATCTCCATGTGTCCACCATAACTTTGCCAGAAGAACCATCGCAATTCCAGAATAATAGCCAAAATTCAACCCAGAATGTTTACATACAGATTTCTACATCAAAGTTCACGCTAAAAGTTTACCTGTGATAACTATGGACTAACTCTTAATCATATAGCCCTTTTTAATACAGAGTTAACTTGATGTTTTAAGTGTGTTAAAGTCTCTCCTAAAATAGTAAATACAAGAATGTCACATGAATGCATTACCCATTCATCCATTGATAATGTCAACAGTAATGTCTAGGTTTAAGACTGGTAATGACTGGAAATGAGAATAGGGCATGTTGAACTGTTGAACATAGAATATAGAACATTACAGCACAGTACAGACCCTTCAGTCCTCGATGTTGCGCCGACCTGTGAAACCACTCTAAAGCCCATCTACACTATTCCCTTATCGTCCATATGTCTATCCAATGACCATTTGGATACCCTTAGTGTTGGCGAGTCCACTACTGTTACAGGCAGGACATTCCACGCCCTTACTACTCTCTGAGTAAAGAACCTACCTCTGACATCTGTCTTATATCTATTTCCCCTCAATTTAAAGCTATGTCGCCACGTGCTAGACATCACCATCCGAGGAAAAAGGCTCTCACTGTCCACCCTATCCAATCCTCTGATCATCTTGTATGCCTCAATTAAGTCACCTCTTAACCTTCTTCTCTCTAACAAAAACAGCCTCAAGTCCCTCAGCCTTTCCTCATAAGATCTTCCCTCCATACCAGGCAACATTCTGGTAAATCTCCTCTGCACCCTTTCCAATGTTTCCACATCCTTCCTATAACGCGGCAACCAGAATTACATGCAAAACTCCAAATGCGGCCGCACCAGAGTTTTGTACAGCTGCAACATGACCTCATGGCTCTGAAACTCAATCCCTCTACCAATAAGAGTTAACACACCAGACGCCATCTTAGCACCCCTCTCAACCTGGTTTCAGGGATCTATGTACATGGACACCGAGATCTCTCTGCTCATCCACACTGCCAAGAATCCATTTGCCACCTCTCAGCCCAGCGCTGCAGCTTATCTATGTCCCTCTGTAACTTGTAACATCCTTCCACACTGTCCACAACTCCACCGACTTTAGTGTCATCTGCAAAATTTACTCACCCATCCTTCTACGCCCTCCTCCAGGTCATTTATAAAAATGACAAACAGCAGTGGCCCCAAAACAGATCCTTGCGGTACACCACTAGTAACTGGACTCCAGTCTGAACACTTCCCATCAACCACCACCCTTTGCCTTCTTCCAGCTAGCCAATTTCTGATCCAAACTACTAAATTTCCCTGAATCCCATGCCTCCGTATTTTCTGCAGTAGTCGACCGTGGGGAACCTTATCAAACACTTTACTGAAATCCATATATACCACATCAACTGCTTTACTCTCATCCACCTGTTTGGTCACCTTCTCAAAGAACTCAATAAGGTTTGTGAGGCACAACCTACCCTTCACAAAACCATGTTGACTATCTCTAATCAAATTATTCCTTCCCAGATGATTATACACCCTATCTCTTATAAACCTTTCCAAGATTTTGCCCACAACAGCAGTAAGGCTCACTGGTCTATAATTACCAGGGTTGTCTCTACTCCCCTTCTTGAACAAGGGGACAACATTTGCTATCCTCCAGTCTTCTGGCACTATTCCTGTAAACAAAGATGACTTAAAGATCAAAGCCAAAGGCTCAGCAATCTCCTCCCTAGCTTCCCAGAGAATCCTAGGATAAATCCCATCCGGCCCAGGGGACTTATCTATTTTCACACTTTCCAGAATTGCTAACACCTCCTCCTTATGAACCTCAAGCCCTTCTAGTCTAGTAACCTGAATCTCAGTATTCTCCTCAACAACATTGTCTTTTCCCTGTGTGAATACTGACGAAAAATATTCATTTAGCACCTCTCCTATCTCCTCGGACTCCAAGCACAACTTAACACTACTGTCCTTGACTGGCCCTACTCTTACCCTAGTCATTCTTTTATTCCTGACATATCTATAGAAAGCTTTAGGGTTATCCTTAATCCTACCTGCCAAAGACTTCTCATGTCCCCTCCTGGCTCTTCTTAGCTCTCTCTTTAGGTCCTTCCTAGCTAACTTGTAACTCTCGAGCGCCCTAACTGAGCCTTCATGTCTCATCTTTACATAAGCCTCCTTCTTCCTCTTGACAAATATTTCAACTGCCTTAGTAAACCACGGTTCCCTTGCTCGACCAAGGTAAAAAAATGTAATGAAAAAAAAGATGAAGGATTACTCTGGTCCATGTGACATTGTAAGTTAATTCAGAAAAGCATCTTTATGATTTCACTACCTACAGTAACCTAAGCAAATGATCCTTGTTATATTTAGTCTCACTATCTACGGTAAAAAAAAAGCTATATCCACTTAATATGTGATTTGTGCACTTAACCATATACATGATGATGCTTCAGTGGCCACCATTTTATCGACATCTAGTAACTTGTTACACACATTTGAGAATAATATGTAGTTGCAAGAATTAAGTATCCTTAGACGACTAAGCATAACTGATCATGCATTAGCATAATGATTTCAGAAGTTTCCATAGCTGTCTTTGACAAGTTCCACCTGCCTATGGTAGGATTCTGCATAAAAAATGTAATGAAAAAAAAGATAAAGGTGCCAAATGAGTAAATGTAAGTTAATTCAGTGAGGATCTGCTTGTGGATGTTACTTTACTGTAACATTAGGGGAAAGTAACACAGAATATTGTTCTTGCAATATTAATTACAACAGCTTTCATTTTAAAATATAGCATTGCAAAAGTATGCATGGACCTCATTGTATCCAGTTATACATGTGTATTTTCAGATGCTTCACAAAGTATTCTTCTGTTATATGAACACATTTGAGTCAGTATACTTATTTCCCACTGGTGTCAATTATAATATGTTCATATATTTGTGTATTTCCTTTAAAACTTGAGGCAAACAAAAACTCACGGTTATCTGCCAAGACAGAAATGAATGCTCTTGGAGCCTGAATGATGATTTCGTTAAATTTCATAAATTTTCCTTTGGCTGTGTCCCATTGAAAAATCTCAGTAAATGAATAGTCATTTCCCAGAATGGCATACTGCCATCTATTTAATTTAAGAGGCTGCAATACCATGGATCCTCGTGACCGAAACGTCTGTACTTCCACAAACATGGAGACATTCCATTTCATTATTGTGGAATCGCCAAGGAATTTTGTTAAGCAAATATATAAACTGTCGTTGATTTTAAAATGTTTAACTGCATATACATTATCTGTCTCAGGAATGTCAATACGCCAGACAAACTCTTTCTTCCCTTTGTTCCACTGATAGAGAATAGGACGTTGAAAAGGACTCAATAAGATTAAATGTGGTTTGTGAGCTATTTCAAGGTACTCCACATCCATATCTTTGTACCATTGATGCAATGACTGATGAGAGTAAAATCCATTTCCACTCCATTTATATACAGTTGTAGTCCCACCCTTGGAGCTATCAACAATAATGAAGAACCATTCTCCATCTATTTGAAATGATTCAATGTCATTTGGCTTTCTGATTTTTAGAGCATCTATGTCCTGGATTTTAATAAACTTGTTAGCAGAAATATCCCTCTTGTACACATGAGAGCCACCAAAGAGCCGAGCAACAACTACAAACAGCTGACCCTCAATGATCAATGGTTTACAGAATACTGTAGAGGAGCCTGTATAAAGAAGCAACAAAAAAAAAATCAGAAACAATGCACAAAGAGACAGTAATGATCTTTTCCACTTTAAATGAGAGGCATTCATACCAGTAATGTTGTCGAAATTCCTGAAGACCATTTCGACATGATCCCATTCAAGGATGGCGCAGTTCCCAACCACAGGTTGTGCAATCACCACGTAAATGCCATTCATGTACGTGAAGCTTTCAATTGACAAAGACTGAAATTTTAAGGTCTGGTAAACAACAAAATCTATGAAAAAGAAATGATTTATTAAATGTATCTATTCATCAGCATTTAAATATTCACACGTCATTGAAGCTAGGGCAGGAAAATTGAGCTTTTTGGTGATCTTCTCCCGCAATTAGTTCACCAGTTTAAAATATTCCAGATGACTGAAATTTACCTTTTAATTAAATGAGTTTTTGTAATGCTGTGACCAATTGGCCCTAAGGGAATGACATTAGGCACTGGGAAAGCACCAGGCACTAGGAGATGGACCACTCAGGGTAGTACCAATGGGCACCATGTGCAAGCAAAAACTGCTATAAACTCCATTCCTCGGTCACTGGTTCAATACCTCTTCCTGACAACCATCTGGGTCTGTGCCAGACTGTTTGTAACCTTGGCATCATTTTTGACCTAGGATAAACTTCCAAACAGATATCCATGCCATAACTGGTTCATCCTAGTTCCACCTCCTTAATATTTCCTAGCTCTGCTCCGCTTCAGTTCATCTACTATTGAAGCACTCATCCATGCCTTTGGTACCTCCAGACTTGTCTATTCCAATGCACTCCTGGCTAGCCTCCCTTGTTCTACCAGCTATAACCCTGAGGTCATCCAAAACTCTGCTGTCCCTGTTCCAACTCGCACTTACCAAGATCCTTTAGACAGGTACCCGATTAACTTTAAAATTCTCATTCTTGGTTTCAAATCCCTCGGTGGCTGACCTCTCCCTAACTCTGTAATTTCCTCCAACCTTCTGGAGATCTGCACTCCTCCAACTCTGGCCTCTTGAGCATTTCTGATTTTATTTGCTCGACCATTAGTGGCCATGGTTTCAGCTGCCAAGATGCTAGGCTCTGGATGCTTTCCTCATTCACATCTCTGCCTCTCTAGCTCTCATTCCTCCATTAAGATGCTCCTTAAAAACTACCTCTTTGACTAAACCTTTGCCCTACTCCTTAGGTGGCTGAGTATAATCTTTTATTTAATAATGCATCTTGTAATATTACAGTACATTAAAAGCACGACATAAATTGAAGTTGGTGTTCTTGGTACTTTCTAGTAAAACGCAGAACCAAACTAGTGAGAGAAAAGTAAAATAATTTTTTTTAAATTCTAATTAAGGGGCAATTTAGTGTGGCCAATCCACCTACCCTGCACATCTTTGGGTTGTGGGGGTGAGACCCATGCAGACACAGGGAGAATGTGCAAACACCACAGGGACAGTGACCCAGGGCTGGGGTTGAACCCGGGTCCTCGGCACCTTGAGGCAGTAGTGTTAACCACTGCGCCACCGTTCTGCACAAATAAAATAATTTTATAAGCATATCAATAAAATCAAAATAGGACGGCGGGCGGGAGGCGGCCGCACAATGGAGGGCTCCCGTTCGGGAACGGCATTTTCGGGGCTTTAAGCCCGGTCCCAGGGTCCACGGAGGTGGCAAAAGCAGGAAGAAACAGTGAAGAAAAATGTCGAGGGTGAGCAAAAAATCGTCCGTAAAGAAAACAGCTGAAGGTCCGTCGGGGAGTGGAAAGGTCACCGCAGGGTCACCAAGGAAAATGGAGGCTGGAGCACCAGGGGAGGCCGCATTGCTTACGGCTGAAGAAGTAACTAAGTGATGGCTGCGGAATTCGAAAGGCAGTTTACAAGATACATGGAGAAAATGAGGAAGGAGATGAGAGAGGTTTTGAGTGCGCTGGTGGAGGAGGAGATTTCCCCGGTGATGACGGCTGTGGTGAGCGCAGTGGCGGTGGTGCGAGAGCAAGGGGAGGCGCTGAAGGAAGTGGAGGAGACGTTATTGCAGCACGGTGATCAACTTGCCTCGATGGGGAAGGAGATGCGGAAGGTGATGGACATTAATAAGGATCTGCGAGGAAAAATGGAAGACCTGGAAAACAGATCCAGGCAACAGAATTTGAGGATTGTGGGGCTGCCAGAAGAAGTTGAAGGACCGAAGCCGACTGAGTACTTTGCCGCGATGCTGGCGAAACTATTGGGGGAGGGGGAGGATCCCTCCCGATATGAACTGGATCGGGCTCATCGGTCGTGGAGGCCTGTACCAATGGCGAGTGAGCCGCCAAGGGTAGTGACTCTGTGCTTCCGTAGGTACAGTGTGAAAGAGAAGGTCCTGAGCTGGGCCAAGCAGAAGCGGGTGGTGCAGTGGGCTGGAGCTGGTATACATGTATACCAGGACTTTACGGTGGAGCTGGCGAGGAGGCGGGCTGCCTTCAACCGGGTGAAGAGGGCACTGTACATTAGCAAGGTGCAATGCGGCATTGTATATCCAACGAAGCTGAGGGTGACTTATAAGCTCAGGGACTTTTATTTTGGAACGGCGGAAGCAGCGGAGGAGTTTGCGAAGGCAGAAGGACTGTGGCAGAACTGAGAAATTGAGAAATGGCCATGTGCCGATGTGACCTCATGACTGACTGTATTTTCTTCTTTTTTTGTTTCACTGCGTGCGGGTGTATGGGCTAAAGGAGCCAATGTTGTATATATTTGGACAAGGGAAGTGATGGGACTTTAACTCGAAATGAGGGCTCTTTGGGATGTAGGTGGATATGCGGGGTTTGTGTGCTAAAAAGGGATTTCTGGGCTTTCCTAGGGTCGGGCAAGGGGGAAAGGGACCCGAGCGGGGGCCTCCACGCTGGCCGGTTTAAGCCGGCCAGTGAACGGGAGTGAGGTGGGGGGAGGGGCTGCGGCCATCGGAGCCTGGCAGAACAGGGTCCGAGTGGTCTAGCCGGGGTGGAAAGTTGGGGGGAAGGAACCGAGGT
This sequence comes from Scyliorhinus torazame, assembly GCF_047496885.1. NCBI lineage: Eukaryota > Metazoa > Chordata > Chondrichthyes > Carcharhiniformes > Scyliorhinidae > Scyliorhinus > Scyliorhinus torazame. Next base: position 130,098,335 of record NC_092722.1, read on the forward strand.
TGGGGGAGGAGTTTTACAAGAGGCAGTGGGGGGGGGGGGGTGTACAACTCTTGGGTATCATGTACGGTACTCTTTCAGAGGTTGGGTGGCGTTGAGTGTAAGGGGCCTCTAGTAAGTGGCTCAAGTATGTCATCCACAGGGCAGAACACAATAGACATAGAACATAGAACATCGAACAATACAGCGCAGTACAGGCCCTTCGGCCCACGATGTTGCACCGAAACAAAAGCCATCTAACCTACACTATGCCATTATCATCCATATGTTTATCCAATAAACTTTTAAATGCCCTCAATGTTGGCGAGTTCACTACTGTAGCAGGTAGGGCATTCCACGGCCTCACTACTCTTTGCGTAAAGAACCTACCTCTGACCTCTGTCCTATATCTATTACCCCTCAGTTTAAAGCTATGTCCCCTCGTGCCAGCCATTTCCATCCGCGGAGAAGGCTCTCACTGTCCACCCTATCCAACCCCCTGATCATTTTGTATGCCTCTATTAAGTCTCCTCTTAACCTTCTTCTCTCCAACGAAAACAACCTCAAGTCCATCAGCCTTTCCTCATAAGATTTTCCCTCCATACCAGGCAACATCCTGGTAAATCTCCTCTGCACCCGCTCCAAAGCCTCCACGTCCTTCCTATAATGCGGTGACCAGAACTGTACGCAATACTCCAAATGCGGCCGTACCAGAGTTCTGTACAGCTGCAACATGACCTCCCGACTCCGGAACTCAATCCCTCTACCAATAAAGGCCAAAACTCCATAGGCCTTCTTCCGCGGATGGTAAGGTTTGTAAGGTGATGCATATTCGAATGACAACAGAAAGTATGCATGCTGAAGAGACTGCTTTTTGAAGTAGGCCACTCTAAATGCAGAGCTAGGCAGCATTGTTCCACAGGGATACCCCATCCACGCAGAGGGAAGAGGCTACTAGAATGTTCTGGTGATGTTGGCCAGGATTTTCCGGTCTCGTGGTGCTGCCTGACGTCAATGGGCATTTGGCAGATCCGTCAACGACAATTCCTGCCATGGGTGGGACTGGAAAATCCCCAGCCAAAATGAACTAAAATGATCAAATTGAATCGAAATGGTAAAGTAAGAATCAAATTATTTGCGAATATCAATAAATTAGCAAACTCACGTCCAGTGGCGACATGTAGGTGGAGGTCACACGTTGTGTGGTTCCTGCTAGAGCGTTAGTTTTGTGGCCCTATTCACCCAGGTTTGGGGGGAAATTTTCTATGATCAGTCTTCAGAGAAGCTGTGGTATTAAGAGGATGTTGAAAACCCAATGGAAGAATACGGGACGAAAAGAAAGGAGCACTAGTCCGCCAGAGAGCTCGGGTTCGGTGCGGAATGCTGTGGGAGGAAAGATGGCGGGAGCAAGCTCACCGGATGGGGCTGCATCCATTATGGTGGACATCCTGGTCAAGGTGATGGTGGTGAGGTTTGAGCGGCAGTTTGCCGGAGGATGAGTCGGATATGGGGGACTTCTTGGGGGGAGTGGGGAGACTGAATTGTCCTAAAGTAGCAGAGGAGGAGCCAGTGGGGATTGAGGAGGTTTGGAAGGTGTCAGAGAAGATGCATACGGGTAAAGCACCGGGGCCGGTGGGTTCTGGTAGAATTCTATAAGATTTTTTTGGATAGGTTGGCGCCGCTGTTGGTGGAGACGTTTGAAGATGTTGTGACTAAGAGGGTGCTCCCACAGACAATGGGACACGCATCTAATCCACTGTTTTAAAAAAAGGATAAGGACCTAGTGGAGTGTGTGTAGTATCGGCCAATATCCTTGCTAAATGTGGGGGCCTAGTAAGCGGGAGCGGGGGGGGGGGGGGGGGGGGGGGGGGGTGGAGAGCATAAGATGCCCTGTATGCTGACGATCTTCTGTTTCCGTTGTATTTTTCTAACCCAGTTCCCACGGGGGATGTAATGGGGCTGCTCAAGAGGTTTTGCAGGATATAAATTGAACTTAGAAAAGAGCGAATGTTTTTGATTTCTTCCAGCTTGTGACGATTACTCGTTTTGTGTGGCAACTACTCACTTCAGGTACTTTGGGGTGCAAGTGGCTCGAGAATGGGTCCAGCTCCATAAATTGAATTTCACAAGCCTGGTCGGTAGAGTCAAGGCAGATTTGTTGCGATGGGACAGCCTCCCACTATCATTGGTAAGCCGGGTGCAGCGGTAAAGATGAATATCTTGCCACGGTTTCAATTTTTATTTCAATGTTTACTGGCCTTTTTGTTGAAGGCATTTTTTTAATGGGGTAGAACTGTTGATTTCGTCATTTGGGCAGGTAAGGTTATGAGGATTCGGTGCTACAGAGAGGGCGACAGTCAGGGAGTTTGGAATCTTCAAAATCTGTTGTATTACTATTGGGTGGCGACCACCGAGAAGGTGCGGGGCTGGGGTAGGGAGCCGGAGGCAACGTGCATGAGGATGGAAGCAGGCTCTTGTAGGGGGTCGGGCAATGGCGCTGCTCCCACTTGCCCCAGGGAGATACTTGGGTAGTCCATTGGTGGTGGCCACTTTGATACTATGGAGACAATTTCAGTAGCACTTTAAGTTGGAGGCGGGGTCGACGGTGATGCCAGTCCCAGAGAATCATGTGTTTGAGCCGGCGAGGCTGGATACTAGGTCTGGGGGAGGGGGGGGAAATAAATAACTTAATTTTGGAAGGGCCGTTTGCAAGTTTGGAGGAGTTGACAGAGAAGTTTGATTTCCACAGTGTATATGGAGGTGTGGGACTTTGCAAAATGGTTTCCCCAACGTTTCCGGTGACACCGCCCTCCTCATTATAGGAGGGGGTGTTGTCAGTGAGGAGATGGAGTGGAGGACGGGGAGGTTATCTCGGCAACTTTTGAGAAGACTTTAGAGGAGGTTATGGCGTCAGAGGATATGGCGTCACTGAAGGGGGTTAAGGCCAAGTGGAAGGAGGAGCTGGGAGCGGCGCTGGAGGAGGGATAGTGGTATGAGGTGCTGCAGAGGGTGAATGCGTCAACCTCATGTGCGAGGCTGGGGTTATTACAGTTGGTGCACAGGAGGAGGTTGAGGTTGAGCCAGTTGTTTGAGGGAGTGGAGGGCACTTGTTAGCAGTGTGGGAGAGGTCCGGCCAGTTATGCACATATGTTCTGGTCCTTCCTCGAAGTTGGACAAATTTTGGAGGTTGTTTTTCAGCACCATGTCGGCGATCCTGCACATGGATTTGGAGCCCAGCCCCCTGGAGGCCATTTTGGGGTGTTGGACTTGCCGGAACTACAGATGGGAGTGGGGGCAGATGTTTTAGCCTTCGCCTCGCTGATTTCTCGCAGGTGAGTCCTGTTGGGTGGAGGTCAGCTTCTTGTCCCTATGCCTCAGTGTGGCTTGGGGATTTGATGGAGTTCCTGTATTTGCAGAAGGTTACGTTTGCTTTGAGGGGGGGAAGATGGAGGGGCTCCACAAGAGATGAGGTCTGTTTATTTTACACTTTAAAGGGTTGGTTACTGTCAGCTACTAAGCAGAGGAGGAGTTTGGGGGCCAGGGAAGAGGTTTTTATTGAGTTACTGGGGTATTGGTTGGTGGAGTGGTGGTGGGAGGGGGGGGGGGGGGGGGTTCTGTTCTTGATGTTTTGCATTGTTTTATGTATAAGAAGTTAAAATGTTAAGAACCGAATAAAAATATTTTAAAACAAGACACTAGCAAACTATCTCACTTAGCACTGCAGGCAGGAGAAATAAATAATGAGAATCAGATTAACAACATAGTGCTCTATTGATCAAATCACATATCGACATTAATAATTTCCAGTGGTGGCGTCTGCAGCCCAGATCAGTCTGCCTCATCAGAACAAAGACTACAAGACGGACGGCAACATGCACGGATAAATAGCAGAAATGAAGCAGAATACAACATTCTCAATCAATTTTTGTTCACCTAACTTTGAGATTTGTACATTTTTAGACTGATGGGTAAATCAAACATGGAAATTCCAAAACTAGCACTGTTCATAATGCAAAGGTATCTTTGTGTCTTATTGAATCACCTGCGGTCAAGCAGTCAAATTCTTTCAGTGGAAGAAGGTTTATTTTTGTTTCATTATACTTCCCTGGACTTGCACAATATGTCTGACCAACCGTTGCGTTAGTGCTGTTCAACCATCCTACCAACCATTTCAGTTTGCAGTCACAGTGGAAAGAATTGCCTCTAAGATCTCTGTGAAGAAAAACAATGTTAATTGGTGACTTATAAAAATTGCACAGTTAAGTACTGCCTTAATAATGCCTGATAATAAAATATTATCTTATTTATTTGAAAATAGCAATGAGAATATTGAATTTATTTTATTAAAGTATCCCAAAATGTAGTTTCATTTCAGCCCTGTCAGCCGTGGTCTGGTGAAAGCCACTCGGACAATTATGACCCTGTCAGTCAAAGAAAAGTAAGAAGTCTTACAACACCAGGTTAAAGTCCAACAGGTTTGTTTCGATGTCACTAGCTTTCGGAGCGCTGCTCCTTCCTCAGGTGAATGAAGAGGTATGTTCCAGAAACATATATATCGACAGATTCAAAGATGCCAGACAATACTTGGACTGCGAGCATCAGCAGGTGATTAAATCTTTACAGAGATGCCAGACAATGCTTGGAATGCGAGTCAAAGACGAGACAGCCTAATTCTACCTTCCAGCTTTTAGTTTACAGCACTTCAAGTGCATATCTTAAGTGTTTTTAAATGCAATGAGGATTTCTTTCTCATTCCAGGCAGTTCCTGACCTCCACAGCTCTCTGGGTGAAAGAGAAATTACACATTAACTCCCTTCTAATCTTTCAACCAATTTATTTGAAACACACACCCTCCGATTATTGGCCTCTCTGTTAAGGAAATGGGTCCTTCTTATCCACTCTCATAATTTTATACACATCAATTAAATCTCCACTCAGCTTCCCCTAATCCAAAGAAATCAGCCCCAGCCTATCAAATCTCTATAGCTAAAATCCGGCATTTTGGGTAACATCTTTATAAATCTCCTCTGTACCCTCTCTAGTGCGACTATATCCTTTCTGTAATGTGGTGAGTAGCACTGTACACAGTTCTGTAGCTGAAGTCTGTAGTATTTTATAACGTTGACCTGCATGACCTGCCTGCTTTTATTCTCTCGCCCTCAGCCAATAAAAAAAGTTTCCCATCACCACCTCATCTTGGTACTTCCAGGGATCTGTGGACATGCACCCCAAGATCAGTCTGTTTCTCTACACTTGAGTATCCTACCATTTATTTTGTATTCTCTTGCTTTTTTTGCCTACCCCACATTTCTCCAGATTGAAATCCATTTGCCACTTTTCTACTCGCCTGACTAGTCCACTGATACCTTCCTGCAGCCAACAGCACTTTATTATCAAGCACACAACTAATTTTTGTATAATTTTATAACTCCTTAATGACACGTAAGTTTAAATCATTGAGATATACCCCAAACAGCAAGGGACCCAGTACTGAGCCCTGGAAAACCTCACTGGGAACAATCTTTCAGTCACAAATTCACCCATCAGCCTAACTCTGCTTCTGCAACTGAGCCAAGTTTGAATCTAACCTGCCACATTCCCTTAGATCCCATGAGCTTTAATTTTCTTTGCCATATGGGACCTTGTTAAATACCTTGCTAAAACCCATGTAATCCTGCTTGTTACCTCCTCAAAAAATTCAATCAAGTTAGTCAGATATGACCATGCTTTAACAAATTTGTGCTCTCTTTGATTCATCTGACGTGTTTTAAATGACGATTTTATCCAGTCTATCAGAAAGCTTTCTAATATTTTGCCCAACATTGAGGTTAGGCTGACTCGCCTGCAATTTCTTGAGTCTATCCTTCCTCCCTTTTCAAACAATGTTGCAACATTAGCTGTCCTCCAGTTTTCTCGCCTCATACATATAGCCAGAGAGAATTGGAAAATGATGGTCAAAGTGTCTGCCATTTCATCGCTTAGCAGCCTAGGATACATTTCATCCACGCCTGGAGATTTATCCACTTTCAAGGATGCTTAATGCCCTAAATGTTCCTCCCTATTTATCTTATCTAATACTTCACTCTCCTCCTTAACTAATGTATGCTTTATCATAGAATAGAATACCTACACGTGCAGAAGGAGGCCATTCAGCCCATCGAGTCTGCGCCGACCCTCTGAAAGAGCACCCTACCTAGGTATACTCACCCACCCTTTTCCCATAACCTCACCTAACCTGCATATCGGACACTAAGGAGCAATTTTTTTTTAGCATGGCCAATCCACCTAACCTGCACATCTTTGGACTGTGAGAGGAAACTCGAGCACCCGGAAGAAACCCATGCAGACATGGGGAGAATGTGCAAACTCCATACAGTCACCCAAGGCCAGAATTGAACCCGGGTCCCACGCGTTGAGTGGCATAAGTGCTAACCACTGTGCCACCGTGCCGCCCTTTGTGTGCTCTTCACACGAGCTATCTTTTTGACCTCTAATTGTCCCTACTGTTTACTTGGTTATATCTTGCTCTTTATCTATATATAAAATACCTTTGTGTTTTCCTTGATTTTATTTGCCAATATTATTTTAACCCTCTTCTTATTTTCCTAATTTATTTTTTTAATTTCACCCCTGCACTTTTTATACCCCATTAGGCTTTCTACAGAATTGAACTATTATATCTTTGAAATGTATAGAGGTACTATTCTTATTCCAGGGTACTTTGCATTGTCTGTACGTCACGTAATTGCTACTTGGTCTAATTGTGGCAAATTACAAAAATATTCACAAAACATCTGCTACCCATGGCACCTGAACCTTGATGCTAATTTTTTTCCTGGTTTTTGATTGCAGAACACCACAAGTGAGAAATGCTGATGTTATCATAGAATTTACAGAGCAGAAGGAGGCCATTCGGTCATCGAGTCTGCACCGGCTCTTGGAAAGAGCACCCTACCCAAGGTCAACGCCCCCACCCTATCCCCATAACCCAGTAACCCCACCCAACACTAAGGGCAATTTTGGACACTAAGGGCAATTTATCATGGCCAATCCACCTAACCTGCACATCTTTGAACTGTGGGAGGAAACCGGAGCACCCGGAGGAAACCCACGCACACACGGGGAGGATGTGCAGACTCCGCACAGACAGTGACCCAAGCCGGATTCGAACCTCGGACCCTGGAGCTGTGAAGCAATTGTGCTATCCACAATGCTACCGTGCTGCCCCCTATAGAGTGGGGAAAGTAATATCCCAGTTAAGACCCTTGATTTATACCAAGGAAGGCTGAGCATAGGAGGTAATATTTTCCCTTTATTCTATTCACGGGGTGTGATGCACGATCAATTGCACAAAGACTAAAGTTGGGTACAACTGTGGCTTTATTACAGTCAGATGCGTGGCCTCCTGCTGCAGCTGGCGAAATGGCAGGGCACTGGAGGTCATGGATATTTATACAGTTCTCCGTGGGCGGAGCTACCGGCAAACCTGTAGTGCAGGTCCTACCTTACATCTCCTATTACAGTGGTTCACCACATTCACCCCGTTAAAAATGAGTCCGGAGGGTGTGACGTGAAACTATATACAATTAGTGCAATTATGTACAGTGGTAGGGAAAGAAAAGACCATGTTGACGGTCCGGAGTCCATCAAAGGTTCAGCCGGTCCGGTGCTTTGGTGCTTCGTTGGGAGTGGCGTAACGGTGGCGGCGAAGTCAGTGCTGGCGGTGGTGGAGGTGGTACCGATGGCGGTGGTGGCGGTGCTGATGCTGGCCAGTCATCGGGGAACTCTGGGTGCGTGCAGAAGTCCTCTTCGACCTCTTGTGTGGAAAAGGGGAGGGGGGGGCGCATTGGGGGGGGGGTTGGGGTGGATCCTGACGGTGCCAGGTCCCTGAGTGAGACAGTATCTTGGTGGCCGTCGGGGAACTCAGCGTAGGCATATTGAGGGTTGGCGTGGAGCAGGTGAGCCCTGTTTACCAAGGGGTCCGCCTTGTGAGTTGGACGTGCCTACGGAGAAGGATCGGTCCTGGAGCAGCGAGCCATGTCGGGAGTGACATCCCGGATGTGGACTTCCTGGGGAAGGTAAAAACACGTTCGTGGGGTGTGTTATTAGTGGCGGTGCACAATAGTGACCGGATGGACTGCAGAGCGTCAGGGAGGACCTCCTGCCAGCAAGAGGCTGGGAGGTTCCTGGACTGTAGGGCCAGCTGGACGGCCCTCCAAACTGTCCCATTCTCCCGTTCTACTTGCCCGTTTCCCCGGACGTTGTAGCTGGTCGTCCTGCTGGAGGCTATACCCCTGCTGAGCAGGAACTGACGCAGCTCATCGTTCATGAATGAGGATCCCCTGTCACTGTGGATGTAGGCGGGGAAACAGAGCGAAGATGGTGCTGAGGGCCTTGATGACGGTGGCAGGCGTCATATCGGGGCATAGGATGGCGAAGGGGAATCTGGAGTACTCATCGACCACACTGAGAATGTACGTGTTGCGGTCGGTGGAGGGGGGGGGGGGCCCTTTGAAATCCACGCTGAGGCATTCAAAGGGGTGGGAAGCCTTCACCAGGCGTGCACGGTCCGGCCGGTAGAAGTGCGGCTTGCACTGTGCACAGACCTGGAAGTCCCTGATGACTGTCCTTACTTCCTCGACGGAGTAGGGCAGATTGCAAGCTTTGACCAGATGGTACAATCGAGTGACCCCCCGGGTGACAAAGGCGGTCGTGTAGGGCCCGGAGTTGGTCGAATTGTGCACTGGCACATGTACCTCGGGAGAGGGCGTCTGGGGGCTTGTTGAGTTTACCGGGGCGATACAAAATCTCGTAATTATAGGTGGAGAGCTCGATTCTCCACCGCAAGATTTTATCATTTTTGATCTTGCCCCGCTGTGTGTTATTGAACATGAAGGCTATCGACCGTTTGTCCGTAAGGAGAGTGAATCTCTTACCGGCCAGGTAATGCCGCCAATGCCGCACAGCTTCAACGATAGCTTGGGCCTCCTTTTCGACGGATGAGTGTCGAATTTCCGAGGCATGAAGGGTGCGGGAAAAGAATGCCACGGGTCTGCCTGCCTGGTTTAGAGTGGCGGCAAGGGCAACGTCTGAAGCGTCGCTTTCTACTTGGAAAGGCAGTGACTCGTCCACTGCGCGCATCCCGGCCTTGGCGATGTCTGCTCTGATGTGGGCGAAAGCGTGTTGTGCCTCGGCCACGAGGGGGAATTGGGTGGACTGAATGAGTGGGCGGGCCTTGTCCGCATAGTTTGGGACCCACTGAGTGTAGTCGGAAAAGAACCCCAGGCAGTGTTTGAGGGCATTGGGGCAGTGGGGGAGGGGAGGTTCCATGAGGGGGCGCATGCGGTCGGGGTCGGGCCCAAGAAGTCCGTTTTGGACTATATAGCCGAGAATGGCTAACCGGGTTGTGCTAAACACACACTTCTCTTTGTTGTAGGTCAATTTGAGAAGAGTGGCAGTGCGGAGGAATTTATCGAGGTTGGCATCGTGGTCCTGCTGGTCATGGCCACAGATGGTGACAATATCTAAGTCCGGAAAGGTGGCCCGCACACCGTAATGGTCGACCATTCGGTCCATCTCTCTTTGGAAGACTGAGACCCCATTTGTGACACCAAAAAGGGACCCTAAGGAAGTGGTAGAGGCGACCGTCCGCCTCGAAGGATGTGTGTGGCCGGTCCGACTTCCGGATGGGGAGCTGGTTGCAGGCGGATTTCAGGTCAATTGTTGAGAAGACCCGGTACTGCGCAATCTGATAGACCATATCAGATATGTGTGGGAGGGGGTACGCGTCGCGCTGCATGTACCGATTGATGGTCTGGCTGTAGTCCACGACCATCCTGTGTTTCTCCCCAGTTTTAACCACTACTACTTGAGCTCTCCAGGGGCTGTTGCTGGCTTCGATAATACCCTCCTTAAGCAGCCGCTGGACTTCGGACCTGATGAAGGTCTTGTCCTGGGTGCTTTACCGTCTGCTCCTCGTGGCAACGGGCTTGCAGTTAGATTGGCAAAAAGGGAGGGGGGATCGACCTTGAAGGTCACGAGGCCGCAAACGGTAAGGGGGGGTAAGGGCCCGCCGAATTTGAGGGTGAGGCTCTGGAGGTTGCACTGGAAGTCCAGGCCCAACAGGAGTGCAGCGCAGAGATTAGGAAGGACATAGAGGCGGAAGTTACTAAATTCTACGCCCTGGACCGTTAGGGTGACTGTACAAAAGCCTCGGATCGGGACGGAGTGGGATCCGGAGGCTAGGGAGATCCTTTGATTGGCAGGGGTGCTTCTGCTGACCGCAGAAGTAGCAGCGGGGACCCCCGAGGTGCGCGGATCGGCGTGCGGCGCAGGCGTATTGGGAAGGCAGGGCCCCGGCTGAGGAGGTCGTCGTCGGGGTCCCGGAGGGGTAGGAAGGAGTAGAAGGGTGGCAGCGCGGTGGGAGGGGTACGATTGTACGTTACGAGATGCGACCATCATGGAGAGCGCCAAGGTTTTCGTCTCCGCCAGTTCGAGCTTAGCCCCTTCCAGTAATCGTTCTCGGATGCGGTCCGACGCAATCCCCGTCACGAAGCAATCGCGCATGAGGCGATTCGCGTGTTCGGCGGCCATAACGTGCAATTGATCGTGCATTAATTTATTACAGTCAGATGCGTGTCCTCCTGCTGCAGCTGGCGAAATGGCAGGGCACTGGAGGTCATGCATATTTATACAGTTCTCCGTGGGCGGAGCCAGCCGGCAGGAGCTACCGGCGAACCTGTAGTGCAGGTCCTACCTTACATCTCCTATTACAGTGGTTCACCGCAGGGTGTGGGCATCGCTGACAAGACCAGCATTTGTTACCCATCCCGAGTTTCCTTGCTAGGCTATTTCAGAAGGCAGTTTTGAGTCAACCGCGTTGCTGTGGGTCTGAGTCACGGAGAGGCCAGCAGGTTTCCTTAAGATTAGTGAACCAGATGGGGATCTTGTGACAATTGACAGTAGACAGTAGTAATGGCCACCATTATTGAGACTAGTTTTATAGTTCCAGATTTGTTTATTTTTTTAATTTTAAGTAACCAATTCTATTTTTTCCAATTAAGGAGCAATTTAGTGTGGCCAATCCACCTACCCAGCACATCTTTGGGTTATGGAGGTGAGACCCACACAGACACAGGGAGAAAGTACAAACTCCACATGGATAGTGACCCCGAGAACCCCGGTCCCCAGCGCCGTGAGACAGCAGTGCTAACCCCTGCACTACCGTACCGCCCATAGTTCCAGATTATTAATTAAATTTACATTCCACCGACTGTCATGGTGGGATTTCAGCACGTGTCCCCCAGAATATTAGCCTCTTCCTCTGGATTACTAGTCCAGGGAGATTACCATGATGCCACTGTCTCCCCCCATTCAAGGTATAACTCCAACGGCAAAATAAGTATGAAGGAATCTCCCAAGCTCATGGCTAATGCTATCCTTCGCTTTTCATTCTCATCTCCCCATTCCATCACACGCTGCAGCATTCCAGTGTTGGGTGGGGTTACTGGGTTATGGGGATAGGGTGGAGGTGTACGGTTTGGTAGGGTGCTCTTTCCAAGAGCCGGTGCAGACTCGATGGGTCGAATGGCCTCCTGCACTGTAAATTCTATGATAAAAAAAATTCTGCACTGTGTGTTTTGAGTGTAAAAATCTGTTTTAATGGGGTCTTGATGCTCACTCCCTAAAAAAGCTGCCAGCCTCAACTGAGCACCTCTCAGCACGATCCATTACCCCCTGCTACACTGGCAAGTACCAGTACAGATACAAAAACAGAAATCCCTGGACAATCTCAGCAGGCCTGACAGCATCAGTGGAGAGAAAATGGAGCTTTGGCTTTGACAAAGACTAATCCAGACTCGAAATGTTAGCTCCCTTTTCTCTCCACAGATGCTGTCAGACCTGTTGAGTTTGCCCAGAATTGTCTGTTTATGTTTCAGATTCCAGAGTTCGCAGTAATTTGCTTTTACCAGTACAGATACATTCAGTCCTTGGGTGGTGGTGGGGGAGGGGCTGGAGTCAACGGGTGGGTTACAGGAGCGAGCGTTTTGTGAAGTGCAAGTGAAAATAATACTTGCAAATTAAATCGGAAAGGCTACAATGTACCAGAAGCCAGCTCAAGGGCCTCTTCCTAATCCCAGGGGTTCAGACTGCATAGATCCTTGGCTACAAACACAATTTGGTACTTCAACATCTCCAGGTCATAGAGGTTCCTGGACCAGTCCCATCTCTAAAGGCAGCTACTGACACACACGGCAGAATTTTAACTGCCAAGGGTTGGGGAGGGCAGGTTCAGGTGTAGTCAGGGTGGTGAGAGGGGTAGGGCTGGTGGTTAAAGCCCCGGAAAGTGCCAGCAGGCCAGAAATCCAACATGATCCCCTCTCTTTCATGTTTAACTAGAACACATTTGGAGGCAAGCATGGGAACACGTCTGTGATCATTCAAGCTGCTGCCAACCTCTTCGAAGACTGGTTTACATGCTGGCCTCTTGTGTCCTTCCTCTTTGCTCTGTAACTTTGGAAGGCCTGTGTACATGACAGCCACACTTATGTCAGCAGCCTCTTTCTTTTGCGCTTCCTGGCATGACATTGTTTGCCGCTTGTCGTTATTTCTGTTGCAGGTCAGTTGTTGGGACGAGCTCCCGGTCTTCTCTTTATTTTGAGAATACGATGATTTTTTTTTGCGTCTCTGCTTTTGTATTTTGCCGTAGCAGCCTCTGGCGCGGTGCTGGTTGTTACCGTGTGCTGAGAGGTCTGCAGAGTCAGGCGCAGCGTCATCTTTGGATGCTATGGCAATGCCCACTTCTGTGGCCTCACCGATATGTTGGAAGGCCTCGGTTTCTGGTGCCTGAGTTAAGGTTGGAACTGGGGTTACAGGTGCAGCCATTTCTTGGCTCGTTGGAGCATCGCTCACTTGTTCTTTGTCACTCGAGATTATGATGTTCTCTGGTCATGGTGATCCAGCCACTGGGCCATCTTGGTCAAACTCACAAATATGTGAGTGATCCGTTGAGCTGCATATTGAGATTGTCAATCAGCTCTTCCTCTGGGTCAGTGTCAGATTTGCCTCCTACTGCAACATCCAATTCGCTGTCATCACAGTGGTCATCGATGTTTTTCGGAGTTGTCGATAGTTTGGGAGTGAATTACAGGAACCGTTTCAAAGACGTGGAACGAGTCACCACGTACTTCTGAGGCCAGTTTCTCTAATATCAGGATGGTTTCTTCCATCTCTGGCTCGGTCAGTGGCTGATCCTCTGTGGTAACAGCAGCTCAATCTTTAAATGCGCCATCTCCAAGCTCCCACTCTTCGCAGTGTCTGGGCATCCCCTGTGACCACCTCATCATTCCTTCCAGACCACCAGTGTAGTGCTTCCGGAGTCTTGTCGTTAAGCCCATCTGTACTGCTGAAAAAGAGATCTGCCAGTAGTTCATACTGGTCTTCATCTGTCTCACCTTCCATGCCATCACTTTCTGCATCATCGTCGACATCTTTAAGCAGATATTCAAAATAGTCGTCATCGGATTCAGCATCATCTGCAATGATCTCTCTTGTAAAATACAACATCGCATACAGAATTATTTGTTCACGCAATAGGACGGAAAGTTCAAAGTCAGCCGTGAGTTTGCCCGCCGAACTTTGGCTTAGTATTCCACGCTGTGGAACTGCGGAAGGACTGAAGAAATTAAAGAACGATTCACTTAGTACAGTTTTTGTAACTGTTCTGCACGAACTTCGACCTTTGTGCTTCAGTTTGGTCTTAATTGTTCACATTGTTACATTTTTTTCTTCCATTCAGTCAATTTTGCAGCCTGCGCATGCGATGATCTGTGGTTCATCAACGGATGATTTGAGCGGCCGCAAGTCCAACTGATACGCTTTTGTAATCATCTCATTAGTGAAATACACAATAGGCTCTATCCAATTAACATTCACATCTTGCAGGTGCTTCAACACCAGAATTGCAGAATGCTCACCGTCTGTTCCATCCCCTCTTCTGATTTGTCATCCTCCACCTGGATTTCTTCCGAATCCTCATAAACTGTGCACACTCTATTATCTTGTTGGGATGTAAAGTGTTCAGCTGACCAGCCATCTTCTTGGACACATAATCGCTTGACTAGATTCAGGGATTCGCATGATTTTACTCCTCGGTTCGGGTTAACGTCCATGTCTACAATATGAAAAAGTAACATGTGCCCCATGTCTGCCACAGAGAGCAGCAGGTCGCAGACACCAAAGGTCTCAATTGTTCTTGTTCCGAAATCCACCAGCAGCCCTGGCTGATCAGTGAATTTCCGTTGCACGTTCAGCTTTTGCAAAGCAGACCGATTGATGAGGTTGACTGTCGATTTAGGGTCATAGTCACATCGTATTAAAGAATTGTTCAGTACCACCATCGATTTCAATTTAGATGTAAAGCTCTCGGGAAAGTTTATTAGCGTCAATCTTCCTTAAGATTTTGTTTTCATCATTCTTGTTCGGACTCTTCGGGTTCCTCGCCGCGATGAGATCGATGAAAAACTGTTCTTCAGTGTTTATCTCATCAACTGCATCATGCACGGTCCATGGTAGGACGTGCAAAACATTGTTTTACAAAATGCCCACTAGGGCCGCACCTGGAACAGACTTTTCCAAAGGCCGGACATGCTTCGGGGCTTGTCGAGTCCCACACTTTTGGCACAAGATGGCAGCGGTGGCTCCTGTCGGCTGCTTAAACCACTGAGACCATGTTTCTTTATGACATGCGTCACAGCACTAATGGCACTGGCTTCTTCTTCCGGGTTGGCGGCAACGCTTTTTGAGCAGAGTGCGCCTATTCTCTGTGCAGCTATCTTGCCCGCCTGGCAAATCCTCACTGCTTGTTCCAGCACTAACTCATCTACCCGCAATAACCTTTTGTGGAGCTTATCATCAGCTACACCAAAGACAATTTGGTCGCGGATCAACAAAGATTTCAGGCTGCTGAAGTTGCATGACTGGGCCTTCAACCACAAGTCAGTGACAAAACTGTCAAACGATTCACCAGGTTTTTGGGTATGTTGATTGGAGGTTGCACATCATCCGTCAATAATATTGCTTACAGGCATATCACCACAGTAAGGAAACTATTAGAAACAATTCTTTTTTAAAAATAAATTTAGAGTGCCCAATTCATTTTTTCCAATTAAGGGACAGTTTAGTGTGGCCAATCCACCTACCCTGCACATCTTTGGGTTATGGGGGTGAAATCCACGCAGACATGTGGAGAATGTGCAAGCTCCACACAGACAGTGGCCCAGAGTCGGGATCGAACATGGGACCTCGGTGCAGTGAGGCAGCAGTGCTAACCACTGCGCTATTAGAAGCAATTCTGAGCGACAGAATGAATCTGCATTTTGGAAAGGCAGCGATTGATCAAAAACAGTCAGTATGGTTTTGTTAAGGGGAGGTCATGTCTGACCAACTTGATTGAATTTTTCAAAGAGGTGACCAGGTGTGTAGATGAGGGAAATGCATTTGATGTAGTCTACTTGGACTTCAGCAAGGCTTTTGATAAGGTCCCACATGGGAGGCTAATAACAAAGGTAAGAGCCCGTGGGTTCCAAGGAAATTTGGCAAATTGGATCCAGAATTGGCTGAGTGGCAGGAATCAGAGGGTGATGGTCGAGGGGTGTATTTCTGACTGACAGCCTGTGTCCAGTGGGGTCCCGTAGGGATCAATGTTAGGGTCCTTGCTGTTTGTGTTTTATATAAACGATTTAGATATAAATGAAGGAGGGTTGATCAGTAAGTTCGCAGATGAGCTGAAAATTGGTGAGGTGGTAAATAGTGAGGAGATTACAGGATGATATAGACGGGCTGGTCAGATGGGCTGATCAGTGGCAAATGGAATTCAATCCAGACAAGTGTAGGGTGATGCAATTGGGCAGGACAAAAAAGGTAAGGGAATGCGTGATAAACAGCAGGACACTGGGAAGCACAGAGGATCATAGGAAGCTTGGTGTGCATGTACACCGGTCCCTTAAGGTAGCAGACCAGGTGGATACGGTGGTTATGAAGGCATATGGCATACTGGCCTTTATTAGCCGAGACATAGAGTTTAAGAGCAGGGAGGTTACGCTGGAACTATGTAAAACATTGGTTAGCCACAGCTAGAGTATTGCGTGCAGTTCTGGAATCCATACCATAGGAGGGATGTGATAACACTTGAAAGGGTATAGAGGAGATTCACCAGGATGTTGCCTGGGCTGGAAAGTTTTAACTATGGAGAGAGATTGGCTAGACTGGGGTTGTTTTCCTTGGAGCAGAGGAGCCTGAGAGGGGACATGATTGAAATGTATAAAATTATAAGAGGCAAAGATAGAGTAGACAGGTAGAAACATTTTCCCTTGGTACAGGGATCAGGAAGAGAGATCAATGACCAGGGGACATATATTTAAGATAAAGGGCAGGAGGTTTAGAGGGGATGTGGGGGAAAACCTTTTCACCCCGAGGTTGATGGCAGTCTGGAACTCGCTGCTAGAATGTTATGAGGCAGTGACCCTAATAACATTTAAGAAATATTTAGCTGTGCTCTTGCAATGCCAAGGCATACAAGGCTAATGGCCAAGTGCTATAAAATGTGATTAGGATAGGTAAATGGTTGTTTTTGACCTGCGCACTCAATGGCCCAGAGTACCTTTTCTGTGCTGTAGACCTCTATGACCTAGCCTGTTTCCATGGACGGCCGCTTATGGATAGCTCTTTCTTGAATGGCCACGGTGAAAAGATCCTTATTGACTTCCGGTGGTGGCCATGAAGAAGTAGGTCACACATTTGGTGGCTCCCGCTCAAGAAGGACCTTTGGACCTTTTCCACGATTTTTCTCGGATCTTATTTGAAAAATCGATAGTGGATGCAACTGTGAGGATGAGTCCCACACCAGTGCATGGATAAGCGGACCAGGAGTATTTGCAAAGGAAGAAATAGCCAAACAGAGAAGGCTTGGCTTGAAGCTGCAGCGGAGAAAAGCATGGCGGACGACCGGAGTCCTGGCTTGACAATGCAGCGGTCGACGGAGCAGTTGGTGAAGTTTATCCAAGAGGGCTTCACCAAGCAAAAACAGGAATGCTTGGACCCAATTAGGGAATCGATTGCTCGGCTGGAACAGAGATTGGATGCTCAAGATCAGGCGATCTAGAAAGTGGACAAGACACTGACCGAGCATGAGGAACACCAAACAGCAATGGAGGTGGAGATGGGGATGCTGAGAGACCAGCGGAAAAGGCTCCAGGAGAAGGTGGAGGATCTAGAGAATAGGTCCCGCTGGCAGAACTTGAGGATCGTTGGTCTCCCGGAAGGGGCCGAAGGAGCGCTTGCAGGGGCATATATAGAAGGTAAGCTCGAGAAGCTAATGGGGGATGGGGCATTCACCCGACGCTTGGAGGTGGACAGGGCGCACAGAACACTAGTGAAGAAGCCGCGTGTAGGCGACCCCCCCGAGGGTGATGGTGGTGAGATTACACAGGTTCCTGGATAAGGAGCGTATTCTACGGTGGGCCAGGCAGACACAGAGCTGTAAGTGGGAGAACAGCAACCTGCACATTTACCAAGACCTGAGCGCAGACGTGGCCAAGGCCGGCCCGTCTTTGGGTCACCTATGAGGAGCAACACTTCTATTTTGAGTCGCCCGAGGAAGCGATGGACTTTTCCAGAAGGAAAGGGCTGGCAAGGGACTGAGGTGATTGAACTTTGCTGCAGTGTTCACGTTAAAAATACTTTTGTTTTTGGACTATATTTGTAATGCCTTCTGTATCGATCCTGGAGCTGCCGCATATTTTTGTAAGTTAAAGTTTCCATTTGTACTGGCGGGAGATGGAGGTGTGAATCTTTGGTGAGGGTTTTTTTCTTTCTTTTTGTTTCCTTCTGTTAACTGGTCTGAGAATGTGTTCTTTTGCATATGTGTCCGAGCGGGGGAGGGGGGAAACAATAGGCAGGAAAATGTTTGCCGCCATGGGTGGGGGCTACCAAGCTAGCTGGGCGGGCTGGTTCACGGAAGCGCAGTGGGGGGGGGGGAGAGCAGATGTTATGTTTGTTGAAGGGGGCTATTTTCACTGTGCTGTTACTGGGGGGGGGGGGGGGGGGATTGCTCTGCTGACGGGGGAGGGACTGTTGCTGGGGGACAAAAGGGAGGTCGGAGACGGGGGCTGCTGGGGGTGGGCCTGCGGGGACGCGAGCTGGAGAATGGCCTAAGAAAGGTGATGGCTGATTAGCGGAGGGGGGGGGGGGGGGGGGGGGGGGGGTGTGGTGGTGCGAGAAGCCCCCCGATCAGGCTGATCACGTGGAATGTTAGAGGGCTAAATGGGCCGGTTAAGAGGGCATGCGTGTTCACGCACTTGAGGGAATTGTAGGCGGACGTGGCGATGTTGCAGGAGACGCATTTTAGGGTAATCGATCAGACTAGACTAAGGAAGGGATGGGTCAGACAGGTATTTCATTGGGGCTGGACTCTAAGATGAGAGGGGTTGCGATCCTGTTTAATAAGCGAGTGTCATTCGAGGCGGGAAGAACAGTTGCGGATGTGGGTGGTCGGTACATCATGGTTAGCGGGAAGCTGGAATGGCTTCCGGTGGTGGTCGTGAATGTCTACGTGCCAAACTGGGATGATGTGGAGCTTATAAGAAGGATGTTGGGGAAGATCCCGGACCTGGACTCACATAAGCTGGTCATGGGGGGGGACTTCAACACAGTCATCGACCCAAGGCTAGACCGGTTGAGCTCAAGGACAGGCAGGGTGCCAGCAATGGCAAAGGAGCTATAGGGGTTTATTGAGCAGATGGGGGGGGGAGTGGACCCATGGAAGTTTGGGCGGCCGAGAGTGAAGTAGTTCTCTTTCTACTCACATGTACATAAAGTGTACTCCAGGATCACTCTTTCTACTCACACGTACATAAAGTGTACTCCCGGATCGACTTTTTCATCTTGAACAGGGCTTTACTGACGGGGGTAGTGGACACTGAGTGCTCAGTGATCACGTCTCGGATCATGCCCTGCACTGGGTGGACTTACAGGTAAGCACGGAGGGTGGCCAGCACCCGCATTGGAGTATTGGATATCGGGCTGTTAACGGTTGAGTAGGTGTGCAGGTGGGTGAGGAAATGCATCCAGAACTATCTGGAAATTAATGACACGGGGGAAGTCTCGGCTGCAATGGTCTGGGAGGCGCTGAAGGCGGTGGTCAGAGGGCTGTTCAATACGGGCCCACGGGGAGAAGGTAGATAGAGCAGAGACGGCTCGACTGATAAGGGAAATACTTCAGGTCGACAGGAGTTATGCGGAGACCCCAGAGGCAGGGCTTTTAAGGGAACGACGGAGGCTACAGGCGGAGTTTGGCTTGCTAACTACAAGGAAGGCGGTGGAGCAGCTGAGGAAGGCGAGGGGAGCGATATATGAATATGGTGAGGCGGCCAGCAGAATGCTTGCGCAGCAGCTCAGAAAGAGGGAGGCAGTCAGGGAGATTGGGAAAGTGAAGGACTGAGACGGGAACTTGGTCGGAGATTCAGCAGGGATTAACAGGGTGTCCAAGAGTTTTATGGCAGGCTATATGTCGGAACCCCCAGCTGACCCGGAAGGAATGAGGCAATTTCTGGGAGGGCTGGAGTTCCCAAAGGAGGACGAAGAGCTGGTTGAAGGGCTGGGGACCCTGATAGGGATTGAAGAAATAGCAGTAGGGCTGAAGGCCATGCAGTCGGGTAAAGCCCCAGGACCGGAGTGGAGTTTTATAAAACGTTCACTGGGATGCTGGGGTCGCTGCTGATGAGGACATTTAATGAGGTAAGGGAGAGAGGGGTGCTTCCCCCGACGATGTCACAGGCCACAATCTCACTGATTTTGAAGGACCCGGAGCTATGTGGGTCGGACAGGCCGATCTCCTTACTAAATGTTGACGCCAAACTGTTGGCCAAAATCTTGTCCTCAAGGATAGAAGACTGCGTTCCGGATGTGATTGGGGAGGACCAGACGGGATTTGATAAGGGCAGGTAGTTGGCGGCCAACGTTAGAAGACTGTTGAATGTGATCTTGATGCCCCCAGAGGGTAGGGACGTAGAGGTAGTTGTCGCAATGGACACAGAGAAGGCATTTGATCGGGTGGAATGGGATTATCTGTGGGAGGTGTTGGGGCGGTTTGGGTTTGGACGGGGCTTCATCGACTGGGTTAGGCTGCTGTATCAGGCGCCTGTGGCGAGTGTACGGATGAACAGGTTGACATCGGGCTATTTTTTGCTGCACCGGGGGACGAGATAGGGATGCCCCCTCTCCCCACTGCTGTTCGCGCTGACCATAGAAACACTGGCAATTGCGCTGAGAGCCTCAAGGGGCTGGAAGGAGGGGAGGAGGTGGAACACAGACTCTCACTATACACAGATGACCTGCTCATATACATTTCTGACCCACTAGAGGGGATGGGAGAGATTATGAGGATTCTAGGGAAATTTGGCCTATTTTTGGTTTATAAATTGGATTGGATTGGATTTGTTTATTGTCACGTGTACCGAGGTACAGTGAAAAGTATTTTTCTGCGAGCAGCTCAACAGATCATTAAGTACATGGGAAGAAAAGGGAAGAAAAGAAAATACATAATAGGGCAACACAACATATACAACGTAACTACGTAAGCACTGGCATCAGATGAAGCATACAGGGTGTAGTGTTAATGAGGGCCGTCCATAAGAGGGTCATTTGAGGCCCAAATTGAACATGGGGAAAAGTGAGATGTTCGCGATCCAGTCAAGGGGGCAGGAGAGGAGACTGGGGGTGTTGCTATTTAGAGTGGTAGGGGGAAGCTTTCGGTATTTAGGCAGCCAGGTGGCACGGGAATGGGAATGGCTACGTAAGCTAAATTTGAACCAACTGGTGGACCAAATGAAGGAAGACTTCCGAAGGTGGGACATGCTCCCGCTATCACTGGCTGGGAGGGTACAGACAGTGAAAATGGCGGTCCTCCCGAGATTCCTGTTTGTTTTTCAGTGTCTTCCCATCTTTATTCCACGGGCCTTTTTTAAGCGCGCAAACAAGGCTTTGTATGGGTGGGCAAGACCCCGTGAGTAAAAAAGGTAATGCTGGTGTATAGCCGAGGGGAGGGCGGCTTGGCGCTGCCGAACATTAGCAATTACTATTGGGTGGCAAATATAGCCATGATTAGGAAGTGGGTGGTGGGGGAGGGGTCGGTATGGGAGAGAGTAGAGGCAGCATCATGTAAGGGCACGGGTTTGGGGGCATTGGTAACGGCACCTCTGCCGTTCCCGCCGGCACGGTACTCCACCAGCCCCATGGTGGTGGTGGCAGTCCTGAGAGTCTGGGGACAATGGAGGAAACATGTGGGAGCAGAGGGAGCATCGGTTTGGACTCCAATCATCATCGGTTTGCCCCGGGGAGGCTGGATGGAGGATTTCGGAGATGGCATGGAGCAAGGATCGAGGATGGGAGATCTGTTTATAGAGGGGAGCTTTCCCAGCCTGAGGGAGTTGGAGGAGAAATTTGAATTGACAGGAGAGAATGAGTTGAGATACCTGCAGGCGCGGGACTTCCTAAGCAGACTGGTCTCAACCATCCCGCTCCTACCACCAAGGGGGATACAGGACACGGTAGTTTCCAGAGTGTGGGTGGGAGAGGGGAAGATTTTGGATATCTATGAAGAACTCATGGGGTCAGAGGAAACTCAGACCGAGGAGCTGAAACACAAATGGGAAGAGGAGTTAGGAGGAGAGATAGAGGATGATCTCTGGCCGGATGAGTTGAGCAGAGTCAACGTGTCCACATCATGCGCCAGGCTCAGCCTGATACAATTTAAGGTCATTCACCGGGCACACATGACAGTGGCCCGGATGAGCAGGCTCTTTGGGATAGAAGACAGGTGTGCAAGGTGTGCGGAAGGGCCAGGAAACCATGTTCATATGTTCTGGGCATGCCCGAAGCTTAGGGGATTCTGGCAGGGGTTTGCAGATTCCATGTCCAAGATGTTGAAAACAAGTGTGGCCCCAAGTCCGGAGGTGGCGATTTTCGGACTGTCCGAAGACCCGGGAGTCCCGGAGGAGAAAGAGGCAGATGTTCTGACCTTTGCCTCCCTGGTAGCCCGGAGACAGATACTAGTAGCTTTGAGGGACTCAAAGCCCCCGAAGTCAGAGACCTGGCTCACAAGCTTTCTCTGTCTGGAGAAAATCAAGTTTGTCCTGAGAGGGTCAATGTCAGGGTTCGCCCGGAGGTGGCAGCCGTTCGTCGACTTCTTTGGAGAAAATTAACTGTCAGCAGAGAGGGGGGGGTAGTTTAGTTTAGATTAGTGTGTAAGAAAGGTGGGACCTGTGAGGAAGACGGCCTTTGCACTATGTTTATATTTGTATGTACACTGTTTCTTCTGTTCCTGTTACAAAATCACAAATACCTCAATAAAATGTTTTATAAAAAAAAAAAAAGATCCTTATTTCAGATTTCCAGTATCCGCAGTATTTTGCTTTTATTATGAAGAGACCTTTGCCTTGAGTGCCTCCATGGATCTGGTGACTGATCAATGTAACACAGCTAACACAGGGCAGATATAATCTCATCTATTGCCACATATACTGTAAACACTGAATTCACATAATGTTTGGCTCAAAATAAGGCTGCCCATAAAATACTGAGTTAATAATTAAAGGTTCATTTTAGCATATTAATGGATCCTGAATAAATCCATTTCAGCAACACATAACATGTGTATGTTTCTTCTACAAAGAATATATATCAACACAAAGTATCATGAAATGAAAATATGGCTCTCTTACATATTAGTTAACGCACCCAGGCCTTTGAATAAGTCTTTAGGAAGGGTTTGAAGGTTGTTATTTGCCAAACTTCTGTTGAAAGCAAACAAAAATGAAAGACAATATATTAGTAACACATAATTCTTCAACTATTACCGTAGCCAATTTTCCTTCAAAACTTAGCGAAAATGGCTTACATCAGCAAAGGCAGCCTGAGCCATCGTGTTTCTCATACTAATGCTGGAAAATGTTGAAAAGCCAGTGGACCTCCTGTTTTTATTGTGCATAGTTTTTTCTTTTAATTGAAATTGTGTATGACTCAGCAGCTAACATTTCTTAACTCGATGTGTCCATAGACTCAGCCTTGGATAAATTAGGACTCTTGACCTTCAAGTTAGCTGGAACTTGTTACCTTGGCAAAGTTAAACTTAGTGATGGTTGTGGTTGGACTCCTAACCTGCTTATGTTTCCAGTTATAGTTCAGGGCTTTGATGGTTGACTTCTGTGTTTGTTGTGAAACTTCTCCCAAATAATCATATGATCAATAAAATCACTTTGGCCAATCAGAAAGCAAATAAGATCCCTGCTGTCATGTTTCAAGATTTCCTGACATTTTTCATGGATTTGAATAAATTAATTTGCTTTTTAAAATCAGTTTCAATGTTTTTTTTACTGCATACTGACAAACTTTTTTCAAAATAGGCTACTGAAAATATAGGCAATTAAAACATTACTTTTTGCAAAACTAACTTGATTAATAACGTTTTTAAAAGCACATTACATAACAGTTCAAATTTGACATTGCATAAAGTTTTTTCCAATGCAGTACATGAGGTGGCTCGGTATACTTGCTATTCCAGGTTATGTTTATAGTGTACATTCACATTTTATGACAAACATTTTCTAGTGCATAACACTAGTCCCACAACATTCTATGGCAGGAGAGCATTAGACCACAAATAAAACTTTAAAAAAGCTAACATTAATGTTGTTTCGCCACAGGATGTAAACAACAAGCAACTGATTAGAACATCTTGGTCTTCAAAAAATACTTCACACAGCCACTGTGATGCCTTTGATACTTTTTTTGGCTGTAAATTGTACTAATTCGGGTGATCAGGGAGATTTTGAAACAGCATACTGTGAGATTTTCAAGCAGCAATACTGACTGGTAAACCACTGTTGTACCTATATTAGAGAATGTACGGTAAACCTGCACTACAGGTTCGCCTGTGGCCCCTGCCTGCTGGCTCCACCCAGGAGGCGGGGTATAAATATGCATGTCCTCCTGCTCGCAGCCATTTCGCCAGCTGCTGTGGGAGGCCACACATCTGATAGCAATAAAACCTCTGTTTGGATTCAACTTTCGTCTTTAGTCAAATTGATCGTGCCTCAATTTATTGCTGTCAGTTTTCGAAGGATGGACCTCCGTATTAAACTGGATTGCCTGCAGCTGGATCCGCACTCAAGCGACGCCAGAAAGGACTTCCAGCACTGGCTAGCTTGCTTCGAAGCGTATATCAACGCAGCATCAACCCCTGTTCCGGAGGCTCAGCAGATTCAGATCTTATATTCCAGGCTGAGCTCCAAAGTCTTCCCACTAATCCAGGATGCGCCAAACTACACCGAAGCCATGACTCGACTCAAGGCCAACTACGAGCAGAAGACAAACACGCTCTTCGCCAGACACGTGCTCACTCTCAACTACCTGGTGAGTCCATAGAAGACTTCTGGAGGGCCCTAATCCCACTAGTCCGGGACTGTGACTGCCAGGACGTTACAGCCAAGGAACACTCAGATCTCCTTATGCCTTTGTGACTGGAATTGGGTCAGATATCATACGCCAGTGGCTCCATACAGCCACGTGCGACCTCGCAGAGACTAAAATGCTAGCGCTCTCCATGACGGTCGCCCTGCGCAATGTACAGTCCTACGCACCCAGCCACGCGGCCCACCCCTCCAACGCTTCGTGGACCCCACAGACAGCCGCCCCAGCGGGGGCACTGCCCACCCAATACGCCTGCGCTACATGCTAGCCAGCGAACCCCGGGGGGCCCCAATGCTATTTTTGCGGCCAGCAAAAGCACCCCCACCAACGCTGCCCGGCCCACCGTGCCCTTTGTAAAGCCTGCGGGAAGAAGGGCCACTTCGCTGCGGTGTGCCAGGACCGCTCAGTAGCCGCGATCGAACCCCCCCCCCGTCACAGACAATGGGCGCCGCCATCTCCTCCTCCCCCCCAGACCACGTGCGACCAGTGGCGCCACCATCTTCCCCTCCGCGCAACACGTGCGTTTCATGGGTGCCACCATCTTGTCCCACCCCGCAACTTGCGTTCCATGAGTGCCGCCATTTTGTAACCCGCAAGATCTTCGGGCACCGCCATCTTGTCTACCCCTCATGGGCACCACCAGCGTTCCAGGACCTGAACTCAACAGCCGCCCCATTACCTGACGACCAACCAAGGCTCGCCTCCACGTCACTCGAACAGTCTCGCCCGCATAAACTGACCAACGCATCCACCAGCGTGAAAGTCGACGGCCATGTAACCTCTTGCCTGCTGGACTCCGGCAGCACCGAATGTTTCATACACCCGGATACGGTAAGGCGCTGCTCCCTCACGATACACCCCGCCAATCAAAAAATCTCCCTGGCCTCCGGACCCATTGCGTAGTGATCCGGGGGTACTGTACGGTCACGCTCACGGTCCAGGGCGTAGAATTCCACGGCTTCCGACTCTACGTTCTCCCTAACCTCTGCGCTGCACTAATCCTCGGCCTGGATTTCCAGTGTAACCTCCAGAGCCTATCCCTGAATTTCGGCGGACCCTTACCACCCCTTACTGTGTGCGGCCTCGCGACCCTAAAGGTCCACCCACCTACCCTTTTTGCCAATCTAACTCCAGATTGCAAACCCGTCGCCACCAGGAGCAGACGGTACAGGTCCCAGGACAAGACCTTCATCAGGTCTGAAGTCCAGCGGCTGCTTCAGGAAGGCATCATCGAGGCCAGCAACAGACCCTGGAGAGCTGAAGTGGTAGTAGTTAAAACTGGGGAGAAACACCAAATGGTCGTGGACTACAGCCAGACCATCAACTGGTACACGCAGCTTGACGCGTACCCACCCCCACGCATATCTGACATGGTTAACCAGATTGCACAGTACCGGGTCTTCTCAACGGTAGACCTGAAATCTGCCTACCACCAGCTCCCGAAACCGTAAATCGGACCGTCCATACACCGCCTTTGAGGCAGACGGCCGCCTATACCACTTCCTTAGGGTCTCCTTCGGTGTCACTAACGGGGTCTCGGTCTTCCAAAGGGAGATGGACCGAATGGCCGACCGGTACGGTTTGCGGGCCACGTTTCTGTACCTAGACAATGTCACCATCTGCGGCCATGATCAGCAGGACCATGACGCCAACCGTGCTAAATTTCTCCGCACCGCTACTCTCCTATACCTCACTTACAACAAGGGGAAGTGCGTGTTCTGCACAAACCGCTTAGCCATCCTCGGCTATGTGGTCCAGAACGGAGTTCTGGGGCAAGATCCCAAACGCATGCGCCCCCTCATGGAGCTCCCCCTCCCCCACTGCGCCAAGGCCCTCAAACGCTACCTGGGGTTCTTTTCATATTACGCTCAGTGGGTCCCAAACTATGATGACAAGGCCCGCCCACTCATACAGTCCACTCATTTCCCCCTGACAGCCGAGGCCCAACAGGCCTTCGCCCGGATCAGAGCTGATATTGCCAAAGCCACAATGCACACTGTAGATGAAACACTGCCCTTCCAAGTAGAAAGCGACGCATCAAACGCCGCCCTTGCCGCCACCCTGAATCAGGCAGGCAGGCCCGTGGCATTCTTTGCCCGCACCCTTCATGCCTCTGAAATTCGGCACTCATTTGTCAAAAAAGAGGCCCAAGCTATCGTTGAAGCTGTGCGGCATTGGAGGCATTACCTGGCCAGCAGGAGATTCACTCTCCTCACTGACCAACGGTCGGTAGCCTTCATGTTCAACAACACAGTGGGGCAAGATCAAAATGATAAAATTTTGCGGTGGAGAATCGAGCTCTCCACCTATAATTACGAGATTAAGTATCGCCCTGGCAAACTCAACAAGCCCCCAGACGCCCTATCACGAGGTACATGTGCCAGCGCACAGGTAGACCGACTCCAGACCCTGCACGACAGCCTTTGTCATCCAGAGGTCACACGGTTGTACCACTTCATTAAGGCACAAAATTTGCCCTCCTCCATTGAGGAAACATAAGAACTAGAAGCAGGAGTAGGCCATCTGGCCCCTCGAGCCTGCTCCACCATTCAATGAGCTCATGGCTGATCTTTTGTGGACTCAGCTCCACTTTCCGGCCCGAACACCATAACCCTTAATCCCTTTATTCTTCAAAAAACTATCTATCTTTATCTTAAAAACATTTAATGAAGGAGCCTCTACTGCTTCACTGGGCAAGGAATTCCATAGATTCACAACCCTTTGGGTGAAGAAGTTCCTCCTAAACTCAGTCCTAAATCTACTTCCCCGTATTTTGAGGCTATGCCCCCTAGTTCTGCTTTCACCCGCCAGTGGAAACAACCTGCCCGCATCTATCCTATCTATTCCCTTCATAATCTTATATGCTTCTATAAAATCCCCCCCTCATCCTTCTAAATTCCAACGAGTACAGTCCCAGTCTACTCAACCTCTCCTCGTAATCCAACCCCTTCAGCTCTGGGATTAACCTAGTGAATCTCCTCTGCACACCCTCCAGTGC
This sequence comes from Scyliorhinus torazame, assembly GCF_047496885.1. NCBI lineage: Eukaryota > Metazoa > Chordata > Chondrichthyes > Carcharhiniformes > Scyliorhinidae > Scyliorhinus > Scyliorhinus torazame. The sequence goes on from NC_092722.1 coordinate 130,125,834, forward strand.
CAGTACGTCCTTTCTCAAGTAAGGAGACCAAAACTGAACACAGGTGTGGCCTCACTAACCCCTTATACAATTGCAGCATAACCTCCCTAGTCTTAAACTCCATCCCTCTAGCAATGAAGGACAAAATTCCATTTGCCTTCTTAATCACCTGTTGCACCTGTAAACCAACTTTTTGCGATTCATGCACTAGCACACCCAGGTCTCTCTGCACAGCAGCATGTTTTAATATTTTATCATTTAAATAATAATCCCTTTTGCTGATATTCCTACCAAAATGGATAACCTCACATTTGTCAACATTGTATTCCATCTGCCAGACCCTAGCCCATTCAATTAGCCTATCCAAATCCCTCTGAAGACTTCCAGTATCCTCTGCACGTTTTGCTTTACCACTTATCTTAGTGTCGTCTGCAAATTTGGACACATTGCCCTTGGTCCCCAACTCCAAATCATCTATGTAAATTGTGAACAGTTGTGGGCCCAACACTGATCCCTGAGGGACACCACTAGCTACTGATTGCCAACCAGAGAAACACCCATTAATCCCCACTCTTTGCTTTCTATTAATTAACCAATCCTCTATCCATGCTACTACTTTCCCCTTAATGCCATGCATCTTTATCTTATGCAGCAACCTTTTGTGTGGCACCTTGTCAAAGGCTTTCTGGAAATCCAGATATACCACATCCATTGGCTCCCCGTTATCTACCGCACTGTTAATGTCCTCAAAAAATTCCACTAAATTAGTTAGGCACGACCTGCCCTTTATGAACCCATGCTGCGTCTGCCCAATGGGACAGTTTCCGTCCAGATGCCTCGCTATTTCTTCCTTCATGATAGATTCCAGCATCTTCCCTACTACCGAAGTTAAGCTCACTGGCCTATAATTACCGCTTTCTGCCTACCTCCTTTTTTAAACAGTGGTGTCACGTTTGCTAATTTCCAATCCGCCGGGACCACCCCAGAGTCTAGTGAATTTTGGTAAATTATCACTAGTGCATTTGCAATTTCCCTAGCCATCTCTTTTAGCACTCTGGGATGCATTCCATCAAGTCCAGGAGACTTGTCTACCTTTAGCCCCATTAGCTGGCCCATCACTACCTCCTTGGTGATAACAATCCTCTCAAGGTCCTCACCTGTCATAGCTTCATTTCCATCAGTCGCTGGCATGTTATTTGTGTCTTCCACTGTGAAGACCGACCCAAAAAACCTGTTCAGTTCCTCAGCCATTTCCTCATCTCCCATTATTAAATCTCCCTTCTCATCCTCTAAAGGACCAATATTTACCTTAGCCACTCTTTTTTGTTTTATATATTTGTAGAAACTTTTACTATCTGTTTTTATATTCTGAGCAAGTTTACTCTCATAATCTATCTTACTCTTCTTTATAGCTTTTTTAGTAGCTTTCTGTTGCCCCCTAAAGATTTCCCAGTCCTCTAGTCTCCCACTCATCTTTGCTACTTTGTGTGTTTTTTCCTTCAATTTGATACTCTCCCTTATTTCCTTAGATATCCACGGTCGATTTTCCCTCTTTTTACCGTCCTTTTTTTTTGTTGGTATAAACCTTTGCTGAGCACTGTGAAAAATCACTTGGAAGGTTCTCCACTGTTCCTCAACTGTTTCACCATAAAGTCTTTGCTCCCAATCTATCTTAGCTAGTTCTTCTCTCATCCCATTGTAATCTCCTTTGTTTAAGCACAAAACACTAGTGCTTGATTTTACCTTCTCACCCTCCATCTGTATTTTAAATTCCACCATATTGTGATCGCTCCTTCCAAGAGGATCCCTAACTATGAGATCCTGAATCAATCCTGTCTCATTACACAGGACCAGATCTAGGACCGCTTGTTCCCTCGTAGGTTCCATTACATACTGTTCTAGGCAACTATCGCGGATACATTCTATAAACTCCTCAAGGCTGCCTTGACCGACCTGGTTAAACCAATCGACATGTAGATTAAAATCCCCCATGATAACTGCTGTACCATTTCTACATGCATCAGTTATTTCTTTGTTTATTGCCAGCCCCACCATAATGTTACTATTTGGTGACCTATAGACTTCTCCTATCAGTGACTTTTTCGCCTTACTATTCCTGATTTCCACCCAAATGGATTCAACCTTATCCTCCATAGCACCAATGTCATCCCTTACTGTTGCCCGGATGTCATCCTTAAATAACAGGGCTACACCACCTCCCTTACCATCCACTCTGTCCTTCCGAATAGTTTGATACCCTCGGATATTTAACTCCCAGTCGTGACCATCCTTTAACCATGTTTCAGTAATGGCCACTAAATCATAGTCATTCACGATGATTTGAGCCATCAACTCATTTACCTTATTCCGAATACTACGAGCATTCAGGTAAAGTACACTCTGTTCTGAATCTTAACACGTCGATCAGTAACCTCTCCTAAGGTGTATTTCCTCTTAACCTTTCTCCTAATTTTCCTTGTCGTTGAACCCATATCATCATGTAACAACCTGCTGCGTCGCTTACCATTAATGTTTTCACTTCCCGTTTTATTCCTTTTAGTATTCCTGGTCCTATTTACTGAGCTCCCCTCAGTCACTGTACCTTGTACTGTCGCCCTTTTTGATTTTTGACTATGGCTTCTCTGCCTTACACTTTCCTCCTTACTGCCTTTTGTTTCTGTCCCTGTTTTACTACCTTCCAACTTCCTGCATCGGTTCCCATCCCCTTGCCACATTAGTTTAAACTCTCCCCAACAGCTCTAGCAAACATCCGCAGAACATAGAACATAGAACGATACAGCGCAGTACAGGCCCTTCGGCCCACGATGTTGCACCGAAACAAAAGCCATCTAACCTACACTATGCCATTATCATCCATGTTTATCCAATAAACTTTTAAATGCCCTCAATGTTGGCGAGTTCACTACTGTAGCAGGTAGGGCATTCCACGGCCTCACTACTCTTTGCGTAAAGAACCTACCTCTGACCTCTGTCCTATATCTATTACCCCTCAGTTTAAAGCTATGTCCTCTCGTGCCAGCCATTTCCATCCGCGGGAGAAGGCTCTCACTGTCCACCCTATCCAACCCCCTGATCATTTTGTATGCCTCTATTAAGTCTCCTCTTAACCTTCTTCTCTCCAACGAAAACAACCTCAAGTCCATCAGCCTTTCCTCATAAGATTTTCCCTCCATACCAGGCAACATCCTTGTAAATCTCCTCTGCACCCGCTCCAAAGCCTCCACGTCCTTCCTAGAATGCGGTGACCAGAACTGTACGCAATACTCCAAATGCGGCCGTACCAGAGTTCTGTACAGCTGCAACATAACCTCCTGACTCCGGAACTCAATCCCTCTACCAATAAAGGCCAACACTCCATAGGCCTTCTTCACAACCCTATCAACCTGGGTGGCAACTTTCAGGGATCTATGTACACGGACACCTTGATCCCTCTGCTCATCCACACTTCCAAGAACTTTACCATTAGCCAAATATTCCACATTCCTGTTATTCCTTCCAAAGTGAATCACCTCACACTTCTCTACATTAAACTCCATTTGCCACCTCTCAGCCCAGCTCTGCAGCTTATCTATATCCCTCTGTAACCTGCTACATTCTTCCACACTATCGACAACACCACCGACTTTAGTATCGTCTGCAAATTTACTCACGCACCCTTCTGCGCCTTCCTCTAGGTCATTGATAAAAATGACAAACAGCAACGGCCCCAGAACAGATCCTTGTGGTACTCCACTTGTAACTGAACTCCATTCTGAACATTTCCCATCAACCACCACCCTGTTTTCTTTCAGCTAGCCAATTTCTGATCCACATCTCTAAATCACCCTCAATCCCCAGCCTCCGTATTTTCTGCAATAGCCTACCGTGGGGAACCTTATCAAACGCTTTGCTGAAATCCATATACATCACATCAACTGCTCTACCCTCGTCTACCTGTTCAGTCACCTTCTCAAAGAACTCGATAAGGTTTGTGAGGCATGACCTACCCTTCACAAAGCCATGCTGACTATCCCTGATCATATTATTCCTATCTAGATGATTATAAATCTTGTCTCTTATAATCCCCTCCAAGACTTTACCCACTACAGAAGTAAGGCTCACTGGTCTATAGTTGCCGGGGTTGTCTATGCTCCCCTTTTTGAACAAAGGGACCACATTTGCTGTCCTCCAGTCCTCTGGCACTATTCCTGTAGCCAATGATGACATAAAAATCAAAGCCAAAGGTCCAGCAATCTCTTCCCTGGCCTCCCAGAGAATCCTAGGATAAATCCCATCAGGTCCCGGGGACTTATCTATTTTCAGCCTGTCCAGAATTGCCAACACCTCTTCCCTACGTACCTCAATGCCATCTATTCTATTAGCCTGGGTCTCAGCATTCTCCTCCACAACATTATCTTTTTCCTGAGTGAATACGGACGAAAAATATTCATTTAGTATCTCGCCTATCTCTTCAGACTCCACACACAACTTCCCATCCCTGTCCTTGACTGGTCCTACTCTTTCCCTCGTCATTCGCTTATTCCTGACATACCTATAGAAAGCTTTTGGGTTTTCCTTGATCCTACCTGCCAAATACTTCTCATGTCCCCTCCTTGCTCGTCTTAGCTCTCTCTTTAGATCCTTCCTCGCTACCTTGTAACTATCCATCGCCCCAACTGAAACTTCACACCTCATCTTCACATAGGCCTCCTTCTTCCTCTTAACAAGAGATTCCACTTCTTTGGTAAACCACGGTTCCCTCGCTCGACGCCTTCCTCCCTGCCTGACCGGTACATACTTATCAAGAACACGCAGTAGCTGATCCTTGAACAAGCTCCACTATCCAGTGTGCCCAACACTTGCAGCCTACTTCTCCACCTTATCCCCCCCCCCAAGTCATGTCTAATGGCATCATAATTGCCCTTCCCCCAGCTATAACTCTTGCCCTGCGGTGTATACTTATCCCTTTCCATCATTAACGTAAACGTCACCGAATTGTGGTCACTGTCCCCAAAGTGCTCTCCTACCTCCAAATCCAACACCTGGCCTGGTTCATTACCCAAAACCAAATCCAACGTGGCCTCGCCTCTTGTTGGCCTGTCAACATATTGTGTCAGGAAACCCTCCTGCACACACTGTACAAAAAACGACCCATCTAATGTACTCAAACTATATCTTTTCCAGTCAATATTTGGAAAGTTAAAGTCTCCCATAATAACTACCCTGTTACTTTCGCTCTTATCCAGGATCATCCTCGCCATCCTTTCCTCTACATCCCTAGAACTATTTGGAGGCCTATAGAAGACTCCCAACAGTGTGACCTCTCCTTTCCTGTTTCTAACCTCAGCCCATACTACCTCGGAAGATGAGTCCCCATCGAGCATCCTCTCCGCCACCGTAATACTGCTCTTGACTAGCAGCGCCACACCTCCCCCTCTTTTGCCTCCTTCTCTGAGCTTACTAAAACACCTAAACCCCGGAACCTGCAACATCCATTCCTGTCCCTGCTCTATCCATGTCTCCGAAATGGCCACAACATCGAAGTCCCAGGTACCAACCCATGCTGCCAGTTCCCCTACCTTATTTCGTATACTCCTGGCATTGAAGTAGACACACTTCAAACCACCTACCTGAACACTGGCCCCCTCCTGCAACGTCAAATCTGTGCTCCTGACCTCTATACTCTCATTCTCCCTTACCCTAAAACTACAATCCAGGTTCCCATGCCCCTGCTGCATTAGTTTAAACCCCCCCAAAGAGCACTAACAAATCTCCCCCCCAGGATATTTGTGCTCCTCAGGTTCAGATGTAGACCATCCTGTCTGTAGAGGTCCCACCTTCCCCAGAAAGAGCCCCAGTTATCCAGAAATCTGAATCCCTCCCGCCTGCACCATCCCTGTAGCCACGTGTTTAATTGCTCTCTCTCCCCATTCCTCATCTCACTATCACGTGGCACAGGCAACAACCCAGAGATAACAACTCTGTTTGTTCTAGTTCTGAGCTTCCATCCTAGCTCCCTGAAAGCCTGCCTGACATCCTTGTCCCCTTTCCTACCTATGTCGTTAGTGCCAATGTGGACCACGACTTGGGGCTGCTCCCCCCTCCCCCCTAAGGACCCGGAAAACACGATCCGAGACATCACGTACCCTTGCACCTGGGAGGCAACATACCAAACGTGAGTCTCTCACGCTCCCACAAAATCTCCTATCTGTGCCCCTGACTATCGAGTCCCTAATTACTAATGCTCTGCTCCTCTCCCCCCTTCCCTTCTGAGCAACAGGGACAGACTCCGTGCCAGAGGCCCGTACCCCATGGCTTACCCCTGGTAAGTCGTCCCCCCCACAAGTATCCAAAACGGCATACTTGTTTCTCAGGGGAACGACCGCAGGGCATCCCTGCACTGACTGCTTTTTCCCAGTCCCTCTTACAGTTACCCATCTATCTCCAATCTTTGGTGTAACTAATTCCCTGAAGCTGCTATCTATGACCCCCTCTGCCTCCCGAATGATCCGAAGTTCTTCCAACTCCAGCTCCAGTTCCCTAACTCGTCTTGGAGGAGCTGGAGATGGCAGCACTTCCTGCAGGTAAAATCAGCAGGGACACTAACGGCATCCCTCACCTCAAACATCCTGCAGGAGGAACATTGCACTCCCTTCCCTGCCATCCCTCTAACTTTCAACCAAGATCTGGCTAACAAATAAATTAAATTAAAAAAAAAAATAATAATAATAAAATATGGTACTTACCTCACACCAGTGGGTTTTATTATTAGGTTAGAGGAGGAGGGCGGGTGGGAGACACTACACGTGTAGTGTCTCGGGTTTCCTCTCCACCAGAATTTATTGGTGAGGGTCTTCCACTTGAACCGCCTGTCTATTCCCCTTATAATTGAGTCCCCTATCACTATAGCCCTGCCATTCTTCTTCCTGCCCAGCTGCGCAGCAGAGCCAGCCACGGTGCCATGAACCTGGCTGCTGCTGCCTTCCCCTGGTGAGCCATCTCCCTCAACAGTATCCAAAACGGTATATCTGTTTTGCAGGGAGATGACCGCAGAGGACACCTGCACAGCCTTCCTACTCTTGCTCTGTCTTTTGGTCACCCATTTTCGATCTCCCTCAGTACCTTTCACCTGCGGTGTGACCAACTCGCTAAACGTGCTATCCACGACATCCTCAGCATCGCGGAAGGACAATCACCAGGGACTGGCAAGTCTGTGCGGAGTGCAAGCCGCACTTCTACCGGCCAGACCGCGCACATCTGGTGAAGGCCTCCTGCCCCTTTGAACGCCTCAGCATGGACTTCAAAGGCCCCCTTCCCTCCACCGATCGTCACACATATTTCCTCAGTGTGATCGATGAATACTCCCGGTTCTCCTTCGCCATCCCATGCCCCGACATGATGCCTGCCACCGTTATTAAAGCCCTCAATTTGATCTTCACTCTGTTCCGTTTCCCCGCCTACATCCACAGTGATAGGGGATCCTCATTCATGAGTGATGAGCTGCGTCAGTTCCTGCTGAGCATGGGTATCGCCTCCAGCAGAACGACAAGCTACAACCCCCGGGGAAACGGACATGTAGAAAGAGAGAATGGGACGGTATGGAGGGCCGTCCAGCTGGCCCTACGGTCCAGAAACCTCCCGGCCTCCCGCTGGCAAGTGGTCCTCCCTGATGCAATACATTCCATTCGCTCATTACTCTGCACTGCCACGAACAATACACCGCATGAACGTCTTTTTGCCTTCCCCAGGAAGTCCACATCCGGGGTGTCGCTCCCGGCTTGGCTCACAGCTCCGGGAATCGTGCTTCTCCGTAAACGTGTCCAACTCCACAAGGCGGACCCCTTAGTGGAGAGGGTACACTTGCTCCACGCAAACCCCCAATACGCCTACGTGGCATTCCCCGACGGCCACCAGGATACTGTCTCCCTCAGGGACCTGGCACCAGGGACCTCCACCCCCACACCACCCCTGTCGCCACCCTCCCCTCCCCGTCGCTCACAACCCCCCTCCCCCCCCAGGACCATCCGTTCTCCCCCTGCCCATGCCCGTCGATGAAGGGGATTTCAGCACGCTCCTGGAGTCACCTTCGACCAGGTCAGCACCAACATCGCCATCACCACTTCGTCGCTCCCAAAGGACCATCTAGGCCCCAGACCGGCTGAACCTCTGACCGGTCCACCGGACGTCAAAGGACATTTGTTTTGCTTTGTAAATATTAAAATCATTATTGTATATAGTTATCCACCACCCCCGCTGGACTCAATTTTAACAGGTGGTGAATGTGGTAAACCACTGTTGTACCTATATTAGAGGATGTACGGTAAACCTGCACTACAGGTTCGCTTGTGGCCCCTGCCTGCTGGCTCCGCCCAGGAGGCGGGGTATAAATATGCGTGGCCTCCTGCTCGCAGCCATTTCGCCAACTGCTGTGGGAGGCCACACATAGAACATAGAACATACAGGCCATTTGGCCAATCGAGTCTGCACCGACCCACTTAAGCCCTCACTTCCACCCTATCCCCTTAACTCAATAACCCCTCCTAACCTTTTTGGAGACTAAGGGCAATTTAGCATGGCCAATCCACCTAACCTGCACGTCTTTGGACTGTGGGAGGAAACCGGAGCACCCGGAGGAAACCCACACAGACACGGGGAGAACGTGCAGACTCCGCACAGACAGTGACCCAGCAGGGAATCGAACCTGGGACCTTGGCGCTGTGAAGGCACAGTGCTCTTCACTTGTGCTACCGTGCTGCCCCCTGCTAGCATCTGATAGCAATAAAGCCTCAGTTTGGATTCAACTTTCGTCTTTAGTCAAATTGATCGTGCCTCATTGACAAAAGCTTGGACTGTAGGGATAAACAGAAATGATCATGTTTAATTTGAGTTAGATAACCCACTGATGTGGTGAAGTGCTGTTCTTCGTTTTGTATTATGTTAAAATAACTCGAGTTCTCTTAAGTGCTGTTCTGTATCTTTTTAGCCAATCGGCCCACGTCAGGGCTTGCCGCAGATTGAAGAAATGTATTTACAATGGGCATGAAAATCTGATTCAGGTCACGGGGATAATAAACTATACAGGGCAATGTGAGTCATTTCCCATAAAAATAAAACTGTTGATTTGACCTTGTGCTGATTTCAATGTCCAGCTGTTTCCTCATATTTATTAAACACAATGGATTTTATTTAGGATGTTACAGTAAACACAACAGAGATTATTTTCATCAGTTGAGGCTGTACTCAAAGCAAAGTTTCAGCTCTGAGGGCTCGGTAAAATGATAGTGTGCTGAGTCACGGGATGTGTTTTTTAAAAATGTATGCTTTATTTATAGTGTGCAATTGCTACTGTAAAGGTCAGGCTGTACGCCCATTTGTACTGAAGGTCAATCTTGGAATTTGTTTTTTGCTGTACAGCAATTAATTGTAATTTCTTTGATTACAGAAATGAACATGTGCAGATTTATGACAAAACATGAGATATGGCATAGTAATAATTAGTTGTGAAATAATGCAACAGAATAGAAGCAATTCAGGAGACAACTGTGAATGGATTGAGAAGTAAGCATGAGACACTTCATTTGTGAACTTATCCCTTAAATCTGTCGGTAATCCTCTGCCAACCATGCAGTATCATGGGGAATGTTCTTTACATTGCTCAATCTAATGTCTTAACCAGAAGAGGGTAGCTCTGACAATGCAGTACTCCATCAGAACTGCAGTGAAGTGCCAGACTAATTTATATGCTCAAGTTCTGGTGTGTGATTGAAACCCATCAACTTTTGATTAAGAGCTGACAGTTGCACCAAGCTGCCGTACCATGATTTCCACAAAGCTTTTACAACATAAGCATAGACCAGTCATTTTGAAACTCAGGGTCGCGACCCGCAGGTAGGTCACGCATGGGTCATGCAGCAATCGGTCACGGCATTCCTGATCACGGGAAGAAGATAATGGCATGACCGGCATGCATGCCCCTTCAGCCGGATGTAGCAATGCACAGGCCCGGATCCCAATGGGCCAGACTGCTTCTTTCTGACACCAGCGCACTGTCCCAGGAGCAGAATTTTTTTTAAATCGATGGGGTCTTCCCGTCAGAAGCAGCGGCAGAGAGCAGGTCACACGCCCCATACACTGATATCACTGCTCTGGGTGTGAAATCACTGAGTAGATTCCTCCGTTTTGTTCACAGCAAGCAAGCAACAGGACTGAAGAATTTAAAATGAATCGTTTCATAATAAGGAAGAGAGGGCCAGAGACACAAACAGGTCAAGATCTCACAACTAAATCTGCTGGAAAGAGCAGCTCAGGAGAAGCCATAACAGGACAAAAGAATGCTGGTGTGAGCTCCAGGGCCTCAGGTTAACAGCCCTTTAAGAAGAAGCTGAAATCAGGAACAAAGCAGTATAAAGATGATTTCCTGAGGTATGGCTGTGGTAAACCACTGTTACTGTATTATGTATATTGTGGTAAACCACTGTTACTGTCTTGTATATATTATTTGTTGTCTCTGCTGGCTCTGCCTGTGGCTCCTCCCCTCAGTCTCGGTATAAAGGGTGCCGACCTCTGGCCCTGCCCCAGTTCGGGATCAGTTGCCAGCAGGTTCTCGTTTAGCTTATTAAAGCCACAGTTTTGTTCCACAACTCGTCTTTGTTATAATTGATGGCACATCAATTTACTAAGCTAAACGATTAAGATGGATGCATCACTCAAACCTGATTGCCTGGAACAGGACCCCCAAGCAGCCGACACCACTGCGACATTCGAGCACTGGCTAAGCTGCTTCGAAGCTTACCTTGAATCTGCCGTCGACGTCATCCACAAGCTTCGAGTCCTCAACGCCCGGGTAAGCCCGCAGGTTTTCCTCCTTATCAGGGACGCTGTCTCGTACGCGGAGGCGATAACGCTGCTGAAGTGGCAGTATGTAAAGGCAGTAAATGAGGTGTATGCTAGGCACCTCCTTGCCACGAGGCGTCAACGCCGCGGAGAATCGCAGGCCGAATTCCTGAGCGCCTTGCGGGTACTCGGCCGGAACTGTAGTTGTCAGGCGGTATCGGCTGTCCACGGAGCTGCTGGTCAGGGACGCCTATGTTGTTGGCATGAAATCTAACTACATCCGCCAGCGCCTGCTAGAAGGGGGTACACTAGGCCTCCAAGAGACAGTGCAGCTCTCGAGTTCGCTGGAAGTGGCATTCCATAACATGGATGCCTTCACCTCCGACCACGCGGCACCCTCGTGGACGTTGTGGAAACCGCCATCACACGACCCGGGTGCGTCACGTGCCTGTGCCGCGCATCAATCCACCAACTCCGGAGGCCCGAGATGCTACTTCTGTGGCCAGGGTAAGCATCCCAGGCAACGCTGCCCAGCACGGAGCGCGATCTGCAACGGGTGCGGAAAGAAGGGCCACTTCGCCAAGGTCTGCCAGGCCCGACCTGTTCCTAAAGTTTCCAAACCCAGCAGCAGCATAATGGTTAGCACGGGCAGCACGGTAGCATCGTGGTTAGCATAATTGCTTCACAGCTCCAGGGTCCCAGGTTCGATTCCCGGCTGGGTCACTGTCTGTGCGGAGTCTGCACGTTCTCCCAGTGTCTGTGTGGGTTTCCTCCGGGTGCTCCGGTTTTCTCCCACAATCCAAAGATGTGCGGGTTAGGTGGATTGGCCATGCTAAATTACCCTTCGTGCCCAAAAAGGTTAAGTGGGGGTTATGCGGATAGGGTAGATGCGTGAGCTTGCGTAGGGTGCTCTTTGTAAGGGCCGGTGCAGACTTGATGGGCCGAATGGCCTCCTTCTGCACTGTAAATTCTATAGCAGCAGCGCTGCGTGTTGCCTGTCGGGACTGCCCCCATCTACCACGTCATCCGCCACGTGCGGCCCATGGAGGCTGCCATCTTCGATGCCACCCGCCACGTGCGACCCGTGGGGACCGCCATCTTGGAATCACCCCGCCGCCTCCCGGAACCCCTCCTCACCCAGTCGTACGCTGGCCTCCGCTACTCTCGACCAACCCACCCACCTTCCGAAGCTCGCCTCCATCACCCTCGAACAGTCTCGACCTCATCACCTCACTAAATCCATGATGGCCATCCGGATTAACGGGAACGAGACGGCCTGCCTCTTCCGACTCCGGGAGCACTGACAGCTTCATCCACCCAGATACGGTAAGGACCTGCTCCCTACCAATTTTATCCGCGAACCAGAAAATCTCCCTGGCATCCGGATCACATTCCGTGGAGATCCAGGGGTATTGTGTCGCAACACTTTCGGTACAGGGCGTAGAGTACGCTAATTTCAAGCTCTACGTCCTCCCTCACCTCTGCGCTGCCCTATTACTGGGTCTTGATTTTCAGTGCCACCTCCGAAGCCTTACCTTGAAGTTCGGTGGACCCCTGCCCCCCCCCCCCTCACTGTCTGTAGCCTCGCGACCCTTAAGGTCGCTCCACCCTCTCTTCGCTAACCTCACCCCTGACTGTAAGCCCGTCGCTACTAGGAACAGACGATACAGTGCCCGGGACAAAGCCTTTATCAGGTCAGGGGTCCAGCGACTCCTGCAGGAAGGGATCATATAGGCCAGTACCAGCCCCTGGAGAGCCCAAGTGGTCGTCGTCAAGACTGCGGAGAAGCACTGGATGGTCATCGACTACAGTCAGACGATCAACCGGTACACGCAGCTCGATATGGTCAATCAGATTGCACAGTGTCGAGTCTTCTCCACTGTTGACTTGAAGTCCATCTTCCTATCCGCCTGGAGGACCGCCAATACACTGCCTTCGAGGCAGATGGCCGCCTCCACCACTTCCTCAGTGGCGTCACCAATGGGGTCTCAGTCTTCCAACGGGAGATGGACCGAATGGTTGACCAATATGGGCTGCGGGCCACGTTCCCATATCTGCATAATGTCACCATCTGTGGCCATAACCAGCAGGACCATGATGCTAACCTCCGACACTTCCTTCACACCGCTAAGCTCCTTAACCTCACATATAACAAGGAGAAATGCGTTTTCCGCACAACCCGCCTAGCCATCCTTGGCTACGTGGTGGAAAACGGGGTCCTGGGGCCGGACCCCGACCGCATGCGCCCCCTCCTGGAACTTCCCCTCTCCCATTGCCCCATTAAGGGGCGGCAGGACAGTCTCCCTTCGGGATTTGGCTACCGCAGGTTCCCCAGTGACCATCACCACCACCCCCGACCCTATATCGTCTCCCTCCACCGCTATTCGACTACTTTGGAATTTGGCACCTGCTGGCCCCCCAGCGAACATCACCACCACCCCCGCCCCTACACCGTCTCCCTCTCCACCGACTCAACAACTGGACGAAGAAGAAGACAACACGCTCCCGGACATGCAGGTCTCGACACCAGTGCCCACACCAAGGCCGGGACTGAGGTGTTCGCGGTGGAAGGTCAAAGGCCCCGACAGACTCGATCTTTAAGTCCACTTCGCCCCCGCCGGACTCTTTTTTTTAACAGGGGGTGAATGTGGTAAACCACTAGTAAACCACTGTTACTGTATTGTATATATTGTTTGTTACCTCTGCTGGTTCTGCCTGTGGCTCCTCCCCTCAGGCTCGGTATAAAGGTGGCCGATCTCTGGACCTGCCCCAGTTCGGGATCAGTTGCCAGCAGGTTCTCGTTTAGCCTATTAAAGCCACAGTTTTGTTCCACAACTCGTCTTTTAATAATTGATGTCACATCAATGGCTTTATTAATCACCCAATGCAATCAGGATGCAAAGCCCGTGTGTATTATATGCTGGGAAGTACTGGCAAATGAAAGTTTAAAACCCTCAAAACTTCAAAGGTATTTAATTAAAAATAATAATAATCTTTATTAGTGTCACAAGTAGGCTTACATTAACACTGCAATGAAGTTACTGTGAAAATACCCTAGTCTCCACACTACGGCATCTGTTCGGGTACACTGAGGGTGAATTCCGAATGTCAATTCAACTAACGAGCACGTCTTTCGGGACTTGTGGGAGGAAATCGGAGCGCCCGGAGGAAACCCACGCAGACACGAAGAGAACGTGCAGACTCCGCACAGACAGTAACCCAAGCTGGGAACCGAACCTCGTGCTGTGAAGCAAGTGCTAACCACTGTGCTACCATGCTGCCCATATGCATGGCATGTTTGAGGACAAACCTCTGATTTTTTTCAAAGGATGGAGCGAGAACTTAAATCATCAGCTGAAGTCCTTCGCATAAATGTAACATTGAATGACAAAGCGAGATCTTGAGGACCAAGCAGGCTGACGTGTTGCATTAAAGGTAAGAGAAAATGGTGTGTTCCGAAGGTCAGCCGGCATGGCTCATGAAGTCGGCCGGCGTAGGCGTGAAGGTCGGCCCTTGGTAAAAGTGAGTCCCGGGAAAAAAGTTTGAAGAACACTCGCATAGATAGCTACTGGAAAGGATTACATAATATGGCAATGCTGGTCGAGGAATATGTTGCATTGGTAATTGATTGTAGTCCTGCAGGGAGAGAGTTTCTGTCAATTTGGAGGATATCAGGGTTCCAGTTTAGGGCCATTGCCGTTCTTGGAGATTTGGATTCGAACATTAATTGAACCTTTCGCAAGTATTCAAATGATAAAAATTTTATTTTTAATAGGTGCTAGGAACTCAGACCAGATTATTCCAGGCATGCCGTACCCTCGCCGCCACCGCCTGTCCTATACCTCCGGCTGCTCCCGTGAGTCCTTCCCTGGCTCATCCTCCAGCACCTCCTAGTCTGGCTCCTCCTCGACCTCCTCCTCAGACGAGGCCGCATGTTCCTCCTCCTCGACCTCTTGGACGTCGCCCCGCTGCTGTGCCAGGTTGTGGAGGGCACAGCAGACCCGAACAAAGTGGCCGACTCTTTAGGGGATGTACTACAGTGCACCACCGCGGTGAGTGGTCGAGACATCGGAACCACATTTTCAACAGTCCAATACATTGCTCAATTGCAGCCCAGGTGGCCACATGGACCATGTTATATCGGTTCTCCGCATCGGTCTTCGGCCTCCGCACTCAGGTCATTAGCCAGGGTCTCAGCGGGTACCCCTTATCCTCCAAGAGCCAACCGGCCATCCTGGGGAGTCTCTTGACATCGCTGGGGATCTCAGACTGCCCCAAGACGCAGCTGTCTAGTCCTGCACACTCCCGGGAAACTGTGCACACATGTACATGATCTTAAGGTGGTGAGTGCACACAAGTTGAACGCCCAGGGAATGGAAACCCTTCCTGTTAATGAAGAGTGCTCCCAGCCTGCCCAGTGCACACAAAATGACATGCATGCCATCTATTACCCCTTGGACCTGAGGCATCCCGGTAATGGCAGAGAATCCTGCTGCTCGGGCATCTTGTTGGGCCTGGTCCAGGTCAAAGTTATATAATCCAATGCCCGGGCAAACAGGGCATCCTGTTTGAGGGCTGTTGGTTGGGATATGCTGCACAAGTCCCCACATGAACTCTAGAATGAACCCAAGGCGTAAACGCTCAGGCTGCGGTGACCTTGACACCCACCGGGAGCGGATAGCCTCATCCTGCATGTGACGCCGTGGTGCCAAGTCCGCAAGGACCCTTGTTGAGGCAGAGCCGCCTGTGGCTAATGCTATCCGACATCTTCTCGAACGACCAGTGTCACATGTACACCTTGGGTCATCGCTGGCCTCCCCATCTGGGTCCCCTCCTGGCCTGATGGGCAGCCGGGTCCACAGGGTGTGGGACGGGCCCCTGCACATAGGCTGTTGCTTCGTGCCTCTGTCAACGCTGCTGCTGTTGCCTTCCCCGGCATCTGGTCTGCCACCAGCACCGCAAGGGCAGCTGCTGCAGCGTCCATCATGTAATATCTGCAAGGAATTGGAGAGGGTGAGAGACCGACAGTCAGTTATGGCTTCCAGCCCGGGACCCTCGAGTTCCTAAGCCTCCCCCAATCAATAAAAAGGATTATGTGTCTCAAGGTCATTCAGTTGAAGGCAGGAACTATATGGCAAATTCTCAGAACACAATATAAATAAATAATTTAATGTAGATGATTGAATAAAAGTGAACCATTCACCAAATTAGTTCAATGATTTTGTACTCTTTTTAAATATTAGAGCCAAAGTTATTTGGACATTTACTAATTAAATAACAGTGACATACTCACAAATGTGTTATTGTCTTGAGGCCCCGGAAAGCGTGCCTCGAAATGGACTGGATTTTATTGTTCTCTATAAAACTGAAGAAATATTAAGTGTAATACCATATTGATTATTAAAAATAATCACACTAACATAAGACGTTTAATTTTAATCGCAGTGGGAAGATATAACATTTACTTACAGATATTTCAGGTAATCAAGACCCTTAAATGCATCATCGGCAATCGAATAAAATGTGTTTGAAGTAAACAAACTGTCAAAAAAAATTAACAACTGATTAAAGTTTATACAACCATACACAATTTTAAGCTTAATATCATTCATGAGCAATTATACTATTCCTATTTCAAAGCTGCACCAAGACCAATTTTAAAATTGACAAAAAAAAGTGTATCATATGAACCAGGACAGTATATTTGTGCTTCCTGATCAAAAGGCCTACATAGCATAAAAAATACTTTTTCATGGTAGTATATTGGTTCAATTTTCCCCACTTTTGTGATTCTTCTCCCTGCCCCAATCCCATTTATTCTTTATTCACTGAGCCTAACACATCTGCAGCAAATGGGTGCATGGCCTAGGACCAAAGAATAGAACCATAGAATTCCTACAGTGCAGAAGGAGGCCGTTTAGCCCATCAAGTCTGCAACAACCCTCTGAAAGAGCAACCTACCTAGGCCCACTCCCCCACCCTGCCCCTAACCTGCACATCTTTGGGCACTAAGGGGAAATTTGCCATAGCCAACGCACCTAACCTGCACATCTTTGGGCACTAAGGGGAAATTTGGCATAGCCAACGCACCTAACCTGCACATCTTTGAACTGTCCTACATCTAGATCAGTGATGCCAAGTAGGGACCACCCAGGTGAAGCCATCCCTCACACCTGCTTGGCATCTCTTGCTTATTCAACTCTGATGAAGAACTGAGTTGAGAGTGGGACCTAAATTGTCATCTGTTGCTGCCCTGTGGCTCTCCATCTGAAGATTCAGCATCAGCAAGTCCATTGTATAACTTCTACCATGCAATGTCTGCTTTGATAATAACTAGTATCCAGAAATTGTAACTTTTTCATTTTTAAACGAAAACAACATCACTATTCCCAAAATGTTAGGAGTAGATTGGAGTATCCATACTGCTTGATATTAATAGTTATTGAGATAAATCACTTGGTTGCATGGTGTACCAAAAATAACCTCTCTCTAAATGTTGGAAAGACCAAGGAACTGATCATCGTCTTCAGGAAGCGTAGCACGACACACTCGGCACATTGAGCATCAATGGCTCCGAAATGGAGATGGTCGATAGCTTTAAGTTCCTGGGGGTCACCATCACCAACAGTCTGTCCAGGTCCACTTACGTCGATGCAACAGTCAAGAAAGCCCAACAACGTCTCTACTTCCTACGGAAGCTAAAGAAATCTGGCATGTCTGCATCGACTCTCACAAACTTCTACAGATATGCAAGAGAGAGCATCCTACCCGGCTGCATCACAGCCTGGTATGGCAACTGTTAGGCCCAAGATCGCAAGAAACTGCAGTGTGGTGAACTCAGCCCAACGCATCACACAAGCTTGCCACCCCCACATTGATTCTGTATACACCTCCCGCTGCCTCAGGAAGGCAGACAGCATTGTCAGAGATCCCTCCCACCCAGGCATTATTTCTTCCAGACCTTTCCATCAGGCAGAAGGTACAGAAGTCTGAAGACCCGCACATCCAGACATAGGAACAGCTTCTTCCCCACAGCTACAGGACTCCTCAACGACTCTCACTCGGACTGATCTGTTCCCTGTAAGAACACTATCCACGATGCCCTATGCTGCTCTTGCTCATGGGTTTGCTTTGTTTGGCCCCTTGTTCTGCACTGTAACCAATCACTGTTTGTCGATGTACCATTTGTCAATGTTCTCTGTTGATTATTCTTTTTGTCTACTATGTACGTGCTGTGTACATTCCCTCGGCCGCAGAAAAATACTTTTCACTGTACTTTGGTACATGTGACAATAAATCAAATCAAATCAAATCAAACCAGTAGAATTGATTTTAAATGCTCTCCCTCATGATCAGATCCACAAGTTTTAGGAAAACCCATAACAATTGAATAAACAGTATCTGAGATGAATGATTTGCATTGATTGCAAATTAATTTTAATGGATTGATCCATTACAAAACTGAAATTTAGATAACATTAAAAACATTGTTTTCCATACCAAGACAGACTAAATGTAATTAATGTAATTAAATGTAATTAAATTGTGAAGTACGGTATTTCGAACAGCTGCCATTTATATGGCACCTTTAATGTACATAAATGTCCCAAGGGTGTTTTACAGAGCAGTAAGAACAGGAAAAATAAATGTCGATTCATAGAGGAAAATATCAGGAGGGGCGAACGAAAGGAAAGTTAAAAAAGAAAAATGTGGGATATCCGGTGACGTCATGTAAGCGGAGGTCGCATGTGGGGAAGCTCTTACCCGAAGTTTTTTTAAAATCTTCATTGCCCAATCCCAGGGGCAATTTTTGTATAAATCGGTGTGAGATATTAGATAGGGGTGTGATGCCAAAGGCCCAGAAGAAGAACAGCGGATTGATGGGGAGGGAGAAGAACCCTCCGATATGAGCTGGACAGGGAAGATTGGTCACTAAGGCTGAAGCCGAAAGCGAAAGAGCCGCCAAGAGCAGGTGTACTTAGTTTCCACAACTATCGTACCAAGAGAAAGGTCCTAAACTGAACGAAGCAAAGGCGAGAGGTGAAATGGAAGGGTGCTGGTATGCGGCTGTCGAAGTCTGGTTGAGCAGGTTTCGATGGGCCTGGGAGATGTGAAAGGGTGGGGGGGGGGGGGAGTGATACTGGGTGAGGGGTTGACATGGGGAAGTAGTTGGGGGTATTTTGGGAGGAGTGTTCAACGGTTAAAAAAACGGGGCGGGTTAGGCCTGAGAGGCAGGACCCGGGGCTATGATGATAGTGGATAGGAAGGGCGGGATGGGGCGGTGAGAGACCCCCTGTTAGAATACTAACGTGGAGCGTGAGGGGGTTAGGGGGAACGGTGAAGAGATCAAAGGTTTTCACTCATTCGAAGAGTTTAAACGCTGATGTAGTGATATTCCAGGAGATACATCTGAGGGTGAAAGATCAGGTGAGGGTTAGGAAGGGCTGGGTGTTCCACTCAGTGTTTGACAGTAGGGCCCGGAGGGTGGCTGTACTGGTAGGCAAGAGGGTACGGTTTCAGATGGAGAAGGTGGTGGCAGACCAGGGGGGCAGTTATGTAGTAGTATCTGGTGCGCTGGAGGGTAGGATGGTGGCATTAGTGAACACATCTGGTCCCAACTGGAATGATGTGGGGTTTGCAAAGAATGCGATGGGTGCTATCCCAAATCTAGATACCCATGAGCTGATAGTAGGGGGAGATAGGAACATGGTGTTGGATCCAAAGGTGGACAAGTCCCAGCCGTGCTCGCTAGCCCAATCTGGGGGGACAGGGTTGGGGGGGGTAGCGTTGGCTGGGTTTATTGGGGAGCTAGGAGGAGTAGATCCATGGAGGTTCCTACATCCAGAGGTACGGGAGTATTCTTTTTCTCCCTGGTACACAGAGTGTACTCAAGAATTGACTACTTTGTGGTGGGAAAGACACTATTGGCTGGGATTCAGAGATCTGAGTACTCAGCAATCATGATTTTGGATCATGACCGCACTGGATGGATGTAGTACTGGAAAGGAGGTAGCTCAGAGGCTGGGTGGAGAATGGATGTGGGGTTACTAGCAGACCGGAGCTTCTGTCAGAAGATTGGGAAGGTGATCGAGGAGAATATGATGTTTAATTGTATGGGGGAAGTCTCGCAATCGGTGGTCTGGGAGACGTTGAAGGCGGTAGTAAGGGGGGAGGCAATTTCATTCAAGGCTAAGATAGACAGGAGACTGATAGAGGCGGTTTTGGAGGTAGATGGGAAGTTTGCTGAGGGCACAGGCCCAGGCCTCCTGGTTAAGAGGAAGGAGCTACAAGCAAGTTTCGATCAGCTGTCTGCGGGGAGAGCAGTACATCAGCTAAGAAAAGTGAAAGGGATATGAGTATGGGCAGAAGGCAGGACTCAGGCTGGTTGGCCAACTCCTAAGGGTGGCAGCGGAGAGGGAGGTTGTTCGGATACGGAATAATGTGGGGAAGCTCGTGGTGGCTCAGGAGGTATTTGAAGAATTTTATAGAGACCTATATAGGTCGGAACCATCAGGGGTACAGGAGATGAGTGAGTTCTTGGATGGGTTAGAGTTCCCGAGGTTGAGAGAGGATAGGGTGGGCTTGGAGGAGCCGGTGATGGTGCAAGAGGTGAATGAGGCAATTGGGAGGATGCAGACATGGACGCGGCTGGGTCCGACAGGATCCCAGCCGAATACTAGAAGAAAATTAAAGGCAAGCTGGCTCCACTGATGGTGGCATGTTCGAAGACGCGATGGACAAGGGTGTCTTTCCACAAATGATGGGGCAGGCTGCCATCTCATTAATGCCGCAGAAAGGTAAGGACCCGGTGGAATGTGGGTCAAATCGACCCATTTCACTGCTGAACGTAGATGCCAATAGTTTGGCATAGGTATTAACGTTAAGGCTGGAGGGATGTTTCTGAAGGTGATCAGGGAGGACCAGCCGGGGTTCGATAAGGGAAGGTGGTTCATTTTGAAAGTGAGGAGGCTGCTGAATGTGGTCATCTCTCTAGCAGAGGGAAGAGAGGCAGAAGTGGTGGTGGTGGCTCTGAATACGGAGAAGGCATTCGATCGGGTAGAATGGGGTTATCTGATGGTGGTACTGGAGAGGTTTGGCATCGGGCCAACGTTTGGGGCATAGGTACATTTGCTATATAAGGAACCAAAGGCAAATGTGCATATGAATAATTTGAACTATTGTCGCATTGCATCGGGGTTCAAAAGGGCAGGAAGCCTTTACCAGGTGCGCTCTGTCTGGCCGATAGAAGTGTGGTTTGCACTCCGCGCAGACCTGGCAGTCCCTGGTCATGGTCCTGACCTCCTCGATGGAGTAAGGCAGGTTGCGGGCCTTGACGAAATGAAAAAAACGGGTGATCCCCGGGTGACAGAGGTCATTGTGGAGGGCCCGAAGTCGGTCCACTTGTGCGCTGGCACATGTACCGCGAGATAGGGCATCTGGGGGCTCATTGAGCTTCCCAGGTCGATACAACATATCGTAATTGTAGGTGGAGAGTTCGATCCTCCACCTCAGGATCTTGCCATTCTTGATCTTGCCCCGCTGTGTGTTATTAAACATGAAGGCAACCGACTATTGGTCAGTGAGGAGAGTGAATCGCCTGCCGGACAGATAATGCCTCCAATGTCACACAGCTTCCCCGAACAGGCGCCGGAATGTGGCGACTAGGGGCTTTTCACAGTAACTTCATTTGAAGCCTACTTGTGACAATAAGCGATTTTCATTTCATTTCAGAACGCTTGGCCATTGCCCTAAGGAGCTTTGGGTTGTGGAAGAGGATAGTGAGGGGTGGAATAGAACATAGGGTGTCCCTATATGCAGATGATCTGCTCCTAATCATCTTGGAGGTAAAGGCATCGATGGGGGGGTATAATGGAGCTGCTTCAGAGGTTTGGGAAGTTCTCGGGGTACAAATTAAACCGAAGGAAAAGTGAAGTTTTCATGGTCTCCACACTAAACAGAAAGAACCCTTACAAAGCGCAGTGCAAGGACTGATAATGGCTCTGAAGTGACTCTTACATTAGAAAACTATCATATACCACAGAAAGAACCTCCATTAGTGCGAGAGGAAGATCTCTGGTTGTAGTCCTGACAGATATAGAAGTGCAAGTAGAGGCAGTAGGTTGAATAGATCGGACTATGAAATAAAGACCACAGAACCATCTCAGAACAGTCCTCATGATCATGACGTTTTGATAATAAACTAATAAGACAGGCAAAACATAGATAATTAAATAATTGGAGAGAATTTGGAGTTTATTCTGAGGTACCCTAGGAGCATCAATCAGCTTTGTCAAATAGATTGATTTGTACTGAAAAAATCCTTGCAGGTGACATTTCTGAGGCTAAAGCATTACAATAGTGGCTACACATCAATAAGTATTTCATTGGTTGGAGAGCACTCTGAGACGCTTTGGTCATAAAAAGTGCTATATAAGTCTTTGTTTTTACAGTGAGATGCTAGGAATTTTGAAGAGTGACTAAAGGCACAGATGTTAGAATGGACAGTCCCACTCTCCATCATATATGTAATCTTGAACATTTTTAAAACTCGTTTGGCCACAATCATGGGATTGTGAACCACTTAACATCAAAACTGCAACAGAATTTCCCGACATTTGTTCTCCGGTTCTCACTGAAACCCAGAGCTCTGCAGCTGCACAGCTGGGGTTTTAGTCGACTTTGAGCCAGTTTGAAAAACAAATACAGGGGCGTGGTTTATACAGTCACTGTGTCAGGGTGGGGCCTGATAGAGCTAGCAAGGTGGTCTCCACTGAGATTTGGGCACTCTATCAGCACCGAAAATAACTCCTCCCCAACCCCGCCCTCTCACCCCTCCAGCCACAGACATGGGGACCCCCCTCCCACAAGCACTGGGGGCTCTCACCACCATCCACATTACCCCCAACAAACATAACACAAACCCCGTCCCCAATGGGGTTCTCCAGAGGGTTCGACCTGACATTTCTCCCTTGCACAGGTTGGCACTGCCAGTTTGGCATCAACCAACCTGCCAGTTTCCAACCTGTGTTGGGGGCAGTGTTCCAGTATGCCCCCCCCCCTACCCAGCCCCGGGCTATACTTTGAACCCCTGGTGGGATCCTATTGACTGAGTCCCATTTTTCCACATCATAAATGTGAACCTCATTTATACGTTACATATATAGCGATGTCACCAGAAAATGCCACCCCTGGGAGCATCATTCAGACCAGAAAGCCGTTTATAGCGAGGCGGGATCATGTGGTGGGGTAGCTTGGTAATAAGATTAAAATGTAAATCTATTAAAATAGGTCCTCGCCCATTGTGGCCGTAACCTTGTTACATCACCAGTGAGGGAAACAAGATCTCACTGGGTGGAGGCAGACCCAAAATCACCCCCCACATTTCTGCAGGGCGATACTTTTCAGAGAGAAATATTTCTGAAATCACTCAAAAGGCAGCTGGTGCCGAAGGAAATCTACCGAAACTAAACAAACGGCTTTCTGGTCTGAATGATGCTCTGGTTGCATTTTCTGGTGACCTTAGTTTTGCTGGAAAAGATCAACTAAAAGCAGATCCTGCAATGTATTATTGATATCATAAAGGGAAAACTTTCAGGCACCTTCATGATGCATGTTGATGATTTCTTATAGGATGGTATTATGGAATTTGAGAAATATGTTATTAGTAAGATTAGTGTAGAATTTCAAATTGGGAATCAGGCTTGTGACGATTTAAAATATATCAGTTTAGATTTTAAGCGGAGTTCGCCTGGAATAACTTTAAATCAACAATTCTATTTAGAGAAAGCTAGAACACTGGCTATTATGGAGGCAGTGGCTATAGGATTCTATTCGTCAAAAGAATTAAGTGATATTCTGCACAGTGGATGCACCTGTCGTGTTATTCACCCTGGGGTAACACGGGCTGCAACACGATGCAGTTAAATGATCAAGCATACACCAAATGTAGGCGTTGGTTCAATAAGATTTATTGAACTTCAGTAACAAAGCACACAGCTGCCTGTGAGTTGACTCTCTACTCCTCTAAGTAAACTAACATTAACTATCTAGACCAGGCTCTGATCCACGTGTAGAAGGTGTTGAATGATTTGTACACCCTGACTGTCACTACAGTTGTCACCAGTGGAAAGAGGCAGAGTGCTGATGCCTCGTGTGTTTTGTGGTTGGAAGACCCCCTCTGGTGTTCTGTCTGGTGATTGGTCGTCTTCTGTACTATATGTTGATTGGCTCACCTGGGTGTCTGTCACTGCCTGCTTTTACCTCATGGTGTGCATGGGTACATATTATGACATGCCCTTTTTTTGAAAAAATTGTCAGCTGCTTAGAGCATATACAACATATTTACAAAAGTAACTATGTACATGTAAGGTGTCTCGTGTGCAGAAACATAACAGTATATATACAAAGGAAGTATTTATAAGTCCAGTCGTTGGGGCTGTCGTCGGATTCTTGTGGACCACCTGAGAGGAGGAGGCGGGAATGATGGTGTCTTGACAGGTTGGCATGCAGCCAGATTGGTGGCCTCGTGGAGCGAGGTGTCCGGATAAGGCAGAACGACATCTGGGAACGTGAGATACGGTGGTGGGCAGGCAAGCTTGCGTAGTGCCCTTCTGTTGTGCCTGACAATAGATCCATCAGCCATGCGAACGACAAACAACCTGGGAGCAGCCTGTCGGCCAACAACAGCTAGAGCTGACCAGCCTTCACCAGGCAACTTGATGCGAACAGCGTCCTTCGGAGAGAGCACGGCCAGATCAGTAGCATGAGTATCATATGTCAGCTTTTGCCGGTTTCTGATCTGCTGCATCTTTTGCAGCACTGGGAGGTGATCCAGGTCAGGTACATGAATGGCCGGAACCGTCGTTTGCAGGTTACGATTCATAAGGAGCTGTGCCGGAGACATACCATTGGACAGAGGGGTTGCCCTGTACGCCAGAAGAGCAAGATTAAAGTCCGAAGCTGAGTCCGCAGCCTTACAGAGCATCTGCTTCATGATATGGACCCTTTTTCGACCTTCCCATTAGATTGCAGGTAATGCGGGCTCGAGGTGATGTGCTGGAAGTAGTATTGCTTTGCGAAGCTGGGCCATTCTTGACTATAGAAACAGGGACCGTTGTCGCTCGTAACCGTGAGTGGGATTCCATGCCTGGCAAATGCCTCCTTGCAGGCCTTTATGACAGTCCTGGATGTTAGGTCAGACAGTTTCACTACCTCGGGGTAACTGGAGAAGTAATCAGTTATCAGGATGTAGTCATGCCCGTTGGCCTGAAAAAGGTCAACACCGGGTACGTTAGACCACGGAGAGGTCACGATCTCGTGCTGCTGGAGCGTTTCTTTGGGCTGAGCAGGCTGAAAGCGCTGGCAGGTCACGCAATTGAGGACCATGTTTGATATATCCTCAGTGATGCCGGGCCAATAGACAGCCTGCCGGGCCCTGCGCCTGCACTTCTCAATACCGAGGTGTCCCTTGTGTATCTGCGTGAGCACCAAGCTCTGGAGGCTGCGCGGAATGACGATGCGATCAAATTTCAGGCGGATCCCCTCAACAACAGTTAGGTCATCCTTTACATTATAGTATTGGGGACATTGCCCTTTCTGCCAGCCATTCGTGAGGTGATGTATGACCCGCTGCAGAAGAGGGTCCTTGGCGGTCACTTCTCGAATGATGACGAGTCGTTCGTCGGATGTCGGGAGGGGGCTGGCACACAGTTGCACCTGTGCCTCAATGTCGTGTATGAAGTCTACCTGCTCACATGGCGAGGTGATGGCACGCGACAGGGCATCCGCGATGATTAGCTCCTTTCCAGGTGTGTAAACCAGTTCAAAATCATACCTGCAGAGTCGAAGGAGAATGCGCTAGAGCCTGGGTGTCATGTCATTTAAGTCCTTGTGTATAATGTGCACTAGGGGTCTGTGGTCCATCTCTACTGTAAAGGTCGGGAGACCATAGACATAATCGTGGAATTTCACGATGCCAGTGAGAAGGCCCAGGCATTCGTTCTCTATTTGCGCATGGTGGTGTGTGACGTGAGGTTGGGAATGAACTTCCGGACTTCCGGGTGCGGCTATGCAGAGCTAGGTCGCATATTCAGTAGCTCCCGCTTGGAACGGACTTTTGGGCTCTTTTACAGGGCCCCCACGGCATTTGTTTGACATTTCCCAGTGTGGCAAGAAGACTGCAACATTCCCCTGACAGTGTCCCCCAGGAATGTTATGCTTTTTGGCTACCAGACCCGGCAGAAACAGTAAAAGATTTGGCTGCAACAGGATAAACAGGGCCTCTTCCAGCATGCAGGAGGGGGAAGGGCAAGCTTAAAGCTGCAAACTGACCTGAGGGCCTTTATCAAAAGTGAATTCTAACAGCAGAGGGAACTGTGAAAAGATCTCACCAAGGCCACTGAAGAAGCGGGGACGAGGCTTCCGGTGGCGGCCATGGAGGAGTAGGTCACGCATTCGGCAGCTCCCGTCTGGAACGGACTCTTCGACCTTTTTCAGGAGTTTCCAGACATTTTGGGGCAGATTGGTGAAGCGAAAACTGCCAAAAGGATTCCCTCTCGAGACTTTTGGGCTCTTTTCAGGGCCCCCAAGGGAACTTTTTCGACGTTTCCCGGTGTGGGAAGGAGTTAATAATAGCTCCCCGTCAGTATATGGTTTTAACTAGGAGCGGGGTGACAAAAAAGGTGGTGGTGGACCAGAAGAAGGGACGGAAGAAGGACAAAATGGCGGCGGGCGGAGACCAGGCAGCGTGGAGGCAGTGGGCCGAGGAGCAACAGGAGGGTATCCAGCGCTGCCTCAGATAGATTAAAACGGACCTGCTAATGCCGATGAAGGCTTCTATTGATAAGCTGCTGGAGACACAGACGGCCCAGGGGGTGGCGATCCGAGAGGCTCAACAAAAGATCTCTGACAATGAGGACGAGATCTTAGTCCTGGCGGTAAAGGTGGAGGCGCATGAGGCGCTCCACAAGAAATGGCAGGAGCGGTTCGAGGAGATGGAGAATCGGTCGAGGCGGAAGAATCTGCGGATTCTGGGCCTCCCGGAGGGGCTCGAGGGGCCAGACGTGGGGGCCTATGTGGTCATCATTTTAAACTCGCTGATGGGAGCGGGGTCCTTCCAGGGGCCCCTGGAGCTGGAAGGGGCCCATAGAGTGTTGGCGAGGAGGCCGAAGGCTAACGAGCCTCCGCGGGCGGTGCTGGTGCGGTTCCATCGGTTCGTCGATCGGGAGTGTGTGCTCAGGTGGGCCAAGGAGAGGAGCAGCAGGTGGGGGAACGCGGAGGTTCGGATATATCAGGACTGGGGTGCGGAGGTGGCGAAGAGGAGGGCCGGGTACAATCAAGCGAAGGCGGTGCTGCACAGGAAGGGGGTGAAGTTTGGCATGTTGCAGCCGGCGCGACTGTGGGCTACCTACAAGGACCGGCACCATTATTTTGAGTCTCCGGAGGAGGCGTGGGCCTTTGTTCAGGCCGAGAAGCTGGACACAGACTGAGGGTCGGGATGGGCGATTGGGGACTGCGGTGGATATGTTATGCCTATTTTTGGTTCGGGGGGGGGCCTTTACATTGTTTTGGGTTTCTTTTTCTTTGTGTTTTTCTCTTTCGGGTTGGGGAGGTTGGATGGGGCAGGTTGGGCACAGTTTTGGTTGATGGCGGGCCTGGTAGGTGGAGAGCGCGGGATTTTTTCCTGCGCCGAAGACTGGGGGGGGCGGGGAAGCGAGGATTGTTTCCCGCGCTTAGAACGGAGTGGGAGAGCCTGTGAATGGGGAGCGGGAGAGGAGGGTGTGCCACACAATGGGAGGAGTCGAAGGGGAGGCGGGAGTGGCCGGGGTCAGCAGGAGTCAGCTGACTTGCGGAAGTGCAATGGGGGGAGTAAACCAGCTAGGATGGGTCCTAGCCGAGGGGGGGGGAAATCGAGCTGCTGCTGCTAAGATCAAGGGGGGAGCTGGAGCGAGTGGGGTGGGTAGAGACGGGGGTATGCCCCTGTGGGGAACGGGCCGGGTGTGGGGTGCGGGCGCGTGGCTGGCCGAGGAGGGGTCATGGCTAGTCGGCGGGGGAGGGGGGCGGGTAGCCCCCTGATCCGGCTGATAACCTGGAATGTAAGGGGACTGAATGGGCCGGTTAAGTGGGCCCGCATGTTCGCGCACCTGAAGGGGCTCAAGGCAGATGTGGTTATGCTCCAGGAGACACACCTGAAGGTGGCAGACCAGGTAAGACTGAGGAAAGGGTGGGTAGGTCAGGTGTTTCACTCGGGGCTAGATGCCAAAATTCGAGGGGTGGCGATCTTGGTGGGAAAGTGGTGTTATTCGAGGCGTCGAGCATTGTGGCAGATAATGGCAGTAGGTACATAATGGTAAGTGGCAAGTTGCAGGGAGAGAGGGTGGTACTGGTCAATGTGTATGCTCCGAACTGGGACGATGCGGGTTTTATGCGGCGTATGTTGGGTCGGATCCCAGACTTGGAAGTGGGGGGCCTGATAATGGGGGGAGACTTTAACACTGTGTTGGATCCGGCACTGGATTGCTCCAGATCTAGGACGGGTAGGAAGCCGGCGGCTAGAGTGTTGAGGGGATTTATGTACCAAATGGGAGGGGTGGACCCGTGGAGATTTGCAAGGCCGGTGGCTAGGGAATTTTCATTCTTCTCAGATGAGGCTTATTCTCGAATCGACTTTTTCATTTTGAGTAGGGCGCTGATAGCGAGAGTAGAGGATACCGAGTATTCGGCAATAGCCATTTCGGACCACACCTTGCATAGGGTGGACTTGGAGATGGGGGAGGAGGGACCAGCGCCCGCTGTGGCGCTTGGAGGTGGGGCTGTTGGCGGACGAGGAGGTGAGCGAGCGGGTCCGAGGAAGTATAGAGAGGTACTTGGAGACCAACGACAACGGGGAGGTCCGAGTGGGGATGGTATGGGAGGCACTGAAGGTGGTGGTGAAGGGAGAGGTGATCTCCATCAGGGCCCACAAGGAGCGGAGGGAGAGGGAGAGGCTGGTGGGGGAGATGGTGAGGGTAGACAGGTGGTATGCGGAAGAACCTGAGGAAGGATTGTTGAGGAAGAGGCGCAGCCTCCAGGCCGAATTCGACCTGGTGACCACCAGGAAGGCAGAGGTGCAGTGGAGGAAGGCCCAGGGGGCGGTCTACGAATATGGGGAAAAGGCAAGCCGGATGCTGGCGCATCAGCTTCGGAAGCGGGACGCAGCTAGGGAGATCAGGGAAGTTAAGGACAGGGGAGGGAGCGTGGTGCGGAGTGGGGTTGGCATCAATGGGGTCTTCAGGGACTTCTACGAGGAATTGTATCGATCCGAGCCCCCACGGGAGGAGGGAGGGATGGGCCGTTTCCTGGACCAATTGAGGTTTCCAAAGGTGGAAGAGGGACTGGTGGTGGGACTGGGGGCCCCGATTGGGCTGGAGGAGCTGATCAAAGGGATAGGAAGCATGCAGGCGGGGAAGGTACCGGGGCCGGACGGTTTCTCGGTCGAGTTCTATGAAAAATATATGGACCTGTTGGGCCCGCTGTTAGTTAGGACCTTCAATGAGGCAAGGGAGGGGGTGCTTTACCCCCGGTCACTGATCTCCTTGATCCTGAAGCAGGACAAGGATCCCCTGCAATGTGGGTCTTACAGACCGATTTCCTTGCTAAATGTAGATGCCAAGGTGCTGGCGAAGGTCTTAGCCATGAGGATTGAGGATTGTGTGCCGCAGATCATCCATGAAGACCAGACGGGGTTTGTGAAGGGGAGACAGTTGAACGCAAATGTGCGGAGGCTTTTGAATGTTATCATAATGCCGGCGAGGGAGGGGGAGGCGGAGATAGTGGTGGCGATGGACGCTGAGAAAGCCTTTGATAGAGTGGGGGTACCTGTGGGAGGTGCTGAAAAGGTTCGGGTTTGGGGAGGGGTTTGTCAGGTGGGTTAGGCTGTTGTATGAGGTCCCGATGGCGAGTGTGGCCACAAATAGGAGGAGGTCCGAGTACTTTCGGTTGCACCGAGGGACGAGACAGGGGTGTCCCCTGTCCCCCCTGCTCTTCGCACTGGCGATTGAACCCCTGGCTATGGCACTGAGAGAGTCGAGGAACTGGAGGGGGTTGGTGCGGAGGAGCATAGGGTGTCGCTTTATGCGGACGACCTGCTGCTGTATGTGGCGGACCTGGTGGGAGGGATGCCAGAGGTAATGAGGATCCTTAGGGAATTCGGGGACTTTTCGGGGTACAAGCTCAATATGGGGAAGAGCGAGCTGTTCGTAGTTCAGCTAGGGGACCAGGAGAGGGGGATTGGCGAGCTCCCACTAAAAAGGGCGGAGAGGAGTTTCAGATATTTGGGGGTCCAGGTGGCCAGGAGCTGGGGGGCCCTGCATAGGCTTAACTTTACAAGGCTGGTGGAGCAAATGGCGGAGGAGTTCAAGAGGTGGGACGCGTTGCCGCTGTCTCTGGCGGGTAGGGTGCAGTCAATCAAAATGACGGTGCTCCCAAGGGTTTTGTTCCTGTTCCAGTGCCTCCCCGTGTTTATCCCAAAGGCTTTTTTCAGGCGGGTTAACAGGAGTATAATGGGGTTTGTGTGGGCGCGAGGGACTCCGAGGGTGAGAAGGGTGTTCCTGGAGCGGAGTAGAGATAGGGGGGGCTGGCGCTGCCCAACCTCTGTGGGTACTACTGGGCCGCCAATGCGACAATGGTGCGCAGGTGGGTGATGGAGGGGGAGTGGGCTGCATGGAAGAGGCTGGAGACGGCGTCCTGTGTGGCATAGGGGGGAAGTTAGGGCCTCCGCGTGGACCCCATTACGGGGGAACCACCGGTTCGCCCCAGGAAGAACAGGTGGAGGGTTTTCGGGGTGGCACAGGGCAGGCAAACGAAAGTTGGGGGACCTGTTTGTGGACGGGAAGTTCGCGAGCTTGGGTGAGCTGGAGGAGAAGTACGGGCTCCCCCCGGGGAACACCTTCAGGTACTTACAGGTAAGGGCATTTGCCAGACGGCAGGTGGTGGAATTCCCACGGCTACTGCCGCACACAGTACAGGACAGGGTGCTCTCGGGGGGGTGGATGGGAGTGGGGAAGATCTCGGAAACTTACCAGTGATGCAGGAGGAGGAGGCGGCCTCGGTGGTGGAGTTGAAAGGTAAGTGGGAGGAGGAGTTGGGAGAGGTGATCGAAGAGGGGACGTGGGCAGATGCCCTAGGGAGGGTGAACTCTTCCTCTTCATGCGTGAGGCTCAGCCTCATACAGTTTAAGGTGCTGCACAGGGCACACATGGCCGGGACAAGGATGAGCTGGTTCTTTGGGGGCGAGGACAGGTGTGTTAGGTGCTCAGGGACCCCAGCAAATCACACCCATATGTTCTGGGCATGCCCAGCACTGGAGGAATTTTGGAAGGGCGTAGCAAGGAGGGTGTCGAAGGTGGTAGGATCCAGGCTGGGGGCTCGCAATATTTGGGGTGGCAGAGGAGCCGGGAGTGCAGGAGGCGAAAGGGGCCGGAATTCTGGCCTTTGCGTCCCTGGTAGCCCTGCGAAGGATTCTCCTTCAGTGGAAAGATGCGAGGCCCCCAAGCGTGGAATCCTGGATCAGCGATATGGCAGGGTTCATTAAATTGGAGAGGGTGAAATTCGCCTTGAGAGGGTCGGTACAAGGGTTCTTTAGGCGGTGGCAACCGTTCTTAGACTTTCTGGCAGAACGATAGACATTGGTCAATGGCAGCAGCAGCTTGGGGTGGGGGGGGGGGTTTACTTTATTTTTGTTTATGTTATTTACACTGGAAGGGTCTGAGGGGGTGTATACACCTGTTGTGTTAAGTCGGGGTGTTAATGTTAATTTATTATTTAGGTACAGGGGGGGGTTGGGGGGGTGCTTTTTTAGATTGTGTTTTGTACTTAACCCTGTTGGGTTCTTTTTTCTTTCTCATTTTGTTATTGATATTATATGAAAACCTTTAATAAAAATTATTTTTTTTAAAAAGGGAATGAACTTCCCCAAAAAATTTACCATCCCCAGGAAGCGGAGATCCGCCTTCTTGTCCTCTGGGGTCTTCATTGTGTTGATGGCCTTGATTTTGTCCGAGTCTGGTTGCACGCCCTGCTGGGAGATCTGATCACCCAAAAATGTTATTGACGACATGTCAAAGGAGCATTTGGTTTTATTTAATTTCAGGCCGTTGGCATGTATGCGCCTGAGGAGTTGTTGCAGACAAGAAATATGTTCCTCCGGGGTCGAGGACCATATGATGATGTCATCAACATAAATCCGCACACCGTCAATGCCCTCTAGCATTTGCTCCATTATTCGATGAAAGATTTTGGAGGCCGAAACAATACCAAACGGCATGCGGTTGTAGCAACATCTGCTGAAGGATGTATTAAACGTGCAGAGCTTCCTGCTGGACTCGTCCAGTTGTATCTGTCAGAAGCCACGCGATGCATCCAGCTTTGTAAAGAATTTGGCATGTGCCATCTCACTCGTCAGCTCCTCCCGCTTCGGGATCGGGTAGTGTTCCCTCATAATGTTGCGGTTCAGAACCTTGAGATCGATACAAATGCGCAGTTCTCCAGAGGCTCCTTGACACAGACCAATGTCTGTGGGGCATTAGGGGCAGCACGGTAGCATTGTGGATAGCACAATTGTTTCACAGCTCCAGGATCCCAGGTTCTATTCTGGCTTGGGTCACTGTCTGTGCGGAGTCTGCACATCCTCCCAGTCTGTGCGTGGGTTTCCTCCGGGTGCTCCGGTTTCCTCCCACAGTCCAAAGATGTGCAGGTTAGGTGGATTGGCCTTGATAAATTGCCCTTAAGTGTCCAAAATTGCCCTTAGTGTTGGGTGGGGTTCCTGGGTTATGGGGATAGGGTGGAGGTGGTGATCTTGGGTAGGGTGCTCTTTCCAAGAGCCGGTGCAGACTCGATGGGCCGAATGGCCTCCTTCTGCACTGTAAATTCTATGATAATCTATTGAGCTGACCCAGTCAGTTGGTTCCGTCACCTTGGATATTATTCCCTGATCTTGGAGCTCCTGCAGCTGCGCCTTTAGACAGTCTTTTATGGGTGCCGGAACCCGGCGTGGCGCATGGATGACAGGCGTGGCATCAGGCCTGAGCAGAATTTTATAGCGGGAGGGCAGCGTACCCATCCCACTGAACACATCCGGGTGTTGCAATAGTATCTCCTCAATGTCGGCCTGAAGAGTGCTGTTGGCAGAGGACATGGCATGTACACGCTGGACGAGATGGAGTAGCTTGCATGCATGGGCACCAAGCAGAGAAGCCTTGCCGGGCTTGACGATCTCAAACCGCAAAGTGGCCTTGATGGCCTTGTTGGACACATGCAGGTGACAGGACCCTAACGCAGTGATGGCATTTCCATTGTAGTCGAGCCACTGGCAGGCCGGCGGAAGAATTGTCGGCTGCCTTTGGATACGAGCCAGATCTGCTCGGGATATTAGATTGGCCGAAGCACCGGTGTCCAGCTTGAACCGGATGCTACAATCGTTGACTTGTACTGTGGCACGCCACTCGTCCGCACAATCCACATTGAGGATGGGTGTGTGTGTTGCTGAATGCGAGGAGGCCTTGTCATGCATGGTGATGATGCCCACTTGATATGGGGACTCCGGGCAGTCGTCCTCTAGATCTAGACGGGATCAGGTTCCAAATCCAGCAGCCCTTGCTGCACACTTCGAACGCGTCTGCGTTGGAACTGGGATCGCTGGCCCCCTATCGGAGGTGCAGACCTGCACAAAGCCGCATAATTGCCAAGCTTCTTGCAATTGAGACATCGCCTGCCTCTTGAAGGGCATTGCCGCTTTAAATGGGCAGTGCCGCAGTTAGGGCACGTCATTACGTTGACGTCGTGACGCTCGGTGCATCGTCACACATGCGCAGTGCGGTCAGCCGCCGCTCGCACCTGCGCAGTGTAGTCTTCGACCGCTTCGTTCTCCCGACCGTGGTGCGCATGCGTGGGACCCCTGGAAAACGCACAAAATGGCCACCTTCATCGATGCTCTGGCGCGTCATTCGGGCGATGGCCTGTCCACTCTCAGCCTCGTGGGAGGCAAGTTGGTCCTGCTCTGTCGACTTAAGGCGGGAATAGCAACTTTTCGCCTGTTCGTGGACTTTTGACTTCTTGATGGCCACTGGCAGGGTCACATTTTTTATTTTTAGGAGCTGCTTCCACAGGGGGTCAGTGTGGACGCCAAACACGTCCACTGATGAGGGAGTCAGCGGTGTCACCGTAGTTACAGGATTGCACTAGAATGCGAAGATGAGTGAGAAAAGACTGGAAAGGCTCATCCTTACCCTGAAGGCACTGCTGGAAGACATAACGCTCGAAGCTTTCGTTCATCTCGACCTCACAGTGACTGTCGAATTTGGCTAAGACGGTCTGGAACTTGGTCTTACCGTCGGCAAAAAGTGAGCGAATTGAAGATTTGGATGGCCTGGTCCCCCGCAGTCGACAGTAGCAGCGCGATTTTTCGGGCATCGGACGCACTTTCGAGGCACGAGGCCTCAAGGTATAGACTGAATTTCTGCTTGAAGACCCGCCAGTTCCCGGAGATCCGGAGCTGTGGAGGTGCCTGGATCATTTCCATGCCGCTGGAAGGCAGTTGCTGGTCGTCAGTGAATTTTCGAAGGTAAATTACTTAGAAGCAGTAACCACCCTGGTATCATGTCATGTAATTCACCCTGGGGTAACACGGACTGCAACACGATGCAGATAAACGATAAAGCATACACCAAACGTAGGCATTGGTTCAATAAGATTTATTGACCTTCAGTAACAAAGCACACAGCTGCCTGTGGGTTGACTCTCTATTACTCTAAGTAAACTAACATTAACTATCTAGACCAGGCTCTGGTCCACGTGTAGAAGGTGTTGAATGATTTGTACACCCTGGCTGTCACTACAGTTGTCACCAATGGAAAGAGGCAGAGTGCTGATGCCTCGTGTGTTTTTTAGTTGGAAGCCCCCCTCTGGTGTTCTGTCTGGTGATTGGTCGTGTTCTGTATGTTGATTGGCTCACCTGGGTGTCTATCACTGCCTGTTTTTACCTCATGATGTGCATGGGTGCATATTATGACAGCACCCAAGAGTTTATACTTTGAATGCTATATAGATAATTGTTCATTGTGGGATAATGTACACTGAATGAAAAGTGAATGAGGAAAGGTTTCAGACTGACCTTGCTGACTTGAAACTATTGTTGGAGAAAATAAATGTAAAAAATGGGCAGATGTAAGTCATCAACTGTCTGCTTGATAAACAAAAACAGCTTCATATACCAATAAATTGTTAAGTGTCTTAGAGATGGAATGCTCACAATATAAAGCTGTGCTTAGTTTTGAAATTTTGGATGTACATATGAACTCTATTTTATATTTAATGAAAGAGAAGGGAATCTGTTAATTCCACATTAAATATGGGCATTAACTAGATTGTCCACGGATAAATAGCCACAGATTGAAACTGTGGTGCTAGGTTATGTTTGTATGCATAAATAAATGCTTATAAATATTTGTGAAGATATTTCCAGTTCTATCTTTCTGAAATATTAACAGCTATCCCATAACTTGAGTCTTGTTGCTGCACCTATGCTTGTATCTAGCCTTGAACCTCTGCCTTCCCAAGACAATCATGCCTCGTGCCCTTCTCATTCACACTGGAAAAGTATCTCACATACAACAGGCTGAAAGTAACCGTTCACTGGATTCTGCTGCCTAATATCACGAGAACTACAGAGTGACAAGAAGGTAATGAGCTAACCTCACATTACCGAACAGGTCACATAGGATCTGTGCAGTGCTGGGTAAATTGATTGGCAGTGGTATGATAATCTAGTCCCAGTTTGAAGCACTAGTAACTATCGGTGCAGCAATGCTGAACAGTTATCAGATAATATATTCCTATTCTCAAAGAGCACAGAGATCCACTTCTAAATGACACCAAAGAAATGCAAAACAAGAATCAATCTCACAGCAGCTGGAGGGACTGTATATTCACAAAACTTCTTTCTGGAATTTCACTGAATCCAGACTTCATGAATGACCTAAAAACAAAATGAACTCACATAAATCACAACAAACTGATACACTCAGCAAACAGTAAGTCTCACTACACTGGTCCATCATACATTTTAAACAAAACTGCACACAATATCAAATACAACGGAAGACTGAAAATTACAATAAAATGTCTTCTTTCATTTATTTAAAAACTCTTAACGGCACATTTCTCAAAGAAAGTAACTATCAATACATTTGTTATTCATTCCACATACAAGCCAAATCCAACGCCAGGGATTCTCCACGTGCTGAATGATTGTTACATGCATAGATACACATGTACATACAGGGCGTTTTCTTCACTCATGATTATAATAAAACCAATGCCGTTCTGGAGGTGTAATACTTACAAGTTAACTACCGTTCGGGGAAAGCTCTGAGGAATCGATTTTCTGTTGTCACACTGGGCAGTTTCTTCGGTACATATGCAGCTTTCAGGACATTTCACTGGCCTGGGTCTTCTTGCACCTATTTTGAAAAAATGAAGACTCAGTATGCACAATAAGAAAGTGAATCTTACTGCGGATTTGTTCGCACTTTCCATTATGAATCCAGCCAGCACAGCGACTCTGCCAAATATTCTTGAGCGTGAACAATTCTTGGTGTTTTCTATTTCTTGCTTTCTGGCGAGGCACAGTGTTTTGATCAAACTGCAGCAGTTACACACACAATGCACCAAGCACACATTAAGCTTATGTTAGCTCCCCCTCCCTTATGATGCACAATTTATGCAATTTAAATTTTCTCTCCTTAAAACACAGGGGACTTTCCATTCACAATTCCTTACATATAAACCCCGTTGTGTGCACAGTCGGAGAAAATAGCCCTCATCTCAGCCAATGCAAGTAGCCAGAACCACCCCCAGCTTTTGTGTCAGTTCAAAACTCTGGAATGGATCACAGTCATAGCAACTGAAAACTTCAAGCTGGCTTGAAAACTTGGAAGGTTCAATGGAAAAATAAAATATACAGCATCTAAATGTGATTTATTCTTTTGGATCTCCTAAAACACAATAAAATCACATTTTTCTTATTACTAAATTGTCAAGTTTGTTTTTTAAAATGCCATTATTTATTATAAATTTGTTTTAGTGTGGTATATTGACCTGACAGTTCAAATAAGATGCATGACCACAAAACGTATCGGCAGTTCTCTGCTAGCTTGATCAGTTACTATTTTATACCAGTTTATAGCTCAGTCAGCAACCAATTGATAATAGACACAGTCGTCTACATTGTAAATTAATCCGCCATGGCTGACCCGATACAAGTTAAAGTTACTGATCTTGAATTGCAAAGACCTATTCCAAATCAGCAAAAACAAACAGAATGTTTATCTTCACCAGCATCTCTTGCCTATCGCTTTCCAATCTAAAACATCCGCCACCATTTATTTTCACAAACAAGGTGACAATAAAATTTGCCAGATTACTGAGTCAGCACGGATTTATCAAGGGGAGGTCATGCCTGACAAATCTGTCGGAATTCTTTGAGGAGGTAATGAGGAACTTAAACAAAGGGGAGTCAGTGGTCGTGATCTATTTGGATTTCTAGAATGCCTTTGACAAGGTGCAGTACAGAAGGCTGTTAAATATGATAAGAGCTCATGGTGTTAGGGGCAAGGTACTGGCATAGATAGAGGATTGGCTGACTGGCAGAGAGTGGGGAGAAAGGGGTCCATTTCAGGATTGGAGCCGGTGACTCGTGGTGTTCCGCGGGATTCAGTGTTGAGGCCACAGCTGTTCACGATATACATTAATGATCTGGAAGAAGGAACTGAGGGCATTGTTGCTAAGCTTGCAGATGATACAAAGTTCTGTCAAGGGGCAGGTTGTGTTGAGGAAGAAGGGAGGCTGCAGAAGGACTTGGTCAGGCTAGGAGAGTGGGCAAATAAGTAAGATGGAATAGAATGTGGAAAAGTGTGAGATTATGCACTTTAGTAGGAAGAATAGAGGCATAGGCCATTTTCTATGGGGGGAAAAGGCTTAGTAAATCAGAAGCGCAAAGGGACTTAGGGGTCCATTTTAGGATTCTCTAAAGGGTAACGTGCAGGTTCAGTCGGCAGTTAGGAAAGCAAATGTAATGTTAGCATTCATGTCGAGAGGGCTAGAATATAAGAGATGGGATGTACTTCTGAGGCTGTATAAGGATCTGTTCAGACCCCATTTGGAATATTGTGAGCAGTTTTTGTGCCCCGTATCTAAGGAAAGATGTGCTGGCCTTGGAGAGGGTCCTGAGGATCCCTGGAATGATCCCCAGAATGAAGGACTTGTCATATGAGGAGCAGTTGAGGACTCTGGGTCTGTACCGGATGGAGTTCAGAAGGAAGAGGGGGATCTCATTGAAACTTACAGAATACTGACAGGCCTAGACAGAGTGAAGGTGGAGATGATGTTTCCATTAGTAGGAAACTAGAACCAGAGGGCACAGCGTCAGACGAAGGAACAATCCTTCAAAATAGAGATGAAGAAGAATTTCTTCAGCCAGAGGGTGGGGAATCTGTGGAACTCATTGCTGCAGAAGGCTGTGGAGGCCAAGTCACTGAGTGTCTTTAAGAAATAGATAGGTTCTTGATTAAGAAGGGGATCAGAGTAATGGGGAGAAGGCAGGAGGGTGGGGATGAGAAACATATCAGACCAATATTGAATAGCGGAGCAGACTCGATGGGCCGAATGGGCTAATTTTGCTCCCATGTCTTAAGGTCTGTCTCCAAATTCAGTTGCTGAAACCTGGACCTGGCTGATGTGAATAGGATATTTTCAACTGCTAATACCCAACAGTCTCGGATGGGAATCGCATGACTAGACTAAACCCCAAACAGGGAAAACTCCCTTACACAGATGTTATTAACTTTTTTTAAAATAAAAATTCTTCAAATCTGATTTCAGTTAATCCCTTTGGCAGGGTTGTGAAATTATCCGCAAAATCTGAGAGCAGTTTTCAGAATAAGAATATGTTTGGCAGGGTGCCTCGATCTAAACAATATAAAAATAAGAAAGAGGTTCCACTCCATGTGCACGCCTCCGCTCCCCCCATTGAATTTCTCCCCACAGACCTCCCCATTGGACGCCATCGCCACCCCCCAGTCCTCCGCATTGCTCCCTGGCAGCGCATCTGAACTGGAATCCAAACGTAGTTGGATAAATGTATGGTAATAGGCTTCCTGATCTTTCATAACAGGAACCTCATTATATCATTTACAGAGGGTTAAGGACAATTGAACAGAGAAGCCCCACCAGCATGAAAACTGCTTTGAAAGCCCCCCACCCCCCCCCCCCCGCCCCCTCGATTCCTGCCCACCAAAAATATGCAATAACCCCTCACGAGACCCATGGGGACACCACAATAGATCTCCTCACGGGGCTTGTAGAATACGAGCTCCCCCATTAGTGGGTGGAGGCCCATCAGCTGGGGCTCGTGGAAATCGCTCTCTCAAAACAAGCCCAGACTGGGACCAGTTAAAAACAGGAATCCCGTTTGGGGCCTTGGAGTTGTAAGCTGGGTTGCATTCTTTACTTTTGTTGTTGAATTAAATCTCTTTTTGATTTACCTTCTTGAGCCTCCTGAGTTTTTATACTGGCGATGAGGACGGCAGTGATGCTGGGCGTCCTGACTGTACCGGAACTCCCCCGCACAACAACAAGGTCAGTGAGACTTTAAAAATGTTGCATTTCGGAAAGTTAGAGACCTTTGCCGCAGGTGTGGAAGACTGGACCCAGTATGCTGAATGGATGCGGTATTTCTTCCAGGCAAATAGTAATGTTGGAGGTGACCGGCAAAAGGGAATTATCCTGACCGCAAGCGGAGGCCCGACTTTCAGCGTAATTAAGAGCCTCACCTACCCGGTGGCTCTGGACTCAAAAACCTTTAACGAACTGGTAAACCTGTTGTGAATCATCATGGTCCGAAGCCATTGGCAATCATGCAGAGATACAACTCTAACATGGCCAGGCGAATCTCTGGGGAATTGGTTGCGGAGTTTTTGGCATGCCTTCGCAGGTTAACCGAGCATTGCTAACTATGGCCCATCCCTCCCGGAGGTGTTTTTTTTTTTAATTTGTTTTTATTCAAAATTTCTCAATAATTTTTACAAGCCAATACCAAAAGAAAAACAACGAAACGAAAACACAGCAATAAAACAAAACTTAACCATTTAACAATTTAACAAAACAAGGTGGGGTATCTGCCCTTTACAAATAAAACCATCCACCGCCCAAACCACCCCCCCCCCCCATCTCCTCCTCCCTGCCCGACCCTCTCCCCTCCCCCCCCCCTCCCCCAACCCCCACCCCCCCCCCCCCTCTGGTTTGCTGCTACTGCTGACCTCCACCTAACGTTCCACGGGAAAGCCAAGGAACGGTTGCCACCGCCTGGAGAACCCCTGCAAGGACCCTCGCAAGGCAAGCTTTATCCTCTCCAACCTGAGAAATCCCACCATGTCACTGACCCAAGCCTCCACGCTTGGGGGTTTTGCGTCCCTCCATATTAACAAGAGCCTTCTCCGGACTACCAAGGACGCAAAGGCCAGAACTCCGGCCTCTTTCAACTCCTGCACTCCCAGATCGTCTGATACCCCAAATATCGTTATCACCCAGTTCGGTTTTACCCGAGTATCCAAGACCTTGGACATATCCTATGCGAAGCCTTTCCAAAATCCTGTAAGTGCCGGGCATGCCCAGAACATATGGACGTGGTTTACTGGGCTCCCTGAGCACCTCACACACCTGTCCTCCACCCCAAAGAACTTACTCATTCTCACCCCTGTCATATGCGCCCGGTGCACCACCTTAAATTGAATCAGGCTAAGCCTGGCGCAAGATGAGGAGGAATTGACCCTGCCCAGGGCGTCAGCCCACAGGCCCTCATCCAGCTCCTCACCCAGCTCCTCCTCCCACTTGCCCTTCAGCTCCTCCACCGAGGCCTCCTCTGCCTCCTTCAGCTCCTGATATATTTCCGATACTTTGCCATCCCCTACCCACACCCCCGAGACCACCCTATCCTGTATCCTCCAGGCAGGCAGCAGCGGGAATTCACTCTCCTGCTTTTTCACGAACGCCCAAACTGCATGTACCTAAAGGTATTCCCTGGGGATAGCCCAAATTTCTCCTTCAGCGCCCTCAGACTAGCAAAGGTCCCATCAATGAACAAGTCCCCCATCCTTTTGATATCCGCCCTGTGCCAACTTAGGAACCCCCGTCTATCTTACCCGGAACGAACCTGTGATTGTTCCGTATCGGGGCCCAGACTGAAGCCCCTGCCTCCCTCCTGTGCCGTCTCCACTGCCCCCAGATCCTCAATGTCGGTGCCACCACCGGGCTCGTGCTATACCGCGTCAGCGGAAACGGCAACGGTGCCGTTATCAGTGCCCCCCAGCTAGTATCGCACCTCCAACCACCTCCATGTCGCCCCCTCTCCCTCCATTACCCATTTCCGAATCATGGATATATTTGCTGCCCAGTAATAGCTGCAAAAGTTCGGCAGCGCCAACACCCACCCCCCAACTGCGCTCCAAGAACAGTCTCTTAGCACGCGGGGTCCTGTTTGCCCACACAAATCCCATAATAATCCTATTTATGCGCTTGAAAAAGAACTTGGGGATGAGAATGGGAAGGCACTCGAAGCCGAACAAGAACCTGGGGAGGACCGTCATCTTTACGGACTGCACCCTGCCCGCCAGGGAAAGCAGCAGCATGTCCCACCTCTTAAAGTCCTCCTCCATCTGGTCCACCAGCCGCGCTAAATTGAGCTTGTGCAGGACCCCCAGCTCTTAGCCACCTGAATGCCCAAGTAGCGAAAGCTCCTCTCCACCATCTTAAGCGGTAGCTCACAGTCTCTTTACCTGGCCCCTCGCATGTATCACAAAAAGCTCGCTTTTTCCAACATTCAGCTTATACCCCGAAAAGTCTCCAAAATCCCTAAGAATCCGCATGACCTCCCCCATCCCCTCCACCGGATCCGCAATGTACAGGAGCAGGTCATCCGCATACAGCGAAACACGGTGCTCCTCCCCCCCCCCGAACCAACCCCCTCCAGTTTCTGGACTCCCTCAACGCCATTGCCAGCAGCTCGATCGCCACGGCAAACAACAGGGGGGGACAGGGGACCCCTGCCTCGTCCCTCAATGTAATCTAAAGTACCCTGACCGCAGCCAGTTCGTCGACACACTCGCTATCGGGGCCTGATACAACAATTTGACCCACCCTTTAAATTCCTCTCCACACCCAAATCTGCCTAACACTTCCCACCGGTACTCCCACTCCACCCGATCAAAGTCTTTCTACGCGTCCATTGCCGCTACCACTTCTGCATCCCCCCCTTCCGAGGGCATCATGATCACATTCAGGAGCCTCCGCACATTCGTATTCAACTGCCTGCCCTTCACAAACCCCATCTGATCCTCATTGATCACTGCCGGTACACAGTCCTCAATCCTAGTGGCCAAAATCTTGGCCAACAGCTTGGCATCTACATTAAGGAGTGAAATCGGCCTATGGGAGCCACATTGCAATGGGTCCTTATCTCGCTTGAGGATAAGCGAGATCAGAGCCTGCGACATCGCCGGGGGAAGGGTTCCCTTTTCCTTAGCCTCATTGAAAGTCCTCAGCAACAGCGGACCCAGCAGCTCCGAGAATTTCCGATAAAACTCTACGGGATACCCATCCGGTCCCGGGGCCTTGCCCGCCTGCATACCCCCTAGCCCCTTTGTGGTAGTATGTATTGGGGGTCATGTGGGACTGGAAGCCCTAATGTCATTGGCTGACAGATCCCGGGTCCTGGTTGGCCGTTGACCTCTAGCTCCGCCCTGAAGGCGGAGTATAAGAAGCCGGAGTCTTCCCCCGCAGGCCAGTTTACTATCGAGCTGCGGGGGAACAGACACGCTTAATAAAGCCTCATCGACTTCACTCTATTCGTCTCACGGAGTCTTTGTGCGCTACAATTTATTAAGCGTGCCTAAAAAGGACTATGGAGCTCAGGATCATTCCGGAATGCCTGAGGATCAGCCCCCACGCAGTGAACGCGGCAGCAGCCTTCAAGCACTGGCAGACTTGCTTCGAGGCCTACCTCAGAACGACCACCGGCCGGGTCACAGAAGACCAAAAACTGCAGGTCCTGCACTCGAGGGTGAGCACGGAGATTTTCTCCCTCATCGAAGACTCGGAGGATTTCCAGACGGCGTTCGCAGCACTGAAAAGTCTCTATGTCCGCCCAGTTAACCAAATCTACGCTCACTACCAGCTCGCGACGAGACGGCAAGCTCCCGGAGAATCGATGGACGAATTCTACGCCGCGCTGCTGATTTTGGGACGAGCCTGCAGCTGCCCGTCGGTGAACGCAAACGAACACACGGACATGTTAATGCGCGATGCTTTTGTGGCAGGTATGCAATCCTCCCAAATCCGCCAAAGACTTCTAGAAAAAGAGTCGCTAGGCCTCTCAGAGGCACGGGCCCTAGCAGCCTCCCTAGACGTGGCCGCGCGTAATACCCGCGCCTACGGCCCCGACCGCGCGGCAACCCATTGGGCCCCGTACGTACCCGTCGCGGCAAACCCGCTACCACCCCCCCCCCCCCCGGACACCCCACAGGCTTGCGCGGTCCAAACGCCGAGTCGCACCGGGGGCGCCCGCTGTTATTTCTGCGGCCAGGCGAAACACCCCCGACAGCGCTGCCCGGCCCGCGCAGCTATCTGCAAAAGCTGCGGGAAAAAGGGCCATTATGCGGTTGTGTGCCGGTCCCGCGAGGTCGCCGCTGTCCCGGGAGCACAGGGAGCCCTGCAAGCAGTTTACGCGCCCCAACCCCCCCAGCACGCCATGTACGACCCGCAGGCGCAGCCGCTCTGGGTCCCGACCACCGCGGTCCCGGGAGAACTGGGAGCTCTGCACGCCGCTTACGCTCCCCAACCCCCCTCCCCGCAGCCCATGTATGACCCGCCGCCGGCGCTACCGCTTTGGGTCCCGGCCAACACTCTCCACGGAGAGGAGGGAGTTTTGCGCGTCCCTAATGCCACCCTAACCCCCACCCCGCGCCCCACGCCTGACCCGCCGGCGCCACCTACTTGGGCCCCGACCACCGCTGTCCCCGGTGAGGGAGCTCCGCGCGGTCCTAGCGCTTGCCGTCCTAGCGCTCGCGGTCCTAGCGCTCCCCAGCACACCATGTGCGACCCGCAGACGCCGCCATTTTGGGTCCCGGCCACCACGAGGGGAGCAGGGGCGCCGATGTGCGACCCGCAGACGCCGCCATTTTGGGTCCCGGCCACCACGAGGGGAGGAGGGGCGCCGCCATCTTGGACCGCCCCAGACCTGTACGACGCGTGGGCGGCCATTTTGTCCGCCCCCGCCGCCATCTTGTGACCCCTCAGCCACGTGCGATGTATGGGGGTGG
Organism: Scyliorhinus torazame; assembly: GCF_047496885.1. Lineage (NCBI taxonomy): Eukaryota > Metazoa > Chordata > Chondrichthyes > Carcharhiniformes > Scyliorhinidae > Scyliorhinus > Scyliorhinus torazame. The sequence continues at coordinate 130,170,050 of NC_092722.1, forward strand.
CCATTTTGTCCATCCCCGACGCCATCTTGGACGGTAACAACCGACCCCACTCCACTACTACAACCACGTCTCGCTTCAATTACGCTCGATCAAGCTCGGCCCCGGACACTCCAGACGACAACGGTGCTAATAAACGGCCACGAGACGCCATGCCTAGTCGACTCCGGGAGCACGGAGAGCTTTATACACCCCGACACGGTAAGACGCTGTTCCTTGACCACCTATCCCAGCGCACAAAAGATTTCCCTAGCTGCAGGATCCCACTCTGTACAGATCCAGGGATTCTGCATAGTTACCCTAACGGTGCAGGGGAGGGAGTTCAAAAACTACAAACTAAACGTCCTTCCCCAACTCTGTGCCCCCACCTTGATTCCAATGCAATCCACAGAGCCTTACGTTCAAATTCGGCGGCCCAATACCCCCACTCACTATCTGCGGCCTCGCAACCCTCAAGGTGCAACCCCCGTCCTTGTTTGCGAACCTCACCCCGGATTGCAAACCCGTCGCCACTAGGAGCAGACGGTACAGCGCCCAGGACCGGACCTTCATTCGGTCCGAAGTCCAGCGGCTACTAAAGGAGGGCATAATCCAGGCCAGCAATAGTCCCTGGAGAGCGCAGGTGGTAGTAGTGAAGACAGGGGAGAAACAAAGGATGGTCATTGACTATAGCCAGACCATCAACAGGTACACACAACTAGACGCGTACCCTCTCCCCCGCATATCCGACATGGTCAACCGGATTGCCCAATATAAAGTCTTCTCCACCGTGGACCTCAAGTCCGCCTACCATCAGCTCCCCATCCGCCCAAGTGACCGCAAGTACACAGCCTTCGAGGCAGACGGGCGATTATACCATTTCCTAAGGGTCCCATTTGGCGTCACAAACGGGGTCTCGGTCTTCCAACGGGAGATGGACCGAATGGTTGATCAACATGGGTTGCGGGCCACGTTCCCGTATCTCGACAATGTAACCATCTGCGGCCACGATCAGCAGGACCACGGCGCCAACCTCCAAAAATTCCTCCAGACCGCCAAAGCCTTGAACCTCACGTACAACGAGGACAAGTGCGTTTTTAGCACTGATCGGCTAGCCATTCTGGGCTACGTAGTGCGTAATGGGATAATAGGCCCCGACCCCGAACGTATGCGCGCACTCATGGAATTTCCCCTCCCGCACTGCCCAAAAGCCCTGAAACGCTGCTTGGGGTTCTTTTCATACTACGCCCAGTGGGTCCCCCAGTACGCAGACAAGGCCCGCCCCCTAATACAGACCACGACCTTCCCTCTGACGACAGAGGCTTGCCAGGCCTTCAGCCGCATCAAAGCGGATATCGCAAAGGCCACGATGCACGCCATCGACGAGTCCCTCCCCTTCCAGGTCGAGAGCGACGCCTCCGACGTAGCTCTAGCGGCCACCCTTAACCAAGCGGGCAGACCCGTGGCCTTTTTCTCCCGGACCCTCCACGCCTCAGAAATCCACCACTCTTCAGTAGAAAAGGAAGCCCAAGCCATAGTGGAAGCTGTGCGACATTGGAGGCATTACCTGGCCGGCAGGAGATTCTCTCTCTTCACGGACCAACGGTCGGTAGCCTTCATGTTCGATAATGCACAGCGGGGCAAAATCAAAAACGACAAGATCTTAAGGTGGAGGATCGAGCTCTCCACCTTCAACTATGAGATTTTGTATCGTCCCGGAAAGCTGAACGAGCCGTCCGATGCCCTATCCCGCGGCATATGTGCCAACGCACAAATTAACCGCCTCCAAACCCTCCACGAGGACCTCTGCCACCCGGGGGTCACTCGGTTTTACCACTTCATCAAGTCCCGCAATCTCCCATACTCTTTAGAGGAGGTCCGTACAGTCACAAGGGACTGCCACATCTGCGCGGAATGCAAGCCGCATTTTTTCAGGCCAGATGGAGCGCACCTGATTAAGGCTTCCCGCCCCTTTGAACGCCTCAGTCTCGATTTCAAAGGGCCCCTCCCCTCCACCGACCGCAACGCATATTTTCTTAATGTGGTGGACGAATACTCCCGCTTCCCTTTTGCCATTCCCTGTTCTGACATGACCGCGGCCACAGTCATTAAAGCCCTGAACAGCACCTTCACACTGTTCGGTTACCCCGCTTACGTCCACAGCGACAGGGGGTCCTCTTTCATGAGTGACGAGCTGCGCCAGTTCCTGCTCAGCAAGGGCATAGCCTCAAGCAGGACGACCAGCTACAACCCCCGGGGGAACGGGCAAGTAGAGAGGGAGAACGCCACGGTCTGGAAGGCCGTCCTACTGGCCCTACGGTCCAGGGACCTCCCAGTTTCACGGTGGCAGGAGGTCCTCCCGGACGCTCTCCACTCCATCCGGTCGTTATTATGTACGAGCACTAATCAAACGCCTCATGAGCGTCTCCTTGTGTTCCCTAGGAGGTCCTCCTCTGGAACGTCGCTGCCGATCTGGCTGGCGGCCCCAGGACCCATCCTGCTCCGAAAACATGTGCGGGCACATAAGGCGGACCCGTTGGTCGAAAGGGTTCACCTCCTCCACGCGAACCCCCAGTACGCCTACGTGGAGTACCCCGACGGCCGACAGGACACGGTCTCCCTGCGGGATCTGGCGCCCGCCGGCAACACGCACACCCCCCCGACACCATCAACCCAACCCCCCCCTTCCTGCCACCACCGCACCCCGCGACCGCCCCCTTCCCAGGAGGATCGGTTCCCCTCCCCTCAGCACCGACCAAGAATAAAGCCCAAGCTGAAACCGTAAGGCTCCTGGAGGCGACAACACCGGTACAAGCACCACCACCACCGGGGTCGAGGCGATCGACACGGACGACCAGACCACCCGACCGACTCGTGGCGTCGATCTAAAACTAAATATGGACTTTTCACAAGAACATTTTGCTTTTCTTCCCATACCCTCTGTAAATAGTTGCAACAGGACAAAATTGTACAATACTGTATTGCCTTGTGAATGTGTTTTTTCCTCCCAGGACCAGCCCTGTAAACCCTTACCACTATACGAAGCGTCACCCCGCCGGGTTCATTTTGACAAGGGGTGAATGTGGTAGTATGTATTGGGGGTCATGTGGGACTGGAAGCCCTAATGTCATTGGCTGACAGATCCCGGGTCCTGGTTGGCCGTTGACCTCTAGCTCCGCCCTGAAGGCGGAGTATAAGAAGCCGGAGTCTTCCCCCGCAGGCCAGTTTACTATCGAGCTGCGGGGGAACAGACACGCTTAATAAAGCCTCATTGACTTCACTCTATTCATCTCACGGAGTCTTTGTGCGCTACACCCTTAACCAGTTCCTCCATCTCAATCGGGGCCCCCAATCCCTCTACCCGCCCCTCCTCCACCTGTGGAAACCTCAGTTGGTCCAGGAACTGCCTCATCCCCTTCCCCCCCACCTCCCCAGGGGTTCTGACTCGTATAATTTGCCATAAAAGTCCTTGAAGACCTCATTAATCCTTGCCGAGCTCAGCTAATTCCCCAATCTCCCCGCCTCTCTCTTCTGCAGCTGATGCGCCAGCATCCTACTTGCCTTCTCCCCATACTCATACACTGCTCCCTGTACCTTCCTCAACTGAGCCTCAGCCTTACCCGTGGTAAGCAAGTCAAACTCCGCCTGCAGGCTCTGGCGCTCCTACAACAACCCCTCCTCGGGGGATTCCGCATACCTCCTGTCCACCCTAAGTATCTCCCCCACCAATCTCTCCCTCTCCACCCTATCCCTCTTCTCCCTGTGGGCCCTGACTGAAATTCGCTCCCCTCTGACAACTGCCTTCAGCACCTCCCAGACCACACTCACCGAAACCTCCCCATTATCATTGGTCTCCACATAGCTTTGGATACACCTCCGAACCCGCCCACGGACCTCCTCGTCCGCCAGTAGTCCCACGTCCATTTGCCACAGTGGGCGTTGGCCTCTCTCCTCCCCATCCCCAACTCCACCCAGTGCGGGGTATGGTCCGAGATCGCAATGGCCGAATACTCCACCCCCTCCACTCTCGGGATTTGCGCACTACTCACCACGAAAAAAATCAATCCGTGAGTAAGCCTTGTGTACATGGGAGAAGAAGGAAAATTCCTTCGCCCTTGGCCTGGCAAATCTCCACGGATCCACTCCCCCCATCTGGTCCATGAACCCCCTCAGGACCTTGGCCGCTGCCGGCCTCTTACCCGATCTCGACCTAGACCGATCCAGTGCCGGGTCCAGGACCGTGTTAAAGTCCCCGCCCATTACCAAACTGCATGATTCCAGATCCAGAATCCTACTCAACATCCGCTTCATGAACTGTGCATCATCCCAGTTCGGAGCATACACATTCACTAGCACCACCCGGGCCCCTTGCAACCTGCTACTCATCATAACATAGCGACCCCCTTTATCCGCCACAATACTCGCCTCCTCAAATGCCACCCGCTTGCTCACCAAAATTGCAACTGCCCTGTTCGTCGCATCCAGCCCTGAGTGAAAAACCTGCCCCACCCATCCCTTCCTCAGCCTGGTTTAATCCGTGATCTTCAGGTGCGTTTCTTGTAGCATGGCTACATCTGCCTTTAGTCCCTTTAAGTGCGAGAACACCCAGGCCCTCTTGACCGGCCCATTCAGGCCTCTCACGTTCCACATGATCAGCCAGGTCGGGGGTGGGGGGGGGGCCTCCACTCTAACCGCCAGGCCCAGAATCTCGTCCTTATTCTCAGAGGCCTTCTGCTGCACCTCCTTGAACGCCGTCCCCTGCATCATCTGGGTCTCCACCAACCTTTCAATCGACACCTTCATAGGGGCCAGCATCTCCGCCTTTAAATCCGCAAAGCAGTTTCTTCAAAATTCCTGCTGCTCCCGTGACCACTGGGCCCACGCTGCCTGATCCCCGCCAGCCGCCATCTTGCTTTTTCACGCCGTTCTCCTCTCTTCTCCAAAGCCACTTTTTTGACCGCCCCACTCCTGGTCCACTCCATACAGCGCTGGGGGACCCTCACTGTTTCCTTCCCACACCGGGAATCGGCGTCAAAGTGCCGCTGGAGCTCCTTAAAAGGGCCCAAAAGTCCATTATCAGTGGGAGCTGCCGACCGTGCGACCTACCTCGGCATAGCCGCAACCGGAAGTGCTCCCAGAGGTGTTGATAAATCGGTTGGTTTGTGGCAGAAACAATATGGCGACCCAAAGGAAGCTGTTGGCGGAACCGTTCTTGGCTCTGAAACCGAGAGATGTCGCTCTCCTACGAGAACGTGGAAAAGGGGTTTTAGGAACTTTAGGGTCCCATGGACAACGACATGCATAGCGTTGGCTGGCCCCCATTATGATGAGTGAAGCAACCCCCAATGATAGCACTATATAGGCTCAGTCCCCTCCATGGCCATGGTCAGACCCGCTGGCCAAGGGCTGCCATAGCCCAAAGGGACATCTCCCCAGAGGATAGTGAGGAATACTCTCATCTGTGCTGCACTTGTAGTTGCAGGAACTGAAACGGCTGAGGCCACCAGAATCGCCAGCGAGCGCATTGCCCCTGCCAGGTAACACAAACACTCCGAGCCAGGATCTTGCACATTGGCCTGCCCGAGGAACACGATTTCATGCAGTTAAACTGCATCAGGGCTCCCAAAGTAGCTCCAATAAGAATAACGCTCCACGTTAATAGTTAACGTTTGGATTTGGAAATTGATATAGTGGTTGCTGTTTCAATTATTAGACAACAGACATTCCATAACCTTCGTCTGGGGCTCCAGCACCTGGGCTTGAAGGATACCAAGGGCCAGCTGGCAGCATGCATCGGAGAACCACTGACCATCATTGGGACCACGGTTACTCATGAGCAGCAGTCGGTCCGGCTGCAACTCTTAGTGGTAGAGGGACCCACCCCCAGCCTCCTTGGCTGTGACTCCGTTTGGACTGGCAACAAATCTTTCCGTAATAAAATGTCGTGAACGGGCCGCTGCCAGGAGTAATTCTGGCCCCTACAGGGAGCCAGCACGACGCTGGACCGGTGCCAATGCCAGCGTGAATTGTGCGCCGCGGGATCCGCGCATGCGCAGTGGCACCGGCGCCAACGCGCACATGCGCAGTGGCCTCCTTCAACGCGCCGGCCCCGACACAACATGGCACAGGGGCCGGCGCATAGGAAAGGATGCCCCCAGCCAGAGAGGCCGGCCCGTTGATCGGTGGTCCCCAATCGCCGGCCAGGCCACATCGGAGGCCCCCCCACCCCCGGGGTTGGACAGGCCGTCCACCCACAGGCTGCCACCCGACTCTTCAATGCCGAGGTCCTGCCGGCTCAGAGCAGTTTAGAACGGCAGCGGCAGGACTCGGTTCTTTTCGTACAACCGCTCGGCCCATTCGGGCCGAAGAATCGGCGAGCCGTCCGCGTAGAGCGGCCTGCAACCGGCGCCGCGCCAACCGTGCTGGCGCCAATGGCACCGATTCTCTGCTCTGCGGAGAATCGCGTGCCGGCATCGGCGTCGTGGGGATTCTCCGGCCCAGCCCAGGGCTGGGAGAATCCTGCCCTAAAATTCCTTTTAATGTACATAAAGCAGTAACTCAAATGACAACATGAATACAACTGATAAGCTATTGAGTCCTTGTAGGCCAGCAGATCTACAGGATTTCATTGTTTTCTCACACTGCTGTCACTGGTTAATTGCAAAAGAGATCACTGGCCTTGCTGTATAATGCATCAGCCCGGCAGGAGAACAAGGCAATTGGTGACTTTGGTAATATCTGGGAGGTGTCAGATGTTGTCTGGTGGTCTTTCTAAAGATGGCAGAGTTCATCAACCTGCAGATAGCCTCCAGCCCCTACAGTATATCTACACAGCATCAGTATCCATTTTTCTTAAATGTCTCAGAGATTTATAAGGATATGTACAGTTGCACCTTGACTGTCCTTGACATCAAAGCAGCATTTGACCAAGTGTGGCATCAAAATTGGAATCAGGAGAAAACTCACCACCGGTTGGAATCATTCTCAGCACAAAGAAAGATGGTTATGCTTGTTGGAGGCCAATCATCTCAGTTTCAGGACATCACTGCAGGAGTTCCTCAGGGTAGTATCCCAGGCCCTTCATCCCCTTGACAGTGTGGTGAAATTAACAGCAAAATCTGAGAGTAGTTTTCAGAATATAAATATATTTGGCATCTAATGTAGGCCCAAACACCTTGAGCTGCTTCATCAAAGACTTTCCCTCCATCATAAGGTCAGAAGTGGGAATGTTCGCTGATGATTGCACAATGTTCAGTACCATTCGCAACTCCTCAGATACTGAAGATGTCCATTCCAATGTGTAGCATCACCTGGACAATATTCAGGCTTTGCCTGAAAAGTGTAAAGTAACTTTCATGCCACACAAGTGGCAAGCAATGACCATCTCCATCTCTAGCCATCTTCCATTGATATTCAATGGCATTTCCATTGCTGAATCCCACACTATCAACATCCTAGGGGTTACCACTGACCAGGGACTGAACTGTACCAGCCATATAAATACTGTTTACTGAGACTGCAAGAGCTGGTTAGAGGCGAGGAATCCTGCGGCGAGTAAGTCGCCTCCCGACTCCCCAAAGCTTGTCCATCATCTACTAGGCACAAGTCAGGAGAGTGATGGAAGCTCTCCACTTGCTTGGATATATGCAGCTCCAACAACACTCAAGAAGTTCAACACCATCCAGGACAAAGCAGCCCAAATCAACACCCCATCCGCCAACTTAAACACTCACTCCCTCCATCACCAACAGAGTGGCAACAGTACGAACCATATAAAGGTTCACTGCAGAAACTTACCAAGGTTCCTTCAACGGCCTTCCAAACCCATGACCTCTACCATAGACATAGAATTTACAGTGCCATTCGGCCCATCTAGTCTGCACTGGCCTTTGGAAAGAGCACCCCACTTAAGCCCACACCTCCGCCCCATATCCTAACCCAGCAACCCCTCCCAACCCCTTTGGACACTAAGGGTGATTTAGCATGGCCAATCCACCTAATCTGCACATCTTTGGATTGTGGGAGGAAACCGGAGCACCCGGAGGAAACCCACGCAGACACGAGGAGAATGTGCAGACTCCACACAGACAGTGACCCAAGCCGGGAATCGAACCTGGGTCCCTGGAGCTGTGGTGGCAGTGCTAACCACTGTGCTACCATACCACTTAGGGGAACAAGGGCAGCAGACAGTGGGAACAACATTACCTGCAAGGTTCCCTCTAAACCGCAGACCACCCAGATTTGGAACAATATCGCCATTCATTCACTGTTGTGGGAACAAAATCTTGGAACTCCCTAACAGCATGGTGGGTGTACCTACACCACACAGGCTGCAGTGGTTCAAGAAGGCAGCTCACTACCACCTTTGCAAGGACAACTAGGGATAGGCAACAAATGCTGTCTTATCAACTTTTAAGCACTTTCGGATGTTTGCCTACATTAAAGGCACTGTGTAAATTTAAGATGTTGTCATTAGAATTATACACTGAAGTGTTTCTCAAACCTGTACTCAGAGGGATCCCATTTTAACATTCCAGCCTTCATATGACTCCAGAGTGAAAATTTGGGGGTATGAAGGTTATTGAGGGGGGGGGGGGAGGGCATGACCACTTAGATATGTGGTATTATCATACATGAAGGTAATGTAAGGGATAATGAAATGTCTACAGACAGCCACTAGAGGGAGCAATCCTAGAAGTATATAAGGCTGAGCCTTGTGGGACAGAAGGTTGGAGTAGGTGGTAGGAGCACGGCTTGGGGCATTGAAGATAGTGAGAGAGCAGTTAATGAGTATAGTTTTCTGTGTGTTTAACCAACTGTTAATTTTTCAGGATAAGCGTCAAATCCAAGTGTAGTGTTGAATAAATAGTTTTGTTAGTTTACAAGACTCATTCTCTGATCAACACTATACATCACAGTCATCTGGTTAGAGCAAGGCAGAGAACACAAGCTACTGAGCAGGGTTGGCTGGGGATGAGTTTCAGCATGGCACATTAAACATGAAGTGTTTAAACTGCAGGGTTTCTAGCACAGTGGCTAGCACTGTTGCTTCACAGCGCCAGGGTCCCAGGTTCGATTCCCGGCTTGGGTCACTGTCTGCGCGTTATCCCCTTGTCTGTGTGGGTTTCCCCCGGGTGCTCAGGTTTCCTCCCACAAGTCCCGAAAGAAGTGCTGTTAGATGATTTGGACATTCTGCACTCTCCGTGTCTACCCGAACAGGTGCCGGAGTGGCAACCAGGCGCTTTTCACAGTAACTTCATTGCTGTGTTAATGTAAGCCTACTTGTGACAATAATACATATTATTATTCTGAAAAATATACTTTTTGGCAGGCTTTTATTTGCATCAGAATGAAGCTTCAAAGGTCTGTCCAGAAAAAACCCCAAGTATTTAAAGGGGCCTTGCAGTTGTTAGCTCTCAGTCCAAGCTCCATGGCAGCAATCTCACTGTGGTTCATGCAGTTTGAGAGGTCCTATATCTGTCCCGATTAAACAGCACATCGTCTTATAATGACATGGAGCATGGACTGCGAGAATGAATTGATGAGTCAAAATTAATTTCAGATGGATGAATTCATCCATCCAAAATAAGAAATACTTACTCCCCTAATGTCATTTGACTTTAAAGACCATTCAATTACAATTTCATGGCAGAAGATACAAAATCTTTCATCATCGTGTCTACCAGTCTCATAAACCATTGAGCTAATATCACCCACCTGCGCGCCCCGCCCCCTTCCCCTCGCTCTCTCGCCCCGCCCCCTTCCCCTCGCTCTCTCTCGCCCCGCCCCTTCTCCCGCCCCCATCCCCACGCGCACTCGCCCCGCCCCCATCCCCACGCTCACTCGCCCCGCCCCCATCCCCACGCTCACTCGCCCCGCCCCCATCCCCACGCTCACTCGCCCCGCCCCCTTCCCCGCGCTCTCTCCGCCTTTTCGTCCCGCCCCATTCCCCACTCTCATCTTGCCCCGTTCCCCACGCTCTCGCTCCGCCCCTTCCTCGTGTCTCATCCCGCCCCTTCCCCAGCTCTATCGCCACGCCCCATTTCCCGCCCCTTCCCCGCTCTCCCTTGCCCGCCCCGCCCCCTTCCCCGCCCTCACCCCCACCCCCTAACCCACGCTCTCTCTCCCAGCCCCCTTCCTCATGCTATCTCGCCCCGCCCCCTTCCTCACGCCTAACCCGCCGTACGTGCGCTTTCTGTCGCGGCTCGATGATGTCACTGACAGCATCATTGAGTCGCGCTGCTATTTACCGGAGGGGACGATGAGCGGACGAGGAGTGAAGTTTGATCTTGTTCAGGTCGGGAGGAGCGGATAGAGCGGAAGCGGTTATAGGTTCAGCACTGGGATTATTGCAGCGTTTGCTGCTCCAGTGATTGGCCTCGGATAGGCGTCTAAATTGCCCGTTCAGTCTCCTAAATTCATTAAGAAGTCTTACAACACCAGGTTAAAGTCCAACAGGTTTGTTTCAAATTACTAGCTTTCGGAGCACAGTGAAAGGAGCAGTTGCTTCCTCAGTGAAAGGAAGGAGCAGTGCTCCGAAAGCTAGTGATTTGAAACAAACCCGTTGGACTTCTTACTGTGCTCGCCCCAGTCCAACACCGGCCTCTCCACATCCTAACTTCATGGCCAGGGTTACTATTGGGGAAATCCAAACAGAGTGCTGGAAAAACTCAGCAGGTCTGGCAGCCTCTGGAGGGAGAAACAGTTTCAGGTTTAATGTGTGACTTTGTTTTTCTCTGCACCGATGCTGCTGGGTTTCCCCCTGCATTTATTGTTTATATTTCAGATCTAGTATATGCCATATTTTGTTTTAATTTTACTATTTGGGATGTCTGTTTTCAACAGTCACGGTGTTTTCCTGGAGGAAGGAGGCTGTGTAGCTTCAATTAGTGAATTTATTTTTGGGACTCAGTTATCTGAAGTGGACTGTGTCCAAAGTACCCACTAAACTTGGAAATGTAAAACTCAACACAAATAGATTAACCATGACTTATTGACTGTGGGGCAGGCTCAATGGGCTGAATGGCCTACTTCTATTTTGTGTGTTTATGAAATTGAGAACCAAAAATATTACAAAAGCAAAACACTGCAGATGATGGTAATCTGAAATAAAAACATGCTTGCGATACTTAGCAGGTTTAGCAGCATCTTTGGAGAGGGAAACTTAATGTTTCAGGCTGCTGCAGTTTTATCAGATGTTCAGATGAAAGGTCATTGATCTGAGATGTTAAGTCTATTTCTCGGCACAGATGCTGCCAGACCTACCAGAAGTATTATGTTCACAACTGCAAAGGTTTTTTTGCATTAAGCTATAGTAGTTCTTACAAAATATTTGGGAGAACATTAATATTGGATTGGATTTGTTTATTGTCGTGTGTACTGAGGTACAGTGAAAGGTATTTACTGCAAGCAGCTCAAACAGATCATTTAGTACATGGGAAGAAAATAAAATACGTAATGTAAATACATAGACACTGGCATCGGGTGAAGTGTACAGGAGTGTAGTGTTAATCAGGTCAGTCCATAAGAGGGTCGTTTAGGAGTCTGGTAATAGTGGGGAAGAAGCTGTTTTTGAATCTTAGTGCGTGTTCTCCGACTTGGTTGAGAAAGTTATGTCTAATTTCACTGAGAAAATACAATTTTGTTAAAAGTGAAATGACTGTTCTCTTCTTCCCATGGGGTCTATTTTAGCATGTTGGCAATGTGTTGATGAGGCTGATACCTTTCCCTGTTGCAGACAATAGGCTCCTTTTAATATGCAAATTGGGATCCAGTGGCTTAAAACAGAATCTGTTCCGTTTAGAAGTGTGCGGTTTCTGACTAGTTTCAATGGTGATGCTGGGTCTGAAAGTTCAGGTTTTAAATTATATTTGTCTGGCACAGAGAAGCTGGAAGCCTCACTAGTTTAATCTGGGATGCTGCTGATGGGCTGCCTCATTGTAATGTCAACTCCTGGAGCTAACTTGCTGCCAACATGACATCCAGGCCAGTTTGAATCTGGCAGGCTGCATCGATTTGCCCATCTGGAACATTTGGTTTGCTGGTGCCATTTAAATTGGGTGTCAGAATGGGCAGGTTGCCGATGTACTCTGCCATTCATCTACACACAAATTGAAATGCCTGTTTAGGGTGGTGCCTCTTTTTGTTTAAGTAGAATGACTGATCAGAATTAAGACATCAGAGTTTCTTCTGAACGAACTTCAGTTTTGGACCATTTCATCCTACACTTCATGCATGCAGTTAGAACAGCAATCATAAAATAATTTTGCGGACAAGCTATTGTGCAATAAAAATAATTTTTATAACAACAACAGCTTGTATTTATATACTGCTTTTAGAGTTGCAAACTGTTCTAAGGCACTTTGCAGGAGGGTTATCAAACAAAATATGACACTGCTGCATAAAGACATATCAGGACTAAGGCAGAAAAATGTGATCAAAGAGGTAGGTTTTAAGGAGGATCTTAAAGGAGGGAAGTTTGAGAGATAGAGGATTTAAAGGAAAGATTTAGAAGAAAGCAATAGAGATTTAGGGAGGGGATACGTGAGGTTAAGTCCTAGGCAGCTGAAGGTATGGTGACCATTATGAAGTGATTGACATGCAGAAGAGGTTGGAAGTGGAATAACGCATAGATCTCAAGAGGTTTAAAGGAGGAGTGACAATGTTGCTGGACTGGAAGCCAGTGGTGGTCAGCAAGCACAGTGGGTAATGGGATTTTATGTGAGTTAAGATAGGGGCAACAGAGTTTTGGATGGACATTATAAAGCCATAACTTATTCAGATTTGATTTATTGTGAAGTTGTGTTTTCCTTTAAGCAGCTTGGACATGATCAAGATTTTGCCAAAGTAGTAACAATCTTTATTGAAAATCTCTTGGGATGAAATATCGAAGAAATGCTGAAAGATTGTTTCTTTAAATTCAGCTGAATACGCATGTCTAACTTTATCATAATTTTACTTCAGATAGTTTGAAGAGGTATCAATTTTGGTGTGAAAGTGTAGTGATGGGAATTATTGATCAAATTTTGAAAGTTTAATGCACGTAACAAAACTTTAAAGTACTAAAGGCAGACAGGTGACATGAAATTAAATAATGTAATACTGCATCTTTATTGAAATGTTATTTTTTTGTCAACAGGAGCATGGTCTTGGGGGCTATGATTCAGAATTCAGTGAGGATGAGAATGAGGCAGAAATATCCAACTGTCAAAGGTACAATGACCAAAAACAAGATAAAATGTATTTTAATACTTCAATTAATTATAAGCAATCGCTTAAACGTTGTAAGCCTCCAGCATTAATTTTCAATTGAGATCACAGCTTTTGGTTAAAAAAATATTGCCAAGAGTTAACTTCACTCTGTATAAAGAAGACATTCCCTCGACTGAAAAATGATGGCCTGAATATGACAGGATTATAACATGCAAAAAACCTCACTTGTTAGAAAGGAGTAAAAGAGAGGTGAAGGAGAAAAGAATGAAGAAAAGTGATGTGTACAAATGCAGGTAGTTGTTAGTTTGAATGGACTCGGGAGGGAGAAGATGATGGACAGATGTTGTTGAAGACAAAGGGGCAAAAATCCTTTTGGCGCACAGCTGGAGTTGGGGTTAAAATAAGAGGGAGGTATCGCTTCTCGGCCTTTTGCTATGATGAGCATGAGGTCAGGTGTAATGTCTGCATCTGTGTCTCTCTTGTGGGGACCATGAATTGGATTCAATTTGAATTGATTTTTGGACCAGGCAAGGAGCTGGTTTAGGGGTTTGCCTCTATCCACGCTCTGGCTTTATAACTCTGATAATGTAATAAAAATAAATTAAAAATACAATAAGAGGGAGGTGTATCATATTTAATTGTAACTATCAACGCTGAGCAGGGGAACAGCACATGCCCACATGGCACCCAGTTGCTCTGTTGAAACTTGTCATAGTTTGGAGTCATTTGTCCACCTCCCCCTCATAGCCACACTCCCAAGTCCTCACCACTCCTTTCCCAAGCCATTGTGGTGAGCAAGGTGGCTCAAACGAGGAGCAATAGGTTGGAGGCAGCAAAGATTCAGGGGAGGAGCGGTGAGCGGGAGGTGGGGAGAACACTGTTATGGCCGAGTTTGGTCTGTGCCACCTTTAACGGAGAGTGGAGAGTGTGTCCTCTGCAGTTGCGGTGTCAGCAAATGAAGCCATCTTATTGCATAGAATCTCTACAGTGCAGAAAGGGGCATTCGGCTCCAACGAGTCTGCACCCTATCTAGGCCCACTCATGCAAACTCCACACAGACAACCAGCCAAGGCTGGAAGTGAACCCGGGTCCCTGGCGCTGTGAGACAGCAGTGCTAACCGCTGTGCCGCCATTAATTTTGAGAGTTTCTCTCGAGAATTTAAAACTTCACCTGAAAATTGAGAGTTTTGCTATAATGGTGAAAGAGGTCATATCGGAAGAATTCATTATTGGTGCATTTGAATTTTATTATCTGTTGAAATTAGTCAAGTACCTATACTTTTATACGTTTCAACATTTTACCAAGGATTTCAATGCATCAAAGGCTTAATGTATTCTAAAATACATCTTCTGGAATTGCTACTGTAAATATCTGGTGATGCTTAACATCATCCATAAAGTGTCCTTAATGTAGTTAAATAACCCAAGCCGCTTCACAGGAGTATTATCTGACAAAATTTGACACCTTGTTCGAAGTAAAATTAATGATTTCTCAGCCAGAATACTGTTTAAGGCCCTGGAAGTTATTGTGCCTTAATTGCTCAAAACGAGTGATTTTAAGCCACAAACATTTAGCTCTCATTTTTATAAGATTGTAATTTATCTTAACACATGATTTTCCTCAAATCTTGCTGAAGATTTATCATGATCAAATTTATTATTGAGTGTTTAGATTTTAGTTTTTTTCAGTTTTGCTTCTGTGCTTTATCAGCATTTCAATGTGATGTATTAAGTAGTTTGACAAATTTGCTGTTTGAATTCTAGGACAGGTAAAGATGCTGCACTACTTGCAAAGCCATTCCAGAAGGAAAAATATGCCCGGTTGGCTCACAAGCAAGTTGCAACTCATGAATGGGACAGGTAAAGATAGTTTTGGAATGTTGAATGAGTATATATACATATATTTTTAATAGTTGCTTTCATTTCGAGAGTTTATTTCTGAAGTTTAGTACTTGCAGACTTTTAAGATATGTACACATCATCTAACTGACACTTTAGTGCTGCATTGTTGGAAGTAACCTCCTTTGAATACTCTCTGCCTGTACTGGTAGCTGTGACATTTTGTCAAAGAACACAAAGTTCTTCCTTCCTGTGTCTTGGCCAATATTAATTCCTCAGCCAAATTCAGTAAAACAAGAGCTGATTTGGGAACTTACGGTACACTACTTTGTTGCCACATTTGTCCTCAAAACAACATTGACTATATTTCAAGTGATTTATTGACTGAGAATGTGAAAGGCCCTATATAAATCAGTTATCTTTCTGTAATTTGTAAAATTTTATTTTTTTAACAGGGAGGAAGCAAGAAACCGCCGTTTCCATCTTATTGCCATGGATGCTGTATCCTTGAAATCAGGGGAAATCCATCAGAATACAAGGAGGGGTATGGGGAATAGCTTAAGATGAAGGGACTTTGCCTTCAGCAGAAATCTAGCAAAAATACATCAATCTCATAATTCCATAAGCGTGGGAATTTACAGAGTACACCCCATTTAAATGTGCAATCGTAATTAAACTGCAGATGCTTTAAAAATCATAAGACCAGACCAAAAATGACCTTGTGCAATAGATATGCAGTTTATTTTGAGAAAGCACAGTGACAGATCCAGGCATCGCTCACGGCACAAGCAAAATGAAAAAGAGTAAAGGAAATGAGACAAATCTGGAAATAATGAGATTGATTAAGGCAGGCTTGAGTTTTTCTGAGCCCAAAGATTGAGGTTCATAGAAACACTTAAAAAGATGAGGAGATTTGTAATTTTGGGGCCCCGAGAACATTTTTGGGTTGTGGGGGTGAGACCCATGCGGACACGGGGAGAATGTGTAAACTCGACACGGACCTGGGGTCGGGATTGAACCTGGGTCCTCAGTGCCGTGAGGCAGCAGTGCTAACCACTGTGTCACCATGCTGTCTCTGCCTGGGACAGAGTAAATGAAAGGAGGAATTAGACAGATTTGTAATTGGTAATCATAGGATCATAGAATTTACAGTGCAGAAGGAGGCCATTCGGCCCATCGAGTGTGCACCAACCCTTTGAAAGAGCACCCTACTTAGGCCCAGGCTTCACCCTATCCCAATAACCCAACCTAACTAAGGGGCAGTTTAGCGTGGCCAATCCACCTAGCCTGCACATCTTTGGACTGTGGGAGGAATCCGGAGCGCGCGGAGGAAACCCATGCGGACGCCGGGAGAGGGTGCAAACTCCACACAGACAGTCACCCGAAGCCGGAATTGAACCTGGGATCCTGGAGCTGTGAGGCAGCAATGCTAACCATTGGTAATAGGTTGAAGGGTTATGGAGAATGGGCAGGACAGTGCTGTTAAGGCCAGGATGAGATCAGCCATGATCGAATGGAGGAGTAGACCCGATGGGCCAAATGGCCTAATTCTGCCCCTGTATCTCATGAAATGAAACTTTCATTTCAATATATTGGAGATATGGGATTGAGAAACAGTATTTAGCTCTGTATTTTTTGCATTGTCTAAATCTAGTCATATTGATACGATAAGAAGGATTATGACAAGGAAAGGTGAAAAATGGAGGAGTTGATTTGCTTGTCAGGTGACCCATTTTTTCCTCCACCTAGTCCAGGTAAAATAAGTGCTATAATAGTTACGGATATGAGAATTATAGTTGGGTCTTGGATGTACATGGGATTTTATAGGAGTTGCAAAGGAGAGAAGAGGCATTTGACATCAAGCAGAAAACTGAACGACTTGCAATTAACTTTAGCAAAGGAAGAGATGCAAGATTCTTGTTTAATATTGAGCAGTTAGTGACGTCAATAATGTGTTACAGTTATGAGGTTTATAAGATTATTATGTTTTGGAATGGTGTCTTTAATTTAGGGTAAATGAAAGGGAGGTCATGTGACTTGTTCTGAACTCTGCTTGCCAACAGGCCTTGGAAAATGTCAATGTCTTCACAGTCCCAGAGGATCATAGGCTGCTCTCCCCTTTGAGCGAGAGCTAGCGGTGGTGATTTAACCTGAGGGTCATCACCTCTCAGGCGAGGGGAAATGTTGAGAAAGCAAGGGGGCAGTTATATTAAAAGAAAGCCAAGATTATTTTGCCGGGAAGTAGGTGTAAGGTATTCACATTTAGAGACAATTGCTGCAGCATCTAAGTTTACCGTGGTTAGATTGGTAAGTTTCCAAAGTCCACGGAAGGTGTTGAGAATGTTGGGTTGTAAACAGTTATGTTTTAAACTATCCTTAAAAACGTGTTGGAGCCTCAAGGACAGTTAATCACCTGGATACAAGGCCCATGTGATTCAGGCTGCTAAAATGATTCTTGAAATCTCTCAGTCACAAAGAGTCTGCCAGGGTCTGAGAGAGAGCAGCAGGAGGCCAAAAGTCTCTTATGATTCACTGTACAGGAATGCAGATGGTAGCGGTGCTCAGGTTGTAAAGACCAAATTCATGAGGAATTAAAATGAGGCTGGAAGATTCACCTAGCTTGAAATAAAGGAAGAACCACCAGGAAAGAAAGCTCACTGTGCATGACAGTTCTGAGATTAAAAGTTCCTAGGCTGAGAAAGGAAAAGAACAGAAATTAATCCTCTGGAGTTAAGAAACTTGGGCTGGGACTAGTTCTGAGAGAATTGAATGTCTACCTCCTGGACAGTATAACGTATATCTGTGAAGTGTGTTATCAGCTGCACTTAAAGGAAAAGGAGAATATTTTGTTTAGTGGTTGAAAGTACAAGTTGACTACAAAGATAGTGTTTAATCAGGAATGCTTTTAGTATTTTATTACAGTAAAAGTCTTAAAATATGAAATCTTGTGTCATCCTTTCCTCTATTGTTTGGACGTTCACATTTCTTTGTTATCAGCCTTTGAAGAGCATAATAAATATTAATAGATGAAGGAGGCAGAGAGGTGACTCAAAGATATGAGGTCATAGCTATTGGTTAGACTTGTGTAAAAATTGAAATAAATTATACTACCTTGCCCTATTGCAGGTCATGGAGGAGATTAAAATTTTCAATCCTGGGATCTTGACCAATTTTGTGGATCCAAGCTACTGGGATTTGTAGCTTCAGATCCCTCCCAATAATTTGAGATTATGGAAGTGATGCTTCAAAGTTCATTGAAGGATGGAAAACTGCACTTTGGACTTCATTGATTCTCCTTTTGTCAAGTGGCTTTTCACTCGACAACAATTAGTGCAGATTTCTATGTAAAATTGGATGGATGCAGATAATGCACGTATATAGAATACAGTTATGGAAAACAAATTTAGCACTTAAGAAAAAAACGAAAGCCTTGTGTGAATTCAAATGAAAAATACCACCAAATCATATAAATCAGTGCTGGTTCTTACGGCAATGAAAACACTTCATTCTATTAATGTTATTGATGGCTATTCTGGAAGTTCCACCATATGTTGCATAACATAAAATATGGTTCAATCAATACTTGGGCAAATGATTGCATGAGATGGTTTGCAGTTATTCTGTTCCTCACCTATCTGCCAGCCGTGTTACAAATGAAAGATGAATTTTGCAAAAGTTAACACATTATGATGAAAATTGTGAAAGGATTTTCTGTAATGTTTGGTATACTGGCTTACAGGGGAAAATGGTGGGATGTTTAATCTGGCTTTAGGGGAATGGACTTGAACACACAGGGAAGTCACAGAAGATATATTATTTTTAATGGTTCTATAAAATCAAAAATGTATCGAACTACTAGAAGTGAAATTAAGACCATCTGCCCTCTATCAATTGGCATTGTGTGCATCACAACTTCAGTTGCAGTACTTTTTCAAAAAAGATGCAAGGGTAAACCCAGTAACTACAGACCAACCAGCCCAATAGAGTTGGGAGAGCTTTTAGGAAAAGATAATCCGGTACATAATTAACAGTCATTTGGACAAGTGTGGATTAATTAAGGTGAACCATTTGTTAAAGACAAATCCTGTTTAACTAACTTGATTGAGTTTGTTGATGAGTTAACAGGGTTGATGGGGGTAATACAATTTGTGGGCTGCAAAGGGACAGTGGCAGTATGGATAAAATTCTTCAGCGAACTGGAAGAAGGAGGGATGGTATTTCCCAAGGGGCTGCTGTTTTTAAAAAACATAACTGACTTTTTCAAAATTTTCACAACACCAAACATGGAAGTATTGTGAGCAGTACAGAGAATAGTGACTTCAAGAGAACATAGGCAGCTTGGTGGAACGGGGGACAAATGGCAGATAACATTAATGCAGATAATTGTTTTTTATTTACTTTTTTGTGGATGTCGCCAGCACGGCCATTCTGAAGTCAGTTAAGAGTCAGCCACATCGCTGTCAGTCTGGAGGCACATGTAGACCAGACCAGGCAAGAATGGCAGTTTTCTTGCCCTTAACATTCATGAGCCAAATGCGGTTTTATGACGATCTATGATAGTTGCATGGTCACCCTTACTGAGACTCCTTTTCAATTCTAGATTTTATTAATTGAATTTAAATTACTCCGGTTGTCGTGGATGGATTTGAACCATTGTCCCCAGAGCATTAGCCTGGGCTTCTGGATTGCTAGTCCAGAGACATTACCACTAGACCATCGTCTCTCTGCAAAGTAATAAATTGAGGTAGTAAGAACAAGAACAATATAAAATAATGCAATTTTGAATGGGGTGCAAGAATGGGAAATGAGGGAACTTCCGGGTGCGGCGATGACCAGCTAAGTCGCACGTTTTGGCAGCTCCCGGTGGAACGGACTTTTGGGCTCTTAATAAGAGCCCCAACGGCAATTTTAACGGCTAGAAGCACTGTGCGGTAAAACAGAAGGGAATCCCCCCTGGAAACGGATGGAAAAAGGAGAGGGAAGTGGCCAGATTGCAGTGGATCCTTTGGAGCAGCGGCAAGGAAGGCAAGCAAGAACCAAGATGGCGACGGAAGGTGGCAGTTTAACATGAGGCCCTGAACAACAAGAGTTTTTGAAATGTTGCGTGGAAGAACTTAAAAAGGAAATGAAGAAGGAGCTGTTGGCCCCGATATTACAGGCGATCGAAGGGCTAAAGGATGAGCAAAAGACCCAGGAGCGGGAGCTTCGGGTCGTGAAGGCAAAGGCTGCCGAAAACGAGGACGATATACAGGGCCTGGTGGTGAAGACGGAGATGCACGAGGCACACCATAAACGATGTGTGGAAAGACTGCAGGTGCTGGAGAATAACGTGAGGAGGAATAATTTAAGGATTCTTGGTCTTCCAGAAGGAGCAGACGTCGGGGCATATGTGAGCACGATGCTGCACTCGTTAATGGGAGCGGAGGCCCCGGCGGGTCCGCTGGAGGTGGAGGGAGCATACCGAGTGATGGCGCGAGGACCGAGAGCAGGAGAAATTCCTAGAGTCATAGTGGTGAGATTCCTCCGTTTTAAGGACAAAGAGATGGTCCTTAGATGGGCAAAGAAAACTCAGAGCAGTAGGTGGGAGAACGCGGTGATCCGCGTATATCAAGACTGGAGTCCGGAGGTGGCGAGAAGGAGGGCGAGCTTTAATCGGGCCAAGGCGGTGCTTCACAAAAAGAAGATAACATTTGGAATGCTGCAACCGGCAAGACTGTGGGTCACATATCAAGGGAGGCACCACTACTTTGAGACGGCGGATGAAGCGTGGACTTTTATTGTGGAAGAAAAACTGGAATAAGCGGGTTATTAAAAAAGAACGTTTGAAACAAAGTGGTGGGGCGAGTATGGGGGGGCGAAAAGGGGGGGAAAGATGAGTTTTATGTTATTAATCCTGCGATGCGGTAACTTTTCTCTCTTCCACAGGTGGTGGTGGAGGGAGGAAGGGAGGTGGAGGAGATGGGGCGTTGGCCATGGGGGGCGGGGCCAAAAGGGAAGCGCGGGCTTTGTTCCCGCGCTATGATTATCATGGCGGGAATAAGGAAGGAGGGGGCGTCGCACGGTGCGAGCCAAGGTCACGGGGGGAAGCCGAGGTCGGCCAGAGTTTGCTGACTTCTGGGAGCAACATGGGGGGTGTAACTACGTTAGTGGGGGATCTAGCGGGGGGGGGGGGGGGGGGGTTGGAGGGGGGAGTTACTGGGTTGCTGCTGCTGGGGAGAGGGGGGAGCCGGAATGGGGTGGGGTGGGTGGGGGGGCACCGCCTGGGGGGGACACAGCTGCGTGGGAACCGGGTGAGGAGCTGGAAAAAGGGGATGGCTAATCGACAAGGGGGGGGGGGGGTAAAAAGCCCCCCAACCCGGTTGATCACGTGGAATGTGAGAGGGCTGAACGGGCCGATAAAGAGGGCATGAGTACTCGCACACCTTAAGAAACTTAAGGCAGACGTGGTTATGTTACAAGAGACGCAGTTGAAACTTATAGACCAGGTTAGACTACGCAAAGGATGGGTGGGGCAGGTGTTTCATTCGGGGCTAGATGCGAAAAACAGGGGGTGGCTATACTAGTGGGGAAGCGGGTTATGTTTGAGGCAAAGACCATAGTGGCGGATAGCGGGGGCAGATACGTGATGGTGAGTGGCAAATTACAGGGGGAGGCGGTGGTCTTGGTAAACGTATATGCCCCGAACTGGGACGATGCCAATTTTATGAGGCGCATGCTAGGACGCATCCCGGACCTAGAGGTGGGAAAGTTGGTAATGGGGGGAGATTTTAATACGGTGCTGGAGCCAGGGCTGGACAGGTCGTGATCCAGGACTGGAAGGAGGCCGGCTGCAGCCAAGGTGCTTAAAGATTTTATGGAGCAGATGGGAGGAGTAGACCCGTGGAGATTTAGCAGACCTAGGAGTAAGGAGTTTTCGTTTTTTTCCTACGTCCACAAAGTTTATTCGCGAATAGACTTTTTTGTTTTGGGAAGGGCGTTGATCCCGAAGGTGAGGGGGACGGAGTATACGGCTATAGCCATTTCGGATCACGCTCCACATTGGGTAGACTTGGAGATAGGGGAGGAAACAGAAGGGCGTCCACCCTGGAGAATGGACATGGGACTAATGGCAGATGAAGGGGTGTGTCTAAGGGTGAGGGGGTGCATTGAAAAATACTTGGAACTCAATGATAACGGGGAGGTCCAGGTGGGAGTGGTCTGGGAGGCGCTGAAGGCAGTGGTTAGAGGGGAGCTGATATCAATAAGGGCACATAAAGGAAAGCAGGAGGGTAGGGAACGGGAGCGGTTGCTGCAAGAACTTCTGAGGGTGGACAGGCAACATGCGGAGGCACCGGAGGAGGGACTGTACAGGGAAAGGCAAAGGTTACACATAGAATTTGACTTGCTGACAACGGGTACTGCAGAAGCACAGTGGAGGAAGGCACAGGGTGTACAGTATGAGTATGGGGAGAAGGCGAGCAGGTTGCCGGCCCATCAATTGAGGAAATGGGGAGCAGCGAGGGAAATAGGGGGAGTGAGGGATGAGGAAGGAGAGATAGAGCGGGGAGCGGAGAGAGTGAATGGACTGTTCAAGACATTCTATAAAAGATTATACGAAGCTCGGCCCCCGGATGGGAAGGAGAGAATGATGTGCTTCCTGGACCGGCTGGAATTTCCTAAGGTGGAGGAGCAGGAGAGGGTGAGACTGGGAGCACAGATCGAGATAGAGGAAGTAGTGAAAGGAATTAGGAGTATGCAGGCGGGGAAGGCTCCGGGACCGGATGGATTTCCAGTCAAATTTTATAGGAAATATGTGGACTTGCTTGCCCCGATACTGATGAGAACCTTTAATGAGGCGAAGGAAAGGGGACAGCTGCCCCCGACTATGTCGGAGGCAACGATATCGCTTCTCCTAAAGAAGGAAAAAGACCCGCTGCAATGCGGGTCCTATAGACCTATTTCCCTCCTAAATGTAGACGCTAAGATTCTGGCCAAGGTAATGGCAATGAGGATAGAGGATTGTGTCCCGGGGGTAGTCCATGAGGACCAAACTGGGTTTGTGAAGGGGAGACAGCTGAACACGAATATACGGAGGCTGCTAGGGGTAATGATGATGCACCCACCAGAGGGGGAAGCGGAGATAGTGGTGGCGATGGATGCCGAGAAATCATTTGATAGAGTGGAGTGGGATTATTTGTGGGAGGTGTTGAGGAGATTTGGCTTTGGAGATGAGTATATTAGATGGGTACAGCTGCTGTATAGGGCCCCGATGGCGAGCGTGGTCACGAATGGACGGGGGTCTGCCTATTTTCGGCTCCATAGAGGGACGAGGCAGGGATGTCCTCTGTCCCCATTATTGTTTGCACTGGCGATTGAGCCCCTGGCAATAGCATTGAGGGGTTCCAGGAAGTGGAGGGGAGTACTCAGGGGAGGAGAGGAACACCGGGTATCTCTTTACGCGGACGATTTATTGGTGTATGTGGCGGACCCGGCGGAGGGGATGCCAGAGATAATGCGGATACTTGGGTAGTTTGGGGAATTTTCAGGATATAAGCTGAACATGGGGAAAAGTGAGCTGTTTGTGGTGCATCCAGGGGAGCAGAGCAGAGAAATAGTGGACTTACCGCTGAGGAAGGTAACAAGGGACTTTCGCTACTTGGGGATCCAGATAGCCAAGAATTGGGGTACATTGCATAGGTTAAATTTAACGCGGTTGGTGGAACAGATGGAGGAGGACTTCAAGAGATGGGACATGGTATCCCTGTCACTGGCAGGGAGGGTACAAGCGGTTAAAATGGTGGTCCTCCCGAGATTCCTCTTTGTGTTTCAGTGCCTCCCGGTGGTGATCACGAAGGCTTTTTTTAAAAGGATTGAGAAGAGTATCATGAGTTTTGTGTGGGCCGGGAAGACCCCGAGAGTGAGGAAGGGATTTTTGCAGCGTAGTAGAGATAGGGGGGGCTGGCGCTACCGAGCCTGAGTGAGTACTACTGGGCCGCCAACATCTCAATGGTATGTAAGTGGATGGGAGAAGAGGAGGGAGCGGCGTGGAAGAGATTGGAGAAGGCGTCCTGTAGGGGGACTTGCCTACAAGCCATGGTGACGGCGCCGTTGCCGTTCTCACCGAAGAAATACACCACAAGCCCGGTGGTGGTGGCTACTCTGAAAATTTGGGGGCAATGGAGACGGCATAGGGGAAAGACGGGAGCCTCGGTGTGGTCCCCGATAAGAAATAATCATAGGTTTGCTCCGGGGAGAATGGATGGGGGATTTGGAACATGGCAAAGAGCAGGAGTAACACAATTGAGAGATCTGTTTGTAGATGGGACGTTTGCAAGTCTGGGAGCGCTGACCGAAAAATATGGGTTGCCCCAAGGGAATGCATTCCGGTATATGCAACTGAGGGCTTTTACGAGGCAACAGGTGAGGGAATTCCCGCAGCTCCCGACGCAGGAGGTGCAGGACAGAGTGATCTCAAAGACATGGGTGGAGGACGGTAAGGTGTCAGACATATATAGGGAGATGAGAGACGAGGGGGAGATTATGCTAGACGAGCTGAAAGGGAAATGGGAAGAAGAGCTGGGGGAGGAGATTGAGGAGGGGCTGTGGACTGATGCCCTACGTAGGGTAAACTCATCGTCCTCGTGTGCCAGGCTAAGCCTGATACAATTTAAGGTGTTACACAGGACGCATATGACTGGAACACGGCTTAGCAAATTTTTTGGAGCAGAGGATAGGTGTGCGAGATGCTCGAAAAGCCCAGCGAATCACACCCACATGTTCTGGTCATGTCCGGCACTACAGGGGTTTTGGGTGGGGGTGACAAAGGTGCTTTCGAAGGTAGTGGGGGTCCAGGTCGAACCAAGCTGGGGGTTGGCTATATTTGGGGTTGCAGAAGAGCCGGGAGTGCAGGAGGCGAGAGAGGCTGATGTTTTGGCCTTTGCGTCCCTAGTAGCCCGGCGCAGGATACTGTTGATGTGGAAGGAAGCCAAGCCCCCGGGTGTGGAGACCTGGATAAATGACATGGCAGGGTTTATAAAGCTGGAACGGATTAAGTTCGTCCTAAGGGGATCGGCTCAAGCGTTCACCAGGCGGTGGCAACCGTTCGTCGAATACCTCACAGAAAGATAGAGGGAATGGAAAAGAAGAAGACAGCAGCAGCAGCCCAGGGGTGGGTGGGTGGGAGGGGGGGGGGGGAGGAACCAGAGGGATTCTCAGGGATGTTAATATATAAGTATAATATGTATAGGTTGTTGTTATAGATAATTGTATATTGGACTGTTAAAACATATTTTTGGAGAATATTTATCTGGGACAAGGCAGTTGCCATTTAGTTTTGTTTTTGTTTATATATTATTTATTTCTTGTTTATAAAACTGGCCATTGTTATTTATATTGCTATATTACTGTGTAAAGGATACACAATGTACTGTGATGGTTGGCCAAAAATTTTCAATAAAATATTTTATTAAAAAAAAGAATGGGAAATGAGGGTTTCTTTGCACAAATTGTTGAAGATGACAAGGCAGGTTGCAAAACTAGTTAAAAAGGCATACAGGATCCTGGGCTTTTTACAGTGAGGTATAGAGCACAAAAGCAAGGAGGCTATGATGATCCTTCATGAAACATTGCTTCAGCCTCACCTGGAGCATAATGTCCAATTCTGGGCACTGCATTTTGGAAGGATATGAAGACTTGAGCAATTGTGCATAAAGGCTCCAGGGATTCTAATTACGTCGATGGATGGGAGAAGCTGAGGTTATTCTTCAAAAAGAGGTTAAGAGGAGATTTGATGAAGATGGTAAAAATCATGGGTCTAGAGAAGAGGTGATGGATAGACACTACACCCATTCATGGAAGGGTAGAGAACTGGAGGCCACAGATTTAATGTGATTGACAAAAGAATCCAAGGTGACTTGAGGGAAAATAATTTAATGCAACAAGGTTATGATATGGAATGTCTGAAGTGTGATGGAGGCAGATCATGGCTTTCAAAAAGAAATTGGGAAGCAGCTGAAGAGAATAAATTGTGATGGAGAAGGGTGGGGGAGTGGGACTTACTAAATTATTCTTGGAAAGAGACAGCATAGACCAAATGGCCGTCTCCTGTACTGTAGCCAGTCTGTGATTCAGCACAGTGCTCGTATAGACTTCCAACAACAACAGCAATTCAAATGCATATAATGCAATTTGTGGTGCTAGACATGCTGAAATTAGCAACCAGCCTGATA
Source organism: Scyliorhinus torazame (assembly GCF_047496885.1). Taxonomy (NCBI): domain Eukaryota; kingdom Metazoa; phylum Chordata; class Chondrichthyes; order Carcharhiniformes; family Scyliorhinidae; genus Scyliorhinus; species Scyliorhinus torazame. The sequence goes on from NC_092722.1 coordinate 130,196,284, forward strand.
GGCCAGCACACAGCCCATCCTCACCACCCATTTCACTCCTAAATTGCTCAATTAGTGAGTGTAACTCCAAAGCTAAAGATGTTTAAGCTGAATGGGATGATAGTGGCAGCAGTCATTCTATGGGAAAAGTGACGTGCTTCAGAGATCTATTACAGAGAAGCAAAGTCAATGGTACATGCTGGTTCCAGATACTATTGACCCAAAATGCCATTTCAGAATGGTTGTTATTTCTGAAGAAATTAATCAGGTGGTGGTTGCATTTCCACAAATCAAATTGGCTGGAAAAGCTCCACAGAGAAAGATGTCAACTCTCGTAGCTGATGTTGTCCTAAAGGTACCGGATAGTTATTTTGATGCTGGAAAAGCATCCATTGTCAAAGCCCTTGCTGTGGTTATGACAAACAAGGTAAAGGAGCACTGATGTAATAATTGAAATAAAATACTGAAGAAAGCAGAAGTTGTTTTTCAAACCACAGTTGTGGATGACACTTCTTATTGCCTGCAATTGCTATCGTCCGAAAACACGGGAGTTTGATGGCTACCAGATGGAAAAGATGAAGCTGGCAAAGCAGACATCTGTTTCCCAACAGATCATTTGCCTCTATGCACAACAACAGTCAGGCAGTGGTATCGTGAGCGATTGTTTGCAGCAAGCTTTGGCAGACATGGAGATCTTGGCTACAAAGATTGTGCAATCATCTTCTGTTAACTATTCCAAATCTACAGTTCAAGTGTGCCTTTTTAAGCAGCTGGAATAATTTTTGTAAAACACAGTTCTCGATTTGTTGAGACCTTTAAAATTCTCCTTTCTGTAGAGCTTTGCACTGCTTCAAAATAAACTACTGAGGATACCCTGTGTTAATTTAGGTGGGTTTAATGAGTGTTAACATTTGAAAACTTGTTTACTAGATGTACTACCCAACGATTGTGTGATGGCATTATACTTCTTGATAAGGTGCCAACCTTGGCTCAGTGGCAGCATTCATATCGGAGTCAAAAGGTTAGGTGTTCAAGTTCCATTCTTGTTTCTGTGTTGCATTCTAATTACAGAAATAATATTGTGATATTTGCTGCCATTTGCAGAATTGTGACATTTTTCTTAACTTTTCAAGTATGCACGGCACAAGAAATACATCAATGACTATTTGCTATATTATGGTGGCTCAGTAGAAGACTTGAAGAGATCAACGTGAGTAATCAAATATGAAACAACTACATTTTTTCATGAGGATAATGCTTGATCTAACTTGTGTCCTGACACCACATCAGGTTGAAATAAAATCAACTTGAGAATGGTTCTCTAGCTACTCAGCAACATCATCCCATCTTCCTAAAAATGTTCCTACCTTAGACTACATTTCCTTTTAATGAGGTTTATACAAACTTGACATTACCACCTTTTCAGTGATGACTCTGCTGGTAGAAATGTTGTTGCAGACTGCACAGAATAGCCATAATCGGAATAATTTCAGTGCATGTCATAGGGAATACATTGTTCATATGTAAAAATGCATACCTGAAAGGTGTATAAAGTTTGAATTTAGTTCTGAATTACAAACATTGCCAATACGTTTTGACTAAATATTTGGCTTTGTAAATGCAAAATGGTGCTTTGTTTTAAAAACAAACAGAAATTATATTTTTACTATATACCTTTCAGCAGTTAATCTGTAAATAAATACAGAACAAACAAATAGAAAGAATGTTGAGTATGCTAGAGACACAGGAGGTGGTCCAATTTCATACAGATGAACCCAGAGCTGTTCTGAACAGGGTAGACCTTTGAGCCCATCAAACCTGTTCCATTATTCAATTACCTCATGACAGATTTATACCTTAAATCCATCACCCAGCTTGGTTCTGTAACCTTTAATACCCATGCCTAACAAAATATATCAATCTTAAGTTTTAAAATTTTCAATTGGCCTGGCTTCAATGTTTTGGGGAAAATACTTTTAGATTTTTGCTACATTTTGGGAAGAAGTGCTTTCTGACATTATCCCTGAATGGCGTGGGTCTAATTTTAAGGTGATGCCCCCATTTCTGGATACCCTCATCAGGGGAGGCAGTTTCTCTCTTTCTACCCGATGAATTCCTTTACTCATCTTAAACACCTCAATAAGAACTTTGCTTAACTTCTTCACTGGAATAAAAACCTAGTCTGCCCAACATCATAGAATCATAGAATTTACGGTGCAGAAGGAGGCCATTCAGCCCATCAAGTCTGCACCGGCCCTTGCAAAGAGCACCCTACTTAAGCCCCACACCTCCAACCTATCCCCTTTATCCCCATAACCCAGTAACCCCACCTAACCTTTTTGGACACTGTAAGGGCAATCGAGAAGGGCCAATCCACCTAACCACATCTTTGGACTGTGGGAGGAAACTGGAGCACCCGGAGGAAACCCATGCACACGCGCGGAGAACGTGCAGACTCCACACAGACAGTGACCCAAGCCGGGAATCAAACCTGGGACCCTGGAGCTGTGAAGCAACTGTGCTAACCACTATGCTACCGTGCTGCCATCAACATGTCCTCATAATTTAAATCTGTTTAGTGCATTTATCATTCCGGTGAATCTGTGCCACACCTACCCCTCAGCCAATGTATTCACCCTCAAGTGGGATGCTCAAAATTGAATGCAAAACTCTCAACTTTCACCCTTTTTTATTTCCACCTCTGGGGGGGGGAAAAAAGGCCAACATTCTTATAGCTTTTTAAATTATTTTTTGTTGCATCAGTACTTGAATTTAGAATCAGTTGAATAATTTGTCTGCAGCAAGAACAACTAGATCACCAGCAACCAGCAAATTAAAGTCAGAAAAAGGTATGTGTGAATAATGCTTCAGTATATTACAGATATAACGTTGTGCAACTAATCTAAATAGAAAATTGCTGCAGAGAAACTAGTCCTGATGTATATCTTGATGTCAGTCATCACAGTTTGTGCAGACAAAGTTCTAAAATAAAAACCTTTGCATTGCAGACTATGGGTGTAGTGCTGCTTCAATTCAACATAATAATCTTTATTGTCACAAGTAGGCATACATTAACACGCATGAAGTTACTGTGAAAAGCCCCTAGTCGCTACATTCTGGCACCTGTTCGGTACACAGGGGGGGAATTCAGAATGTCCAAATCACCTAACAGCACGTCTTTCGGGACTTGTGGGAGGAAACCGGAGCACCCTGAGGAAACCCACACGAACACACGGAGAACATGCAGACTCCGTACAGACAGTGACCCAGGCTGGGAATCGAACCTGGGACCCTGGCGCTGTGAAGCAACAGTGCTACCCACTGTAAGGTTTAGTTTACCTTTGCTACCGTGCAGCCTTGTTAATATTTCCCTTCTGTCTGTAATCAGTGTAGTTTAATTTCGATAAGGCTGATGTGTGTTCCCAAATCCTATGTTAGCGAGCGGTCAATTTCAAAGTCACTCACTGCGGACTTTCATGTGTTTAAGAAAGGAGTATTATTTATTCTCTCACACACCTCAGAAAGTCTAACTGCGTTGATCACATATCACACACAAATACTTACCAGTATTAATGGTAAGTTAACAGAATGGTTAGTGGTTGCATGTATCTTTGAGAGTCCAATGAAAGAGGAAGCTTTTCCCAATTGAAGTTCAGATGGCTGGGGTCAAAGATGGATTAACTGAAGGGTTCTTTTGATGTATGGACTGCGCAGCAGGTAATGTAGACCGGTTCTGATTACTGTTGTAACTGGAACCCAATTTCATGAAGACGAACCCAGAGCTGTTCTGAACAGGGTGGAGGAGGCTTTTAAAATACTTTAAGCCTCACAGGCCTTGAACTGGAAAGATGACACAGCCTTTTCTTTGCAGCTTTGTTGCTGTTACTATGGTCTGTAGACTGCCCTGTCACAGTTTTTTGAAAAAAGGATTTCAAAATCAGAGGGCAGTTTCAATCACATGACGAATGACCATTGATGCACAATGGAAGGTGAATTATGGCCTTTCATAACGAAGAGGCTTTTCAATCACATGGTCAAATCACAATGGAAGGTAGATTGTGGTCTTTACCACTTCATGTGGAGAATCCATTTCGATCACCCTCCTTTGTATGGCAGACCTGTATTCAAATTCCTGGAGTTTACTGTCCCTGCGTTCTGGAGTAAGCCTTGACAATAGTGGTGTGAAATTCCACAGAAGAATGCTGTTTTGGCATGCCCATTCAAGGGAAACCCCTGCCCATTAACCAATTTGGAACGTTCCAGAAAGCTTGCTAGGCTGTTCTAAGTTTCAAAAATCAGGCCACTCCTGGGCAGTTCATCAGAATCCATTTTAAAAGCAATGCAGTTTTTAAAAAACAGTGTGTATATGTGTATATATATATATATATATATATATATATATGTATATATATTCATGCCTGCACAGGCATGAAAATAAGACTAAAAGTGTTATAATTGAATCTTGTTTGAATTTGTCATTTTGATAAATTTCAAACTTCAACATTTGACAGATAGTTCATATTATCATTGAGATAAAGTGAGCAAAACCTTAGATGCAATGCTTTGTAAAGACATATATATATACACCGGAAATCCTCAGGGCTCAGTTTGACTTGTGTTGCTTGACAAATGAATCTGTTTTTCATTACTACATTGCTGGTCCAAATTAAATACCTGTGGCCTTGATGTAATGTACCAATCCTGTTTTTGGACCCTTCAATGTGCTTTATTTTAGTTTTGCATTTTAAGCCTCCATGATTGCTGAGACGAGACGACTGTACATTTTTGTTAACAGAGTGAATGATAAAACAGACCTGGACGTGATAAAAGAAAACCATAGGTTTTTATGGACAGAGGATGATGAAGACGATATGACTTGGTAATCAGTGCTTTTGTCTTTAATCTTTTATAGTTATGCTAGTTACTGTTTATACTCTGCAACTTGCTGGAGAAAACATATGCTTGGGATAACAAAATGGATCGGGAAAAATAATGTCTCCACAGCCCCAGAAGACCATAGGCTGCTCTCCCCTTTGAGAGCTGACTGGTGGTGATTTAACCTGAGATTCACCACATCCCAGGGCGAGGAACAAGATTGTGAAGGCGGGGCCTTCATGAATAACCTCAGCTGGTATGGGGATTGAATCCACGCTGTTGGCATCAATCCACATCACGAACCGGCTGTCCAGCCAATGAGCTAACTGACCCCCTTTGGGGGTATTTTGTACAAATTCTGCTAGAATTATATAATGGAATTTTTAATGGTTTAACAAAATTTGATGTACTGTTATATCAGTTCTGTTACTGAAGCGGCTGGGAAGTTCTGTTTGTAACTGGAATTATAGTCTACTGATGTCTTCAAGAGGCTCCAAGCACACATTGCAAACTTGACAGGTAAAATCACACTGGCCGCATTCCATGCTAAACTATGAATGGTTTATTAATCAGAAATTAGAATAGGCAATATACTTAGCTACCATATATTGGTACTTCAAACTATTTTGAGTCTAACATAAATTATTTCAAGACTCTTGATCTTTAAAATGAGTTTTTAAATTAGATTTTATGTAAATGTATGCCTTGGCAGTGCCTCACCACAATGACATGGAAATATGGTAGACCTGAATTAACTGTAGATGTAGCCAGTGGGACCCTGTGTTTACCACTCGAGCTATCAGGAAGAGGAGGCCTAGGACCAGGCGTAACTTGGTTCGTAGTAAATTGAGATGTGGCATTTGGAGGATAAGTCCAGCACTTAGCTGGATATCTGTCTGCTTTAGACCAGAGAGCTGAGGGAAAGCATGTTGCTTTGATGGAAATTCTAATTTTATATTGAGGCATATATAAATTTAAATGGTTTCATTTCACTTTAGATGATCAAAACAAGATTTCTCCATCTTTTAGGGAGAAAACACTGGCAAAGAAATACTATGACAAATTATTCAAAGAATATTGTATTGCTGATTTGAGTCGATACAAATACAATAAGGTATGGATTTGAAAACTGACAATTTTGTTTACAAATATATGTAGATTGAAAACGTTGATTTAGAAATTAAAATGGGCTGGATTTTGCAGTCAAAGGTCAAATGGCTCAAGAAGGATTCTTCACACTGGTTAATTGCGGAGAAAGGCAAAAACAAAATACAGTGGATGCTGGAAATCTGAAATAAAACCAGAAAATGCTCAGCAGCCTGGCACCGTTTGTGGAATGAGAAACAGAGTTAATGGGCGTGATTGAATGGGCTTGTCACGTCCGACTTGTTGACGTCATGAGGCCTTTAAATCTCGCGAGAAGCCTCGCAAGATTTGCGATGCACAGAGCACCTCACAAGATCCAATGAGATCCCATGAGATGTTGCGATCTGAATCGCTCCCTTGCTGCGCGAAATCCAGATTTACATATTTAAGTGAGCAGTTAGACTCACTTAAATATGTCTGCGCCCAATGCTCCCAAGGCCTGGGAACAAAATCCCACGCCTGGGAGACCTCGCCATAGCAACGTTTAGAACTGGTACAAACAAACGCGGACTATCCATAACGGCACCTGGAGGAGTCTCCCAGGCCATCCGAGGCACATGGGTGGTCAGGCTCTGGGCAGGGTGATGCCCTGGCACCCCTGCTGCCACCTGGGCACATTGGCATCACCAGCCTGGCGGGGCACTGGGTGCCTGGGATCGGGCCCGGGGGTGCCCAATCCTTATGAGGGTGGGCGGGGAGTGGCTCGCGCACCCCTAACAGTTAAGATGGAGGGAGTTATCGGAGGCCACGGTGGGGGTCCGAGGGGACCATGAAATCGGGAGGTATTTAAAAATGGCGGCCCGATAACTTCCTGAAGAAGCAAGTTGAGGTTAGTGTTGCCTCGGCGGGACATTCCTCGCCGACGCCAAACAAAAGAGTCCCGTTTGATTAAGGGTTGTTCACGGCGCTGCAGTCACCTTGAAACACCCCGCTATACGCGCCCTGTATTGCGGAACTCTGTTTTTTGGCCATTAAATCACGTACAACGTTTCAGGTCTGTGACCTTTTAATCGACAGTTGCTCACCCTGTTCACACATCCCAAATCCCCAGTCGAGGGCAAGGCACCATTTTGATCATAGAGGCTTTCATGCAAAAAAGCTGGTAAAAATGTTTTAGTAATGTGAGTGGTGCCATTCATGCACCATTGACTACGACATGCAAGCCCATCATTTTCTAGACGGAAACAAAAATAATGGGCGGAATCTTACCATCTTTTTTCAGTGTCAGTTCCGATGAGGAAACTTAAGAATCCCGCCAATGCTGGGAAAATGCATCGAAGTTTGAGCCTCTTTAACAATTATTTTCCCCCATGATTCACACCACGCTCGTGGAGGCTTCCTTTGATTCGCTTGCCCTGGGAAAACGTAACCTTTGCAATCAGTGAGACGCTGCTTTTAAACCCTTACCCAGCACTCCCCTGCACTTGCCCCAAGTCTATTCGGGGGGATGGCTGGCAGGAAGACAGCATCACGTTTCATGGAGGGTGTCCTCACCAAACTCCAGGATGGTGAGGAGCAGAGTAGTGACGTCCTGTACCTGTGATTGCGCGGGCGTCCATCAAGCAAGGTCATCATCCCACCTGGGAGGCTGTGGTCGCGATAGTGAGTGACAGCTCACTCGGTACCGTAAGAGTACGGGGCTACAGCACCAAAAGAAAATTAATGATCTTCGTGCAGCCAGGGTAAATCTGCCTCCTCGTCTCCCACTGCACCCCATCACATACCCTTCACAGAGATATTTCACACAGCCACCTCATGGATTCCCGGCATTTCTCATGGCGCCACCACTCCTCATGCACCCCCCAGTAGATAATTTGCTCGTTACATTCCTGCTCCCACTCACGTCCCACGCATGCCAGACTTCTTCATCATCCAACCTGGCAGGGCTCCCACCGACACTCTCCCCATCTGTCTCATTGCAGGACAAACTCAAGCACAACTGTCATGAGCAGGCACAGCCTGCCAGAGTAATGTCTGAGCTGAGAACCCTAATGCCCTTTGAGGAGTGAGCTGGCAGGCGATGAGCAGGATTGCACCTGTGGAGAGGGTGAAGTGGGGGCAGCAGACGAAAGTGAGAACCATCAAGACATGCGGCCATGGTGCAAGCCTCGCGTGAGTTAACTTTCTCCCATCAATTATTTCCCCATGACGCACTCCTGCTATTTCACTTCTCTTGCAGGTCAATCAGTCGACCAACCCGGGCCTTCCCCGCACCTTCTGGAGACTACAGACCAGAGAAGCTCCGAGGAAGATGATCACTGAGGAGGCATCACCGCTGTCGCCCACTCCCTCCACCAACATAGATACTCACATTTGGTGGGGCAGGCCTCTTTGTCACTCACTCATGAGCACCTCACAGCTGAAGGAAGGAAGGACGGATACCTGAACCCAGGGCTCTGCTGAGCCCCAGACCAATGGCAACACCCTTCCTCTGACCGCAAGGCCGACTGGAGGAAATTCATCGCCTTCTGTCCAAGGAGATGGTCCCGTCGATCCAACACTGCGAGTGTGGCATCCACAGTGGAGACTGTGGTGCAAGACATGCACCCACGGTTCATGCATCCATGGTTCAGCTCATAACCTCCATAGCTGAGGGCATGAACTCCACAGTGCAGGACTTCAACTGCATGGTGCAAGCCCGAGTGGTAATTCATGAGTGTCAGTGCTAGAGGATGGCGGGACTTCTAGATCTTATTCCAGCTGCCCCTCTTGTCCATGGAAGCACCAAAGAGAAGAGCATCAGTAGCAGCCCAGCTCTGGGTCTTCCACCCAGCAGACCCCAAACCTCAATGTGGCCAATGTCTTTAACACTCTCCATCTGTATGTAGGGACCATCACGAGGACCTGCTGCAGGCACCACATTAGTGATTTCATGTCAGACCCCATGATGGGAGAGCTCTTCACTCCCTGCTCCTGGTCATCTGAAATGCAATGAGGGCGTCCTTCGCCCTTCACCCTATGTGGGCCCTGGTCCCTGCTCAAGTTCTTTCCTCCTCTGCCAGTTGATCAACCGAGGAGATGTGGCGTTCCTCCATCTCTTCCTGGTCCAACTGCATTTCCATGCTGCAGTGCCAGGTTCTGCAAAGGGAGCAGACCACTGTGACGTGGGACACCCTATGGGGGCTCCATCGATGGGCTCTCCCCGACCAGTCCAGGACCAGAACCGCATCTTGTGCAATCCAATTGCCTGATCGACCAGCACATGAACCTCGTAACGAGTCTCGGGTGTTTGTGGCCTCTGCACTGGTGTCATCAGCCCCTTCCTGAGTGGGTACACTTTGGCCCCGAAGAGCTATCCCTCCAGCTGCTGCTCTCTCTCAAAGACGGCTGGGATCTATGAGTGCTGCATGGATACTCCCCGGGAAACGGGCACACACCTGCATAATGCGCATTGCATGGTCTCAGACGAGCTGGACATTGAGGAAGTGGTATCCCTTGCAGTTCCTAAATGAAGCCCCCATGCTGTCATGGAGACAGAAGAGCCACATGGCTTCAGTCGATGACACCCTGCACCTTGGAATGCCTGCCATTCGGGCGAAACCCATGGCTCTGATGGCCTAGCTTGCCTGGTCCTAGTCCAGGTTGATACACATGCTTGTAAATAGCGGACTTGTGACCTCCCTGATGCACTTGTGTACGGCTGACTGGGATATGCCAGACAGGTCACCTGTGCTGCCCTGAAATGAGCTGCTGGCATAGAGGTACAGAGCGGCAGTAACCTTTGGAGCAACAGTCTATGTGGTCCCAATTCTTGGATCAACTGGCACAGGTGGTCGACTATTTCCCCCCCCCCCCCCCCCCACCATTGGTTGCCCTGCTCCCCGAAGAACAATGGGCTCAGCCCCCCTCACCTCTGCAGGGCGCTGTTCCTGGGTGCAGCAGCAGCACATCCAGGTCGATTGCAGGCAACAAAATTGCCAATTCGTCTGGCTCCATGAATCTCCAGAATCATAAACTGAAAGGAAGAGAACATTGAAGTGAGCGATGAGGATTCCTGACAGTGCCCTGACCTTCAGCTCTCTCAGCATCTGGAACTCTTGCGCTTCCCCCTGTGTGATTTTTTTTCCACTGAGCCTCGCCTGTCACACAATAACCACTTTCCCACAGTCCATCTCAACTCCACCTGAATCAACTACTTCAGCCTTTGAGATTCTCGGCCCCCTTTGCGACTGGCACCCTTCTGGTATTAGCAAACTCTGTGCCACCACCTTCGGAGGTGCGGCCACCATGTTCTCATTTTTATATAGATATTGTAAATCGTGCTGGCATGACATTAGCCTGGCAACTAATGAATATTCAATGAGCGGGGAAGTCCTGGAGGGAGGGCTCGCTAACGATATTATAATTTTATTAAAATGAGGTTCCCGGCCTTCCGCGGCAGATTTCTCATCACGTCGCTGGCGAGGGGGTCTGGAAAATCGAAAATTGCAATCTTGCCGGAGAGAATCACGTTTTCAGATTCTCACCAATTTTGCTGCCCTTGTCGCTGTTCTCACTTAGGGCTAAAGCCCCCATGATTTTCATATTGTGGAAATATTTGATAAGCTGGGAACAGAAAATTACTCGGAAAGAATACAATGCTGAATATTTATCAGCAAAGCTAATGGCCTCTGGGAGATCAGACAATCTCACACACACTACAAGCATTTCTCGTCATCCTCCCACTGTGTGCCAGATACAAGATCTTTACCAATATAGAAGATGGATATCTAATGCTATTAGTGATATAAGCCTTTATTCCTTATAATGAGAAATTTTTATCCCAGTAAATGTAGTCTGAGGACTGTGCCACTGAGCAGTAATATTACAATTAAGAAGCAGCATTTAAATAGAAATTCGAAAAAGAATTGTGATAAATGCTTTTTAAAATGTTTTTTATCAGTCATCAAATAGTTCTACGGTAACCTTTTTCATATAATTAATTTAACCAGTATGCTCTTTTTGTAAATGTTAATTATCTAGACTATAGATAGTATCTTCCATTTTACTAATATAATTTTTTATCTGACAGTTTGGATTTCGATGGCGAATAGAGAAAGAAGTAATTTCAGGGAAAGGTAATGTTTTTCCAATGTTAGAACAAACAATAGGACTAGTTTGTGCAATGCTTTAGGCACTGGCCTATACTTGAAATCTGATCAAGTATAGAATCCAGAAGGCTAGGTGACCAAATTGTGGAGCACTTCCATTCAGTTCCCAAGCTTCTTGTCATTTAAATTCACCACCTTGCTCCCATTCTGATCTCTCTGTCCGTGGCCTGCTAGTGTTCCAGTGAAGTAATTGCAAGCTCGAGGAACAGCACCTCATCTTTTATCTTGGCACTCTACAGTTTTCTCGACTTCAATGTTAAATTCAACAACTTTAGATCACAACAGCAGGGTGTGGCTCTGAGTGAGGCAGGTAGAGGTATCCTGTATTCAGAAATGGAGGAGCCTCAGCCTTTGACCTTGTCCAACAGGTATGAGGTACTTGCTCCCTGTGTGATTGAGGAAAAGGACTGTCGGGAGGATGAGCTAGCTGACCACTGCACTGTGGTACAGGAGGCCATTCAAGCAGGGGAGAAAAAATACAAGTGGTAGTTGTCAGGGATCCTATAATTAGGGGAACTAATAGCATACTTTGCAAGCAGGACCGAGAGTCGCGCATGGCATGTTGCCTGCCGGTGCCAGGGTGAGGGACATCTCTAACCAACTTAAAAGGATATTGGCGTGGGAGGGAGAGGATCCAGTTGTTGTGGTCCACGTTGGGACAACAACATAGCGAAGGCTAGGAAATAAGACCTGTTTGGGGATTATCAGGAACTAGGAGCAAAATTAAAGAACAGGTTCTCAAGGGTTATAATCTCTGGATTATTACCCGAGCCACGTGCAAATAGGCACAGGATTGAGAAAATTAGGGAAGTAAACACATAGCTAAAGGAATGGTTCAAGAAAGAGGAGTTCCATTTCATGGGGCACTAGCATCAATATCGGGACAGGAGGGATCTACCGTTGGGACGGTCTCCACCGAACCGATCTGGGGCTAGTGTTCTAGCGGAAAGGATAAATAGGCTGGTCACAAGGACTGTGAACTAGCAAATGGGGGGGGGGGTAAAGCTCCTAGAAGTATAATAGTTTTGAAAAATGTTTTATTAAGGTATTTATATCACAACAAACAAACAAATAAGAGCAGAAGCAAAATTGCACAACACAGTAAATATCCAGCACCCACATTCCCCCCTGCCCTCCCCCTCCTCACTCCCTTCCCCCCTCCCTTCCCCTCTTATGATACCATAAAGAAGTCAATGAACGGCTTAAAAGCAAATTACTACGGATACTGGAATCTAAAACCAAAAGAGAAAAGGCTGGAAAATCTCAGCAGGTCTGGCAGCATCTGTAAGGAGAGAAAAGAACTAATGTTTCGAGTCCAGGTGACCCTTTGTCAAATCTGGCTTCCACCTCTGGGTGAACCCATCAACCGACCCTCACAAGACGAGCTTGATCTTTTCCAACCTCAGGAACACCGCCAGGTCACTCGCCCACACCTCCACTTTCGGCGGCTCCGAGTCCCTCCACCCAAGCAAAATCTGTCTCCGGGCTATCAGGGATGCAAAGGCCCAAACATCGGCTTTTGTCGCCCCTGGTCTTCTGACACCCCAAATATCGCTACCTGTTGGCTAGGGGCCACCTTTACCCCCGACACCTCGGACATTATGTCCGCGAACCCGTGCCAGAACCCCTCCGATTTGGACATGCTCAAAACCCTCCACACCTATTCTCTACTCCCTCAAAGAACCTACTCACCCTTGTCACCGTCATATGCGCCATGTGAACTACTTTATATTGAATAAGACTGAGCCTTGCACACGATGAGGATGCCGCAGAGCCTCCTCCCACATCCTGTCTCCACCTTCCCACTTCCGTTTCATATCTCCTATCGGGGCTCCCTCCCAGTCCATTAGCTCCTTGTAAACCTCGGACACCTTCTCCGCCCCTACTCCCTCTCTCGACAGCACCTTATCCTGCAGCCCCAAGGGCAAAAACCCGGGAAAGGACGGCACCTACCTCCTCACAAAATCCCGGACCTGTAAGTACCTAAAACCATTCACCCTGGGCAGCTCATATTCCTCCTCCAGATCCTCTAAACGTGCAAAACTGCCCCCTACGAACAGATCCCCAAACCTCTCAATCCCCGCCTGCCACCATCCCCAAAACCTCGCATCCAGCCCCACCCCCTGGTGCACACCTATAATAACCTGTGGTTATTATAAATTGGTGCCCACACTGAGGCACCCTCCAGTTTCAAATGCTGCCTCCACTGCCCCCATACCCTCATGGCTGACCTCACCACTGGCCTCATGGAGCACCTAGCTGGCGAGAACGGCAGAGGCGCTGTCAACAATGTCCCTAAACCCGTTTCCCTGCAAGGATCCGCCCCAATACTGAACCCTCGCCCACTACCCATTTCCTAGCCATAGCGATGTTAGCCGGCCAGTAATAATTCATTATATTCAGCAAAGTCAGACCATCACCAGGTGATGAAGGAGCTACACTCTGAAAGCTAGTGATTCCAAATAAACCGGTTGGACTTTAACCTGGTGTTGTAAGACTACTTACTGTGTCCTCCATTGTCAACATGGTTTTATGAGGGGTAAGTCATACTTGACAAACATGATTGAGTTCTTTAAGGACGTAACCAGCAAGGTGAATAATGGGGAACTGTGAATGTGGTATGTCTAGATTTCCAGAAGGTGTTTGATAAGGTGCCACATAAAATACTGAGACAAAGAGGTCACAGGGAATTGGGGGTAGTATACTAGATTGGATTGAGGATTGGCTGAATCACAGAAAGCAGAGGATCATGATTAATGGGTCCTTCCCTGGCTGGTGAACTGTAACCAGCGGGGTGCAGCAGGGGTCAGTCCTCAGACCTCAACTGTTTACAATTTATATAAATTTTCTGCAAGCAGCGACAGAGTGTAATATAGCAAAATTTGTGGGTGATACTAAAATACGTGGGAAAGCAGTCAATGAAGAGGAGAAAAAGATTTTACAGATAGATATAGATAGTCTAGGGGATTGGGCCAAAATTTGACAGATGGGGTTTAATGTAGATAAGTGTGAGGTTATTCATTTTGGCTGAACAAATAGAAAGGCAAATTATCTAAATGGAGAACAGATTCAAGATGCATCTGGGCAGAGGTCTGGGTGTCTTTGTTCATGAATCGCAGAAAGTCGGTATGCAGGTACAGCATGTAATTAAAAAGGAAAATGGAATGTTCACGTTTACTGCAAAAAGACAAGTATAAAAGTGTTGTTGCAACTTTACAGGGTGTTAGTGAGACCATATCTGGAGTATTATGTCCATTTTTGGCCTCCTTAATTGAGGACGGATGGGTGGCTTTGGAGGCAGTTCAGAGGAGATTCACCAGATTGATTCCAAAGATGAAAGGGTTAACGTATGAGGAGAGACTAAACAGTTTGGGCTTTTACTCGCTGGAGTTTAGAAGGATGAGAGGGGATCTGGTTGAGGTGTATAAAATGCGAAAGGGATTGATAAAGTAAACGTAGACCAAATGTTCCCCCTTGTGGGGAAATCTAGAACGAGAGGTCACAGATATAGGTTGAGAGGTGGTAGATTTAGAACTGAGATGAGGAGGAACTACTTCTCGCAGAGGGTGGTGAATTTGTGGAATTTGCTGCCCCATAGTGCGGTGGAATCTGAGTCGTTAAATGGTTTCAAGAACGAGATAGATATATTTTTGATTTATCAAAATGGGTTAAAGGGATATTAGGAACAGGTGGGGAGGTGGATTTGAGACCAGGAAGAGATCAGCTATGATCTGATTGAATGGAGGAGCAGCTGAATTGTCTACTTCTGCTCCTAATTCCTAGGTAGCCTCTGCCTCCATCTTGTTCTGTGTTTTTTTTGTTAAGAAACAAAAGATTGTTTCATAATTGCTTCATATTGCCATCACACCTCATCGTTAAATAACTGTTATTTTCGATAACCGTTCCTACTCTCTTTGACTTTAACATCAGATAGCCTTTTGTTAGTTAATCTCTCCTGCCCTCCATTCTATCACAAGCCTTTCTTGCCCCATCCCTTCCTCCCATTGGCGTAAAAACTCTTCTGTTCTGATGAAAGCTGTTTAGCACAGGGCTAAATCACTGGCTTTGAAAGCAGACAAGGCCAGCAGCATGGTTCAATTCCCATACCAGCCTCACCGAACAGGCGCCGGAATGTGGCGACTAGGGGCTTTTCACAGTAACTTCATTTGAAGCCTACTTGTGACAATAAGCGATTTTCATTTCATTTCATTTCAAGTTCATTAGCCTGAAGTGTTAACTCGGTTTCTCTCCAGAGATGTTGTCTGTCCTACTGAGTATTTCCAGCATGTTTTGTTTTTATTTTAGATTTTTAGCATCTGCTGTAAATGCATCTTCTCTGATTAGAAACAGAAGCAAGAAAAGATCTCTGGCAGCATAAAGTAAATAATATAAAGAGGAGGCCCCAACATTGGCATAGCCAGAAGCCCCCAGTGTAGAAGTTCTTGTGAAATTAAACAGAGTATTTCTGATCTATCAGACAGTGGGCGCAATGCTCAAGCACTTCATCCCAACCCCCTATTTCTACTTACTATTATAACCAGTGCTGCTTTTACATGTGCTACGTGGTTTTAGGTTCACAGAAATGTTCTTGTTTACATTTGTGTTAATTGTAAGCTATTTATAAGTATAAGAGCCAAATTAAATTAAATGTGAGTTTATATCGCTGTGTTTATTTTGTGTTATATGTTCTGCAAGCTCGGAATTCATAAATTTGCATGGTTTAAAGTAAGACATTACTCAAGCGTAATATCACGTTGTCCAAGTATTTTCATTTTCTTGACGTGGCTTCAAAATTTGACCATAATGGGCGGGGTTTCGGCAGCTGAGGCGGCCCGCCAGTGGGATTTCCCGTGGACTGCAACCCTCGCCACCGGCGTGGGACCGGAATTTCCCGCCGGTGTGAACAGCCGGTAAATCCCGCCCAATATCTCAATAAAATTGATGGATTGAATGCATCATTCATTTGTGTGGTAATTTGGGGACAAGAGTGGTAATTTGGGGACAAGAGTGTGATGCTAAAGTCAGTGATTAACCCAAGAGTTAATTGAAATTCGATTAGCATTACTGCTAATACTGGAATTAAAGGAAGATTTATAGCAGAGGCCTGAGCTATCCAAGGGCAAGTACAAGCCACTAATTAGCAGCTTGCAGTTTATATCAATCTGGGACAAATTCAGTTTGTACTGTTCAGAAGGTTTGCAGAAACATGATGATGTACAATCAGTTAAATACTGTTAAATGGACATTTATACTCCAGCTAGTCATTTGAAATATTTATTTAATCAGTATAAATTTAGCTCTGGGACATAAAAATTGTGAACGCTTTAGAAATAATGCACTCGTGCACTTGTAGAAATTTACTCAAAAATCTGAACGACCATAATCCCTAGAGTGGCAAAATAGGAAAATTCAATGTTAGGTTGCGATAGTTGGTCTGTGCATATAGTAACATGTAGGTTATGAGCAAACAATCATGATTAGCATTTTTTAAAAAAAAATTTATTTGATGATTTACATTGGAAACAAATTAATGCTCGATGCGTTTTATAAAAAGACCGTATAAGTTGATTTATTAGCACCTATTTTAGATACTACACCTAAAATTAATTGACAACTTCCAATTACGGAAATGTCACGCAATTCTTCCGACTTGTTTATTGTCACTATAATGTCATGTATTAATACGCCGTTCATTCTACACTGTTGGAGTACTGGGCGTCTCATACCTGCAAGGACAAATGAGAAAGAATGAGAATACCACCAAGTAACAATGTTTCTGTGCATATTAAAGTTTGTTAACATAATTTATTTTACTTCAGGTCAATTTTGCTGTGGTAACAAACACTGTGATGAGAAAGAAGGGCTGAAAAGTTGGGAGGTTAACTTTGGTTACATTGAACATGAGGAGAAAAGAAATGCCCTTGTGAAACTGAGTAAGTTGTCTATTTATCTTTTTTTTTAACCACATTTCGATGTGGCAAAAATTTTGTCAGTCTAGTTTGAGATCTATTGCTGCTGATCCACTTAGTTAATCTGTATTTTGTTTATTCTATTATTTTCCTGACCAGCAGTTACACTTTGCTGATTTACCATTACTTGCTCATTTAGATAATTGCTTAAATGCAAAAATTACTTAAACAATGTGACTTTGACTTTCAGTACCCTCAGGACAAGGTAACAACATGGCCTTCCGAAGTTCATGTGGGTCAAAAGACAATGTGTAACGTTATGTCTTAAACTCATGAAGATTAACTTGATGAGCAATTTTGACTAAATTTTGGCATTTGTTCATTTTTTTATTTGATAATCAGTTACGTCAAATCTTTGGAAATCATATTTTAACTGAAGTTTATATTTCCTTCATAGGACTGTGCCCAGAATGCTCTCTTAAACTGAACTATCATCACAGGTAAAAAAAAGTTATTTCAAAGTATTGCTTAAAAGGAAGATATATATTAATTGCCATACTGTACCTGCTGTTTACAAGTGACCAAAATTGATAACTTTTAACCAAGTATAATTTGGTTACATGATTAAACTACAATTGAAATGAGTTATTTGCACATCTTTTCTCAAATCAGCATTTTTGTAAACAAAAATATTGAAATACCATCTATCTCTAGTAAATTAAAGCTGTTACATGGGCCAAGTGATTAATTGAAACCTGTTCATATTTCCTGTGGAAATTTCAGTTTTAAAATAGAAACACATTTATCTGTAAAACTTACCTGAAACTATTATTGAAACGTTACTGGCTAGGGTTTTAATGGGAATTCCTAGGCCCAACCATCTTCAGCTACTTCATCAATGACCTTCCTTCCATCAAAAGGTCAGAAGTGGGGATATTCACTGAAGACGGCACAGTATCATTAACAACTCCACAGACACTGAAGCAGTCAATGTTCAAATGCAGCAAGACCTGGTCAATATCCAGGTTTGGGCTGACAAGTGGCAAGTTATATTCACACCACACAAGTGCCAGGCAATAACCATCTCGAACAAGAGACAATCTAACCATCGCTCCTTGATATTCAGTGACATACCATTGCTGAATCCCCCACTCTCGACATCTTGGGGGTATTGACCAGGAACTGAACTGGACTAGTCTTTTAAATACTGTGGCTACAAGAGCAGGTCAGAGGCTAAGAATCCTGTGGCAAGTAACTCATCTCCTGACTCTCCAAAGCCTGTCCACCATCCACAAGGCACAAGTCAGGTGTGTAATGGAATATTCTCCACTTGCCTGGTTGAGTGCAGCTCCAACAACACTGAAAAAACATGACCGCATCCAGGACAAAGAAATCTGCTTGATTGGCACCCCTTCCACATATATTCACTCCCTCCAACCCCGATGGCCTTGTGTACCATCTACAAAATGCACTGCAGGAACTCAACAAAGCTCCTTAGGCAGCACCTTCCAAACCCACAACTGCTACCTTCTAGGAGGACAAGGACAGCAGATACCGGGAAGTTCCCCTCTAAGTCACTCACCACTCTGACTTGGAAATATATTGCCGTTCCCTCACTGTCACTGGGTCAAAATCCTGGAACTCCATCCCTAACAGCAGTATGGGTGTACCTACATAACTGGGACTCAGCGGTTCAAGAAGGCAGCTCACCATCACCATCTCGAGGGCAATTAGGGATGGAGAATAATTGCTGACCTAGCCAACAAAGCCCACATCTCATAAATGAATTTTAAAAATGACAACAATGACCTGTAACAATTAACTGCCCACCAATAATTGCTGTTAAATATTTTTCACCACAAATTACTCAATCTTTTCTGGAAAAGTTCTTACCTGAGTTTTTTTCTTTTAGTAACTACAATTTCTAATGTAACAAAATATTATTTCTAAACCATTGCATATTTCACAATGTAATTATGTTTTCCTATCAAATACTTTTTGATACCTTAATTAAAATTTTTACTGAAGGCTTAAATCTCTCAAATCCTGAACCTGGAGCTGATATTTTTGTCAAAACGTGTGACAATTCACTGAAAACAGTTTATTAACTTTAAATAGGCACAACTTATCTAAATTTCCATAAATATCTTTTTATCAGTTAAGCTGCTGCAATAGTTTTCCTTAGCTGCTAGCAGCTTCTCCTCAATTTATTTTAAAATGATCTAAAGAAAGGTTGGCTGTAAGGTCTGTTGTCTCTTTTCTTGCACCCTTTATCCTACTGCCACTCATTACCTCTGGCTGTGCATTCTTCCTATTGAGGATGGACACATTCTCTTGGGTTTCCAGTTGCTATGTTGCCACACACTTCCGTTTCCATCCAACACTTTGCTCCTGTTGCACTCCCGACTCTGCATCCACCCGCTAAAGTTAAAAATGTCCTCTTGAAGTTTCAATGTGAGACTCAATTTCAAACCAGATGCCAATCCACATCCCTGTCCCCAGCTAACACCAGATCTCTACCTCTTTGCTCAGCCCACACCCATACCGTACTCTCAGCTGTCATTCTGCCTTGTCAGTGAGGACGGAAAATGCTCTTATTTTTCCCCCTCACCAACGAACCTAGATCCTGGCTCCAACCCAGACATCTACCCACATCTCTAGAGGATTATTGTAAGTTTGAGGTAAATTACAAAGGGAAACAAATCTAATTGAAAGATTAAAGACAAATATGGCCATCAATCTACTAAATTACAATGATAAATCTAAGTCTAGCATGTGAGTCTGCAACCTAAAGCTTCCACCTCCTGCCTTGCAATAAATGATCAAGTTCAAAACACTCATGCCCCACCAAATCACAGGACCTCTGTTCCTTTCTACTCTCCATCATCAGCAAAGTGATGGAAAGAGTCATCCAACAGTGCTACCAAGTGACACTTACTCAGCATTAACATGATCACGGCCGCTCAGTTTGTTCTGCCAATGTCACTCAGCTCCTGACTTCATTACAGCCTTGGTTTAAACATGGACAAAACCACTGAATGCCAGAGGTGAGGTGAGTGGGACTGTCTTTGACATCAACGCAGCATTTGACCGAGAATGGCATCAAGGAGCCCTAAATAAACTGGAGTCAATGGGAATCGGGGAAAACTCCACTGGTTGGAGTCATCCATAGATACATAGAAGATAGGAGCAGGAGGAGGGCTTTTGGCCCTTCGAGCCTGCTCCGCCATTCATCACGATCATGGCTGATCATCCAACTCAATAGCCTAATCCTGCTTTCTCCCCATAGCCTTTGATCCCATTCTCCCCAAGTGCTATATCCAGCCGCCTCTTGACCTGGCATAAAGGAAGATGATTGTGCTGGTTGGAGGTCAAAGATTGCAGCTCCAGGACATCACTGCAGGAGTTCCTCAGGGTAGTGGCCTAGGCCCAACCATCTTCAGCTGTTTCATCAATGACCTTCCTTCCATCATAAGATCAGACAAAAGAGGGAATTTATGCGTGGAGTCAGAGGAAATGGGTGAGATTCTTAATGAGTACTTTGCATCGGTATTCACCAAGGAGAGGGACATGACAGATGTTGAGGCTAGGGATGGATGTTTAAATACTCTAGGCCAAGTCGGCATAAGGAAGGGGGAAGTTTTGGGTATTCTAAAAGGCATTAAGATGGACAAGTCCCCAGGTCCGGATGGGATCTATCTCAGGTTACTGAGGGAAGCGAGGGATGAAATAGCTGGGGCCTTAACAGATATCTTTGCAGCATCCTTGAGCACGGGTGAGGTCCCGGAGGACTGGAGAATTGCTAATGTTGTCCCTTTGTTTAAGAAGGGTAGCAGGGATAATCCAGGGAATTATAGACCTGTGAGCTTGACGTCAGTGGTAGGCAAACTGTTGGAGAAGATACTGAGGGATAGGATCTATTCACATTTGGAAGAAAATAGACTTATCAGTGATAGGTAGCATGGTTTTGTGCAGGAAAGGTCATGGTTTACAAACCTAATAGGATTCTTTGAGGAAGTGACGAAGTTAATTGATGAGGGAAGGGCTGTAGATGTCATATACATGGACTTCAGTAAGGCATTTGATAAAGTTTCCCATGGCAGGTTGATGGAAAAAGTGAAGTCGTATGGGGTTCATGGTGTACTAGCTAGATGGATAAAGAACTGGCTGGGCACCAGGAGACAGAGTAGTGGTGGAAGGGAGTGTCTCAAAATGGAGAAAGGCGACTAGTGGTGTTCCACAGGGACCCATGCTCGGACCACTGTTGTTTGTGATATACATAAATGATCTGGACGAAGGTATAGGTGGTCTGATTAGCAATGTTGCAGATGATACTTAGATTGGTGGAGTTGCAGTAGCGAGGAGGACTGTCAGAGAATACAGCAAAATACAGATGGATTGGAGAGTTGGGCAGAGAAATGGCAGATGGAGTTCAATCCAGGCAAATGCGAGGTGATGCATTTTGGAAGATCTAATTCAAGAGCGGACTATACGGTCAATGGAAGAGTCCTGGGGAAAATTGATGTACAAAGAGATCTGGGAGTTCAGGTCCATTGTACCCTGAAGGTGGCAACACAGGTCGATAGAGTGGTCAAGAAGGCATACAGCATGCTTGCCTTCATCGGACGGGGTATTGAATACAAGAGTCGGCAGGTCATGTTACAGTTGTATAGGACTTTGGTTAGGCCACATTTGGAATACTCCGTGCAGTTCTGGTCGCCACATTACCAGAAGGATGTGGATGCTTTAGAGAGGGTGCAGAGGAGGTTCACCAGGATGTTGCCTGGTATGGAGGGTGCTAGCTATGAAGAAAGATTGAGTAGATTAGGATTGTTTTCGTTGGAAAGACAGAGGTTATGGGGGGACCTGATTGAGGTCTACAAAATTATGAGAGGTATGGACAGGGTGGATAGCACCAAGCTTTTTCCAAGAGTGGGGGTGTCACGATTTCAAGGTGAGAGGGGAAAAGTTTAAGGGAGATGTGCGTGGAAAGTTTTTTACGCAGAGGGTGGTGGGTGCCTGGAACGCTTTGCCAGCGGAGGTGGTAGAGGCGGGCACGATAGCATCATTCAAGATGCATCTAGACAGATATATGAACGGGCGGGGAACAGATGGAAGTAGATCCTCGGAAAATAGGCGACAGGTTTAGATAAAGGATCTGGATCGGTGCAGGCTGGGAGGGCCGAAGGGCCTGTTCCTGTGCTGTAAATTTTCTTTGTTCTTTGTTCAGATGTGGGGAGTTTGCGGGTAACTGCACAATGTTCAGCACCATTCACAACTCCTCGGATACTGAAGCAGTCCATGTCCAAATGCAGCAAGACCTGGATAATATCCAGGCTTGGGCTGACAAGTGGCAAGTTAAATTCGTGCCACACAAGTGCCAGGCAATGGCCATCTCCTACAAGAGCTAATCTAACCATCATCTCTTTACATTTAATGGCATTACCATCGCTGAATCCCTCACAACCTGGGATTACTATTGATCAGAAACTGAACTGGACTACCATATCAATACTGTTGCTACCAGGGAAAGTCGAAGGCTAGGTATCCTCCTGTGAATAACTCACCCCTGACCCCCTCCAAAACCTGTCCACCATCTACAAGGCACAATTCAGAAGTGTAGTGGAATTCCCCGCTTGCCTGGATAAGTGCAGCTCCAACAAAGGTGCTCAACCCCATCCAGGACAAAGCCCGCTTGATTGCTCCTCCTTCCACAAACATTCAAACCCTCCACCACCGACGAACATTGGCAGCTGTATGTACCATCTACAAGGTGCACTGCAATAACTCACCAAGGTTTCTTAGACAGCACCTTCCAAACTCATGGCCACTACCACGTAGAGGGACAAGAGCAGCAAGTACTTGGGAACCCCACCACCTAGAGCTTCCCCTCCAAGTCACTCACCACCCCAACTTGCAGATATATTGATCGTCCTTCACTGTCACTTGGACAGCATCCTAGAACTCCCTCTCTAACAGCACAGTGGGTGTACCTACACCTCAGGGGCTGCAGCTGTTCAAGAAGGCAACTCGCCACCACATTCTGAAGGGCAACTAGGGATGGGCAATTAATGCTGATCTAACCAGCGACGCCCACATCCCGTAAACAAATTTTGTAAAAGCCATATTGAGAAACTGAAGTCTTAAGAAATGAAGTTACTGATGGACAGGTAAAGAAAACAGCCCCCCACCCCCTGGCACGCACACGCTATATTCCCCCAGTACTTGTACAGTAAGTGTCGACAAATTATAAAGCATCAGTATTTTGCTGACTTGTTCTAATCCATACTTGCAACTAAATAAATCATAAATTTTGGAAAGAATTAAGCAAAATGTTGTCCAGGATAAACATGCACAACTCATTTATTTTCACAATCGCTGCACAGAATTGATTACAAGTGTAAGAATTGTTGGCAAACTTCAGGCATGTCCCTGGTTCTGACAGATCTCTGGTGTGTCCTCTTCCTGAGGCCTCCCTCTAAGCAGTGTTCAATGTGTTGTTGAATTCTGAATCCCTTCCCTCAATTTAGCCACATACTAGGAACTTTCTAATGCCACCTAATCTTTGGTTCCTTTACAAGCAGCACTGAGGTTTCAGATCGCCTTCATCAATTCAATCATCTACAATTTTTCCCGAGAATTTCAACTTTCCCATTCAGTCACGTTCTTCATAATGATACCATAACCTACTACATTTGAACTCCCCAGTATTCCCAAACTCCAGGACCTTTTTGACTTGTCCAACACCCACATTCCAACTCTAAATCTGCTGAATTTCCGATAATCTCTTAAGCATGTTTATAAAAAATAACCTTGATACCCAGTGAGTATTTACAAATAATAAGACGCTCTCCAATGCTTCCAGACCACACAGGAGGTGTATTTCAATACTGCCAAAGCATAGCCGCCCCCTGTGTTTACTAAATCGCAGCATCCAAATGCTTCCAAAATCATTAAAACCCCATAAATCTACTGCCAAACTTCAGGGCCACCTGTCTTTAGTGCTGCAAAGTCACTGCCATTGTCTCAAACACTTTACTGTCAAGTAATTACTTTTCAAAATGTCAGGGAAACATGTTGACCAACTTGTGAACAGCAAGGGACCCACCAACTTGTGATAAGCGATCAGAAATCTTTTTACTTGAGGTTAAATATTGGCCAGGACATTCAACTCCCTGTTATTTTTTGAATAGCATCATGGGGTCATTGCTGCCCACCTGAGAAGGGACTGGGGTTTATCAACTCATCCAACAGAAGGTAACTGTGACAGTGCAGCACTCCCTCTGTGCTGAACTGAAGATGCAGTCTCGATTATGCACTTGTGGCTCGAGAGTTGGACTTGAACCCGTGACCTTTTGACTCAGATGAGGGGAACCACCATTGTTCAGTGGTAGCATTCTGATCTCTGAAGGATTCCTTTTAATTGTGTGAAATATAAACAGTGCAATGGATGCAGAAATCCATATTCTTTCTTGTTATATTATTTCTAAAACTTGAAGGAGGAAAGAAGTGAAAGCTGTGAAAAGGAAACACCGAGAGGAACATCACCATGATGCCCCAGCACAAAAGCAAGCCAAGACCGCAGAGAAGCACATTTGTGAAAGCAAGGGTAGGTGACGAGAAAATTATTTTTTGTCAACAATTTTAATTGAAGGTAATCCTGTACAAAAGCACGGAATGGTTGGAACTTAGTATCTGAGCTGGAAGTGCCATTTGCAGATAATCTGCACAATGGGCACAGAACTGCCAACGGCAGTCATGTTCTCACCGTTGGATCCTTATTACAGGCAATGTGCTGCCCACAAATGTATCTTACTGCTAACTGATTTGTTGTCCAGCAGAGCATGCATTTTCATTTACTTTCCCATCCAGCAGCAATTTGACAGGTTGCCCAATTTCACCAAGTTGCAGGATTGCCAAGAGTCCAGGGAGCAGTAATATCTATGTGGCCACCTGGGCCAAAAGACAGTGTGTGGCCTATTTGCGCAAAATGGAGGATGATTTCATCAATGTGAAACTTGTTTTGGAGCAGTAACACTATAATATAGGTCAGGGCTTGGTTCCCATGAACAGTCATAACATATTGAATTTTGGCCTGTACCCAGCTTATTTGAAGGCAAAGAGCGAATACAAGGACATCAGGGTCACTCTCTTCTCTTCTAGCTAATGACAACCTAGTAGTAGTCATTGACCGGTGCAGCATACAGATACAGCAAGGTCCATGCAGTTGCCAGGATTATTGTAGAAACATAGGAGTAGCCTGTCGAGCCCGGGATGATCATTGCTGACCATCCACTTTAGTGCCTTTTTCCCCCACACAGCCACCATATCCTTTCATGCCATCGCCACTAGAAATCTGTTAATCTCTGCTTCAAACATATTCAATGACTGAGCTTCCACAGCCCCCTGGAGCAGAGAATTCCAAAGATTCACAACCCTCTAAGTAAAAGGATTTCTCATCACGGAAATTGTGTCTCTGGTTCTGGACTCCACAACCTGGGGAAACATCTTACCTGCGCCTACCCTGTCTACTCATTTAAGGAGTTTGTAAGTTTCAATGAGATTACTTCTCATTCTTCAAACTTCTTGGGAATCCAGTTTGCCCAGTCTGTCTTCTTAAGGCAGTCCTGCCATCCCGGGAACAAGTCTGGTGAACCTTTATTGCATTTGGGCAGCACGGTAGCATTGTGGATAGCACAATTGCTTCACAGCTCCAGGGTCCCAGGTTCGATTCCGGCTTGGGTCACTGTCTGTGCGGAGTCTGCACATCCTCCCAGTGTGTGCGTGGGTTTCCCCCGGGTGCTCCGGTTTCCTCCCACAGTCCAAAGATGTGCAGGTTAGGTGGATTGGCCATGATAAATTGCCCTTTGTGTCCAAAATTGCCCTTAGTGTTGGGTGGGGTTGCTGGGTTATGGGGATAGGGTGGAAGTGTTGACCTTGGGTAGGGTGCTCTTTCCAAGAGCCGGTGCAGACTCGACGGGCCGAATGGCCTCCTTCTGCACTGTAGGGGCTGTTTAGCACAGGGCTAAATCGCTGGCTTTGAAAGCAGACCAAGGCAGGCCAGCAGCACGGTTCGATTCCCGTAACAGCCTCCCCGAACAGGCGCCGGAATGTGGCGATTAGGGGCTTTTCACAGTAACTTCATTTGAAGCCTACTTGTGACAATAAGCAATTTTCATTTCATTTCATTTCATAATTCTATGATAATCTATGATAATTTCCCCTTTGACAATAATATCTTTCCGAAAGTAACAACATCAAAACTGCAAGATTACTCAAGGCACGGTGTAACCGAGACTCTGCACAACTGAAGCAAGACTTCACTACTCCTGTACTCAATCCCTCTTGCGATAAAGGCCAACATACCACTAGCCTTCCTAATTGCCTGCTGCACCTGCATGTTAAACTTCAATGACTTGTTGACGAGGACACCCAGACCTTTTTGTACATCTACACTTTTTAATCTCTTACCATTTAAGAAATACTCAGTGTGTCTGTTCCTGCTACACATTTTCCACATTATATTCCATTTGCCATGTTCTTAAGACTATTGACGTATCGTTTTTTGGAAGCTCGAGTATGAATAACAGTTCAAAGCAGGGTTAAAGATCTGGGACGGGATTTAATGGAAACTAAACAGAGTCCCATTTTGGGCATGTTTGGCAGGGTGCTTGCTGGCGTTTGCAGCGCCGAGAATGACCCCACTATTAAATGGAACTCTGCTTTTTGTGGCCTCGGTGAGGAACGCCCAGCCGATGCTGCACTTAGACTCAGCTCGCCAGTGCAGAAAGTGGTGCCCCGAACTCTAAACCCCCCCCACCACAGCATTTGGTTCCCCCAATGCCAATTAGGGAGCCCTCGAGCCTCCCGCACCCTACCTCATAAGGGCTGGACATTACAAGGCGTGATCCCCAGCATGGGCAAGGTGCCACCTGGGTGCCTTGGCACCTTGGCAGTGCCAGGGTGGCACTGTCAGGTTGCCCAGGTGGCAGTGCCAGGTTGCCCAGGTGGCATTGGGAGTGCTAGGATGCACAGGTGGCATTGGGAGTCCCAGGTGGCATTGGGAGTGCAAGGGTACCACTCAGCCCAGAGCCCGACCACCCGGGGGCCGCCGATCGTCTTAGACACCCCCACCCCCAAGTGCTGTATGCCTGGTCCACGTTTGTGGAAACCAGTGCTAAATGGCGCCCGGTCGGGGTCTCCGAGGCGAGGCCGTTATGTCCCATGTCTTGGGTTATTTCGGCGCAGACTAACTACTCACTTGAATATGCAAATCCAAAAGGTGGGATCCAGATTTTGCGAGGCGTAACTAGCGTTGTATATCTCGCAAGATTCACCGGCCTCATCACGTCACGAGTCTGGCGCGACGAGGCCGTTAGACCAGTGTTCTTCAAACTTATTTTTCCGGGGACCCATTTTTACCAACCGGCCAACCGTCACGACCTAGGCCGGCCGACCTTCGCGGCCCACACCGGCAGACTTTCACGACCCACACCAGCCGACCTGCGCGACCCACCATTTTCTCTTAACTTGTTTGCTGCTGACAAAAATGGAGGAAATGGTTTTGGGTCCCTTTGGCCCTCGTACACGCTCCTCCAATGGAACCTGTTGGATGAAGGTGAAGCCTTCTGGTGTCGGAAAGTATGGAGTCTCCATCTGTCCAAAGTTCTGAATTTTTTCCCTCTAAAATGTTATCAAATAAACCCCCCCCGCCCCCCGAACTTGTAAAAAAAAATGAGTAAAATAAATGAAAAAAATGAATAAACCCCCCCCGAACTTGTAAAAAAAAAAATGAATAAAAGAAAAGAAAAAAATGAATAAAATCCCCCGAACTTATAAAAAAATAAATAAAAAGAATAAAATAACTGAAAAAATAAAAATTAAATG
The DNA here is from genome assembly GCF_047496885.1 of Scyliorhinus torazame. Taxonomy (NCBI): domain Eukaryota; kingdom Metazoa; phylum Chordata; class Chondrichthyes; order Carcharhiniformes; family Scyliorhinidae; genus Scyliorhinus; species Scyliorhinus torazame. Next base: position 130,224,170 of record NC_092722.1, read on the forward strand.
AATAAAATAAATGAATAAAAACCACTACAGAACTTGTAAAACAAAAAGCTGCAACCGTTTAAAAAAAATAGCGGCCGCACTGCGCATGCGTGCCCGATCATCGTGCGCACATGCGCAATGCGGCCAAATTGTTTTTTCAACATGTTCGCGGCCGCTTGAAGCCGGCGTTATGAAAAGTCGGCTGCTGCGCGGAGATTTGCGCAATCGGATCCGCGACCCTCCCGACACCCGCCCACTACCCACCCGTGGGTCGCGCCCCCGACTTTGAAGAACACTGCGTTAGACCAGGTCCCTGGTCTCTTGTTTGAGAACCTACCATACCTTATTAAGGGACTTTGCCCCTTTTCTCTTTAAATTATTTATCTGGATCTCATATTTAAGTTGTTACCAATAATACAAATGGTTTTTTTTCTGTCTATTCAGGCAAATCTTCCACAAGCAAAACAGGACAAAATGACGATGATTCTGACCAAGGTAAAGACTGCCTGCAATGCAGCAATAATTCTTGTAGATATTTTACTTTCAGTATTACAAAACTCTTTTGAAAGGTCATCAACTTGAAAAGTATTTTTTACTCTTCATAGATGCTGCCTGATCGACTTGAGTCTTTCCAGCAATTTCTGTTTTTAGTTTTTATTTTCGACAGATCCCTGTGAAGGTTTAATCTGTTAGCAATTTGTGTACAGAATGTTAGCTTTGCTTCATTAATATCAGAAGTGAGTCTACGACCAAAGGGTGATGAATTTCTCCCTGTGTTCTGACTAGTTAAGATTGAACCAACATTTCTAAAAACAATTACATATCGCAGGTGTTTATGGGGCCTTGCTGTGCATGATCTGGCTGCCATGTTTGCTGAAATATTAACTGAATTCACTTCATTCTCTGTGAGGCACTTTGGAAAAATCTGAGAAAAATAATGGGAGCAATTTAAATTCAAACTTTCTTTCTGTCACATTTACCCACTGGTATTTTTCCAATAAAACAAATCTCATGTATGTGATAAAAACATTTTTAAAGTAATTTTGTATGATGGTTGGACATTTATAGCCAGTCGCAATTCATAAACTTTATACAATACCCAAGTTTCATAGATGTCATAGAATTTACAGTGCAGAAGGAGGCCATTCGGCCCATCGAGTCTGCACTGGCTCTTGGAAAGTGCGCCCTACCCAAGCCCACACCTCCACCCTATACCCATACCCTGTCCGTGTCCCTCCGCCCCGCGCCCGTCCGTGCCCCTCGGCTCCGTATCCCTCGGCCCCGCGCCCGCCCGTGCCCCACGCCCATCCGTGCCCCACGCCCGTCCGTGCCCCACGCCCGTCCGTGCCCCACGCCCGTCCGTGCCCCACGCCCGTCCGTGCCCCACGCCCGTCCGTGCCCCACGCCCGTCCGTGCCCCACGCCCGTCCGTGCCCCTCGGCCCCGCGCCCGTCCGTGCCCCTCGGCCCCGTGCCCCACGCCTCTCGACCCCATGCCCGTCCGTGCCCCGCGCCCGTCCGTGCCCCTCGGCCCCGTGCCCGTCGCCCTACCACCTTCAGTATCCCTACCCCATCTGGCCCCCTCCATTTTCTCACCCTCACCCCCCTCTTACTCTCGGCCTCCTCCCTTTATTTCTCCCTTCTACCTCTTGTCTTTCCTCTCACCATTGCCTCTTTTGCCCCCGCCCTTCCCTTACATACGCCTCTTTCACATGTTATTCTTCCACCCTTCAAATATTGAATATCTTTGCTTTCTATTCTGACAAAGGATCTTGCATCAGAGCTGGTTTTCATTTGTATGAACGCATATTAGTATGTAATGTATTGACAACATTTTCATATTTCTGTTTCAAATATCGAGCCTTTACAGTTTTTAAATTTAACGCCTGCTGCCAATTAAAATTGTTTTACAACAACTTCAACTGAACAATATTTCAAAAATGAAATCCGCTTCTGTTCTTTTTCTAGTTGTTCCTTCTGATTCATAGATTATACCCATGGTCTGGTCGTGATTGCTCCTCTGAAAATTAGCGGAACTGTATTATTTCTGATGAGTAACTCAATGTGTTCTGTTTGGTTGTTGGGCAACCTACCGTTGCCAGGTATAGTCGCACTGTTCATTTTGAAAAAGGAGCACAAGATTCAATCGATGCGCATTTTACCAATCACCAAGTAAATTTCCTTTCTTTTCTCCCGGATTCGGAGAAGCAGCTAGTCAAAAGGCATTACCATTGTTGAAAGTTACGAAACATTAGTATTTGAAGGAGAAGGGTTTGTGAATGAAGATAAACCCAGCAACTTCACATTTTTCTGAGGATCGAGGCTGCTTCTGGAAAAGGACTTTAAAGGCCCTTTAACATTGCGGAGGTTTCCTGTTGGCTTTCTTTTTTAAAAAAAAAAATATATATTTTTATTAAAGGTTTTTAACAACATAATTTTTTCCACTTACAAACAATAAACCCCCCCCCCCGCCGTAACAAAATAACGCAAAATCACCCTGAGCAAGATATATACATGGCAAGATGGTATATTTACATAGCTTTATACACTGGCACTTGGCCGCATGTGCCATTTCTCCCCACCCTCCATGCCATCTCCCGCTCGTCCATCCCCTCAAACAATCTCTCGTTCCCCCCCCCCTCCCAGGTTTGCTGCCGCCGCTGCTGACCGACCTTCCTCTAACGCTCCGCGAGATATTCTAGGAACGGTTGCCACCGCCTGTAGAACCCCTGCGCAGACCCTCTCAAAGCAAACTTAATCCTCTCCAATTTTATGAACCCCGCCATGTCGTTTATCCAGGCCTCCAGGCTAGGGGGCTTCGCCTCCTTCCACAATAGCAAGACCCTTCGCCGGGCTACTAGGGACGCAAAGGCCAGAATGCCGGCCTCTTTCGCCTCCTGTACTCCTGGCTCATCCACTACTCCAAATATTGCTAGCCCCCAGCTTGGCTTGACCCGGACTTTCACCACCTGTGATATTACTCTTGCCACTCCTCTCCAATACCCTTCCAATGCCGGGCATGACCAAAACATATGGACATGGTTCGCCGGGCTCCCTGAACATCTTTCACACCTATCCTCTACCCCAAAGAACCTATCCTGTTGGCTTTCTGAAGTCAAAGCAAGAGACCTTTCTGGCTGTTCAGCCTTCCCGAGATGAGGAAGAGGCTGATATAGCACCATCACATGGCCACTCTGTGAAACTTCATGCCATTTTACAAGAGTTGGTTTGCAGTATTGAAACCAGCAGTTTCAGTGATCTGTCCTGCGATAGATTTAAAGTGGAAATCTGTTTACAGTGTGGGCAGCAATTGTCATTTTTACAATATTTTCCATAGAGACTGACATATTAACTTTCAGTGCATTTTGAAATGAAATGTTTTAATTCACTGCTGTTTCTGGCAAAGATTGGAGCAGTAAACATTCTGTTAGGAATATACCATATATATTTAAACCAATTATTGCAGAATAAAATCCTCATTAACTTTAACATTCTTCAGAATGGACTAGCTGTAATTTCAAGCAAATTTCTTTCCCATGCCACTTGATTGCATGTGTTCGTTCAGTCCAATCGTGCTTTACTTTACATAACTTGGCTTTCAGCGACTTGTGCTTCTACAGCTGTGTTTAGCTGATGTACCAGAAATGTGTCACGATCGCAAACCCAGCAATCGGTTCAGCACCTTGCCTCTTCAGAGCAAATGGATGCACTCAGGTGCTCTTGCTTCACCTACTGGATTATTCCAAAATGCTAAATTGAAAGAAAATCCCAAATCAATCTGACATATCAAGAAATAGAGTCACGTATGGCATAGAAGGAGGCCATTCGACAAAGGGTTTTGACAAAGAGTCATTGGACTCAAAATTAGCTCTTCTCTCTCCCTACAGATGCTGCCAGACCTGCTGAAATTTTCCAGCATTTCCTCTTTCGTTTCAGATTCCAGCATCCACAGTAATTTGCTTTTATGAAGGAGGCCATTCGGTCTATACTGGCCCTCCATGGAACAATCCAGTCAGACCCATTCTCCAGCTGTATCCCATAGCCCTGTTTATTTTCTTCAAGCAACCACCCACTTTCCTTTTTAAAATTATTGGTCGTCTTTGCTTCCTCCACTGTCATGAGCAAAACTTCCTTGCAGCTCCTCTCCCACCTTCTCTGAAATCGTCAATCTGTGTCCCCTAGGTCCTTGTATCATCAGCTAACGGGAACAATTTTTCCTTGTCTTCCATATCCACACCTGCCACAATCTTGCATACTTTTATTAAAATCTCCCTCAATCTCCTTTGCTTCAAGGAGAACAAACCCAGCTTCTCCAACCTAACCCCCTTGTACTAAAATTCTCATGTCCTGGAACCATTCTGGTTGTAGCCTAACCAGAGCTTCCATAAAGGTTTGGCATAACTTCCCAGCTTTTGCAGTCAATACCCCCATTTATGCATACCGAAATCCCACATGTCTTGTTAACCACTCTCTCAGTATGTCCTGCCATCTTCAAAGATTTAAGCACAACCACCTCCAGGTTCCTCTGTCCCTGCAGACTCTGTAGAACTGTGCCATTAAGTCTGTGTTGTCGTTCCCTATAACTGCTGCCAAAATGCATCCCTTCAGACTTCCCTGTATTAAATTCTACCACTACTTTTCTGCCTATATGCTAGCCTATTGCAATCAATTTGTATCATCCTCACTATTTGTCACTCCTCCAAATTTGGTATAATCAATTTCAATTTTGAAATTTTACTCTGTATTTCAATATCCAAATCACCCCTATTCATAATATATATGTGGTCCTGTCAATGTCTTCCAGCCTCCCATCTGAAAAATAACTATTCATCACAACTCACTGAATTCTGCCCTGAAGCCAATTTTTTATCCAAGTTGACACTGACCCTTCTCTTGCATGACACAATTTTGTTAATCAGCTGTTTGAGGTATGTTGTCAAACACTTCCTTAAAATCCACATGGGCGACATCCATTGCATTTCCTTCATCAACTTTCCCTGTTACTTTATCAAAAATTCAATTACATTAGTCAAACACAATTTGTCTTTTACAAATCCATTTTGGCTATCCTTAATTAGCTCAAATGTCACCAAGTGCCTGCTGATTCTTTCTCTGATTCCTAATACCTTACCCACCATTGATGTTAAACTAATTGCCTGTAATTAGGAGAACTGTACTTAGACCCTTGACGAAGAGTGTCCTCTGGCACCTGTTCCATATCCAGGGAAGATTCAAAGATTATGGCAAGCTCTTCCACTATCTCCAGTCCTCTTTCTTTAGCAATCTGGGATGCATGTCATCTGGACCGGGTGACTTATCCACTCTGAGCATAGCCAGCCTTTCCAGTACTCCTGCCTCTCAGTTTCACCCCATTCATTACCTCTCCCTTCTCTGCTTCTACCGATCTTTTGTCAACTTCCTCTTATCAAACACAGATGCAAAAGTACTTATTAAATCCTGTTGCTTTTTGCTTATTGTGTATTTCAGTCATGATATACTATTGAAATGTAATTACTCCGTGTATATGGCACTTACTTGTGAAATATAATTGTTAAATCAGAGTCAGAAGATAAACCGGATGCAGATAATCCCTCAGAGGCTGAATACTGGAAAGGGCCAGCTCAGGATGTTGAAGAAAAGACCAAGTATGTTTTCTTATTTTACTTATTACATGTAGAGGATCTAGCACTAACATTGCATTTCAAATTTTGCTGTGGTGTATTTGCAAAATAATGCTGATATTAAAAGCCCAGTCAGTGTTAGTGATAACTATAATGGATGCGAGTCACGCAACAATTCCGAATCATCACATAAGCATGAATTTATCACAGCTGTTTTTGTCTCCACTGGCTCTCAAGGCAGTCTGCTTCCCCCATTCACCACTTTGTGTAAAAGGGAGTTTAATCTAAACTGTCTGGTCATCTTCCCTCTTCAGAGTTTTTGGTTTTGCCAAATGATTTGAAGAGTTCAGTTTTTATTTGCCTCTGAATCTTGAAAATATTAATAAGATCTTTCTTTTCCAATGTATGTATTTTCAGTTGCCCTTCTCTTGTAGCTGAATGCCTAAAACTGATATCAGCTTCACTTCTTCATTCTGTATCTTCTCCGAAGCCAGAGTGTGGCCACGAGGGGCTTTTCACAGTAACTTCATTGCAGTGTTAATGTAAGCCTACTTGTGACAATAAAAAAGATTATTGATTATTATTATTAAGCCTGGAAATCCCCGCTGCAATATGGTGACCAGGATTGTACACAGTCCTTTGATGTGCGGCTGAAATGGTGCACACACAAGCACACCATTAACTTTTATACATTCTTTCAGGGGATGTGGATATCATTGGCTAGGCCAGCATTTATTGCCCAAACCTAATTGCCCTTGAGAGGTGGCGGTGAGCTTACACCTTGCACCACTGCAGTCTATGTGGTATAGGTAAACCCACAGTGCTATTAAGAAGGGAGTTGCAGAATTTTGACCCAGACACTGTGAAGGGCCAGTAATATGGTTCCAAGTCCAGATGGTATGTAGGTTGGAGGGGAATTTGCAGGTGATGATGTTCGCATGCATCTGTTGCCCCTGTCCGAGGTGGTAGAGCCGCGGATTTGAAAGGTTTGCTGCCGCTGTGCAGCGGTGGTAGAGGGAGTGACTATTGAAGGTGGTGAATTGATGAATGGGGTGCTAATCAAAAGGGCTGCTTTGTGCCGGATGGTGTTGAGCTTCTTGAGTGTTGTTGGAGCGGTACTCATCCAGGCAAATGGAGAGTATTCCATTACATTCCTGACTTGTGCCATGTAGATGGCAGACAGGTTTTGGGGATTCAGGAGGTGTGTTACTTGCCCACAGAGTTCCCAGCCTCTGACCTCCCTGAGACTGGTTACCAATGACCATTGTTATATGCCCTGAGATACAAAGAACAAAGAAATGTACAGCACAGGAACAGGCCCTTCGGCCCTCCAAGCCCGTGCCGACCATGCTGCCCGCCTAAACTACAATCTTCTACACTTCCTGGGTCCGTATCCTTCTATTCCCATCCTATTCATATATTTGTCAAGCTGCCCATTAAATGTCCCTATCGTCCCTGCTTCCACTACCTCCTCCGGTAGCGAGTTCCAGGCACCCACTACCCTCTGCGTAAAAAACTTGCCTCGTACATCTACTCTAAACCTTGCCCCTCTCACCTTAAACCTATGCCCCCTAGTAATTTACCCCTCTACCCTGGGGAAAAGCCTCTGACTATCTACTCTGTCTATGCCCCTCATAATTTTGTATACCTCTATCAGGTCTCCCCTCAACCTCCTTCGTTCCAGTGAGAACAAACCGAGTTTATTCAACCGCTCCTCATAGCTAATGCCCTCCATACCAGGCAACATTCTGGTAAATCTCCTCTGCACCCTCTCTAAAGCCCCCACATCCTTCTGGTAGTGTGGCGAACAGAATTGAACACTATACCCCAAGTGTGGCCTAACTAAGGTTCTATACAGCTGCAACATGACTTGCCAATTCTTATACTCAATGCCCCGGCCAATGAAGGCAAGCATGCCGTATGCCTTCTTGACTACCTTCTCCACCTGTGTTGCCCCTTTCAATGACCTGTGGACCTGTACTCCTAGATCTCTTTGACTTTCAATACTCTTGAGGGTTCTACCATTCACTGTATATTCCCTACCTGCATTAGACCTTCCAAAATGCATTACCTCACATTTGTCCGGATTAAACTCCATCTGCCATCTCTCCGCCCAAGTCTCCAGACAATCTAAATCCTGCTGTATCCTCCGACAGTCCTCATCGCTATCCGCAATTCCACCAACCTTTGTGTCGTCTGCAAACTTACTAATCAGACCAGTTACATTTTCCTCCAAATCATTTATATATACTACAAAGAGCAAACGTCCCAGCACTGATCCCTGTGGAACACCACTGGTCACAGCCCTCCAATTAGAAAAGCATCCCTCCATTGCTACTCTCTGCCTTCTATGGCCTAGCCAGTTCTGTATCCACCTTGCCAGCTCACCCCTGATCCCGTGTGACTTCACCTTTTGTACTAGTCTACCATGGGGGACCTTGTCAAAGGCCTTACTGAAGTCCATATAGACAACATCTACTGCCCTACCTGCATCAATCATCTTAGTGACCTCCTCGAAAAACTCTATCAAGTTAGTGAGACACGACCTCCCCTTCACAAAACCATGCTGCCTCTCACTAATACGTCCATTTGCTTCCAAATGGGAGTAGATCCTGTCTCGAAGAATTCTCTCCAGTAATTTCCCTACCACTGAAGTAAGGCTCACCGGCCTGTAGTTCCCGGGATTATCCTTGCTACCCTTCTTAAACAGAGGAACAACATTGGCTATTCTCCAGTCCTCCGGGACATCCCCTGAAGACAGCGAGGATCCAAAGATTTCTGTCAAGGCCTCAGCAATTTCCTCTCCAGCCTCCTTCAGTATTCTGGGGTAGATCCCATCAGGCCCTGGGGACTTATCTACCTTAATATTTTTTAAGACACCCAACACCTCGTCTTTTTGGATCACAATGTGACCCAGGCTATCTACACCCCCTTCAGCAGACTCAACATCTATCAATTCCTTCTCTTTGGTGAATACTGATGCAAAGTATTCATTTAGTACCTCGCTCATTTCCTCTGGCTCCACACATAGATTCCCTTGCCTATCCTTCAGTGGGCCAACCCTTTCCCTGGCTACCCTCTTGCTTTTTATGTACGTGTAAAAAGCCTTGGGATTTTCCTTAACCCTATTTGCCAATGACTTTTCGTGACCCCTTCTAGCCCTCCTGACTCCTTGCTTAAGTTCCTTCCTACTTTCCTTATATTCCACGCAGGCTTCGTCTGTTCCCAGCCTTTTAGCCCTGACAAATGCCTCCTTTTTCTTTTTGACGAGGCCTACAATATCACTCGTCATCCAAGGTTCCCGAAAATTGCGTATTTGTCTTTCTTCCTCACAGGAACATGCCGGTCCTGTATTCCTTTCAACTGCCACTTGAAAGCCTCCCACATGTCAGATGTTGTTTTGCCCTCAAACATCCGCCCCCAATCTATGTTCTTCAGTTCCCGCCTAATATTGTTATAATTAGCCTTCCCCCAATTTAGCACATTCATCCTCGGACCACTCTTATCCTTGTCCACCAGTACTTTAAAACTTACTGAATTGTGGTCACTGTTACCGAAATGCTCCCCTACTGAAACATCTACCACCTGGCCGGGCTCATTCCCCAATACCAGGTCCAGTACCGCCCCTTCCCTAGTTGGACTGTCGACATATTGTTTTAAGAAGCCCTCCTGGATGCTCCTTACAAACTCCGCCCCGTCTAAGCCCCTGGCACTAAGTGAGTCCCAGTCAATAGTGGGGAAGTTGAAGTCTCCCATCACCACAACCCTGTTGTTTTTACTCTTTTCCAAAATCTGTCTACCTATCTGCTCCTCTATCTCCCGCTGGCTGTTGGGAGGCCTGTAGTATACCCCCAACATTGTGACTGCACCCTTCTTATTCCTGAACTCTACCCATATAGCCTCACTGCCCTCTGAGGTGTCCTCTCGCAGTACAGCTGTGATATTCTCCCGAACAAGTAGCGCAACTCCACCTCCCCTTTTACATCCCCCTCTATCCCGCCTGAAACATCTAAATCCTGGAATGTTTAGCTGCCAATCCTGCCCTTCCCTCAACCAGGTCTCTGTAATGGCAACAACATCATAGTTCCAAGTACTAATCCAAGCTCTAAGTTCATCTGCCTTACCCATAATGCTCCTTGCATTAAAACATATGCACTTCAGGCCACCAGACCCGCTGTGTTCAGCAACTTCTCCCCGTCTGCTCTGCCTCAGAGCCACACTGTCCCTATTCCCTAGTTCTCCCTCAATGCTCTCACCTTCTGACCTATTGTTCCCGTGCCCACCCCCTGCCATACTAGTTTAAACCCTCCCGTGTGACACTAGCAAACCTCGCGGCCAGGATATTTATGCCTCTCCGGTTTAAATGCAACCCGTCCTTCTTATACAGGTCACACCTGCCCCGGAAGAGCTCCCAGTGGTCCAGATAATGGAAACCCTCCTTCCTACACCAGCTGTTTAGCCACGTGTTTATCTGCTCTATCTTCCTATTTCTAGCCTCACTGGCACGTGGCACAGGGAGTAATCCCGGGATTACAACCCTGGAGGTCCTGTCTTTTAACTTTCTGCCTAGCTCTCTGAACTCCTGCTGCAGGACCTCATGCCCCTTCCTGCCTATGTCGTTAGTACCAATATGTACAACGACCTCTGCCTGTTTGCCCTCCCCCTTCAGGATGCCCTCTACCCATTCGGAGACATCCTGGACCCTGGCACCAGGGAGGCAACATACCATCCTGGAGTCTCTTTCACGTCCACAGAAGCGCCTATCTGTGCCCCTGATTATAGAGTCCCCTATTACTATTGCTCTTCTGCGCTTTGACCCTCCCTTCTGAACATCAGAGCCAGCCGTGGTGCCACTGCTCTGGCTGCTGCTGTTTTCCCCTGATAGGCTATCCCCCCCCGACAGTATCCAAAGGGGTATATCTGTTCGAGAGGGGGACAACCACAGGGGATTCCTGCACTGACTGCCTGCCCTTTCTGGTGGTCACCCATTTCTCTGCCTGCACCTTGGGTGTGACCACATTTACATAACTGCGATCTATGACGCTTTCCGCCACCTGCATGCTCCTAAGTGCATCCAATTGCTGCTCCAACCGAACCATGCGGTCTGTGAGGAGCTCCAGTTGGGTGCACTTTCTGCAGATGAAGCCATCCGGGACGCTGGAAGCCTCCCGGACCTGCCACATCTCACAGTCAGAGCACAGCACCCCTCTAACTGACATTGCGTCAATTAATTAAAATTAAAATTTGTCTTTTTTTAAAAATATTTTTTTTAAATTTCAAAGTTACTGTCAACTATCTGTTTCCTAGCACTAGATTTCTAATAGAAATGCGATAGCTAACTATAGTACTCTCCGATCTCTGGCTTAGATATCCCTCTAAATTATAATTAAGTTATTATGTTTAATTAGTTACCAAATACTCAAATTTTTTTAAAATTTAGGGTAGAATCCCAACCAGCCACTCTGGCCACAGCTTTTCTGTGATGTCACTTCAGTTTCCCCCCGACACACACAATTTGAAAAAAGGTATAAAAGTAAAAATAAGTAAAAATCACTTACTTACCTTCTTACCTTCTGAGTGTCTGAGATGTTCTCAGGTTCTCTCGCTGACAGAGACTGCTCCTCCACCTCCGAACCTTGACCTGCACAATGCTAATAATATAATAATAATATAATATGGCACTTACCTTACCCCAATGGGTCTTATTATTAGGTTAGAGGAGGAGGGTGGGTGGGAGACACTACACGTGTAGTGTCTCGGGTTTCCTCTCCACCAGAATTTATTAGTTGGGGGGGGAACTTCCCAGAGGTCCGCGGGTCGAACTTCCGGTTCCCGCCTTATATAAAAACAAATAAAACAGAAAAAAAGAACAGACACGGGACCAGGTAAGGCTTTTTAAAGTATGTACTCACCTCCCAGAGGGCCCCTGCGCACTGCTGCCGCCGAAATCCAAAGAGATCTTGTTTGTTTTCTTCACTTGTTGTATGCAGCACTTGGTTTTAATGAACCTGTGCAGTCAGCAGATGTAGATAACCCTAGTGCCATAGCTACCATTGTTCCAGGCACGAGAGGCTGAATATTCTCCTTCTGTCACAAAATTCCTTTAGTCTTTGACATTTTGACTGTTGCTAATTATTAACTTTTTTCTTGTGTGGGTTAGTAGTGTTTTAAAAATTGTCATCTGCTTATTTCTGTCCATGCTTTTATTTTAACAAATTGTCCAGGGAATGAGTTATGCCAAAAACATCAAAATTATGAATATTAATGATTGAAAAAGACTTGTATCACAGTGGAAAGAACATCCATTATACTTTTAACACTAATGCGAGATAAAAGAACTGAGAATAATTATCCAGGGACATGCATTGTGTAGAAAGGGAAGAATCAAGCAGTTCTGTCTCTGAGGCCTCTTCAAGAGTGAAGCTTAATTGCAATTCCACCCGGTTCGGTTGGCGATCCACCAAAGTGTGTCAATTGTAATGAATGGAGAAAACTGAGTCAACATTTTCCCACACCAACCACAGAAATGAACCCATCACTGCCTACAGTAATTAATAAAATAAACTGGATGAAAACTATTATAGCTACCCATCTTAAAGAAGATTATGTTTTGTATCCAAACATCATTGGATCTTGGGAACCAGCTATGTAAGCGACTGTGAATATATTACTGGTCATTTGGTTACTGGGGTACATTTCCTCCTCGCAGTCAAAGTATCTGCTATCAGTCTCTCCCCATCTTCGGTGTGGACCCTGATGCACTCCTGCCTCTTGACCAAATGGAGCCAACCTGTCTTCTAATGCAATGACAGCCTCAGTGTGAAACCAAGTGGATTCAAAAGTTGAGTTTGAGTTCACAGCAATCACGGACGCTGACCTCTCCCAACTGGCCTTGTTAATGCAGATGAGTGGGTTGTACCTCTCCCCAACATTGCCGTCCCACATTCGTCGTAAGCCCCAAAGTCTGGGCTCCTTTATGCTTCCCAACCCAACCCCTGCCCATCAGTTTCTTCCACACCATTTTTGTGAGCATTGTGTTACTGTTCTGGTTGAAGATTGCAGAGTTAGCCTAATATCTACAGGAAGACTATCCAGTCTGAGGTGATGCATTACATTTGCGCTATCCCTGCCTGACCTATCCTTTTATCCCAGTCATGGACCCTGGTCCCCTCACTTCCGTTCCTCTTACCCATGGACAGATTAAACCTGAATCTGGTTCCAGATTTCACTGGGAAATTTGAGCAATATTTAAATGTTTTTCAAAAAAGAGCAAGCAATGAGTGGGGCTGAAATATTTAGTGAAAAACTGGAAGATGGGAAAAGCGTGTCATGGAGGTACAGTGGAGAAAATAAATAGTTGAAGGCCGAGAAGTGATGAAGTGACAGAGAGACCTCAAACAGTTGGAGAGAGGCACAGTGATGAAGCTAGACTGTAGGTAAGCATGGAAAAAGGCAAGCAAAAAAAGTATAGGCCAAAAGAAATAGAGTGGAGGGAGTAGAGACAATTACAGGAAGAGTATGACTTCCTGTTCATGAAGAATGCCACAAAAGGTTCCGCTGTAAAGTGAAAACTATATTAAATCCTGTCCTTCATCTGCAGGGAGGACGAATTTGATGAATATTTTGAAGACATGTTTCTGTGACTTGTGCTTCGAAGAGGATGTCAAAGGTTAATCACTTCATGCCATTATTCCAGAAGAAGCTGCCTCAATCATTACTTAAATATTGAATTTACTTTTTAAGAATCCTAGTTAATTTTTACAGGCAAACAAATTTTATTTTTCATATTTCAATCTAAACATCGGAAAACGCAGGAGAATATTAAATTTGAAAGCTGAGAATCCAAAAACTGATGTGAACATGACTATTATGAAAAAGTATTTCTAGTTAGCTACATAACAATCACCACAGAAGAGTTTCTACCTGCTACACACAGTAATATGTTACAGACATCTTGGGAAATCACAGATATCTCCCAAAGTTGTCAATGATCCACTTTGTATTGTTAAGTTTCAATTGTACAAATATGCCAAATGAACAGAAAATATGCTTGTTCCTTGAACAGGACAAGATTAAATTATTAACTTATTTGCTTACTGCTTTTAGTTCTGGTGTGTGTGGTTAAGGGATTTATCAGTGAAGTCCTGTAACATAACTAGTGAGTTGTCAGCTTACTGTATAAAGGTAAAATTAAGTTCGGCTCTCTATTCTTTTAAATAAAGAACCAATTTGTATCAGTGCAAGAATTCTGTTTCTTTATATTTTTATTAACTTTAAGTGTCATTTATTTTGTTGTATATTCCTCAAATAAACTGCTCATTTGTGTATTTATAATTGTGATTTTTTTTTTATTGTCCACAATTTCATGAGATGAAACTTCACTTTTATGCACATAAATAATTTGGCATCAAAGATGGAATTACTGATTGCCAAATTAGAATATGCCCAAATGCAAACGGTTTTAGCAGAATACAAATATATATATTGTCAAATATATATATAATGTATTTCAAACCTAGATAGATGTGAAGCAGGTTTGCTTTGGGGGAAGAAGATGGAATTTAAATGTTTCCTCTGAGTTCTGGTGTTCTCTTTGTAGTGGAGGAAGCGAGCAGCTGAGTGAATTGAATACCAATGCAAGTATATCAGTCCTTAAGTAAGGAGACTAAAGCTTTACACAGTATTCCCGATGCGGTCCCACAAATGCTCTATACGGTTATAACAAGGTTTCACGATGTTTATACTCTATCCCCCATGTGATGCCAACATTCTAATTGCCTTCCTAATTGTTTGTGGTACCTGCATCCTAACCATTTGTGATTTATGTACAATGACAATCTGATCCCTCTGTCTACAGCTCTTTGCAGTCTCTCTCCATTTAAATAATTTTCTGCTTTTCTATTCTGTAGTGGACAAGGTGACATTTTCCCACATACTCCCATTTATGCCGACTCGCTTACCTGTCTATATCCCTTTGCAGCCTCTTTGTATCCTCCTTACAAATTGCTTTCTTGCCTATCCTTGTATCATCCAAGCCACATTTCTCACCCTCAAACTGAATGTGAACTTTTATGATGTTATGATCACTCTTGCCTAGAAGATACTCTAAAATAGCCTGTTCTCTGCTTTGTTCCAGAGCTTATTGTTCTAAGACATTCCCGAATACACTCTTATGATGTCATCCCCCAGGCTACTTTTGCTCATTTGATTTAAATTTGATTAAAATCTGCCATGATCATTGCAGTACTTTTCTGACAAGCCCCATTATTTCTTGATATTTAGTCTGTCCTACAGGTTAGCTACCATCAGGTGGTTATAAACCACTCCTACCAGTGACTTCTTTCATTTACTGCTTCTGTCTCCATCCAAACTGATTCTACATTTTGATCCTCTGAACCAAGATTATTTCTCACTTTTTTTCCTTTCTTACTATCCTTCCGAAATGACTACAACAAGGCCAACCTCACGAGTGTAGTGCAAGAATTCCACCAAAACATCTCCTGTCCCACCAGGGATGACAACACTCGGCCACTGGTACACAAAAATCAAGGGCGCCTACCGATCCATCCCCCGACCGCACTTTGGAAAATCGGGCCAAAAGACAGTGCCAGAGTGTGGCGACTAGGGAATTTTCACAGTAACTTCATTGCAGGGTTAATGTGAGCCTACTTGTGACAGTAATAAAGATAATAAAATACGTGACTGCTTGGAGTCAGTGAACTGGTCCATATTTAAGAACTCAGTGGCCAACCTGAACCAGTATGCCACCACCGTTAGAGACTTTATCAGCAAATGTGTAGACGACTGCATGCCAAAGAAAGTAGTGCGTACATTCCCCAACCAGGAACCATGGCTTAATCGGGAGATTGACTCTCTACTGAAAGTCAGGTCTGAGTCAGGCGACCCTGACCTGCACAAGAAATCCGGGTAGGACCTCCGCAAAATCAACAGGGATGCCAAGAGACGATATCGGACCAAGCTAGAGCCACAGACTCTCGCCCGTTGTGGCAAGGCTTAAACAACGTAACGGGCTACAAAGTGAAGCCGAGCAAAATCTCCGACAGCAGCGCACCTCTTCCCGATGAACCCAATGCATTCTATGCTCGGTTTGAGCAGGAAACCATCAAACCGCTGTCAACTGCCCCAGCAGCCTCGGACACACCCATATCCATCATCACAGCATCCAAAGTCAGATCAGCCTTCTTGGAAGTGAACCCTCAGAAGGCCATGGGTCCAGACAGGGTCTGCATGGACCAGCTGGCAGATGTGTTCACGATCAGCTTTTTTCCTCTTCCCTACTCCATTCCAAGGTCCCCATCTGTTTCAAGAAGACCACCATCATACCGGTGCCAAAGAATAACCAGCCAACGTGCCTCAACGACTATTGTCTGGTGTCCTTGTCATCGATCGTAATGAAGTACTTCAAGAAGTTGGTCATGAGGCATATCAACTCCATATTCCCAGAATGCCTAGATCCGCTGCAATTCGCATACCGCCGTAACCGGTCCACAGCAGACGCCATCTCCCTGGCCCTACACTCATTCCTGGAGCAACTCGACAACAAGGATTCCTAGATCAGACTCCTATTTATTAACTACAGCTCCGCTTTCAACACCATAATCCCAGCCAAGCTCATATCAAAGCTCCAAAACCGAGGACTTGGCTCCTCACTCTGCATCTGATTCCTCAACTTTCTGACCCATAAACCACAATCAGTAAGGATAAACAACAACACCTCCTCCACAATAGTCCTCAATATCGGTGCCCTGCAAGGCTGGGTACTTAGCCCCCTACTATACTCCCTATATACATGCGACTGTGTGGCAAAATTTGGCTCCAACTCCATCTACAGGTTTTCTGACGACACAAACATAGTGGGTCGGATCTTGAACAACGATGAGTCAGAATACAGGAGGAAGATAGAGGATAGAGAACCTAGTGGAGTGGTATAACGACAACAATCTCTCTCAATGCCAGCAAAACTAAAGAGCTGGTCATTGACTTCAGGAAGAAAAGTATCGTACACACTCTTGCCTGCATCAACTGGCCGACGTGGAGATAGTTGATAGTTTCAAATTCCTAGGTGTGCACATCACCAACAATCCTGTCCTGGTCCACCCACGTCAATACTACCAAAGAAAGCACAACTGCGCCGATACTTTCTCAGGAAACTAAGGAAATTCGGCATGTCCACATTGACTGTTACCAATTTTTACAGATGCGCTATAAAAAGCTTCCTATCTGGCTGCATCACAGCCTGTTATGGCAACTGCTTGGCTATAAGAAACTACAGAAAGTTGTGACACCGCTCAGTCCATTACAGAAACCCACCTCCCATCCATTGACTCTTGTCAACACCTCCCGCTGCCTTGGGAAAGCGGGCAGCGTAATCAAAGACCCCTCCCACCCGGCTTATTCACTCTTCCAACTTCCATCGGGCAGGCGATACAAAAATCTGAGGACACGCACGAAAAGATTAAAAAACAGCTTCCCCACTCTTGTGGACTGATCTGATCTCTTCACACATCTTTTCTACTGAGTAGTACTACACTCCTGTATGCTTCACCCGATGCCTGTGTCTATGTATTTACATTGTGTATTTTATGCTTGCCCTATGTATTTTCTTTTCATGTACGAAATGAAAAGTCTGAGCTGTACTCTGAACAATACTTTTCACTGTACCTCGGTATACATGGCAATAAACAAATCCAATCCAATGTCAAATACCCTTGAATATTCAGGTTCCAGCTGTGGTCACTTTGCAGCCATGTCTGCAATAACCATCACATACTCATTTATTTCTAACTATGCTATTAATTCATCCATTTTTTTGCAAATGCATGCATTCAGATAAGGAGCCTTTAATTCTGTCTTTTTAGCATTTTTCCCTACTTTGACTTTATTTGCTGGTATACTCTTATGTATGTATGAGCTGTTCCTTCCTGTCACACTTTGGTTTATTGCTACCCTGCACTATTGCCTTGTCCTTTCTCTTTAACTTTCCAAATCTCTTCTCACATGAATTCTCTCCCAATGTTTAGTTTAAAGTCCTATCTACAACTCCAGTTATTCACCTGTACCCCAGTGCCAATGCGGTAAGGTGCAGGCCATCCCAGCATCTCTTTTCCCAGTACTCGTGTCAGTGTCCCATGAATTGGAAGCCATACCCCACCCATAACTGCACAAACAGCTTCCTGGTCTCATTTACCCTATGCCAATTTGTTTGTGGCTCAGGTAATGATCCAGATATTATAACCTTTGTGCTTCAACTTTTTAATTTAAATCTTGGTCTGTATTTCACTGTCAGTGTGCTGTCTTCCATTATCTTTTCTTGCCAAATCAATAGTTCATTATGACTTGAGATATTGATGGTAATCTATCCACTTTTGTAAATAATATTTTCTCGCCTTGTTGTACCGTGCATGTGGATTAACACTCTGATCTACTTAGCACAGGACAGTACAACTAATTCACTGGGCCCATCTTAAAATGTAATCCTATTGTGGAACATTCAGCATAAAAGCACGACATACTGTAATAGAATATCATCTTGTTTCTGAAGCAACAGCAATTCTCTGGAATTCCTTGGCATGTGACCTAGAGCTTGGCAATATGGATAAGAGAATTGCCAGCAGTCATGTTTTTGGAAAATTAGTTTAAGTTCATTTCTATGTCTCTTGACGTGAAGAATGAACCAATTGTGTAATTAAAGGACAGCAATTTACAGAACTGGTTTCCATAATAGGATTTCCCCCATAAACCTATCCAGAAGATTAACATCAGAAGGAACACATTTATTAATTAAATTCAGACAACCAAGTAGCCTTAAAAACTATCTTCCATCAAAATACATTGTCTTATTCAGCAGTTTCTATACATTTATATCTAATACATTTGTAATATGTTACAAATCTTGGACTGTGAACATGCCCCATCTATTGTTGTCATGATTCGGTTGCATTTTTGTTTTGACTTTTCCCATTACAAATTCCTCTGTTCCCTTTTAGATTAGAATTCCTACGTGCATTTGCGCTGTATTTACATGTCCTAATCATTGAATATCATAGAATTTACAGTACAGAAGGAGGCCATTCGGCCCATCGAGTCTGCACCGGCTCTTGGAAAGAGCACCCTACCCAAGCCCACACCACCCTATCCCCATAACCCAGTAACCCCACTCAACCAACAATAAGTGCAATTTTAGACACTAAGGGCAATCTTGCATAGCCAATCCACCTAACCTGCACATCTTTGGACTGTGGGAGGAAAGCGGAGCACCCGGTGGAAACCCACGCACACACGGGGAGAACGTGCAGACTCCGTTCTCCGTGCAGACACAAGTAGGCTTACATTGCATTGAAGTTACTGTTAAAAGCTCCTTGCCGCCATGTACCAGCGCCTGTTCGGGTGCACAGAGGGAGAATTCAAAATATCCAAATTACCGAACAGCTAATATTGGGGTTGTAATTGAATATCCCAGCCCTTGAACCTGTTACTGATTCCAAATTGTTATAACTTCTGCTATTTCCTTACAAGTACTAAAATGAAATAAAACTATTTTCTATTGAGATCTTAATAATCCTGTCTGTAGAACTTAGCAAGGATAAACAGTAAGAGTGGGATACACTGTCCCGCCGCACCCGTTTTCTGGGGCGGCGCCCCCCTCCCCAGCAGTGGGATTCTCCGTCCTGGCAGCCGGCCAATAGGGTTTCCTATCGGAAAGTCCATGGGCATGAGTGCACTGCTGGCAAAACGGAGAATCCCACCAACGGAGAATCCAGCCCTAATTGTTTACTGCTCAGAATTGAGAGTCTAAATTTTAACATTTTGTGAGTCAGATAGATGCAGATAGAAAGCTTCAGTCAAACAAGTCTTTCCTTGTTCTACTTTTCAAAGCACAATTTTAATATTAAAGGCAAACAAGCCTCCTTGAAGGAAGTATGCAGAAAATGGGAAGGAGCCAGCTGAGAAGGGCGGGATGGGGGCTGTTTACGAGTACAGGGTGCAGGCATGGCATATGTTGGCAGGCCAACTCCATAGAGAGGCCGCAGCGAGGGGGATAGTTCAGGAGCGGACAAGATGGGGGAGTTGGTGACTGGAGATTAATAAGGTGGTCGCAAAGTTCTATAGGGACTTGTATAAGTCGGAGCCACTGGAGGAGGAGTGGGAGATGAGGGAGTTTCTGGGTGGGCTAGAGTGCCCGAGGTTGGGGGAGGCAGTGGGGGTGAAGGTGGTGATTGGGTGGATGCAGACAGTGAATGCGGTGGGGCCCGACGGGTTCCCAGTGCTGGCGCCGTTGATGGTGGGAATGTTTGAGGATGCAATGGACAGGGGTGTCTTGCTGCAAATGGTGGGGCAGACCTCCATCTCATTGATGCTTAAGAAAGGTGAGGTTCCGGCAGAGTGTGGGTCATATAGACCCATATCTCTGCTGAATGTAGATGCCAGGATATTGGCAACAGTGTTGGTGTTAAGGTTGGAGGGGTGCCTTCCAAAGATGATTAGGAGGACCATAAGGGGTTCGTAAAGGGAAGATAGTTACCCTTGAATGTGAGGAGGCTGTTGAATGTGGTGCTTTTTCTGGCAGAGAGAAGGGAGATGGAGGTGGTGGTGGCCTGGGTGCGGAGAAGGCATTTGATTGGGTGGAGTGGAGTTATGTGATGACCAGATTGGAGAAATTTGGGATTGGGCCGAAGTTTATGGGTGCAGTTGTTACACAGAGAGCTGATGGCGAGGGTGCGCACAAATAGTATGAGCTCAGGGTATTTTGCATAGCACCGGGATACAAGGCAGGAATGCCCCATGTCCCACCTTCTGTTTGCATTGGCTATAGAACCCTTGGCCATTGCGCTGAGGAGTTTGGGGTTGGGGGGCAGAGGGTGAAGCATAGGGTGTCCTTGTATGCAGACGACGTGTTGCTGTATATTTCAGAGCTGAGCACTTCGGTGTGGAGTATAATGGGGTTGTTCCAGAGATTTGAGACGTTTTCAGGGTGCAAATTGAATTCAGGGAAAAGTGAGTACTTTGAGATTTCCCCTCCAGAAGTGTTGGGGGGGGGGGGGGGGGGGTGGCGGCGGCATGGGGCTGCCATTTTGCCTGGCAACGTCTCATTTTAGGTATCTGGGAGTGCAGGTGGCCCAGAATTGGGCAGGGCTTCCGAATTTTAATTTCAGCCTGATGTGGAGGGTGAAGGCTGATTTGCTGAGGTGGGACACTCCCCTCTGTCGTTGGTGGGCCGAGTGCAGGCGATTTTTGTTCTTGTTTCTTTTTTGACATTTTAAGTGGGTGGACAGGCTGATCGCCTCGTTTGGGTGGGGAAGGTGATTTGAATTAGGAAGGGCAGAGGGGTGGCATGCTAAATTTGATGTATTATTATTGGAGGCAAATGCAGAGAAGATTCAAGGATGGAGCAGGGAGGGGGGTTTTTGTGGGTGAGGATGGAGACAGGCTTTTTCAGGGGTAGGTGTTGCGGGCGCAGGCAACAGCGCCGTTCCGGATGGCCCCAGGGAAAATTTGGTATCGGGTGGAACGGCACCGGGGGTCTCCTGGGCCACCAGAGCCCCCTGGGTGGTCAGGGGGTATGTGCAGATTGGCTCCCTGCCCCCCCCCCCACAGAACATGGGCACCTTTGCACTGCCCAGCTGGCACCTTGGCACTGCCATCCTGGTACTGACAAGGTGCTTGGCTGGCACTGCCAAGCCAGCAGGAGCACTGCCTGTGTCCCAGGGTGGCACTGCCGAGGGCCAGGGGATGAGGGGGGCCATGTCCATGAAATGAGGGGGTGGGGGGGTTAAGGGTGGGGGAATGCAGGGCAGGTAAGTCGGGGCATCCGGGAGATTGGGTGTGTGATAGGTGGGGGTCATAGAAGGGCGGGGGCTTGGGGGGTCCCCCCAGGAACCCCATAGCGGGGTGTCCTCACTTGGGGGGTGTGGGGTAGTGTCCATATGTGTGGGGGGTGACATTGCCCATGGGTGGGGGGGGATGTGGAGGACCCACATGCTCACTTAGGCACACTTTCAAAATGGCGGCCAGATCGATCTCTGAGTTCAGCTCCCCAGTGCTTAAAAAAAAAACAGTTCTAAGTGCGGGCTAAACCATTGAGAAACTCCCCAGAGGCCAAAGAAGTGACTAAGCGTCATTGAATAGAGGTGGTGATCTCAAAATCCGCCACAAATTAACTTCAAAATTTGGGGGGAGAATCCCGCCCCACATTATCACTCTGGATTGACTAGTAGACAACTTACATTATAAATCCCTATATCTATGTTTATTATGGTAACTATACCTATAGAAATGTTATGCTGTAATTACTATTTTCCTGCTACTGGTGGTATTGTTGCACCTCAGTTTTACATCTCCCAATTTCATATATAAACTTGGACTGGATGACGTGAACTTGGAATAGTCATAAGTTAAAGCAACCATATCAAATTACTCATATACATTGCAATTTATAATAATGAGACTATAAAATCTCATCAATCCAATTTGCTGGCTATTGGAATCAACACAAAATTCTTTCCTTTGCATAAACATTTTTCAGAGCCCAAGTGGAATCACGATGACCGTGTTCTGCACTTTTTAGACCAAGAACATTTTTTTTTTGAGCCTTTTTACCTTTCTAGCCAAAATCAATACTGCTTCAATGGGTTTCAAATACAATTATAAAATAATAGTTGTGTATTATTAGGACAGCCAAGAATGTCAGAAGCGTCCAATGGCTATAGATCAGACTCTTGGAATTTAAAAAAAATTCCTGTTCTAAAGCAAATGACCATCTCTAATGTGCTGTGTCCCTTTTGATTTGATCAATATATCTGGGCATTTCTGTCCTTCTGCACAAAAAAGGTCAGATTTCGTAATTAACTCTGTCAACAGTAAATGTGTACTTGATGTAAGGTTCCTAAATAGTGGAAAGTACTGACCATCAAACCAGATTACTTCAGGCTCAAACCATAAATTTCACTTATTTACACTTTTAATATATAATAGCTGAATTTAAAGTCCACACTATTTTAAACCACACACATCCAGAACATCCATTAGATCTCACTCCTCACCATTCTTTTGAACAATCTGTTGAAGTGAAGAAATCTTGTGAAATTAATCCCTTGCCATATACATCATTAGGGAGTGTTGGATGAAATATGTAAAACTAGCAGTCGGTGAACTCTTTACTGGTTAGAATTTTGCTTGAGGACTCATGGACCAGTATCCACTTTAACTTCTTTAAGGAAGGGACAATTCATTAATTCAGGTACTCACCGTTAATTATGCAGTGATGAGGAGACAGTTTTGTAAAATTAGCAACAAGCTATTTAGTTCCGCCAACAAGTTGAAACCACATTCTGCTTGATACTAGATGCATGTTATTAATAAACCTGTATATACTCTTGTGGGTTGCTATTTGTTAAAGGATGTAACATTTCATACTGTTGAAGACAATTCTTTGCCTTCAGTGAGACACCATTATGTTAAAGAAAAGGGGTGACAGTTGAGGCCATTTCCAATCAAAGCAGTAGCTGAAAACGTAGTCAGAAACCAATATCATTTTCAAAATACAAGGAGTGATATCACCACGGATGTCTTCCATTGTCACTTTAGAATTGACTAATCTTCAGTGGATCAAAGGCCATTCTTTGGGATGTGAAAACAGCAGTCACCTTTTCTAAAGCTTCCTATGTTAAGTTGGCATGGATTTCATACATAATTTAAATAACAGTTAAACATGTTTTCTCACATGCACTTGAAGAATAAATATCATCACCTTCCCCATGAGGTTAGGTATATATTGAGAGTGTACTTTGGGTAAGCAGGAGATTTAAACACTAAATTTAAGTCCATATTAAAAGCTTGTTTAAATTTCCAATCCATTGCAAACCAATCTGCTTATGCCACTCATGTATGTGTCTCAGTGACTTTGATACATCCTATTCCTCTGCATTGTACACACTTTCAAATTTACAATATCTATGTGGCAGTCCTAAGAGTGTCTTCAAATCAGAGTGATGAAGCCAATGCTATTCTAGACTCCACCATCATTACTTTGGTAATGTTGCACCCCCTCCATTCCTCAAGGGTTTACAACTGACATGTCACACAGACTACACGAGACTGATAGTATCCACTTAAAGACTCTTTATTTGTACTAATTTGTCTCACTAACTTTAAACTCAATAAATGTCACTTAACTCTTTAATTCAATGAATGTCACATAGACTCTTTAATTTAATATACTAATAAACATTACTCAACTCACAAAACAAACTCAAGTATCACTCTAGCAGTATCACCCAGGCTCTTGCCTGGGGGTACTTCACTGGTCTCTGAGTCCCTGACTCAGGTCATCTTCTGCAATGGTTCTTCCCAGGGTTTTCGCCCCTGAGGCTTCGATCGCCTGTACCTTTATACCATTTCTTCCTCTTCTCGGATGTTCAATTAAGTATGTGTAAGTCCCTCATGTGGCTAAGGTCATTCTTCCAAATGTCTGGTAAACAGTACACATCTTTTCATTGGTGCTTAAGCAGTTTTCCATATTAACAGCCTTTGCAACAACAAGTTGACTCTCTTGCTCAGGGTCTGCAAATATCTGTTGTTCTCTGGTAGTTCTTGTGTCTGGACACCTGCAGTGAACTTCTTGTTTTTAAGCTTGAGTCCAAATATTTCTTTACTTGATCAAATTTCCCATCACGCAATTTGGTTCAGCTGCAGTAGAGAAATTGTCCATCGCTCATTGTTAAGACTTTCCCAATTTAGACCATAAGACATAGGAGCGGAAGTAAGGCCATTCGGCCCATCGATTCCACTCCACCATTCAATCATGGCTGATTTCAACTCCATTTACCCGCTCTCCATTTGCTATGTGAAAGGTTTAGGGGCTGGTTTAACATAATGGGCTAAATAGCTGGCTTGCAATGCAGAACAATGCCAGCAGCACGGGTTCAATTCCCGTACCGGAATCCCCGAACAGGCGCCGGAATGTGGCCACTAGGGGCTTTTCACAGTAACTTCATTGAAGCCTACTTGTGACAATAAGCGATTATTGTTATGAATGTGAACCATGCTTTTATATTCCTGTTAAAAATTGGGGCTGTGCTCACTCCTGGGTGAGGATGCCAAGTCTGGGATAGGCTGCAATGAGTAACCTAAGGTCAGTATAATATCGCTAGGCTCCCTGCAAATGAAGTATCCAAAGGAAATTGAACCTGAAAGTTAAATGTCTGCCATTCATGAAATGTGGCCAGCCAGAATAATCTAAAAGTAAGATAACACCGCAACTATTCCCTGCTCCCCACCACGGCTTAATGTGGACACATTTTCCTCCAAAAATCAACATATGCACGGTTGAATAACTGTTGGTGATATGAATGTGGACAGAAAGACCCTTTCACCTACAACAGATTAATCACTTAAGGGAATGAAGGGTTATGGGGATTAGGTGGGGAAGTGGAATTGAGGGCTATGATATCAGATCAGTCCTGGGGCGTCATTCTCCGACCCCCCGCCGGGTTGGAGAATCGCCGGGGGCTGCCGTGAATCCCGCCCCCGCCGGTTGCCGAAGTCTCCGGCACCGGATATTCGGCGGGGGCGGGAATCGGGCCACGCCGGTTGGCGGGCCCCCCCTCCGCTCGATTTTCCGACCCGGATGGGCCGAAGTCCCGCCGATAAATTGCCTGTCCCGCCGGCGTGGATTAAACCACCTTTTGAATGGCGGGACAAGGCGGCGTGGGCGGGCTCCGGGGTCCTGGGGGGGGCGCGGGGCGATCTGGCCCCGGGGGGTGCCCCCACGGTGGCCTGGCCCGCGATCGGGGCCCACCGATCCGCGGGCGGGCCTGTGCTGTGGGGGCACTCTTTCCCTTCCGCCTCCACCACGGTCTCCACCATGGCGGAGGCGAAAGAGACTCCCTCCACTGCGCATGCGTGGGAAACTGTCAGCGGCCGCTGACGCTCCCGCGCATGCGCCGCCCGGGGATGTCATTTCCGCGCCAGCTGGCGGGGCGGGAATTCCTCCGGCGTCGGCCTAGCCCCTCAATGTTGGGGCTCAGCCCCCAATGAAGCGGAGCATTCCGCACCTTTGGGGTGGCGCGATGCCCGTCTGATTGGCGCCGTTTTGGGCGCCAGAGGGCGGACATCGTGCCGTTTCGGGAGAATTTCGCCCCAGATCTCATTGAATGGTCGAACAGACTCGACGAGCCAAATGATCTGCTTCTGTTCCTACGTCTTATGGTCTGAAACAAGTATTTGCATAGCCTCTTTAACAGATAAAAATGTCACAAAGAAATGTAAGAGATGAAGAGAAGGGGTGAGGTAGGGAATGGACAAGAAGCAAGAATTAGAGGAACGGGCAGTTTAGGGTAATGTGTTGTAGTACGGAAAAAGTAACAGAGGTGAACTCATAAAAGGATTTAAACACATGGAAATTTTAGCTTAGTGACCTGAGTTAATATAAGTCAGTGAGCACAGGGGTGATGGGGGAGCGTGATTCGATATAAGTCAGGATACTGGCAGCAGAGTTTTGGACAAGTTGAAATTTATGGAGGATGGTAGGAACAACCAGACAACCATTGCTATAGTTGAGTCTGGAGGTAACATAACAAAGACGAGAATTTCAGTGGCAAAAGAGCTGAGGTTGGGGTACTTACAGAGGTCAAAGAAGGCAGTCTTTGTGCCACAGAAGACATGAGGCTGGAAACACAGCTGACATAACAAACATGCAGTCCGCCAATGCAGAGTTGGTGGAGGGGTAGGGAAGTTTTGGATAGGTCGACCTGAACATCATCAGCATATGTCGGTGATAGATCCATGTTGACAATTGTGATTGCAACAAAGTAGATGAGGAAGGAGGAAACCACTGCTGGATCTTTTAGGAAATTCCCAAGTTGATGGTGCAGATGTGGAAAGAAACATTATTGGTTGATAATGCTCTGATATGTTTAGATAGGTTAGACTGAAACCTAGTGTGCAACCAACTAAACAGACACCTTGCTATGATCAAGATCTGCATGCCTAGGTGCAACAAAGGAGACACCAAGTTAAAACAGATGTATTAATAAGACTGATGTTTTCATAATTATAATATTCATAGTCTTAAACCATCCGCATTTCACATAATGATATATATTTCTGGCACAAATTTGTGCTGTTTAAACTGTTGAGCTGTGGACACTTCTGCATGATGTGCACTTCATCTGTGAAGAAGTGGCGTGTGGTGTATACAATGGTCCTAATATTAGCTTGTGACCAGCTCCTACACCATTATTATATTGTGTAAAGTATTATTCTCTTGCTGCAATATTTTATCAATAATTGTATTCTTGCACCTTCAAAAAGCAGCATATCTGGTAATCAGCAGAATTTCCCTAGAATTCTTGGCATTCTACTTGCAAGTTTCAAGTAAGTACACCTATTGCCCACCTTAAAAGCACATTAATCTGCCCAATAGCATTCTGTGCACGGTTTTTAAAATTGCACATAATTTATGCTCAAGTTGAAACTCCATTTGTTATCTTTTGACGATGTTTTTACTAGCATCTGGTCATCTATGTAAATTAACTTTATTTTGGGAAATCATTTTTGCATTAACACAACACACAAGTCGGTCCCAAAGCTAGTGGTTAATAAAGGTCTTTACCTTGAGCAATTAGTGCATAATACAATTTTTGTAGATAGAAACCAAATCCTGTATAATTATTATAATTTACAGCACTATTTTATTTACATTCACATCCTAGAGTTGTACTTGTATTTCTACAGATGTACCTTCATTTCAGCTGATACAAACGTGCCTATAGTCACAAAATCAGCAGTGCATCTTTGACCATATTATCCTCAGCTGCCCTTCCCCATTGTTTGTAGTAAATAAAAGCACATTATTTACTCAAAAAGGTCAGCTTCTGAGTATGCGTGCAATAAATGCCAACTTGGGAAATTTTGGGTGCGATTCAGCAGCCTCGTTGCGCCTGACTTGGTGTTGGGACGGCGCTATTGAATTTTGCAAGAGGGCCTGCATCGAGATTTGCGACGCTCAAAACGTCACGCAAGGTTCAATGGAATCGCACGGTCCGTGGCGGATCGCTCTCTCTCTCTCTTGCTGGGCAAGATCCAGGCACGCCTATTTAAATGAGCCATTAGGCACATTTTAAATATGCGCTCGTCCAATTCACTCGGTCTAGGATTCACCAGCCTCGCCAGCAAGGCCTCAACAGGGTGCAGTTTGGTACTGGTTCACAAAGTTGTGAACCAGTCGTGATGGCACCTCGGCAGGGGGGTTCTGCTGATGTGTTCAGTCCCCTGGGTGTTTGGTACCCTGACAATCACCCTGGCACTGCCAGGCTTAAAGAGTGATCTCAACGGGGTGTTCCTTACCGTGGCCAAATAAAACATCAAAGTGCCGTTGAATAGTGGCGCCTTTCTTGGTACTGCAGGTGCCAAGAAACACCCTGCTAAACGTCCTGTTCAGCGGACTTTAACGTGTCCACTGAATTACGTCCTTTATCTTTAAAGAAAATGCATCTATTCTTTGGTAAAATGCACAGAATTATTTTGAATGGAGAGTTTACTGTTGATAGCAAATTGGTTCCAACAGCAGAAAACTGGCGTAGTTAAAGAGACAAGTGCCGGCAGAAATCTCCAGAACCAGTGCAGTTTTTTGAAAGACAGTGCCCAACAAATTTATCGGGATTATGTCTGAAGAGGATATTATATCTATACTGTTCAGAAAATGCTAACAAACAGTAAGGGTTCAAAATATTTGCTTTATGATTTTTAAATTTTGCTATGGATTGTTGTTTATGTCTGGAATTAAATGTCTAATGTTGACCATGAAACCATTGTTGATTGTCATTAAAAACTCATCTGGTTCAGGAAATCAGCCGTCCTTACCTGGTCTGGCCTACATGTAACTCCAGATCCACAGCAATATGGTTGACTCTCAATTGGCCTCTGCTATGGCAACTGCTCGGCCCAGGACCGCAAGAAACTTCAGAGAGTTGTGAACACCGCCCAGTCCATCACACGAACCTGCCTCCCATCCATTGACTCCATCTACACCTCCCGCTGCCTGGGGAAAGCGGGCAGTATAATCAAAGATCCCTCCCACCCGGCTTACTCACTCTTCCAACTTCTTTCATCGGGCAGGAGATACAGAAGTCTGAGAACACGCACGAACAGACTCAAAAACAGCTTCTTCCCCGCTGTCACCAGACTCCTAAATGACCCTCTTATGGACTGATTTCATTAACACTACACCCTGTATGCTTCATCCGATGCCAGTGCTTATGTAGTTACATTGTATATGTTGTGTTGCCCTATTATGTATTTTCTTTTATTCCCTTTTCTTCTCATGTACTTAATGATCTGTTGAGCTGCTCGCAGAAAAATACTTTTCACTGTACCTCGGTACACGTGACAATAAACAAATCCAATCCAATCCAATCTGTACTTCAACTCCATTTACCACCCCTTAGATTAGCTAACAAAAATTATGATATGTGAGAATTTAAATTCTCTTATTCTGCAGGTTTTCAGCCGAGAGTGTTCCATATTTTCACCTCCCTTGGTGTGAGAAGTGCTGCCTATTTTCACTCCTAATCGGCCAATCTCGAAATTAAAGGCTATGTCTTCTTGTTCTGGATTCCACTACCAAAGGAAATACAAATCAAGTTTATGGAACATGGCCTCATAATTTAATCCTTTAAGCTCCGGTGATATTCTGACAAATTTGCACTGTACCTACTGCAATTTGTAAAAGTAAATTTGCAGACGACACAAAGGTTGGTGGAATTGTGGATAGCGATGAGGACTGTCAGAGGATACAGCAGGATTTAGATTGTTTGGAGACTTGGGCGGAGAGATGGCAGATGGAGTTTAATCCGGACAAATGTGAGGTAATGCATTTTGGAAGGTCTAATGCAGGTAGGGAATATACAGTGAATGGTAGAACCCTCAAGAGTATTGAAAGTCAGAGAGATCTAGGAGTACAGGTCCACAGGTCACTGAAAGGGGCAACACAGGTGGAGAAGGTAGTCAAGAAGGCATACGGCATGCTTGCCTTCATTGGCCGGGGCATTGAGTATAAGAATTGGCAAGTCATGTTGCAGCTGTATAGAACCTTAGTTAGGCCACACTTGGAGTATAGTGTTTAATTCTGGTCGCCACACTACCAGAAGGATGTGGAGGCTTTAGAGAGGGTGCAGAAGAGATTTACCAGAATGTTGCCTGGTATGGAGGGCATTAGCTATGAGGAGCGGTCGAATAAACTCAGTTTGTTCTCACTGGAACAAAGGAGGTTGAGGGGCGACCTGATAGAGGTCTACAAAATTATGAGGGGCATAGACAGAGTGGATAGTCAGAGGCTTTTCCCCGGGGTAGAGGGGTCAATTACTAGGGGGCATAGGTTTAAGGTGACAGGGGCAAGGTTTAGAGTAGATGTACGAGGCAAGTTTTTTACACAGAGGGTAGTGGGTGCCTGGAACTCGCTACCAGAGGAGGTGGTGGAAGCAGGGACGATAGTGACATTTAAGGGGCATCTTGACAAATACATGAATAGGATGGGAATAGAGGGATACGGACCCAGGAAGTGTAGAAGATTGTAGTTTAGTCAGGCAGCATGATCGGCACGGGCTTGGAGGGCTGAAGGGCCTGTTCCTGTGCTGTACATTTCTTTGTTCTTTGTTCTTGTTCTAAATACTTTCTGTGGTGTGGTGCCCAGAACTGAAGAGTACTCCTGTCTGACCAAGTTTCTATACATCTGAAGCAAAACTTCATCCCCTTTATGTGGAGAAGGTTCGGAGCTGGGTAAGAGGGGTTGATTCCCAGTGGGTCAGAATGGAGGAGAGTTTGTGCAGGGGGTTGGGATTGAAAGCACTGGGCAACAGCGCCGCTCCCGATAGCCCCAGGGAAATACTCAGGTAGTCCAGTAATAATAGCTTCATTGAGAATTTGGAGGCAGTTTCGCCAACACTTCGGGTTGGGGGCAGGGTCAAGGGGAATGCCGATTCGGGGGAACCACAGATTTGAGCCAGGGAGGTGGGATGGAAATTTTCGGAAACGGGAGGAGAAGAGGATTAAGACACTGAAGGATTCGTTTCTTAGGGGTCGATTTGCAGGATTGAAGGAGCTGGAAGCGAAGTATGGGCTGGAGCAGGGGGAAATGTTTAGATACATGCAGGTTCGAGATTTTGCCAGAAAGGAGATACAGAACTTCCCAGAGGAGCCGGCCTTCGGATTGCTGGAGGAGGTGCTGACGACAGGGGGACTGGAGAAGTGGATAGTGTCAGCGGTCTACGGAGCTATTTTGGAGGAGGAGAAGGCACCGCAGGAAGGGACCAGAGCAAAGTGGGAGGAAGAGTTGGGAGAGGATATGGAGGAGGGGTTCTGGTGTGAGGTGCTCCGGAGAGTGAATACCTCTACCTCGTGCGCGAGGTTGGGACTGATACAGCTGAAGGTGGTATACAGAGCACACCTCACGAGGGTGAGGATGAGCTGATTCTTTGAATTAGTAGAAGATGTGTGTGAACGTTGAGGGGGGGGGGGGGGGGGGGGGGGGCGCTAATCACGTTCATATGTTTTGTCCAATGCTGGAGGATTACTGGAAGGAGGTTTTTAGGATAATTTCTAAAGTGGTGCACGTGAAATTGGACCCAGGCTCCCGGGAGGCCATATTCGGGGTGTCGGATCAGCCAGGGTTGGAAACGGGTGCGGAGGCAGATGTTGTAGCCTTTGCCTCGTTGATCGCCCGAAGGCGGATCCTGATGGGTTGGAGGGCAGCCTCTCCACCCTGTGCCCTGGCGTGGCCGGGGGATCTGTTGGAATTCTTGACTCTTGAGAAGGTTAAGTTTGAACTGAAGGGAAGGATGGAGGGGTTCTACAATTCATGGGCGTTATTCATTATGCACTTTCAAGAACTGGATAACATCGAACATCAGTTGGTTGGGGGCGGTGGGTGTTAATGGTGGCCATGGGTGATTCCTGATACCTTTTTGTGAACATGTGGGCGAATGTTTGGGGTTTGGTGGGAGGATGGGATCGTTGTTATCGATATGGGGATTGACATATTTGTTACTGATTATTGTTCATTACTGATTATTGTTTATTGTTGGTGGGTGTAAATTTGGGAGAAAATGCGAAAAGGAGGAGAATAAAGAAATACTAAAAAAAAACCTAAAAAAAACTTCATCTCCTTTATCTAACATAGAAACATAGAAAGTAGGAGCAGGAGTAGGCCATTTGGCCCTGCGAGACTGCTCTGCCATTTAACGTGACCATGGCTGATTCTATATCTCAAAGCCATACTCCAGTGCCCTCCCCATACCCCTTGATGTCTTTAGAGTCTCGTAACACCTTTAGATTTTACTGACCTCCTTGAGAGAAAGGCAATTATTTCATTAGACTAGTTGTACCTGGTTTTTAATAATTTCTGTGCATGGAATCAAGTAGGTTTGTTCTTCCACAGTTCCCAATCTCCCAGCATGAAGAAAACATATCAGTTCAATTTTCCTGGCTCCAAACCGTCACACTTCCCCACACTGAACTTCTTCTGACATTGTATTACAACTTCCTCAATTTATCTGAGTTCCTTTGCAATATTCTGCTTCCTTTCTGCACAATTTACTGCCCCTCTTAATTTAGTTCACAGGCACCGTGGATATACAGATCACAGTGGAACACCATTTATCATACCTCGCCAATCAGATCACCCTGCATTCCTAATCTTTGTCTTCTACCTGCAATTTCCAGATCAATGCACAAAGTCGCCTCTAATTGTGAAGTTCTATTTTTGCTGATAATCTGTATTTTGAACCTTATTATAAGACCTCTGGAAATACATATTGACAGTGTCGGTCGTAGACATAAGTGGTGGCCTTGCCAGCAATGCTCACATCCCAAGAACAAAATATATTACAACATATTGCTTAAACATTTGTTGAACATGTGCTCGCAATCAAATGTATCTTTCTGGGAGTCATTGTTAAGCAGTTTGCAATATGCCTTGAGAGGCATCCATTTAGAAAGTTGCTAAAATATTTCACACGTTCTGGATTTTCCTTCATGTTTCCCTTCATTTCGCTTGTATCCATCTCCTACTTCTTCATTTGCAGCTGCAGGAAGATAAAGCGAGTCAGATCTCAGTTTTCTTTATCTTGACTTGTTACACAAACTAGGTTTAAAAAGCTTAAAGTGAAAACATCCTGCTGCAATATGATTATGAAATATAAACTATGTAATTAAAAATATCTATAAATAATTCTACATTCATTCTGGGAATGTGAGAATCGCTGGAATAAACAATGTATTGCTCATATCTACTTACCCTTGAGAAGCTGGTAGTGAGTTGCTTTGTGAACTATTGAAATCCATGTGCTTTGGGTATACCCACTCCGCCTTCAGGGAGGATTTTCCAGGTTTTTGACACGGTGACAGTGAAGCAATGGGAATGTCATTGCAATTCAGGATAGTATGTGACTTGGAGAGGAGCTTAAAAGGAGTGGTATTCCCACACGTCTGCTAGATGTGAAGGTTGTGCATTTAGAAAATGCTGTCAAAGGATCCTTGGGCGAGTTTCTGGAATGCATCTTATAGAGATGGCGCACACTGCAGCCTTTCAGCATTGGTTATGGAGGGAGTGAGTGTTTAAGGTGGTGGATTAAGTGTCAATCAAGATTTTTTTAAATTCATTTACGGGATGTGGGCATCGCTGGCTGGCCAGCATTTATTGTCCATCCCTAGTTTCCCATCAGAAGGTGGTGGTGAGCTGCCGCTTTAAACGCTGCAGTCCCTGAGGTGTAGATGTACACAAACTGCTGTTAGGGAGGGAGTTCCAGGATTTTGCCCAACGACAGTGAAAGAACAGTAATATATTTCTGTTATATATATAAACTGGGGCTGTTTAGCACAAGGCTAAATCGCTGGCTTTGAAAGTAGATCAAGGCAGGCCAGCAGCACGGTTCAATTCCCGTACCAGCCTCCCCGAACAGGCACCGGAATGTGACGACTAGGGGCTTTTCACAGTAACTTCATTTGAAGCCTACTTGTGACAATAAGCGATTTTCATTTCATTTCATTATTTCCAAGTCAGGATGGTGAATGACTTGGAGGGGAACTTCCAGGTGGTGTTGTTCCCAGGGTACCTGATACTCTTGGCTCTCTAGATAGCAGTGGTCGTGGGTTTGGAAGGTGCTGCCTAAGGAACCTTGGTGGGTTCCTGCAGTGCATTTTGTAGATGGCACACACAGTTGCCACTGTTCGTCAGTGGTGGAGGGATTGAATGTTTGTGGAAGGGGTAGAAATCAAGCAGGCTGCTTTATCTTGGGTGGTCTTGAGTTTCGTGAGTGTTGTTGGAGCTGCACCATCCAGGCAAGTGGAGAGTATTCCATTACACTTCTTAATTGTGCCTTGTAGAGGGTGGACAGGCTTTGGGGGGGCCAGTAGATGAGTTACTTGCCCCAGGATCCTGAGGGTTTTACCTGCCCTGGTACCACAGTATTTATATGATTAGTCCAGTTCAGTTTCTGGTCAATGGTAACTCCCAGAATGTTGAAGGTGGGGGATTCCGCAATGGTAATGCCATTGAATTTCAAAGGGCGATGGTTAGATCCTGTCTTGTTGGAGATGGTAGATATCTGGCACTTGTGTGGCGCGAATGTTATTTGCCACTTGTTAGCTCAAACCTGGATATTGTCCAGGTGTTGCTGCATTTGGACATGGACTCCTTCAGTATCTGAGGATTTGCAAATGTACTGAACATTGTGCAGTCATCTGAGTACAGTTCCACTTTGACCTTATGTTGGAGGGAAGGTCATTGGTGAAGATGGTTGGGCTTAGGACACTACTCTGAGGAACTCCTGCAATGATGTCCTGGAGCTGAGATGATTGACTCCGACCACCACAACCATCCACCTTTGTGCCAGGTATGACTTCAACCAGCAAAGAGTTTCCCCCCTGATTCCCATTGATTCCAGTTTTGCTAGGGTTCCTTGATGCCATACTCGGTCACTTTCACCTCACCTCTGGAGTTCAGCTCTTTCGTACATGTTTGAACCAAGGCTGTAATGAGGTCAGGAGCTGGGTGACCCTGGTGGATCCCAAACTGAGCACAGTGATCAGGTTATTGCTGAGAAAGTGCCGCTTGATAGCACTGTTGGTGACCCCTTCTATCCCTTTGCTGATGATTGAGAGTAGACGGGTTGGTAATTAGCCGGGTTGGATTTGTCCTGTTCTTTTGTACAGGACATATTTGGGCAATTTTCTACATTGTTTTGTCTTGAGAGTTTCTGGAGCTGCACACATGTAGGGAAATTGAGCAAAGACCATGTTTCTGTGTGTTAAACAGTTTGAAAGGATAGAGAACTGAAGACAGGAAGAGCAAGAAATTGTAGATTGCTGCTGTTTCAGTTTTATCTGAGCCAACCATACCATTTAAAGGAGATTGGACAAGGGAGTCTTTAGGGATTCCGTGCCATCAGGACTGTGGTGAACCAAATGAGAGAGGATTCATAGACATGCATCTTGTCGGTGTGTAACGTTTCTGGGGACTTCAGATTGAATACAGCACCTGGAGAATGGAACTCAAGGGCAGGAACAATTGGATGGGTACTGAGTGATCCTATAAAATGAAGGCCAAATTGAAATGACTGTGAGATTTCCCATGGTATCACATTTGAGTGGTTAATAATGCAAGTGCTTGTAACTACATGAGGCTCCATTGTATTGGCTATGAAATTTACCTTTTGATTTGGAATACCAAATTAACATTGTTAATTAATATTAGAATAATATTGATTTCAGTTGGGTTGTTGGAGTAAAAGTTTCAAAACATGACTCTTGACAATCAGTTTTCTTTCCATTGGCATTGTGAGGATTCATTTCTTTTAAAGGATTCTCTGCAAGGATCCTAACATACATAATAAGAATTTTCTAAACAATAATCCAAGTGTTCACATAACACTTCTGACTTATCTGTTTTTGGGGTTATCAGCACTGAACCTGTTTGTGTTTCGTCCACAAAGGAGGAAATATATTTTGATCCTATCTATTTACTCTTAATATATTGGGATTCTCCAGTCTTGTCCGTGGCAGGGCCTGTTGCGAGCGGGAACAAAGTTCCAGCCAAAACTCCATTCACCCTCAGCAATACTGGAAAATCCCAGCTGCGAACAAGGATGGAAGATTTTGGGCCATTGTGCTTGTATTAGAGAAAGATTGTAGCCCATATCCATTGCTCTTTTATTTTCAAGCATCACATAATTAGTTGTACTCTTTCTCTATTTCTCTCTCTCCTACTTAACTCTGAGGTCAAGTGTGGTCAAGAAATTGTCCTTAATTTTTCTCAGTCTATTTAAGGTATTTACTTCCCCTCCTTACTTCACGTCTTCATGCAGCCAGGGAAGAAGGCATCAACTTTGCCATTTTCTGCTGCTCTTTCCCGCACATAAGCAATTGACACTAAAACTGTGCAGTGCACAAGTCTTCCAGGACAAGTCCCAGCAGAATGATAGTAGGAAGTTGTTTTAAAATATTGAGACTGTTGGCTTTGAGAAACAGTAGTTAGCTCAGTAAGTTGACCTTAATGTCAGTCTACTGTAAATAGAACAAAGTATGTCCTCAATTTGATCATTGCTAGCAATGGTTTCCGTTGTTCTGTTTTGAACAAAGTAAAAATGCCAATCTGGGTAAACAAATACAGGATGCACCTAACTAAAGTGAGTCTCACTGGAACTCAGAAAAATGACAAATTGAAGAGTCTCCTAACCCTTTTTGACAGCCTTTTCTTCTTGTTCCTTTCTTTGTTCTTCAATCAGCTTCACCTTTGCATCATACTCATCAGCTCGTAATTTCCATTCAGCTCTGTTGCTTTGGAGTCCCGCATACATTGGTGTTATTTCTTTATGGAATCTTGAAAATTCCTGCAAAAGGCAGCCAGGTATTAAATGTCAGTTTAGTGGTGAAGTAATGGTGTTAAAATGTTCATGGATAAGTATATATTATTGAGGTAAATAAAACAGGTTGAAAACAGAGACCTGGCTCAAAAAGGACAGGATCAGGTACTAAATATTCCTAGATATTAGGTGCTAAGGAATGATAGCAAAGAAAGAAAGGAGAAAAGGGGGCAGTGTTGATCAAGGAGAATATTATCATGTTGGGGAGAGAGGCTGTCCAACTAGTGGGAAAGATGTAGAGGAGCAAATATTCAGAACAATTACACAGAGAGGTGGATAGACTACAGAGTAGTGATGATGTGGGATTTTAATTATCCTAATCTAGACTGAGATGGTAGTAGCAGAAAGGCAACAAAGGGGAAGAAGTTCTGAAGTGTGTTCAGGAGAAGTCTTTTGATCAGTACATTTACAGTCCAATGAGGAAGGAGTCATTGTTGGATTTAATGCCAGAGAATGAGTTTGGTCAAGTGAGTCAAGTGTCATTAGGGAATATTTAGGGAACAGCGGACATTGTATCATAAAGATTTGGTTAGTTTTGGAAACTGACACGATCTTGATTGGAGATGGACAATTTCAGTGGGGTGGGAACAGATCTAAATGTTCGAATTGAAGACTGACAGACTAAATTGTAATGAAACAATGGACTGCCGTTACAGAGGATGTGGTTTGGTACAGTTGAAGTACATTCCCAAGAGAGGGAAAGTTTGGTCAACCAAAGCCAAAGCTCCCTGGATTTTGAAAGAGACAGAAAGAAAGGTGAAGCAGAAAAAGGGTGTGTTTGACAGATGTCACGTTGATCATACAAGTGAGAACCAGGCTCAGTATAGAATGTTCAAAGAAGTAAAAAGAGAAACAAAGAGAGAGTATGAGAAGAGACAGGCAGCTAACATAAAAGGAAATCCAAAGCCTTCTATAGGTATATTAATTGTAAAGGGGGAATAAGAGATGGATGGCAACAATTGGGATCAAAAAGGGTATCTGTGCCCTGAGGCACAGGCATGTTTGAAGTACTAAATTAATGCTTTGCATCCATCTTTACCAAGGGAGAAAATTCAGCCAATGTCACAGTGGAAGAGGAGGAAGTAGACACAGTGGATGGGTTAAAAATTGACCTGGAGGAGGTATTAGAAAGGTTGGCTGTAGTTAAAGATGATAAGTCAGGACTGGGTGGGATGCATCAATGGAGGTAGAGATAGAAGTTGTGGAGCAAATCTTACAAACCCCTTAGACACAGAGGACTGCGAAAACTGTTGCGCTCTTATTCAAAACAAAAAAAAGGGTAAGGATAAGCTTACTACAGACCAGCCAGTTTAAATCAGTGGTGGGAAGCTCTTAGAAATGATAATCTGGGACAAAATTAACAGTCATGAACAAGTGTGGATTAATTGAGAAAAGCCAGCATGGATTTATTAAATGCAAATCTTGTTTAGCTAACTATTTTGAGTTTTTGATGAGGTAACAGAGAAGATTGATGACGGTAATGGGATACCTGTGTTCATGGATTTCCAAAAGGCATTTGATAGAGTGCCACATAATCAGCTTGTCAGCAAAGTTAAAGCACATGGAATGAAGTGGGGAAGCTTGTATTCCGCGAGTCCCAGAGGAGATTGATTAGGGTATCCCTGTGGGCCTCATGAGGATTATTACAGTGACAAAAGGATTTATGAGAATAGTACCAGCGATGAGACGTCAGTTATTTGGATAGGCTGAAGATTTGGGGTTTGCTCTCCTTGGAGAAGAGAAGGTAGAAGAGAGATTTGATTGGGGTGTTTAAACTCATGAGGGTCTAGGCAGAGTAGATGGAGAGAAACTGTTGCATAAAATCATATAATACCTAGAGTGCGGAGGAAGGCCATTTGGCCCATCAGGTCTGGACCGACTCTCTGAAAGAGAACTCCACCCAAGCCAATTTCCCTGCCCTATCCCAATTGTCCCTTAGGCTAATCTATACATCCCTGGACACTAAGGGACAATTTAGCATGTCCAATCCACCTAACCTGCACATCTTTGCACTGTGGGAGGAAACCGGAGCACCCGGAGGAAACCCATGCAAACACGGTGTGAATGTGCAAACTCCACACTGACAGTCACCCAACGACAGAATTTGAACGGGGATCCATGGTGCTGTGAGGCAGCAGTGTTAACCACTGTGCTACCATGTGTTTCCCATTAGTGGAAG
The DNA here is from genome assembly GCF_047496885.1 of Scyliorhinus torazame. Classification (NCBI taxonomy): domain Eukaryota; kingdom Metazoa; phylum Chordata; class Chondrichthyes; order Carcharhiniformes; family Scyliorhinidae; genus Scyliorhinus; species Scyliorhinus torazame. The sequence goes on from NC_092722.1 coordinate 130,262,882, forward strand.
GTTGAGAACCAGAGGACTCCAATTGAAGGTGAATGGTTCTTTTGCCAGAGGTAGAATGAAGAAAAGCTTTTCAATGCTTAGTATCTAGATTGCACAGCCCTTGGCCATCCCTCCAATTAAGCTTTTGTCCTTTTCCAGAACTAACCAAAACCTTACGATACACTGGGGTAAATTTTACGATCCAGTCCACCATGGGATTTTCTGTTGGCGGAACGGAAAATTTCCATTGGCCTCGTGCACGGATTTCCAGCCATCTCTCTATCCACTCTGTCCACGTCACTCATAATCTTGTAGACCTCTATCAGGTCGCCTCTCAACCTCCATCATTCCAGTGAGAACAGACTGAGTTTATCTAACCTCTCCTCATAGCTAATGCCCTCCATACCAGGCAACATCCTAGTAAACCGCTTCTATACCCTATCCAAAGCATCCACATCCTTCTGGTAGTGTGGCAACCAGAATTGTACACAATACTCCAAATGAGGCCTAACTAAAGTCCTGTACAACTGCAACATGACTTGCCAATTTTTATATTCAATGCCCCGGCCAATGAAGGCCAGCATGCTATATGCCTTCTTGACCACCTTATCCACATGCGTTGCCACTTTCACTGATGCGTGGGCATGCACACCCAGGTCTCTCTGCCTGTCAATACTCGCAAGAGTTCTACCATTTACTGTGTAATTCCTAATGCATTGGACCTTCCAAAGTGCATTACCTCACACTTGTCTGGATTAAACTCCACCTGCCATTTCTCCGCCTTAGACTCCAACTAGTTTATATCCTGCTGTATCCTCTGACAATCCTCTTCACTATCCGCAACTCCACCAATTTTTGTGTCAGCTGCAAACTTACTAACCAGACCAACTACATTTTCTTCCAAATCATTTATTTATTTATTTTTTTTTTTTTTCCGATCGCAAGAATATTTTATTCACATCGAGTGACTGTGTACAACTGAGATCGCCACAATCTCATCATTATATCACAATGGGTTTTAGAGTCATTCAGTCCAGCTTTCCCTTCTCATATCCTCCAGACTCCCAACCAGCAGCTCCCACTTTAGGATAGATCATGTGGAAATTTACATTGTTTCAGCACTCATTGAAGCCACCACAAAGGGTCAAGTCATGCTGGTCCTGGGCACACTCCAGGAATTGCTTCATTTCAAACTGGCACGGCATATTCTGCTGGGTCTGTGGCTGTGCCGGAGCATCTGCTAGTGGAGGCTCCTGATAGGTAACGTCTGCCTTGGCTGGCTCTGAGCTGCTTCCTCCACTGAAGGCCCCAGTTAGCGCACACCCCATCACATGGCCAACCGCTGATCCCACCGCCACTCCAGCTGCTGTGGTAGCCATCTGTGCCATCAGGCCTGGCTGCCAGGGCTGCATTGGGGCAGCAGCAACTGCTGTTGGTAGAGGGCGAGTAGGGGCAGGGACACGAGCAGGGCAGCTCGCTCGGCCCCGGCTTCCTCGCGGCATGGAGAGTGTCAAACCGGCTTGAACGCTTGAGGAGATCGAGAGGCCTGCAGAGGCTGAGCGTCAGAGACACATGATCATCGCGTGCGTCCTTCCAAATCATTTATAGACACTACGAACAACAAAGGTCCCAGAACTGATCCCTGTGGAATGCCGCTTGTCACAGCCTTCTATTTAGAAAAGCACCCTTCTACTGCTACCCTCTGTCTTCTGTGCCCAAGTTAGTTCTGTATCCAACTTGCTAGCTCTCCTCTGATCCCATGTGGCATCACCTTTTGTACCAGTCTACCATGACATACCTTGTCAAAGGCTTTACTGAAGTCCATGTATACAACATCTACTGCCTTTCCCTCATCTACCATCTTTGTCACTTCCTCGAAAAACTCAATCAAATTAGTGAGGCACGACCTCCCCTTCACAAAACCATGCTGTCCGTCACTAATAAGTCCATTTGTTTCCAAATGTGAGTAAATCCTGTCTCTAAGAATCTTTTCCAATAATTTCCCTACCACTGACGCAAGGCTCACTGGCCTATAATTATCCCTCCTGCCCTTCTTAAACAATGGAACAACATTGGCTGCTCTCCAGTCTTCTGGAACTTCATCTGAGTCAATGAGGATACAAAGATTACTGTCAAGACACCAGCAATTTCCTCCCTTGCCTCCATTCTGGGGTAGATCCCATCAGGCCCTGGGGGCTTACCTACTTTAATGCTTTTTAAGATGCCCAACACCTCCTCTTTATTAATATCAACATGACTCAGAATCTCTACACACTGTTCCCTATACTCCTCATCCACCAAGTCCTTCTCTTTGGTGAATACTGAGGCAAAGTATTCATCTAGTATCCTACCCATTTCCTCTGGTTCCATACGTAGATTCCCTCCAATATCCTTGAATGGATCAACCCATTCTCTGGCTATCCTCTTGCTCTTTACATATGTATAAAACACCTTAGGATTTTCCTTAATCCTGTTTGCCAATGACATTTCATGACCCCTTTTAGCCTTCCTAACTCCTACCTTAAGTTCCTTCCTACTTTCTTTATATTCTTCAGGGCTTCATCTATCCTAAGCCTTTTAGACCTTACAAATGCTTCCTTTTTCTTTTTGACAAGGTTCATAATATCCCTCCTTATCCAGGGTTCCCTATACTTGCTACCCTTATCTTTCATCCTCACAGGTACATGCCAGTCCTGAATTCTAATCAACTGACATTTGAAAGCCTCCCACAGGCCGGATATTGATTTTCCCTCAAACAGCCTCGCCCAATGAACACTTTCCAGATCCTGCCTAATGTTGTTGTAATTAGCCTTCCCCCAGTCTAAAACCTTCACCTGAGGACCATTCTTGTCCTTATTCCATAAGCAGCTTAAAACTTACAGAATTATGATCACTGTTCCCGAAGTGATCTCCTACTGAAACTTCAATCACCTGGCCGGGCTCATTCCCCAGCACCAGATCTAATATGGCCCCTTCCCGAGTTGGGCTATTTACATATTGTTTCATGAAACCCTCCTGGGCACTCCTTATAAATTCTGCTCCATCCATGCCTCCAGCAGTAAGTGTGTCCCAGTCAATATAGGGAAAGTTAAAATCACCAAGATCTGTCTGCATATTTGTTCCTCTATCTCCCATTGGCTGTTAGGAGGTCTGTAGTAAACCCCCAACATTGCGACAGCACCCTTCCTATTCCTGAGCTCTACCCAGATTGTCTCGCTGCCTGCACCCTCCAAGGTGTCCTTCATCAGCACAGCTGTGATATTCTCCTTAACCAATAATGCAACTCCCCCACCCCTTTTGCATCCCTCTCTATCCTGCCTGAAGCATCTAAATCCTGGAAAGTTTAGTTGCCAATCCTGTCCCTCTTTCAACCAAGTTCCTGTAACAGCAACAACATCATAATTCCATGTACTAATCCAAGCTCTAATTTAATCTGAAATACTTCTCGTATTGAAACTAACACACTTCAGCCCACCAGCCCCGCTGCGTTGAACAACCATTCCCTGCCTGCTCTTCCTCTTAATCTTATTGGTTTTAGTCTGTAGCTCTCCCTCAGTTATTTCTCCCGCTGACCTACTGCTCTGGTTCCAACCCCCCTGCCATATTGGGCAGTTCAGTCTGTTCCTCTGCCTTCCACTTTTCTCCTTACTAGCTTTTGTTTCTATCCCCTCTTTACTATCCTCTGATTTCCAGCATCGGTTCCCACCCCCCGTGCCACATTAGTTTAAACGCTCCCCAACAGCGCTAGCAAACATTGGTTCCAGTCCTCCTTCATTGCGCCAGGCTTAATTAAGAAAAGCCAGCACCTAGATTTAATTGTGGCTTTCAAAGGGGAATTAGATAATCAACTGAAGAGAGTAAATTTTCAGAGCTCAAGGGAAAGGGCTGAGGAGTAGGATAAGAGTTGCATTGTTCTTGCAGAGAGCTGACAAAGGTATAATGGGCTGAATGGCCTCCTCCTGCTTGTAACAATTGCACGATTCTGATTCAGACCAGATAGGGAATAAAACAGCCATTATACTTACTTTATACACAAATGTACACACAAAGTCGATGAAACCAACTTGTAGTTTGGGGAGTTCACCCCCTTTGTTTCTGTCCATCATGGGCTGTTTAAAGAATAAGTAGCCAAGATTTTTAATTTGATAATGTATTTCATTAGTGAATCTTTATTGATTGATATGAAATCTAATTCTACATTATGCATCCTCAAAGTTATATATGCTGTGTTGCTATATTAGTGCAGTGTTCTAAAGGTTCAATTCAGAGATGTGTAAGTTGTGTTTTATTGTGCTTTCCTCAGCTAACTCTTTTTGTATAACATGTATCGCTAATTATCCAAGAAATCTAGCTGTCAATTTGAAACAATGTTAAGTTGGCATTAAATATTGAGATCTTACGATCGGCTGTTGCTGTAAAACTGTTCGTTCCAGATCACCCTGTTCCCAGAATTCATTAGCCACCATGAGGGCAACCTGGAATGAAAACACTGTATGAAAAACAAGCAAAAAAAATATTAAAATGTCAATTTGATGGTAGAATACGAATAGTGCTCGTGTAATATATGGTTTTAATAAGGTTTTAAAATATCACATAGCAAATAAAGGACACATTGACGACATCTATGCAGTAATGAGGCACAAATTAAATTCTAGGTCATTTAAATATACATAAAATTCTACATCTCCACACATCCAAACTTCAGTGGTAATGTTGAGAATAGCAGTAGACAAGAAGTCAGAGATGCATGTAATAAAGAAACATCTGTGATTATGGGTGACTTTAATCTGCATATAGATTGGGTAGTCAAATTAGTCACAACACAATAGAGGAGGAATGTCTGGAGTGTATATGGGATGGTCTTCTGGACCAATACATTGATGAACCCCAACAAGGGACAGGCCATCTTGAACTGAGTGTTGTGCAATGAGAAAGGATTAGTTGGCATTCTAGTTGTGAGAGAACCCTTGGGGATGAGTGACCATAATATAATGGAATTCTTTATCAAGGTAGATAGTGAGGTATTTGATTCTGAGACCAGGGTCCTGAATCTCAATAAAAGTAACAATGATGGTCTCAGCAAGAATTGGTTATGATGGACTGGGAAACGTTACTGAAAGGAAGGACAGGCAGTGGAAGGCATTTAAAGAACGAATAGATGAGCTCCAAAAGTTGTTTATTCCTATTTGGTGCAAGAGTAGAAAGGGAACTATGGTATAACCATGTCTTACAAGGGAAATTAGAGATAGTATTAGATTAAAAGAAGAGGCATACAAATTAGCAAGAAAAAGCAATAGACCTGAGGATTGGAAGCAGTTTATAATTCAGCAAAGACGGACCAAGGAATTGATCAAGAAGGTGCAAATACAATATGAAAGTAAGCTAGCAGGGAATATAAAAACTGACTGGAAAAGTTTCTTATAGGAATGTAAAGAGAAAAAGATTAATAAGAAGGAATGGTGGCCCCTCACAGTCAGAAACACGCAAATTCATAACAGGGAACAAAGAAATGGCTGAGGAACAAAATTCGTACTTTGCTTCTGTCTTCACAAAGGAAGACATGAATAATGTACCAGAAGTTCTGAGAAGTTTTAGTGAGGAGATGAAGAAAATTAATATTAGTAGAGCAATAGTTTTGGGGAAATTAATGGGATGGGATTGAAGGTGGATACATCTCCAGAGCCTATTGATCTTCATCCCAGAGTTCTTAAGGAAGTGGCTTTAGAAATCGTAGATCCATTGGTGGTCATTTTCAAAAATTCTTTGGACCCTGGAATGATTCCTGTAGCTCGAGGGTAGCTAATATAACCCCACTATTCAAAAAGGGAGGTAGAGGGGAAACAAGGAATTATAAACCAGTGAGCCTAACATCGGCAGTAGGGACGTTGCGAGAGTTCATTATCAAGGATTTCATAGCACAGCATTTGGAAAGCAGTGGTATAATCAGACAAAATCAGCATGGATTTACGAAAGGGAAATCGTGCTTGACAAATCCACTAGAATTCTTTGAAGATGTAACTCGTAGAGTTGACCAGGGAGAACCGGTGGGATGTGGTTTATTTAGACTTTCAGAAGGTTTTCGACAAGGTCTCACATAGCAGATTGCTGTGTAAAGTTAAAGTGCATGGGATTCATAGAATTTACAGTGCAGAAGGAGGCCATTCGGCCCATCGAGTCTGCACTGGCCGTTGGAAAGAGCACCCTACTTAAGGCTACGCCTCCACCTTATCCCCGTAACCCAGTAACCCCACCTAACCTTTTGGCCACTAAGGGGCAAATTAGCATGGCCAATCCACCTAACCCACACATCTTTGGACTGTGGGAGGAAACCAGAGCACCCGGAGGAAACCCACGCAGATACGGGGAGAAAGTGCAAATTCCACACAGTCACCCGAGGCCAGAATTGAACCCGGGAGCTGTGAGAAAGCAGTGCTAACCACTGTGCCACCGTGCCGATGTGGCTAGTGTCTTGAGATGGACAGAAATCTGGTTAGTAGGTAGGAAGCAAAAAGTTGGAACAAATGGGTCTTTTTCCGATTGGCAGGCAGTGACTAGTGGGGTACCGCAGGAATCTGTCCTGGGACAACTGTTAACATTATACATTAATGATTTAGATGGGGGAACTAAATAGATTATCTCCAAATCTGCAGATGATACAACGTTGGGTGAGAGGGTGAACTGTGAGGAGAATATGGATATGCTTCAGTGGGATTTGGACAGGTTGAGTGAGTGGGCACATGCATGGCAGATGCAGTATAATGTGGATAAATGTACGGTTATCCTCTTCGGTAGCAAAAATAGGAAGGCAGAATGGGTGTAAATTGAGAGAGGTGGATACTCAGCAAGACCTTGGTGTCCTCATGCATCAGTCTATGCGCATGCGCACCGATGATCGGGCACGCATGCGCAGTGCGGCTGCATTTTTTTAAACGGTCGCAGCTTTTTGTTTTACACGTTCGGGGGGTTTTATTCATTTTATTCATTTTTTTATTTTTTTTTTACAGGTTTGGGGGGGGGTTTATTTGATAAAATTTTACAGGAAAAACTGCAGAACTTTGGACAGATGGAGACTCCATACTTTCCGACACCAGAAGGCTTCACCTTCATCCAACAGGTTCCATTGGAGGAGCGTGTACGAGGGCCAAAGGGACCCAAAACCATTTCCTCCATTTATGTCAGCAGCAAACAAGGTAAGAGAAAATGGTGGGTCGCTCAGGTCGGCCGGAGTGGGTCGCGAAGGTCGGCCGGGTTGGGTCCCGAAGGTTGGCCGGTTGTAAAAATGGATCCTAAGAAAAAAAGTTTGAAGAACACTGCTCTAGCCACCACAGCACTGAGGCTGTACAAGCAGGAGCTGCTTCGGGAGAACCCTGCAGCAGCGGAGTCTTCCCCAGAGGAACTGGAGCACTGAGGATGGAGAGCTTGTTACCTAACAGACCGAGGAGGAGGTGGAAAAGAGGTGCCACATCAGGCCTCGTGTGTACCAGCAGCGCCAGTCATTCGAGGACGTGTCAGACTGGGCATGCCGGCGAAGACTCCGGCTGAGCAGGGGGACCATGCAACATATCTGCAGGATCTTGGTGCACCTGGCACCACAAGGTTATGGAGGAGGACACCTGCTCCCGGTGGCCGTCAAGGTAAAGGTCACCCTGAAGCTTTACGCCACTGGGTCGTTCCACGCACCGAGAGGGGACCTATTTGGGATCTCGCATACCTCGGTGCACAGGGACATCTGCACCATCTCAGAGGCACTTTATGCCCACTTGGTACAATAGATCAAATTTAATGTTGACTGAGCCCACCAAGGTGCCTGGGCAATGGGTTTCGCAGCCATCACCGGGATGCCCCAGGTCCAGGGGGTGATTGACGGATGCATGTCCCCCTACGAGCACCAGCCCATGATAAGCCGGTCTTCACAAAACAGAAAGGGTTCCACTTGATGAACGTGCAGCAGGTGTGTAACCATGAGCTGCACATCATGCACATCTGTGCACAATATCTAGGCAGAGTGCACAACGCCTTCACCTGACAACCTTGAGGTGCATCCCCAGGTGAGGGGTTGGCTTCTGGGCGATAGAGGTTATCCGCTGCAATCGTGGCTGATGACGCCTATCCGGAGGCCACAGACCGACGCTACAACAACGCCAATGCAGCGGGCTTTTCCATGGGCTGGACGTGGGACCGGAGCGAACTCCTGAGGCTTTCCCGCCACCTGGCGCTGCCAGTCCTGGAGGCCTGCTCTTGTCTCGACCAGAGTCTCAATGCTCACGGCCATAGAGCACAGGACTGGGCCACCTCCCTCTGGGACAGTGCCACATCACTCAGTGACTGTGGCACATTCCCCCGGGGATTGGCTCGGGTCAGCCAGCATCGTGCAATGGCGTCGATGCCCTCAGCCATAGCCCGTTGTGACTGCGCCAAGCTCTGGAACTCCTCTGCAATGCACAGTTGGCCCTAGTACATATCTGCCTGTGTCAGGACAGCCCTGTCCTGTGTCTCGGCCACTGCCTGCACAGAGTGCCCCAGGCCTTGGACATCCTGACCCATGGTCAATACCTTCACCCCCAAGGCCTCCACTGCAGATGCCACCCGTGCGGTGTTGGCCTGGGTAGCACAGATGGTCGGCACAGCCTCCTGTCCCTGCGGGTGGTTGGACTCCTTCAACTGCACATGCAGGCTCAAGATGGTTGCTGATAATCCCTCATGTAGTCCCTGGCTGTGTGTCTGCATCTTCATTATCGATGGGACCGCCCTATCGAGAAGCCCAAGACCTGGCTGGACGGCAGATAATCCCTGGGGTCGGGCTGCCCTCCTACTGTCCGCTCCCTCGGGGTTCCTACTTCCACCTGATGTACTGCTGCACGTGTGAGGTGTGTACAGTGCCCAGGAGCCTTTTGACTAGCATGCCTAACCAAGGGTGTCGAAGACAGTTGTGACTGGAAGTCGTTGTCATCCCCGGACTAGTGCTCCGGGTGTCTCGGGCTGGCCTTTGGGGGCGCCGTTCGCTATCCGTTGCCACCTTGTCGCTGGAATCTGCTTGGGGTTGGGGTCAAGGTGGGGGACACCAGAAGGGCCCGCCTTGTCGCCAGGTGATCCCGCAAGGCACAAGACATGACCCCTGATTGGAGCGCGGGTTGGGATGGTGGATGATGTGGGGTAGTGTGGGTGTGATGAGAGGGTGGTGAGGGGCTGGTGTGGATGTGGTAAGGGGGTGGTGTGTGGGTGGATTGGGGTTGGTATGGGGAGGTGAGGGGGGGGTGTGCCACCGTACCATAGGGACACCGGACCTCAATGGGGGGCTCACTTCATTGACCAATGCTGACCTCCGCCCAGTACCCGCTGCTCCACGACGGTGAGGGGCCCCAGATTCAGTTGTATCCCTCCTGTCTTCTGTCTCTCACTCTTCGGTTATGCGCTGCCTTCTCCTTCAGGGTGGGGAGGTGGAGACAGAAAGCACACTGTGTTAGGCAGTCGGACACGTGCAGCGCAGGAGGTGGTCAGCTGGTGGCATTTGTGAACAGGGCACCTGACCATGGTGGGCGGTCCGAGAGCTGGCATGTGGTGCTGGGTAGGGTGCGAACAGACTGCCGGCGGGTGGGGTTCGGTCACCCTCCAGGTGGGGGGGGGGGGGGGGGGGGGTGACAGGTGTGTGGGCCGGGTGTTTGTGCCAGGAGATGGTGCTGCCCACTCACCCTGGCCGCCCTGAGGAGGTCATGCAACCTCTTCCGGCACTGCTGTCTGGTCCTGGTGGCGGGGCCCATGGCGCTCACGGCTTCTGCCACCTGTGCCCAGGCCGGGGGTAAGGCGGTGGGTGGCAGCCTCATTCCCACCCTGGGAAACAAGGTGGACTGCGTTCTCATCCATGGCGTCCAACAGGGTCTCGAGCTCTGTGTCCGCAAACTGGGGTGCTGCTCTTCTTGCTGCCATCTTGTTGGCTGGGGTGAGTGTGTGTGGGGAGTGGCTATGCGGCTGCAGCTTGTCAGCCTCTCGAGTGCCAATCCCGACTCCGTTGAATGGGACTCCGTTTTTCATTGGAGTCGATCATGTTCCACCTGGCACCGGTGGCTAGCCCATTAACAGATCATGAATTGTTCCAAGACCGGCGCCGATTTTGTTGTCATAGAAGTCCACCGATTTAGTCCCGGCATCAATACTTTCGTTTCTGGAAAGGAGAATCCCACCCAATATTTTTGGAAATTTTCTTTTCCTGTGAATTTCTATTGAAAAAAACTGACATCCATCGAATCAAATATGGACATTTAACTATGTTAAATATTTGAAGGAAGAGTAAGGGCGGGATCCTCCACTCAGCCGACAGCGCACCCACGTGGCCACAATGGGAAATCCCATTGGACGACTGCTGGAATGGAGAATCCTGCTGCCGGCGAGGACGCGCCGTGTAGGAAAACGCTACTGGCGGACCGGAGAATCCCACAGTGAATCTTTAAGATGACTGGGGAATTTCAAAATAAAATAAATATAAATGCCCTCCAAGTACTTTTATTTTTCATGTTATCACGCTCACGCAATACTATTTTAAGAACTAGAAATATGAACTTATGAAGTCGTCGGGTGGTAGTACAGAACTTGAGTAGTGCTGAAAAAATAAATTTTGTTGAAGCTTTTTGGCTTGACCAATCAGGGTCAACTCATCAGGGCAATCGCTAGATTACTAATGTCAGGAGAAACAACAACTTTATACTGTATGAAACGAGAGTGCTAATTGGCTGACAAGTGGACTCTGATAGATAGATGCATTGCCATGGAGAATGCACTAGTTGATGAAGACTGACAGTTAACTGCCAAGCATTGTTTGAAATTTAAACCAGGCAGTTGACCCTGATTGGTCAAAGCATTGCCCTGTGTTGAAACCAGCAAAAGGCTGTATCTTATTTTGTTTAGCTGAAACAGGCGCAATGTGTGTTTATGTTCTTTCTGTCTGCAAAGTACATGGCCGAGTGTATTAATAGATGTGCCTTCCAGTACACACAAATGTGCCAAACTGAGCCCGACTGACAATCTTAAATCGGTTGTCAATGTAATTTTTTTTCTTCATACAAACATTTTATTGAGGTATTTATGAATAAACAGAAGAAACAATGTACATACAAATATAAACAGAGTGCAAAAACCGTCTTCCCACTTTTTCTAACACCCTGCTCTAAACTAAACTGTACCCCAGCACCCCCCCCCCCCCGCATCCCCCCCCCCCCCCCCCCCCCCCCGCCCTTCTGCTGACGGTTAATTTTCCCCACAGAAGTCGACGAACGGCTGCCACCTCCGGACGAACCCTAACATTGACCCTCTCAAGGCGAACTTGATTTTCTCCAGACAGAGAAAGCTAGCCATGTCAGTTAGCCAGGCCTCCGACTTCAGGGGCTTTGAATCCCTCCAAGCTAATAATATCCATCTCCGGGCTACCAGAGAGGCAAAGGCCAGAACATCTGCTTCTTTGTCCTCCTGGATTCCCGGGTCTTCTGACACTCCGAAAATCGTCACCTCTGGACTCAGTGCCACCCTTGTTTTCAACACCTTGGACATGACCTCCGCAAACCCCTTACCAGAATCCCCTGAGCTTCGGGCATGCCCAGAACATATGGACATGGTTCGCTGGTCCTCCCACACACCTTGCGCACCTGTCTTCTATCCCAAAGTACCAGCTCATCCGGGCCACTGTCATGTGAGCCCGGTGGACGACCTTGAACTGTATTAGGCTGAGCCTGGCACATGAAGCGGACGCGTTAACTATGCTCAATGCGTCCACCCAGAGACTGTCCTCTATCTCTCCTCCTAACTCCTCTTCCCATTTGTGTTTCAGCTCCTCGATCTGCGTTTCCTCTGACACCATCTGACCCCCCTTATAAATGTCCGAAACCCTCCCTTCTCCCACCCACATTCTGTAAACTTCCCTGTCCTGTATCCCCCTTGGTGGTAGGAGCGGGAAGGTTGAGACCTGCCTGCGTCAGAAGTCCTGCACCTACAGGTACCTAAACTCATTCCCTCCCGTCAATTCAAATTTCTCCTCCAACTCCCTCAGGCTAGGAAAGCTCCCCCCTATAAACATATCTCCCATCCTCTCGATCCCTGCTCTCTACCATCTCCAGAACCCTCCATCTAACCTCCCCGGGGCAAACCGGTGATTATTACAGACTGGAGACCAGACCGATGCTCCCTCTGCTCCCACATGTTTCCTCCATTGCCCCAGACTCTCAGGGCCGATACCACCACGGGGCTGGTGGAGTACCGTACCGGTGGGAATGCCCCCAAACTAGTGCCCTTGCATGATGCCGCCTCTACCCGCTCCCACACCGACCTCCCCCCACCCACTTCCTGATCATGGCTATATTTGCCACCCAATAATAATTGCTAAAGTTTGGCAGCGCCAGCCCGCCCTCCTGCGCTCCAGCATCCCCTTTTTTACTCACAGGGTCTTATCCGCCCATACAAAGCCAGAGATCACCTTATTGACCCGGTTAAAGAAGGACCGAGGAATACGGATGGGGAGGCACTGAAACACAAACAGGAATCTCGGGAGGACCGTCATTTTCACTGTCTGTACCCTCCCAGCCAGTGACAACGGGCGCACGTCCCACCTTCGGAAATCTTCCTTCATTTGGTCTACCAGTTGGGTTAGATTTAACTTGTGTAGCCGTTCCCATTCCTGCGCCACCTGGATGCCTAGATACCGAAAGCTTCCCGCTACCGTTCTAAACGGCACCTCTCCTGCCTCCTTGCCTGGGTCACAAATATCTCACTTTTCCCCATGTTCAGTTTATAACCTGAAAACCAGCCAAATTCCCCCAGATTCCACATAATTTCTTCCATCCCTTCTAGTGGGTCCGAAACATATAGGAGCAGGTCGTCTGCATATCCTGATACTCTGCATTCCACCCCCCCCCGTCCCGAACCAGCCCCTTCCAGCCCATTGAGGCTATCAACGCAATTGCCAGCGGTTCTATGGCCAACACAAACAGCAGTGGGGAGAGGGGGCATCCCAGCCTCGTCCCCTGGTGCAGCCTAAAATAGTCCAATGTCAACTTATTCGTCCGTACACTCACCACGGGTGCCTGATACAGCAGTCTAACCCAGTCGATGAAGCCCCGTGCAAACCCAAAGCGCCCCAGTACCTGCCACAGATAACATTTTATAAAACTCCACTGGGTACCCGTTCCGTCCCGGGGCTTTACCCGACTGCACGGCCTTCAGCCCTTCTGCTATTTCTTCCAACCCGATCGGGGCCCCCAGCCCTTCTACCAACCCTTCGTCCACCTTCGGGAACTTCAGCCCCCCTAAGAATTGCCTCATCCCCTCTGGCCCAGTTGGGGGTTCCGACTCATACAGCCTGCTGTAAAACTCCTTGAACCCCATATTAACCCCTGCTGAATCTCTGATCAGGTTCCCATCTCTGTCCCTTACTTTCCCAATCTCCCTGGCTGCATCCCTCTTTCGAAGTCACTATGTAAGCATTCTGCCGGCCTTCTCCCCATATTCATTAATCGCCCCCCTCGCCTTCCTCAGCTGCTCCACAGCCTTCCCCACAAGCCAAACTCCGCCTGTAGCCTCTGTTGTTCCCTTAGAAGCCCTGCCTCTGGGGCCTCCGCATAACTCCTGTCGACCTGAAGTATTTGTCTTATCAGTCGGTCCGTTTCTGCTCTGTCTACCTTCTCTCTGTGGGCCTGTATCGAGATCAGCTCCCCTCTAACATCCGCCTTCAGCGCCTCCCAGACCATTGCAACCGAGACTTCCCCGTGTCGTTGACTTCCAGTTAGTTTTGGATACATTTCCTCAGCCGCAGCACACACCTCCTCATCAGCTAAAAGTCCCACGTCCCACGGGCGCTGGCCACCCTCCTTGCTCACCTGCAGGTCAACCCAGTGCGGGGCATGATCCGAGATCATGATCGCTGAATACTCAGTGTCCACTACCCCGTCAGTAAAGCCCTGTTTCGGCCAAAAAAGTCAATCCGGGCGTACACTTTATGCACGTGCAAATAGAAGGAAAACTCTTTCACTCTCGGCCGCCCAAATCTCCATGGGTCCACCCCCCACCCCCCATCTGCTCCATAAACCCCTTTAGCTCCTTTGCCATTGCCGTCACCCTGCCTGTCCTTGAGCTAGACCGGTCTAGCCCTGGGTCAATGACTGTGTTGAAGTACCCCCCATGACCAACTTTTGCGAATCCAGGTCCGGGATCTTCCCTAACATCCTCCTTACCTCCCCGAACAGGCGCCGGAATGTGGCAACTAGGGGCTTTTCACTGTAACTTAATTTGAAGCCTACTTGTGACAATAAGCGATTTTAATTTCATTTCATTATAAACTCCACATCATCCCAGTTTGGCGCGTACACATTCACGAGGACCACCGGCAGTCCTTCCAGCTTCCCACTAACCATGATGTACCGAGCCCCCCACATCCACAACTATTCTTCCCGCCTCGAATGACACTCGCTTGTTGATGAGAAATACGACCCCTCTAGTCTGAGAGTCCAGCCCCGAGTGGAAAACCTGTCCGACCCATCCCTTCCTTAATCTGACCTGATCAGTTACTCTAAGGTGCGTCTCCTGCAACATTGCCACGTCCACCTTCAGTCCTCTCAAATGCGCGAACACGCGTGCCCTCTTAACCGGCCCATTTAGCCCTCTTACATTCCATGTGATGAGCCTGTTTGGAGGGCTTCATGCCCCCCCCCCCTTTCCACCGATCAGCCATCACCTTTCTTGGGCCAGTCCCCAGCTCCTGGCCCATGCATCCGCAGGCTCGCCCCCAGGCAGCCTCCGTCCCCGACCTCCCTGTTGTCCCACAGCGAAAGTCCCCCATCAGCAGAACATTTCCCCCCCACCCTCCCAGTAACAGCACTATGCAAACCACCCCCTTCACCAAGCATAACATCTGCTCACCCCCCACTGCGCTTCCGTGAGCTAGCCCGCCCAGCTAGCTTGGTGACCCGCCTCATGGCACCAGACATTTTCCCACCTATTATTCCCTCCTCCCCCCCATCCCCCGCTCAGACACACATATGCAAACAAAAGCAATCCCAACCCAATTGCCCAACAAAAACACAAAGAAAATCAAAAAGAAGATCCAACATCTAAAAATTCACACCTCCATCCCCATCAGTGCAAATGCAAACTTTAACTCACACAGCTCAGCCGCAGGCCCCAAATCAATACAGAAGGCATTACAGATAATGTCCAAACACAAAAACTTTTAAAACATGGATGCTGCAGCAAAGTTCAGTTCAAACACCACAGTCTGCTACCAGCCCTTTCCTTCCAGCGAAGTCCATCGCTTCCTCGGGCGACTCGAAGTAGAAATGTTGCTCCTCATGAGTGACCCAAAGACGGGCCGGATACAGCAGCCCAAACTTGACCTTCTTCTTGAAAAGGGTCGACTTTATTTGGTTGACCTGCTCTTCTCCTGGGCCACGTCCGCGCCCAAATCATGGTATATACGCAGGATGCTGTTCTCTCATTTACAACTCTGTGTCTGCCTGGCCCACCGTGAGATACACTCCTTGTCCAGGTACCTGTGGAATCTCACTGCCATCGCCCTCGGGGGGGTCCTCCACATGCGGCTTCCTCGCTCTGTGCACCCTGTCCACCTCCAAGCGTCGTTTGAACGTCCCCTCCCCTAGTAGCTTCTCGAACAAACCCGCTATGTATGCCCCTGCGTCCGTTCCTTCGGATCCCTCCGGGAGACCCACGATTCTCAAGTTCTGCCGGCAGGACCTGTTCTCTAGAACCTACACCTACACCTGGAGCCTTTTCTGTTGGTCTCTCAGCATCCCCACCTCCAACTCCACTGCAGCTTGATGTTCCTCCTGGTCAGCCAGCGCCTTCTCCACTTTCTGGATCGCCCGATCTTGAGCATCCAGTCTGAGTTCCAGCAGCGCAAACAATTCCTAATCGGGTCCAAGCATTCCTGTTTCTGCTTGGGGAAGCCCTCCTGTATGAACTGCATCAGCTGCTCCGTCGACCGCTGGGTCGTCGAGCCAGGACTCCGGTCGTCTGCCATGCTTTCTCCCTCTGCAGCTTCAGCCCAAGCCTTCTCTGTTGCCTATTTCTTCCTTTGCGAGCACTCCTGGTCCGCCTCTCCATGCACTGATGTAGGATTCCTCTTCACAATTGCATCCAACATCAATTTTCCGAATCAGATCCGACAAAAAATCAGGGAAAAAGGTCCAAAGGTCCGACCCGAGCGGGAGCCAACAAATGTGTAACCTACTCCTTCATAGCCGCGACCGGAAGTCCAGCGTCAATGTAATTTATAGCACACTGAGGATCATTTAGCAAATGTTGTCCAATCGCAGAATCTAACTAAGGTCGGACATTGTGTTTTGTAAGCACAGGATGGTTGGGTACGATCTGTACTTTGCCTGGTGTGTGGAAAGGACATGATGTTTGATATGATTCGCCAGTCTTTAGGACATATAGCCTACATCAGAGAAATACAGAATTGTTACAATGCAGAAGGAGGCCATTTGGCCCACAGGCTCTCCAAACGAGCATCATAACTTAATACCATTCCTCTGCCTTTCCCCCATACCCCTGCACATTGTTCCTATTCAAACAATCATCTAATACTCTCTTGAATGCCTCAATTGGACTTGCAACACACCATTAACAGTCACAATCAACTGGTGAATTCTCCATAGTAATGCCTCCACCAATCCACTTGCCCACCAATTAACACTCTCATCTCATACAGTATAAATTATTGTTTTCCCATTACACTGTATTCTTGCGTTTGTCCTGATGGGTGCAAGACAAAAAACTTTGACATGCCTCCTTTTTCAACAACACTCAAGTTCTGCACTACCAAACAACTTTCAGCAATTGAATAATAAATTAAAATGTAATATTTTGTTTTTATTGGGCCAAGTTTTCCAGTCGCCATATTTCTGGAAATCGGACATACAACTGAAGATGAGTGCCAGGACCTAGAAGAAGTCCTCATGTGTGGATCTATGTGCAAATTGTCCGGGAAGTGCCGGCCTCCCCATTGCTGGAGGAGGTGCTGACGACAGGGGGACTGGAGAAGGGGGTAGTGTCAGCGGTTTACGGAGCTATTTTGGAAGAGGAGAAGGCATCACTGGAAGGGATCAAAGCAAAGTGGGAGGAAGAGTTGGGAGAAGATATGGAGGAGGGGTTCTGGTGTGAGGTGCTCCGGAGAGTGAATGCCTCCACCTCGTCCGTGAGGTTGGGGCTGCTACAGCTGAAGGTGGTATACAGAGCACACCTCACGAGGGCAAGGATGAGCCGATTCTTTGAAGGAGTAGAAGATGTGTGTGAACGTTGCGGAGGGGGCCCCGCTAATCACGTTCATATGTTTTGTCCAATGCTGGAGGATTACTGGACAGAGGTTTTTAGGGTAATTTCTAAAGTGGTGCACGTGAAACTGGTCCCGGGCCCCCGGGAGCCCATATTCGGGGTGTCGGACCAGCCAGGGTTGGAAACGGGTGCGGAGGCAGATGCTGTCGCCTTCGCCTCGTTGATCGCCCGAAGGCGGATCCTGTTGGGATGGAGGGCAGCCTCTCCACCCTGTGCCCTGGCGTGGCCGGGGGATCTGTTGGAATTCCTGACTCTTGAGAAGGTTAAGTTTGAACTGAGGAGATGGATGGTTGGGGTTCTACAATTCATGGGCATTATTCATTATGCACTTTCAGGAACTGGATAACATCGAACATTAGTTGGGGCGTGTGGGTGGGAGGGTTGGGGGGAGGGGGGCTGTGTGTGTTAATGGCGACTATGAGTGATCCCTAATTCCTTTTTGTCATTTGTTTGTGTTAACATGCGGGCTAATGTTTGGGGTTTGGTTGGAGGATGGGATCGTTGTTATTGATATGGGGATTGACATATTTGTCTCTGATTATTGTTTATTGTGGGTGGGTGTAAATTTGGGAGAAAATGTGAAAAAGGAGAATAAAAATTTTTTTTTTTTTTTAACTGTCCGGGAAGTTTAAACTTCCAATCAGCAATTCTCCTGCCCCTTGGGACCACGAATGTCTCCAACTCTGAGCTAGAGTGGGAGATTTTAGACAGTAGTTGGATAGTTATCTCGGATATTTTAGACAAATTAAAAGCTGGTCTAACACACGGGTAACTACACAACTGCCCCCCCCATCATCGCCTTAATCACCAACCTCCACTACACTCCCAGCCAATCAGTTCCCCCCCTCGGCCATTTTTTTATTTAGAACACTATGTTCAGTTTTTTTCACGATCCCTCCCCACAGCAACAAACAATAGAATTAGCGTAGAAAGATGCAATGAGACTGATCCTAAGTTTGAGGGGATGAAATATGAGAAAAGAGGGGAAAAGCACGAATGAAGAAAAAAGATGTGAAGGTGGATTTCACAGAACATCCCCTCCTGGCCGGACCCAGCTACTCGCTGACCAATGGAGTAGTGACCTGACCCAACTGCCTACAGACCACCCACCTCATCCACTTACCCATCTACCAACTGTCATGTGAGAGTACCTTAAGATATGGGAGTTTATAAAATAGCTGTAGTGGATGTACCTTTAAGAAATGGGTGTTTATCAGTGATGTCAGAGTGTGGGTGGAGCTAGGCTGTCTGTCTGCTGTTACTTTCACATTGTGCTTGCAGCTACAGGGTGTGTTTAGTTTAGTTTTATATTTGGAGAAGCTGCGGTCACAGCAAGATCTGTATGGATCTCTGCAAGCTTATGAATGTTCATTTGGTGATATCAAAGTGGTAACTGTTCTCAGTAGTGAAGTTAAACCTGATGTCTTTCTGTAAAAAGGGTTATTTTTGTCTTATGGATGTTGCAAGGAAAGATTAAGAGTTACTTAGAGAGTACTGTATTCTTTTTGGGATTTATTGGTGTTGATAGTTGTTAAGATGTTTACTGTGGGTTTATAAAGTGTTAACTGGTTTCATAAATAAACATTGTTTTAATTCAAAAGTACTGTAGGTTTCTGTTGCATCACACCTATAAAGTAGGCCCAAGTGCTCCCCATAACCACAATCTATTAAAAGTTCTGGGTCAGGTGAACTGCATGATACGCTTTGGGATTCTCTAAACCCTGGCTCATAACAAATTGGGGGCTCGAGGGGAATAAATGTCTATCTATTGGATTGGCTTAGTGAACTTTAAGACAGTGAGGGGTGAGCATATTGTGTTTGCTTTTCAGGTGTAGTATTCCAGTTTAAGTAGGGAGTGTGTTGTGGACAATGGCTCTTTCAGAGGCTCTGAAGTTTTGGGGGGTGGAGACAGTCACACGCAGTACCTTATGGACAGAGACTAAAAACAGGCTTTTCGATTTGGCAAAAACATTGCAGTTAACTTTACCTGACAAAATGTGAAAAGATGAGATAATTATGGCGGTGGCTAAGCATTTAAAATTGACTGAGATACAGTCTTACTCATTGGAAATGGCAAAAAATTCAGTTACAAATTAAACAAATGGAACATGAGAAAGAATTAAAGCAGCTTGAATACGAAAGAGATAGAGAGGAAAAAGAAAAAGAGAGAGAAGAACGGAAAACAGAAAGAATTGCCCGAGCAGAACAAAAAGAAAGAGAAAGAGAGATACAGTTCAGGGAAAAAGAAAGAAAGAGGAAAAAGAAAGAGGGAGAGAAAGAGAGAGAGAAGAAAAAGAAAGAGCGAGAGAGTTTGAACTTTGGAAAATGGACATGAAACATGACAGTCAGTTAAAAATGGTGTAAAGGGAAACGTACAGTTTGAGGATAGTGATGAGGTTAAAGAGAAAGAGCGTCAAAGTCAAAGGCTTGGTGGGGATTTATTTAAATATGTCCAAGCATTGCCAAGGTTTGATGAGAAGGAGGTGGAAGCCTTTTTAATTTCATTTGAGAAGGTAGCTAAACAAATGAAATGGCCACAGGAGATGTGGGTATTACTGATTCAATCAAAGTTGGTAGGTAGAGCTAGTGAAGTGTTTGCATCACTATCAGAGGAGGTATCTGAGTCGTATGAGGAGGTGAAAAAATCCACCTTAGGTGCATATGAACTAGTGCCTGAAGCCTACAGACAAAAGTTTAGAAATTTAAGGAAAGAATTTGGTCAAACATACATGGAGTTTGAAAGGATCAAACAGAGTAATTTTGATAGGTGGGTAAGGGCTTTGAAAATAGACCAAATGTATGAAGCTCTCAGAGAAATTATACTTTTGGAGGAGTTTAAAAATTCAATTCCTGATGTACTGAGAACTCACGTGGCAGAGCAGAGGGTTAAAACTGCGAGATTTGCAGCAGAAATGGCAGATGATTATGAATTAGTTCATAAATCAAAGCTTGGTTTCCGACATCAGTTTCAGCCTGTGAGGGATTGAAACTGGGGAAAAGAGAAATACTCAAGTGGTAAATGTGATCTGATGGGAGATAATAAGGAGAGTGCACCTCAGCTTAAAAAAGAAATCTAGGAAGGTGGAAAAGAAATGAAAGTTTCAAATATTTTCACTGTAATAAATTAAGCCATGTAAAGTCACAGTGTTGGTGGTTGAAGAAAAGCACTGGGAAGGCTGATGTGGTGAAACAGGATAAGACAGTGGGGTGTGTTAAAGGGGTAAATGAAAACCCAAGTGAAGCGAAGGAGGTGCAAAAGATTGTGCAGCCTGATCAAGAGGTGATTGATAAGAAGGTGCCAGATCGCTTTAAAGAATTTACTTGTGTGGGTAAAGTTTACTCATGTGTACCAGAAGGGACTTCCGGTTGCGGAGATGTACTGCTAAGCCGCACGTTTCGGCAGCTCCCGTTCTAACGGACGTTTCGGCTCTTTTTGGGAGCCCCAACGGAAATTTTTTCGGACCAAACCCACTGTGGGGTGACGAAGTAAGGAGTCCCCCCAAGTGTGTATGGAAAAGATTGGTGGTAGTGGCCAGATTGCGAAGGATCCTTTGGAGCAGCGGCAGAGAAGAGAAGGAATAAGCAAGATGGCGACGGATGGAGCCCAGACGACATGGGGCCTGGCCCAGCAGGAATTCCTTCGACGGTGTGTGGAGGAATTAAAGAAGGAGGTGCTGGCGCCGATGTTGTTGGCAATCGAAGGGCTAAAAGAAACGCAAAAGGCCCAGGTGATAGAGCTCCGTGGGGTGAAGTCGAAGGCAGCTGAGAACGAGGATGAGATTCTGGACCTAGCGGTAAAAATGGAGATGCACGAGGCGCTACATAAGAGGTGTATCGAAAGGCTCGAAGCCCTGGAGAACAGCTCGAGGAGAAAGAACCTCCGGATTCTGGGTCTCCCTGAGGGAGTGGAGTGAGCTGACGTTGGGGCTTATGTGAACACGATGCTCCATTCGCTAATGGGAGCTGAGGCCCCCTCGGGCCCCCTGGAGGTGGAAGGGGCTCACCGGGTCCTTGCGAGGAGACCAAAGGCTGGAGAACCACCAAGGGCGATAGTGGTGGGATTTCACCGCTTCACCGACAGAGAGGCGGTTTTGAGCTGGGCCAAGAAGGTACGGAGTAGCAGGTGGGAGAATGCGGTGATACGAGTGCATCAGGACTGGAGCGCGGAGGTGGCGAGAAGGAGAGCGAGTTTCAACCGGGCCAAGGCGGCGCTACACAAGAAGAAAGTAAAGTTTGGGATGCTGCAGCCGGCGCGATTGTGGGTCACGTACCATGATAGGCACTATTACTTTGAAAAGTCGGACGAGGCATGGACCTTCATCCAAAAAGAGAAATTGCACCAGAACTGAGGGACTGATGCTGTGGGGGAGACGACGATGTTGATGTACAGAAATGTAAATTGGGGAATGGGAGGTTCAAAGTATCGGGACGATAGATGTGGGTTTTCTTTTTCTCTTCTTGACGGGGGGACACTGAGAAATGTGGGCGCCGGTGGAAAAAGGGACAGAGGTGGGGGATGGGGAATGGGGGAGCTGTGCCATTGGGGACGGGGCTGATCCAGGAAAGCACGGGTTTTTTCCCGCGCTAGGAAGATGATGGCGGGAAGATAGGCGCAAGGAGGACGAGAGTTCCACACACGGGGGTGGTCAAGGAGAGAGCGGGGGAAGCCGGAGTCAGCTGACTTTCGGAAGCATTATGGGGGGAGTAACCATGCTAGATGGGGATCTAGCGGGGGTGGGAGGGGGGGTCAACTGGGTTGCTGCTGCTGGGAGCGAGAGGGAGCTGGCAAGGGAAGAGGTGGTCAGGACGGGAGTGCGCCGCCTGGGGGACCGTCGGGTGCGCGGGACCTGGACGTGGGACTGGCCTAGAGTAGGGGATGGCTAGTTGGCGGGGGGGGAGGGGAGGAGGGGGGCGGGCAGCCCCCCAAATCCGGCTGATCACGTGGAATGTGAGAGGCCTAAATGGGCCGATTAAGAGGGCCTGAGTGTTCGCGCACTTAAAAGGACTGAAGGCAGACGTGGTCATGCTTCAGGAGACGCATCTGAAGGTGGCAGATCAGGTTAGGTTAAGGAAAGGATGGGTGGGACAGGTGTTCCACTCAGGGTTGGACGGGAAAAATAGAGGGGTGGCGATAATTGTGGGGAAACGGGTGTCGTTCGAGGCTAGGAACACAGTAGTGGACAACGGTGGTAGATATGTGATGGTGAGTGGTAGATTGCAGGGAAGGGAGGTCGTGCTGGTAAATGTATATGCCCCAAACTGGGATGACGCGGGATTTATGAAGCGGATGCTGGGACGTATCCCGGACCTGGAGGTAGGAAGCCTGGTAATGGAGGGGGATTTCAATACTGTGCTGGATCCAGGGTTAGATCGGTCTAGATCCAGGACCGGAAGAAGGCCAGCAGCAGCCAAGGTGCTCAGGGGGTTTATGGAGCAAATGGGGGGAGTGGATCCGTGGAGATTTGCTAGGCCGTTGGCCAAAGAGTTTTCCTTTTTCTCCCATGTTCATAAAGTATACTCCCAGATAGATTTCTTGTTTTGAGCAGGGCACTGATTTCGAGGGTGGCAGGAACGGAGTATTCGGCCATAGCCGTTTCAGACCACGCCCCGCACTGGGTGGATCTGGAACTAGGAGAGGAGAGGGAACAGCGCCCACTCTGGCGACTGGATGTGGGACTATTGGCGGATGAGGGGGTCTGTGGAAGGGTGCGGGGATGTATTGAGAGGTACCTGGATGCCAATGATGATGGTGAGGTCCAGGTGGAGGTAGTATGGGAAGCGCTGAAGGCAGTGGTTAGAGGAGAGCTGATCTCCATTAGGGCTTAAAAGGAGAAAAAAGAGGGCAAAGAAAGGGAGAGATTAGTGGGGGAGATTTTGAGTGTGGATAAAAGATATGCGCAGGCCCCGGACGAAGGACTATATAGAGAGAGGCGAAGACTTCAGATGGAGTTTGACCTGCACCACAGGGAAGGCAGAGGCACAGTGGAGGAAGGCACAGGGGATGAGATACGAATATGGGGAAAAGGCGAGCCGGCTGCTGGCCCACCAGCTTCGTAGGAGGATAGCGGTGAGGGAAATAGGGGGAGTTAGGGATGAAACGGGAACTACGGTGCGGAGTGCAGGGAAGGTAAATGAGGTGTTTAAGACCTTTTATGAGAGGTTATATAGGTCCCAACCCCCGGAGAGAAAAGAGGGGATGCAACAGTTCTTGGACCAACTAAGGTTCCCGAGGGTGGAGGAGCAGCAAGTGGCAGGTCTGGGGGCGCCAATTGGGGTGGACGAGGTGACTAAAGGGCTGGGGAACATGCAGGCAGGGAAGGCCCCGGGACCAGACGGGTTCCCGGTGGAATTTTATAGGAAATATGTGGACCTGCTGGCCACGCTGCTGGTAAGAACCTTTAACGAGGCCAGAGAAGGGGGGACTCTACCCCCGACAATTTTGGAGACGACGATATCATTAATTCTGAAGCGAGATAAAGACCCGCTGCAATGCGGGTCATATAGGCCTATCTCGCTCCTAAATGTAGACGCCAAGTTGCTGGCAAAAGTGCTAGCGACGAGGATCGAGGATTGTGTCCCGGGGGTGGTGCATGAAGACCAGACAGGGTTTGTAAAGGGGAGACAATTGAATGTCAACGTGCGACGGCTGTTGGGGGTGATAATGATGCCCCCAGCGGAGGGGGAGGCAGAGATAGTGGCAGCGATGGATGCAGAGAAGGCATTTGATAGGGTAGAGTGGGAGTATTATGGGAGGTGTTGAGGAGGTTTGGGTTCGGGGCGAGGTTTGTCAGTTGGGTCAAACTCCTCTATGGGGCCCCAGTGGCAAGTGTAGTCACAAATCGGCAGAGATCTGAGTATTTTCGGTTACATAGGGGAACAAGGCAGGGGTGCCCCCTGTCCCCATTACTGTTCGTGCTGGCAATTGAACCACTGGCCATAGCGTTGAGAGACTCTAGGAAATGGAGGGGGGTGGTTAGAGGGGGAGAGGAACACCGAGTGTCACTCTACGCAGATGACCTACTGCTGTATGTGGCGGATCCTGTGGAGGGGATGACAGAGGTTATGCAGATATTGAGGGAGTTTGGAGATTTTTCAGGATATAGGCTTAGTATGGGGAAGAGTGAGCTTTTTGTAGTACACCCCAGGGACCAGGGAAGAGGGATAGACGGCCTGCCGTTAAGGAGAGCGGAAAGGAGCTTCCGATATTTGGGGATTCAGGTAGCCAGGAGCTGGGGAACTTTACACAAACTCAATCTGACGCGGCTGGTGGAGCAGATGGTGGAGGATTTCAAGAGGTGGGATATGCTGCCGCGCTCACTGGCGGGCAGAGTGCAGGCGGTCAAGATGATGGTCCTCCCAAGGTTTCTTTTTGTGTTTCAATGTCTCCCCATTTTGATCACTAAGGCCTTTTTAAAGAAAATAGATAGGAGTGTTATGAGTTTCATGTGGGCAGGAAAGACCCCGAGGGTAAGGAGGGGGTTCCTGCAGCGCAGCAGGGACAGAGGGGGACTGGCGTTGCCGAATCTGGACGATTATTACTGGGCCGCCAATGTGGCGATGGTTCGCAAGTGGATGAGTGAGGGAGAGGGGGCGGCGTGGAAGAGGCTGGAGATGGTGTCCTGTAAAGGAACGAGCCTAAAGGCGCTGGTGACGGCGCCGCTACCGCTCTCCCCGAAAAGGTATACCACAAACCCAGTGGTGGTGGCAACCTTAAGGATCTGGGGGCAATGGAGGCGACATAGGGGTGTGACGGGTGCCTCGGTGTGGTCCCCTATCAGGAACAACCATAGGTTTGTCCCAGGAAGGATGGACGGAGGATTCCAGAGCTGGCATCGGGCAGGGATTAGGAGAGTGAGAGATTTGTTTATTGACGGGACGTTCGCGAGCCTGGGAGCGCTGGAGGAAAAGTATGGGTTGCTCCCGGGGAATATCTTTAGATACATGCAAGTGAGGGCGTTTACGAGGCAACAGGTGAGGGAATTTCCGCTGCTCCCAACACAGGGGATCCAGGATAGAGTGATTTCGGGGGTATGGGTCGGGGAGGACAAAGTGTCCGAAATATATCAGGAGATGAGAGACGAGGGGGAGGCGCTGGTAGAGGAGCTGAAGGGAAAATGGGAAGAAGAGCTGGGGGAGGAGATTGAGGAGGCTCTGTGGGCTGATGCCCTAAGTAGTGTAAATTCCTCTTCCTCGTGTGCCAGGCTTAGCCTGATACAATTCAAGGTTCTATACAGAGCACACGTGACGGGAGCAATGCTGAGCAGGTTCTTCGGAGTGGAGGACAGGTGTGGGAGATGCTTGGGAAGCCCAGCGAATCAGATACATATGTTTTGGTCGTGTCCGGCACTGGATGAGTACTGGAGGGGAGTGGCAAGAGTGATTTCAAAGGTGGTGAAGGTTCGGGTCAAGCCAGGCTGGGGGTTAACTATATTTGGGGTCGCAGAGGAGCCGGGAGTGCAGGAGGCGAAAGAGGCCGATATTCTGGCCTTTGCGTCCCTGGTAGCCCGGCGAAGGATCTTACTCATGTGGAAGGAAGCGAAACCCCCCGGCGTGGAGGCCTGGATAAACGATATGGCAGGGTTCATAAAACTGGAACGGATGAAGTTTGCGTTGAGAGGATCGGTTCAGCGGTTCTCCAGGCGGTGGCAACTGTTCCTTGACTATCTCGCGGAACGTTAAGGGAAAATAGAACGTCAGCAGCAGCAGCTCGGGGAGGGGTGGTGGGGGAGCACTATTTTTTGTGACTTTGTTAGTTCACTATTTTATTTAAATAATGTTACTTATTAGTTATCGTGTTATCTTTTATGGTGATTTGTAAGGTGGAAAAATTGTGTTTGAAAACTTTAATAAAAAAATTTTTTTTAAAATAAATTAATAAATTTTAAAAATGTGCACCAGAGGGAGCAGGTAAAGAAGTCACAATTTTAAGAGATACGGGAGCTAGTCAATCTTTAATGGTAAGAGATGAGGAGTTATGTAGTTTGGAAAAATGGTGCCAGATAGCTGGTAATATGTGGACTTCAAGGTGAGAAGAGTAGCGTTCCATTATATAAGGTAAGGTTGGAAAGTCCAGTGAAGAGTGGTGAAGTGGTAGTAGGAGAAATAGAGAAACTATCTTGTCCAGGAATACAGTTTATTTTGGGTAATGATATAGTAGGTGGGAGAGGTGTGGTTGATAAGCCAGTGAAAAATCAGACAACTGAAGTGTTGAAGGACGAATATCCTGGGATTTTTCCAGATTGTGTAGTAACAAGGTCGCAAAATCACAGGTTAAGGCAAGAGGAGAAATCAAAGAGTGAAGATAAAGTTGAAGTTCAATTATCAGAAACGATTTTTGATCAGATGGTTGGAAAAGAACAAGAACAGGTGGAGGATGAGGCGGATATTTTTAGTTCAGGAGAATTGGCAGAGTTACAACAGAAAGATATAGAAATAAAATGGATGTATCAGAAAGCATACACGGAAGAGGAATCTGAGTGTATACCAGAGTGTTAATACCGTAAAAATGATGTCTTGATGAGAAAATGGAGACCTTTACATATGCAGGATGAAAAGTGGGCAGGAGTTCATCAAGTGGTATTGCCGGTAGGGTATAGAAAGGAGGTGTTGCGATTTGCACATGAGGTACCAGTGGGAGGTCATTTGGAAGTCAGGAAAACTCAAGCTAAAATACAAAAACATTTTTATTGCCATAAAGATGTAGTTAAATTTTGTCGATCATGTCACACATGTCAAGTGATAGGGAAACCTCAAGCAGTGATAAAACCAGCGCCCTTAATACCCATTCCAGCATTTGAGGAACATTTTACAAGGGTCATAATTGATTGTGTAGGACCGCTTCCTAAAACAAAAAGTGGGAATCAATATCTTTTGACTATAATGGATGTGTCTACTAGGTTTCCAGAGGCCATTCCAATACACAATATTACAGCTAAAAAGATTGTGGAAGAGTTACTTAAATTCTTTACTAGATATGGACTACCCACAGAAATACAATCGGATCAAGGATCAAATTTTACCTCCAGGTTATACAAAGAAGTTATGGATAGCTTAGGAATAAAACAATTCAAACCAACTGTGCACCATTCGGAATCGCAGGGAGCATTAGAAAGGTGGCATCAGACATTAAAGACAGTGTTGAGGGCTTAGTGTCACAATTATCCAGAGGATTGGGATAAAAGAATTCCATTTGCACTGTTTGCAATTAGGGATGCACCTAATGAGTCAACCAAATTCAGTCTTTTTGAACTAATTTTTGATCATGAGGTAAGAGGACACTTGAATTGATTAAGGAAAAAGTGGTGAGTGAGATATCGAAACTTACATTATTGGATTATGTGTCAATTTTTAGGGAATGATTAAACAGAGCAGGTGAATTGGCTGGACAGCATTTAAAAGTTGCACAAAATGTGATGAAACGGGTAGCGGACAAGAAATCCAAAGTTTGTAGTTTTGCCAGTGGAGATAAAGTTTTAGTATTGTTACCAGTGGTAGGTGAACCTTGAAAAGCAAGGTTTTGTGGACCTTATCAGGTTGAAAGGAAATTAAGTGAGGTGAATTATATGCTAAGAACGCTAGATAGAAGGAAAACTCACCGAGTGTGTCATGTGAATATGCTTAAAAGGTACTTTGAAAGGGAAGGAGAGCAAAAGGAGGAGGTTTTAATGATTCTAACTCAAAGTGATGAACCAAATTCAGATGACTTTGAATTTGACATACCTCAAATTAAATTGGAAAATGAGGATGTTCTTAAATATTGGGATAATTACCTTCCAGAGGAAAAACGGACTGACCTGAAAGAGTTATTGATATCACATGGGCAAGTTTGTGGAGACAAGTTGGGAAGCACTAAAATGGCTATACATGATGTAGATGTGGGAAATGCTGTTCCAATTAAACAACATCCATATAGACTTAACCCTTTAAAATTGGCACAGGTTAACAAAGAAATTGAGAGTATGCTTATAACAGGCATAATTGAAGTGGGTTGCAGCCAATCGAGCTCACCCATAGTGATGGTACCAAATCCAGATGGTACCCAACGGTTGTGTGTGGACTATAGAAAGGCTAATGCAGTTACAAGAACGGACTCTTATCCTATCCCACATTTGGAAGATTGCATTGAGAAAGTGGGACAAATGACTTCCGGGTGCGGCGATGACCAGCTGAGTCGCACGTTTCGGCAGCTCCCTGTGAAACGGACTTTTGGGCTCTTGATAGGAGCCCCAACGGCAATTTTAACGGCTGAAAACACCATGCGGTAAACCAGAAGGGTGTTCCCCCTGGACACGGATGGAAAAAGGAGAGGAAAGTGGCCGGATTGCAGCGGATCCTTTGGAACAACGGCAAGGAAGGCAAGCAGAAACCAAGATGGCGTCGGAAGGTGGCAGTTTCATATGGGGCCCTGAACAACAAGAGTTTTTGAAACGCTGCGTGGAGGAGATAAAAAAGGAAATGAAGAAAGAGTTGTTGGCCCCGATATTACAGGCGATTGAAGGGCTGAAAGAGGAACAAAAGACCCAGGAGCAGGAGCTTCGGGTCATGAAGGCGAAAGCAGCAGAGAATGAAAACGATATACAGGGCCTGGTGGTGAAGTCGGAGATACAGGAGGCACACCAGAAACGATCTGTGGAGAGGTTGGAGGCACTGGAAAATAACGCAAGGAGGAACAACTTGAGGATTCTTGGCCTTCCTGAAGGTGTGGAGGGGGCGGACATCGGGGCATATGTGAGCACGATGCTGCACTCGTTAATGGGAGTGGAGGCCCCGACGGGTCCGTTGGAGGTGGAGGGAGCATACCGAGTTATGGTGCGAGGATCGAGAGCAGGAGAAGCTCCCAGAGCCATAGTGGTGAGATTTCTCCGTTTTAAGGATAGAGAAATGGTCCTTAGATGGGCGAAGAAAACTCGGTGTAGTAAATGGGAGAATGCGGTGATCCGCGTCCATCAAGATTGGAGTGCGGAGGTGGCGAGAAGGAGGGCGAGCTTTAATCGGGCCAAAGCGGTACTTCACAAAAAAAAGATAAAGTTTGGAATGCTGCAACCGGCAAGACTGTGGGTCACATATCAAGGGAGGCACCACTACTTTGAGACGGCGGATGAAGCGTGGACTTTTATTGTAGAAGAAAAATTGGAATGATTGGACTACGAAAATGAACGTTTGGACAAAGTGGTGGGACGAGTGGGGGGGGGGCGAAGAGGGATTGTATGATTAATCCTGCGGTATGGTAACTTTTCTTTCTCCCACAGGTGGTGATGGGGGGAGGTGGGGAGGGAGAGGAGATGGGGCGTTGGCCATGGGAGGCGGGGCCGAGGGAGAGGCGCGGGCTTGGTTCCCGCGCTATGATAATCATGGCGGGAATAGAGAAGCAGGAAGGAGGGGGCGCCGCACGGGGCGAGCCGTGATCACGGGGGGAAGCCGAGGTCAGCCAGAGTTTGCTGACTTCTGGGAGCAACATGGGGGGAGTAATTACGCTAGCGGGGGGTCTAGCGGGGGGGTGGGGGGGAGGGGGGAATTACTGGGTTGCTGCTGCTGGGGAAAGGGGGGAGTGGGTACGGGAAAGGATGGGCGGGGGGGCACCGTCTGGGAGAAATACAGCGGCGTGGGAACTGGGCGAGAAGCTGGAAAAAGATGATGGCTAACCGGCAAGGGGGGGGGGTGGGAAGCCCCCCAACTCGGCTGATCACGTGGAACGTGAGGGGGCTTAACGGGCCGATAAAGAGGGCACGAGTACTCGCACACCTTAAGAAACTTAAAGCAGATGTGGCCATGTTACAGGAAACGCACCTGAAACTGATAGATCAGGTTAGGTTGCGCAAAGGATGGGTAGGGCAGGTGTTCCATTCGGGGCTGGATGCGAAAAACAGGGGGGTGGCTATATTAGTGGGGAAGCGGGTAATGTTCGAGGCAAAGACTATAGTGGCGGATAACGGGGGCAGATACGTGATGGTGAGTGGCAAATTACAGGGAGAGATGGTGGTGTTGGTAAACGTGTATGCCCCGAATTGGGACGATGCCAATTTTATGAGGCGAATGCTAGGACGCATCCCAGACCTAGAGACCGGAAAGCTGATAATGGGGGGAGACTTTAACACGGTGTTGGAACCAAGGCTGGATAGGTCGAAGTCCAGGACTGGTAGGAGGCCGGCAGCAGCCAAGGTGCTTAAGGATTTTATGGAGCAGATGGGAGGGGTGGACCCGTGGAGATTCAGTAGACCTAGGAGTAAGGAGTTCTCGTTTTTCTCCTATGTCCATAAAGTCTATTCACGCATAGACTTTTTTGTGTTGGGTAGGGCATTGATCCCGAGGGTGAGGGGAACGGAATATACGGCTATAGCCATTTCGGATCATGCCCCACACTGGGTAGACTTGGAGATAGGGGAGGAAACAAGAGGGCGCCCACCCTGGAGAATGGACATGGGACTAATGGCGGATGAGGGGGTGTGCTTAAGGGTGAGGGGATGCATTGAAAAGTACTTGGAACTCAATGACAATAGGGAGGTTCAGGTGGGAGTGGTCTGGGAGGCGTTGAAGGCGGTGGTTAGGGGGGAGCTGATATCAATAAGGACACATAAAGGGAAGCAGGAGAGTAAGGAACGGGAGCGGTTGTTGCAAGAACTTTTGAGGGTGGACAGACAGTATGCGGAAGCACCGGAGGAGGGACTGTATAGGGAAAGGCAAAGGCTGCATGTGGAATTTGACTTGCTGACCACAGGCACTGCAGAGGCACAATGGAGGAAGGCGCAGGGTGTACAGTATGAATATGGAGAGAAGGCGAGCAGATTGCTGGCACACCAATTGAGGAAAAGGGGAGCAGCGAGGGAAATAGGGGGGGTGAGAGACGAAGATGGAGAGACGGAGCGGGGAGCGGAGAGAGTGAATGAAGTGTTTAAGACATTTTATAAAAAATTGTATGAAGCTCAACCCCGGATGGGAGGGAGAGAATGATGGAGTTTTTGGATCGGCTGGAAATTCCCAAGGTGGAAGAGCAGGAAAGGATG
Source organism: Scyliorhinus torazame (assembly GCF_047496885.1). Classification (NCBI taxonomy): domain Eukaryota; kingdom Metazoa; phylum Chordata; class Chondrichthyes; order Carcharhiniformes; family Scyliorhinidae; genus Scyliorhinus; species Scyliorhinus torazame. Next base: position 130,294,189 of record NC_092722.1, read on the forward strand.
GGATTGGGAGCACAGATCACGATAGAAGAAGTGGTGAAAGGAATTAGGAACATGCAGACGGGAAAGGCCCCGGGACCGGACGGATTCCCAGTTGAATTTTACAGAAAATATTTGGACTTGCTCGCCCCGCTACTGACGAGGACCTTTAACGAGGCAAAGGAAAGGGGACAACTGCCCCCGACTATGTCAGAAGCAACGATATCGCTTCTTTTAAAGAAGGAAAAGGATCCGCTACAATGCGGGTCCTACAGACCAATCTCCCTCCTCAATGTAGATGCCAAGGTCTTGGCCAAGGTAATGGCAATGAGAATAGAGGAATGTGTCCCGGGGGTGGTTCATGAGGACCAAACTGGGTTTGTGAAGGGGAGACAGCTGAACACGAACATACGGAGGTTGTTAGGGGTAAGATGATGGCCCCACCAGAGGGTGAAACGGAGATAGTAATGGCGATGGATGCCGAGAAAGCATTTGATAGAGTGGAGTGGGATTATCTGTGGGAGGTGTTGAGGAGATTTGGGTTCGGAGAGGGGTATGTTAGATGGGTGCAGCTGTTGTATAGGGCCCCAGTGGCGAGTGTGGTCACGAATGGACGGGGATCGGCATATTTTCGGCTCCATAGAGGGACAAGGCAGGGATGTCCTCTGTCCCCATTACTGTTTGCACTGGCGATTGAGCCCCTGGCGATAGCGCTGAGAGGTTCCAAGGGATGGAGGGGAATACTTAGGGGAGGAGAAGAACACCGGGTATCTTTATATGCGGATGATCTGCTACTATATGTGGCGGATCCAGCGGAGGGGATGCCAGAAATAATGCGGATACTTGGGGAGTTTGGGGATTTTTCAGGGTATAAATTGAACATGGGGAAGAGTGAGCTGTTTGTGGTGCATCCAGGGGAGCAGAGTAGAGAAATAGAAGACCTACCGTTGAGGAAGGTAACAAGAGACTTTCGTTACCTGGGGATCCAGATAGCTAAGAATTGGGGCACATTGCACAGGCTAAATTTGACGCGGTTGGTGGAACAGATGGAGGAAGATTTCAAGAGATGGGATATGGTAGCATTGTCAATGGCAGGGAGGGTGCAGGCGGTTAAGATGGTGGTCCTCCCGAGATTCCTCTTTGTGTTTCAGTGTCTCCCGGTGGTGATCACGAAGGCTTTTTTCAAAAGGATAGAAAAGAGTATCATGGGTTTTGTTTGGGCCGGGAAGACTCCGAGAGTGAGGAAGGGATTCGTACAGCGTAGTAGGGATATAGGGGGGCTGGCACTACCGAGCCTAAGTGAGTATTATTGGGCCGCTAATATTTCAATGGTGAGTAAGTGGATGGGAGAGGAGGAAGGAGCGGCGTGGAAGAGATTAGAGAGGGCGTCCTGTAGGGGGACCAGCCTGCAGGCTATGGTGACAGCCCCATTGCCGTTCTCACCAAGGAACTATACCACGAGTCCGGTGGTGGTAGCTACACTGAAGATTTGGGGACAGTGGAGACAACATAGGGGAAAGACCGGAGCACTGGGGGGGTCCCCGATAAGAAACAACCATAGGTTTGCCCCGGGGGGAATGGATGGGGGATATGGAATGTGGCAAAGAGCAGGTAGAACGCAATTGAAAGATCTATTTGTGGATGGGAAGTTTGCGAGTCTGGGAGCGCTGACCGAGAAATATGGGTTGCCCCAAGGGAATGCATTCAGGTACATGCAATTGAGGGCTTTTGCGAGGCAACAGGTGAGGGAATTCCCGCAGCTCCCGACACAAGAGGTGCAGGACAGAGTCATCTCAAAGAAATGGGTGGGGGACGGTAAGGTGTCGGATATATATAGGGAAATGAGAGACGAAGGGGAGACTATGATGGACGAACTAAAAGGGAAATGGGAAGAAGAGCTAGGGGAGGAGATTGAGGAGGGGATGTGGGCAGATGCCCTAAACAGGGTAAACTCGTCGTCCTCGTGCGCCAGGCTAAGCCTGATTCAGTTTAAGGTATTACACAGGGCACATATGACTGGAACACGGCTCAGTAAATTTTTTGGGGTGGAGGATAGGTGTGCGAGGTGCTCGAGAAGCCCAGCGAATCATACCCATATGTTTTGGTCATGCCCGGCACTACAGGGGTTTTGGATGGGGGTGACAAAGGTGCTTTCGAAAGTAGTAGGAGTCCGGGTCGAACCAAGCTGGGGGTTGGCTATATTTGGGGTTGCACAAGAGCCGGGAGTGCAGGAGGCGAAAGAGGTCGATGTTTTGGCCTTTGCGTCCCGAGTAGCCCGGCGCAGAATATTGCTAATGTGGAAAGAAGCCAAGCCCCCGGGGGTGGAGACCTGGATAAATGATATGAACATAGAACATAGAACATAGAAAATACAGCACAGAACAGGCCCTTCGGCCCACGATGTTGTGCCGAACCTTTGTCCTAGATTAATCATAGATTATCATTGAATTTACAGTGCAGAAGGAGGCCAGTCGGCCCCCCGAGTCTGCACCAGCTCTTGGAAAGAGCACCCTACCCAAACTCAACACCTCCACCCAACACCAAGGGCAATTTGGACATTAAGGGCAATTTACCATTGGCCAATTCACCTAACCCGCACATCTTTGGACTGTGGGAGGAAACCGGAGCACCCGGAGGAAACCCACGCAGACACGGGGAGGACATGCAGACTCCGCACAGACAATGACCCAAGCCGGAATCGAACCTGGGACCATGGATCTGTGAAGCAATTGTGCTATCCACAATGCTACCGTGCTGCCCTTAAGAACAAATAAATCTACACTATATCATTTTCCCCTAATCCATGTACCTATCCAACAGCTGCTTGAAGGCCCCTAATGTTTCCGACTCAACTACTTCCACAGGCAGTGCATTCCATGCCCCCACTACTCTCTGGGTAAAGAACCTACCTCTGATATCCATCCTATATCTTCCACCTTTCACCTTAAATTTATGTCCCCTTGTAATGGTGTGTTCCACCTGGGGAAAAAGTCTCTGACTGTCTACTCTATCTATTCCCCTGATCATCTTATAAACCTCTATCAAGTCGCCCCTCATCCTTCTCCGCTCTAATGAGAAAAGGCCTAGCACCCTCAACCTTTCCTCGTAAGACCTACTCTCCATTCCAGGCAACATCCTGGTAAATCTTCTTTGCACCTTTTCCAGAGCTTCCACATCCTTCCTAAAATGAGGCGACCAGAACTATACACAGTACTCCAAATGTGGCCTTACCAAAGTTTTGTACAGCTGCATCATCACCTCACGGCTCTTAAATTCAATCCCTCTGTTAATGAACGCGAGCACACCATAGGCCTTCTTCACAGCTCTATCCACTTGAGTGGCAACTTTCAAAGATGTATGAACATAGACCCCAAGGTCTCTCTGCTCCTCCACAATGCCAAGAACTCTACCGTTAACCCTGTATTCCGCATTCATATTTGTCCTTCCAAAATGGACAACCTCACACTTTTCAGGGTTAAACTCCATCTGCCACTTCTCAGCCCAGCTCTGCATCCAGAGCTGGGCTGAGAATATGGCGGGGTTCATAAAGTTAGAGCGGATTAAGTTCGTCCTAAGGGGGTCGGCTCAAGGGTTTACTAGGCGGTGGCAACCGTTCGTCGAATATCTTGCGGAAAGATAGATAGGGGAGAACAAAGAAGGCAGCAGCAGCGGCCCAGGACTTTGGGGGGGGGGAGGGATGGGGGGGATGGGGGGGGGGGTGTGGCCTGAGACAAGGCAGTTGCTAATTAGGGCTAGTTTTTATTTTTTGTTATTTAATATTTATTTATTTGTTGTTGTTTTTGTTTAAATTTAAAAAGGTCATTATTATCTGTATTGTTACAATGTTGTGTAAAGGATGCACAATGTACTGTGTTGGTTGACCAAAAATTTTCAATAAAATATTATTTTTAAAAAAAAAGAGAAAGTGGGACAATCAGCTATTATTTCCAAACTGGATTTACTTAAAGGTTACTGGCAGGTTCCTTTATCCGAAAGAGCGAAGGAGATTTCAGCTTTTGTGATTCCAGATGGTATATACCAATTCAAAGTTATGCCATTTGGCATGAAAAACGCCCCAGCCACATTTCAATGGTTAACTAACAGATTTGTTTCAGGATTACCCAATTGTGCGGTATACATCGACGGTCTGGTAATTTTCAGCCAGACATGGAAAAAACATTTAAAACATCTGATGGAGTTATTCAATCGACTTCAGGAGGCGGGTTTGGTGGTAACCCTAGCCGAAGGTGAATTTGGAAAAGCCCAAGACACTTTCCTTGGCCATACAATCAGACAGGGTTGAATGGTCACACGGGATGTGAAAACAAAAGTTATTGAGGAGTTTCCAATACCCTCGACACACAGGGAAATAATGCGATTTTGTGGCATGAGTGGATTCTACCGGAGATTTGTGACAAACGTTAGCAGTGTGGTTGCTCCACTGATGGACTTGCTCAAGAAACGTCAAAAATTTCAATGGACAGCGGAGTTTCAACAGGCAGTTGACTGCCTGAAAGCTGTGATAATCAATGCTCCTGTGTTGGAGAATTACAAGGGACTCTGTGATCAGATTGAACTAAAGATCTGACTTTAAAGAGAAATGCCGAGGCGTAGAGAAATGGATGGATCATGCAGAGACCTTCTTGTCCAAAGAGACTGTCAATTGAGAAGGATTCCAGTTGGAGGAAGAAGAACAAAAATGGACTATGTTATTATTAAATGTTTGCGTGTTTTGTTTTGTTGTAAAATAAACGTATAATCATTGTCCATATTTCTTAAAGGAAAGTGAAAAGGTGAAAAATGAAACCATCTTGAAGTCAATGGTTTATTTTTTTTCTTGGGGAGAGGTGTCATGTGAGAGTACATTTAAGAAATGGGGGTTTATAAAATAGCTGTAGTGGATGTACCTTTAAGAAGTGGGTGTTTATCAATGATGTCAGAGTGTGGGTGGAGCTGGGTTGTCTGTCTGCTTTTACTTTCACTTTGGGCTTGCAGCTACAGGGTGTGTTTAGTTTCATTTTATATTTGGAGAAGCTGCAGTCACAGCAAGATATGTATGAATCTCTGCAAGCTTATGAATGTTCATTTGGTGATTTCAAAGTGGTAACTGTTCTCAGTGGTGAAGTTAAACGTGATGTCTTTCTGTAAAAAGGGTAGATTTTGTCTTATGGATGTTGCAAGGAAAGATTAAGAGTTACTTAGAGAGTACTGTATTCTTTGGGGGATTTATTGGTGTTGATAGTTGTTAAGATGTTTACTGTGGGTTTATAAAGTGTTAACTGGTTTCATAAATAAACATTGTTTTAATTTAAAAGTACTGTAGATTTCTGTTGCATCACACCTATAAAGTAGGCCCAAGTGCACCCCATACCACATTCTGTTAAAAGTTGTGGGTCAGGTAAACTCCATGATACACTTTGGGGTTCTCTAAACCCTGGTGCATAACACAAACCACCTCCCCACTTTACCTACGTCACTCACCTACCACACCACCCATTCACCCATCTACCTACCCACCTCACCCACCTACCTACTTACCCACCTACCTACTTAGCTCACCTACCTTCCACCTCACCCACCTACAATTCACCGACTCATCCATTCACTAACATTCAGATCTTTAAACTTACCATATGGCAGCCAAAACCATAAAAAGAAGACATGTTCTGTGTTCCCTGAACTCTACTCCCTTACAACGGAGTTACCAAAGGGATGCTGCGCTGCACATTTCTTTGATGGCTGGGATTAGAGGATCAGCATTGAGTTGGAAGAATTTGCGAGTGCAGCAGCAATCTGCCCATCATTGCCGCATCTCAGAAGATTCATGCAATTGTCTTTTCAGACTTGTCAATGTAGTTGTTTGGAAATTCAGATTTGTGCATTATACGAACTGCATTAATGTTAAGATTGGCATGTTAGCATACCTTGCTTTGCACTTCCCACGGCTTGGTAATGGCAGACAAGTCACATCCCGTCATCATCATTGCCCTGCAATGGTATGAGGAGATATTGGACCAATAAAGCCAGTTAAAAGAAATTCTTAGCAAAATTTTTTAAAAATGTACAAAGAGCAAAATACGTACATAACAATTTCTTTCTTGGTTGGGTCAGAAGAAATATACTTTATGGCCTCTTGTTCATTCTCTGTTTTTTCGACGTGGTCAACAATCTTTTGAAACATTGTCCTTTTCCTACAAAACATGTTTAAAAGTATATTGTTAAAGCAGTCTATTTTTCAATTTGACTCCATGTAATGTGTGTCCATTGAGAGAATGCCACAGTGTATAGACATCTGGAAGTCATAAATGATTCCATATTCCAGCCGTTTTTTGTCAATAAGGTGGTTTTCTTAGTATCTTCTAAATGTATTCCCACTTGTGTCCTATAGTCCTCTTTTGTTGGTTTATTTTGAAGGAATAATTAATTTATCCAAACTGTTTAATATTGTTTATACTTCTGTGAACTCCACCTTCACAACATTTTCTTTCAAGGTTTGTGCTTCTCTTCCCACAGTTCATTGCCTCAGACATCAGTCTTGTTGCTTTTTTCTACATACATTCTATTTCTAACCTTTTTTTTCTGTGGGGGGAATAGTGAATAAAACTGAACATAAGTTAAATATAAAAAAGTGAAGTTTTGGAAATAATAGCGGGTAAGTCAGTAAAGGTGTGGAGGTTTTGTGGCGCAATGGGTAGCATCCCTGCTCTGAGCTAGAAGCTCCGGGTTAGATCCCCACCCCAGGACTTGATGGCCAAGAAAGGTGCGTTCATAACGCGGTCAAATAGGTCGAGTGGCAACCTGCAAAATCCTTCCAAACACGCCAATGGCTGGTGATAAGAACAGGAGAGACTCCTGGTCAGCCACGTTTGGTGTGGAATGGGGCCCCTCAAGCTATAAGTCCCTGGTGACAGACTAGAGACCTGTTCTGGGAATTACCAGCTATGGAAACAGATGAAAGTCTGCCTTACTGACCACTTGGTATGGAAAGATAATTGGAATGGGGAAGTCAGTAAAGAAATGATGACCAATTATGACATTGGCATATGAAAACCAACATCAGAAAAGTGTAACTAGCTATTGCAATACAATACCCTAGTATAATGTTTGGAGAGGTTATTTTTATGTTCTAAAATACATATTCCTAGAATTCCATTTGTCCTTATAAAAATTGTTTCACTTCATTGTTTAAATATTGATCATGAGATGACTATTAATATTGGTTTGTTTTTCAATTTTTCTTGTTCTAATTCAAAGCCTTAAATAAATTTGCGTTGTCCATTTTTTTCATTTATCATCAAAATAAATTCTGTTTGCCAATTATTCAACCATTGAAAATTCTTTTGCGAATCCCTTCCCAGATTTGCGAGCTACGTTTTGAATTCTACATCCTATCCATCACGTAAAGCTCTTATTTGCAGCTCAGTAATATTGTACACTTTCACTCCACCTTGGCTTCTCCATCACCAAAACATTTCCAAATTGGACTCTTCAAATGTTTTGGGGTCAGGTCGTTATTTACCTGTCCGCCCATTCCGCTCTGCGCTTCTTCAGAAGGTTTTGTTTTCCTCATAGATGATTCATTAGAATATAATTATTTAGATGAAAGGAAATGTTTTATCCCCTATCCAATCATCTAAAATGTGGCTCTTGTAATACTCCAGCTATCTAATTGTTATTCAGTAAAGAAACGTTAATGAAAATGAACACTTACTTGAAGTACAAGGCCAAGTCAGTGGCAATTATAGCAACTTCCATTAAATGAATTACTGTTTCATGTTGACGTTGGTTCAAGTTCTGGAAAATGTTTAAGCTCTGCCCGTTGAGAAAATGAAGGGCAAACATTAAAATGAAGATGTAAATTCAGTGAAAATTTAAAGTGAAAGCTTCACCTTTTGTTGTAAAATGTCCCGCTAATATATTCAGAAATATTTGGTTTACTGACCTTATCCTGAAGCAGCGCTTTACTGTATTCAAGGTGATGTCTTTCCAAAATAGAAGACCCATGTAATCTTGCTAAAGGTGCTTGTGATCTGTGGTTGAGCATCATTTGAACATATGATTCAGAATTTATAATATGCTTCATATATCTCAGTATTGTTAATCAGTAATTGGTTCTGTATTTAAGATGTTAGGGGTTGTTTGGGGTTGGTAGGATAAAGTGGCTGTTGGTCGGGGGATTGTCATTGTATTTGTTATTGTTGGTTATTTGTTGTTGGGTGCATATTTGATGAAAACGTGAAAAAGGAAGAGAATAAAAATATTTTTTTTAAATCAGTAATTGGTTAGAATATCCATGGCAAACATTATTTGTTTGTGTTTTGGAGAAAATAAAAATAATTTAGAAGCTATTGGCCTGGATTTTATGATAAGAAAAATAGTGAGCTATCGGCATTATTGAGCAATAAGTCCTAAAGTCATTTTTTTCTACTCTTTCTTGCTGTCTCTTCTATATTTCTCCCTTATTCATATCTTTCTTTGCCCCTCTTTATTTTTCTTTCTACATATGATTTTACATTGAACTGAATTTTCTAACTTAGACTTCTTGGTTTAGACTCTACCTGCATCAGTACGGATTATTCAATGTGGTTAGTGAATAAATTTGATAAAGGATAGTTATTATTTCCTTCATCATTACTGTCATATTTATTTGTATTTACAATAAAGGCTCTGTGTAGATTTTGCGTAGACACTAAGGGGTGGATTCTCTGCTGTCCGGCAGAGAATTAAGCACTGGGCTAAACATTGTTGGAACTCTCCGGTCCCCCGCCAATGGCAGCAGTGAGTTACATGTCCTGCGCCAGTGGGAGGATGCAAATGGGTCATTTGAACCCATTTGTATCCAAGTAACGGGCTGGAACCCCTGTCCTCCATGGCCCCGTGATGCTCTGGCCCTCTCACCTGGGATTCACACAGGCGCGGAGTGGGTAAGTATTTTCAAGCATGGCCCTGATGCAGTGGCTGCCACGATGGGTCAAGGGGGTAATAATGTAACATAGGTGCCCCTCAGGTCCATCAGAGGGGTCCTCTCCTCCCACAATGCTAATCCTGCCCAGCCTACCCCCAGCACCACCAATAGACCCCCATAACAGAGACCCCCCATATCAAAGACCTCCCCCCCCACTCAGTCATCGGTCACCCCTGCCTGTAAGCTAAGAGCAGTTCAGGGAGAAACAGTGAAAAATCACTTTAAACCTGGCTGTAGCGAGGCATTCAAGCATGAAGGGAAATTAAAATAAAAAATCCGGAAACATGGCATTCTGGAAGCTATCACCCTATTAGTTACAGCTACAAGCTATTTCTCTTTGAAAGTGAATAGAAGCCTCACAGATCAAAGTGTATGAGGGGGTTTAAAGCCGTGTGATGTGTTTTGGCTTTCTATGAAGTAACAGCTGCTGCTTTCAACACTTCTGTCTGAGACAGCAGGTGTAAGGGACAGGTGAGTGCAAATGCGGTACTTTTTCACTGTTTCTGCCTAGACTTCTTTAGCTACCAGGAGGGGGTGACTGATGGGGGGTGTTCTGTTATAAGGATCTCCAATGGGGGGTCTCCGATGGCGATCTCTAATATTAGGGTTTCTGATATGGTGCATGCTGTGGGGGGGGGGGTGCTCATAATTTCATAATTCCCATTGTGGTGAGGGGAGGATACCCCTACTTGACAGCTTGTCATGGGGAAGGGGGGGGGGGGAGGTGGTGAGGGCAGGATTTCTTGCTCAAAATGGTGACCGGATCCCAGGATTTTAAACAAATCCTGCGAGCTCCCCTACCATACTTACATTTGCATGGTAAGGGAGAGGAAATCCCTTATGGATGACGGTCCTAGCACCAGCACAGACCAGGAGCAATTCTACTCTGGCGGGAGAACTTAGTCTCCAAAACAGAAAATCCAGCCCCTAATCAGCCATGTACACCCCAGTCCCAGGCTCAACTATCTTTAGCTGATTCATCATACCTTTCTTTCAGCATATTATTCAAAGTTTGCTGATGAATGCACTGTGTTCTGCTCCATTCGTAATTGACAGAAACTTTGAAACATAGAAAGCAGGAGTAGGCCATTCAACCCTTCGAGCCTGCTCTGCCATTCAATGTGATTTCCTATCTCAATGCCATACTCCCGTGCACTCCCCATGCCCCTTCACACCGTTAGAGTCTAGAAATCTAACTATTTCCCTTGTTAAGTATATTCAGTGATATGGCCACCACAGCCTTCTGTGGTAGAGAATTCCACAGGTTCACTGTCCTCTGGGTGAAGACGTTTTTCCTAATTTCAGTCCTAAATGGCAAACCCCATATCCTGAGACTGAGACCCCTTTGATCTAGACCCCTTCCAGCCAGAGGATACAACATCCCTGCATCCAGTCTGTCCAGCCCTGTCAGAACTTTATACATTTCAATTAGATCCCCCCTCATGTGTCTAAATGAACACAAGCCCAGTCGACCCAATCTTTCCTCAGACGATAATTCCTCAGATAATGAAGCAACAGCAGGTTTGGCTGATAAGTAACAAGAAATATTTATGCTACACAGGTAAGGACCGATTTTAACAAAAGAGAACATAATCACCTTCCTTTGATATTACCATCTTTGAATTGTCTGCCATCAACATCCTGGAGATCACCATTGACCAGAAACAACCGGACCAATTACATAAAAGTCCGTGGTTACAACAGCAGGTCAGAGGCTGGGGATTTTGTGGTTAGTAGCTCACCTCCTTCCCAAAACCTCCCCATCTCACTCTTGACATGCCTTATAAGTGGGAAAGTAATTTCTATTGTCTGGATGGGTTTGGTTCCAAGAGCACCCAAGAAGGACAAACAAAGCAATCCATTTGATTGACTCCCTATTCACTAGCCACTCCCTCCACTATTTGTGTACTGTGGCTGCAGTATTCATCAAGTTGACAAGGCTTATCTGGCCCATGTCTCAAACCCAAGGTTGAAGTTGACTTCAAAGTCAAAGCTGACTTCAAAGTCAAAGCTGACTTCAAAACTGAAGTCAAAACCCTAGAGGGGCAAAGGCTGAAGGTTTATGGGAATGTCACCACTTCCAAGTTCCCTTTCAATTTATATACCATCTTGACTTTGAAAGATCGGTGATATATTCATCTGTTGCCTGGATACAATCCTGAAACTGCCTACTTGAAGCACATTGCAACCACAGAAGTTCCCACCTCTCAATCTCATGGAATATTGCGGCTATGCAGTAGATACCAGTCTTATCAGTGACTCTCACACCCCAAACATTAAAAGCTACTAGAAATTAACCTCAGTTCCACTTACTTCAACTGGTACAAATTATTGGTGCCTCGGTGATCAATATCGTGGCAAAATGCTGCTGCAACCATAGCGAAAGCTTCTAGATCTGAGTAGTACTTCTTTATATTACCTGTCTGCAGAGCAGATTTGAAAGTTTTAAAAATACATAATGAACACAAAATAAAACTAACACCCTTTCTTCGGGATAATGTGTTGCAAATTGCCAACCCCAGATCTATTTGAAGCTTTTTATCTTACCATGAGAAGTGTAAACATAGTTTGTCCCACGTTGAATCCATGGCGCCAGTTATGGTAAGTGATGTCACGGTAACCTTTCTTAACGGTGTACATCCATCGAGTCAATACCTGATGCAAAACATAAAGCATTTCTAATGAAGGTGTCAAGTGATATGAAAGGACAGCATCTGGGAAATTCAGGTTCACCCATCTTTGGCCATGTAGGGAGACAAACAGATTAATCCCTATGCCCGAATGGTGAGGCCCAAAGCCAGTATTCAACTTCAGCCTCATTTGCATTGAGATGGGAGCTGGGGAGAGCAACAGGCTGTAATTACTGTCCTCTTGTTTCCTTTAAGGAATCTGCAGAAATGCAGAATCTAAGGATCAGTAGCAATCCTAATTGTCCTTTTCTCAATGGCATCTTAATGTACACATGAGAAAACCCAAATCCCCATTCATAATAGTCTCTTAATCCAGATTCCTAGAGTCTTATCTATTTGAGCCAATTCCTGGTGTTAAATCTGTATTCTGTAACAAACACAGTGACCCAGCTTTAGCTGAATCTAAGAGTCTGCCGCTGGGCTGCAACGCAGAATAGGGAACTCTGACCCCAGAGGCTGAGGCCTCAGGATCCAAATTAGAAGGCGAAAGTAAGAAGCAGATTAGATGTGGCTTTCCAGAGCAACTAGTTGCAACAAAAACTGAACTGAAAAGACTCACATCTGCCGGTATTTTGAACTTTACGACTGCATTTATTTCGAAGAAGCACTGAATTCCACACTTGATCAGGTCAAACTCTGAAACATCCAAGTCACTGAAGTGGAATTCATAGAGCTCAGCATTACTTGGATCAGGCAGTTCTTCCTTCTGTGAGTAAAATTCAAGGTGAGATGTTTGAAGAAGATTAATGTCCTGCTGTTCTTTTATGCTACTTGGCAGCTGGCTTTATACAAGAGATTACAAACAAAACTTACCAAGATCCTAATCATGTCCTTCTGTTCACAATCTACAGCATCCTTGTCCAACTTCTCTTCTGTTTTCTGAGGAAAGGTAGGACACAACGTTGCTGCAAAGATTTCAATTTGTTCCTTCAAGCTGATTAATGCAAAAAGGGCCATAGCTCCACTCACCAAAATGGTCTGAAGTTCTTTGTCGGTGCACTTTGAGTGATACGTTAGCATTTCCGAAGCAATATCTTTCCTGCTCTCCAATTTATTAATTTTATCGTAAGTGTCTGTGTTCAGGAGTGACCATCCCAGGAACTGTGTCAGGGTCTGAAGCAAGCAAACATTCTCAAAAAAATAACGCCCTAGAATTTCTTGTGGCGAGGTAATCAGCAAATTATGCCAAAATTTGAACGTAACATTCACACCCAATTTACCACCAGCAATTGACAGCAGAATTATCCCCATACTCCTAAATCGCATGCCTTCAACTATAAAACTGGCAGAAATCGGCATGATACAGCAGGTCCTGAGAACGTGGTCGTACAAATGTGTATATCTACTGTTTATTTCCTTTTAATGTTTGAAGCCATCAAAACATTTATTCACATTGGGCAAACATATTGAAGAAATATTCATTTTGACGGTGTTTTAGTTTTTAATGTGATACAGTCTGATGCCATTAAAAAGATTCAGAATGTAGGTTTGTGCGAGAAGGAAAAGAAAAATACATTTTTGAAGAAAAATCACTAATCATTAGAAATATGATTGTGCATCCTGATACATTTAAAATGTTGGTTGTAATTTTACATGCATTCTGACCCATGTTACATGCAGGAAATTCCCATATTTCACCAGTCAGAAGCCCTCAAGGTGCACTTTTAAGCAGAGGCCAAAGTTGTTTGCACTTTTACTCAAATTATTTCCTTATATTCAGCCTTGGATATCAATGAACAATGAGCCAAAATAAAAATGTAACAAAATCTGCTTTTCTTTTCAATAGTGCTACATTATTGTCCCGAGTATTTCCTCTGCAATTTAACAAAACAACTGAAAAACATTTTTGAAGTCCATAGCTTCTGAAAGGTGGAATGGCCCGGGGCATAGTGAAATTGATCACTGCCACTTTATTGTTGGCCCAGAACTTCTGAGGCTCTTTGGGATGGGCTGGTTTGATGCCCCTGCAAGTCTGGGAGCCCAGGCAAAGAGTGCTGAGAGGGTGAGGGCCTGTGTCCGGTGCCCAAGCCGCCACTGACCAAAGGACTGTGGGAGTCCCAGAGCGACAGATTGCAAGATGCGAGAATGATTTTTAAAGTTTCACACCCCCTACCTTGTTCAAATGCCAGAAACCACCCCCTCCAGGATCAGGATTACAAAACGCAACAGGCGGGGATTCTCTGGTCCCCCAGCCATGTGTTTTTTGTTGGCACGCTAGTTGCTGGGATTTCCTATTGAAGCCACTCCACACCATCAGGAAACCCACGGACGGGGGGTGCACTACCAACGGGAAATGTGAATCCCAGTAGCTGGAGAATTCCGGCCAACATTTGTAGACACAGACATGAGTTGACCTGGACATTTCTAACCAGAGCAAAATGGTCCTTCTGAACTCTGAAACAATAAAAATGCATCATGCTTTGAAAAACCATGTTAAAATGTATTCAGTGGTACCTACTTCAGTGATTTGTTCATCATACTCATCAAATGGTTTTCCATCTTTCCTGTTGTAAAATGTGGCTATTCCCACTATCTCTTCCTTCTTATTCACAATTGGCAATGATAAGACATTTTTTACAACCCAGCCTGTTTCATCTACTGGTTCTTTCTATCAAAGAAAGCCAGGAGAGAATTAGAAAGTGATTATAGAGCAATGAGTTCAATCGATGAAATTTGAGAAATAAGTACAGTGAAAGCCTATATAGTCAACCAAAACATTACTATAAGGACTTTAATATAATAAATCATGACCAAAATGATTATATGCACCATTATTTTCATCGGTTATGATCAACTGGCAGTCCGTGAAAGTTAGTAACTTGTGTGACAGTAAATAATTTTAATTTACACTTATTTCAAATTGGGAAAATGCTGTTACAATATAAGCAGAACAACAAATATTGAAATGTTTGCCACAATTTCAATTTCATTATTTTAATTATGCCAATGACAAGTTCAGCACTGGAATAGAATCGTAACCAAATACGCACAATACATCTGTTTAATGTACTGTTTAATTTGGATATATGTTGCCTTTTCCAAGTTAATGCATCATAAACCATATATGCCTGCCTCTAATTTTAAACCATACATTACTTCACAACTGGAATATTTTACAGTCCTTCATGACACATCAGAAATAAGTAGAACATGAGGTTTGAGAGTAACAGAAACATTTGCCCACTTCTTTCAACACACTGTGTATGGATCTGCACAAAATGGAATCAGATCTCAGGAATTGAGGACCCAGAGATCAAAATCTCTCTCTGGTCTGCAAAATATTATCAAACAAAAATGCTGCCTCTGGCTACAAGCTTCAATATTCAACCATAAGTGAATGTATTGGTTACATGATATTCCCAAGTCCTTAACAGGATTGCATCCATTGTCATAAAACAAATATTCATGCAACTCCTTGTTAAATGAACAATTGACATAGCACTAATCATTAATGAGAGGAAAATATTGTGTGTAGAAGGACATGTATTTAATATTTATTAAATTGGAACTTTTATGTTTTAATCAACAGGCTCGCTTATGTGCTGTGTTTTTTTCTGGAATTTTTGGCATAATGGCTATTTGAATTTCTCTGCATGACAAATCCCATTGCATCTCAAAAGTAATTTACCATATATGAAATTCCTTGGACTCATTACTGAGGCATAACAAGGTTTATGTCAACAGAAAAAAAATTCTGATTGGTTCAAATTTTTGAAATAAAACTGCACTAATTTTAATGACATACAGAAATCTGGTGGAAGTACATAAAGCAAATGTATTCCTGAACTTACTTGAAAAGTAAAGTACTCATCAGCTGGGGTATTCATCATGTTACAGATCTGCCAAAGTTCAGATTAATGACAATTAGATAGGAGCTCCATACAATGCTGTTGCATTTTTATTGCAAAATTAGTTTCTTGAATTAGCATTTGCAAAGGCACAGTAAATTTGATAAATTTATCAGTCTTTTTTGAGAAGTTCTATGGGGAAAGAAAGTTGTATCATAGAACGGATTGGGGAGGAGTGGGGGGGGGGGGGGTTGAATGTGACAATCCTTCCCTTTCTTGCCTCAAAAGTAAAAGGAGCCTTGGATAAATCAGGAAATTACAGTCAGATCGACCTCATTTAATTTGCTTAAACTACCAGAGTCATTAATACAGCATTTGGAAAAGCAAGACTAGGAGTTCAAGTTTCCAAAAGATGTTGGCCAAATGTGTGAACTAGCTGATGAAATAACAGAGAGGATAGAGAAAGGAAATACAGTAATGTGGTTTGTTTGGATTTTTAGCAAATATTTAAGTCACCTGATAAACCACTGACAAAGATAATGGTGCATGAATATAAAAAACAGCTGCTACGTGGCTGGAGAGAGTTGGAGGAAAGTAAACAAAGGGTAAGGATAATGAGAAGTTTCTTTGAACTGGACATATATAGTCAGGGAAGCTGCATGGTACAATGTGGAGATCAATCTTACACACAAACCAAATCTGGATGTAGGAATTGAGGGAACGTCTGTGCTATAATAATCTCTTCTCTTCTCCTTTGGATGAAGGTAAAAAATTGAACATTATGGGACCCCATTAATAGTATCAAGTACTCTTTTATATATAAAGCATTTGCCAGAAACTAGATGAGCTCCCTCTACTCTGAGTAGCAACATGCCTCAGAAAAGCACAACCTACTCCATCTGATTGTTACTTTTGTTCTCCCACCAGCTTTACGTACAGGCAGCTGGATTCTCCATTCTAAGTGTTGACACCAGGGCTGGATTCGTGGAGTTCTGCAACTGCAAAACTGCCACCGTACCTGGACCGATTCAGTGATCGTTAAGGGGCTAGCACCGGCGCCACGTAGAACACAATTGTTTCCAATGGGAAACGGTGCTGGATTTGCCGGGTCCAGATTGGCACTCAGGTTACAGCCACATAAACACACTTCACTCCCCCCACAAACCATCACAGCCAACAAGATGGCAGCAAGGTGCACGGCCCCGAGATTCACCGACGCGGAACTGGAGACCCTGCTGGATGCCATGGAGGAGAGGCGGACGACCTTGTACCCTGGGATGGGAAGGAGGCTGCCAGCCACCGCCATTTGCCGGGCCTGGGCCAGGTGGTAGAGGTGGTCAACGCCATGGGCAATACCGTCCGAACCACCCACAGTGCCGGAACAAAACTGCACAATCTCCTCAGGGCGGCCAGGGTGAGTAGGCAGCACTGTGTCCCTGTCACACACACACGTAACCCTACCCCCCCACCCGGAGGGCAGCCGAACCCCCACCCTGCACTGCATGCCGGCACCCATACCGGCCGTCATGGCTGGGTGTCCTGGCTACTGAGGCTATCACCTACCCACCTTCTGGGCTGCATGCGTCAGACTGTCTAATACGGTGCATTTTCTGTTTCCCGGCTACTCTCCCAGGAGAAGGCCGCACACAAACGCTGGGAACGGGAGAAGACTGGAGGGGACTGCCGGACCTGCAACCCCTCACTGTAGCAGAGCAGAGGGCACTGGACGAGGTCGGTGGGCCCGAAGAAAGTGCAATCACCAGAGTGGAGGTCAGCATTGGGCGAGGAAGTGAGACCCCACGGTGTTGTGGTTTCCATGGCGCATGTGTCACCTCCCACCCACATCACTCTCACACCCACCACCATCCCCACATCAACCCCACCCCCACATCACTCCCACACCAATCCTCCCCCCACACACCCCCACCACCTCCCACTCCCCCAGGCCGCGATGCAATCATGTGTCATGTCTTGGGTCATGCAGGAGCAGCTGGTGATGGGACGGGCCCTTCTGATCCCAGCCACAGTCAGAACCCCAGCTGTTGACCAGCGATGAGGACGGCACGTAAGGGAGCCATCGACCCACATCCTGGGACATGCCAGAGCTCGAGTCACGGACTTCCTGTCACAGCTGTCCCCAACACCCTCCACCATCCCAGAAACACTCACCTCGACTGGGCACTTCAGTGAAGAGACTTCGGAGGCACTATCTGGTGCACAACACACACACATGCTCTGGTACAGCAGGTGGAGATTGGAACTCCCGAGGGTGCGGACGATCGGAGGGCAGGCCGAGCCCAAGGACTATCTGTCACCCATACGAGTTCCGAGCTTCTGGAACGGACGGTCCCATTGATTGTGGAGATGCAGTCACAGTCCAAGGAACTACATGAGGGGATGCCGGCAAGGATCCAGCTGGAGGAGTCCAACCGTTTGGAGGAAGGAGTCCAACCATGTGCAACAGCAGGAGGTGGTACCGACCATGCATACCATGCAGGCCAACACTGCACATGTGGCATCTGCCGTGGAGAGCTTGGGGGCAAAGGTTTCGGACATGGGTCAACACGTCCAAGGCCTGGGGCAATCTGTTCAGGTGGAGGATGATGCCCAGAAAAAGGCTGCCCTCTCATAGGCAGCCATGTGCCCAGCCACCTGGACATCGCAGTGGCGCTCCTGAGCATGGCCCAGTCACAGTGGGCCATGACTGAGAGCATTGGCGGCATTGCCCTTGCTCTGGCCAATGTGGCATACATCCAAAATGTGGTGGCACAGTCACAGCGTGATGTGGCGCAGTCCCAGACGGAGGTGGTCCACTCTCTGTGCTCCATGTCCACAAGCATGCAAACCCTGGTCGAGATGACAGCGGGCCTCCAAGACTGGCAGCGCCAGGTGGCGGGAGCGCCTCCATTGTCAGCACCGCTTGCACCCCTGTCGCATAGAGTAGCCCGGGAGCCACCAGGCAACCCGAGGGAGGAGGAGGTGTCGGGGCCCGTGCCGGTGACTCCCGCACGGGAGGTGCCAGAACACCGCAGCATCTCGGCCACCAGGGACACCTGAGCAGCAGCCGGGCCCACCCAGGCCCCATCGCCCCAGAAGATGGATCCAGGTCACAGTGTGGGAGTCGCAGCAGGCTGCTTCCACTCCTAATGTACTGCCTGGGGATCCACTTAAATGTAACATTTGAGCCTGTGAAGCCAGAAAGCCACTGGTTGCTATTGACCATTAGGGGGAAGGAGGGAGGGTGCGGGGTGCTGGGTTTACCGTTTTATTGTTACGTTTTACCTGGAATGCACAAATGGATGTACTGGATTTAATATTGAGGGGGTTGTTGTTTCTGGGGGATTGTTATCGTGTTTGTTGTTCTTTTTCTTTTGTTGTTTATTTGATGAAGATGTTGAAAATGTGGAGTGTAAAAAGATTTTTTTTTTAAAAGCAGAGACTCAAGTTCATAGTTCAAAGGCACCAATTTATTTTTAAATCTGTGGCAATAGGCTAACAAGTGCAAAAATCAGCATGGATTCCTA
This sequence comes from Scyliorhinus torazame, assembly GCF_047496885.1. Taxonomy (NCBI): domain Eukaryota; kingdom Metazoa; phylum Chordata; class Chondrichthyes; order Carcharhiniformes; family Scyliorhinidae; genus Scyliorhinus; species Scyliorhinus torazame. The sequence continues at coordinate 130,313,132 of NC_092722.1, forward strand.
ATCTTAATTCGTATCCAATAATTCCTGCTATGGGCATGTGCTTTGTAGAATAGGCTATGGACATTCATTAAGCAGATACAAACATGAAAAGTGTTACTTGGATTTCATGGAATAGAATTTAGAGTGCAGAAGGAGACCATTCGGCCCATCGAGTCTGCACTGGCCCTTGGAAAGAGCATCCCATCCAAGCCACATCTCCACTCTATCCCCATAACCCAGTAACCCCACCTAACCTTTTTGGACACTAAGGGCAATTTAGCATGGCCAATCCACCTAACCTGCAGATCTTTGGACTGTGGGAGGAAGCCAGAGCACTTGGAGGAAACCTACGCAGACATGGGGAGAACGTGCAGACTCTGCACAGACAGTGACCCAAGTTGGGAATCAAACATGGGACCCGAAAGCTGTGAAGGAACTGTGCTTACCACTATGCTGCCAGTCCGCCCCATCAGGGGTTGGCTGGTGCTCTTAGAACTATAACTCAGCAACCAATAGGAAAAGCAAAGAGAGTGGAAAATTGACAATGAATAACATTTCAAAACTTTTGATTTAGAAAAAGAAGTGGCATATTTCCGTACCCAAGATAGGATTGGCTGGAAATAAAGAGTAATTTTAACCTACTTAGATCATGTCAAACAACAGTTTTAGACCCCACCTGATCTTGTTCTCCATTAACGTCAATCAAAAGTAAAATTGCACAGGACGAAAACCGGCTTTGAACCAAATCCATTCAGTTGGGGCCGATGAGGTTATGATTGTCCTCATTAGTCTCTGCTGTGGAATGGTAATGTTATAGGGCAAAGCCCTAGCAAAAGCGAAATAGAAATAATGAATGAGAAAACCTTTTTCAAACTTATGGGAAATGTACTTACTGACTCACTGACAGTTAATCTTTCTATAAGCAATTGGAGCTGTCAATCAAACTGTGAACTTACAGGACCCCCCACTGTGCTAGTGATAGGTTGTAGAGCAATCATGCAGCCCAAATCCTATAATGATTGATGTCAGGATTTTGTCAACAGACAACTAGTGAAACTTCAAACAGAGTCACAGAAAGTTTTTCCTCAAAATATTTAAAGGACATGGGGATTAAATGACTTGACAACTTAACTGTTCCACTGAGCTTATCCACTTGTTATGCACATTCATGTCTTATCTTAATAATGTCAAAAAGCACCTTATCTCCCCAAAAGGGTACCTTCATCTCCAAAAGGGTACCTTACCTCTCAAAGTAACTCTGGTAGCTTTAGACGTTTTCCTCTAAGGTCCATGAGTTGTGTTTTGGACATCCCAGTAACAGAAAATGCATCAGTTTGAAGGCAGCTGCAAACCATGAATCCCATTGATATGCAAACAAAAACCCAAACTGCAGCACTACCACCATCCCCCCCCCCCCCCCCCCCTCCAACCCCTGGAAGAAATGGTGGATGCCAAGTTCAAAGGAGGGACTTTTGGAATTGGGGCTCTGGCACCACTGTTACTATGGGGAAAGCCTTTCGACTTTGCAAACATTCAAGCCTTAGCTTTTTTTATCATACTACACTGATTAAAGTTATCTTAACGAACACTGGAAACCTCTTTCACATTATGAGCTGAATATTGATTGTGAATACCAATGACTACTATGCTTAGTATTAACCCATGGAGTAGTAATAGAAAAGGAAAACAATTAATATCAACCAAGTTAATTATTGCCATTAAAAATCGACTTACAAAGCCATTTTCTGCCACATAGGTTGGGAGCCCACTCACAAGGGACCAATGATCCGCAGGAGGTGACCTTCAAGTACAAAATGAATTAAAGTTATGATTTGTTGACGTCCTGCATAATAAAATATGCTTTACCAGATTGTAAAAAGCTGGGAGTACTTACGGGATTACTTTGATTTCCTCTTTCCCAACCAACAAATAGTCAATGATCTTATAAAAGTTGATTTCCTGCTCAGTTTGAAAGATAATTGTTTGTTAGTGGTTAAAAAAAAATGCACACAATGTGTTTTAGAGATTGAATGTGAACTGATGTTGAAATTTGTTTATAGACTTACTCTGTCGTCTGGGGTCTTTGGGCCTTTGTAAGCAGGGATTTCACCCATCTGGATTGGCCATTCGTCAAAGAACTCCTGTGGTAGCATTCCGTTAGATTTTATTCATGTAATCAAACATTTTAATTGTGGATGACAGTTTTCAAAACAAATTGAAAGAGAGAAGCGGCATTGTAACTGACAGGTTTATCTACCTTCTGCTTGGTCATGTCCAGGAGAGCAATTGAATATCTTTCGACGTTCAAATAAGTTCGAACTGTGTACAGAGCTTTGTGAAACTGCCGTTCGATGTCTGTAAGCTCTTCAAATACCTTGTTGGCAGACCACAACAGGATCTGTAAGCAAAGATAAATTTACAGAAACCAGGGAAAAGTGCATGTTTTAATGTTCTTTGAATTCTTTCATGGGCAAGACCAGCATTTGTTGCCCATCCCATATTGATGGTTGAGAAGGTGGTGGTGAGCTGCAGTGGGTACGTGCCCTCACAGTGATGCAAGGATGGGTTCAAGCCATATAAACAGACTGATGTATCAGTATACAAACCTGGACAACTCTTTACATTGAGATTGTCTTCTGGGAATAAAGTATAATCATATGGATATTGAAGGAAGCAAGATGTGGAAACATGGGGACAGGAGTGGACCATTCAGACCCACAACGCTCTTCTGTCATTCAATTGGTTGGCGGCTTATCTGCACTTCAACTCCATTTATCTGCCTTTGATCCATAACCTTTAAACCTTACCCAACAAAAGTCTATCAAACTTAGTTTTGTAAATGTCAATTGGTCCAATATAAAAGGAACAATCTTATCTTCTAGTGTAGCCACCTGGGTTGGCCACTTCCCGATTTAAAATGGAGAACCGCAAAGACTACAGGGAAATTCAGCCAACACAGGCAAAAACTAGCAAGTGCAGAAATCCTGTGTATTAGAACTTGCAAAAGCCCAGACAGCACTGAAACTCGCAGCCATCTGCATACGAATGAGCGATCCCCGGGAACAATTGAAACATTTAAGGTGAATCAGGCCAAGCCAGACTCCTCGGCGCCAGCAGGAGACAAGACAAAGGAAGGCCAACGGACACTTAGGGACCGCCCAGCGATCAGGGAACAACTCCAGTATTGGAGAAATCGATCCAAGTGATCGGAACGTAGTCCAATCACTTGGAACCAGATACGGGGTCCACCCCGAACGGTGGGAAGCCCCTGGGGACTATAAAGTAGAGTCCCCAGGTTCAAATCGTCCTTCTTGGCAGGGTCACTCAGCAACTCGAACCAACCCTTGACAGTGACCTGCCTAAGCTGCCGCATCAACCAAGTAAGTCTCCAGTCAACGCACGCTACGAGATAGGCACTCCTACTACCAGTCCATAGCAGCTTTTGAATCCTGCAGACTCAGATCAAACAAAAGGCCATTTGTTCCCCTGACCTGGTGGGCCAGTTCCGAAGCTACGTATAGGCCTTTTAGTGATAGAGAATAGTCTAGAAAGTAGAGTTTATGCATGAGTAGTGATTTACTGTGTATAATAAATGTGTTTTGATTTGAATCTTACTAATTGGTGTGTTGAGTTATTGATCAGTACTTGAACTTGAACCTCGTGGCGGTATCATAAAGATACCTGGCGACTCTAGAGCAAAGGTTATAGAAACAGAGCAAATTCAGTAAAGACCCAACGGGCAACAAATTAAGAGCCAACCAAAGTTAGCAACACTAGTGAACGATTCTGGTCTGGTTGTATATTCTCCATGAAATTTGGTGAGTTTTAGGATGGTTTATTTTTTTACCATATTCTCCATGTATCTAAGTAGTCAGCCTTTACATCACTCAGAGAGTATGCTGTGATAGAAAGAGTCTAATCCGATGAGCCTAGACAGGGAACTCACAATCACCTGATATTTCTCCATTTCTGGATGTAGCCTATTCATGATGATATGTATCAAAAATGTAATCTACATGATTATTCTGGAGATATCCTGTATTCTGTCATATCTCCAATTTTATGATGAACAATGGGCTAGCTTGTTGCATTTGGTATTTGGTGCAACAAGTGAGGTATTAACATTTTGCATGGTGCAAGAGGTGATCTTGAATCTATTCAGTTGAAGGTATAAGAAGCATCCATCCCAAATATTCATTCATAATGACAGCTGGATGCTACTGTGGATGCAAACTCTAGCCTGGATGCATTTCTTTGAGACTGCCCTAAGATGCAGGCCCTTCCCATCTTTCTTCAATGGTAAAGTCTAAATGCAGGCTAAGTTAAAATGTGTATAAGTGTGGCGATTGACCCTTTTCTACTGTGTTGCCATTAAAGGGACAATCACCACAATAAGCTAGGCGTTTGAATAGTTTTCCTGTATAGTTCATAACTTCATTAGATCAAGAGCAAAACTTCCTTCAGGCTATTTAAAAATAAGAAACCATGATGTCGAGTGGAAAGGTGAAAACATTCATTTAGAGAAAGGGTTTCATTCTACACTGACCTGTCACTGAACATCTGCAGGTTGAGTTAACGTCACGACAAGCAAGTCTCTTTCCGAAGCCTCTGAATGACCTGAATTAAGCAGATGTTTAAACCTAATGCAATGTGACTCTTGGATATTTGGATTATCAAAGTGACCAGTATCTCGAGCTGTCCTGTGTGATTCTTTCCAAGGTAGACTTGTCAACAGCCGATGAGGAAACTCTGAGATTTGAGGTAAAGACATTGGGCTGGATTCTCTGATTCTGAGACTAAGTGCTGACGCCGGCATGGGAATGGTGGCCTTTGACGACCGGAAAAATGGAGCAAAATGGCCACCGATCCCCCGTCTGGTGGGGGGCTAGCAGGCACACAGCGTAGAGCACCCAGCTCTAGCTGCCGATACGGCCAGAGAATTGGCAGGTGCATGGCTGCGCAAGCATGCCAGGGGGTCCGAGCCTGCCAAATAAGCCCCCCTTGGCCAGGCTCGGACCCCCTCGGACGACCATCCACCAGTGCCCCCTGCCAAAGCCCCCCCCCGCCTGTGGATCGCCTCCCCCCCTCTCTCCCCCCCCCCCCCCCCCCCCCCCCCCCCCCCCGCGACTGTGGCGATGCTGGACTCAGTCCGCAGCCGGCATGCCGAGTTCCCGACAAAGAAATATCATGAGAGACCCACGCATCAGGAACTCGGCCCATCAGGGGTGGAGAATTGGGTGGGGGGGGCGGGCCTCGGGTAATGTCCTGAGGCCGTCCATTCGGTGTGCGGCGTACTCCTAGAGTACGCCGTTTGGGAGGGAGCAGACAGTCGTCGTCCCCCATACACACACACACACACAATGGTGTGTATTTATGCTGTGGAGAGGTGAATGGTGACAAACAGTCATACATTTTTTGCTGAGCTGTGCTGTCCACCATGTCACTTACAAGGAGCTCTTGGTACCCACTAATCCCGCTCGGGCTTATTAATTGTGTAAAGAATGGTGACTAATTTCCTTGGGATGGATGAGTAGATGACATAGCTGCCAACATACGATCTAACCACATCCACCCACTTTGGCAGATATGGTAACCTGATGCCCAAACTGGGAATTCTGCAGGGGGGTGAAGCACTGTGAATGACTGACCGACCTGTTTGAGGAATAAACCCAACATTGAGAATTTGGCACTCCTGTCACTCAATGCCAAACAACCTTGCAAGATGGCACCCTTGGATAACGTGGTCTTAGTTGAACATCTTACCTGTGCTCTATGCTGAACTTGAATTTTAGCAGTCCCTTCATACAAATAATGGTCCCTAAAACTGGCTTTGCAAAGCTGCATTAAACTCTAGGCTTACTTAAAAGGGGTGTATCCCTGCAGTCTGCACTCCATATTAAATATAATTCTGTGCTGATTTCTTAGTTGCTAGATTTTTTTCATAGAATTTACAGTGCAGAGGGAGGCCATTCGGCCCATCGAGTCTGCACCGGCTCTTGGAAAGAGCACCCTACTCAAGGTCAACACCTCCACCCTATCCCCATAACCCAGTAACCCCACCCAACACTAAGGGCAATTTTGGACACTAAGGGCAATTTATCATGGCCAATCCACCTAACCTGCACATCTTTGGACTGTGGGAGGAAACCGGAGCACCCGGAGGAAACCCACGCACACACGGGGAGGATGTGCAGACTCCACACCGACAGTGACCCAAGCCAGAATCGAACCTGGGACCCTGGAACTGTGAAGCAATTGTGCTATCCACAATGCTACCGTGCTGCCCCATATTTGACACTTGCAAATACAGAAGATTTTCCTGTCTATCTAACAAGCTTCACCGAAATAAAAATTGCACCATAGGATTGCTTCCTATTCTTGCTATTAAGGCTAGTTGTGCTGACATCTACATACATTTGTGGAGGTGTCTAACCATTGGATTAAGCAGATGTGGCACTGGATCTGAGGGACTTTGAGGCCAGTGATAGTTTTATCGTTTCCAAGGCTGTGTTCACACGACAATGTTTTTTAAATTTAGAGTACCCAATTAATTTTTTCCAATTAAGGGGCAATTTAGCGTGGCCAATTCACCTACCCTGCACATCTTTTTAAGGTTGTGGGGATGAGACCCATGCAGACATGGAGAGAATGTGCAAACTCCACATGGACAGTGACCAAGGGCCGGGATTGAACCCGGGCCCTCGGCGCCGTGAGGCAGCAGAGCTAACCACTGCGCCACCGTGCCACCTGTGTTTACACTACAGTAACATTAACATGAAATGGAACGAGCACTCAGCCTAACTCTTCCTTTGTTCCCGAGTCAGGTCGGACTCATATTCTAGGTTTGTACTATAATTTTATCATCGCAGTGTAAATGTTGCTTTTGTCTGATGTCCAGAAAGCTAGATCCAAGCGCTGAGTCAGTAAATGTGGAATGATGTTCATGTCTGACTATAACACTCCAACACTTGTCTGTCAGTGAAAGGTGGAATTTATGCAGCTGATCTGGGATAGAGGATCTTTCATGTCTGATTCCGAGTTGGTTGCTCCCTGCACAGTAATAAGGGTAAGGCTCACACTGCATAGCACCAAACAACTCCAGTTCCAGTTGTGGCGGGAGCAGACTTGTTTGTGAAGAGTTTTACTTTTGACAAAAAAAACAAAATAGAGCATGTTCTACAACACGTAGCAAGCAAATGGTTTATGCCTGTACTCCTCCTGGCCCCACACAAACAAAAGATAAAAGGATTTGGGGAATTTTTTTCAAAGCGGACACCAGCAGTGCCTTTAAGGACCATTGTTTAGGCTGCTCACCACAGGGAACAAATGAGCAAAGAGGCCACTGAACATTGAAAGTGATCATGCTTATTAGTATGTTCAGTGATTTGATAGGGGACAGTTTTGTAAACTTGTATTGAAACTCAAGTGAGGAACCCTCATGTAATTCTTGACCAATATTTTTTTTTTTTTTAAATATTTTTATTCTCTTCCTTTTTCACATTTTCTCCCGCATTTACACCCATCAACAATAAACAATAATCAGCAAGATATGTCAATCCCCATAATAACAACGATCCCATCCGCCCACCAACCCCCAAACATCAGCCCACATGTTTCCATAAACAAATGACAAAAAGGAATCATGGATTACCCACAGTCACCCTTAATCTACACAGCACCCCACCCCCCCCCCACCCCCCCAACTAATGTTCGATGTTATCCAGTTCTTGAAAGTGCATAATAAATAGTGCCCATGACTTGTAGAACCCCTCCGAGCTTCCCCTCAGTTCGAACTTAACCTTCTCATGGGTCAAGTATTCCAACAGGTCCCCCCGCCACGCCAGGGCACTGGGTGGAGAAGCTGCTCTCCATCCCAGCAGCACCCGTTTCCAACCTTGTCTGGTCCGACACCCCGAATATGGCCTCCTGGGGACCCGGGTCCAGTTTCACACGCACCACCTTGGAAATTACCCTAAACACCTCCTTCCAGTACTCCCCTAGCTTTGGACAGGACCAAAACATATGAACGTGATTCGCAGCTCTTCCTCACACTTTGCTTTGATCCCTTCCAGTGGTGCCTTATCCTCTTCCAAAATAACTCCGTACACCGCTGACACTGCCCCCTTCTCCAGTTCCCTTGTTGTCAACACCTCCTCCAGCAATGTGGAGGCCGGTTACTCTGGGAAGCTCTGTATCTCCTTCCTGGCAAAATCCCAAACCTGCATGCACCTAAACACTTCTCCCTGCTCTAGCCCATACTTTGCTTCCAGCTCCCTCAATCCTGCAAACCGACCCCGAAGAAACAAATCTTTTAGCGTCTTAATCCCCTTCTCGTCCCATTTCCGAAAACTTCCATCCCACCACCCTGGCTCAAATCTGTGGTTCCCCCGAATCGGCATTTCCCTTGACCTTAAACCCAACCTGAAGTGTTGGCGAAACTGCCTCCAGATTTTCAATGAAGCTATTATTACCGGATTCCCTGAATATTTCCCCGGAGCTATCGGGAGCTGCGCTGTTGCTATTGCCTTCAGCCCCGACCCCCTGCACAAACTCTCCTCCATTCTGACCCACTGAGAATCCACCCCTCTGACCCAGCTCTGCACTTTCTCCACATTCGCCGCCCAGTAGTAGTACAACAGGTTCGGGAGACCTAAACCCCCTGCCCTGCCTTCCCCTCTGTAGCAGCACCTTTCTCACTCTGGCCACCTTCCCTCCCCATATGAATGAGATAATCCTTCCCTCAATCTCCCTGAAAAAAGACTTTGGCAGGAAAATCGGTAGGCATTGAAAAATAAACAGGAATCGCGGCAACACATTCATTTTAATCGCCTGTACCCGACCTGCCAGTGACAGAGGAAGACCGTCCCACCTTGCCAGATAGGCTTTCTCGCTCCCCACCAAACTAGTGATGTTGTACCTGCTTCCTCCCCCACTCCCGGGCAACCTGCACTCCCAGATACCTAAAATGAGTCCCTGCTCTACGGAATGGAACCCCACCCCCGGCTGAGACACCACAATGTACTCACTCTTGTCCAGGTTCAACTTGTACCCTGAGAAAGACCCAAATACCCACAGTAGCTCCAATATTCCTCTTATCGAAGCACTCGGTTCCGACACATACAGCAGCAAGTCGTCGGCATATAAGGACACCCTATGCTCTATCTCCCCCCACACTATTCCTTTCCATGCTCCCGAACTTCTCAATGCGATGGCCAACGGCTCAATCGCGAGTGCAAACAGCAGGGGGGACATGGGACATCCCTGCCTAGTCCCATGGTGGAGAGAAAAGTATCTCGAACTGATATTATTTGTGCGGACACTCGCCTTCGGCTCCTTATATAATAGCTTTACCCAGTTCACAAACCTTGGTCCAATCCCAAACCACTCCAGCACTGCCATCAGGTACCCCCATTCTACCCGATCAAACGCCTTCTCGGCGTCAAATGCCACAACCACCTCTGTTTTCTTCCCTTCCGCCGGTGCCATAACAACGTTCAAAACCCTCCTAATGTTCGAAAACAGCTGCCTCCCTTTCACGAACCCCGTCTGATCCTCCCCTATTACCTTCGGGAGGCACTCCTCCAGCTTACCCGCTAGTACCTTCGCCAACACTTTTGCGTCCACATTCAGAAGTGATATGGGCCGATACGACCCACACTCCGTCGGATCCTTATCTTTTTTTAGCAACAGGGAAATCGATGCCTGCCCTAAGGTTTGCGGCAACACCCCCTTCCCTATCGCCTCCTCAAACATCCCCACCATCAGGGGTGCCAACCTATCCTTGCATTTTTTATAATATTCCACCAGAAATCCATCTGGCCCTGCCACCTTCCCCGACTGCATCCGCCCAATCGCATCCTTTACCTCCTGCTCCACTATTGCTCCTTCTAATATAGCCCTGTCCCCCTCCCCTAGCCTCGGGTACTCCAACCCACCTAGAAATTCCTGTATCTCATGGTCTCCCCTGAATCTTGACCAATATTAATGGAGAACAGTTGATCCCTGAGAATGATTACATAATCAGTTTAAAATGAAAATGAAATGAAAATCACTTATTGTCACAAGTAGGCTTCAAATGAAGTTACTGTGAAAAGCCCCTAGTCGCCACATTCCGGCACCTGTTCGGGGAGGCCGGTACGGGAATTGAACCCGCGCTGCTGACCTGCCTTGGTCTGCTTTAAAAGCCAGCTATTTAGCCCACTGTGCTAAACCAGCCCCAGTTTACATTACCATCTGCAAGAGCAGTGTTTTGGTCTACTCTGACCTGGACCAATAACCCCACCACTGGGTGTAGAGAAAGAGTCAAGTCTTAAAATAATTTATTTGAACCCAACACCAATATTACCTGGGACCGTCGGAATTCCACATTGTAGAGGTAATTGATATGAGAGTATTTCAGGGATAAAGATCCAAAATTAAGATATTTTGTAAAAATCTAGAAATATAAAATAAATAAATAGATTATCACTCAATAGATTTGATTTTCTTTAAACTTCACAAAAATTTCAGACAGTTATCTTTAGTTACCTCTTGGTCTTCTTTTGTGAAGTTTGGTGCGCCAATTTTGTTAATCGCCATCAAGACTGCTAATACCTCCTTCCCCTGCAGCACTGGGGCAGTGAGCATGTTCAAAGTCGTGTAGCCAGTCTGTTTATCGACAAATTCAGAAAAATGGGCATCCTGGGACAGAACCACAGAGTCACATTTCTGTTTGTCTCCAACACAAGCTATAGGCCATTTTTATTTTTGAAAATCGTTTTATTGGCTTTTCTCATATTTATAAACAGTTTTTGCTGATATACATTACGGGGGTGATTCTCTGAGCCCCGAGTCGGGTCGGAGATTCGAAGCAACTGCGCCATGATGCCCCGATGCCGGCGCGCGATTCTCCGCGGTGCGGAGAATCGGTGCCATTTGCGCCAGCGCGTTTGGCCCGGCGCCAGCCACGGGCCACTGGAATTGGCAGGGCCGCCGATTCTCCGGCCCGTATGGGCCGAGCGGCCGCTCCGACACAACAGAGTCCAGCCAGCGCCGTTCACCCCTGGTCGCTGCCGGCGGGAACTCTGCGGGAACGCTTGGGGGGCAGCCTGTGGGGGGGCGGGAGAGGGGGGCTCCTTCACCGCGGGGGGCCCTGAAGGGTTCTGGCCCGCGATCGTGGCCGACCGATCGGCGGGCCGGCCTCTCTGTCGGCGGGCCTCCTTTCCTCCACCGGGGCGGCCTGGGGGAGGACGGCCACTGCGCATGCGCTAGTTGGAGCCTGCCCAATTGCGCATGCGCGGGACCCAAGTCGCCGCATCCTTTACGCACCGCCGGGTCGCCAACGCCGCGCCGAGACCCCGCCCCTGCAAATCGTGCCCCGCCCCTGCCAGCCCCACAGAGGCCCCAGAATAGGGGCCTGGGAACGGGTGCCGACGCCCGAGTAAAACACTCCGGTTTTTACTCCGGCGTGTCGGCACTTAGACTCCCGTTGGGAGAATCCCGCCATACATTTTTCTTGCCGACGCTAATTTGCTTTACTTTACAGAGAGGTTTGTTTTGTCCTTCATTTAACTAACTGTATGTACATTTTGGTGCCCTCTGGTTCCCCCCCTCCCCCCCCCCCCCCCCCCCCCCCCCCCCCCCGGATGGCGTACTTAATCTTCTCCAGGTGGAGAAATTCCGAGAGGTCAGCGAGCCAGTCTGCAGCTGTGGGTGGTGCTGCCGATCGCCAACCGAACAGGATTCTCCGGCGTGCGATGAGGGAAGCAAAGGCAAGGGCGTCCCCATGTGTAGCTCTGGCTGTTCCGATACCCCGAAGATTGCAACTATTGGGCATGGCTTCACCCTCACCCCCACAACCTTGGACATTGCCTCGGAGAAGACTGTCCAGAACTCAGCAAGTTTGGAACAAGCCCAGAACATGTGGGTGTGGTTGGCCAGGCCTCTCTGGCACTATTCACACTTGACCTCCACCTCCGGGAAGAACCTGCTCATTCGGGTTCTGGTCAGGTGCGCTCTGTGCACCACTTTGAGCTGCATTAGGCTTAGCCTTGCGCAGGAGGAGGTGGAGTTCACCCTGCTCAGTGCTTCGCTCCAGAGTCCCCATCCTACCTCTGTCCCCAGTTCGTCCTCCCATTTTTGTCTGGTCCCGTCCACTGGTGTTCTCTGTCCAGTAGCTGTCCGTATATTTTCTCAAATGGCGCCCCCTTCTCGCTGCTTGTGCCTATCAGGTCCTCTAGTAGTGTGCTTTCTGGGACCTCAGGGTACCACACTGTCCCTTTGCGGAGGAAGTGCTTTATTTGAAGATGTCTCAATTCCTGTCTTTTTGCTGGTTTCCACTTTCTTGTCAGTTCGTCCAGTGTTGCCAGTCTGTGCTCTACGTAGAAGTCCCCGACCGTCAGTGTGCCCCGTCCCGCTTCCACCTTTTGAAGGTGGTATCTAGCATGGCTGGGGGGAATCTGTGATTGCCACAGATGGGAGCCATGGGGAACATTTTGGTTATCCCGAAGTGCTGGCTCAACTGGGTCCATGTTCTCAGTGTGGCCGCTACCACTGGGCTCGTTGTGTACCTTGTTGAGGAGGATGGGAGTGCTGCTGTGGCCAGGGCCCGGAGGGTTGTTCCTTTACAGGATGCCTCCTCCATTTGTACCCAATCTGTGTCGGGTTCTTGTACCCATCCCCTCACTTTTTCTACCATTGCTGCCCAGTGGAGGTTCGGTAGAGCCAGGCCCCCTCTGACTTTTCCTCTTTGCAGTGTCGGTTTGGGAATTCTCGGGTTCTTACCCCCCCCCCCCCCCCCCCCCCCCCCACACACACACACACACAAACGCCATGATTAGACTGTCTACGTTTTGGAAAAAGGCCTTGGGGATGAAGATTGGGATGGATCTAAACAGGAAGAGGAACCTTGGCAGTAGGTTCATCCTGATCGTCTGCACTTCCTGCCAGGGAGAGTGGGAGTGAGCCCCACCGTTGAAGGTCTTTTCTTACTTCCTCCGCCAGGCTGGTCAGGTTCCACTTGTGGATCTGTGTCCAGTCTCTGGCCATTTTATCAATTGTGGTGTCCTCATAATTTGATGTCCAAATAAATGGATTTGTAGATGTTTACAGCACAGAATGAGGCCATTTGGACTATCATGTCCATGCCGGTCAACAAAGATCTGACTACGCTAATCCCATTTTCCAGCACTTGGCCCATAGCCCTGTTATGTCAGAACAAGGGAATATCTAAATATCTAAACAGTTCTTAAATGTTACGAGATTTTTTGACTCCACCATCCTTTCAGGCAGTGAGTTACTGACTCCCACCAACCCAGTCCCTCTTAACCTTTTACCTTAAATTTCTGCCCCCTGGTTGTTGACCCCTCTGTTAATGTAAAAGGTGCCTTCCCATCCATCTTATCTATGCCCTTCATAATCTTACACACCTCTATCAGGTTCTCTCTCAATCTTGCTGATCCAAGGAAAACAGCCCCAGCTTATCCAATCTTTTCTCATAGCTCAAACCTTCCAAATCAGGCAGCATCCTGGTAAACCTCCTCTGCACCTTCTTCAGTGTAATCATATCCCTCCTATAATGTGGAGACCAGAACTGTACACAATGTACATGTACTTAATTTAATTTTGATGCTAAATGTTGGGAAAAGATTACGTAAAAGATTTTTTGAAAATAAATTTAGAGTACCCAATTCATTTTTTTTTCCAATTAAGAGGCAATTTAGCGTGGCCAATCCACCTAATCTGCACATCCTTGGGTTGTGGAGGCAAAACCCACGCAAACAAGGGGAGAATGTGCAAACTCCACACCGACAGTGACCCAGGGCCGGGATCGAACCTGGGACCACTGTGCCACCGTGCTGCCCAGATGAGGTAAAAGATGAGGAACATATCAGCCATGATAGAATGGTGGTGCCGACTCAATGGGCCGAATGGCCCAATTCTGCCCATATCTTCTGAACTTATGAAAACCGAGATGTTCTCTCCATTCATGATGTTTGAATACACAGCCTTTATTTTTTCAAATTTTAGGAGGAAAATTGGGTATGTACTAAATATAACAGTAATTTGTTTTTTTTTAAACTGATACATTAATTGTTGAACCGCACACTGCAAAATCTCTATTAAAAGCTAGCAGTCATCCACTTGCCAGTTAAATATGGGACAGGTCAGTCTATCAAAACCCGGAAGCGACCTGCTTTCCTAATAGGAATGGGTCAGAGAATCTGACAAAGCTGCACCATCCTGCATCCTAGAACATAGAACATAAAACATTACAGCGCAGTACAGGCCCTTTGGCCCTCGATGTTGCGCCGACCTATGAAACCACTCTCAAGCCCATCTACATTATTCCCTTATCGTCCATATGTCTATCCAATGACCATTTGAATGCCCTTGGTGTTGGCGAGTCCACTACTGTTGCAGGCAGGGCATTCCACGGCCTTACTACTCTTTGAGTAAGGAACCTACCTCTGACATCTGTCTTATATCTATCTCCCCTCAATTTAAAGCTATGTCCCCTCGTGCTAGACATCACCATCTGAGGAAAAAGGCTCTCACTGTCCACCCTATCCAATCCTCTGATCATCTTGTATGCCTCAATTAAGTCACCTCTTAACCTTCTTCTCTCTAACGAAAACAGCCTCAAGTCCCTCAGCCTTTCCTCATAAAGAATTTCCTGGATGTGACACATAGAAATTTCATTAAAACAGTTGCTGTTGATTGAAAAAAACATCTGGATCATCTCAAATAGGATTTCAATGCCAAAATTTTATTTGATCCTCTTTATACGCATCAATAAAAATTCATCACATTTCCAGTCGGGGCAGCACAGTGGCACAGTGGTTAGAACTGCTACCTCACAGCTCCAGGGATCCGGGTTCAATTCCGGCCTCGGGTAAGTGTGTGGAGTTTGTACATTCTCCCCATGTCTGCGAGGGTTTCCTCCGAGTGCTCCAGTTTCCTCCCACAGTTCAAAGATGTGCAGGTGAGGTGGATTGGCCATGCTAGAATTGCCCCTTAGTGTCCAAAAGTTTAGTTGGTGTTACTGAGTTACAGGATATTGTATCTATGATTACAGAGCTCTGTAGCCGAAAGTCCAAAGATATTCAAGGCCACAGTAACAGATTTGGAATTTACTGGCCAGTTATTAGTGTGACGGCATTCAACAGCTAAACTTAAAGAAAAGCTTCTATTGTCTACTAAAGCTCAACTTGATACAAAGTAGTCATTTGCAGATAATTGAGAGTTTCCCATCGTAATTTTAACTTTTATCAATATTCTAAAGTGGATGATAGTCAATGGGCCATGCATTATACACCAAGATCAATTTTGCTTTCTACTGAAGTCAAATGAAAACACAATCAGGACATGGTATATTACTATTCAATACTGTTTGTTTCGCAACATTTCCAAGTGTTAAAATAACCACTTTTCTTCTAAGATATAACAATCCACGAAGCATAGGAATAAAGACAGGCGCAAAAGAATTAACAGAAGAAAGATTGTGGGGGGGGAAAGGAGTCCTCCACCCCGCCTGCCAGCCAATGGGGTTTCCCATTGTAGGCATCTCCACGTGGTCGGGATATCCGCGGGCGTGAGTGCGCTGCCGGCGAACGGGACAATCCCGCTGACATAGAATCCAGCCCTACGTTTGTGAAAGGCAGATTCCCGCAAAAATTCTGCTCGATGCCAGAAGGGTAGATAATTGGAAAATAGGTAATTCCCTTGCATTAGTAAACACCAAATTCAGTGATTGAATGCTTCAGGTACTAGTATGTTCTACTTGTGACAATTAGCGATTTTCATTCATTTTCATTCATTCCAATCTGAGATGTTACTTTGTATATTCTGACCATGTGAGAAATGATAAATTGCAAGGGCAAGGCAAGTCCTGAGAAATGCATAACTTTCTGATCCTTCTTGATCTTTCCCACATAACCTTATGAGTCGAGAAGGATTACTCATCATTGTCTTGATTTAGCAATAAGTGCAATTATATACCATGTTCTGATGGTGTTTTCATTTGACTTCAGTGGAAATCAGAATTGAGCTTGGTGTGTAATGCATGGCCCATTTAGACTCATGGTGAAAGCTAAAATTACTATGGGAATTATGTACAAGGTGGAACTATTGTTCCTGATGTAAAATTAAAAAGACCTGCATGGTCCATACGTATAACAAATACTCCAATTATATCCTGTTTGATTATTTATCTAGTCTTGCACATTTACACTAAAAATAAACCTACAATAAACATGCTTACATGATTATGTACATATACATAAAATCCTGAACATATGCTATTTATGTACATACACTACGCATGCAGGTACACAACCTATTTGTGCATTCACCTATGTACATATATTACCAATGCAAACATATTATCCACAAAAATATACTACCCATATACACAGCTGCTCATGCATATACCTACACACATACCCTACTTTGTTAAGGTGCAGCAGCTCTAATGCACTTTTTAAGCTGGGCTTGACATAGAATTGGAGTCAAATTCTACTATTGCAGACAAAATGTGCACCCAAAATGTACCACCTAAAAGAAATGCAGACAGCAGTATAATTCCATTAGATAAATGCATTCCAATAGAACTGAAAAATGTTTGTTTTGTTATATCCTGTAGGGATGATTCACTACCCTGTAGAGCTTGCAGAATACAAGTTCCTCCGATAAGGGGGCCGGGGACCCTTAACAAGGTTCATGTGTCTTCGTATAGATACAGTCGGCCAGTCAGACACCAACTAGAGAGACCCCGTAGGAGCTGTATATATTAGTTAATGTGTTAAATAAAGTAAGTTTTGATTTTCTCCACAACTCACTGTGGACTCTGTTGCCCCTCACAAAATCTCCCGAATGATATTTTGGTTTTAACAATATGGGACAAACATTGACTGAATCACAACACAAAAGGCTCTGGTGCTGTGCATATTTTCAAGAATAGTGAAGGCTCAAATCTGAATTGTTGATTTACTGAAGGAAGCCTAGGATTAACAATAACATCAGTATTAAATCACAGTAGAACGGTACACTGATGCATATTATCAGCACATCAAATGAAACAAAAAGTGTCCAGAATATTATTATTTCTATGACTGGTAATCCACCTTCCACTCTCCATGAACCTCAGCTGTATAAATTCCGCTGTCCGGATCCTAACTTGCATCAAGTCCTATTCACTCATCACCACCTTGCTCACTGACTTCTGTTGGCTCCCAGTCCAACAATACCTCAGATTTAAAATTCTGAACATTATGTTGAAATCCCTCCATTGTTTTGCCCCTCCCGATGTATATTACCGCCTCCAGCATGAGAGCCCACCTAGGTCATTGTATTGCTCTAATTCTGGTCTCCTGGCATCCCCAATTTTCAGAGAACCACCATTGACATCTATGGCTTCAGCTATCTCTACCTCTCTCTCTCCTCCTATAAGACGCTCCTTAAAACCTACTTCTTTGGCCAAGCTATTGCTTATCTGACTTATTATCTCTTTATGTGGCTCAGTGTCAAATTGTGTTTGATAATGCCCCTTTGAAGTGCTTTGTAGTTCTATTGCATGAACAGTGCTGTATTAATGCAAGTTGTTGTATTTTCAACTACAGGGTAAATCAACAGAACAGACAGAGAAGTATCATGTTACAGAAATGTTACAATATGTGAGCACTGACAGTGTCCTCCCGCCCGTTTTCTCACTGCTGCCACAACCTCTCTATCCTTGCTGGTGCAGAATTCTGCCCGCTTCCTGTTCAACAAGTCAACACCTTTAAGAACCACAAACAGCCAATTTTGCAACTCATTGCTAAGAAATTAGCAACCTGAAGATCTGGGGAGCGGGGTATTGCCGTTAGGGAGCAGACAATTCTGCAATAGATCAAAGTGACATTGGTATATGGATAGGAAGGGTGAATGGGAATGATAGGAGGGCAAGGTAGGGCCTTGCCTGAGGGGACAGGAAGCTTACGGATGATGCAAAGAGGCAATGGGGATGAAGAGAGGAAGCATGGAAGAGTTGAAGGGAGGAAGATTTGAAAAATGCAAGAGTTGGGAAGGAGAAAGGAATGAAAGAGAAGTGGAGAGCAAGACAGGAGATGGGAGGTGTGCAAATGGAGAAAGGGGAAAGAAATTGGGGAAAGGAGGGAATTGTGAAGAAGGCAGAGGAGGTTAAGAGCAACGGGATCAAAGAAGGGATGTGGTCAGAAGACATGGTCAGGTCATTGGGTATGATGACAGTGAGATGTTGCCAACCTAAGATGGACATATGAGACAAAAATGTTGAGAGAATGGGAACTGGGAATCTGATGTGAAATTAAGTGGTTATATACAAACTTTTTCACATTGCTTTCCACTCCCACTCTACACCTTAGACAAATCACCAACCCTCACCTAAACATTACCCCCAAGCCCTCTGCAACTCTAGCCAAATCCTTTCCCTCAACATCAACTCTAACCACCAAAAGAAAAGAGATTGAGAAGCCAAATGACTACAGACACAGACAAAGCACAAAGAAAGAAGAAACAGAAATCAGTGCAAGAAAACACCACACAAAAAGGCAGACACAAAAGTAAAAAGCACAAGGAAATAATTAAATAAGGAAAAAGGGACACAGTTAATTAAAACATGAGTGGGAGGCACACAATACCCAACATGATGAGACACAGATGGATGAGCAACACAGCAAACTACAAATTCTCGAGCAATGCCACAAGAGATGCATTAGATTGCTTTTTTATTTGTATTGTGCACTATCACACACTATGTGGCATTAGTGTGTGGATATAAATATAGGAAAGTTCAAACTTCCTCAACAATAATTCTTCGTTAATTGTTTCAAGAAAGCTATCATGTATAAATCATAATGATCAGACAACACTTTGAATTGCATTAAAATGTAGCTACTAAATATTATAGAATGCATGCCAATAGTTCAATAGCATTGTACCTTTTTAGCATTAGGAACATTCTGCATCTTTTTTGTACGCGCTGTCCATCCCACTACCCCCATATCCAATGGGAAAACTATCTCACCCTGTGGAGGCACAAGATTATTCTCGAAACTGGAGTCTCTGGTCACATTAAAAAGTCTTGTGGCCAGCTCTGCAGTGCCATTCCTCGACCTGAATGTGAACATGCTGCCTCTATCTGCATTGACCAGGGTGACAATCTTCTGCAGTACATTGTGCATCTGCTTCTCCACATTAGAGTCATCCTGCATCCCTTTGACCAGTTCAAACACAATGTCAGACTCCTCCAGCTTGCACAGGTCTTTGAATGAGATCCCATCCTTTAACTCTGCCTTGGAGCCACTGAAGAATGCGCCAATTGTCTCTGGCCTGAGCCTCCTGTCAAAATACTCCTTGGCAAATTGTGGATTGTTCTCCAAATATTGCTCAACAGCTTCTCTGCTGATGTCTCCCATATTTGCTGCTGTTTATCTTTTTAAATTTGCATCACGGAAGGTTGGGAAAGAAAGGGCGAAATCAGCAGTGCCCCTTTGGCTGCTGCAAGACAAGGTTAGCGCAAGGCTCCAGGCATCCCAGTTGTCATGGCAGTTCGGACCAGTTGCTTCCAAGGTTGGCAGCAGGCAATGATTAATGATTGCGAAAACTTCCAGACTGCTCGGAGCAATGACGTCAGGACTTTAAATCCTGATCAATGCATCAGGTGGTGAATCCTTATCTTCAATCCCGTTACTGAACCCGATTAATACTTCCAAGATCACTGCTCCACGTGAGACTAGCATAATAAATTTAGGCTTCTTTTCTCTTGGAAAGCGTATTATGTGTGCAGTGTGTAACTTGAGCTGTGCCGATGGGGAACCATGGCTGTTTACATGCACACAATATTGTGTTTTAAGGAGTTTCAATTTAAAATAAAACAATGTAAATATAAATGGTTACATTCTGTGTGGAATCCCTTGCTCCTATGGTGCAGAAGTGTGTCGTCGCAGTCTGCCCGGACAATGCAGCACTATACAAGCTCAATTTCATCAAAAGGTTCAGCTTTGCAATTTTAAATATCATTTTTGCAAATCCTTATCGACTGATCTGTTCACAGAATATTCAAAGTGCAGCTTTCAGGAATAAATACAACACAAAATAATCTGGTTGCATATTTCACATTAGGCCCGCGATTATTTGTGTGACCATCCGATAAATTTTACCGTAAAGGTTGCAGATGATTTTTTTTTTAGAAAATATTTTCTTGAGGCATTTATAATTTTAACACTTTTCAACAATAACATCCAACAGAACACACAACGAAATAACCATCATTCCCCCCAAACACAAATCCCAACCCACATGGCTTATAGAAACACACCGCCAAACCTTCCCGGCCCTTCCGCCATTAGTTTCCTACCTTTATTCATCACTTCCATGCCTCCCCTTTCCCCCCCATTCTCCCCTCCCCCTGCTGACAGTCTAATTTTTCTCGAAGGAGTTGATGAACGGCTTCCACCTCCGAGCGAACCCCTGTAACGAACCCCTCAAGGCGAATTTAATTTTCTCCAGCCTGAGAAAGCCCGCCATGTCGCTAACCCAAACCCCCGACATCGGGGGCTCCGAGTCACACCACCAAGGGGTACGAAGGAGCCGATGCTGGCACGTACATGGGGAAGATGCTCGAGAAGCTGCTTGGTTTAACCAGCCGTTGGAGGTGGACTGAGCGCACAGGGCGAACGGGCTGCCGAGGGCGATGGTGGTGCGGCTGCACCGGTTCCTTGAGGCGCTGCGCCTGGGAAGGCATGATATTAGTGTGTACCAGGACCTGAGTGCAGAGCTGGCCAAGAATAGGGCAAGTTTTAATAAGGTCAAGGCGGCCCTCTACAAGAAAGGGGCAAAGTTTGGACTACTGTAGTACTGCTGACAGGGTTGCGGCCTTTAAAATGGAGGAGGAGGAGGGTTGATGGCAGTGGCCGCCTGAGGGCGGGCCAAGGGTGATGTGTTGGGTAGGCTGGGTCGAGGTGAACTGCACTTGATGCAATGTAGCGAGAGACAGACCTCCAACACTTGATAAAATGCAACACCATTTTGTTCAACATCCAAACTATTATACATGTTCAACTGTGGATTGACACTATGCTGACTTGACTGGAGACCTGACACTAGCCTGACCAGACTAACCTAACTACCACATAGTGTAGGCACTGGCTAGCTCACGAGCTCTGACTGCCTTGGATGCTGGATCCTGAGAGCGAGCGTGAAAACTGGTGCCCTCTGGCTTTATAGTGGTCGTGTCCTGTCTGGTGATTGGCTGCTCTGTTCTGTGTGCTTACTGGTCTGCTTACTGTGCGTCAATCACTGCCTGTCTGCACTCCATTGTATACATTGATGTATATTATGACAAAGGGAGGTGCGGGACACGAGCCGGAGGCTGGCCCAAGAGGACCTATGGCTGATCGGCTGGTGGGGAGGGGGGGCGGGGAGGGGGGGTTGCTTCCGACCAGGCTGGTCATGTGGAACTTTCAGAGTTTGAATGTGCCTGTCAAGAGAGCCCGTGTGTTTGCACATTTGAGGCGACTGAAGGCGGATGTGACCATGCTGCAAGAGACACACCTGAAAGTGGGGGGCCAGATCAGGTTGAGGAAGGGATGGGTTGGGCAAGTATTCCATTCAGGGTTGGACTTTAAAATGAAGGGGGTGGCGATTTTGGTCAATAAGCAGGTGGCATTCGAGGTGGGGAATATAGAGGCTGATCTGGGAGGGAGATATGTCATGGTTAGTGGGAAACTGGAGGGGATGCCGGTAGTATTGGTGAATATTTATGCCCTGAACTGGGGCTGATTATGTGGGGAGACTCCAACATGGTCGAGCCCTAGGTTGGGGAAGGTATCTGCTATAGCAAAGGAACTCCAAGGATTCATAGAGCACATGGGGGAGGGGTCGATCCGTGGAGATTTGGGAGGCCGAGGTGGAAAGAATTTTTGTTCTACTCCCATGTGCACAAGGTGTATTCCCGAATAGATTTCTTTGTGCTGGATGAAACGCTGCTGGCAGAGGTGATAGATGCTAAATATTCAGCAATAACGGTGGCGGACCACCCCCCCGCACTGGCTGGACCTGCGAGTGAGCAAAGGAAGGGCCCAGCGCCCACAATTGAGGTTGGATGTGGGGCTGTTAGTGGAGGAGGAGGTGTGTGAGCGGGTGAGGGAAGCCATCCAAGAGTATATAAAGATCAACGATGTGGGGGAGGTGTCGGCGTGTACGGTCTGAGAGGCACTGAAGGCAGTTATCAGGCGGGAATTTATTTCTATTCTTACGCATAAGGAGAAGGTGGAGCGGGTGGAGATAGAGAGTCTGGTGGGAGAAGTCCTACAGGACCCCAGAGGAAAGACTTTTGAAGGAACGCCAGAGGCTACAATTGGAATTTCTTCTCCTATCCATGGGCAAGGCGATGGGACAGCTGAGGAGGGTGAGAGGGACGGTGTATGAGTACAGGGAAAAAGCGAGCAGGATGCTAGCGCACCAGTTGAGGAAGCAAGGTGCGGCGAGAGAGATCGGAAAAGTGAGAGATACTGGAGGGGAAGATGGTCTTGGATCCGTATGGGGTGAATGCAGTGTTTCGAGATTTCTATCGCAAGCTGTATAAATCGAAAACCCCAGCCGGAGAGGGGATGAGGCAATGTTTGGGAGGGCTGGAGTTTCCGAAAGTGGATGTGGAGCTGGTAGAGGGCCTGGGGGCCCCAATTGGGCTTGGCGAGGTAATAGAGGGGCTGGAGGCGTTGCAATCAGGTAAGGCCCCGGGACCGGACAGATATCCGGTGGAATTTTACAAGAAGTTTTCGGGGGTGCTGGGACCGCTGTTGGTAAGGGCCTCAATGAAGCAAAGGAGTTGGGAGTGCTCCCCCAATGTTGAAGCAGGACAAATACCTGGAAAACTGCGGGTTATATAGACCAATCTCTTTATTGATTGTGAATGCCAAACTGTTGGCAAAGATCCTGGCCACACGGATCGAAGATTGTGTCCCAGGGGTAATAGGGGAAGATCAGATGGAATATATTAAGGGGCGGCACCTGGCGACCAATATTAGGAGGCTCTTCAACGTTATCATGATGCCGACAAAGGGGTGCAAGGTTGAGGTGGTGGTGGCTATGGACGCAGAGAAGGCCTTCGATCGGGTGGAATGGGAGTACTTACGGATTCAGGTTTGGACATAGATTTGTAGACTGGGTCCAGTTGCTTTATCAGGCACCGCTGGCAAACGTGCACAGGAATTGGGTGAGGTCAGAGTATGTTAGGCTGTACCGGGGGACGAGGCAGGGATGTCCACTCTCACCAGTGCTGTTTGCCCTGGCCATAGAGCCTTTGGGAATGGCGCTGCGAGCTTCGAAGGTCTGGCAGGAGATAATACGAGGGGGGTGGAGCATAGGGTCTCGCTCTATGCTGACGATTTGCTCTTATATATATATATATATATCAGACCCGCTGTGGGGGGGATTGGAGGGATTATGGGGATACTAGAGGAATTTGGCCGGTTCTTGGGGTTTAAATTGAATAAGGGCAAAAGTGAGGTTTTTGTGGTCCAGGCAAGGGGTGCAGGAGAGGAAATTTGGGGAGATGCCATTCAAGGTGGTGGGAGGGAGCTTTAGGTTCTTAGGTATCCAGGTGGCACGGGAATGAGGACAGCTCCACAAATTGAATCTGGGTAGGCGAGTAGAGCAGATGGAGGGGATTTCCGGAGATGGGACGTGCTCCCGCTGTCTCTGGCGGGGAGGGTACAGACTTTGAAAATGACAGTCCTCCTGAGGTTGCTGTTTGTTTTTCAGTGTCTCCCAATTTTTATCCCCAAGGCGTTTTTTTAGGAAGGTAAATGCGGTAATCTCAGGATTTATTTGGGCCGGTAAAATCCCGCGGGTGAGGAAGATGCTGCTGGAGCGGGGACGTGGGGACGGGGGACTGGCTCTTCCGAACTTTATTAACTATTACTGGGCAGCGAATATATCGATGGTCAGGATGTGGGAAATGGGGGAGGGGTCAGTGCGCAAAAGGAGTGGAGGATGTTCCCCAAGCTACCGGAGTACACGCTGTTGGAACAACTGCTGCTTCCTGACGAGATTGGGGGAGGGCAGGATTGGAGATATATATGGGTGGTTGTGGGGAGTAGGGTGGGGCACAGGTGGTGAGTATAAATAGTAAATGGGAGGAAGAGCTGAGGAGGGAATTGATTGAGGGCTGTGGTATGAGGCGTAAGCCAGAAAACATATCATTGTGCTCCAGATAAAGAAACAAGAATAAAGTTATATTTCTCGAGAGCCTTTCAAATCTCAGGACAAATACCCTGCAAATGTATGCAGCTGCTGTTAAAATGGTCCTAGCTGTATGGACTATTTGATTAAATTCCTGCAGGAACGGTGTGCATATATTGAGATGCGCAATAAAATTAACATCACTAGAGTAGCTTGTATTTAAATGCAGCATTCCTAGGGACCATAATCATTCTTACTTGGCTCTAGTTAACCCTCAAGCCAATGCTCCAACAGGTAAGGGTGGCACTAGGTGCAAAAGCAACAGCATTATGGAAATAATGCACAGCATTTCCTGCTTCGCTTCTAAATAGAGAAATGGATTCCCCAATTGTCAGGAACCCTTAATGGGTTATGTTTAAAATGCATTATACTTTACTGATTTGTTTTTATTCTTGCAACTGTAACACACAGTCATCCTTCCATCATTTGTAGTTTGCAGTGTGATGCATGCTACTCTTTGTTTCATCTTTTGCACAGTCTCCAGCCAATGGATCCCATACTACTCCAACATCCACACATTAAATTCATCTGGTTAATTAAGACTGGCAACTTGACCCCAACCTCTTTTGAGTCAGCCTTTCCACTAAACAAGAGCAGCCTGTGTTTATGTAGAGCCTTTAACAAGAAAATTACCAAAGGACTTCACAGACAAAACCCACCACAAATTGACACTAGGCCAGGACAGTTGATAATAGTGCAGATGACCCAAAGGCTGGTCAAAGTGGTCGGTTCCAAAGGGGGTCTTAATGGAGGAATGAGATTTGGAGAGGTGGAGATGTTTCGGGAGGAGATTCCAGAGCTTAGTGTCTGCTCAGCTGGAACTACTGCCACCAAAGGTGGGGCAAAGAGAGTGGGGGACAGGCAAGAGGTCAGAGTTGGAGGAAGGCAAAGTTATCAGAGGGTTGTAGGGCTGGAGGAGGTAACAGAGATAAGGAGGAACAAGTCCATGCAAGGTTAGTGCTGAGAGACAGCACGATCCTTGACAAGGCATCACAACATCAGTTTAGATTATATACTGGGATCCATATGGAGGCCAGACATCGTGTTAGAATGTAGGTCATGGCACCTTTCGGCCTTACATGAATTTGCATAATATCTACATATTACTGATTGGAAAATCTGTGCTTCACCATCCAAACTAGGAAGTGAAGAACAGCGACCTGGCCAAGGTTCTGGAGGACTGCTGGAACTTGTAATCAAAGTTACCTCCTTCTTAACAGGAAGGAAGAGAAAGTACAGCTGGAGGAAAGTATGATCCATGCTGGGAATCATTGTTTGCTCAGGTACAAAGCAAAAACAAATTCTTCAGAATGCTCTTGTGAGCTCTGGATCCCAGCATGTTAAGGGATTATTGATATTTATTCCAGAGAAGCCGCCTCTGCCTACTGAAATATAACAAAGGCCCAGTTCTCCAAATGCGCAACCTGTAAGTCTGATGTGATATAATGTTGTGTTGGGGCTCCAATTTAATTAACCAACTAAAAAAAAATGTTTACAAATAAACTCGGCGACACATTGAACTTGATAAACCTTTTGTTCCAGAGTACGGTTTGTTTGCACAAATTAAAGTCAGCATACAGATAACATCACTTTAACAAATATATCCCTGGTACAAAGTGCAATAACATTTCAGTATATGGCACTGACCCAGTTTCCATCAAGTCTCACAAACATTTGTGACCGTTGCACGGCCAAGAGGTGTCAGCGGTTGGTGCCAATTATTTGTGGAATAGGGGGATTGTGCAAGGGAAAGGCAAGGAAAATAGTTATGAAAGCAACTCTTAAAACCGTCCCAAACATTTTGGAGAGCGATCTGCGCTCTGTCAAGAAAACAGACGCCCTCCTCATTCCTTTGTTAATGGCTGCCAGATGTGAACTGGACAAAGCTGTGCTGCTTCAGCACAATCTGGAGAAGCAGAACTTCACTAAGCAGCTTCTCTCTGACAATCTCTCATCCAGGGAAATGGATGTGGAAACGAAAATCATCATGCAGTGTGTGTGGAGGATGGGCTGCTTCTGGGTGGACTATCGCCATGCGGTTATGTAACTGGAGAATAGGGTCTCTGTCAATGATTCACATTCCAAAGCTGTTCGAGGGTAGATTACGAAAGACACAGGGTGGTGGGGGGTGGGAGTGACTGGTGTATATATATAAAGGTGTGGGGAAGCTAACCAACTGTTCGGAAGAGCTGCGTTTACAGCGTTTTATTCACAATTGCATTAAAGGTAAACCCCTACTTTGATTGATTGCTGAATCCAAGTGAATTGAGATTTGTGCCACACGCTGTTTACGGTAAGCACAAAGAGGTCAGTGGCAGCAGTTGAACCGGGCTGCCTAAAGTCCAGGAGAGGAGGTAGTGGGTGGGGAGGGGTGGGGAGAGTGTCTTCTTGTATTTAATTGTGTGTCTGTTTTATGGCAGGGAAGCTGAAGGAGGAGGATGGCACAGTGCAAGATGTTTGGGCTCCTGCTGCTGTTCCTCTTTTCCATTTCCCCTTGCTTCGCAAAGTCCGACTGTGTGGTGAGCAATTTCCAAGTGAAAGAAAACTTCAACAAGACCAGGGTAAGTTGTTGGTATTAATAGGGGAAGTCAGGAGGAGGAGATGAGCTCCCCGACAGCTGACCCCTTTTTCTCTTCCAGTATGCGGGGAAATGGCACGCCTTCGCAAAGAAGGACCCAGTGGGCATTTTTCTGGAGAGTAACATTCACGCCGAGTTCAAGATTGAAAACGAGACGATGACCGCCAAAGCGACTGGACTGGTTACCTTACTGCCGTAAGCACTTAGTCCCTGTGCAGGCCAGCCTTCACTGAGAGCCTTGTCTCCATTATTAACCCACCACACACACTCTCTCTCTATTCTAACTGTATTTATTTTATTAATGCAGCGAGTGGATCGTGTGCGCCGAAATGATGGGGACTTTCAACAACACAGAAGACCCCGCCAAGTTCAAACTGAAATATTGGGGAGCAGCCGAGCACCTCCAGAAAGGCAGTGAGTAATCTGGCCCTGGTGCAGGAGCCCAGCAGGCAGATCTATTTCCCAGCATTTCATCTGCTACACATTGGCATCTCAGGGTCACGCCCACCTTTAAACCTTCCAATCCGGTTACTGATCTTAAAGGAACTTGGGCGTTCCGAGAGACAGCACAAAATAATCCCGACAATGCAGAAGGAGGCCATTCGGCCCATCGAGTCAGCACCGCCCCTCCAAAAGAGCGCCCCCCCTACCCCCATAACCCCATCTCACCTGCACATCTTTGGACACTAAAGGTAAATTGAGCATGGCCAATCCAATTAACCTGCACATCTTTGGACTGTGGGAGGAAACTGGAGCACCCGGAGGAAACCCACGCAGACACGGGGAGAACGTGCAGACTCCTCACAGACACCCACGGCTGGCACCGTGAGGCAGCAGTGCTAACCACCTTTTTAAAAAATTGTTCACATTTATCCCATTTTGTTTTAATTAGAATCGCTACCATTAAATCCAAAAGGACAGCCCTTTCCAAAAACTACACCTGCCCCTCAAGCAGGGCAAAGCTGGTGAAGAGGATTATAGGATGGCTCCTGCTCAAAGAGAAGACATTCTGTCTGTCCTTTCTTTGCTGCCCCTCTGTAGGAGCAACTCACCCCGTGCCCCTCCCCCTTTGCCCTTTCCCCATAGCTCTACAATTTTCACCTTTCCAAACAATTATCTAATTCTCTTTCCAAAGTCTCGGTTGCCCCTGTTTCCATTACACTCACAGGCAGTGCATTCCAGACCCTATCCACTCGCTATGTGAAAGAGACTTTCCTCATGTTACCACCGCTTCTCTGGCCAATCACCTTATTCTGGTTCTCGATCCTTTCACCAATGGGAACTGTTTCTCCCTGTCCACGTCATCCAGACTCCTCATGATTTTGGACGCCTCTATAAAATCTCTTCTCAATCTTCTCTACCCAAGGAGGACAGTCCCAACTTCCCCAATCTATCTACCTAACCAGACTTCTTCATCCCTGGAACTACTCGCACAACATTTTCTGCATCTTTCTAAAGTCTTCACATCCTTCCAAAAGTGTGGCGCCCAGAACTGTACGCAATACTTCAGTTGAGGCCAAATTAGTGTTTTATACCGATGTAACATAATGTCCTTGGTTTTGTACTCCATGTCTCTGTTGGTAAACATGATGTGGAGATGCCGGCGTTGGACTGGGGTGGGCACAGTAAGAAGTTTTACAACACCAGGTTAAAGTCCAACAGGTTTGTTTCGAATCAGTAGCTAGTGATTCGAAACAAACCTGTTGGACTTTAACCTGGAGTTGTAAGACTTCTTACTGTCCTATTGGTAAAGCCCAGGATGTTGTTTACTTAACTAACTCTTCTCTCAACCTTTCCCGCTATCTTCAGTGATTTATGCATTTGAAATCTGGTCCCTCTGCTCCTAAGAATTGTACACTTTATTTTTAAAGTATAATTAGCCAGGGGAAAGCCAACTTCAATGGGGTAAGAATGGATCTGACCCAGATAAATTGGAATCAAAGGTTAACAGGCAAAAATGTAACTGATGAACGGGCTATCTTGAAAGAAGAGATAGTTCAGGTGCAGCTAAAGTATGTTCCCATGGTATTTATAAAATATCCAGAGCTCTCAGGATGATGAAAGGGATATAAATTAAGGTGAAGCAAAAAAAATGTACTTTTTTTAATAGAATCTCTACAGTGCAGAATGAGGCCATTTGGCGATTGCATCTGCACCAACCCTCTGAAAGAGTACTCTACCCAGGCCAACTCCCCCACTCTATCCCCTGCAATGCCGTAACCCCATCCCTGGACACTAAGGGGCAATTTAGAACATAGAGAAGTACAGCACAGTACAGGCCCTTTGGCCCACGATATTGTGCTAACCACTTATCCTAATCTAAGATCAACCTAACCTACACCCTTTCAATTTACTGTTGTCCATGTGCGTGTCCAAGATTCGCTTAAATGTCCCTCATGACTCTGACTCCACCACCTCCATGCACCCACCACTCTCTGTGTAAAGAACCTACCTCTGACATCTCCCCTATATCTTCCTCCAATCACCTTAAAATGATGTCCCCTCGTGACAGCCATTTCCGCCCTGGGGAAAAATCTCTGGCTATCCACTCTATCCATGCCTCTCATCACCTCGTACACCTCTATCAAGTCACTACTCTTCCTTCTTCGCTCCAGTGAGAAAAGTCCTAGCTCCCTCAGCCTTTCTTCATAAGACATGCCCTCCAGTCCAGGCAGCATCCTGGCAAATCTCCTCTGCATCCTCTCCAATTCATCCACATCCTTCCTATAATGAGGCGACCAGAACTGGACATAATATTCCAAGTGTGGTCTAACCATGGTTTTATAAAGCTGCAGCAAAACCTCGCGGCTCTTAAACTCAATCCCCCAGTTAATGAAAGCCAACACACCATACGCCTTCTTAACAACCCTATCAACCTGGGTGGCAACTTGGAGGGGTCTATGTAAGTGAACCCCAAGTTCTCTCTGTTCTTCCGCACTTCCAAGAATCCTGCCTTTTACCCTGTATTCAGCATTCAAATTCGACCTTCCAAAATGAATCACTTCACATTTATCTAGGTTGAACTCCATCTGCCACTTCTCAGCCCAGCTGTGCATTCTGTCAATGTTCTGTTGTAACCTGTAACAGCCCTTGACACTATCTACAACTCCACCAATCTTCGTGTCATCGGCAAACTTATTAACCCACCCTTCCACTTTCTCATCCAAGTCATTTATAAAAACCACAAAGAGCAGAGGTCCCAGAGCAATCCCTGCGGGACACCACTGATCACCGACCTCCAGGCGGAATACTTTCCATCCACTACCACTCGCTGTCTTTTGGCCAGCCAATTCTGTATCCAGACAGCTGAATTTCCCTGTACACCATGCCCCGACTTTCTGAATGAGCCTACCATGGGGAACCTTATCAATTGCCTTACTGAAATCTATATAGACCGCATCCACTGCCCCACCTTCATCAATGTGTCTCGTCACATCCTCAAAGAATTCAATGAGGCTTGTGAGGCATGACCTGCCCCTCACAAAGCCATGCTGACTATCTTTAATCAATTATGTTATTCTAAATAATCATCAATCCTATCTCTTAGAATCCTTTCCAGTATTTTGTTCACCACAGACGTAAGACTGACTGGTCTGTAATTCCCAGGGATTTCCCTATTCCCTTTCTTGAACAGGGGAACAACATTCACCTCACTCCAATCATCCGTAACTACTCAGGTGGAGAGTCAGGATGCAAAGATCATCGCCAACGGTGCAGCAATCTCCTCCCTCACTTCCCATAGTAACCTTGGGGATATCCCACCTGGCCCAGGGGACTTATCTATCCTGATGCTTTTCAATTTTCAGCACATCCTCCTTCTTAATATCAACCTGTTCAAGCCTATTAACCTGGTTCACACTGTTCTCACGAGCAACAAGGTCTCTCTCTCTCTGGTGAATACTGAAGCAAAATATTCATTTAGGGCCTCCCCTATGACTTCAGACTCCCACCCGTGGATCGGTGGGCCTCGATCGCGGGCCAGGCCACCATGGGGGCACCCCCCGGGGCCAGATCGCCCCGCGCCCCCCCCCCCCCAGGACCTCGGAGCCCGCCCGCGCCGCCTTGTCCCGCCGGTAAGGTAGGTGGTTTAATCTACGCCGGCGGGACAGGCATTTTAGCAGCGGGACTTCGGCCCATCCGGGCCGGAGAATCGCACGGGAAGGCCCGCCAATCGGCGCGGCGCGATTCCCGCCCCCGCCGAATATCCGATGGTGGAGAATTCGGCAACAGGCGGGGGCGGGATTCACGCCAGCCCCCCGCGATTCTCCGACCCGGCAGGGGGGCGGAGAATCTTGCCCCAGGAGTAGGCTACTCAGCCCCTCGAGCCTGCTCCGCCATTCAATAAGATCATGGTTGATCTGCTTGTAACTTCAACCCCACATTCCTGCCTAACCCTTGTAATCTTTCAACTCTTATTAATCAAAAATCTATGTAGCTTTGCCTTAAAAATATTCAAAGATTCTGCCTCTACTGCCTTTTGAAGAGTTTCAGAGACTCATAACCCTCTAAGATAAAAAATTCTCCTCATCTACGTCTATAGTGAGCCCTATTTCTAGATTCTCTCACAAGAGGAAACACCTTCTCCACATCCACACTATCAATACCCCTCAGGATCTTAAAGGTTTCGACTAAATCATCTCTTGTTCTTCTAAACTCTAGTGGTTACAAACCTAACCTCTCCAACCTTTCCTCATAAGACAACTCACCCATTCCTGGTATTAGTATAGTAAACCTGTGAACTGCTTCTAATGCATTTACATCGTTGCTTAAATAAGGAGCCAAATACTGAACACAATACTCCAGATGTGGTCTCACTAGTGCTCTGTACAACTGAAGCATAACCTCCCAATTTGTAATCAATTCCTCTCACAATAAACAATAACATTCTATTACCTTTCCTAACTACCCACTCTACCTGCATACTAACCTTTTGTGATTCATGTACTAGGGCACCAAGATCCCTCTGCACCTCAGAGCTCTGCAATCTCTCACCATTTAGGTAATATGCTTTTTTATTCTACCTGCCAAAATAGACAATTTCACATTTTCCCACATTATACGCCATTTGGTAGTTTTTTGCCCACTCACTTAACCTTCTCTGTGTCCCTTTGCGGTCTTCTTATGCCCTCTTTGCAATTTACTTTCCGGCCTATCTTTGTGTCATCAGCAAATTTTGCAACCATACCTTCAGTTCCTTCATCCAAGTCATTTATAAGAATTGTAAAAGGTTGGGGCCCCAGCACTATATCCTGTGGCACACCACTCATCACATCCTGCCAACCAGAGAAACACCCATTTACCAACTCTCTGTTTCCTGTTAGCTAGCCAATCTTCAGTCCATGCCAATATGTTACCTCCTGCACCATTAACTTTTATTTTCCATAATAACCTAATAATCTTTTTCAAATGCTTTCTGGAAATCTAAGTACAGTACATGCACTGGTTGCCCTTTATCCACAATGTATGTGACTCCTTCAAAGAGCTCCAAAAAATTGGTTAAACATGATTTCGCTTTCACAAAACCATGTTGACTCTGCCTGATGGTATCGATTTTCTCTAAGTACCCTGCTGTAACATTTTTAATAATGGCTTCCAACATTTTCCCTATGACAGATGTTAGGCTTTCTGGTCTGTAGTACCCTGCTTTCTGTTGCCCTCCCGTTTTGCATAAAGGAATTACATTTGCTATTTTACAATCTAATAGAATCTTCCCCGAATCAAGGGAATTTTGATTAAAACCAATGCTTCAGCTTTCTTATTAGCTTCTTCTTTCATGGCATTAGGGTGAGGTCCATTCGGACCCAGGCTCTTGTCAGCTCGTAGACCCAACAATTTGCTCAATACTATTTCCCTGATGATTGTAATTTTCCTGAGTTCCTCTTTCCCTTCCATTTCCTGATTTACAACTATTTCTGGGATGTTACTTGTGTCCTCTATAATGAAGACGCAAACTAACTGTTTACTTCAAGCACCATAGCCCTGCTTTCCATTATCAATTCCCCAGATGCATTTTCTTAAGGACCAACACTCACTTTGTTAACTCCTTTCATATTTAAGTATTTATACATAGTATCAATCCTTATATAAATAGCTTTCTCTCATACTCGAGGTTTTCCTCCTTCAGTCAATCGTTTTGCTATTCTTTGATGTTCTTCATATTCTTTCCAATCTTGTGACCTGCCACTTGTCTTTATGCAAATATATGTTTTTTCTTTAAGTTTAAAACTGTTTTTTAGTTAACCACAAATGATGGGCCCTCCCCTTGGAATTTTTCTTTCTCATTGGAATGTGTCTATTCTGTGTAGTCAGAAATATCCCTTTAAATATCTGCCACTGAACCTCAATCGATCTATCCCTTAAGTACATTTGCCAGTTCACTATATTTACTAAGCTAGCTCCACTTTCATGCCCTCATAATTGCCCTTATTTAAATTTGATATATTAGTCTGAAATGCACACTTCTCTCCCTCAAAGTGAATGTAAAATTCATTCATATTATGATCCCTGCTACTGCGGGGTCTTCACTATGAGTTTATCAATTAATCCTGTCTCATTGCACAATACCAAGTCTAGTATAACCTTCCCTCTGGTTGGCTCCAGAACGTGCTGTCCTTAAAAACTATCCAGAAAACATGCTATGAACTCCTACACTACCTTTGACCACCTGATTTTTCAAATCTATATGTAGACTACGATTCCCCATGATAACAACCGTACCTTTCTGACAAACTCCCATTATCTCTTTTCTACTCTGTCCTGTGTAGTTACAATTAGGGGTTTTGTACACCACTCCCACACGTTTTTGTCATTTCTCATCTCTACCCAAACTACTTTTACATCTTGGTTTCTTGAACTTACGTTATCCCTCTCCAACATGCTAATACCATCATTAATTAGCAGAACCATCCCTCCACCTTTTCGTACTTCCTGTCCTTTCTAAATGTTACTTGCCCATCAATATTCAGGTCCCAATCTACCTTGCTCTGTAGTCATGCCTCTGTAATAGCTATCAGATCATCCTTATTAATTTCAATTCACGCTATCAGTTCATCTGTTTTGTTTTGAATACTACGTGTATTTAGATACAGATCCTCTAGTCATGTCCTTTAAGTATTTTTGCAAATTTGTACTTCTGTCCCTTTGTATCACGGGCTGTTTACCATTTCCCATAATAGTATCTTTCACTCTTGCCTTGGATCTACTCTTTGGTATTTCA
Organism: Scyliorhinus torazame; assembly: GCF_047496885.1. Taxonomy (NCBI): domain Eukaryota; kingdom Metazoa; phylum Chordata; class Chondrichthyes; order Carcharhiniformes; family Scyliorhinidae; genus Scyliorhinus; species Scyliorhinus torazame. Next base: position 130,347,145 of record NC_092722.1, read on the forward strand.
CAACTTCTAAAATTTGACCCCTTTCCCCACTATTCAGTTTAAAACGTCCTCTATTTCCTTAGGGGTGTCTGCTTCCTGAAACAAAGGGCGAGATACTCCGATTGCCAAAATCGCATTCGGCGATTGGCTGGAGAATCCCTTTTGACGCCACAATCCAGGGCGGCGCATGCTTTTGGATGCTCCGCTCCCTCCAAAACGGCATCATCACTGAGTATGCCACACATCATTGGGATGGCCTGAAGACCCTCCCCCGATGCTCTGATCTGGATGGGCCGACTTCCCGACGGCGTGGATCACTTGTGGTCTGAGGTTTCGTCAACATCATCGGATGTGGGGGGGAGCTCCTCCGCTGGCCAGGGAGGCTTCCGCGGGGGCTAGGGACTGGCGGGGGGGGGGGGGGGGGGGGGGGTGTCCAGGGGTGGCGAGGGGGATTACAGGAGGCACTATCTGGCAGGCCTGGTCTGCAAGGGGCCGGTGCCATGTTGTACGGCGCCACCGCTGTTGGTCGCCGCCATGCGCATGCGAGGCCACGGACCCGGAAATTCTCCGTCGGTATCTGCAGGGGAAGCTGGGGGTTGTATGTGGCATGGCTGCTAGCCCCCCACCGGGCAGAGCATTGCTGCGGGGGTGCTGCCGACTCTTTGGTCGTAATACTAGACACATGCACCGGACATAGCCTCAGAATCGGAGAATCCAGCCCAAAGGGTCCCAGTAATTCTCACCCTCCTTGATGTGTCACAATGTCTGCAGCTCAGCCTCCAACTCAGTGACTCTGAGCCGATGTTCCTCAAGCTGCAGACACTTACTGCAGACTTGCTTACCCTGGATAACATTGGTATCCATGTGCTCCCACATGCTGCAGCTGTGATACATCACCTGTCCTGCCATACTTATAAGCTTTAATTGAATACTTAATTATTTATTTTCTTTTAGATATTTATGAATATTATCACAAATTCCAGTATTATTTTAAACATGAGGAAAATACGGGCGGCACGGTGGTGCAGTGGTTAGCACTGTTGCCTAACGGCGGCCAGGGACCCAGGATCGATCGTGGCCCCGGGTCACGGTCCGTGTGGAGTTTGCACATTCTCCCTGTGTTTGCGTGGGTTTCACCCCACAACCCAAAGATGTGCAGGGTAGGTGGATTGGCCATGCTAAATTGCCCTTAATTGGAAAACAAAGAATTGGGTCCTCTAAATTTAAATTTAAAACCTTAGGGACATAGACCTTGACCAATTAATCACCCGATACTCACCAACAGTTCTCTTCTTCCCTTGGGGTGGAGCAGAAATCAATTCCTTCAGGGTGAAAAAGATAGAAAAAGAAAAGGAGTAACTCCCTCCCCTTCTAACCAAACCTCCTGAGTTCCCCAAACTTCCACACTCTGTTTGAAATCACTTTTAGTGCTGGTCGCACAGAGTATGCCTGAATTTATATATACAGAACAAAGGGACTTGCTGAGCCCAGGTGCAGCAAGACAAGTTCAAGCCAGCTTCCTGAATCAACTACTTCAGCTGCCGGCAATGCATAGCTTCTATCTCCCTGCTTAGGCCTCTGGATGAAACTTAAAAGTTAAACAATACTTGCGGTTAAACACTAAAACAAACAATAATAGATTTTTGGAAAGATATTCATATTTCCCTCAGCTCATCAAATTTCCACACTCCATTTGAAGTTGCACATTACTATACAATAAATTAAAATTCTGTGCACTTTCTTTGTTTCCTTTGCATAGTACTTTTCTCATTTTGTTTGTCTCTGCTATTTTGCTTTTTATCAGGACAAAATAAAAAATCTACTGTGGTAAATTAATGATGAAATAGGGATAACAGACAGATGCTGAGCAATGTTGAATTTTCATCTTTCTTGACTTCCTGCTCTGCAGTAGGTGGGATGGGCCTTTGTAAAGTATCTCAGGAATGAGCACTAGTGAGTGGACCTCTGAGAATCCTGTGCTCCTGCTGATAGAATCACTGGTCTGACCTTACAGCTCCACCTATGTTAACTTGCACGAGACAAACAATGTGGAACCAGTATCAATCACTTACATATAAATAATATCTTCTAATAAAATGAAATGTGCCAAGTTGCTTCAGTGAATGTTATCAAAAAAATGGAAACACCTGAGGAAATATTAGGATGGATGAACCAACAGCTTAGTTAAGCAAGTTTTAAGGGGTATCTTCAAGTAGGAGAGATCAGCGGAGTGTTAAATGAGGTCATCCTAAAGCCTAGGCTTTTGAAGGCTACCAATGGTGGAGCAATTAAAATCGAGATTCATAGTAGGCCTGAATTGGAGTAGCACAGTGACACTGGAGGGTCGGAGGGCTGCAGGGGAATACAGAAGGGAGGGGGTGAAGCCACTTGAAAACAAGGATGAGAAGTTTATAATTGAGTCATTGCCAGACCACTAGCTGGTGTAGGCCAGCAAACACAGGGGTGTGAAGGCTGAATGGGGACTTGGCAGCGAGAGAGCAGGAATAATCAATCACTTTTGTAAATATAGCAGCCTGAGTTACATTGTTACTCATTAGGATTGAAAAAAAAGCTTTGCACCGTGTTCTTTTCTTTCAGATGATGATCACTGGATTATTGACACAGATTACGATAACTATGCCATCACGTATACATGTCGAAAGCTGAATGATAATGGAACTTGTGCAGATAGTTACTCATTTGTATTCTCGCGGGACCCTAAAGGACTGACCTCTGAATCACAGCGCGTTGTCCGAAAATGGCAGGATCACCTCTGTCTGGCATACAGATACAGGCGTGTGGCTCAAACAGGTAAATGTAACAGAATTCTAGAATTATCTTTGAAAGAAATGGGGTGCCTACATCCCTGTCATTTGTCTGTAACACTGTCAGTTCTTCATTGTCAAGTATCTGTCCAACTCTTTTTAAAAAATATTTACAAAATTGGCTTCCACCACCTACTCAGGGAGAACATTCCAGATCTCAACAATTCTCTGAGTGAAGAGGTTTCTCCTCATATCTCCTCTAGATTTTTTTCAGTGATTTTGAATGCACGGTCCCTAGTTTTTGATCTTTTCCAAAGGGAATGGTTAGTTTTCCCTTATTTACTTTACCGAAACATCAATAGGTTACCTCTTAACTCTGCTGTTCCAAGGAGAAGAGTACTTTTTCTAACCTCTCCTCATAACTATAGTTCCTATTCCTGGTACCAACCCAGCAAACCTTCTCTAGATCCTTTCTACGTTTACATCTTGAGTATTTCTGAAAAAAGAGACATGCTATCAAAGCTTTTCATCTTGCACTCATCAGGACAGATTCACAAGAATCTCAAATCTCAAAGGGAACAACAATTTGTACTGCATGAGGAGACTGCTGATTGGTTGGCAAGTGGACTCTGATTGGTGGAGATGTTGCCATGGAGAATACACCAGGGAACAGTTAACTGCCAATCTTTTTTTTACATCAAACCAGGCAGATCAACTCTGATTGGTTGAGACATTTCCTTGGGAAATGAACCAGCGAATGGCTACCCCGCCAAACCTTTGCTTAGTTAAAAAAGGCGGGTACATGTTATTTTCGTTTCCATAAGAACAGGCTCTGTGTGGGATTATATATAGCTGCTAGCACATGTAAATGAACCACACTATAAACCCAACTGATCATATTAAATTTGTTGTCAGTGTAATTCATCGTGACATGTTGGAAACTGTGTTGGAAACTGCGAGTATGGGCTGGTTGATTATGGTCAGGACTTTGCCTGTTTTAAACAGCTGAAGGTCCGTGCTGTTCTTTCCTGAAGTGTAGTGACCGGAATTCTCCCAGTGATTTATAAAGTTCTTGCATGACATTTGCTTTTATGTTTTATTCTTCTATTTATAAACCCAAGTAAACCATAAGCTTTTTTAAATCTACCTATCAACTTGCCTTGTCACCTTCAAGAATTTGTGTATATGGTCACAAAAGTTTATCTGCTCGTCTGTACTTTTTTCGAATTGGATCCATTCACAGTTTACTGCCTTTCTAGATTAGTCTTCCTAAAGCGTATTACTTCACACTTTTCCATACTGACCTCTATCTGCCATTCTTCTGCTTATTTCACCATTCTGTCTTAAAGCCTACAATCATCCTCATCATTATTCACTATTTCACAAAATGTTATATCAACTGCAAATTTTATAGTTTTGCTCCCTGCCAAAGTTGTTTACAAAAGTTAAGAGTATGGATCAAGCCACTGTCGTGTCTAAAAAAGCATCCATCCACACCCTCTGCTTCCTGTCACCAGGCCAATTTTGTATCCATATTTTCCCCTTAATTCTATAGGTTTCCATCTTCCAAACAAGCTACACAAATAGCACTTTTTTTAATGCTTTCCGAAAGTTAATATACAATATTGTATATTGGGTGGCACGGTGGTTAGCACTGCTACCTCATAGTGCCAGGGAAAGCCAGGTTCAATTCCGGCCTTGGTTGACTATGTGAAGTTTGCACGTTATCCTCATGTCTGTGTGGGTTTCCTTCGGGTGCTCCAGTTTCCTCCCACAGTCCAAAGATGTGCAGATTAGGTGGATTGACCATGATAAGTTGGGTCTGTACTCTTTGGAATTCAAAAGAAGTGAGAAGTGATCTTAGCAAAACATAAGGGGCGGGATTCTCCAGTCCGCCAGCTGCGTTTTCCTGCGTGGTAAGTCGTCGCCGGTAGCGGGGTCGTCTGTTCCGGCAGCTGGCATTTCCCATTGTGGCCACCTCACGCCATTGGGAAACCTGTGGGTGGAGGATTCCGCAGAAGATTTGTGACAGGATAGATGCTGAGAGGATGTTTCCTCCTTTAGTGGCACCTAAAATTAGGGGCACAATTTCAAAATAAGGTATCTCCCATTTAAGGTGGAGATGAGTAGGAATTTCTTCTCTCAGAGGGTTATTAATCCTTGGAATTCTCTTCCCCAGGGTGTAGTAGAAGCTGAATCTTTGAAAATGTTCGAGGCTGAGTTAGTTAGATATTTGATCTACAAGGAAGCCAAGGATAATGGGAGGACAGGAAGAAAAATGATGTTACGGCCACAATTAGATCAGCTATGGGGGGCGAGGGGGAGAGCAAGAATGGCCTTCTCCTGTTCCGGTGTCTTATTTCTAATGTAACATTATAATTAATAATTGCTTGCCCATCCCCTCCTGTATTTCCTTCTTTATCATTTTTGAATACTTAACAACCAGGAATGTTAAGAACTCATTCCTCATTTTGTTTGAGCCATGGCTCTGTTAATGTAACCACGTACTGAAGCTGTTGAGTGCAGATTACCAGTTAAACTATGAAGATTGCCATACACACAATTTAAAACCCCATTTGTCGCTTCTTCCACATTTAGGTCTTTGCCATTTTGGGTTGCAACCAATTTTACTGCTGTCTATATTTTTCAGTCTCTAATCTAATTTCTGCTTTTCCCTGCTATTTTCTGGTTCACCTGCCATTGACAAGTTAGTTTAACTTGTCACACATTTCAGTTTCTTTGACTTTTAGATGTTAGTATCAACTGTTTTAGTAGTCAAAGTCTCAGCGATTTGGAGGTCAGTGGTTTCTAAGGGAGGCCAGCTGGACCCATTTCATGTGCATCCTGTTACATGTGGGAACTCCAGGACTCTTCATCTGTCCGAGGTAACGATGTGTGCAGGAAGTGCTGCCGTTAATTGTGTTTCAGCAGCTGGAGTTAATACAGGAGTCTGACTGGTGCTCTTTCCAAGGACCGGTGCAGACTCAATGGGCTGAATGGCCTCTTTCTGCACTGTAGATTCTATGATTGCTGCAAAATCCAAAAAAAACAAAAGTCGTTATAGTCCCCCTGAGGACCATATGCTGCTCTTTCCCTTTTGTTTTATTCCTGCCTGGTACAATATAATTAATCGGACGAGATCGGGCGTTTTCAGACTAGTAGGGCCATAAGCTGGGAAAGGTGGCAAAACCATGGCTTACAAGGGAAATTAGAGATAATATTCGATCTAAGGAAGAAGCATTCAAATTGGCCCAGAAAAACAACAGGTTTGAGGATTGGGAGCAGTTTAGAATTCAGCAAAGGAGGACCAAGGGATTGATTAAGAAGCAGAAAATAGAGTATGAGAGTAAGCGTGCGGGGAACTTAAAGACTAACTGTAATAATACTATAGGTACGTGATACATTCCCACGGCCTGATAATCTACATCCCAGAGTACATACTGAAGTGGCCCGAGAAATAGTGGATATGTTAGTTGTCATCTTCCAAACTTCTATAGACTCCGAAACAGTTCCTACAGATTGGAGGGTAAAAAGGGAGGTAGACAGGAAACAGGGAATTATAGACTAGTCAGCCTGACGACGGTAGTGGGGGAAATTCTAGAATCCATTATGAAAGATTTTCTAGCAGAGCACTTAGAAAACAGTGTCAGGATCAGATAGAGGAGCATCGATTTATGAAGGTGAAATTATGCTTGACAAATCTACTGGAATTCTTGGAGTATGTGACTTGAAGTAGAGTTGCTGAGGGAGAGCCGTGGATATGGTTTATTTGGACTTTCAGAAGACTTTTGACAAAGTCCCACATGAGAGATCAGCTTGTAAAATTAAAGGGATTAGGGGTAATATATTGAGATGAATAGAAAACTGGTTGGCAGACAGGAAACAAAGAGTAGGAATAAACTGGTCTTTTTCCAAATGGCAGGCAGGGACTAGTGGGGTATCGCAGGGATCGGTACTGGGACCTCAGCTATTCACAATATATATTAATAATTTGGATGAGGAAACAAAATGTAATATCTCCAAATTTACAGATGCAAAGTTGGGTGGAAAGGTGAGATGTGAGGAGGTTGCAGAGGTCCTTCAGTGTAATTTGGACAAGTTGAGTGAGTGGGCAAATGAACGGCAGATGCAGTATAATTTGGATAAATACAAGGTAGCAAAAATGGGAAGGCAGACTATTATCTGAATGGCCATAGATTAGGAGAGGGAATGTGCAATGAGAACTGGGTGTCCTCGTACACCAGTCACTGAAGGTACAGCAGGTGGTAAAGGAGTCAAATGGTATGTTGGCCTTCATGGCGAGAGGATTTGAGTACAGGAGCAGGGATGTCCTGCAATAATTAAGTGCGGGTTCTGTTGGGGAACTTTTTCATACTCTTGGTACCCGATTGATGGGTTAAAAAGGTCTAACGGGAAGAGAGCCATCAGTAGAGAGCCACCTTTCATGCGATCTCTCAGCTCATGGCTGCCACTGGAAATTTTGTCTTGCTGCAATTATACAGGGCCTTGGGAGGGCACAACTGGAATATTGTGTGTAGTTTTGGTCTCCTTATCTGAGGAAGAATGTTCTTGCTATAGAGGGAGTGCAACGATGGTTTACCAGACTGAGATGACAGGGTGGACGTATGAGGAGAGATTGAGTCGGATAGGATTGTATTCGCTGGAGTTTAGAAGAATGGGGGGGTGGAGAATCTCATAGAAACTTATAAAATTCTAAGAGGACTAGACAGGGTAAATGCAGGGAGAATGTTCCTGATGATGGGTGTGTCCAGAACATGGGTCACAGACTGAGGATACGGGGTAGACCATTTAAGACAGAGATGAGGAGAAATTTCTTCACCCAGAGAGAGGTGAGCCTGTGGAATCCATTACCACAGAAAGTAGTTGAGGCCGAAACAGTGTATGTTTACAGGAAGCAGTTCGATTTAGCACATGGGGCGAAGCAGATCAAAGGATTTGGGGAGAAGGTGGGATTAGGCTATTAAAAAAAATTTTTTTTTTTTAGAATTTACAGTGCAGAAGGAGGCCATTCGAGTCTGCACTGGCTCTTGGAAAGGGCACCCTACCCAAGGTCAACACCTCCACCCTATCCCCATAACCCAGTAACCCCACCCAACACTAAGGGGAACTTTGGACACTAAGGGCAATTTATCATGGCCAATCCACCTAACCCGCACATCTTTGGACTGTGGGAGGAAACCGGAGCACCTGGAGGAAATCCACGCACACACGGGGAGGAAGTGCAGACTCTGCACAGACAGTGACCCAAGCCGGAATCGATCTGAGACCCTGGAGCTGTGAAGCAATTGTGCCCTCCACAATGCTACCGTATTGAGTTGGATGATCAGCCATGATCACAATGAATGGTGGAGCAGGCTTGAAGGGCCAAATGGTCTCCCCCCACTCCTATTTTCTATGTTTCTATGGTGGTGATTTAACCTGAAGGTCACCACATCTCAGGCAAGGAGCAAGGTTGAGAAGGCGGGGCCTTCATGGAATACCTCAGCCGGTACAGGAATTGGCTGTTGGCATCACAAACTAATCATCCAGCCAACTGAGCTAAACTAACCCCTATCTACATCTGTACAGGTAGTTGTGATGTTTCCCTCTCTTGCTAGCAGGCACCCTAATAGGTTTACCAATGTTAATCTGATCACTGAGCTGTAATGGCTGCCTTGAACAACACACTTTAATCAAATACCTTCCAGACTTTAACTTGGAGTTCCAGACCTTCCACCATTGGTGGCGCTGAAAATACTCTATCCAGGCTACCATCCATCAGAGAGCTGCTATTATAAAGATACATTTCTCAATATTCAATCTTCTATGGACAGAGATAAGTAGGGTTTTCTTTTCGAATTGCATTTTTTAAATAGTCTTTTGGTATTTTACGACAGAACCAATATGCAGCCGAGGATTTGTCTGCCTCAGCTGGAATCTCTTGGAGTGCAAACCAACAATTTAAAATTGATAATCAGGGAATAGTTTTCATTAAAAGAATTATAGCCAATCAGGTAATTCAAAGCCTTTTTTTGAAAATAATTTTGGTTACCATTTTGTTTTCCTGGGGAAACTGCACCAAATAACATTTTCAATACAACAAATGCACAAAAATCTATAATTCAGAACAAACGTTCTTAAATACATTCATATATCTTTCATGCCATTGGAGAATTCTGCACGATATGCCACCTCCTCTCCTCACACGGCCTGTTTTCTTTCTGTGTAACCAAACTGTTAGGGCCACTCACTCCCCAGCACTCTTGAGTGTCTGAATTTCACCCCACAAGGCTTCTAGATCATGGGTCACTCCCCACCCAGGTTCTTCCAGTCCCGCGGCTCCCTCACTGCTACTGGGTTCCCTGCCTTTCACCTTGTTTCCAGATGCTGAATCAATTCATCAAGATTCCCAGAGTCTTGAACCCCTTCCCCAGCCCTTCCAGATTCAGGAACTCTCCTGGCTAGTATTCACAGAGGGAATTCCTCCCAGCCACCCATTCCCTCCTCCTCTCATCTGTTGGACCCCCACCCTATCCTTTGTGCAATTAGATACTAAGATCAACTAGTGCAGCCAAGAAAGAAATCTACCAAAGGAAACGTCTGTGAGGGCCACAAAGAGCCCAACACGAGTTTGTGAGTCAAACAAAACTTAACTTTATTTACTCTAATATTTACACAGCACCAGTAGTACTGGTCTTCTCTCTAGCCAGTATCTAACTGGCCGGCTCTATTTATACAACAGAAAAGGTTACGTTTGCCCTGCCCTCTTATTGGGGGAGCTCATTTTCCCCAAGATCCATGGGGTAACCAATTGTCCCTACCCAATAGGATCTGTGCAGGTTACAACAGAAACCAAATAGGAACCCATCATATAACTCAGTGTTTTTTTAAAAAACTTTTCTTTTGCCATTTTTATCACCTTAAAAATCCAGAGCTCAAAAAAACATCTTAATAGCCACAAAATATCACATTTTTCACCATGCAATCTTTGAGTTTTTGGATGTTTCTATCAGTGTTTCTATTCAGGGGCCTCAGGCCTCCCTCAGAATCCTAAACTCGGGATTGATATTGTTCATCAGTTAATGGGAGTTACTAACTGTCCATTTGCCGGCAGTTCCTAGGACATCACTGTTCGCATGGAACGCTGTGTGAAATATTTTTCAGCAGGCATCAGTGTCATTCCCTCAGGATGTCTGGAACTGAATCTGTTCAGATGCCATAGAAAGGTTCTCCCAAATGATTTGAAACCAACTTAAAGAATTTGAATAGCTGAAAGCAGGTAGATTGTGCAGAATTCTCCAATGGCATGAAACATATGTGAGCGTATTAGTGTGTTTAATGATTTTCTTTGCTCTGAATTGTACATTTTTATACGTTTGTTGTCATGAAAATGTTATTTGGTGCATTATTGATCAGGCAAACAAACCAAATTGTGGGCAGCATGGTGGCGCAGTCGTTAGCATTGCTGCCTCATTGCGCTGAGGACCAGTTTCGATCCCGGCCCTGGGACACTGTCCGTGTGGAGTTTGCACATTCTCCCCGTGTCTGCGTGGGTCTCGCCCCCACAACCCAAAGTTGTGCAGAGTAGGTGAATTGGCCACACTAAATTGTCCCTTAATTGGAAAAAAAGAGAATTGGGCACTTTAAATTAAAAACAAAAATGTTTTTAAAAATTGTAACCAAAACTATTTTCACAAATATGCTCGGAATTTCCTGACTGATTTAGCATCTTTAATTGGAAGCTATTTCCTGAGGACCAGTTTTTAATTGTTAGTGTATTAGTTGTGGATTGCTGTGTGCTAAACCTCTTTAATTTTGATTTGCTGGCATTTTATGAAAACAATACTTAAATGGAGCGGTTACAAAGGTGCTTCAAACTTTACACGCGAATACTTTGAATTATGGCATGAGATATGTGCAAGTGTGACACATGCTAAACGGTCATGTCTGTGACATTATTCATGTCTACCCTAGTGATGATTGTACGGTTCAGCTGTAAACCTTGCTTATGCCACAAAAGTCACGATTTAACTATTCCCTATGAACAAAATAGGTCCATTTGGGAAAGCCTAGCTAATTGTAACAGCTCGAAGATTTGAGGTCACTCAGAGTGCAATTGTCACAACTTGTAAATTTCAGTTTCCACGTTATTAACTGCTTCATTTTCGATGATTGTTTTGCTTCTTTAGTAAATTGTGAGACCTGGAGTGTGATATCTGTGTGCTGGTGTGCCATTTAAATAGATTGGATTGGATTGGATTTGACTTATTGTCACGTGTACTGAGTACTATTCTGTGTACAGTTCAGGCAGATAGTTCCATACATGAAGAAACATAAGACATACATGAATACACAATGTAATTACATATAAACAGGGATTGGATGAGCGTATTCAGTACTCAGTAGAGAAGATGTGTGAAGAGATCAGATCAGTCCACAAGAGGGTCATTCACGAGTCTGGTAACAGCGAGGAAGAAGCTGTTTTTGAACCTGTTAGTGCGTGTTCTCAGACTTTTGCTCTCCTGTTCGATGGAAGAGAGAATAACCCAGGTGGGAGAGGTCATTGATTATGTTGCCCGCCTTCCCAAGGCAGCGGGAAGTGTAGACAGAGCCAATGGATGGGAGGTGGGTTCACGTGATGGACTGGGTTGTGTTCATGACTCTCTGTAGTTTCTTATGGTCTTGGGCAGGGCAGTTGCCTTACCAGTCTGTGATGCAGCCTGATCGGATGCATTTTATGGTGCATTTGTAAAAATTGGTAAGAGTCAATGTGGACATGCCATGTTTCCTGAGGAAGTATAGGCGCTGTTGTGCTTTCTTGGTCGTAGCATTGACTTGGACAGATTGTTGGTGATGTGCACACGTAGGAATTTGAAGCTGTCAACCATTTCCACTTCGGCACCATTGATGCAGACAGGGATGTGTACGATACTTTGTTTCCTGAAGTCAATGAGCAGCTGCTTAGTTTTGTTGACGTTGAGGGAGAGATTGTTGTTGTTGCACAATGCCACGACGTTCCCTATCTCACTCCTGTACTCTGACTCATCGTCGTTCACGATCCAAACTACTTTGGTCGTGGCATCAGCGAGGGCGAGGCTTCTGCCCCCCCCCCTCCCCCCCCCCCCCACAATCTGGGGATGAAACCCCCACCTCAGAGAATGTGTGGCCAATCAGATTGTGTCGCGAGTCTGTTTGGAGAAAGTCCCTTTTCCTCATTTACAGAGTGAATAAATAAATGTCATTGCATCAGTTATTCACTGATGGAGTGCTCTTTCGGAGAGTTGGTGCGGACTCGATGGGCTGAGTGGCCTCCTTCAGCACTACAGGGATTCTATGATCTAAAAGAAGGCCACACTGAAGGCAGGTCCAGACTATCGGCAAACGTTACTGGGAGGCTCCAGCAAGGGGAATTGGGACCCGGGTTTGAGAGACTAAGAGGGAGGGTTAAAGGGGGAGTATGAATTTAGGGTGCCTCCAATAAGTCCAGGGGCTCCCCGCAAGGAAAATGGTCACTCCCCTCACTTTGCGTGACACCAGCTCGCCCAATAAAAGCTGTCTAACTACCCGCTTTATATGGGCCTCCCCCTGGGGCAGGTAAAATTATGGCAGGGGCAGGAAGGAGTACTTAAGTGGTTACAACATGGCCACTTAAGGGCCTCAATAGAACATACAGTGCAGAAGGAGGCCATTCAGCCCATCGAGTCTGCACTGACCCACTTAAGCCCTCACCTCCACCCTATCCCCATAGCCCAATAACCCCTCCTAACCTTTTTGTACACCAAGGGCAATTTAGCTTGGCCAATCCACCTAGCCTTGCACAAAACCATAAAGCAGAGGATAGACAGGATATTGCCAATGACAGCTACAGAAAAGACAAAAGGCTCTGAATGCATAAGCATAGGTAGATAGAAACAGGAGTGGGTCATTTAGCCTCTCTATTCTGTCCCACCAGCCAATGATCAGCAATCTGCTCCTAATTCATTTATTTTACAGGGAATCTCAAAACACGGTCAGGACAGGTTGGCATCTTTGTTACCTGGACAATAAATCTCCTATATAAAAGGAGACAAATGCGGGCTGATTAATATATGGGCCTATGGAGTTCATGGCCAACGATTCTAGCTCAATATGGACACCATTTAAACCTGATCTATGGCGATAGGAATTTGCTTTGTTATTGATACAAACATGGAATAATTGATGTAAATATTCTAAGGTTCTATTTCTTCATGCACTTTACGGCGCTCAATCTTCACCCTGTGTCCAGGACTAAACAAACAGAGATGGCAGGACAGGAGGAGGCCATTCGGGCTATGGTGCCTGCTCCTCTGCTCAACCCCATCATGCCGGATTCAAATTCATCCATCTGTCCTTGGACCCTTGTCGAGAAAAATCCATCAATCCCGGATCGAAAGTTGTTCATTGAGCTTTCTGCAGGGGGGGCGGGGGGAGCTTTCAGAGGGTCAGTACAGACTGGATGGGCAGAGTGGCCTCCTCCTGCACTGCAGGGATTCTCTGATCCCCTGTTCTTGTTTCAGGTCTAGCTGGTTTCTGGAGTTTCCTCCCCGGGGCTGGGTCAGACTGACAGCCCAGCAGCGGCCGGGGATGAGGCCCGACTCCCGGGTTACCCCCGCCGCTCAGGCCTCGGGTTGTGAAATGGCGGCCGTCCCCCTCCCCCGCAGTAGAGAGGAGGCGGTGGCTCCCTCCCACCTTCTCTCTCACCGAGAAGCCTCTCGAAGGGACCGCTGCCTTTGCCCATCCTCTCCGGCTCCCTCTGCTCCTTCCTCCGGCGACGGCGGCATGATGCTTGCACCACCCTGATGCTAAAAGGGGAGACCGGTTGAGGGCGAGCAATGAGCAGGACACATGCCGCATTTTATGAGACCCCCACCTTCGAACACCAACGGAGGACCATAAGATCCAGCCCAACGTCGGATAGGGAATAGGGAACATATGTTGCAACATTGGCTAGTACACCATTTGCCAGTGGACTACAATGAGGAGAATCAAAATGTATTGATGTAATCAGCTTCAGTTTTATTGAATTCAAGGATTTTAAAACACAGTAATTAAACAATAAACTACCATCTCTTGGGAAGTTCCTCAGGGTCGAGCGTGACTTGCTTCCACTGCAGGAAGGTGGGTTCTGCAGCGGTTGAATAGTCCAATCCTGGATGCGCAGACTCTGCCACATGTCTGGCAGGTGGTGCTTGATGAGATGGGTGGGTCAGACACTCTGGATGTTGCGCTCTCTTTCCGCTGTTTACGCTTGACCTCCACGTGCTTCCACCTTTTGACGCTCGAGGTGCTTGCCTCCTTCGCGGATGTTTCTTCTCCAGTTTGTGTGTTCTAAGGCAAATGATTCCCACATGCCGATGGGAATGTTGCATTTATTTAGCAAGGTTTTCAGAGTGTCCTTGTCGCGTTTCCTCTGCCCTACTAGTGATGGCTTGCCACTGCGGAGCCCCGAGTAGAGCACTTATTTCAGGAATGCAGCAGTGAGTCCTGCCCATCGCAGCTGGTTGAGCATGACCAGTGCCCCGATACTGGGGATATTGGCCTGGGAGAGGACGCTCATGTTGGTACGCCTATCCTGCCAGTGGATTTGCAGGATTTTGCAGAGGCAATGTTGGTGAATCTCTCCAGGGATTTGAGGTGTCTGCTGTACATTGTCCCTGTTTCTGATGCATACAGGAAGGTGGGGACCACGGCTGCTCTTTAGACCATGAGCTTGGTGCTGGATTTGAGGTCTCGGTCTTCAAACACTCTGTTACTCATGTGTCCGAAGGCTGCACTGGTTTCAATGCTGGATTTCATCGTCGATGTCTGCTCGCGTCGAGAGGAGGCTTCCGAGGTTTGGGAAATTATCCACATTATCCAGGGGCTCACCTTGGATCATGATGGTTGGGCGCACTCTTGTGTGGCAGGAGAGGGCTGGTAGAGAACTTTTGTTTTACAGATGTTTAGTCTGAGGCCCATTCTCTCATATGGTGAATGCATCTACGATGGTTGTAGCTCGGCCTCTAAAGGTGTGCACACACTGGCGTTATCTGTGTATTGCAGCTCAATTACAGAAGTTGGGGTGGTCTTGGTTCTGGCCTGGTGGCATCGGAGGTTGAACAGTTTCCCGCTTGTCCGTTAGGCTAGATCCACTGCAGCGGGGAGCTTCAGCGTGACAGGGTGGAGTGTTGCTGTGAGGAAGATGGAGAAGTTGATGCGATGATGCAGTTTGACTCCAGTTTGCACACATAGTGCGTCTGTGGTGGGTCTGGTTGGTGGATGACTGATTCAGTTGATTTATTCAGTCTGTAAGTAAGAAAAAGGAACTTTCTCCAAAACAGACTGATGACTTGACATGAAAAAAAACACCAGCAGCGAGTCCAACAATAAGAATCACCAAATCTAATAACAGCTTCAACTCACAGTTCCCCTCACTAGTTGCTCTGGACTATTCCGGTCACTGCTTTCCTAGCTCTCTTTCCCTCTCTGCCGTTCTCCCTGCTCCTTCCAGCCCTGTCTCAGCTGCCTTCTCCCTGTCTGGAATACTCAGTCTCTTTCCCAATTATCCTTTTTCCATGTGGCTTTATCCTAACATCCTGCCCCTGAATTCTGTTCAGCAGCCTCGTGTTTCATGATTCTATCCTCAATGTCAATTTGATCAATGGTGCAACCTCTATGATGAGTTTAATTTTATATTTTTTCACATTTAGAAACTTATTTCACATTAAAAGTTATTTCATTTGGGAATTTACCAAACATATAAAGTATTTCAACTAATAGTTTTGTTTTCTGATGAGAAATACCCAAAGGAACCTAAATCTAGTTTCTACATTTGCTCTTATGAGAAATCCGATTCATTTCACACTTGAGGTCCCAGAAGCACGACTAGGACGTTAAGTGAGGAATTAGTGTACAATATATAATTTCAATGCATGTAGTTCCTGTCTATAATAGCCTATATGTATATATTTATCATATATATTTATATTCTGTTATCACCTTTTCGTAATCTGAATTCCTATGTCCAGAATGTTAGTGGAAATCGCCAATCACTTGTAATGCTGCAACTACACCCAGTGGGGGCAGTGTGACTCAGCCTGTGCTGCAGAGAATAGCAAAATACTGCAGATGCTGAAAATCTGAAATGGAAGCAGAAAGTGTTGGGAAATACCCAGCAGATCTGGCAGCATCTGCGCAGAGAAACAAAGATAACATTTCAAGTTGATGAATGGACCTGAATCGTCAATTCTGTTTCTGCCTCCACTGCCAGACCTGCTGAGTATTTTCCCGCTTTCCGATTGTCTTTGTGTTGAACCGTTGTATTTGGCTTCACGCCTGCCAGAGTGAGTGGAGATGGTCGCACGGTGCTCTGTTAAATGCTTTTTGGATTTCCCTGTTTTGGTTTTGCACTTTCTTTTCATGCAGTGCTTAAATGCTTAATTTAAATGAATATTCACTGTTAACTGGAGCAATCCCTGCTTGTGGTAGCTGACTTTATGGCTACAGTGTCTGACTGCACCCTTTTCCTTCATGTGCAGGTGCGTGCCCTTAGATCCACTGGATTATGGTAACTTTGGCAAAGGAGGTGGCTGGGAATGTCCATCTGCAACACCGCACCAGGACCAGCTGTCATCACCTTGTGAATATATTTTTCTAAAGCTCGCATTTTAAATACAAGTGGATTTCCAGTCATGTATTACTCTTCCAATAAAGTTATGACAAACATTTGGGTATATACGTTCCTACAGTTTTAGTTGTTCGAGTCAATTTTATGGGTCTGGCCAATGATAGAAGTGAGAAAAAAAATGTTTAGCAAAAGAGCTTTATCATTTCTTTTTAAGTTGTCACATAATGAACGGGATTTTCTGGCGCTGTGGTTAAAGGGGGGGGGGGGCTGGAAGATGCGGCAAGCCATTCAAAAGTCCATTGACTTCGACGGGAGCGGAAAATTCCACCTCCTGTAATTATCAGGGTGGCAGAAGGTGAACCCCAATCCTTTTCATCCAGCAATCCTAGCTTCTCGTTCTTTAAGGAATTGTCAGATCTGGCGTTAATTAATCTGCATTACTCCTGCAGCAAGTGTGACACAAAGAACAACCTCCCTCTTTAGGTGTCAGATTTAACAAGAGCAAAGAGAGACCTAAAACCCCAAACATAATGCGTGCAACAGTTTGTGACTTTGGGATCCACGTGTCTATTATAATCCACCTGCTTCTCCCAACTCAATACATAATCAGAGTTCCTTGATCCAGTCAGGCAATTTACTCCATAATGATTCTTTTATATATTTTGCTGGTTGAAAATTTAGTCACAAATAACAGAAGGTGCAGGTTGTGACTCCCGAATTCTGACGTCGGTGTGTGCATGTTCTGTAGCTGTCTTGTCTCTGCTTTTAAAATGAAAGCAGCAAAGCAGATGTTGCCATTCGCCCCTAAATTGAGTGGCACCATATAAAATGGGATTCAGAGCCGAGTTGGTGAGTGTAAATGCACAGACCCAGAAAAATAAGGTGGAGGTGAGGAACAAGTCCCTTTTAAAGTTCTGTACTAGAAGCAGGAAGATAATCAGAGAAATGGGTGTCCACATGATAAAGAATGACGTCATGAGCATCAGGAGAGTCCGGAAGAGCCAATAATCCTGTTTGGAAACTCGAATTTGTCCTTGGTTTTCTGAGCTTGGCCGCCTGGCTTGCAATTTTTTCCGGGCAGCTTTGGTTATCTGTGTGTGGAAGAGATCATATCATTACACCGTCAAAAAAGGAAAGTGAAAACTTACACCCAATGTGTGATTCCAAACAGTGGACTGGATTCTCTGGGAGACTGAGGGTGGGTTTATCCGTCCCGCACGCCGTCGGGATTCTCCATTTTGCTGGCCGGTTGATGGGGTTTCCCATTCCATCGGGAAACCCCCATGCTGCCGGTAAAACAGAGAATCCCGACGGCGGAGAATTCAGCCCATTGTTCTCCTGCCGGAGCTGATTGGCTACTATTTCGAGCTGGCGCTGGGTGTGGTGCCCAGAATTTATGCATGGCGGGGATAGCAAGCCATTCTGTTGCGAATCATGCTAACGGGCCCCCATTTTGAGCAGCTGGCCCAATAATGAGATCTGACGGCTGGACCACTCCCCCCGCAACGCAGATCTGGTCCCTGCGCCCCTACCCCGACAAGTAGAAACATCCTCCCCGCGCCCCCCCCCATGGAAATTGCTGGGTCACTGCCCCCCCTAGAGACCCCCATTGGACACACCCACAACAGAGACCCCCCACGGTAGCATTGTAGAGAGCACAATTGCTTCACAGCACCAGGGTCCCAGGTTCGATTCCGGCTTGGGTCACTGTCTGTGCGGAGTCTGCACATCCTCCCCGTGTGTGCGTGGGTTTCCTCCGGGTGCTCCGGTTTCCTCCCACAGTCCAAAGATGTGCAGGTTAGGTGGATAGGCCATGCTAAATTGCCCATAGTGTCCAAAATTGCCCTTAGTGTTGAGTGGGGTTACTGGGTTATGGGGATAGGGTGGAGGTGTTGACCTTGGGTAGGGTGCTCTTTCCAAGAGCCGGTGCAGACTCGATGGGCCAATGGCCTCCTTCTGCACTGTAAATTCTATGATAATCTGTGATAGCAGAGATGAGCATTGTGGGAGGAGGGGGCAATCCGATGGACTTTTGGGTCCATTTTGTCCCATTTGCAGTCCCTCACTGGCAAGGGGAACGAACCTTGATACTGCTGCCAGCGGGGGACCGGAGCATCGGAAACTACACCGCTCCCGTTTTTTCCCTGCGGCTGTATTCTCTGCTACCGACAGTGGATAGCGGAGACGCCAGCCCACTATCTGTGTCTTCTCATTTAAATGGTATTATTAGCCCAAATACTGTTAATGCTAATGTCACATCACCAGGCCTTACAAATATGCCGCCACCTCACTGGGCATGTTTCATCCAGTTTTCCTCAAAGCACAGTCAATATTCTCAAAATCGGAGGAAACCAAAGTGTAGAATACATACGTGATCCTCACTTTTATCAGATTGCAGGAAGAGAATTGGATTGGACTTATTTCAGACCACACTTACGTTCCAGTAAGAACTTGTTGGCCAGGAGTAAAGTGACTGCAAATCCTTTTGCTTATGCTGATTCAAGCTGTTATAATGGAGCCGGTTCTGTAGAAATGCAAGGCCGGGGCTTCACTTGGCATAGGTTTTACCAATGTTCTCTACCTTTCACCTGTGCTGATTGCTCACTCAACAATAAGACATCAACTTCAACCCTGTCTTCTTCCAGCGTATACACGGGCACACAATTAGCAAAAGTTTTTTGAGCACAGCGATGGCACTGCCTGAGCTCACATTTATAACAATCAGCAGAGGAAGAACAGAAAGGTGATGATTTATTTTGGGCCGCTGACAATCTACTAATGACCTTCAAACCTCTTGTTCCGTTCCAAGCAGAAGGGGACTTTCAGCAAAACACACAGCGCTGCAGCGCCATTCGGAAAGGTGGCCGCTGTGGTGGGAATCACACCCTTGGTAGCTCTAAATTTGCTGATAGGCTCACAAAGTTTGAATGGGCCTATCAGCAGGCAATACAGAACAACATCTGGCTCTGATTAGTGGACTCCCCTTTGGAGCGGGAAACAGTTTGCCAGGCGTTGAGAGGTGGTGGAGATTTAAGTTAGTTCGGACACAGATCTCCTGAATGGGTATGAAGGTTCTGAACTTTCATTGAGTAAAGGTGCAAAGCAGCAGCCAGGTTTCTGGATTCGGTCTGGAGGGCAGCCTGAGGCAAAATGAGGTCACCAGCCAAACATCGGGATGTGAGCCTGCAAAGTCTTCAGCGAGACGAGGAGGAGGCATTGCCCAACGACCATCGAGGGGAGTAGCAGGGCGACTCGACCTCCAAGCCAGGGAAGAGGAGGAGGATGGCCTACCAACCAACCAAAAAGAACAGAGGCCACCAAGCCAGATAGCCAGCAGCATAAGCCAGGCAGCTAGGAACACACACGGCGGTCGGGGCTCGAGACACAGCCACCTGAATGAGAGGCGAGGGGTGAGCAGAGCGGCAGTCAGGAGGTGCGAAGAACAGACAAGCACTGGAGTTGTGTCTCGGGGAATCAGGGAGCAGCGACAAGCGGGGGCAGGGTGACTCAATTAGAACCAGAGGGACAGCAGGGCTGAGAGTCAAAGGGCTGGGCTGGGCTGGGCAGAAACCGGACCGGGTGGCAAGGGTGAGAGAGAGGGGAGGCCAGGCCAGATAGTCAGCAGCAGCAGCCAGCCAGGAGCACACACTTGTCGCGACTTTAGGCACAGCCACCAGAACCGAAAGGTGAGCAGAGCAGCATTCGGGAGGTGCGAAGAAGTTCGGGAAAGCACCAGCATCATGTCTTGGGGACTCTAGGAGCAGCGGCCAGTGGGAGTGGGATGACCAGAGCCAGAGGGCTGAGACTGAGAGGGCTGGGCAACAGCCAACATCTTTCTACTTGTTGTTTTTGCATGTTGAATTTGGTGTCAGTCATTTCTCTGTGATGTCTTTTATGGTACCCGGCTTGCCTTGACCATCACAGCTTTCCCAAAAAATTATTGCCAGCAGCCAGTTAATCTGATAAAATTTTGGTAGTGAACTCTGGCACAGCCTCACATCGATTGTTTTCACAATTTCTGAAAAAGTAATTGTGGGTGGGGTTCAACAGCATTGGGGCGGGGTTCACAGCATTGGGGCAGGACTCAATGTCATTGGGGCAGGGCTCACAGCATTGGGGCAGGACTCAATGTCATTGGGGCAGGGCTCAACGTCATTGGGGCAGGGCTCAACGTCATTGGGGCGAGGCTTAATGTCATTGGAGCGGGGCTCAACGTCATTGGGGCAGGGCTCAATGTCATTGGAGCGGGGCTCAACGTCATTGGGGCAGGACTCAACGACATTGGGGCGAGGCTTAATGTCATTGGAGCGGGGCTCAACGTCATTGGGGCAGGGCTCAATGTCATTGGAGCGGGGCTCAACGTCATTGGGGCAGGACTCAACGACATTGGGGTGGGGCTCAACGTCATTGGGGCTGGGCTCAATGTCATTGGGTTGGGGCTCAATGTCATTGGGGCAGGGCTCAACATCATTGGAGTGAGGCTCAATGTCATTGGGACAGGGCTCAAGATCATTGGAGCGGGGCTCAACGTCATTGGGACAGGGCTCAAGATCATTGGAGCGGGGCTAAACGTCATTGGGGCAGGGCGCAACAGCATTGTGGGTGGGGCTCAAGATCATTGGGGCAGGGCTCAAAATCATTGACCTGGAGCTCAACATCATTGGGGTGGGGCTCAATGTCATTGGGGTGGGGCTCAACGTCATTGAGGTGGGGCTCAACGTTATTGGGGTGGGGCTCAACGTCATTGGGGTGGGGCTCAACATCATTGGGGTGGGGCTCAACGTCATTGGGGCGGGACTCAATGTCATTGGGGTGGGGCTCAACATTATTGGGACAGGGCTCAACGTCATTGGGGCAGGACTCAACGTCATTGGGGTGAGGCTCAACGTCATTGGGGTGGGGCTCAACGTCATTGGGGTGGGGCTCAACATCATTGGGGCAGGGCTCAATGTCATTGGGACAGGGCTCAATGTCATTGGGGGTGGGGCTCAACTTCATTGGGGCAGGGCTCAACATCATTGGGGCAGGACTCAATGTCATTAGGGGTGGGGCTCAACGTCATTGGGGGTGGAGCTCAATGTCATTGGAACAGGCTAAATGTCATTGGGGCGGGGCTCAATGTCATTGGGGCGGGGCTCAATGTCAGTGGGGTAGGACACAATGTCATTGGGACAGGGCTCAATGTCATTGGGGCGGGGCTCAATGTCAGTGGGGTAGTACACAATGTAATTGGGACAGGGCTCAATGTCATTGGGGCAGGGCTAAATGTCATTGGGGCAGGGCTAAATGTCATTGGGGTAGGACTCAATGTCATTGGGGCAGGGCTCAACGTCATTGGGGCAGGGCTCAACGTCATTGGGGCAGGGCTCAACGTCATTGGGGCAGGGCTCAACGTCATTGGGGCAGGGCTCAACGTCATTGGGGCAGGGCTCAACGTCATTGGGGCAGGGCTCAACGTCATTGGGGTAGGGCTCAATGTCATTGGGGCAGGGCTAAATGTCATTGGGAGTAGGACTCAATGTCATTGGGGCAGGGCTCAACGTCATTGGGGTCGGACTCAATGTCATTGGGGCAGGGCTCAACGTCATTGGGGTCGGACTCAATGTCATTGGGGCAAGGCTCAATGTCATTGGGATAGGGCTCAACGTCATTGGGGTCGGACTTAATGTCATTGGGGCAAGGCTCAATGTCATCGGGGCAGGGCTCAACGTCATTGGGGTCGGACTCAACATCATTGAGGTGAGGCTCAATGTCATTGGGGCGGGGCTCAACATCATTGAGGTGGGGCTCAATGTTATTGGGACAGGGCTCAACATCATTGGGGGTGGAGCTCAGCTCCATTGGGGCGGGCCATGTCCGGGGGGGGGGGGGGGTGCAGCATGTGGAGCCCCCGCAAAGAGGGAAAACGCAGGGCCCCCAAAAGTGTAAGTCCGTCTCTGGATTCTACTTCACAGCTAAATTCTAAAATATCATATATTTCTATTTCTTGACTTCTAAGCTCATAAAGAAATTGACTAAGTCACTTGAATGAATAGCAGACACCTTTAATATCTTTGTGTAACTGATGACAATGATTAATCCTGGAATGGTGAAGTTGAACAGGCCGTAGGACAAATCCCAGATGATCTCTTGTGCAGTATTTGGCCACACCAGTGTGCAAATCTGATGTTCCTGTTTAAACATCAAAAACAATACATTACTTGCAAAGTGGATTTATTCCACTAACATTGATGAACCTTAAGATAGACAATGATGAAAAATATTAATATCAAGACTTTTGCTGGTGCTCTGCGTCTATGAGAAGACAAACACCTCAGCCTGCGTAAAACAATAATGACTCTATTGTGTGCAGGGAAGTATATTCAATACTTGTAGATCACTCGTAGTGTTACTAATGGATAATCCCAATACGCACAATTTCTGCTACTTCTTACAGCGTGAGCTTGACAATGATCTGCTCTCATTGTAATGCAGTCAATTTACTGAAATAATTCACTAATGAATAAATATGAAAGATTACCAATACCAAAATATATAGACCGTACTGATATGACACCTATAGCACTATCTCATACTTTATAAAATGTATTTTAAAAAACTAGCTACACTTCAGCTCCTCGTTCACCAATCTTATTTTATTTACATTGTAAGATTTATATATCTGCCGCATCTCGTACATGGGATTTGAAGTATTTGTTTAAAAATTAAATACCTTGATTTAAGTCCTCATTATTTCCTCCTTATTCGCCATTAGTATTTTTCTCAATTATTTACATGATAAGTCATTTCTCCCCCTTCATTGGGAGGATTTGCAATTCTTTTTGAAACTCACTGCTGGGGGTTTCTTCAAGGCGTCTTTACCAATAGCCAGTACCATAATCTGGCTGACTAACTGAATGCAGCCTGAACTCAGCATCGAGCAGCAATGAATGTGTCGCCACAACAAATCTCAGTCCTTTCAGTGACATGAGGCGCCTTGACCAACAGCAAACAAGACGGACACTTAAAGGCCACCAAGAAAATGGTTTGAACAATTTGGTTGGTAGGTTTTGTGGTACTTACCCGTTGTGAGTGGCAACATTTGAAAATAAAACAATTTGCTGGTTTGCTTTATGCTGCTGGCTTTTAGTGTTTCTTCTTTGTCCAATTAATCAAAGTGATTTTTAAAAAATCTCTTCACATTCAGCCAATGAGAGATTTGAGCCAATGAATATAGGTAACAAAATTGACAATGACTATTGGAGCCTATTTATATCCTTCGGATATTTTGAGGTTTAACACTTTTAAACACGTGTGATGCTACATGCAGGTATTAATGTAACATTTAAAATTATATAGCTATTCCATATAAAGCACAAAGAAATATATATGAATAGCATATGTAAACTAAAGAGTTTACATTTAAGCTAACGTTCATCAAACCCCTGTTACTAATAACGGGGGAAAAAGTGACATTTTGTTGAAGCTTCTCAGCTTGCACTCCTCAGGACAATTGACAGGGTGATGTTTATTTCTAATTGAAAGCAGTAAGAAGTCTCCAGGTTAAAGTCCAACAGGATTGTTTCAAATCACTAGCTTTCGGAGCACTTCTCCTTCCTCAGGTGAATGAAGAGGTAGGTTCCAGAAACATTTATATAGACAAAGTCAAAGATGCAAGACGATACTTTGAATGCGAGCATTAGCAGGTAATTAAGTCTTTACAGAGCCAGACAGAGGGGTAACCCCAGGTTAATGAGGTGTGAGTTGTCTCAAGCCAGGACAGTTGGTAGGATTTTGCAAGCACAAGCCAGATGATGGG
This sequence comes from Scyliorhinus torazame, assembly GCF_047496885.1. Lineage (NCBI taxonomy): Eukaryota > Metazoa > Chordata > Chondrichthyes > Carcharhiniformes > Scyliorhinidae > Scyliorhinus > Scyliorhinus torazame. The sequence goes on from NC_092722.1 coordinate 130,371,314, forward strand.
GGGTGAATGTAATGCGACATGAATCCAAGGTCCCGGTTGAGGCCGTACTCATGTGAGCGGAACTTGGCTGTAAGTTTCTGCAAGGCGATTCTGCGTTGTCGCAGAAAATATCTGAAAAATAAATGTGCTACTATTTTGCTATAGCCAACATAAGACCATAACATAAGACCACAAGATATAGGAGCAGAATTAGGCCATTCAGCCCATCAAGTCTGCTCTGCCATTTGATCATGGCTGATATGTTTCTCATCCCCATTCTCCTGCCTTCTCCCCATAATTCCTGATCCCCTTATTATTCAATAAATCCCCAAATTAATCAAGATAAGACCAGAAGAACATAAATGGGGGACAACCAATTGCTCCTCAATTAATTCTCAATGGCCTCCTTCACATCATAAGCTTCAACTTAAGACTTGGTTCTGAAAAAGGTTGGGTAGGTGCTCAGGAACAATGTTTTATATTTTATGTAGCGAGGGTGAGACTGCCGTGGTCCCACAGAAATGTAATATCTGGCATATTGCATCATGTCAGTCTGTAATAACATGATAGGCATGCAGGCTCTGAAATCAGCAGCCCACCCATCATTTTGAAATTGATCGTTGAGAGTTGTTTAAACCAGTTAACAGTCCAATTGACAGCAACAATGCATTCCCGAAGCGGTAATAAGGTGGGTGCATATAAAACACACCTGGTGGGAAGCTTGGTGTTTCAGGTTCTCCTGAAAGGGCAGATGTAAAGGCTGGAGGTGAGTCAATGCCAACTTTTAAAAATGTATTCTCTGGTGGGATGTGGTGTCACTGGCATGGGCAGCATTTGTTAACCATCCCTAACTGCCCTTGAACTGAGAGGCTTGCTGTGGCCGTTTCAGAGGACAGTGATGTCTGGAGTTATATGTAGGCCAGACTAGGTAAGGGCGGCAGTTTTCTTCCCAAACAGACAGGAGATGCTGCTGACAATTATTTATTTAGGAAATCCTCATAAACCTGTAAGTAAAGTAAAGGGCTATCATTCAGTGGAATGTCCATAAATGTGTTGATCCTGTCATTTTTCATCACTGCACCATTTGTGCTGAGAAATGATGTTCTCTATGGGTGTTGTATAATCTTTGAGAGATATATCTTCCAGTAAGAAGGCAGGAGCAATGTGATTTGGATGAAAGTGGCCGAGCTGCTGAGAACGAGGAGCTGTGGATGGGAGGCAGCGGGCACTGTGACATCGGTGAAGGCTGTACCCCTCCAATTGCGTTTAGAGGGTGCAAATGTCATTGTTTCAACTTACATTCTCAACCCTGACTTCACCTTTCACAAGTCACTGTCACATATTTACATGACATGCTTGTTCCTGAGATGGCCTCCAATTGTGTGGGTGGCCTGTGGCATTCAAAGTCACGGTGTTGCTGAAACCTCTCACCTCTGGGGTCATTTCAGGCTTCTTGCGATCACCCAAGTCGGATCAGCCAGCCTGCAGCTCATTGCCACATAAAGGTTTTCACAGATGTCATGGCTCTCCAAACTCATCAATCCATTTCCTTCACTATAAGCAATAGTCAATGGGAAGAGACAGAGGTTTTGCAGCCATGGCTGGATTCCCAAGGCTGCAAGGGATCATTGATTGTACCAGGTAGCAATCAAGGCATTACCAGGGCAGCCAGAGCATTTATAAACCCCAAGGGGTACCACTCCATCAATGTATAAATAGTGCACAGCCACCAACAATGAATCATGCAGCTTTGTGCAAGGTTCCTGGGGAACAGCCAAGACGTGTATATCCTCAGGCACTCCCAGGTGCCAGGGATGTTCACAGGTCTGAACGTCTCGGTTGGGTGGCTGCTTGGTGTTAAAGGTTATTCCCTGCAGGATGTGGCTAATGACTCCTGTTCAAAGTGGTCTACTGGTCTGCTCAAGCTGAGATTCAGATGCCTCCACAGGTCAGGTGGATCTCTGCAAAATGCACCAGCCAGAGTATTTGTGTCAGTCTGCTGTGCACTGCACGACCTGAGAATTCAGAGAAGGGAGGCAGCCGGTCCTCAATGAGGAGTCATGAGGAAGAGGAGGGTGAGACACAGCAGGCACATGTTCAAATATCTCCCAGGGAGGGGATTGATGGCTGTGAGACATGGATAGCTCTCATCATGAGGCCATTCCATTAGATTGCTTTGGGACTCCAGGACTTCAGGATCATGCCCAGTGGTTACTTCTTCGTGCTCCTCCATTACATAAAAAGCAATCCCTCATCTGAACAATGTCAAGCAGCCAAACAATGCCCAATATCAGGGCAGACATAATCGCATAATCAAGCAAAACCATCAATTCATTCCTTCTCTATTCATACAAACACAGATTTAATAAATAGATGCAGCCAGGTAAAATGTGAATAACACCGACCATTTGTAAAGACAAAAAAGCAGGAAAATGTGAAAATCTCACAAATGATGCAGACACCCGTGCATCCCATTTGTGACTAATGTGGGGTGTTCTTGAATCTTTGCCCGGTACTACAGCATGGTGTTTCCCCTCACTGCCAGATGTGCTGAGAGACGAAAGTGTTGGACTGCGGGTCAGAACATATGTTCACTATCATTTAAGTGGCTCAGGCTTTAGCCCTCCATGACAGTTACAAGTCTGTCCATGGAGGAAGTCATGTGGCCTGCAGAGTGGGTGATCGCAGTACTCATGGCCTGCAAGGACTCCTCGAAAGTCCATGCCAGTGCACACAACGCCTCTAGTATCTCTGACACATCTCCATGAACCTCACAGTCAACATCCTAACAGATGACTCCGGAGGCTCATCATCAGACTGGGACTCAGCATCTTGGTCACCTCCAACACTCCTCTGACTGCCAGAGGCTTTCTCCATCTTTGTCTCCAGTAGCGGCACACAGGAATGTGATGTTCTTCCACAGGTTTGTGTACCCATTACAGCCAAGGCTTGCATACCTCCAGCGGCATCTGTATCTGTGCTGGCGGCATGGTAGCCAGTGGGTTAGCACAGTTATATCACAGCTCCAGGGTCCCACATTCGATTCCTGGTTTGGGTCACTGTCTGTGCAGAATCTGCACGTTCTCCCCGTGTCTCTGTGGGTTTCCTCCCAAAGTTTAAAGATGTGCAGGTAGGTAGATTGGCCATGCTAAATTGCCCTTAATGTCCAAACAGAAAAGTTAGGTGGGGTTACTGGGTTAGGGTGGAGGTGTGGGCTTGGGTAGGGTGCTCTTTCCGGTGCCGGTGCAGACTTGATGGGCCGAATGGTCTCCTTCTGCACTGTAAATTCTATGAAGCAACTTGATCAATGGGTATAGGACAAATGGATAGTTTGGACAGAAAGGCTGGTCAAGCAGAGATGGCAGAGGCTGGGAGCTTTGGGTGAAGCTCTGTTCCTAAGTCTCACCTCTTGAAACTGTTTTCAGTCGTCACCACTACTTTCTTTAAAAAGACCCAACCCTTCGTATGCCCAATGGCCTCGATTGAGCTTCGGCAATTCCAGAATTATTAATGGTGCGGATTCCGCAGTGACCCATAGTAACCGGGCTTTTATTTATGTCCATGCATGTAAATTCTTTGACAAAGGGTCATCTGGACTCGAAACGTTAGCTCTTTTCTCTCCCTACAGATGCTGCCAGATCTGCTGAGATTTTCCAGCATTTTCTCTTTGGTTTCATGTAAATATTTCACCTCTTTCAACATGAGAAAACACTTCAAAATAATCTGTATTCAAGATTCAATAAAATGTGGGATATTGTGAATTTTTAGTATGGCCCTGATCTTTGAACAATATTATAAAACCATGGATGACTAAAAAAAAACTTTTGGATTTTGCATGTGTCAAACCAAGTGACCGTCTCAGGACCAATCGCACAGGAGCATGCTGCCCCGCCCAATAGGGAGAAAGTGCTCGGCCCTGGGAACTGTGGCAGTGTGGACCCTGGAGCTGGAGAGTCAAGCTCTAACCAGCATTGCTGTTTCCCCATATATAGTTTGCCTACTGTTAATAAACCCTCTTTGTTGTTACTGGAAGTCTCCAGTGTATTGTCTGGAGCCACCACATGAGTAATTTAATTCAAATATGCCAAACAATTCACAGATTGAGTGGTTACATAATAGATCACTGAGGTGAAAAAGACTATGGTCCCTCCGTTTCCCCGCTTCCCGCTCTATGTGGGATAGTGAAGTGATTGTTTCTACAGAAGGGACAGGAGGCGTGTGAAACGTGACTCAGTCATGTCCGTCTTTCCCATCCGGAGGCTGATGGCTAGAAATTCAAACAGGCGTTGGAAGTAAACATCAATTCACTGAATGAAGAGAAAACAGGTTCATGGAATTTTCACACCAGTGTGATCTTTCCCTCTTTTTTAAAAATGTGGATAGGCCTTAACGTATTTCTGAAATTTTCTGTTTCTATTACAGATGTGCAGAATTTGGAATATTGGAGCTTTCTATAATCAATGGTTTTCTGTTTCCACGGAAAAATAGACAGAATTCAAAACACCAGTAACAATTCTGGGATCCAATACAATAAAAACGCAGTTGCCCTGGTAACAGCCACTGGTTTGGATCCCCGTTCCAGACACAGATAAGCTCATGGAGCATTTCTGCTCGAAAGGTCAGCAGTTCCCGTCACGCACAATTACAGGTAATAAAATGTTTGGGATTGCGGAATTCAACGATTTACACAGTTTAAAAAAAAATGTAGAGACTTAATCAAAATTTAGAGTTTACTTCAGGAAATGAAAGAGCTTCAAAGTGACCAAGTAATGGACAGGTCAGGATTGGTCCACTTGACACTTTCAGGCAGCAGAAGTAAATATTTCTGTGTCTATGTAGAGGTTTTCTAAAAGTCTGGAGAGGGGGGTAAGAAAATACGTTTAAATCCACTGGTTAAATGTTGCTTCATGTTTGACAGATTCATTGGGGCGGTCTTACCTGGTCTTTAAAATGAATGGTCATCACCTGAAAGTGGATGCACAGAGGTAGAGACGTCAGGGCGGAGAACATCCAAATGGTCAGCACGACTGCTGTCACCGACTTGCAATGTAGCGGAGCTTTTAAGCGCATTTGGAGAATGGAGATGGACCGCTCGATGCTAATGGCAGCTAGAGTGATAATGGTCACACCGCCACTCATGGCCATAACATAGAAAAGAGCGTGGCACACAATGGCTCCTAGGGTCCACGATTCAGTCCAGCGGACGGTGAGGATGACCGGAATGACCCCCACAAACACAATGTCAGCGAGGAAGAGATTCAGCACCAAACACTGGAAATTGACGAGTTTCTTGCCCTTTATAACGAACCCAGTCATGCAGGCATTGGTCATCAAGGAGACCAGGAAAACCAGCACAAGTATCGCTGTCTCCACGCTGACTGCCAGCAGATGGTCGGGGGAGCGGAATTCGGAAAAATAGGTGAAAAAGGACTCGTTCGCCTCAAAGCCTCTAGGTGCAGGAAACAACTCCAGTCCCATCCTGGGCCTGAAATATGCACTGCGCTGTGCCTGTGAACTATTCTAGAAGTGAAACCAGCAAATATTGCCTCGAAAATGACAAAGTTCTTCAGGCGCTTCCTGAAGTCAGATCAGAAGAGCTGCTCCTTCGATTGAAATCAGGACATTTTCAACTGAAAATCTACTGGCTGTTCCGTCGCTCATAAAACATTATCAGCCAAATTCCCAAGCTGGGTTTTTAACGGGTAATATTTAATATGCCAGTGCTTAGGATGTTGCTTTAATGCTAATACCCAATTAGGAAGTAAAGTTGAAATAATCATAAATTGACTTGACAAACATTGAGTAATCTATTAGTCATATTAATTAAGGATTCTGATCCCTGATTGATAAAGAAAATGCCTTTTTCAGGCTCTTATCCATTTAACGAGAGCTGCCCAGTAAAAATTGAAGAATGATAAAACCCCTACAGAACCTACTTTTACTATAGTCAAAACCTAAAAACAGTTCATAAACCATGAATAAATGTCACAGCATTAACATTTAGAATACATTCCAATATATAAAGACATCCTTCAAGTCCTTCCTGGCTTGTTATATCTGTATTAGTCCTCTTATTACATTTATTAACTCCCTCTGTTGGAGATTAGCCCTTATATGGTAGACTTGTTTTTTTTGTGTGTGTTCTTTATAATGTTCCACTGGGGTAATAAATAGTCATTATTGAGATGCTGAATCAATAGTCAGTCTGTCAATCATAAACATTTCTAGAAGTTCTAGGCATGGGAGGTGCAGCCTCAAGATTGACCTTCTTCAGCTAATTATGTTTGCTTATGGGCCCAGTTCTAACAGGGTTACAGGCCTCACCCGGAAAACATTGGTCGAATCATTCAAACATAGAAAGTGCTATTGTACAGGTTAGGTTACTTTTTGATGTCATTGTTCTGTTATGCTATTTCAACCAATAATAACTACTCATCATTGTGAGGAATTAAGGATGTCAGCCCTAGTGATTTGATTCATTCCGTTTCTCCTTCCTTTTCATAGAATCCCTACAGTGTGGAAGAAGGCCATTTGGCTCATCGAGTCTGCCCCAACCCTCTGAAAGAGCATCCTTAGGCCCACTCGCCCGCCCTATCCCCGTAACCCCACTTAACATGCACATCTTGGGATTATGGGAGGAAACCAGAGCACCCAGAGGAAACCCATGCCGACATGGGGAGAATGTGCAGACAGGCATCCAAGGCTGGAATTAAACCCAGGTTCCTGGTTCTGTGAGGCAGCAGTGCTAACCATTGTGTAACAGCGCCACCCTTTTATTAGCAGGTTTTGCACAGTGTATGTTTAGTTTGTAGTTTTAATAAACTCTGAGTAGTTATTTATTCCTCTCATTTTATTTCTAATGCCCCATTTCCAAACGTTGCTTTATGAATGACTCTAAAACCATATATTGGCTCAGTGATCCATATACAACACCTTCATTTTGAGCCAAGTTAACAACTGATATTTGATTTTAAATCCCAACAACTGGATTTTGGGAAAGTAAACAAATAGTTCCGTGTGAGGGGAGGGATGAAAATAAACCTAGTAATGAAATTCATTGGTTTGTCTTTCTCATGCAAATTTAATGGAATGTTATCCCAAAATATTGACATCAAATCTCTGAACCTCTTGCTCTTCTATGGCAAGAGAAAATGATATGTACTCAGCTCTCTTGGAATACAGAGCTTCTGTAACCTCCCTTTTGAAACAGACAGCAAACTGGGAGGTGCTATCAGTATTGTTAACTCTAGAAGGTACCGATGCACAGAACTTCATTAACACAGTCACCTGTACAGCCACTATAATGCTGTGCCGGCCCTGTTCTGAAATTGAAATTGTTCCTGCAGATTTTGCTGAAAGTCTGTCTGTCCTCCTGAAGCACCAGCACACTATTCCTCACTGAGATTACAGTGGGAGGATTGCTCTCTGAACACCCACGCCAGGTATGGCCTCCTGCTGAAAGCCCTTCTCCCCAGCAGCTTGTCGGTGCTGCCTCTACTCATTCTAGTCACAGGGAAATGCATACCAGATATTGTTGTGCAGATCCTTGAAGTCAGGGCAAAGTCCTTGAGCAAGTGCTTAGGACAGCACGGTAGCACAGTGGCTAGCACAATTGCTTCACAGCTCCAGGGTCCCAGGTTCGATTTCCGGCTTGGGTCATTGTGTGCGGAGTCTGCACATTCTCCCCGTGTGTGCGTGGGTTTCCACCGGGTGCTCCGGTTTCCTCCCAGTCCAAAGATGTGCAGGTTAGGTGGATTGGCCGTGCTAAATTGCCCTTAGTGTCCAAAATTGCCCTTAGTGTTGGGTGGGGTTGCTGGGTTATGGGGATAGGGGTGGAGGTGTGGGCTTAGGTAGGGTGCTCTTTCCAAGAGCCGGTGCAGACTCGATGGGCCAAATGGCCTCCTTCTGCACTGTAAATTCTATGATTCTATGAACTCTCCATAGACTTCAGCAACTTTGAACAACTCTAGAAACCACTAAACACCTCGAAGATCGCAGTAACAGCCGGTAGAAATTAATCCTCGATTAACCGTTTTAATTAATGGTTGATGATCATTTTAAATAGCACTGTTAATGATAGTGGGGTGGTGGTTCCTTCCTGCTGCTAAACGTGTGCTCAGCTATGTGTGCTTAAGCAACTATATTAAGCTGGAGAATTGTGCTTTAAAAATGAGAGTGCTGGTGGCGTCAAACCAGGGCAACAGGCTATTTGATATCACAATCTGCCTACTTTGTATACTGCCAACAGACATCTCTTGCACTGCGCACCAACACCCACACCCCAAGGGCAACAGGCATGGCATGAATCAAAAATGAGAGTGAATAGCTGATGCCATTTTGTGGCTAAATTGGCACTCAAAACACCCAAAAAACTTGCGCTAAGAAGTTAAATTTTGCAGATAAAGGTTTTTCTATCAAAGTCTGTGATATACGTAGGAAGCAGTGATCAGTAACAACAATGTTTATTATCAGGAGGCCAGCATGTTGGGTTTATTAAAGAGGGCATATGAAAAGGTTATATGGTATTTTGAGAGTTATCAGGCAGGATTTGTTTGGATTATTAGTTTGGTCACTAGATGGCTAACAGTGTCAATATATTATTAGCTGACGTTAGGTACTTCAGTACTCTCAGGGTCTGTGGGAAGTTGATTAAGTTGTGAAATTTATATTTGCAGAGAAGAAGAAAACACTGAACTATGAACCATATTCATCTTGTAGTGTGAAGCTAGGCTTTATTTCGAAGATTACTTCTGTATTTACTGGCTGAAAACTACTGATTTGAGAGAGGCTGAGGCAACATTCCAGCAGTCACTTGAAACTGCAGATTCAAGACGACTGAACATTTGCATCACTGTACATGACAAACTACAAAGCCAGTAAGTGAAGCTAACTAGTCGAGAAAACCCCAGCAGAGACAATTACCTTGAAGGAGTGTGAATGGGAACATCTCCTAACCCATTCACAGGACATCAAGACAATCACCTGAATGGGGACTATGTATCAGGCAATGAACCCTGGCTGAGAAAGGAATTCGCCCAGCCAGAATCTAATCAAGTCTAAACCAGCCTCCTGGAATACACTAGATGTAAGCATATTTGGGTAACTGGGCAGTTAATGGGAGCGTGGATTATGTGACAAGTTAGCTAACTGTTTTGGGTTATAGTCCTCCAGGCTAGAGGCAAAAGTAGAAAAGACACCAAAGGGCGTTGAGTCGGCCTTCCTCTCCCTCCATCCATCTCGTAAATTTGAACCCTATCTGTTCTTTGACTATCTGCTTCAGGCAGAGACTTTTTAAAGAACTCAACGCAGTAGATGCTGTCTCCAGAAGAACAAATAAATTGCCCATCTATATCTTTCAACCACCTTGATGTTGAAACTAGAAGATCCACCAGACCAACTAGGAACCATCCAATTCATCAATCTACAAGAGCCATACATCTTTAACTTTTATCGGATTCTAAAAAAACCACTTAATCTATCCTTCCATTCTGTAATTCTTTGGTGCGTGTGTGTGAACTTCGAGTTTGCTTGTGTGTAAATGTTGGAGCGTTTTTATTATTTTTCTTAGACTGGGTTAGATACAATAAATGGACCTCAAGTAAACGTGTCTGTTTGGGTCTTACAGTCAAAACATGCAAACAGTTAAACATTCACTGAATTGGCAAGCATACCCTTTTAAAAACCTGCTGCAATCAAACAAGTGGGAAAAGAGGAGTGCCATCCTATCCCTCCCTATCTGATCCTAACAATGGTAACAATAACAAATGAATAGCCCATTACTGAAGTTGCTTTTTTAGAATGAATTTATACATTTTGTCTAGGCAGGAACTTTCAAAAGTTGATTGGGGAGTCTGTTGGCAGGCAAAGGGATGGGTGGTAAGTGGGAAGCTTTCAGAAGTGTGTTAACCAGAGTTCAGGGTAAGCACATTCCTTGGCTGGTAGAAACAGGGAACACTGGATAACTCGAGATATTGAAGCCCTGGTCAATAAGAAGGAAGCATATGACATGCATAGGCAACTGGGATCAAGTGGATCCCTTGAAGAGAAATCAGGAGGGCAAAAAGGGGACATTAGATTGTTTTGGCAGATAAGGGAAAGGAGAATCCAAAGATCTTCTACAAATACATAAAAGGCACAAGAGTAACTAGGGAAAGAGTAGGGCCCCTTAAGGATCTACAAGGTCATCTATGTGGGGTTCCACAAGAGATGGGCAAGATCCTAAATGAATATTTCTCATCAGTATTTACTGTTGAGAAAGGCATGGATGTTAGGGAACTTGGGGACATAAATGGTGTCTTGAGGAGTGTACATATACAGATAAGGAGATGCTGGAAGTCTTAAAGCACATCAAGATAGATAAATTCTCGGGACCTGATTAAATGTATCCCAGGACATTGTGGGAGGCTAGGGAGGAAATTAAGGGTCCCCTAGCAGAGATATTTGAATCATCGACAGCCGTAGGTGGGATGCCTGAAGAATGGAGAGTAGCAAACATTGTGCCTTTGTTTAAGAAGGGCTGCAGGGAAAAGCCTGGGAACTAGAGACCAGTGAACCTAACGTCTGTGATGGGTAAGTTGTTAGAAGGTATTCTGAGAGACAGGATGTACAGGTATTTAGAGAGGCATGGACTGATTAGGGACAGTCAGCAGGGCTTTGTGAGTAGAAAATCATGTCTCACGAATTTGGTAACCAAGAAGATAGATGAGGGCAGTGCAGTCGACGTTGTCCACGTGGACTTTAGCAAGTGCTTTGACAAGGTACCGCATGGTAGGTTATTGCATAAGGTTAAATTTCACGGGATCCAGGGTGAGGTAGCTAATTGGATACAAACTTGGCTTGATGACAGAAGACAAAGGCTGTAGAGGGTTGTTTTTCAAACTGGAGGCCTGTGACCAGCGGTGTGCCTCAGGAATCCGTGCTGGGTCTACTGTTATTTGTTATTTATGTTAATGATTTTGATGAGAATTTGGGAGGCATGATTAGGAAGATTGCAGATGACACTAAGATTGGTGGCATAGTGGACAGTGAAGAAGGTTATCTAGGATTGCAACGGGATCTTGATCAATTGGGCCAGTGGGCCGATGAATGGCAGAAGGAGTTTAACTTTAGTAAATGTGAGGTGATGCATTTTGGAGCAGGACCTACTCAGTTAATGGTAAGGTGTTGGGGAGAGTTGCAGAACAAAGAGATCTAGGAGTACCCAGGTTCATAGCTCCTTGAAAGTTGAGTCACAAGTGGACAGGGTGGTGAAGAAGGCATTCGGCATGCTTGGTTTCATTGGTTAGAACACTGAAAACAGGAATTGGGATGTCTCGTTGAAGTTGTACAAGATATTACTAACGCCACACTTAGAATACTGTGTACAGTTCTGGTCACCCTATCATAGAAAGGATATCATTAAACTAGAAAGAGTGCAGAAAAGATTTACCAGGATGCTACTGGGACTTGATGGTTTGAGTTATAAGGAGACGGTGGATAGACTGGGACTCTTTTCCCTGGAGTGTAGGAGGCATAGGGGTGAACTTATAGAGGTCTATAAAATAATGAGGGGTATAGATAAGGTAGATGGTCAACATCTTTTCCCAAAGGTAGGGGAGTCTAAAACTAGAGAGCATAGGTTTAAGGGGAGAGATACAAAAGGGTCCAGAGGGCCAATTTTTTCTCAGAGGGTGAGTGTCAGTCAGAGACAGTAGTAGAGTCGAGTACAATTTTGTCTTTTAAAAAGCATTTAGACAGTTTTATGGGTAGAGAGGGATATGGGCCAAATGCAGGCAATTGGGACTAGCTTAGTGGTAAAAACTGGGTGGCAAGGACAAGTTGGGCCGAAGGGCCTGTTTCCATGCTGCAAACCTCAATGACTCTTTGAGTTTCTATAAATATTTGAAAAAGAAAAGAGTTAACAAAGTGAGCATTCATCCTACAGAGAGAGTCTGGAGAATTCATAACGGTAAATAAGGAGATAACAGATGAATTGAACAGGCATTATGCATCAGTCTTCACTATAGAGATACATGTGAAGTTTGCACATTCTCCCCGTGTCTGCATGGGTTTCGCTCCCACAACACAAAGATGTGCAGGGTAGGTAGATAGGCCACGCTAAATTGCCCCTTAATTGGAAAAAATGAATTGGGCACTCTAAATTTATTTTAAAAAGCTATAGAGATACAAGTAACATCCCAGAAGTAGCTATAAACCAGGAAATGGAAGGAATGGAGGAATTTGGGAAAATTACAGTCACCAGAGAAGTGGTACTGAGTAAATTGTCAGAGCTGCGGGCTGACAAGAGCCCAAGACTTGATGGACGTCATCTTATGGTCTTAAAAGGGGCAGCACGGTAGCCTTGTGGATAGCACAATTGCTTCACAGCTCCAGGGTCCCAGGTTCGATTTCAGCTTGGGTCACTGTCTGTGCGGAGTCTGCACATCCTCCCCGTGTGTGCGTGGGTTTCCTCCGGGTGCTCCGGTTTCCTCCCACAGTCCAAAGATGTGCGGGTTAGGTGGATTGGTCATGATAAAAATTGCCCTTAGTGTCCAAAATTGCCCTTAGTGTTGGGTGGGGTTACTGGGTTACGAGGATAGGGTGGCGGTGTTGACCTTGGGTAGGGTGCTCTTTCCAAGAGCCGGTGCAGACTCGATGGGCCGAATGGCCTCCTTCTGCACTGTAAATTCTATGATAATCTATGAAAAGAAGTATCTAGTGAAATAGGTGACGCATTGGTTTTAATTTTCCAAAACTCCCTCGATACAAGTAGGTCCCATTAGATTGGAAGATATCAAATGTAACTCTACTATTCAGAAAGGAGACAGACAGAAAGTGGGAAACTACAGGCCAGTTAGTTTAACATCTGTGGTAGGAAAAATGTTCAAATCTATTACTAACAAAGATTATAGCAAGAATCTTGGAGGCAGAGTCAACGTGGTTTTGTGAAAGGGAAATCGTGTTTAACCAATTTATTAGAGTTCTTGTGCTGTGGATAAAGGAACCGGTGAATAATTGGCATATCAAAGGTTATTGCAGAATATAAAAACTCATGTTATAGGGGCTAATGTAGCGGCATGAATAGAAGATTGGCTAGCTAACAGAAAGCAGTGAGTCGGCATAAATGTAATGAGTGGTGTGCTCCAGGGATCAGTGCTGGGACCTCACTGTTTACAATTTATACAAATGACTTGAATGAAGGGATTGAAGGAATGGTTGCTAAATTTGCTGATGACACAAGGATAGGTGGGGAAGTAAGTCGAGAAGAGGCTACAAAAAGATATAGATAGGTTAAGTGGGCGGCCAAAGATCTGGCAAGTGGAATATAATGTGGGAGAATAAGAAATTGTCCATTTTGACAGGAAGAATGAACGAGACGCATATTATCTAAATGGTGACAGGTCGCAGAACTCTGAGGTGCAGAGGGATCTGGGGTTCCAAGTGCATGAATCAAAAGGCTAGTGTACAGGTACAGCAAGTAATTAATAATAATAATAGCTTATTGTCACAAGTAGGCTTCAATAAAGTTACTGTGAAAAGCCCCTAGTCACCACATTCCGGCATCTGTTCGGGGAGGCTGGAATGGGAATTGAACCCGCGCTGCTGGTCTTGTGCTGCATTACAAGCCAATGTCTTAGCCCACTGTGTTAAACCAGCCCCTGTATTAGGAAAGCTAATAGAATGTTATAATTTGCTGTGAGAGGACTTGATTACAAAAGTAGTGAGGTTATGTTTCATTTGTACAGAGCATTGGTGAGACTACATTTGGAGTATTATGTCCACTATTGGTCACCTTATTTAAGTAAGGACGTAAATGCATTGGAATCAGTTCAGAGGTTCACTAGACTAACATCTGGAATGGGTGGGTTGTCTTATCAGGAAAGGTTAGACAGACTGGGCTTTTATACACGGCAGGCAACCCGGGCCCGATCACGCGTGCATAAAATGCAGTGCCAACCTGACAGTGCCCCTGCCAGCTGGCAGTGCCACCTGGGCACATTGGCAGTGCCAGGATGGCATCACCAAGGTGCCATGCTGGCAGTGCCAGGGTGCCCAGGTGGCACTAGCAGTGCCAGGGCATCACCTTGCCCAAAGGACAATGTAATGAGTGGTGTGCTCCAAGGATCATGAGTGCCATTCTGTCCGGTCCCTGTTCATGGGGGCCAGTATCAAACGGCGCTCGCCCGAAGTCCCCGGGGCGAAGGGATTGAATCCCAAAGCCTCAGGTATCTTGGGAATCTGCACGTTAGAGTAAGGCTTACTATCTCGCTCTAATATGCTGATTTGTAAAAAGTGATCCTGCCCATTGTGGGCAGGATTCACCTTGCAACGTCTTGTGAGATTGCGTTGAATCTCGCGAGGCGTTGCAAGCCAGGTAGATCCCGGGAGCGGGGTCTCTCAGCCTTCGCCGGCCATGCTGCGTCACGGCGAGCTGCGTTTCCGGTGCAGTGTGGCCGGAAGATTGTGCCCAATGTCTTTCAACTGAATGTGATTAATCCCAGCTCCTGCTGATAGGTTTGCCTTCACGTGCCACAATTCTCATGTTGATGAATCCATAATAACAAATCTGGGCATCAAATTACAAAATCTGCCCCTTAAAATTAACTGAGTTCTAATTTATTTTTCCCAGCCAAACAGAATTTTCAAAAGCTGCTCAGTGTTTGATGAATTTGCCATAATAGGAGTGAACAATCGTGCAAAGGTGCAACTTAAACCTATTGACATTGTGTGGCTAATGGATAACCAGGGTAATAATCTGCCCTCCTTCAAAAGGTGATTTGGACTGATTGGCCCTTGTATGTTATTTTAATGAGTTTGTGGTTGTAATAAAATGATCTGACCTTGCAATTGCATCTTCATGTCACCCTCCCATATATGTTAAATAAGGAATTATGAGGGCAGCCCACCTCAGAGAAAACAGTGCTGGATTTGAATGGTTTTATTACGTCCAATTGAAGAGGTTATCCACCAGAATAAACATCACAAGTGCAGACTGCAGATGATGGTGCCCCAGGCTAATCTGCTGACTGCAAGTTTACAGATAAGGGTTTATGGATATTGTGCTGTTTATGTAAATACACTTGGGGGTAGAAGAGGTGGAGAAGCACACATCTGTCCCAAAACCTTATTGAGGACCTGACCTGAACTTTGCAGAGTTTTATAATCTTTTCACAAGTTCCTGCCAGATTTTTAAGAAGAAACACATGAAGCTGATTCTGTGCCAAACGTCCCATCTCTGCAGCTGGATTTTGAAATTCCAGCCCACTTTTGGCTGCATTCCTGATGCTTGTTCATTCCTCAGGGTCAGCAGCATATCCATGTGGGTTGTGCGGAGGATAAAAGGGGTGGTTAATGGGCAGAGGCCATTTCTGGTGCTACTTTCATGCCTCACAGATAATTGCTGCCATGATCTGTCAGAATTCCAAGGGGACACATGGTCCCATGGGAGCAGGAACAATCTTTTTTTCTCATGTTGTTGATTTCCCACAAAAGCCAGTTACCACAATTCAATTGTCTGCTCTGCCTCCTCAAAATTAAGCCTGGTGGAGCAATTCAAATGAGGGATGCTCATTCCTCATACAGTTAATCCTCATAAGTCTCCTCTGTTCATCTCTAATATGATCACATCCTGCAGTCCAGTGACCAGAACTGCATGCAGTACTCTGGTTATGGCCTAACTAGTGTTTTATACTGCTTAGTATAACTTCCCTGTTTTATACCGCTTAGTATAACTTCCCTGCTCCTATGTTCTATGGCTTGGCTGATAAGGTAGATAATGAACTGGTTTGTATTGTATATGGAAAGGGGTCAAAAATTAGCACTCATGAATTGAATTTAGGGTCAGATTACTGACAGGGGACTTGCAATCCATCAATCCAGCCTCAGTTCAAATCCAGGTCCCAGGATCAACGCACCACAATTTAACCAACTTTCTTTGACATTTATAATACAGTTCAGCCAGCTGGTCAAAACTGATTTTTTTTCCCCCATTGCCTCTAAATTAAACATGTCTTGTGTTACCATATGATGCATTTAGAGCTGATAAAGAGATCACTAGCATAAATATACAGTTACAATAAAGAAACAAGTTATGATTCATTACTTACAATAGACAGCTGATACATATTGGCATATATAGCAGCTGTTGTCACTATGTAGAAATACTGCTGGCTCAAAACGTAAAAAATGAGTACAAATAAAGATTAATGCTTATATCTGTTCTTCGGAGATAAATACAGCAGTTCCTTTGCTTCTTTTCATTTTATCTGGTCCTTTTTAAGCTGAATTTATACTAAATGGTCACATGACTAGACTTTCCTTCAAATGGTTCTGTTGCTTTTAATCATGGAGCTGGAGCCTGAAAAACAAGGATATGGACTGCAGTTACACAGCAAAGATGGCATGTGATGCCACAAATCCTATCACTGGTAACCTCTATAGATGGATTCCGCAAACTACCAGTTGATTAAATAAATCAGCAATGTTTACACAAATGATCATAAAGAGAACAGTACGTGTCATGTACAATGAGAGAAAAGGGGTCAGTCAACAGGGTTAATGCTCCATATTGTCTCTCAGAAATAGCACTTACAACTAACGGAATAGGAGCATACACAATTCCATCTTTTCATACCATGATTAAACTTGCTTGTGGAATTGTTTTGTGTTTTGAGCAGCTTCAATAATGCTTCCACCAGAAGAGCTTAACCTTGAACTTTGACTGAATGATGCTTTGAAAAGTAAAATATCAAAGTATCATTCTGTCAAAGTATCATTCTGTCATTTGAAGGGAAAGCCCACGGACTACAAACACTGGGCACAAATTGAGGATTTACTATGAGGACTTTCTCGGGGCAAGTGGAAATTAGATGCTCTAATGGTGGAATACATCAGAGTATTTCCTCAATGACTTAAAAAAGCTTCCAATATGAATATTGAAGTTTCCTATTTGTTTTCAATAGTTTAATTTTGAAGTGACTAAAGAAAGCATAAGCCACAAACAACTGATCATCGACAGGAAGAGGAAAAAGTAAGAAACTTTGCGACCTCCTGTGCTTTAACTTGTTAGAAATTGGCAAATTTTTTGAATTTGAAAACAATAGCTAAGATTTTGTGATCTATGGCAGAGGGTTAGTATTTGCTACTCACTATACTCTAGAGCAGTGTTTTTTCAAACTTTTTTTCCTGGGATTTCCTTTTTACCAATTGGCTGGCCTTTGGGAACCATGCCAGCCGACCGTCGCAACCCAAGACGGCCGACCTTTGCGATCCATCATTTTTGTTTACCTTTTTTTTTAATAAACATTTTATTGAGGTATTTATGGTTTTACAACAACAACAAAATAAACAATGTACATGAAAATATAAACATAGTGCAAAAGCAGTCTTCCTCCCTTACAGGTCCCACCTGTACTATCCCCCTACTCTAAACTGCTAACCCCTAATCACCCCCCCCCCGCCCCCTTCTGCTGACGATTAATTTTCCCCAAAGAAGTCGACGAACGGCTGCCACATCCCGGCGAACCCTAACATTGACCCTCTCAAGGCGAACTTCCAAACAGAGAAAGCTAGCCACGTCAGTTAGCCAGGTCTCCATCTTCGGGGGCTTTGGGTCCCTCCAAGCTAATAGTATTTGTCTCCGGGCTACCAGGGAAGCAAAGGCTAGAACGTCTGCCTCTTTCTCCTCCTGGATTCCCGAGTCTTCCGACATCCGAAAATCGCCACCTCTGGACTCGGTGCCATCCTTGTTTTTAACACCTTGGACATGACATCCGCAAGCCCGTACCAGAATCCCCTAAGCTTCGGGCATGCCCAGAACATATGGACATGGTTCGCTGACCCTCCCGCACACCTTGCGCTCCTATCTTCTACCCCAAAGAACCTACTCATCCGGGCCACTGTCATGTGGGCCCAATGAACGACCTTAATTTGTATCAGGCTGAGCCTGGCACATGTTGTGGACGTGCTCAATCTACTCAACGCGTCTGTCCAGAGACCATCCTCTTCCCATTTGTTTCAGCTCCTCGGTCTGCATCTCCTCTGACCCCATAAGCTCCTTATAAATGTCTGAAACCCTCCCTTCTCCCACTCACATCCTGGAAACTACCCTGTCCTAAATCCCCCTTGGCAGCAGGAGCGGGAAGGTTGAGACCTGCCTGCGTAGGAAGTCCCACGCCTGCAGGTACCTAAACTCATTTCCCAAACATATCTCCCATCCTCTCAATCCCTGCTCTCTGCCATCTCTGGAACCCTCCATCCAGCCTTCCCGGTGCAAACCGGTGATTATTACAGATTGGAGACCATACCGATGCTCCCTCCGCTGCCACATGCCTCCTCCATTGGCCCCAGCCACAAACAGCCCAGACCTTCAGGGCTGCCTCCACCACGGGGCTGATGGAGTACCTTGACAGCGGGAACGGCAGAGGCACTGTTACCAATGCCCCCAAACTGGTGCCCTGGCATGATGCCGCCTCCACACGCTCCCATACCAACTCCCCCCCCCCAACCACCCACTTCCTGATCATGGCTATATTCGTCGCCCAATAATAATTACTAAAGTTCGGCAGCGCCAGCCCGCCCCCCCCCCGGCTCCGCTCAAGCAACCCCTTTATTACTCGCGGGGTCTTACCCACCCATACAAAGCCAGTGATCACCTTATTGACCCGTTTGAAGAAGGACCGTGGAATAAAATGGGGAGACATTGAAACACAAACAGGAATCTCGGGAGGACCGTAATTTTCACTGTCTGCTCCCTCCCAGCCAGTGACAATGGAAGCGCGTCCCACCTTTGAAAATCGTCCTTCATTTGGTCTACTAATCGGGCCACATGTAACTTGTGTAGCCGTTCCCATTCCCGCGCCACCTGGATGCCGAGGTATCGAAAGTTTCCCCCTACCACTCTAAACGGCAGCTCCCCCAATCGCCTCTCCTGCCCCCTTGCCTGGACTGCAAACATCTCACTTTTCCACATATTTAGTTTATACCCTGAAAACTGGCCAAATTCCCCCATAATCCTCATAATTCCTTCCATCCCCTCTAGTGGATCCGAAACATACAGGAGCAGGTCGTCTGCGTAAAGCGAGACTCGGTGATCTACACCCCCCCCCGGACCAGCCCCTTGAGGCTCTCAGCGCAATTGCCAGCGACTCTATGGCTAACGCGAACAGCAGTGGGGAGAGGGGGCATCCCTGTCTCATCCCCCGATGCAGCCTGAAATAGTCCGATGTTGACCTGTTCATCTGTACGCTCGCAACAGGAGCCTGGTACAACAGCCTGGTACAGTCAATGAAGCCCTGCCCAAATCCAAACCGCCCCAGTACCTCCCACAGATATTCCCATTCCACCCGATCAAACGCCTTCTCTGCGTCCATTGCAACCACTACCTCCACATCCCTACCTTCTGGGGGCATCATAATCACATATAAAAACCTTCTTCTGTTGGCCGCCAACTGCCTACCCTTAACGAATCCCGTCTGGTCCTCCCCAATCACGTCCGGAACACAGTCTTCAATCTTAGAGGACAAGATTTTGGCCAGCAGTTTGGCGTCCACATTTAGTAGGGATATCGGCCTGTAGGACCCGCATAGCTCCGGGTCCTTGTCCCGCTTCAGGATCAATGAGATAGTGGCCTGTGACATCGTCGGGGAAGCACCCCACGTTCTCTTGCCTCATTGAATGTCCTCATCAACAGCGACCCCAATATCCCAGAGAACTTTTTATAGAACTCCACTGGGTACCCATCCGGCCCCGGGGCTTTACCCGACTGCATGGCCTTCAGTCCCTCTGCTATTTCCTCAAACCCGAAAGGGGCCCCCAGCCCTTCTACCAACCCCCCCGTCCACCTTCGCGAAATTCAGCCCCCCTAAAAAGTGTCTCATCCCCTCCAGCCCAGCTGGGGGTTCCGACTCATACAACCTACTGTTAAACTCCTTGAACGCCTTATTTACCCCTGCTGAATCTCTGACCCGGTTCCCGTCCCCGTCCTTTACTTTCCCTATCTCCCTGGCTGCCTCCCTCTTTCTAAGCTGCTGCGCAAGCATTCTGCTGGCCCTCTCCCTATGTTCATTGATCTCCCCCCTCGCCTTCCTCAGCTGCTCCACCGCCCTCCCTGTAGTTAACAAGCCAAACTCCGCCTGTAACCTCCGTCGCTCCCTTAGAACTTGCCTCTGGGGTCTTCGCATTCCTCCTGTCGACCTGTAATATCTCCTTTATCAGTCGGTCCGTCTCTGCTCTGCCTGCCTTCTCCTGTATCGAGATCAGCTCCCCTCTAACCACTGCCTGCCAATGCTTCCCAGACCACCGCCGCCGAAACTTCACCCGTGTCGTTGATTTCCAGGTAGTTCTGAATACATTTCCTCAGCCGCCTGCACACCTCTTCCTCAGCTAAAAGTTCCACGTCCAGCCTCCAGTGCGGGTGATGGCTACTCTCCTCGGTCAACCCAGTGCGGGGCATGATCTGAGATTGTGATCGCCGAGTACCCGTGTCCACTACCCCTGTCAGTAGAGCCCTGTTCAAAATAAAAAAATCAATCCGGCAGTACACTTTATGCACATGTGAGTAGAAGAAGAATTCCTTCACTCTCGGCTAACCAAATCTCCATGGGTCCACCCCACCCCCCCATTTGCTCCATAAACCTCTTTAGCTCCTTCGCCATTGCTGGCACCCTGCCCGTCCTTGAGCTTGACTGGTCTAACCCAGGGTCGATAACTGTATAAAAGTCTCCTCCCATGACCAATTTATGCAAATCCAGGTCCGGAATCTTCCCAACATCCTCTTTATAAACTCCACATCATCCCAATTTTGGCGCGTACACATTCACTAGTACCTCCGGCAACCCCCCCAGCTTCCCACTGACCATAATGTACCAGCCTCCCACATCCGCAACTATTCTTCCCGCCTCAAATAACACTCGCTTGTAAATCAGGATCGCGGCCCCTCTAGTTTTCGAGTTCAGCCCTGAGTGAAAAACCTGTCCGACCCATCCCTTCCTTAATCTAATCTGATCAGTTACTCTAAGGTGCGTCTCCTGTAACATTACCACGTCCACATTCATCCCCCTCAAATGCGTGAACACGCGTGCCCACTTAACCAGCCCATTTAGCCCTCTCACATTCCATGTAATCAGCCTAGTTGGGGGGGGGGGGGGGGCTCACCCCCCCCCCCCCCCCCCCCCGATCAGCCATCACCTTTCTTGGGCCAGTCTCCAGCCGCATCCGCCGGCCCGCCCTCAGGCAGCCTCTGCCCCCGACCTCCATTCTGTCTCACAGCAAACGTCCCTCCCCCATCAGCAGAACATTTCCCCCCTCCCCCCGTAATAACAGCACTATGTAAACCAACCCCTTCAACAATCATAACATCTGCTCACCCCCCACTGCACTTCCCTAGGCTAGCCCGCCCAGCTAGCTTGGTGACCCACGCCCATGGTGTCAGACATTCTCCCACCTATTGTTCCCCCCCCCACCCCCGCTCGGGCACACATATTCAAAAGAAAAGCAATCCCAATACAATTGCCCGAAAAAACACGAAAAACAAAGAAAAGATCAAATGAAGTTCCAACATCTAACAAACACACCTCCATCCCGCATCAATGCAAATGTAAACTATAACTCACTTAGCTCTGCAACAGGCCCCAAATCAATACAGAAGGCATTACAGTTCATGTTCAAAAAACAAGAAACTTTTTTAACATGAGCGCTGCAGCAAAGTTCAAAGACCTCAGTCCGCCACCAGCCCTTTCCTTCTAGCGAAGTCCATCGCTTCCTCGGGCGACTCAAAATAAAAATGTTGCTCCTCATACGTGACCCAAAGACGGGCCGGATACAGCAGTCCAAACTTCACCTTTTTCTTAAAAAGGGTCGGGTTTATCTGATTGAATCCCGCTCTTCTCCTGGCTACATCCGCACTCAGATCCTGAGAGATCAGTAGGATACTGTTCTCCCATTTACAACTCCGTGTCTGCCTGGCCCACCGTAAAATACGCTCCTTGTCCAAGTGCCTGTGGAATCTCACCACCATTGCCCTCGGGGGTCCCCACTCGCGGCTTCCTCGCGAGCGCTCTGTGAGCCCTGTCCACCTCCAAGGGTTGGGAGAACGTCCCATCCTCTCGAACATGCCCGCTATATATGCCCCAGCGTCCGCTTCTTCGGACCCCTTCGACAGACGGACGATTCTCAAGTTCTGCCGGCGGGACCTATTCTCTAGGTCCTCCACCTTCTCCAGGAGCCTTTTCTGCTGGTCTCTCAGCATCCCCACCTCCAACTCCATCGCAGTTTGATGTTCCTCCTGCTCAGCCAGCGCCTTCTCTACTTTCTGGGTCGCCCGGTCTTGGGCATCCAGTCTAAGTTCCAGCCGGGTTCAAGCATTCCTGTTTCTGCTTGGTGAAGCCCTCCTGAAAAACTGCATCAGCTGCTTCGTCAACTGCCAGGACTCCGGTCGTCCGCCATGCTTTCTCCCGCTGCAGCTTCAGCCCAAGCCTTCTCTGTTCGTCTATTTCTTCCTTTGCGAGCACTTTTAGTCCGCCTCTCCATGCACTGATGTAGGAATCAACTCCACCATCAGTTTACCGAATCAAGTCCGACAAAAAATCGGGGCGAAAGGTCCAAAGGTCCGATGTAGCCATCTGGGATGGCCACTTACAATAAGGAACATGGACGGTCGCAAAGCATAACGGGAAAAATGGACAATGCAAGGTTCAGGCAGGCTCAGAGCTTGAATGCATATTTGTGAGCGAAGAATCCAGAAGGAAACCCCCAACCGATTAGCAGTTTGATGGCCCATCTCCGCCAGACAAAGGACTGATACTTGAGCAACCAATACAATCCCAGAAATTTCGACGCCACTCCCTGTACTCAGGAAGCGTAAACAACAGGGTCAATGACCGCTTAGGACATGTCCAGCCATCAAGGCACCCGCCCCTTTATTGGCAAGTCTAGGAAAGAGGACCTGTTTAGAGATTATAAAGAGCTAGGATTCAAATTAAAAAACAGGTCCTCAAGGGTCATAATCTCTGGATTACTGCCCGAGCCACGTGCAAATTGGCATAGGGAGGCAAGAATCAGGGAAGTTAACACGTGGCTGAAAGAGTGGTGTGGGAAAGAGGGGTTCCTTTTCATGGGACACTGGCATCAGTTTTGGGACGGGGGGACCTATACCGTTGGGATGGTCTCCACCTGAACTGAGCTGGGACCAGTATTCTGGCGAAAAGAATAAATAGGGTGGTCAATAGGACTTTAAACTAAAGATTGGGGGGGAAGGGAAAGTCAGGGAACCAAGAGGTGAAGTAATCAGTGGGAAGCGTAGCTGCTTAGGTATACAAAAAAGCACGAAAAGACAAAACTCAGGAGAGGTTACGATAGTCCCCATCCCACAAAATATGACACAGTGTATGGAAAGGCTCAGTAAACCAAGGTCCACCACACTAAGAAAACAAAAAGGGACGGTCAATAGAGAATTAAAGGTGCTATATTTAAATGCGCGCAGTGTACGGAACAAGGTAGATGAGCTTGTGGCCCAGATTGTAACCGGCAGGTATGATGTGGTAGGCATCACAGAGACGTGGTTGCAGTCCTGGTTCAGGACTGGCATTTAAACATCCAGGGATTCACAACCTATCGAAAAGACAGGGAGGTGGGCAGAGGGGGCGGGGTTGCCTTGTTAATTAGGAATGAAATTAAACCAATAGCACTAAATGACATAGGGCCAGATGATGTGGAGTCTGTGTGGGTAGAGTTCAGGGACCACAAAGGCAAAAAAAACATAATGGGAGTTACGTACAGGCCTCCTAACAGTGGCCAGGACCGGGGGCACAAAATGCACCACGAAATAGAAAGTGCATGTCAGAAAGGCAAGGTCACAGTGATCATGGGGGACTTCAATATGCAGGTGGACTGGGTAAATAATGCTGCCAGTGGACCCAAGGAAAGGGAATTCATTGAATGTTTACAGGAGGGTTTTTTGGAACAGCTTGTGATGGAGCCCACGAGGGAACAGGCCATTCTGGACTTAGTGTTATGTAATGAGCCAGACTTGATTAAAGATCTTAAAGTAAGGGAGCACTTAGGAGGCAGTGATCATAATATGGTAGAATTCAATCTCCAATTTGAAAGAAAGAAGGTAGAATCAGATGTAAAGGTGTTACAGTTAAATAAAGGTAACTACAGGGGCATGAGGGAGGAACTGACGAAAATCGACTGGGAGCAGAGCCTAGTGGGAAAGACAGTAGAACAGCAATGGGAGGAGTTTCTGGGAGTAATTGAGGACACAGTACAGAGGTTCATCCCAAAGAAAAGAAAGGTTATCAGAGGGGGGATTAGGCAGCCATGGCTGACAAAGGAAGTTAGGGAATGCATCAAAGCAAAAGAGAAAGCCTATAATGTGGCAAAGAGTAGTGGAAAGTCAGAAGATTGGGAAGGCTACAAAAACAAACAGAGGATAACAAAGAGAGAAATAAGGAAAGAGAGGATCAAATATGAAGGTAGGCTAGCCAGCAACATTAGGAATGATAGTAAAAGTTTCTTTAAATACATTAAAAACAAACGGGAGGCAAAAGTTGACATTGGGCCGCCCCAAAATGACGCTGGTAATTTTGTGATGGGAGACAAGGAAATAGCTGAGGAACTAAATAAGTACTTTGCGTCAGTCTTCACAGTAGAAGACATGAGTAATATCCCAACAATTCCGGAGAGTCAGGGGGCAGAGTTGAATATGGTAGCCATCACAAAGGAGAAAGTGCTAGAGAAACTAAGAGGTCTAAAAATTGATAAATCTCCTGGCCCGGATGGACTACATCCTAGAGTTCTAAAGGAGCTAGCTGAAGAAATAGTGGAGGCGTTAGTTATGATCTTTCAAAAGTCACTGGAGTCAGGGAAAGTCCCAGAGGATTGGAAAATCGCTGTTGTAACCCCCCTGTTCAAGAAGGGAACAAGGAAAAAGATGGAAAATTATAGGCCAATTAGCCTAACCTCGGTTGTTGGCAAGATTCTAGAATCCATTGTTAAGGATGAGATTTCTAAATTCTTGGAAGTGCAGGGTCGGATTAGGACAAGTCAGCATGGATTTAGTCAGGGGAGGTCGTGCCTGACAAACCTGTTAGAGTTCTTTGAAGAGATAACAAATAGGTTAGACCAAGGAGAGCCAATGGATGTTATCTATCTTGACTTCCAAAAGGCCTTTGATAAGGTGCCTCACGGGAGACTGCTGAGTAAAATAAGGGCCCATGGTATTCGAGGCAAGGTACTAACATGGATTGACGATTGGCTGTCAGACAGAAGGCAGAGAGTTGGGATTAAAGGTTCTTTTTCGGAATGGCAACCGGTGACAAGTGGTGTCCCGCAGGGTTCAGTGTTGGGGCCACAGCTGTTCTCTTTATATATTAACGATCTAGATGACGGGACTGGGGGCATTCTGGCTAAGTTTGCCGATGATACAAAGATAGGTGGAGGGGCAGGTAGTATGGAGGAGGTGGGGAGGCTGCAGAAAGATTTAGACAGTTTAGGAGAGTGGTCCAAGAACTGGCTGATGAAATTCAACGTGGGCAAGTGCGAGGTCTTGCACTTTGGAAAAAAGAATAGAGGCATATACTATTTTCTAAACGGTGACAAAATTCATAATGCTGAAGTGCAAAGGGACTTGGGAGTCCTAGTCCAGGATTCTCTAAAGGTAAACTTGCAGGTTGAGTCCGTAATTAAGAAAGCAAATGCAATGTTGTCATTCATCTCAATTGGCTTGGAATATAAAAGCAGGGATGTACTTCTGAAGCTTTATAAAGCATTAGTTAGGCCCCATTTAGAATACTGTGAGCAAGTTTGGGCCCCACACCTCAGGAAGGACATACTGGCACTGGAGCGGGTCCAGCGGAGATTCACACGGATGATCCCAGGAATGGTAGGCCTAACATACGATGAACGTCTGAGGATCCTGGGATTATATTCATTGGAGTTTAGGAGGTTGAGGGGAGATCTAATAGAAACTTACAAGATAATGAATGGCTTAGATAGGGTGGATGTAGGGAAGTTGTTTCCATTAGCAGGGGAGACTAGGACCCGGGGGCACAGCCTTAGAATAAAAGGGAGTCACTTTAGAACAGAGATGAGGAGAAATATCTTCAGCCAGAGAGTGGTGGGTCTGTGGAATTCATTGCCACAGAGGGCGGTGGAGGCCAGGACGTTGAGTGTCTTTATGACGGAAGTTGATAAATTCTTGATTTCTCGAGGAATTAAGGGCTATGGAGAGAGCGCGGGTAAATGGAGTTGAAATCAGCCATGATTGAATGGTGGAGTGGACTCGATGGGCCGAATGGCCTTACTTCCGCTCCTATGTCTTATGGTCTTATGGTCTTATGGCTCAAATCGAACACAGTGATCAAGAATTACCCAATTAGCGGGGTCCAAACCGAAGGAGCGTGCAAAAGAGCGTGAAAACCTCCAAGGATAAAGAGAGAGACCACCGTGTGTTCGGCCTCTCGTGGACCTGGCGCTCCGGCAACGTCCACCTCCATTTGCAGCTCCACCAGAAGCAAGTTCAAGTTCAACGCCCGCTACCAGACGGATGGGCCCAGCTGAGCAGTAGTTACTTCTACAGACCCGATAGACCCAGATTCGAACGACGGCCACTGTTCCTCTGACCTATGCCGGGTGCCTGAAGTTAAGTACACGTTGTCATAGTTGATAGGTGTAGTTTATCTAGTTGTGTCTATGTTGCATGATTAATTGTGTGTGTAAATAAAGTACCCTTGACCTTGAACTAACTAACTGGTGTTTGGCTCTTTGATCGATATCCGGTTGAACCTTGTGGTGCTATCATTCGATACCTGACGACTCTGAGCAATATAATATTGATAGCCAAAGAAAGAAGGGCAACCTTATTGATTGCCAATATTTACAGTAGGTAAAAAAGGCAACAGTTATTGGCGACTCTGACGGGATTCGACCCAGAAATGACCGTGTCACTCCGAGAGAACCCACAAAAACATTTGAATCAGAAATCCAAATTGGCAAAGTAAAAGAAACCACAAGCGTAAGACCAGTATCGATCAAACCTCCAGATTCGGAAGTGTGTAATTTGCATGCGTACTAACAAGGGATACGAGGTAACCTTGATAGATTTTGTTGCGTGAAACTTTCGGGAATTGCGTAAACTGGAAAATAGCTTGAACCGTACCCGTGTTTGCACCACTGTTTTATTCCCCCTTGTCCCAAATTCCCAGGAGAAACAGAGATAATCGTAGAGATGGCAATGAAGGCAATGGAACGCCTTATGCATCCACAAGAGCCTGAGGTCGCAGCGACCAACAAGAGGAGATTAGGAAATACTAAAGAGGAAAGGATGGCCCCTATGGTCTGAGTTTTTTTGCGAATGAGGAAACAGATCCTGGCAGCATAGGACAAACTTGGTGGGACAACCTGACCGAGATCCACAAGAAGAATTTGAGTAGCAATGATGGCAATTGATGGCAATGATGGCAATTGTGTCCTGCTTGGCACAACTGCGAGGCACAGAGGAGGTCATGAGGACGCCCCGTAGACAGCTTGAGGAGAAAGAGAGGAGTAGAGAGGGAAATGTTAGCGAGTGTGAGAGATTAAACGAGCAACTCCGAGAGCAGCTAGCGGCGAAGGACAAGGAGATGGCTGATGTCAAACAGGCACACCAATCTTGTCTCGTCCAACTAAGTAGCTTTCAGATTCAATACGATAAGGCCTACCAGGACATGCAACATGCGGTTTTGGTAAGAGAAGAAACGGAAAACCAAGCAGAACAGTTAAGAAAACAATGTGAGGATTTAAAGGCAGCCCTACGAGCACTCCACAGTTCCACCATGGAACAGAGGCAGAGTTCGGTGGATCATGCCAAGTGCAGGCAGCAAATTGCAAGATTGCAATCATTGCTATCCATTCAGAATGGGTTCAGAGAAACCTTTGGCCCACAGTTAGATCAGGAAGATGGCCCCGATTGGCAAGAACTTAATGAAACAGCCCAACGATACATGAACGAGACAGAAAGTCAGAATAGAGCCCCCCAGGCCCCGAAAAGGAAAGCACCCGCACCACTGACTGCACAGGCAGCACCCAACCCATCACCATGCAGCGTAGAGTAACAACAGAAGACCAACCCAATTTTGTGTACACCACCCGACTAACCATCACCCAGTTAAGAAATGCCCGCGATAAAATTGAGACCTTTCACGCCACGGCAGACCCACACCACTTTTTCGAACGAGTTAGGCAACAGACTGTCATGTACGGTGTTAGACGTTTTAGTTGCTGTGAAATGAAGAGTCTAAAGTTCTTGTTCCTTCTCACCAAAACACCATTTATTTCACTTCCACAGCCTCTGCACAAAACTCTTAACAACACACCACCTGGCAGAGGCCACCTGAAGCCCCTATACATATCAGTGTCAATTAATGGATACTTAACATAAATGAGACAACTAATTGCAATGTCTCTTAACCCATTACTTAACAGTCTCCCTTTCCTTAGAGAAAAAAATAATTAGGTGAAAACAAAATTTCAAGAAACTCAAAAACACACACATGATGTCCCCCCCCCTTTTTTAAATGTTTTCATTTGGACGAGAAAAAAAAAAGCCTTTGTGAGTAATAGAGCCAAGAAGATCTTTAAAATAACCTTTCCTGCTGTAGGTGAATCTACCCTTAAATCCTGATCTTCTAAGTTTTCTTCAAATCCCCTTGCCACGAGCCTGGCCTTTGACTTATAAGTTCCATCCGGAAGAACCTTTTCCGTGCAAATCCATCTGTGGGATAGAGCTCTTTGTCCCCTATCCGGTACTTCCGCGCATACCCCAAATTCACTCCAACTATGCAATTCTTGCTGTTTAGCTTCTTTAATAACTTTTTCATCTAATTTATTTGAAGCCACCAAAATCTCACGTTCATGTGGGTTTTTACTCCTATTAGTATTTGTAGTCTTACCCATGTTCCAAGATCTTGACAAACTGCGTCCCCTCTCCCGCCTGGTATCTCGTTCTGCACTGCTACTGCTTGGTCTTTCCCTTCTGCTGTGGGATGTCCTTTCAATAGTTCTCGACCTTTTCCTGCGGACCTGTTCACTATCTGATGTACTATCTGAACTGGCACTGCGTTTCTGTGCCCTCCATTTTTGAACTTCGTTTTCCCAATCCATTGTCTTGACTCCTTCCCTTGAATGCTGTACATTCAACCAATGTTTATACTTTCCAGTGGCCTTCCCTGCTTTACTAATAACAGTTGCATCCTTCCATTGACTAGACCCTTCAGGCAAGTATGTCACTTTTGTACCAACTTTTGGCAGTTGCCCTTTCGGAAAAATGGCCTGCTTTAATTCACCAGAAATGTTGTGTTCCTCCACAGAAACCTGTCTATATCAGTTAATTGGTCCTCATAGTTCTGTAACACATGCATACCAGATGACTCTGGTTCCTCGTCATGTCTGTCTGCTCTGTCTAAATTTGAAAATTTGTAATCTGTACCCATTATCCTTTAAGAATGGACCCTAACAGTTTGATTACCATGTTGCAAAATAATTGTTTTGCCATCTATGCCTATGATCTTCCCTGGGCCTTTCCATTCATTATAATTGTCTCTCTTATAGTATACCAAGTCTCCTTGCTGAAAAACAGCATCTGATGGCCGTACGTTATGTCTTAAAGCTCTGTGAATTCTTTCAGAGACTTCTGCTTCCAAAAAGGCTTTTCTACTGCTATGTAATGCATTTAAATGTTCAGCAAAACCAGAGCTAATTGTAGTCCCCTCCCAAGCTGGAGGCTGGTCATCCAAAATGGACGGAGTTTTAGGATTTCTACCAAACATCAATTGATAAGGACTATAGCCCCCAACCATCTGCAATGAATTCTTTGCATGTACTGCCCATGCTAAAGCTGAATTTAGCCTGCAATTTGGTCGATCTGCCAAAATTTTCCAAAGCATGTCATCGATGACAGCATGATTTCTTTCACAGACACCATTACTAAATGGGCTTTCTGCAGCCGTATTCATAATTCTGATATTCATGTTTTCACACATATCCCTAAACTTATCATTAGCAAATTCTCCCCCATTGTCCATAAGGAATTTTGCCGGTGGACCCATTCCTGTCCCTATCCATTTTTCCACGATTTGATCCAGAATTACTCTCTTTACTTTACTTCGTACAATCGTTGATTTTTTAATTTTTAATTTAATTTTATTTTATTTTTTAAATTTAGAATACCCAATTCATTTTTTCCAATTAAGGGGCAATTTAGCGTGGCCAATCCACCTACACTGCACATTTTTGGGTTGTGGGGGCGAAACCCATGCAAACACGGGGAGAATGTGCAAACTCCACACGGGCAGTGACCCAGAGCCGGGATCGAACCTGGGACCTCGGCGCCGTGAGGCAGCAGGGCTAACACACTGCACCACCGTGCTGCCCTGTACAATCGTTGATTGACTAAATCTGGTTGCTAAATCTACAAAATGAAAAATAAATATATTATTTGCTATATCCCAGATCTTAAGGTCCATGGCCACAATGTTGTTAAAATCCTTGGCCAAAGGTAGGGTTACTATCGGTCGTGCTGGTGTCCTTCTGTACTTCCTACAAACTTCACAGCGATCACTAACCTGTTCTATCAGTTTAGTATAGTCGTCATCCCTTACCCCTGCATCCTTTAATAAATTTTTCAGCCTCCGAGGAGACGGATGTGCAAACTGCCTATGCAGTTTTAATACCACAAGTTTTTTATCAGCTAAAATCCCATTTTCAACTGCCATTAACACATCCTTAACCACTCTACTTGAAAAATTATTTGTCAGTAATGGAATACAATAGTGTCCCGACTGTGTAAATTGTAAGTCCACAGTCTTTCCAAAAACTGTTGCGTTATCCTGTTCCATATCCAGTTTCATGTGTGCTTTCTTCATCGAAGGTCTGCTCAGAAGCAAAGGTATCTCACTTGATACAACATCCGTGCTAATGAAGTGATTCACTCCGGCAATATTGCAAGGGATCACCACTCTTTTCAGCGACTTCAGAGTATTATCATCCCCAAACCTGAAACTTGTGGAACTTTCAAATTCCTTAACCTTGTTGCGATTTTCAACATTCAAAGAGTCCAGGTAACATTTTAACCAGTCAATTCCACACACAGTAGATGTGCAGCCACTGTCCAATACAGCACAGTTGAAGGATTCTGCAACCAACACCCTCATTACCGGCGTAAAACTGCTTGTCAATAGGACAATGCCTTCTTTCTGGTCACTATCTTTTTCCTCTTCTGACTCTTCCGTGTCGTGTGTCGCTTCAAACACTCTATCATAACGAGTTGGACAGTTGAAAGCATAAGCAAGAGTCACATCGAAAACATCGATTTATCATGCCCCATGCATTTCTGGGGTTCATCTTCCTATTGTAGGTTCTAACTGGGTTTCTGTCTTCATAATTTCCTTGTCTCGGTCTCCGTCTATAGTCTTGAGCCCTGTTCGTAGCCATACGATTTTGCCATCCTGTTACTAGTGTATCTTCCATATTCTGCCTTATTGCAGGCTGACCTATTTGGGTCATCAGAGCCATCGGAATCGAATGTTTCCCCAGAAACTTTTGTACAGCTTTTGTCATCTGTTCGAATAAGGTATCCTTATCAGTAAACTGAACTCCTGTCAAAACCAGGAGCCTATCCACGTTGCTGACTCTAGCACAGTCAAGTAATTTAAAGGCCAACACAGACTGTGGAAATTCCAAATTGTGTTTCTGCAGCCTTTTATATAGTCTGCCAAATTCCATTATATAGTCTTCCATGGAGACATCCTCCATTTTCCAGAACTTATCAAAATCCGACCATGCTTCATACGCACTTAACAAGTCATCTTTCTTATAAATCTTATCCACATAATGTAATAAAGTCTCCAGACCTTCTTCTGCGTCTATCTCTTCCAATTCCAGCTCAGAAAGCACTTTGTTTCGGATTTTACTGCCATATGGTAGAGAAAGAGCCAATGCCATACCTTGTTTTCTCTTTCCCAAAGCAGTTACTTTAGTCCACATAACTACTGCACTTCTCCATTGGTCGTACGATTCCCTTTCAGAAAATAAGGGAGGATAGTCATATCCAGCCATCTTTATCCTGGGTTCAGCCATGTATCTTTTTTTTTTTCCTTCTCACTCACTCCTTGGTTTGATCAGGAAAAGTTGTATCTTTCAAACCTTCCCATTTGCACAGCAACCATCCTCTGCTACCATTGTTAGACGTTTTAGTTGCTGTGAAATGAAGAGTCTAAAGTTCTTGTTCCTTTTCACCAAAACACCATTTATTTCACTTCCACAGCCTCTGCACAAAACTCTTAACAACACACCACCTGGCAGAGGCCACCTGAAGCCCCTTTACATATCAGTGTCAATTAATGGATACTTAACATAAATGAGACAACTAATTGCAATGTCTCTTAACCCATTACTTAACATACGGTCTGGACGAGCAGGAAGAAGTAAAACTGATAGTAATGAGCCTTGACCCGTCAGTTAGTTCAGCCCTTCCCGACCCACAAAATGTAGGAGGAGGTAGCCTCCAAGATATGAAAACAGCCATTTTAGATGTCATTGGCTACAATAGATTAGATCCAGTAGAAGGACTCAACCGGTGTAGACAGAAAAAGGGAGAGCATCCAACAGCATTTGCTGGGCGCCTCTGAATCCACTTCACGCAGTATTCGGTGATTCAGCCCGCGCCCATTTATCTGTAGACAATACGGCCAAATGGACCCGCATTCTAGTCTCCCACGCCACGGAGGCAGGACAGAAGGCATGTGCGAATTAAGACCTCTCAGACCCAGCACACAATGAAGTGTGGGTACTGAAGAGACTATCTAGAGCTTGGGAACAGTCCCGACAGAAAAAGACAGACCAGGAGAGAGTAGACGCCAACATGAATCCAGTAAGGGCACACCAAGACCCCGCATGGGTAAATAAAGGCAGAAGCAACGCACAGCACCCTAAAGTGCAGGAATGCTACAATTGTGGACAGAAGGGACATTACGCCCGAGAATGCCAAGCCCCCCAAAATAGCAACAGAATCAGCCCACAAATGCCCCCCCTAGGAACAATGCCAGACCCATCCACAGCGTGAGCGGCCGAGCAGATAATTTGGCCATAAATGGCACCGATTGACGGTGTTCGGACTCCCCAACTTGGGTCTGCGACACACTTTGGGATAAGTCCGGAAGACCGGTAGTTGCAGGCACAGTCCGGTGACACCCAGTAGAGTTCCTTTGAGACACAGGAAGGTCCTGAACCACGTTAAACTCCTCCACAATATACCAGCGAGATATATGGCCCACTACAGACACCATTACCCTTAGTGGCTTTACAGGTCACCTCCAGCACGGACACATTACAACCCCTGTGGATATCCAGATCGGTAACATTACAACTAAGCACTCAGATATTTTGGTAGATTTACCCCACACAGCAGAACACATCTTGGGAATAGATTTTATGAGCTCACACAACCTTTCTTTCGCCCCGTAAATAAATGGGTGTGGAAAATGGCCAGAGTAGCACGAGCCCCAGCCACGCTCACAGTAGGAGACTACGCACACAGGTTTTGCTCAGTGGGAGAGTACTGGTTTGATCCACAAACCATTACCACAGACAAAACGGTTAGAGAAGTCTTGAAGAGACATAAAGCATCGTTTGCCCAACACAAGCACGATTGCGGTAAAATCCCAGGAATAGTCAACATCCCGACCCTAAGCCCCAGAAACAATAAGGTTTTCCACAGCAAGCCGAGGGCGAGATAGCCAAAGTAATCCAGAGTTTATTGGACCATGGAGTAATTCGGCCCGTAGCCTCAACGAACAATGCCCCGATTTGGCCCGTAAGAAAACCAGATGTTTCATGGTGACTGACCATCGATTATAGGGAAATTAAACAAAGTAACTCCGTTAGCAGCCCCCACATTGCCACGAGTCCTGAGATCTTGTTAAAACAGAGATTCAGTCAAAATTTTCACGGTTTTGGGCATTAGCAATGGCTTTAGGTCCATTCCATTGGACAAAACGTGCCAGTACAAATTTGCGTTCGCTTTCCAGGGGCAGCAGTACACGGGGACGTGCCTTCCACAACTCCCTCTCCATTTTTCACAGACAATTGGCGAACGGATTAGCAAAATTTCCTCGACCTGAATGTCTCATTCAGTATGTGGACGACTTGCTCCTACAGACTGACACCAAGGAAGAGCACATTTCGCTTCTTTCGGAACTATTAGTACTCCTCAAAGAAATTGGATGCAAAATTAACCCCCAAAAAGCCCAAATTCTCCAGGAAAAGGTCACTTATTTAGGTACGGTCATCACGCATGGTAAGCGTGAGATAGAACAGAAATGGATAGATTCAATTGTAAAATTGCCCTTGCCCCAAAATGTTACAGCACTCCGGTCATTTTTAGGACTAGTCGGTTACTGCAGGAACCACCTAGACGGTTTCGCCACAAAAGCAGCCCCACTTTCCGAGCTCCTTAAGAAACAGGCCCCATGGAAATGGCTTCCACAGCACATGGATGCCGTAGATACATTGAAATGCACCCTAAGCACATCCCCGCTTTACAGGCACCAGATCCACATACGCAATAGAGGTAGCGACCACCGACCGAACCCTTTCAGCCGTACTCCTACAGGAAAGGCATGATCGTTTAGGACCTGTAGCCTACGCCTCACGACTTTTAGATCCAGTAGAGCAGGGATTTTCAGCCTGCGAAAGGCACCTGCTCACAGTTTTTTGGGCCGTAAAATACTTCTCATACATAACAGGACTCAAACCCCGTAATCATTTTGACCGAGCACACCCCGACACAGCTATTATTAGATGGTAGATTAAAAGACGGCACAGTAAGCCAAATTCGAGCAGCGCGCTGGACCCTACTCCTACAAGAACGCAACATTACGGTAAAACGGACAAAGACACACACGTTTCTAGCCGACAATTTACACTATGCAGGAACCCCACATGAGTGCGAGATCATTGCACCCAAGCACAGCACAGGCCCCTTTGTTCCCAAATCGGTGCCGAAAAAGACAGGCATCCGACCACAGACGACCCAGCCCACAGACAATGCTCTAAAAACTTATGTAGATGGCTCCTCCACAGTTCTAGATGGAAATAGGATCACAGGATGTGGAATTTGTGTAGAGGACGCGCAGGGACGCACTTTAGAGGAAATCTCATTAAAGTTGCCTGGATATTTAGGTTCGCAGGCAGCCAAGTTAGCAGCCATTGCTTACATTGTGCAGCACCCAGATTCGTTCCCGACCCCAACAGACATATATTCGGACAGTTTGTATGTGTGCAACGGCTTGACAGAATTCCTGCCCCTGTGGGAATCTAGAGGATTTGTATCCGCCGACGGAAAACCCCTACCCTCAGCGCCATTACTCAAACACATTCTCCAGACAGCGAAAGGTAGAAAATACGGAATCATAAAAGTTAGAAGCCGCCACCGTTCTTCTCCACCCAGTAACGTGAAAGCAGGCGCCCTAGCGAAAGCAGGCTCACGACATGGCTACTTTTTACAACCCTCCAAGAGTGCCCCAGTACACGCGGTTCAGGTCTCACAGACCAACATTCAAGATTTAGCCCAGGCCCACCTCACACCTCTCTGCTGGTGGCCTGATCTAAAAACCGATGTAACCTTTGAGAATTACATTGAGAATTGTTTGATTTGCGCCCAGAACAACCCGGACAGATATGCAAAGAAAGGTCAGCTAAGACACACCCACCCTGTTAATGGCCCAGGGACGAACTTGCAGTTAGACTATATTGGTCCCCTCCCCCCCGCAGAAATGGATACAAATATGTGTTGGTCGTCATCGACACATTCAAAAAATGGGTAGAAGCATTCCCTTCAAGAACAAACATGGCCAAAGCCACGGCAAAAATTCTAACTGAGCACATTTTCACTAGATGGGGACTCCCCCGTAGTACTGAGTCGGACTAAGGTTCGCACTCCACAGGCAGAGTCATGAAAAATGTCCTGACGATTTTTGGCATAAAACAGAAGTTTCACATTGCCTATCACCCGCAGTCCAGCGACATTGTGGAACGCATGAATCGGACCTTAAAGGCAACACTTAGGAAGATGGTACAGCAGCATAATACGACATGAGACACAGTGCTCCTATTCGCACTGATTAGAAACACGGTGTCGAGTTTGACAGGATACACCCCCATACCCTCATGGCCGGACGACCCATGAAGGGTACCGAGTATTTATTTGGGCTTGATTTAGCCAGCCCCGCAGTCACTGCCCTTACCCACGAAAAAGAGGTCCAGAACATAATGGAGAATATTAAAGCAGCCAGCTCGCTGCAGCTGTTCGACTAGGTGCTAGAAGAGAGCAGAGTAAGGCCTGCTTTGATAAGACAGTACACCCGACAGAGTGTACAGTCGGACAGCAAGTCATGATCTCCCTGTACAATCCTAGTTCATTCCTCTCCCCTAAATTTGCAGGACCCTACTCAATTTCCGATAAAGTAGGCCCCTCAGTTTACAAGATCACGTATCCTAATGGAAAATCAGGATGGTTCCATATAAACCAGCTTAAGGTTTATGGAATGCAGTGCAGCCACTCACACCTCTCACTGGCAATGGCAGATAACGGAGACCCGCCCACTGACAAGCCAATCCAGCCCTCCCCAAGCCAGGACAGCACGTCCACAGACATGACCTTAACTCTGCCCCCAGGGGGGTTTAGTTTTGGTCAAAGATAAAGGGGTTTTGTTACTTGTGTATTGTTTAAAATTTCTGTATTGTTATTGTTGCGTTTGCTCTGTAAGAGGGGAAAAATTGTTGTTTGGGAAAAAATTTTCAATAAAACATTTATAAAAAAAAAAAACTCTGCCCCCAGAGTCGAATTTCACCCTAACACTGGATTCAGTTGCTAGCGATAGAGGTAGCAACAGCGAAAGCACAACGGACGCCCTTGATAGACCCGAACAATGGAAAAACAGACCAGGCCCCAGTCACTACAGCCCCAGTGACACCGATCACGATATGTTTGGCTCCTCAGACACAATCTATTTGCCGTCCCCAGAACCGGACCCACCACCCGACGATAGCGACACCCCCCTTGCCCCTACCGCCCTACAGAATACGAAACAATAGCACCGCAACAATTCTTATCGTCTGACAAGGAATGAAGAGATGGATCCCACATCAGCCCACGCCGCATTGGCACTGAAACTCCAGGCACGTGTTTGGCACCCGGGAGATGGTGATGATTCCGAGTCTGACTCCCACCATGGTAACCCCTTTGACACCCTTTTTGGAATGGAACCTTGAGGTGTCCAGGTGATGAGAGAAAGGAACCAATTGAGATTTACGGTGCCCTACTCCCTGGTGGAACCTGCCCGCTTCTTCTTTAGTTCATTTTTAATGTTGAATGTTCTCTCTCTTGTACGACTTTGTGTGTCGATCTCAGACACATTTCTTGATACAGTTATGACTACTCCTCTGATGCGACATGGCAGTTAAAGGCACAAGTTTGCTGAAAGTCCATAAATATTCAAATTCTTACCATTCTTGGAAGGACGCTCGGGCAGTGGAGTAACGGCACTTATCCCCGCCCTGCCTGAGGACCCCCTAGGTATTTGGTCAGCCAAGCTCGGGTAGTGGAGCAACGGCACTGATCACTGCCCTACCCGGGGATTCCACCAATTCTTGCCCTGCCGCGCGCGGCTCATACGCACCCCATTCGGAAAATTATTTTCGAAACTCTTATGCTGTCCTTTTTTTAAAAAATGTGGTTTAAAGAATGCACTTTACCACAACTTTTGTTCCCTTTCCGGCGACCCTTCGGTTGCTATCCCCCACCTGCTATTTACATGTTAAAACACTTGGTTGAAACAAGTTTGCACTGGATGGAGAAATCACCCACCCACTCAGCCCATCAAACACAGGCTGTGAGAGTGCTAGCTCTGTGACAGAATTATTTTCGGATGTCTTGTCTCCCAAATGGTTGTTTAAAAAAAAAATGAGGGAGTCACAAATGGTGACGATTCTAAATGGGAAATTGACATTAAGGGCAAACAGACAGACAAACAAGATATTAAACAACTAGATACTAACAGATATTATGCTTGTACCCCCAGGAAGATACAAATATACCAGAAGACAGGAAGATACAGACAAGATGATGACAAACCTGATGATCTGCATCATGATCGTCATCGGATCAATACAGTTGAGCGCATTACCCGCCCCTACACCCCTAACCACACAGGCCCTAAACATGACCACCCAACACAACACTACTAGCCCGGACACACCACATATAGACACAGCCACTGATACCCCCACATGGTGTGACAATATCATAAAATGGTACTCCCTTTCATACACAGTAGAAGCCCTATTGGTTATAGCTATACTTTGCAGTGTCATCCAGACGATCAGACTTTGGAAATGGTGAAGGAGAGCCTTCCGTCCTCCAGGATACACACTCAGAGCCCCTTTCCTTGGACTCCAGCAAACCCCACACTCTTTCTGAACTTTTTCCTCCCTAATAAATTCCACGGATTGTTTTTAATAAAGTTACTTTCTCTGTAAATTGACATTAGTGTTAAGTAGGAATGTGATACTGCTATTGTTTATTTTGTAATATAAGTTCTTTGGTTATTAGAGAGCAGCATGAGCGTAGTTTAGTTAAGGACAGTTAGAGGATCCCCTTTTTGTGTAAAGAGACTGAAATGTATGTTTGAATGTTATAGTGCCCCCTTAAAATCTTTAGAGATATGTGTTGTATTAGGGAAAACTTAGGTAAATGTTTCGACCCTTAGGCAGAGTAGGGTAGAACCTGTCCTTGATTAAGGGTACCCAGCATATCAGAGAACAGTAGTGTGATCCTTCATGCTTCGCGTTGAGGATCAAGAGGATGGATAGTAGCATCTGGGATGGCCACTTATAATAAGGAACATGAACGGTCGCAAAGCATAACAGGAAAAATGGACAATGCAAGGTTCAGGCAGGCTCAGAGCCTGAATGTATATTTGTGAGCAAAGAATCCAGACGGTATCGAAACCCCCAACCGATTAGCATTTTGATGGCCCAACTCCATCAGACAAAAGACTGATACTTGAGTAACCAATACAATCCCAGACATTTCGGCGCCACTCCCTGTACTCAGGAAGCATAAACAACAGGGTCAATGACCGCTTAGGACACGCCCAGCCATCAAGGCACCCGCCCCTTTATTGGCTCAAATCGAACACAGTGATCAAGAATTACCCAATTAGTGGCGTCCAAAGTGAAGGACCGCACAAAAGAGCACGAAAATCCCCAAGGATAAAGAGAGAGACCGCCATGCGTTCAATCTCTCTTGCACCTGGCGCTCCGGCAACGTCTACCTCTATTTGCAGCACCACCAGAAGCAAATTCAAGTTCAACACCCGCTACCAGACGGATGAGCCCAGCTGAGCAGCAGTTACTTCTCCAGACCCGATAGACCCAGATTCGAACAACGGCCACTGTTCCTCTGACCTAAGCCGGGTGCCTGAAGTTAAGTACACGTTGTCATAGTTGATAGTTGTAGTTTAACTAGTAGTGTCTATGTTGCATGATTAATTGTGTGTGTAAATAAAGTACCCTTGACCTTGAACTAACTAACTGGTGTTTGGCTCTTTGATCGATATCCGGTTGAACCTTGTGGTGGTATCATTCGATACCTGGCGACTCTGAGCAATATAATATTGATAGCCAAAGAAAGAAGGGCAACCTTATTGATTGCCATATTTACAGTAGGTAAAAAAGACAACACCAACCCGAGCGGGAGCCACCAAATGTGCGACCTACTCCTTCATAGCCGCCACTGGAAATCCCATTTTCGTTTACCTTTAATGCAACAGGTGAGCCTGATTTGTCTTCAATCTCACTTGCTTTGTCATTCGATGTTACATTTCTGTATGGGTTGTTCATCAGAGGCCCTGGAACTCACACCTGCATTGCTTTGTCCTGCCATGGACATCCCTGTGAAGCTCTCTCCAGCAGATTCAGTTGAGAGACCCTGGCCTGTTCGTGTCTCTGGCCCTGTTCCTTAGTCCAAAAGGATCCATCTGCAGTTATTCACACAGTCCTGTTGCTTGCTTGCTGGCAGCTGCAAAATGGAGGAAGTTCTCCTCTGTAATTTCACGCCCAGAGTACATGACGTCAGTGAACCGGGTGCGTGACCTGCTCTTTGCCGCTGCTTCTGGTGGTAAGACTGATCAATTTTTTTAAATCCGCTCCTGGAACAGCATTCTGACATACAGAGGAGGTGGTCTGGCCCTCTGGGCTTCAGGCCTGTACATTGTTATATCCGGCTGAGGGGGCAGCATGCACAGGACAGCCGGCATTCTTGAAAGCCAGTTGCGGACTTAAAAGCCAATTGCAGCTGTTGGGCATTTTGTCCGGCCATGGGGAACGCCGTGACCGATGGCTCCATGTCTCACCTGTAGGTCACGACCCTTGGTTTGAAAATAACTGCCCAAGAGATTGTCTCAGATTTTACGTAGCAACTTGCTATCATTCGGGGACATGGTTAGATCAAACCACATTGTGGCTCTGTCATCAGATTGAAAACTCTTCACTGAGACATGCAGAGACTAAACCAGGAAGTACAAATTAGCATACCTAATTAATTACAAAATGATGTCGAGAGTGAAATGGAGAGAAGGAATGATAAGATTAAGAAGCAAAACAGAAAGAAAATAAAACAAAAAATCCAACAATTAATTTCTGAAACAATGGGCGGGATTCTCCGCCCAGCCACTTTTCTGCCCCGACACTAGCGGCAGGATTCTCTGTTACGCCAGCCGGTCAATGGGGCTTCCCATTGTGGGGCAGCCCCACGCCATCGGGAAACCACCCGGCGCCGGCAAAACGGAGAATCCCGCCGGCGGAGAATCCAGCCCAATGAGTCTCTACATTTGTAAAATTAAATATTTAGTGTCAGAGAAGATAATTAACTTGTCATTGCATAAAAAATTAACATACACCTGAATGCAGCTGCCCCAATGTTTTCTGGAATGTTTGGTTGGTAACTAGTGAGGAAGTAAAACAAAGCAACTTGTATTTATATTATACCTTTAATGTAATGAAACATCCAGAGTTGCTTCATAAGACCACTTTAAAGCAAAATTTGACACCAAGCCACACAAGGAAGATTTTTTAAAAATTTGCTCATGGGATGTCAGTGTCACTGGCTGGGCCAGCATTTATTGCCCAACCCTGAAGGCATTGAAGAGTCAATCACATTGCTGTGGGTCTGGAGTCACATGGAGGCCAGATTGCCTTCCCTTAAGGACATGGATGAACCAGATGGGTTTTAACAACAATTGACCATAGTTTCATGATCACCAGACTTTTAAATCCAGATTTTTATTGAATTCAAAAGCCATGGTGATATTCAAACCCGGGTCCCAAGAGCAGTACCTGGGTCTCTGGGTTATTTCTCAAGTGACAATACCAGTACACCACTGCTTTGGCCAAAGAGGTAGGCTTTAAGGATTATCTTAAAGGAGGAGAAAGATGGATTGAGAAGCAGAGGAAGTTTAGGAGCAAGTTACAGAGCTCAGACCCTTGGTAGTTGAAGGCATGGCCACCAATAGTAGAGCGATTCAAATCTAGGATGTTTGAGAGGTTAGAATTGGAGGTGAGCAGATATTTCTGAGGGGTGTAGAAGGCAAGCTAGATAGGGAGGGGTAAAGCTATGAAGGATTTTGAAAACAAAGATGAGAATTTTAAGAATGACATGACTAGACAGCAGCAAATATATGGCAAGGTATAGCCAACTTCACATGGTCACATGGATTTCAATGGCAAGTCGATTACCTAGATACCGAGAGAGCAGGTTGTGGAGAAAGGTAAATCAGACAGATTCTGCATTCCTACTGCATGTGTAAGCTCCAGAAGCTGGTGTCCAAATTATTCCACAATAAAAGAACACTGATATCTTCCCCACTATTGCCAATGTAAAATCCAGGTCAATTACTATTTTAAATACATTATTTTTATCATCCAAAGGAAGTGCAGAACGGAATTCTGCAATGTTAAAGGAGACTGGCCTGGGTGAATGACCCATGGCTACTTTGATCATTATTTTTTTCCCCAGCAAAGTTTAAATAACTTCTGCTTATCTTCAGAACTGATGTTTGCTTGACCGCCGCCCCCACACCTCTTCAGTTACTTTGAAAACAGACAAATACTTTGTAAAATGAGACTAGAAATAAATCATTAAACATAGTGAATGAAGAAAGTTATCAGAATCATTGAATTTAATAAGTATAATTTCTTTGTGCACAATTATAGAGTAT
This sequence comes from Scyliorhinus torazame, assembly GCF_047496885.1. Classification (NCBI taxonomy): domain Eukaryota; kingdom Metazoa; phylum Chordata; class Chondrichthyes; order Carcharhiniformes; family Scyliorhinidae; genus Scyliorhinus; species Scyliorhinus torazame. The sequence goes on from NC_092722.1 coordinate 130,413,583, forward strand.
AGCACAGAAACAGGCCATTTTGCTGAGCCCATATTTATTCTACACAAGTACCTCCTCCCACCCTCTATCAATATTATCTTTTTATTCCTTTCTCAGTAATGTGCATATCTAACTTCACTTTTAATGCATGTAAGTGGCTTGCCTCAACTATTTCTTGTGGTAGCACATTCTACTGTATAAGACAAGATAACAAGTACATCCCATGCAGTGTCACCGTGACCTAAAAGGTTTTTGCTTCACCTTCAGAAGCAAGTGAAAGCCTATCCTAGCGGCATTTCTATTTAAAAGCCCATCAGGATTTTCCCCAATTTCCATTCAAAACTCCATCCTTTTCCACTCCATCCAGCTGCCACCTTACTTCATCCACCCAAACCTTTTACCCTCTCGCAGCTTTTCAAAGTTTTGGTACATTTAAACTCTTTACTTACCAGAAAACAGCAGTAACTGACGTAAAAAGGGAGTGCAGCCACTGCTGATTCTTTTGTCTCCCAAGGGTTCCTGCGCTGAATCAAAGAACAAAGAAAAATACAGCACAGGAACAGGCCCTTCGGCCTAATCCCAGTTTGCGAGGATCCTCCATTGGAAGATCAGCGGGAGGCAAGTGTGTAGCTTTTGTCTGACCAAGGTTGGGAAAAGGGCTTTGGACTCTGAATGGAAGATCGGGGCCAATGGGTGATTATCGATTACCAATAGTGGCTGGTTGTTTCGGTCTTTGGGGAAACAACTTCAAGGTTTACCGTGTAACGTAATACGGTAGCATTGTGGATAGCACAATTGCTTCACAGCTCCAGGGTCCCAGGTTCGATTCCGGCTTGGGTCACTGTCTGTGCGGAGTCTGCACATCCTCCCCGTGTGTGCGTGGGTTTCCTCCGGGTGCTCCGGTTTCCTCCCACAGTCCAAAGATGTGCAGGTTAGGTGGATTGGCCATGGTAAATTTCCCTTAGTGTCCAAAATTGCCCTTAGTGTTGGGTGGGGTTACTGGATTATGGGGATAGGGTGGAGGTGTGGACCTTGGGTAGGGTGCTCTTTCCAAGAGCCGGTGCAGACTCGATGGGCTGAATGGCCTCCTTCTGCACTGTAAATTCTATGAAACGTTCTGACCACGTTTTGCCTCAGCTGGTGTTTTTATTAGTGCAGGGCAGTGGTCAGCACTGCTGGCTCACGGCGCTGAGGACCCAGGTTCAATCCCGGCCCCGGGTCACCGTCCATGTAGAGTTTGCACATTCTTGTCTGCATGGGTCTCACCCCCAGAACCCAAAAAGATGTGCAGATAGGTGGATCAGCCACACTAAATTGCCCCTTAATTGGAAAAAGATAATTGGGTACTGTAAATTTATTTTTTTTAAAAGGAAAAAAAAAAGCTTTTGCTTTTACAAAAAGTAGAGCAGCTTTTTCTCAAATACTTTAAGAAACAAAGCAATGAAAACAAAAGTCTCAAAATGTGAACAATACTGCAGCAGCACAATGCAATTACTGTCAATGACAAGTGTTAAGGACTTGGGTTTGAGATGCTTGAGAGTTTCTTCTTTTAAAAAAATATTTTTATTAGTATTTCAGTTTTTACAGAGTAATAGCTCAGGTGTATCTGATATTTACAAACAGGTTGGTGCCTTATTAACAACAGTTTTACATGCGTTTCCCCTCCTCCCCTCATTCGTAGCATGTTCCGCTTTTTTTTCCCATTGGGGCTTTTATTTATTTTTTGTTTGATTTTGGCAGGGGGCCTGTGTGCCCCGCGCTCCCCCCCCCCCCCCCCCCCCACCCCCCACCCCCCCCCCCCCCCCCCCACCACAGTTCTTGGAAAAGGCTGAAGAATGGCCCCACGCTTTGTGGAAGCCCTCGTCTGACCCTCAGATGGTGTACTTGATCTTCTCCAGGTGGAGAAATTCCACCAGGTCTGCCAGCCAGTCTGCAACTGTGGGTGGCGCTGCTGATCGCCAGCTAAGCAGGATTCTCCGGCATGTGATGAGGGATGCAAAAGCCAGGGCCTCTTCCCCATATGAAGTTCTGGCTGGTCCGATATCCCAAAGACTCTCGGGCAGGGCTCCACCATTACCCCCACAACCCTGTACATCACCTCGAAGAAGGCTGTCCAGAACTTGGCAAGTCTGGGGCAGGCCCAGAATATGTGAGAACGGTTGGCCGGACCTCCCTGGCACCGTTTACATTTGTCCTCCAACTCTGGGAAGAACTGGTTCATGTGCGTTCTGGTCAGGTGGGCTCTGTGCACCACTTTAAACTGCATGAGGCTTAGCCTAGCACAGGAGGAGATGGAGTTGGCCCTACTCAGTGCTTCGCTCCAGAGTCCCACGCCCACTTCTGTCCCCAATTCGTCCTCCCATTTCCATCTAGTTTCGTCCAGTGGTAGTTTTGCCCTGTCCAGCAACCGTCGTATATGTTCTCACATTTCCCCCCCTCCCTCAACCCTCCTCACTGTGTGTGTTGATTAGTTCCTCCAGTAGAGTGTCTCTCGGGGCCCAGGGGTACTTTGCAATCTCCTTGCCGAGAGCCTGAGCTCCTGCACCATTGGTAGGCCCAGGTCCTCCATCAGTTCGTCCAAGGTCGCCAGTCGCCTATATAGAGATCCCTAACTGCTCGCGTCTCCTCGTCTTGTCCCCATTTTTTTTTAAAGGTGGCGTCGAGCATGGCTGGTGGGAATTTGTGGTTACCGCACGTGGGGGCTATGGAGGACATCTCGGTTAGACTAAAATGCTGCCTCTTTTGGTTCCACGTTTTCAGTGTGGCTACCACCACTGGGCAGGATGCGTACTTTGATGGGGGGGATGGGAGTGCTACTGTGGGGAGTGATTGGAGTGTCGTTCCCTTGCAAGAAGACTCCTCCAGCCTCACCCATTCAGTGGTTGGATCTCATATCCACCCCCTCACCCTCATGGCTGTGGCCGCCCAGTGGTAGCACTGTAGATTTGCCCATGTTTTTCCTACTTTGCAATGTCGACTTTGGAATCCTTGAGTTCTTAACCATCCCACACAAACGGCAGGATCATTTTGTCTATGCTGTGGAAAAAGGCCTTGGGGATGAAAATCGGTATGGATCTAAACAGGAAGAGGAACCTCGGCACGAAGTTCATATTGATCATCTGCATTCTCCCCGCCAGGGAAATTGGTAGTGCATACCACCTCTGTAGATCCTTTTTAACCTCCTCCACCAGACTAGTCAGATTCTACTTGTGGATGTGTGCCCAGGCATGGGCTATCTTGATCCCCAGTAGTGGAATTTATTTTGGGCTAGTCTGAATGGTAGTTCCTCCAGCTCTGTCCCTCCCCAGTTCGGGTTCACCGGGATTACTTGCTTTTGCCCAGGTTGAGTTTGTCGCCCGAGAAGGCTCCGAACTCTTCCAAAAGTTGCATGTTCTGTGAGTCCAAGACGTAGAAGAGCAGGTCATCGCATAGAGTGACGCTCTCTGCCCCTCTTTGTATACCCTTCCACCATTTTGCTTCTTGCGAACGATCACCAGTGGTTCGATTGCCAGGGCGAACAAGAGCAGAGAGTGAGCATCCCTGCCTTATGCCTCTGTGCAGCTGCACGTATTCAGAGATGGTGGTGTTGGTCCGAACGCTCGCCTTGGGGGCGTTGTACAAGAGTTTCACCCACACGGTGAATCCTGTCCCCAGCCCAAACCGCTCCAGTACCTCGATGAAGTACTTCCATTCAACTCTTGTTGAAGGCTTTTTCTGCCTCCAGGGAGACGATCACCTCTGGTGTTCTCCCCCCAGAAGGGGTCATTATTACATTCATCAACCGCCTGATGTTCGCAGTTAGCTGCCTACCCTTGACAAAGCCCGTCTCGTTCTCTGCGACCACCTCTGGTACACAGTTCTCCAGTCTCTTGACCCGGACCTTCGCAAGTATTTTTGCTTCTACATTCAGCAGTGAAATGGGTCTATATGGTCCACATTCCGTTGGGTCCTTGTCTTTTTTGAATATTAGCGATATCATGGCCTACGTTAGCGTAGAAGGCAGGGTGCCCCTCGCTCGTGAGTCTGCGAACATGTCCAGTCGGTGCGGGGCTAGAGCTGGAGCAACTTTCTTATAGAAGTCCGCCAAGAACCCGTCGGGTCCTGGCGCCTTCCCCACCTGCATGGAGCTGATACCCTCCATGATCTCTTCCAGTCCTATAGGTGCTTCCAGCTCTCCTGGCCTATCATCCCCCACGACTAGCATGTCCAGTGCATCAAGGAACCGTTCCATCCCTATCGGGGGCTTTGGAGGTGTAAAGCCCTCGGTAGAAGGTCTCAAACGCTCGGTTGACCTCTTTTGCTCGATTACCAGTCTGCCTCTGCTATCCTTCACCTGCTCCCCGCCGCGTTCGTAAAAGGTCCCAGTGTCTGGCGAAGTTGGTGCACTGCTTTCCTGGTGGATAGCAGGTTAAAGTCCATCTGTAGCTTTTTCCTCACTGCCAGAAGCTCTACGGTTGGGGCCTTGGAGTATTTTCTGTCGACTTCCAGAATGGGGATCTATAATCCACCAGTATGCCCAAGCTTCATGTGGGGCGTTGGGCACAGCCCGTCTCCAACCTCATCCATGTAATGTGGAGGATAACTATCGTGGAATATTCCGCTCTTACTATTCCTGGAAGCACCACTTTTCCCACTGCAAAGAAGTCCATCTTCGAGTATGCTTTGACCGGCGAAAAGAATGAGAATTCCTTCTCACCAGGGTGTAAGAACCGCCAAGGGTCCACTGCCACCTTCTGCTCCATGAATGTTGCCAGCTCCCTAGCCATGCCGTCCTTTTACCTGATCTGGGGTTCGGTCGGTCTGTCAGTGCGTCCTGTACACAGTTGAAGTAATCCCCCCCCCCCCCCCCGCCCACTCGCACAGCTCTTTCTTACCCGCAATCGGTCCTGCTCCCTCAGGTGTCTTTCCTGCAGGAAAGCTGTGTCGGCTTTCAGGCTTCTCAGTTGGGTGAAGGCTCTGGATCTTTCCACTGGGCCCTTAAGTCCCCTGATATTCCAGGTGATAATCCTGGTGAGCTGCTTTCGTCCCAAAGCTCCTGCAGGACCAACCATACTTACCTGATATGCACGCCCCTGCACTTTATTAGGGGGCTGTCCAAAATGGCTGTGGTCACCGATCTCACCATGAGGTCGGGTCCTTGCACTCCAGGGTTTCCCTTTGTTCAGATCTAAATTAGTCACCAACTGTGTATATGCCACTTGGGTGCAGCCCTGCACTCGTGTTTCCCTTTGTCTTGGGACCTCCAAAGTGGCTGCTTGTGGCACAAACTTGTTTCCTCAGCCTGTTCCTCCCCTGCCAAGGCCAGTATGATACCCAACTCATTTTTCCTACTCTGTTCCTTTACCCCGTCCCCTCCCTTCCCTGTGTCACCCTTTTCCCATCTTACCCTGTGCTTTCCCCTTCCCAGTCCCTGTGCATCCCATCCCCGATCAGGCGTTCCCTCCTTGGGAAGTGCGCCACGGTCCCCCTTGTTTTCGGTCTTCCTGTGCTAGCTATTACCGCTAGTGTGGTGGCCGTCCTCCCTGGGCTGGTCTAGCCCCTTCCTTATGCCCACTGACTGCCCGTTTTCCGTTTAAACCCTCACCTGCCTTCCCCTGTCCTCGCTTCTTTCTCGGACCCAGACTTCCCTTTATGATCGGAATGAGGCAGCACAGTCCCGCACAAACATACTCACAGTCAAATGAGTCTTTTGCTCTTTCCCTGCACAACTCTCATCGTTGTTGTGCCTGTCACTTTTCCAGGACGTTGGTTCTGACAAACTTATAAGCTTCCTCCTGGGAGTTGGAGTTAAGTTCCTTTTTTTGGTATGTGACTCAGAGCCTGGCCGGGAACAGCATCCAAAACGTACCCCATTCTTGTACATGGCCGATTTCGCCTGATTAAACTCAGCTCTGCGTTTTGCTAGGTCTGCTCCAATGTCCTGGTAGATTCTGATTCTATGCCCTTCCTAGGTGCTCGCTTTTGTTTGGCGTACCCACCGCAGGATCCTCTCACGATCCTGGTATCGGTGGAGCTTTGCGATAATCGCCCTAGGCTGCTCCCCGACCTTCGGTTTCGGTCTGAGCGACCTGTGTGTTCTGTCGAGCTCTGTGGGTTTGGGGAAGCTGTCTCCACTGACTAAGTTGCCCAGCATTTAGGCGATGCAGCCTGTCAGGTATTTGCCCTCGATACCGTGCCACGATTCTGATGTTTTGTCGTCGGGACCTGTTCTCCTGGTTCTCGACTTTGGCCTCAAGTTCCCCTGGATTTGGATTGGTTTATTGTCACGTGTACCAAGCTAAAAGTATTTTTCAGTGAGCAGCTCAACGGCCCTGGGCCGCCACCAACCTTTTTACCTCTGTCTCCAGGACGACAATTCTGTCGCTCCGGTCAGCCTAGGCCTTCTCCAGGTCAAAGACTGTCCTCTCCTGAGGCCTTTACACTGGTGCAGAGGCCCCAATTATACAATTTTCCAAAAATCAATAGCCCACCACAGTTCGACTTGATCCAATCCTTGGAGCTGTCAATTTTATATTGACCAATGAAGTTTACTTTAAGCAACATGATGTCTGCAGCCCATCGATTGCCTTCTGCATGGTGGCCATCGCCTCTGCCACCTTGACAAGACACTTGGATCTCTATCCTGATTGCCTTTCATGGTGGTCAGCTCCTTCAGGAAGCTCTCCGTCCATCTCCAACTGTTCGGTGGGGGATTGGGGGGCGTGGGGGGGGGGAGGCTGATGCTCGAGTCATTGGTCGCCCTCTCTCCTGGGTGGCCTGGGCCCCTTCGCCTCGTGGGTCTGCAGTCTCATCCAACTGCTGGTCATGGCTCTTTCTGCCGCTTCTCCCGTCTCCTCGAGCTTCCGTTCGCTGGCATCTTTTCTTGGTTGCCTTTGCTGTTGAGGGATATTTTTTCCTTTGAAATTTGGACAAAATTCAACTAATGGTGCCTCCTTTTTTTGTCCTAGATCGGAGGAGAGCCATCTGATGTGCGTCCACTGAGCACATCACCGTCACCGGAAGACCCTGAGTTTCTTCTATCAAACTCAGCAAGGCCTGTGTCGTACCCGAAATGATTTAATAGATGGTGTCTGTTGGATTTACAATATTATTTTATTCATCACATAGTAAAAAGAACTCGTTGGTCAGTAAAGCATTTGACTGCAAGAATAAAATCAAGTTACAATGGAAAAGTTGTGAGATGTGCAATACTATTCTTCAAACAAGTTTCATAGAAAACTCCTGATAAAAAGCATTTAGGCAAGAAGTTATCAGTAATATTGACTAGTCAATCATGAATATCAGACAGTAATCATCTAGAGTACATATCAGAATACAAGGTATTGTGCTCAGTGGGATTTCTGCGCCCCCATCACCTGAAAGCCAATATCAGATTACAGTTTTAAACTTATTTACTTGAAGGGAGAATTTGGGGTATTTGAAGAAGCATCTAAGTAAACAATAAGTTGGTTTTGTTCCATTTCTTATAATTGAAGTGCTAAAAAGGTGAACTTCACAAATTGGGGCAGAGGAAAGAGATTGAAAGAAACAGAACCAGAATTAATGAAAATAATTACTGTTCATGTAAACTGTGATACACGCGATACACCTTAGAAACCTAGTTTTCAAAGTTGAAGAGGTAAAAGTTTGTCATGTAAATAAGAAGCTTGCAAATACATGCCATGAGAAAGATGGTTTATTTAAAAGAGCTGAAAAATTACTAATAAAGTGACCTACTGTCCTCCATTCATTAGGTTAACTGTATTGAATATTTTAAAAGTTACAATTAGCTTTTTGCACACAATTTTCCAATCCTTTATTTGAGATGGACTCTTTCAAAGAAGCTGCACTAACATAACATTTAGGATAGATCGGTGGCAACTCTTCAAATATCTATAAAGTTTGTGCATCAATGTGGAAAAGTATGTTTTATCATATCCCTTAATGTTGAAATCTTTATGTAGCAAAGGATTGTTTAAAATATCTATGATTTGGAAGACGAGATGTAGGAGCGTTTTCAAGGACTGAGTATTGAGCTGGCTTTTACTTGGGGCTCAGCTGAACACAGAGACCTGCAGACACCAACTCTGGTTGGGATGACTTTATTTTTCCAAGCTTGGTCAACATACTAGTGAGAGTGATTTGGGTAAAGGCCCAAACCACTACTTTACACTGATGCAGAGGCCCCAATTATACCATTTTCCAAAAATCAATAGCCCACCCCAGTTCGACGTGATCCAATCCTTGGAGCTGTCAATTTTATATTGACCAATGAAGTTTACTTTAAGCAACATGATGTCTGTGATCAGCTCATGATTTAATCCTATCCTGCCACCTGCACGGTAGCACAAGTGGCTAGCACTGGGTATACTTTGTATGACTAGTCTCAATCCTCAATAATCTAATTTATGTAGAACTATTCTGGTGTTATCCCAGCTATCCGGTTTTAAGGAGTCTCATCTCAAGACACCCCCCCCCCCCTTTCACGAGACACAACAATAAAAAAAATGAATTTCCAGGAGTTACTATACACAAATTAAAACTAATTGCCCTCTGTTTATATGCAAACTTTGTAGGACTTCTAGCTCGCAGCAAATTTTCTGCTGTTCAGACACAAAGGAACATCAATGAAGTGCTAAGTTCTTTCCAAATTTCCCTCTGGCTGCAATAAACAGGATCAGATTAAAACATTTGGCTTGCCCATCAAGAAAGTTAATTTTATCACCCTTTTTGTGAGGTATATTTTAGGGTAGCAAGATCAGCAGCTAGACTGCAGTTATCATTTGCTACATCAGTAATGATACTAGAAATCTGCCAAACAGCAGGTAGTAAATAACTTGGGCTTGTTTAACACATATTTATTTGTAGCCAAGTCTTGGATAAAATGGCTAGAAACAGTAGATTCATAAAACATATCAGTCTTTTAGACTGCCTGGAAATCAACAACATGTTTAACATCTACATTGGAATGAGGAAATAAAATTAGGCAAACTTTCTCATTAAATCATTTGACATTTATTAAAAGTTACATATAAATGGACTGGCAGTGTTTTGTTTTTAAAATAAAAGGATTCCCATAAGCAAAAACACAGAAATTGTCTGTGATTTCCATCACTCCAAGTACATAGTTATAAAAATAGACAAATAGCTAAAAAATGGGAAATAAAACTTTATATAACCTGCTCTGATTTCACCTAAAATAACTTAAGTGTTGTAAACATATTGTATTTCTGGGATTTACTGGTTTGTGTTCGAATATCAGTATTCAACCTTTAACCAGGAATTCAAACTAACTTATTAGCGCCACATTCACATATAGGTGCTTTTGAGGGGGATATTTGGGAGGTAGCTGAAAATTTGATTGGGGGAAGGAATGAAGTGCGGCGGAATATGTACTAGAAATCATCATTCACATATGCAATGCCTTCCCCAAGAGATGCTTGGCCTAGCAATGTTTTCAGTGAGGTTCCAGACACCATGAATTTTCCTGATTCTACTGTGCAAGGAAGAAATTGGAAAATGTTTTCAGACACTGGCTCAAGAATTCCTCAAGTTTAGAAATGGATTGGCATCCGATCCTATGAGCTACAATGGGTGGCGCTAAAAATGCTTAATTATATGCACCATTTTAAATTTTATAAAATGATAAACTTTCAAGGGAATTGAAAGTTCCTACTCTGGCCCTGCAATAGATTTAGATACAGGCAAAATTTTAAGCCATTCTACATATTGCCTATTTCAGGCTTAATGGACAGTGCAAACGAAGTAGAACAGATTCAAATTCTGATGTATCCATAGAATAAGGGGAGTGTGTCACTGAATAGAAAGAACCAGGTAAAGAATGAATATGGAAAGAGAAACCTGAACCATTACCTTTCCAGAATTGGTCAGTGAGCCCTTTACCCCAAAAGGCTGAATGCTTGAATCTTAAACTAAACTTGAACACCTTAAAATCCGAAAGATAAAGTCTTAAATAAATTGTTCTGAACTTAAAATATTTTCAAAAGTAGTATTTTTGATCTCAATATCTTGCTGTTCTTTGGAGGGGGGGGGGGGGGGGAAAGAGGAGGAGGAGGAGGAGAGGAAGCTACTGTAGTAAGTCTTCCATCAGTGCGACCTGCAAAACATTCGAAACGGAGCTGCACTGTGTAATCTTCTTAGTTGTGAGCCAATATTAATTAGATTTCAACCAGTTGATTCTTGTTGCTCTGGAGCCTCTATATGCCTATGCGTCAGTGCCAAACTTTGTACTTGTATAAGATGATTATCCACTGCAAATGGGTGCGTATTAAGTGTAAAAGAGATTTTTGGGGGGGGATTTATTTTATAAAGTAAAAAGGCTTCCAAATAGCATTGGTTGAACAAAACAGCAAACAGCTATAGAAATATTGTACACCAGGCCTCAGAACTAGCTACAATGCAATCTAAGCATGCTTTTGTAGCTCCTCAGATAGCTTTAACATGGAGAATCATGATGGCGCAGAAGGCATCATTGTTTGTTTTGTGAGGTATATCAACAATTGTCTAAGTTACAACAGGTTTATGAAGGTACAGGAAGTACTGTACTGCAGCTTCAGGTTACAATACACTATTTAAAAAGGTAAAATATATTCCATATTATATGCCTAAATATGAAAATAAGTACAACAGACTAGACTTTACGGAATACAAGAAATATTAACTCTTTCAAGTGCAAATAAAATGGCAAAATTCCTTGAGGATGGGGAAGGTGGAAAAAAAGGAAAGTCGGAATGTCTCTATTCTGTTGAAAAACATATTCAAGGAATTCTGTAGTGCTAATCATTCAGCAAATCTTTATTCTGGGCATAATGCTACACCTGCTGCCCCAATGTTACTTCACCCTACCGCCTTGCTTTAATTACACAACTTTGTGAATACATTTCAAGTCTATAATGATTGAAAGGGCAGAAATTTTAACCAACATCATTAGTGGACTACCCAACATGGCCTAAAACAAAATGTCATAAGTGGAGTGTGTTAATGGAGTTTAGATGGGGGAATTAAATTCCATAGTCTTAAATGTTCTGACTTTCTTTTTTTAAAGATAGAAATTATTTTTTAAGCATGATATACTTCAGACAGTTCCCACTTGATCAATACAGTGAGTTGAGACAAATCCTGCAAAGTTTTGAGGTTATCAATGCTGCCTCAAGAAATGGTGAAAATTAAGTTAACCCTTCCCAAATGTACTTAAACTAGAAAAATCAGTTGAGTCCAAGTGATCAGAGCTGCTCAGTCTTCTTAATTATAATTCTTATGATGTCCCAAAGTTTTTTTCCCAAAGCCAAAGCGTTCAGAGTACAAATGTGTGAGCAGAACAAGCGAGGAAAAAAAACATGGAGTTTAGTAATTGCAATAGTCAACATGGTCCAACAGATCACGGTGCTGGCTAGTGGGATACTGAGCTTTGCATTTAGGACATTCCAAGAAGCTTTCGTCAAGATGATTATTGGATTTTGGCAAAGGCAACCTGTCTTCATCGTCACCATTTCTGTACAACACTGGCTGTGAGAGGCGGATGTCTTGTATTTGCTGAAACAAAAATGTGTATTTTTAAAAAATCAATTTTTCAAATGTGTATAAATAGCATTTCTGCAGAAGCCAAGTATTTAACAAGTTTACAGTTAGTCTCACATTGAAAGAATGTACAATCTGGATTAAATTAATTGAAATTAAAAAAATCAAAAACCACAATTCAGCATTTTTAGTGCATTCATGGGACGATGGTGCCGTAGAGGTAATGTCACTGGACTAGTAATTCTGAAACCCACGATAATGCTTTGGGGGCATCAGTTCAAATCTCACCAAAAAACACTTGTAGAATTTAAACTGAATAAATTAATAAAACAAAATCTGGAATTGAAAGTGTTTGCTCTCTTTCAGTGGCTATAAATATGGTGATTAATAAGGTCGCCTTTCTTAATCTTAATTATGAATATGCTTTCAGAGTCGTCAGGCATCTCTTGATACCGCCACAAGGTTCAACCGAATACCGATCAAAGAGCCAATACACCAGTTAGTTAGTTCAAAGTCAATGCTACTTTATTTACACACAGTATGATTTGCTCATGCACAATAACACTGCAGGCTAAACTATGTCTATCACTAACACCTATACTTAACGTCGAGTGCCCACTTAGGTCAGAGGAACAGTGGCCGTTGTTCGGATCTGAGGCGGTTGGGTTCGTAAAAGTAGCAGGAGTATAGCTATGGTCATCCGTATGGTAGCGAGCGATGAACTTGAACTTACTTGCTTCTGGTGGTGCGGGTGGGAGGGTCTCTCCAGTTGAGAGCCGAATCCAAGAGGCTGAACATATGGCGGGGGTTCCTTCTTATACTCGGGGGGGGGGGGGGGGGGGGGGGGGGGGGGTGGCGTCGCACACTTTTAGGCGAGCCTTAACCTTGGCCTCAATTAATTGGGCCGCTTCTCGATCACTGCCATCGACCTGAGCCAATAAAGGGGCGGGTGCCTTGATGGCTGGGCGTGTCCTAAGTGGCCGTTTTCCTTGCTTTGTTTGTTTCTTCTTGCTGGGGTAGTGGCGCCGGAATGTCTGGGACGGAATCGGCTACCTGAGCACTAGTCTTTGTTCATCGGAGATGGGCCATCAATGTGCAAATCGGCCAAGAGTTTCGATTCCATCTGCAGTCTGTCTTTTAAATACACATTCAGGCTCTGTGCCTGCTTGTTACTTTGCATTGTCCATTTTTCCCTGTATGCTCTGCGAGTGTCCATTTTATATGCTGAAAGTGGCCATCCCAGATGGCTACAAAAGTTAATTCCAGGAATGATGACCATGAGCAATCGTCATAAAACTCATCTCGTTCACCAATGTCCTTTAGAGAGGGAAATGTACAATCCTCACCTGGTCTGCATGTGGCTCCAGACTCATGCCCTCCGAAATGATTTAGCAAGCGATGCTTTGCAAGGTTTGGGCAACAAATGCTGTCCTTACTGGCGATTCCCAAATTCCATGAAAGAACAATTTTTTATTCAATTTTGTCATGTGAGAGTACCTTTAAGAAATGGATGTTTAAGCAATGTACCTTTAAGGAATGGAGCTGATCATCTTACTGAAGTGATGTCTGAGGTTGGGGGGAGCTGAGCTCACTTCTGCTTTTGGTTTCAGTTAGAGCAGCTTGGGTGTGTCTGTGTGTTTTGCTGAGAGCAACTGAAAAGTGCCTGGCTGGTTTTGCTGAGAGCAGCTGAAAAGTGCCTGGCTGGTTTGCGGAGAGCTGCATGAAAGGAGAAAGCCAGTTTGAGAGAGCAGCTTGGTGAGCTGCAAGAAGAAAACACAGAACTAGTCCGTTGATGTCTGCAAATCCAAAGACTATAAGTATATTGAATGTAACCTCATATCTGTTGTTAAAGGGGAAGTCTTTTGGATGTTTGAAGGAACATTTTCAGGGATTATTTAGTGTTGCATTATTTTTGGGGTTATCTTTGAAGTAAGGAGTGTTAAGGGATCCAATGTTTATTTAAAAGGTCAAGTTGAGTTCATGGAATAAACATTGTTTTGTGTTTAAAAACCACGTGTCCATAATTGTGATATCACACCTGGGGAACAAGCCGTGTGCTTCAAAAGCAGCAATCCATTAAAAGGAGAGGTTGGTTGAACTCCATGATACATTCTGGGGTTCTGAAAACACCTCGCCCATAACAATTGGGTGCTCGTCCGGGATAAAAGTCTATCTATTGGATTGGCTTTTGTGAACTTAAAGAAGGATTGTTGCTTTTCCGGTGTGGAATTTTAGTTTAAGTGGGGAGAGTGTTGTGTACAATGGCTCTTTCGGAGGCTCAGAAGTTTTTGGGGGTGGACACGGTGACACGTGATACCTTACGGACATAGGCTAAAAACAGACTGTTAGGTTTGGCAAAAGCATTGCAGTTAACACTGCCTAGCAAAATAAGAAAAGATGAGGTACTTAACGCGGTATCTGCGCATTTACGTTTGCCTGTGATACATTCTGACTCATTAGATATGGCAAAGCTCCAGTTGCAGATTAAGCAATTTGAACATGAAAAAGAATTAAAGCGGCTTGAATATGCAATGAAAAAAAAAGAAAGAGATAGAGACAGAGAGGAAAAAGAAAAGGAGAGAAGAAAGAAACAATGAAAGAGATAGAGAGGAAAGGGAAAAAGGGAGAGTTTGAACTTCGGAAAATGGCTCTGAAACATGAAAATCAGTTAAAATTGACAGATGCAGAGGGACACGTACAGTTGGAGGAGATGGATGAGGATAATGAGACAGAGCGTCATAGTCGAAGACGTGGTGGGGATCTATTTAAATATTTCCAAGCGTTGCCAAGGTTTGACGAGAAGGAGGTAGAAGCCTTTTTCATTATATTTGAGAAGGTAGCTAAACAAATGCAATGGCCACAGAACATGTGGGTATTACTGATTCAAACAAAGCTGGTAGGTAGGGCTAGTGAAGTGTTTGCTGGAGGAGGTTGCTGGAATGTATGAGGTGAAGAAATCCATCTTAAGTGCATATGAGCTAGTGCCTGAAGCTGACAGACAAAGGTTTAGAAATTTAAGGAAAGAATTTGGTCAAACATACATGGAGTTTGAAAGGCTCAAACAGTAATTTTGATAGGTGGATAAGGGCTTTGAAAATAGACCAAACGTATGAAGCTCTAGAGAAATTATACTTGTGGAGGAGTTAAAAAATTCAATTCCTGTTGTAGTGAGAACTCATGTGGAAGAACAGAGGGTTAAAACTGCGAGATTAGCAGCAGAAATGGTAGATGATTATGAATTAGTTCAGAAATCAAAGATTGGTTTCCGACATGTTTCAGCCGGTGAAGGATAGAAACTGGGGACAAGAGAAATACTCAAGTGGTAAAGGTAAAGGTGATCTGATGGGTGACAATAAAGAGAGTGTACCTCAGATTAAAAAAGAAATCCAGGAGGGTGGAAAAGAAATGAAAAGTTTCAAATGTTTTCACTGTAATAAACTAGGCCATGTAAAGTCACAGTGTTGGTAAGGCTGATGTGGTAAAACAGGATAAGACAGTGGGATTTGTGAAAGTGGTAAAGGGAAGCCCAAGGGAAGCAAAGGAGGTGCAAATGATTGTACAGCCTGCTCAAGAAGTGATTGTTAAGAAGGTGCCAGATGTCTTTAAAGAATTTACTTGTGTGGGTAAAGTTTGCTCATGTGTATCAGGAGGAGCAGGTAAAGAAGTCACAATTTTAAGAGATACAGGGGCTAGTCAATCTTTAATGGTAAGAGATAAGGAATTATTTGGTTGGGAAGAATGTTGCCAGAAAAGGTGGTGATGTGTGGAATTCAGGGTGAGAGGAGTAGTGTTCCATTATATAAGGTAAGGTTGGAAAGTCCAGTGAAGAATGGTAAAGTGGTAGTAGGAGTAATAGATAAACTGTATTCCTGGACAAGATAGTTTATCTTGGGCAATGGTATAGCTGGATCGCAGGTGGGAGTGATGCCTACTGTAGTTGATAAGCCAGTGGAAAATCAGACAACTGAAGGGTTGAAGGACGAATATCCTGGGATTTTTCCGGATTGTGTAGTAACAAGGTCGCAAAGTCACAGGTTAAGACAAGAGGAGAAATCAAAGAGTGAAGATGAAGTTGAAGTGCAATTATCAGAAACGATTTTTGATCAGATGGTTGAAAAAGAACAAGAATAGGTGGAGGATGAGGCGGATATTTTAGTTCAGGAAAATTGACGGAGTTACAACAGAAAGATGTAGAAATAAAACGGATATATCAGAAAGCATATACGGAAGAGGAATTTGAGAGTATACCAGAGTGTTATTACCGTAAAAGTGATGCCTTGATGAGAAAATGGAGTTTTGCAGGTGGATGAAAAGTGGGCAGAAGTTCATCAAGTAGTATTGCCGGTAGGGTATAGAAAGGAGGTGTTGTGAGTTGCACATGAGGTACCAGTGGGAGGTCATTTGGGAATAAGGAAAACTCAAGCTAAAATCCAGAAAGATTTTTATTGGCCTGGACGACATAAAGATGTAGTTAAATTTTGTCAATCATGTCAAGTGATAGGGAAACCTCAAGCAGTGATAAAACCAGCGCCCTTAATATCCATTCCAGCATTTGAGGAACCTTTTACGAGGGTCCAAATTGATTGTGTAGGACCGCTTCCTAAAACAAAAAGTGGGAATCAATATCTTTTGACTTTAATGGATGTGTCTACTCGGTTTCCAGAGGCCATTCCAGTACGTAATATTACAGCTAAAAAGATTGTGGAGGAGTTACTTAAATTCTTTACTAGATATGGACTATGCACAGAAATTCAATCGGATCAAGGATCGAATTTTACTTCAAAGTTATTCAAAGAATTATGGATAGCTTAGGAATAAAACAATTTAAATCAACTGCGTACCATCCAGAATCGCAGGGAGCGTTAGAGAGGTGGCATCAGACATCAAAGACAATGTTGAGGGCGTATTGTCAAGATTATCCAGAGGATTGGGATAAAGGAATTCCATTCGTATAGTTTGCAATTAGGGATGAACCGAATGAGTCTACCAAATTTAGTCCTTTTGAACTAAGTTTTGGTTATGGAGGTAAGAGGACCACTTAAATTGATTAAGGAAAAATTGGTGGGTGAGAAATCGGAAATTACACGATTGGATTACATGTCAAATTTTAGGGAACGATTAAATAGAGCAGGTGAATTGGCTAGACAACATTTGAAAGTTGCACAAAATGTGATGAAACGGGTAGCGGACAAGAAATCCAAAGTTCGTAGTTTTGCCAGTGGGGATAAAGTTTTAGTGTTGTTACCAGTGGTAGGAGAGCCTTTAAAAGCTAGGTTTTGTGGACCGTATCAGATTGAAAGGAAATTAAGTGAGGTGAATTATGTGGGGAAAACAACAGATAGAAGGAAGACTCACCGAGTGTCATGTGAATATGCTTAATAGGTACGTTGAAAGGGAAGGAGAGAAAAAGGAGGTTTTAATGATTCTAACTCAAAGTGACGAACTGAATCCAGATGACTGTGAAAATTGGAAAATGAGGATGTTCTTAAAAATTGGGATGAATTGTTAAGTTACCTTCCAGAGGAAAAGAGTTATTGATATCACATGGGCAAGTTTGTAGAGATAAATTGGGAAGTACTCAAATGGCTATACATGATGTAGATGTGGAAAATGCTGTTCCTATCAAACAACATCCATATAGACTTAACCCTTTAAAATTGGCACAGGTTAACAGAGATATTGAGAGTACGCTTAAAAATGGCATAATTGAAGTGGGTTGCAGCCAATGGAGCTCACCCATAGTGATGGTACCTAAACTAGACAGTACCCAACGGTTGTGTGTGGACTATCAAAAGGTAAATGCAGTTACACGAACGGACTCTTATCCTATCCCACGTTTGAAGGATTGCAATGAGAAAGTGGGACAATCTGCTTTTATTTCCAACTTCCAGACATGGAAAGAACCTTTAAAACCTCGTATAGAGTTCTTCGATCGACTTCAGGAGGCGGGTTTGGTGATGAACCTAGCCGAAAGTGAATTTGGAAAAGCCCGAATCACGTTCCTTGCAGTTTCCGATACCCTCAAGACGAAGGGAAATAATGCGATTTCTTAGCATGAGTGGATTTGATCGAACATTTGTGCAAAGGTTTTGTAGCGTGATTGCTCCACTGATGGACTTGCTAAAGAAACGTCAAAAATGTCAATGGACAGCAACAGGCATTTAACTGCCTAAAAGCTGTGGTAACCAATGTTCCTGTATTGGAGAATTGCAAGGGGCTCTGTGGTCAGATTGAACTAAAGTATCTGATTCTAAAGAGAAATGCCGAGGAGTAGAGGAATGGATGGATCGTGCAGAGACTTTCTTGTTCAAAGAGACTGTCAATCGAGATGGTTTTCAGTTGGAGGAAGAAAAACAGGAAAAATGGACTATATTATTATGCTTGTTTGTGTGTGTTGTTTTTTTTTAAATGAAAAAGTATTTTTACTGTGTGCATTTCTTAATTTATGGTGCAGGGTTACAAAGAAACCATTTTGAAGTTGATGGTTTATTTTTTTTCTTGGGGGGGGGGGCGGTGTCATGTGAGAGTACCTTTAAGAAATGAAATGAAATGAAAATCGCTTGTCACGAGTAGGCTTCAATGAAGTTACTGTGAAAAGCCCCTAGTCGCCACATTCCGGCGTCTGTTCGGGGAGGCTGGTACGGGAATCGAACCGTGCTGCTGGCCTGCCTTGGCCTGCTTTAAAAGCCAGCGATTTAGCTCAGTGAGATAAAAATGTATGTTTAAGCAATGTACCTTTAAGTAATGGAGCTGATCATCTTACTGAAGTGATGTCAGAGGTTGGGGGGAGCTGAGCTCACTTCGGCTTTTTGTTTCAGTTTGAGAGAGCAGCTTGGGTGTGCCTGTGTGTTTTGCTGAGAGCAGCTGAAAAGTGCCTGGCTGGTTTTGCTGAGAGCAGCTGAAAAGTGCCTGGCTGGTTTGCTGAGAGCTGCATGAAAGGAGAAAGCCAGTTTGAGAGAGCAGCTTGGGTGTGTCTGTGTGTTTCCAGTGAGCTGCAAGAAGAAAACACAGAACTGGTCTGTTGATGTCTGCAAATCCAAAGACTATAAGTATATTGAATGCAACCTCATGTCTGTTGTTAAAGGGGAAGTCTTTTGGATGTTTGCAGGAACATTTTCAGGGATTATTTAGTGTTGTATTATTTTTGGGGTTATCTTTAAAGTAAGGAGTGTTAAAGGATCCAATGTTTATTTGAAAAGAAAACCACGTGTGCATAATTGTAATATCCCACCTCGGGAACAAGCCGTGTGCTTCAAAAGCAACAATCCATTAAAGGGAGAGGTTGGTTGAACTCCATGATACATTTTGGAGTTCTGAAACACCTCGCCCGTAACAATTTACTTCAGTGATTTTGAGAGAAAAATTTACAAGTCAAATTGTAGAAGCTAAATATTGTTTAGTGTACTCTACAAAGCAGCTCCAAACTTACAAAATATTTTTCAGTTGACCCACCAACTCAGCAGGGAAAATTGGAGCAAATGCTGTTAAGAAACATAATAGAAAATCATATATTCCAATGGAACAGCTAAAGAGAAAAGAGAATCAGAAGATTCAAATTCCAAGTGGTTATAATGAATAAATACTCTCTTTCCTGGTATTCTTCAAAGCTGGATAGAAATTTAGCCAACTTTCCCAAGTAACATAAACCTGAAGCAGTTGCCATGTGAAAACCACAAACTGCGCTGGACCCAAAATGAGAAAGGTTGAAAAAATATAATTGTAGTGATTACATTAACCGGATGCAGAAAGTCAGGTTGTTCGTAGCATAATGGCTAACAGGTTCATGAAGAGTTGGGGAGAAGTCATGTGTTTACACCTGAAGAAAACGCTGCACATAAACCTAAAATCAGTCTTAATTTTAGCTACTGAATAAATCCCATATATAGCTTGGCAGGTGCTGAACAAGGTTGTCCATGAGTTTCTAACAGATTCCTAAAATCCACTCTTAAAGGGCCCAAAGTTCAAGACAACATTCATTGCAAACACATCATGTCTTCTATACAGTTTAAAATGTCAAGATCAAAAATATACCTCAGTTGTACAATTAATTATGCAAAAAGTCCTGTCAGGATTAATAAATGACAGCAAATTAATATTTTACCACAATTACTTTGCAAATCCTTGTTAAAATAGCACCTAAAAGCCTGGTGGAAAATTTGGTGAATGAATAGTACTCTCAAAAAATGATTAATCACATTAAAAGTAAGACAAATTGATTCCACAATAATTCAAAACTGCAGAACTTCGACGTATCAGGATGTAGAACACAAAGTAGATGAACTGTGGTCTTTGATTATCTACCAATTCTTTATGTCCCTACTTAGGTAACATCTGGTGCATGTCTCTTGACGTTTCTCTCACTGCCTACCAGATGTGCACCCAATATATGAAAATCTAATACATAACCTATTCAATAGAAATTATTCAAATAAATTAACTCATTCCTTACCGTATTCTCCAGTCTTGTGATCTGCTCTCGTGCCTGATTCAACTCTTTCAAGACTTTCTGTAACTGATGTTGCAGCTTTTGACGATCGTGTTTCTCACTTTCAAAATCTAAAGTGAGGTTCTGCATCTATTAAAGATTCAAAATGTGGTTGCATAAAAGTAAATCAGTAACTTCACAATGAAGTTAATACGCAATAAAGCAGCAGAGTTTACGCATGCTTTCTTCCGTTATATCTTGCCAAAAAGCAGATAATTAAAGTCGTCCAAGGATGAAGAAAAAAGCTATTTTAAAAAGCCTAAAATAGGCACAGCCGATCAAGGTAAAGACCGTCTATAATAATCATTGCAGTGACCTGTGTGGCTTTAGTTTGGTGCTGCAGACCCAGATGCAATAGAACAGAGACCAACAAATTTCATTCATGGAAGAGGGGAATGATACCAGCTTCTGTGAATATTCTCGCTCACATTAAATATTAACATCAACCATCACAAGTAAACCTGGAACGAGACCTGCTTCTACAAGCCCATATTATTTCAGATGACAATTTGAATCCCTCATGCTGGAATAGATCGACCAATAAGTTTATGAATAAGGTTGGGTTATTTTCAAAACATGCAGCTACAGCCAGATAGTGAGGTCAGTTCAAATAACAGCAGTTTTGAACCAGTTTGCAAAAGGGTCAAATCGACAAACTGGTCAGTGGACATCCTTTAAACTAATTCCCTTATAAATGCTTTCAAACAATGCTCTTGGATTTACATCAGCCTCCTGATCTATTTTGGAAAGGTTTTTGTAAGGCGTGCCCAACCACTCTCGAGTCACAACTTTCTTCCACATCAGCAGTGACCAGGTCGACGCCATGCTCAAGGCATGTAAAAATGTGAGAAACGCCTTCGAGAAATTACTTAACCAACAATGTACACTTCGGCATGTCATCTAAAAAAAATATTAGCCGTGGAATAATCATGAAGATTTGGGAATATGTTTTGGTTTTGGGAATAACTAGAGGATACAAGAGCACAGCACAAGACAACTGCAACAATAGCAACTGTTAATTTGATCCTGATGGTTGCTACAGCCAAGAAACACTCCACAGAGCAGTCAAGAACTCAAAAAGTGATGCTCAATCCTGCATTTGAACTGGTATTAAATGAACAAAGCTTTATTTGGACGTCAGGAATAGCAACACAGATAGTAGAAGCAGGGTGCCAAGTATCAACTCCTAATACAGAATTCAGCAGTTTTTGAGCTCAGGGTATAAACAGACAGGTTTAACCTCCAAACTGTGTTTGCAAACACCCTTTATTGAATTCCTCAGAAGCCTGTGTTTCTCTCCATTATGCAAACCCAATTTCTTCTCCGTTTGGGTAATTGCAATGCTTTCGACTAGTAGAATTCTCCCACATGGAGTCAAAGTGCTGTAGCAAGGATGGGAATGTGGAGCAATTCCCACTGCAGAGGTTGGCTGAAAAATACTCCAAATCTTTCAGCCCTAGCCTCATTAATTATACACCTGGGTGTTTCACACCGTATTCAGTGGCTGCTTGGGCCTGTACGGTCTGTTGTCCGCCATTGCGTTCAGGTGTCACATTGAAAAGGCTTCCAACATAGAACATAACAGCGCAGTACAGGCCCTTCAGCCCTCGATGTTGCGCCGACCTGTGAAACCACTCCAAAGCCCATCTACACTATTCCCTTATCGTCCATATGTCTATCCAATGACCATTTGAATGCCCTTAGTGTTGGTGAGTCCACTACTGTTGCAGGCAGGGCATTCCACGCCCTTACTACTCTCTGAGTAAAGAACCTACCTCTGACATCTGTCCTATATCTATCTCCCCTCAATTTAAAGCTATGTCCCCTCGTGCTAGACATCACCATCCGAGGAAAAAGGCTCTCACTGTCCACCCTATCTGATCCTCTGATCATTTTGTATGCCTCAATTAAGTCACCTTTTAACCTTCTTCTCTCTAACGAAAACAGCCTCAAGTCCCTCAGCCTTTCCTCATAAGATCTTCCCTCCATACCAGGCAACATTCTGGTAAATCTCCTCTGCACCCTTTCCAATGCTTCCACATCCTTCCTATAATGCGGCGACCAGAATTGCATGCAATACTCCAAATGCGGCCGCACCAGAGTTTTGTACAGCTGCAACATGACCTCATGGCTCCGAAACTCAATCCCTCTACCAATAAAAGCTAACACACTGTACGCCTTCTTAACAACCCTCTCAACCTGAGTGGCAACTTTCAGGGATCTATGTACATGGACACCGAGATCTCTCTGCTCATCCACACTGCCAAGAATCTTACCATTAGCCCAGTACTCTGTCTCCCTGTTATTCCTTCCAAAATGAATCACCTCACACTCACCCACTATTCAAAAAATAAGCTGGACCGCCTGAAAATGAAGACAGATCTCCAGGAGCATTCAGACTGGAAGGTGGACCTCTTCCAGGTCATCTAAACTGGAAGACCCACCTACAGTTGCTCCCCCGACCCACTGCTGTGGTCCAGGGTCGGTAGGCGGCTTACATCCTGAACTCAAGGCCTCCTCGGGCATTAATGGATGCAAATGAGGTTCGCATTGTCTTCTGGCTGGTTTTCCAACTCGTCATAGCAGGCACCAGCAAAAGATCCGCTGTAAATTCACGCCGGTTTGAAACCGATTATGGGCCTCCCGCCGCATTCTCTCACCATCAAACAGGTTGGTGGAGGGCTTGGAAGAATTTTGCCCTGGATATCATTCATCTGGCCCTTTAACCTTTTTCCAAAACTTCTACACCATCCACCACGTGAGGGCACCAAAATAGGATATATCGAAGCTTACACAGGCTAAAATCTGTTTTGTTTTGTATTGTCCAAGCAATGCAATTCAATTCTCAACTGTTCTGCCAAAGAGGTCACTGGTCTGAAATATTAGCCCAAAGACATATTTCCACAGATACTGCTTGACATGTTGTGCATCTCCAGCTTTTGTTTTTATGATAAATTTCCAGCATACTAGTTCTATACTAATTTGCTTTGTACTGTCCAGTATTCTATTTGTTTTAATTATTGCTTCAATGTATTTGTCATGAAACATAAAAAAATTATGCACAATTCAGACACTATTAATCAGAATTCTTTAATTCGGTCTATTTTCTAATTGCACTTTTTTATTTGATTTGCCAGCTTAGTGGGACTGTGCTGGCTTTTTCTAAAGCCATTTGTAAAGTTATGAGTTTTGTGGTTCAGCATGTTTGATGAAAAGCATGTTTAAGAAAAATAAATTAAAATGTGGATCATTTGTTTTTCAAATATGAAGATAACTGGCAATGCCAGCAGTTAAGCCCCATCCTTAATTGCCCTCGAGAAGGTGTGGTAAGCACCTTCTTGAACCACTGCAATACATCTGGCATTGGTAAACCTGCAGGGTGCTCCAGGATTTTAATTTTTTTAATTTTTATTCTTTCATGGGATGTTGGCATCACTGGCAAGGCCAGCATTTATTGCTCATCTGTAATTGCCGATCACTGAGTGGCTTGCTAGGCTATTTCAGAATCAACCACATTGCTGTCGGTCCGGAGTCAGATGTAGGCCAGACCATGTAAAGATGGCAATTTCCTTACCAAAGGACATTAGTGAACCAGATGGATTATGACAATCATCAATACTTTAATACCAGAATATTTTTCTTATATTTAATTTAATTCCATCATCTGCTGTGGTAGGATTTGAACTCGGGTCCCCAGAGATTACCCTGGGTGTCTGGATTACTAGCCCACTGACAATACCACAACACCACCACCTCTACTTAAATCCAGGGACAGTGAAAGAGCAGGAATGTAGTTCCAAGTCAGAATGGTGTGTGATTTGGAGAGGAACTTGCACTGGTGGTGTTCTACTGGACGGCAGAGGTCATGGATTTGGGAGATGTTGTCAACGGAGCCTTGATGAGTTGCTCTAGTGCACCTTGCACATTTTACAAACTGCTGCAACTGTGCATCAGTGATTCCAATCAAGAGGGCTGATTTGTCCTGGATGGCGTTGAGCTTAGAGATTTGCTGGAGCTGGAGGGGCTATTTCATCACACTCTGACCTATACCTTGTAGATGGTGGACAGGCTTTGGGGAGTTACCCATTGCAAAATCCCCAATCTCTGAGCTGCACTTGTAGCCACAGTATTTATGTGACAGTTAGGTTTCTGGTCAAATGGTAATTTCCAGGATGTCGGTGGTGGGGGATTCGGCAATGGAAATGTCAGTCAACCTCTTAGCTTGTCTTTTGTTGGTCAATGCCAAACTTGGTGGCAAGTAACATTAGAACTATACATCAGCTCAAACATGAATGTTGTCCAAGTCTTGTTGCATGCAGGCATGAAATCCTATACTATGAGGTGTTGCTAATGGTACGGACTACTGGCAAACTTCAGTTAACATCCCCACTTACAACCTTATGACGCAAGGTCACAAGCAACTGATGGTGGTTGGACCCAAAGAAGCTCCTGCAGCAATGTCCTGCGACCAAGATGACTAGCTTTCAATGACCACCTTCCTTTGAGTGTTTACCCTCAAAACCCGTTGATTTCAATGTATCTAGGGCTCCTTGAAGCCACGCCTTGTCAAATGCGCCTTGATATCAAGGGCAGCCAATTTCACTTCAACCCTTGAATTCAACTCTTTAGTCCACATTTGGACCAAAGCATTTAGTCCACATTTGGAAGGACAACACAGTAACACAGTGGTTAGCACAGTTGCGTCACAGCTCCAGGGTCACTGTCTGTGCAGAGGCTGTACGTTCTCCCAGTGTCTGCGTTGGTTTCATCCGGGTGTTACGGTTTCCTCCCACAGTCCAAAAATGTGCAGGTTAGGTGGATTGGCCATGATAAATTGCTCTTAGTGTCCAAAAAGGATGGGTGGGGTTACTGGGATGGGGTGGAGGCATGTGCTTAGGTGGGGTGCTCTTTCTGGGGGCTGGTGCAGACTCGATGGGCCAAATGGCCTCCTTCCACGCTGTAAATTCTATGATTAAAGCTATAATTAGGTCTGGAATGAATGGTTCTAATGGAACCAAACTGAGCATGGGTGGCTGCTTGATAGCATAGTTGACGACACCTCCCATCACTTTGCTGATGATCGAGACTAGACTGATGGGGTGGGAATTGGCTAGATTGGATTCATCCTGCTCTTTGGGGACATGGCATACCTGAGTAATGATCCACAGTCAAGGAGATGGCAATGTTATAGCTGTACTAGAACAGCATGACTAAAGGCGTGGCACGTTCTGGAGCACAAGTCTTCGGTACTACAATTGGGATGGTGTCAGGGCTCATTGTCTTTGTTGTATCCAGTTTAGTTCAGTTGACTAGACTGCAGAATGAGGCCAACAGCGTAGGTTCAATCCCCATATCGTCTGAGGTCACTCATGAAGACCTCACCTTCTCAAAGTAGCCTGTGGTCATCTGGGACTATGGCGACTTTACTTACTTAACTTACTGTATCCACTGTCTTGAGCTGTTTCCTGACATAACGTGGAGTGAAAAATTGACTAAAATGGCATCCTCTGATGGTGGGACCTTCGGGGAATCAGAGATTCATAATCCACTTGGCACTTCTGGTTGACGATGGCTGAAAATGTTGACCAGCTTTGTCTTTTAAGGTACTGAACTCTGGCATCATAAAGGATGGGATGTTTAGGAGTCTCATCTTCCTGTTAACTACTTAATTGTCGACTGCCATTTCTTTACTGGATGTGGCAGGACTCCCATGAAGAACATTACATACCCAGGTAGGTTTTTACAAAAATCCAGTTGTTTCTTTGTCATTAACAATGAGATTTTATTTTGACATTTAATTTAAATCCTGTGGGGGGATTTGAACTCCAGTTACTAGAGCATAGTCCATATCTCTGGATTGCTAATATAGTATCACCACTATATCTGTATATGCCTGCTTTTATACAAGAGCATCTTTTGACTGTCTAAGAAAAGCAGTGCATACTGGCTATCTTAAAGAACCTTGCACGTGTTAATTTGAATTCAACAACCACCACTATTATTACATATTTAAAATAGCATAGTCTCGATACTATGTGTATATAAAAATGTTACACAAAGTAAAGCAAATTTACTGTTCAATAAACATAATCAATATGTCAGAAAATGAGGGCGGCATGTGGCGCAGTGGTTAGCACTGGGATTGCGGCGCTGAGGACCTGGGTTCGAATCCCGGCCCTGGGTCACTCTCCGTGTGGAGTTTGCACATTCTCCCCATGTCTGCGTGGGTTTCAACCCCACAACCCAAAGATGTGCAGGGTAGGTGGATTAGCCATGCTAAATTGCCCCTTAATTGGAGAAAAAATAATTGGATACTCTAAAAAAAATGTTTTTTAAATGTCACAAAATGTGCTTATTAAACAATTTAAATAGTAACATTAGCGCTACAATTATTTAAACACTGATCTAGTCACAATGACTTTCTGTTCTACAATTTGGAATGGTTGTTGAACTACTTTTGGTTTACATTCAGCTGGTTTCTTTGATTGATTATCATGCTGCGTTAATGCTTCAGTCATTACCATGTGACACATTGAGAGTATTTAGTTTAATCATTTTCTAAAGGTCTGATTACAAGATTGCTCTGAAATGGTTTACACAGCACAACAGCTGGCTGTAACCCTACTGAATATGGCTACCTTCTCTGATCATTTTGGCCCATGTCGCAGAACCAATAACGCGAGCAGAGGTACACAATAAAATAAGCTTGCTCAAGTTTCCCTTAAAAACACAATTATTTTGCTTCAACTGGTTATTCATTCCATCTTGTCTGAGAGTTGGAAAATAAAAGTTATTCAGTCTAAACTCACTTTCTAGTTATTAATCTGTGGCCCTGTAGGTTATGGTACTTCCAAGTACATATCCAAGTCTTTCTGAAATGCACCAAAGGTTGCTGCCTTTAACATCCATCCAAGCAGTAACTTACAGATCTCTACCATGTACTGTGGAAACATTTTCCCCATAACTCTCCTCTAATCCTTCTACCAATTAATTTATACCTATGCTCCCAGTTATTGGTTTCTCTGCTATGTGAAATAAATTCTCTCTAGCCTTTCAATCCAGGCCCTTGCATTTTATATACTTTAATTAACTCTCCCCTCAGCCCTCTCCATTCTAAAGAAAAGAACAAAGCCCCAGCCCATCCAATCTTTCTACGTAATGAAAAGTCTTCCTTCCTGGCAACATCCTCTAGTGTGATCACATTCTATTATAATGCAGTGACTAGAACTGTGTACACTACTCGAGCTATGGTCTAAATAGCAATTTATACAGTTCTGACAAAGCTTTCCTGCTTGTATTCTAAGCCGTTGCGAATAAAATAAAGTATCCCACATACCTTCTTAACCACCTTATCTACCTGTAATGCTACCTTCAGGGAACTGGGAACATGCAACTGTCCCTGCTGTTCCTCTACCCTTCTCAATGTCTCATCATTTATTGATCTTATTTGCTCTCCCCAAGTACATTATCTCGCACTTATCCAGGTTGAAATTCATTTGCCACCTTTCTGCGCACCTTAACAGTCCATTGATACTTTCCTGATCTCATTTTTAATTTCATCCTTCCACTTTCTATAATCCTCCAGATTTTGTTTTTGCAGCATTGAGTTCTCAATATCGACAGAAGCTTCTCTTTTTTTTTTTTTGAAACCTCATCCTACCCATATGGCTCTTTGACATCCCTAAAAGTCTGGATTTGGCAGTTCCATTCTTTTTGGGAACATATTTGTTTGGAACCCTCTCTCGCACCTTCTTGAAGGCCTCCCACTGCTCGAAACACGGATTTACTGTCAAGCTGCTGTTTCCAGTCCATCTTTCCCAAATCACATCTAATACGCGTAAAATTGGTCTTTCCCCAATTAAGTCCTTTGTTTATTTTCTTTGTTCTTTCCCATAAGTACACTAAATCTAACTCGACCAGCACCTCACTCTTCACTCCTCAGCTATAGTGGCCAACCTGGAATAGACCTTCTTTAAGGTTACAGCTGAGCAATTTGAATTTACGATTTTATATCTCCGAAGTTCAATGATATTTCAATATTTGTTAATATACATTATATAAGTAACATCAGTTTCCATTTGTCTACTAACCCCTAATCCACAGATTTCCAAAGTGCGGGTTGTGACCTGCGGATGGGTCATGGAGCAATTGTTCACCCCAATCACAGGAGAAATGCCCAACAACCCATCCAACAATTTTATTGAGAATGGTGGCCACTACTATCTTTTAAACGAGAAGGAAATGAGGCTGTGTGCAGTCTTCCGGCCAAAAGCAGCAGCAGTGAGCAGGTCACAGTTCCTGCACACAAGTATATGTACGTGGTTTTGGTGCCAAATCACAGAGGAGCGCTTCTTCCATTTTCTAGCTGCAAACAAGGTAAGATGAATAGGTTTCTTACAAGTAAGAGATGGGCAAAGACACAAATAGGCAGTGCATCTACTGGCCAGGATCTCACAAGTGAATCTGCTGGAGAGAGCTGCTCAAGAGAGTCAAGGGCAGGACAGAGCAGTGGTAGTGTTAGCTCTGTAGAGAGCGCCAGGGCTTCTGATGATTAGTCTACAAAGAAGAAACTTAACTCAGGAACGAAGCAGTATAAAGATGATTTCTTGAGGTATACCTTTGTCAAATAAATCAATGATAGGAATGGTTTTCCTGTTACAGCGTTGTATATTTTTATATAAAATAGAGTTATCTAAATTATCACTCGCTAAACCAACTCGATATGTTGTCTTGCTGCCATTCTAAGGTCATTATTGTGCCAATGAAAATAATGATGCAAAGCCCATGTGTGTTATATGCAGATTCTGGCAGATTTTGAAAGAGAAGTGGTGGGTGAAAAATCCTTTTGAGTTTGAGACCCCAGTAAGTTAATAACTGACAGCTGTCTCCAAATTAAAAGACTATGCTGCTGTACCTGACCTGTGAAAGCACGTTGAAAAACATGCCAAAAGCCCATGAGGCAGTCAGCATTCTGGAGTAGAATCTCCCAGGACAATCCAGTGTTGAGTAAAACAAGCATTTTGTTGCTATTGTCCTTCTCGACAAAGTAAATGTGCGAGGTTGAATTTTCCATCCTCACAAAGGTGAGGATGGCACAAAGAAACTGGCTGAAGTCTTCACCTCATATTCTCTCCTCCTGTGAACCTGGTTGAAGTGAGATCATGAGGACCAAGCAGAGGACCATTGCCCCCCTTTCGCAATAAAGGTTAAGCGAGTATGGTGTGTATCACGAAGGTCGGCCAGCGTGGGTCGGAAAGGTCGGCCAATTGACAAAAGTGTATCCCTGGAAAGAAAGTTTGAAAAACACTGCCCTAATCACTCCAGAACTTGCAACACGAGGAAAACTTGGTGTTAAATTACAAGTTCAAAATAATAGTTGGAAAAAAATTAGAATTAACTTAGTGAAGTTACAGATACTGTAGCTGAATTCGCGACTGAAATGTTTGAGAAATATTCTAGTTATTTTTGATTTCGGACAGCGAATCAAAACTCAGTATATTTGGGCTGTTTAAAAATAGCACTGTTCCATTGCCATACCTGTTGTTCCATCATTCTATTTCTGGTCTGCTCTTCTTGCTGATTTATAGATGTCTTTTGAAGGAGCTGGATCTACAGAAACAATATTTTAAAAATGTAACTTGTTAAACAAATGTTTCAGGCTCAGTCGTCTTGAAACACACATCAGTACTGGGTTCAAGTAGAACCATCCAAGCAGCAACCAAGGATATCTTGGATCTGCTGATGGCCTCCACAGCAGCATTTATTGTAGCTTTTTAAAGTATTTAACTGAAGCTCTATTAATAAGTAGTCAACAAAAAAGAAAATCTCAAATGATGGCCTGGTGATAAAGCGATTCCTAAGACTCTGCGCTGGGTCATTAATATATTGGAACCATATTGATGAGCACATTAATAAGTTCTGTTATTAGGGTTATTCACCTCAAACAAATGCAGGCTCATTGCAGATATCTTTTGAGCTTTTTAAATTAAAGAATTAAATGGAAAAGATTTGAAGATATCAGAAATTGATATTGGTAAAACGACAAGTGCTGCCTCTACATAACTAAATATGTAGTGCATTTAAATCCTGTGTTAATGTGTCCTAAATTTATGCACCATAGCCTCCAAATCCATTTGGTGATCATTCTGCACCACCTCGTTTAGTTGGCCTTCTAATCGATGCACAACTTTGTACCGCTTTAATTTTCTTCTCTCTCATTAGCATAAGTTTTTTTCTTAAAAAGGACTGCATATCCACACTTCCCACATCAATTTGATATGAGGAAACATTTCTTCTCAGGTGATTGGCCCTCAGAACAGACAATGAATGAATGATTGCCAGCTTTCTACCAGCAAGTAGTGTATCACAACAACAATCACTAATTGCTTTTGAAACACGTTCCGAAGCCGAGAGAAAATTAGCATAATGATCTTACTTTTTGTTTTAGATTTCCGCTAAATTTGTTAACTGCGCCCCATTATGTTGTATTAGGAACCCATCTCATAAGCAGATCAATTGATTGCTAAATTGCATATTTAATGTAGAAGAATCATCTTTGATAGCAATTTACAAAATACTGGAAGTAATCTTACTTGTCCTCTACTTATGAATGCAGACATACATTTTAACATTATTCAGTTATTCTTACTTTCAGAAGATTCTCATTTCACAAGCAGGCCCCATGACAAGTTCCTAGCTCTAAATACGATGATGGATTCAAACACCAAACAAAACTATAAAGAAAGAACGTCTGGGGATATTTTTCACCCAGAAGTTAATCAAGCTGTGGAATATGTTACCAGGTTGAAGCAAATCGTAAAAAGTTTCATCAGGGTGCATTTCTGCAGAGATGGGACATGGAAACATTGAGAGAATGTGTAGTTAGAATTTCTGAAAGAGAAACTGGCTCGTTTAAGATCCATTGCTCAAAGACCTTTGGGCACTGACTCCCAAACTGTGGATCGTGACCCCCAGTGGAAACACAGAGATAGTATTTGGGGTCACAAGCACCGCCTTCTCCAAGGCATCTACGTTGACTATGAAGAGGAGACTACCCAGTCAGGAAGCACTGGCAGAGCAGTTGGAACCCTGTATCCAATGAATTCTTGCCACCAAACAAAGGGCAGATGATGATCGCAAAGTGCTTTTTAACCTAAGAAAACATGTTTGGCAGCGAGTGCCAAGCTGGTCCAGGGATATTTGTGTGCTGACGGTGCAGTTAGAGACCAGCAACTGTAATGCAATGACTGACAACACTTGTAGTGTTACCATTATCTGGAGAACAATAAAAATCCAGAAGACATGCGGCTAAGCCAGGAAGGCGAGTGGCTACTTCAAACTTGCCTGTGTTTCTGCTCCCATCTGCCTGATGTGCAGGGTTCTTACCCAGAGCTGTGCCACTGCTTCGCAGTCACTGGTAACTAGACCAAAAGTAGGAAGACGGCCTGGCTACAGGTGAGCATTGGGGCAGGGGTAGGGGGGGAAGAAGGGCTTCACCCTCTTCTTTTACCAGGACATATGGGGAGCTTGGTTGAAACCTCAGTGGGCAGGAACTGCCACATATTATGTTTTATGCCTGTTCAGAACTGCTCCACTTTCCTTGAGTTGGGAGGAGCATAGCTCCACATTCAGATAATTTACTCAGCCCTAAATTAAATAGATTTTATTTTGAAGCTGCATTATCTGCAGCAGAACCCACAGCCTCTGGAACTACAAATCTTGTCATTTGAAATCCTCAGTACAAAATTCAAACTTGATTTGACCTGTTGGTAAATGTGTGGTCATGCATTTCTACAAGGTATTTTAAAAACATATTTTCATATTTATTGGAAGTATTATATGACCTATAATATGCAATGGTTTATTTGTATACTGAATTCTGATTTATTACCAATTTGATTTTGCTGGAATCATATTAATTTTCAAGTCTTAAAGTAGGGTCATATTGGAAAATAATTTGGGGTACTTTGGCAAATGGGTGAAGACAGCACGAAATGGGTGCAGTGCTTACAAGAAAATGGTCCGACAGTCCAGATTTAGTGCACAGTTTTGACATTAATTGCTGATTACCATGATTTGAACATACTTGGAGGTGATGAACTAAACCTGTAGGTATCTGTTTAAGTGCAGATTAGATATTTCTTTGTGTAGTAGTGGGCTCCTTGGACTGTGGAAATGTTGAGTGTTCTAACGCACAGTGCATTGGAGGTGCTGCCAGCAGAATTCCAGAGGAGGGATGTAATTGCACCCAGGGGGTGCGGGTGGTCGGAAAGGATCCACCTTGTCCACCTGTCCCTTTCTCCTGTAGCAGTTTGCGCTACTCCACCAGGTCTCCTCCCATTTCTTGACCAGAGCAAGATGCCCATACACACTTTGCCTGGTGGTTCTTAGAAAGGGGACGTCCGGTGACAGACATTACCAGCTAGGGGACGTCGCGTTCACGGCAGCTTCCGGCAAAATCGGGATTTTGGGCCGCTAAATGGGGCGGCGGCGGCACTTGGAGGCTGAGACCGGTGTGGGAATGGACGCTGGAGAGCTTCCCCCCGGTGCTGTATGAGGGAACCAGGAGCGGGGCCGTCAGACGTGCAAACGCGGGAAGGAAGGCTGAGAAGGTCCGGGAAAACAAAATGGCGGCCAGAGTGGATCGGGAGGTATGGGCCCAGTGGGCCAAAGAGCAACAGGAATTTCTCAGAAACGGAGATGCTGGTCCACATGAAGGCCTCCATGGAGAAGATTGTGGAGGTCCAGAAGGCGCAGGAGAATGCGATCAAGGAGGTGGGGAGGAAGGTCGCGGATAATGAGGACAAGATCCTGGGCCTGGCGGTGAAGGTGGAGGCGCACGGAGCTCTACATAAGAGGTGGCAGGAGAGGCTGGATGATCTAGAGAACAGGTCACGGAGCCATAATCTGCAGATCCTGGGCCTTCCCGAAGGAGCGGAGGGGGCGGACACGAGCACGTATGTGACCACAATGTTGGGGACGCTGAGGGGCGCGGGGACCTTCCCGCGGCCCTTGGAGCTGGATGGGGCGCACAGGGTCCTCGCCAGAAAGCCGAGGGTGAACGAGCCACCAAGAGCGATGGTGATAAGGTTCCATCGTTTTGCAGACCGGGAGCGAGTCCTGCGGTGGGCAAAGAAAGAGCGGAACAGTAAGTGGGAGAACGGCAAGATCCACATTTATCAGGACTTGGGAGCTGAGCTGGCGAGGAGGCGTGCGGGTTTCAACCGGGCAAAGGTGGTCCTCCACAGCAAAGGGGTGAAGTTTGGGCTCCTGCATCCGGCGAGACTCTGGGTAACATACCAGGACAGGCACCATTACTTTGATAAGCCATACGAGGCGTGGCCGTTCATCAGTCACGAGAAGCTGCACTTGAACTGAGGGACAGTTGTATGGGGGTGAAATGTGCAGGTGGGAAGGGGTACTGGGGGTGGACCGGGGGTAAGATGGCGGGTAGAGCATAAGTTTATTTGCTTGTCTGCTCCAGTTTGTTTGTTGGTTTTGTTTTTTGTTTTGTTTTCCATGTGTCCAGGTTTCAGGGGGCGGGAAACGCCCGGGTGTTGTTGTCCGGATGGCGCTTGCCCCTCTCCCTGCGGCGGAGTGGGGGTTGGGTGGCCCGAAGGAGGCAACAAGATTAGGGTCGGGGAATGGAGGCGGGAGGGGCCGGGGTCAGCATGGGTGAGCTGACTTACGGAAGCACATTGGGGGGGGGAAATCAGAGCTAAGCGGATGCTTGGCGGGG
Organism: Scyliorhinus torazame; assembly: GCF_047496885.1. Classification (NCBI taxonomy): domain Eukaryota; kingdom Metazoa; phylum Chordata; class Chondrichthyes; order Carcharhiniformes; family Scyliorhinidae; genus Scyliorhinus; species Scyliorhinus torazame. The sequence continues at coordinate 130,447,302 of NC_092722.1, forward strand.
GGGAGGGGTGCTGTTTTGCTGACTGAAGGGTAGCCAGTTGAGGGGGATGGATGGAGAGTCGTGCTGGGGGGCCGCCGAGGGGAGGGCTGGAAGCGAGGCACATGCTAGGTAGGATCCCGGACTTGGAGTAAAGTAACTTGATTGTGGGAGGGGACTTTAATACGGTCTTGGATCTGGTCTTGGACTGTTCCAAGTCCAGGTCGGGAAAGAAGCCGGCGGCGGCCAGGGCCCTGTGGGAGTTCATGGACCAGATGGTGGGCATGGACCTGTGGAGGTTTGCGCGGCCAAGGGCGAAGGAGTTCTCCTTTTTCTCCCATGTCCATAAAGTCTATTCGCGGATAGACTTCTTTGTGTTGAGTAGGGTGCTAATCCCGAGATTGGAGGGGGTCGAATACTCGGCCATTGCGGTCTCGGACCACGCCCCACACTGGGTGGACCTGCGTCTGGGGGCGGAGCGGGATCAGCGCCCTCTCTGGAGACTGGATGTGGGGGTGCTGGCGGATGAAGAGGTATGTGGGCAGATAAGGAGGAGCATTGAGAACTATGTGGGAGCGAATTACACAGGGGAGTTAACGGTGGCAGTGGTTTGGGAGGTTTTGAAGGCAGTCATTAGGGGAGAGTTAATTTCTATTAGGTACCACAGAGAGAAGGAGGAGAGGATGGAGAGGGAGAGGCTGGTGGGAGAGATACTTAGGGTAGACAGGAGGTACGCAGAGGCCCCGGAGAGGAGGCTGCTGAACGAGCGCCGGAAACTGCAGGCAGAGTTCGACTTGCTGGCCACGGGGAAGGCCGAGGCACAGTTGAGAAAAGTGAAAGGGGCAGTCTAAGAGTATGGGGAGAAGGCGAAAGGCGAGTAGGATGCTGGCGCACCAACCGCACAAGAGGGAGGCGGCTAGAGAGATCAGGGGAGTGCGGGATAAGGAAGGCAACATGGTGTTGAGCCCAGAGAGGGTCAATGAAATCTTCAGGGAGTTCTACGGGAAGTTATACGAGTCGGAACCCCTGAGGGAAGGGGGAGGGGGAGGGATGAGGCAGTTTATGGATCGGTTGAGGTTCCAGAGGGTGGAAGTGGAGCGGGTGGAGGGATTGGGGGCCCCGATTGAGTTGGAGGAGGTAGTTCGGGGGCTGGCAAGCATGCAGTCGGGCAAGGCCCGGAGTCCGGACGGCTTCCCTGTAGAATTTTATAAGTAGTTCTTGGAACTACTGAGCCCACTTCTGCTAAAAACCTTTAATGAGGCAAAGGAGAGAGGGACCCACACCCCAACGATGTCGCAGGCATTGATTTTGTTTATTTTCAAGGAGAAGGATCCGCTTCAGTGTGGGTCCTACAGGCCGATATCGCTCCTGAATGTAGACGCCAAACTGCTGGCAAAAATTCTGGCCACCAGAATAGAGGACTGTGTCCCGGGACTGATTGGGGAGGACCAGACTGGTTTCGTCAAGAGCAGGCAGGTTAAGACGATGTGAGGAGGCTCCTGAACATTATCATGATGCCCTCGCAGGGGGGAGATGCAGAAGTGGTGGCTGCAATGGACGCGGAGAAGGCCTTTGACAGGGTGGAGTGAGAGTACCTGTGGGAAGCGTTAAGCAGGTTTGGATTTGGTGAGGGACTCATAGGGTGGGTCAAGCTGCTGTATCAGGCCCCTGCAACGAGTGTGTTCACGAACCGGCTACGGTCGGAGTATTTCAGGCTGCACCGGGGGACGAGACAGGGGTGTCCCCTGTCCCCGTTGCTGTTTGCCCTGGCAATTGAGCCGTTGGCCATAGCACTCAGGACCTCAAAGGATTGGAGGGGGCTGGTGTGCCCCGGGGGTGCGGGGGCACCAGGTCTCCCTCTACGCGGATGACCTGTTGTTGTACATTTCGGACCCACTAGAGGGGATGGGGGCGGTCATGCGGATCCTGAGGGACTTTGGGAGCTTTTTGGGGTATAACTTGAACGTGGGGAAGAGTGAGCTGTTCGTGGTCCACGCGAGGGGCCAGGAGGAGAGACTGAGGGAGCTCCCGCTCAAGATAATGGAGAGGAGCTTTCGGTACTTGGGGATACAAGTGGCCAGGAACTGGGATGCCCTGCACAGGCTCAACTTAACCCGGCTTGTGGAGCAGATGGAGGGAGAGTTTAAAAGGTGGGACATGCTCCCGCTTTCCCTGGCGGGACGGGTGCAGACTGTGAAGATGATGGTTCACCCCAGGTTCCTGTTCGTTTTTCAGTGCCTCCCCATTTTTATCCCCAAGTCCTTTTTTAAGCGGGTGAATAGGATTGTTACAGGATTTGTGTGGGCGAATAAAACCCCGTGAGTTAAAAGGGCATTCTTGGAGCATAGCCGGGGAGGAGGAGGACTGGCTCTGCCGAACTTCTGCAACTATTATTGGGCGGCCAATGTGGCCATGATTAGGAAGTGGATGATGGAGGAGGGGGGTATGGGGGCGGCATCATGCAAAGGCACCCGCCTAGGGGCACTAATCACGGCGCTGCTGCAGTTCTCGCCGGCGTGATACACCACAAGTCCGGTGGTGACGGCGGCACTGAAGATTTGGGGGCAGTGGAGGAGACATAGGCAGGAGGAGGGGGCCTCAGCATGGACCCCGATACGGAATAACCACAGATTTGCTCCGGGTAGGATAGATGGGGGGGGTTCTAAGGCTGGTATAGGGCAGGCATTAGGAGAATGGGAGACCTGTTTATAGACAGGACTTTCCCCAGCATGCAGGCGCTGGAGGAGAAGTTCGGTCTGCCCCCGGTGAATGCGTTCAGGTACCTCCAGGTTCGGGACTTTCTTAGAATACAGGTGGGGACATTTCCGCTGCTGCCCCCGCGTAGGATTCAGGACAGGGTTGTGTCTGGCATCTGGGTAGGGGAGGGGAAGGTGTCGGACATATATCAGGAGCTGCAGGAGGCGGAGTAAGTTCTTTGGGGTTGAGGACAGGTGTGCGAGATGGGCAGGGCGCCCGGCGAACCATGCCCATATGTTTTGGGCAAAGTCTGCGCTTAAAGAATTCTGGCAGGGTTTTGCGAGGGCGATGTCTAGGATTTTGGACACTTGGGTGAAGGCGAGTCCAACAGTAGCGATATTTGGGGTGTCGGAGGGTCCGGGAGTGCAGGAAGCGAAAGAGGCCGAGGTACTGGCCTTTTGCCACCCTGGTAGCCCGGAGACAGATCTTGTTAATGTGGAGGGACTCGAAACCCCCGAATGTGGAGACCTGGGTTAGCGATATGGCAGGGTTCCTCAGCCTGGAGCGGATATAGTTTGCCTTGAGAGCGTCCTTGATGGGGTTCTCCCGGCGATGGCAACCTTTCCTTGACTTTCTAGGGGAGCAGTACGTGTCAGCAGCAGCAGCATCCTGGGGGGGGGGGGGGGGGGGGGGGGGGGGGGGGGGTGGTTGATATAATGTAAGTTGTGTTTTGTATGAAGACAACACCCACCTTGTTTTGTTTAATAATTCTTGTTTATTTTTGTAATGTAAAAACGTTGGTTGGAAAAGCTTAAATAAAAACATTTATTAAAAAAAAAAGAAATGTCTCTAGCAAGATGTAGCAGCACAACATTTACTTTTTAGGTGAAACCCTCATTCAATTTCTGATATGTTGCTCACGTGTTAGTGCAGTCTTGACAACATGTTCCTTAAAGTCTCCACATGTTTCCAAAGTCCTCACCACAGTTCCAGCAACAATGAGCACAAAATTACAAGTATTCTTTTTAAAGTACCTTTTGAAATTGACATCAACACCACGTTTCCACCAAAATAGCTGATCACTGTTTGGAGGGGGAAAGCAATTGAACTCCTGGCCAAAATGCCATAAAGTCTCTTTGATGGACACACACAGACACTTGTAGCAAACACCCACTTAACAAACCTCTGGGCACATGTTCCTGGAACTGGTTTCAATTTCATCAAGATAACATCATGCACTAAACACAGGCTAAACTAGCAGTTCAGCTCAAGCTCTCATTTTGGCCACCTCTATCATACGGCCAAAGTATTTTGTGAAAAAAGTCTGTCGCTGATAGACGGGAGTCTTGGGGGACCCTTTCAGAGCAGTGAAGAGGAAGTGGGAAGAGGAGCTGGGAGGAGAGCTGGAAATTGAACTGTAGGGAAAATTCTTGGAGAGTCAATTCATCCTCGTCGTGTGCCAGACTTAGCTTGATCCAGTTCAAGATGTTCCACAGGGCCCACATGTAGGCAGCCCGGATGAGAAGATTCTTTGAGGAGGTGGAGGACAGATGTGAGCATTGCCCAGCGATCCATGTGCATATGTTCTGGGCATGTCTGAAATGGAGGTGATTCTGGCAGGGATTCGCGGACATTATGTCTGAAATCCTGGGAGGGTAACTCTGAGTCCAGAACTAGCAATATTTGGGGTATCAGAAGATCCGGGGGCCATGGGGGGGATGGCGATGCCCTGGTCATCTCCACCCTGGAAGCCCGGAGACGGATTTTGCCGGGATGGAGGGACTCGGAGCCGCCGAAGTCAGTCTGGAAAAAATCAAGTTCGCCTTGAGAGGATTAACTCTGGGGTTTGCCTGGAGATGGCAACCGTCCATCGATTTCTTCAAGGAAAATTGAACGTCGGTGTTGTGTTATGCTGCTTCGGATAACAGAGGCTACTACTTGATGCAGTCTTAACTAAAGGATGCTCCAAACTCTGAAATGAGTTCAATGTGTTTATTGAACTATTAACACAGTTCTCAAATGAGTTCGACTCTCTGTCTAGTAACTCAGTCTAACTGGACCAACTTGCTCTAAGCCACGTGCCGGGGTGTGATGCTGCTGATCAACCCTGTCTAACTCTCTAAATATCTGTCTGTGGAAAGAGGCAGGGTGCGAGTTCCTCATCCCTTTTATAGTGTTTATGTCATGCCGCCTTGTGGTGATGCCACCTCGGAGTGTCCTGACAGCCCATTGGTTGTGTCGTATTCTGAGTGTTCTTGGTTGCATGTTTGCATATCATGAGTCAGCAGTAAGCGCTTTTGGGGGGGGGGGGGGGGGGGGGGGGGGAAGAGGGAGGGAGAGAAAAAACAGGAGGAATGGCAATGTTAGATAAGGGCAGCGGACTTAGTATACGGGTAATTAAGGAATAGGGCGGGTGTAGTAGGGGACGTTGTTTTCTGTTTTTTGTTCTTTTAGGTGTTTTGCATGTGTCGGCCCGCGCGGTTGTTTAAGAAATGTTAATGTGTTAAACTGTGAAAATTACAAATGCTTCAATAAAATATATGCTAAAAAAAAAAAATGGGTCTGAATTTGGATTCCCATCTTAGCTAAAAGCGAATCAGTTCTTCTTCAGGCCATTCCCTATGTACCATGTTTTGTTAAATTCTGTCTATTAGTTTCTGTGGTATATTGTTTATAGTGAAACAGACCAACAAACAGGGGCACAAATACTTTCCCTATCCACCTTCAGCAGCGGAGACAACCAGAGCAATAAGAAATAAGTGCATTGATACATACACATCACTCCCTGCCACCTACCTCTCCCAAACATACATCCAGATGATAGAGAAGACCAGTCATGAATTACATGCTCAACAGCTCAGGTGCTGGGTTAAAGGGGTATGCATAGACAGTGCAATTCCATGCTATGAAATGTCACATCAAAATATTAATAGTATAACTATAGCACAAAAAGTCAGGTCTGACCAATATTTTTTTTAAAAACTGAATTTTTACCTGGTACAACAGGTCAGCTGAACTTTTTTTCTCCTCTTCATATAGAACTGCTAAGTTTTCTAACTCAGTTTGAAGTTTCTGGATTTTTTCAGCTGAGCACTTCTTTTCTTCATCAGCTTTCCATTTGCTACAACCTTCTGCCTGTAGTTTGACATTTAGGGCATTGACTTCCAAGCCCTTCTCTTCATAATGCTTTTTCAGATCAGAAAGCTCCAATTTAAGTTGATTTGCAAGGTCACGCTGTGCTTCAAAATCCTTTTTAGCAGTTAAAAGAAGTCGGTCATAGTATTTCTGTTTATCTTCCAACAGTTGACCTGTCATGAACATCAAACATGTAATTTAAGTCTGAGGTGCATGAAAAAGAAACTTTAAAAGCAAGGTTCTCATCGTCACAGATACTAAAATATCTATTATAGCCACCGTCCAATATTACATGTATCCCTAGACTAAAACTTGAAGGAATATGGTGTGAAAAATAGATACTATGGGGAGATTAGAATTAGTCTAGCTGGTGATTATAGGTATAAAGCAAGACAAATTGATCCAAAACTTTTGAGTCTCCAAGTAAACAGTAAAAATATTAGAGATAAAACTGCAAATAAGTCAATTACTTGGAACACCATGACCTGGAAGTACACGTCTAAGTTACTCACCATTCTGACATGGAAATAGATCATCGTACCTTCTCTAGCTCTGGGTCAGAATCCTAGAACTCCCTCTCTTATAGCACTGTGGGCGTACCTGCATCATATGGACTGCAATGGCTCAAGAAGGCAGCTCACCATATCTTTTCAAGGACAATTAGGGATGGGCAATAAATACGGCAAGCCAGCAATGCCCACATCCCGTAAATGATTTTTTGTTTTTCAAGTACTAAACTTGAATATTGCTGAAAAGAGAAAAATGTTGCTGAAGCTTCTAATCTTGCACTCATAAGGACATGTCCACAAATACCCAATTTCAAAGAATCATAATTTATACTCCGAGAGAAAAGGGTGTTTATTGGCTAAAAAGTCAATTCTGATTAATTTATCCATGACAATGCCTCAGCCAATGGGGAACCATAGACTATAGCCTATGGCTTCCCATTATTTTCCCCATGGCAAGCCCTCAGCCATAGTTGACTTGTCAACCAATCAGCACCCTTTTCTCTTGTAGTGTAAATTATGATTGTCTGAAATTGGGCATTTTTGCATTTGTCTTGAAGAATGCAAGACAAAACGTCTAAGTAAAATGCCTCTCTTTTCAGCAACAATAATGTGCGATTGCTTACACATCAGAAAAATAACTGAGGACTTGTGTCTCTACCCTAATTTTAAGAGAACAGAAGATTCTTGAGACTATTAGAAGCAAGGTGTGGAACCCAAATGTTACTGTACATGCCGGTGGATGGCTCTGATTGGGTGATTACTGAGCACATATAAAGAGGCCCTTCCTGTCACAGCAGTAGAGAGGGGTCAGGAAAAATATACCTGTAATGCTTCACTATTTTTAATTTATTTTTCCAATAAAGGGGCAATTTAGAGTGGCCAATCCTCCTATCCTGCACATTTTTGAGTTGCGGGGGTGAGACCCACACAGATATGGGGAGAATGTGCAAACTCACACGGACATTAATTCAGGATGGGGATTGAACCCAGGTCCTCAGCACCATGAGGCAGCAGTGCTAACCACTGCACCACCGTGCCGCCCCGTAATGTTAATAAGTCTATTCCAAGTAAAGACTAGATCTGGTTTCTTCCTTCATTAACTGGCTATCAAAGACAATTACAAGCAGGGCATTTCAAGTAATCTTTTTATAAATAGGTCTAATATTAACCCAAGGACAAATTAATCAAGTGATACCTCACAGGAAATAACAGGGCAGCAATTCAGATTCCAGAAACTCATAGGTGTGAAAGTTCATTGATTTGTGCTGGGCATCCCATTGTCTCATTATTAATGGGAAGTTATGCATTATTTAAAATTACAAGGTTGTAAATTTTCTTTGAACTAGATGCTGCAGTTCACATTCCCATTTGAAGAGAAATCTGCCATGTAAAATAGGAAAAAAAGGTTAATCATTTTAGGGCCCGAAGATAAGCCTGCCTTCCCACACAGGTTGCAGAAAAGGCCCCATCTTTCATGTACATGACAAAGATGCATTGAAGATGCTGTGTGATGTTACACACGGTTATTTTGTTTGTGTTAGAGGAATGGCGCAGCTCCATACCTTCCGCTTTGGAGTCACAGAGCTGGTTATTTTGTTGCTCCAGTTCAAATATCCTGGCCAACAGCCCCCTGACGTAGGCCTCCCGTTGTTGGTCATAAACTAGCCACTGTTGGTTTTTTTCGAGAGCCTAGAAAACCGAAAGCATTTGTTATTTATGGCATGCATTGTCACTAACATATGTATTTTGTTAACTTACAAAAAGCATGCATACACAAAAGATTGTTGGGTTTAAATAAAAAGACAGATCAAAAAAAATGAATCCAGTGGTCGGCATTTGAAAGAAAAGATCAAACTGCAAACAATACCTTATTGCTCTTGCAAATAGAGGATGAGAAAAGATCTAGCTTAGCAAAGTTTCAACAAAAAAAAATCATGATGGGAAGGATTAATATCTTGTAACCAATTAGCAATTTAACTGTACATTTGATGGCATGTTGCCAAAAGACACTAGAACGTCATCGACATTCACCTGAGTTTTTCATTCAGCATTTTCTCCTTTTTAACACACCATACTTCAACACTACAAATAGATTGGACCAGCTACTCGTGATATCCTTCTGTGACATCTAGTGGTGATTTGAAGTGTTGTTGCATCAATAAGTCAGTAAACATCTTTATCTTTTACATTCATCCAGCAGCAAAGAAGCATGGCCCCTCCCATTAATTCCATCCCCACCAGTTATAATAGGCATTTAATTGAGTTATGGTGATATGGCAGGGATCTGTGGAAATTCTGTTAATTAAATAAAAACTTGTTTTCTTTAAAAGAGGAAAATTGGTGTCCGAGCAATTTTGACAACAGGAAGAAAGCACATTGCTTTCCAATTCACTAATGCATGCAACTAAAGTGTCTGCACATTCAGCATGCCGGCAATGGATGCTAATGGTTTTCCTCAGGCTTTTTTAAACAGATCTCCTCAGTACATTGAGATGGTTGGAGAATCGTTTGGACTCCCTAATAACTTCTATGAGGAGGCATACACTGAAACTAATGCCAAGTTTTCTTCTAGGACTTGATTATCTGCCTTAGGAAAGGGATTGTCAGTAATTTTAAGAAATTTGCCAAATTTTCTCTTCCCCTTCAGATTTTGCTTGCTCACCAATAAATTGCCAGCAACCCTCACTATAGCTGTTTCTGCCCATAATAATTGGAGCTTTAGAGACACCAAATGGCAACTATGAAATCAACATCAATGCAAATGATAATGGTGTTTGTTTTCGATGATAGATGGGAGCATCCATTTGAAACAGGGACTGTATTTGATGTCTTACAATAGTAAATTGCACTTTTCGGCATTTGGATGCATTACCCAAGCCTGCACTCATCTAATTTTTCAAATTATTTTCAGGTGGCATTAAACAACGGCTTAATTAGTAGGGCAATTAATTAGTGTTTCATATTGTTATGTATCAATACAAGGGCAGCACGGTGGCACTGTGGTTAGCACTGGGACTACGGCACTGAGGACCCGGATTCGAATGCTGGCCCTGGGTCACTGTCCATGTGGAGTTTGCACATTCTGCCAGTGTCTGCGTGGGTTTCACCCCCACAACCCAAGATGTGCAGGTTAGGTGGATTGGCCACACGAAATTGCCCTATAATTGGGAAAAAAATAATTGGGTAAAAAAAAAATTATTTTTTATTTTTTTTAAAATGTGTCAACATAAGCAAAGCACTTACGTCTTTTAATTGAATCTGAAGTGTTCCCATTTCATGTGATGAACCACCTTGGCTCTACAAGAAACAAAAAGAAAATTATACGGAGGACGAAAAAAACTCCACAGCAAAAGTAGGAATATAGACAACATGAAATCTATTAGCACCTCTAGAATTATCAATGGAACTTTCTCGTTTCTTCTCTATTTAATGCATGATCTAGACATAATTTCAGGCAACTAATTTCAATGAAGGAGATTCGACGAAATACATTGGAAACAATCAAAAACTATGGATTAAAAATAGCTGGAGCAGTACATCTCGAGAAGTACTGTTTAAGCATTTTCCCTGCATCCTTCAACTCAAAATACTTTAGCTATGTTAGAAGTCACCTGGTCCAGATGGTTGATACTCCAGATTGTTGATGGAAGTTGGGTGGGTGGGAGAAGGGCAGGCTGACAGAGATAGCAGAGGGGTTTGCCATAGTTTTCCAACTTGCCCAGACATGGACAAAGTGCCAGTGGATTGGAAAGTGGCAAATGAGATACCCTTGTTCAAGAAACAGTGCAATGACATTCCTAGCAATTACAGACTGGCCAGTTTAACATCGGTGGATAAGGATAACGCCACCGTGCTGCCCCCACTGAACCTTTATTAAAGTCTGCCCAGGCCAAAACTACATATAGTATTGCATCCAATTCTGGTCACCAACTTTAGGAAGGATGCGAGGGTTCTTAAGAGAGTGCACATATTTACCAGATAGTTCCAAGGATGTGGGATTTTAGCTACAAGGTTAGGTTTGAGAACCAGGGTTTGTTCTTCGAGGAAAGGAGATTTGTTAGTCGTGTACAACAGTAACAGGTTTTAATAAGCTGGAGAAAGAAAAACTGTTCCTATTAGAACGAAGGGACTTAAGGTTTTGGGCAAGACAAGCAGAGGGATGTGAGGAAGAACATTTTTTACTCAACGAGGTAATAATCTGGAACTTGCTATGCGAGTGGGGGAAATAAAGACAATTGATGATTTCAAAAAGAAACTAGATGGAAATAAACTTGTAGGGCTATGGGGATAGGAATCAGGATACGGGAATAAAACTGATTGTGCTCTAGAGAGCTTGCATGGACAAAATGGCAAATCACTTCCTTCTGATTCAATGAGTGACATTCTCCGGCCCCCCGCCGGGTCGGAGAATTGCCGGGGGCTGGCGTGAATCCCACCCCCGCCGGTTGCCGAAGTCTCCGGCACCGGATATTCGGCGGGGGCGGGAATCGCGCCACGCCGGTTGGCGGCCCCCCCCTGCTCAATTCTCCGGCCCGGATGGGCCGAAGTCCCGCCGATAAATTGCCTGTCCCGCCAGCGTAAATTAAATCACCTACCTTCCCGGCGGGACAAGGCGGCGTGGGCGGGCTCCGGGGTCCTGGGGGGGGGGGGGGGCGCGGGGCGATCTGACCCCGGGGGGTGCCCCCACGGTGGCCTGTCCCGAGATCGGGGCCCACCGATCCGCGGGCGGGCCTGTGCCATGGGGGCACTCTTTCCCTTCCGCCTCTGCCACGGTCTCCACCATGGCGGAGGTGGAAGAGACTCCCTCCACTGCGCATGCGTGGGAAACTGTCAGCGGCCGCTGACGCTCTCGCGCATGCGCCGCCCGGAGATGTCATTTCCGCGCCAGCTGGCGGGGCAACAAAGGCCGTTTCCGCCAGCTGGGGTGGAAATTCCTCCGGCGTCGGCCTAGCCCCTCAATATTGGGGCTCGGCCCCCAAAGATGCAGAGCATTTCGCACCTTTGGGGCGGTGCGATGCCCGTCTGATTGGCGCCGTTTTGGGCGCCAGTCGGCGGACATCGCGCCGTTTCCGGAGAATTTCACCCAATGGCTTTGATTTAGGAAAGCAATATGCTAAATGATTGAATCAGCAAAGAGGTGCATTGTTTAACTAACATTTTTATAAGCTTATCATTGACATTGCCAGCATAGAAACTGCATCTGATGTATCCATATTTAGAATAACTACTTTCTAAAGGGCAATTAGTGACAGGCAACACAAATTCTGGTCTAGTCAGTGAGGCCCATGAAAGAATAAAAAGAAAATTTGAAAGCTTTGGAAAGATGCATCAGGAATTAGTTAAGAGTCATAGAATGGAGGAGTCAGCAGAGTATGGTGTTGAATTGAAAACTAGCCTAAAAACAGAAAATGCAAGGCAGAAATAAATAAGATACATTAGGCAAGATAAATGAACAAAACAACAGATTTAGAAGAATTTTAATCTTTAGGTAAATAAAAGAATATGATGGTATAATGGGTAGAGATACATACAATTTATATCAAAGTGATGAACGTAAAAAAATAGGATGTACACAGTGGTGCAGGAAATATGGTACATCTATGGAGTATAGTGAATAAATCAATGAAATGCCACAGTAGTTAATAATAATAAGAACCGTTTATTGTTACAAATATGAAGTTACTGTGAAAAGCCCCGGGTCACCACATTCCAGCACCTGTTTGGGTAAGCTGGTACAGGAATTGAACCTGCGCTGCTGGCCTTGTCCTACAGCGCTGAGCTAAACCAGCCCTTTAGCTGCAATAGGTATTTTGTTGCACTCGTAAAATGGGTGAATACAAGTCTAGATGGGCAAGGTTTTACAGCTGGTCTCAAATGTGGCCAGACTTCACCCAAAAAACTAAACATTGCTTTGCTCACCTATTCATAGGAAAGAAATTGTTTCTCAGAAATTTCAGATGTGAGTAATCCAAATGTTTATTAGAAAGTAAAAGAGGCCATGAGCAATCGAGGCTTTGAAGTCAATGAAAATATTTTGAACTGAAACTTTTACACCCAAAGGGTGGCAGAGTTGCGGAATTTATTAGGGACAGTACAAAGAGTTCAAGACAATTGGACATAATTTCAGAAAGTGAAATGTTTGCAGGATATGGTGAGAAGGTTCACCAATCTTGGAAAAAGGGACAAACTTATTTGGGTCTAATTAAATTTTTGTGCACCACAAGTTTCCATTACTTCTCCCCCCGGGGAACACCTTCAGGTACTTACAGATAAGGGCGTTTGCCAGACGGCAGGTGGTGGAATTCCCACGGCTACTGCCACACACAGTACAGGACAGGGTGCTCTCGGGGGGGTGGGTGGGAGTGGGGAAGATCTCGGAAACGTACCAGGTGATGCAGGAGGAGGAGGAGGCCTCGGTGGTGGAGTTGAAAGGTAAGTAGGAGGAGGAGTTGGGAGAGGAGGTCGAAGAGGGGACGTGGGCAGATGCCCTAGGGAGGGTGAACTCTTCCAATTCATGCGCGAGGCTCAGCCTCATACAGTTTAAGGTGCTGCACAGGGCACACATGGCCGGGACAAGGATGAGCAGGTTCTTTGGGGGTGAGGATAGGTGTGTTAGATGCTCAGGGAGCCCAGCAAATCACACCCATATGTTCTGGGCATGCCCAGCGCTGGAGGAATTTTGGAAGGGCATAGCGAGGACGGTGTCGAGGGTGGTAGGATCCAGGGCCAAACCGGGCTGGGGGCTTGCAATATTTGGGGTGGCAGTGGTGCCGGGAGTGCAGGAGTCGAAAGAGGCCGGAATTCTGGCCTTTGCGTCCCCGGTAGTCCGGTGAAGGATTCTCCTTCAGTGGAAAGATACGAGGCCCCCAAGCGTGGAAAACTGGATCAGCGATATGGCAGGGTTCATTTAATTGGAGGGGGTGAAATTCACCTTGAGAGGGTCAGTACAAGGGTTCTTTAGGCGGTGGCAACCGTTCTTAGACTTTCTGGCAGAACGATAGACATTGGTCAATGGCAGCAGCAGCTCGGGGGGAGGGGGTTTACTTTATTTTTGTTTATGTTATTTACACTGGAAGGGTCTGAGGGGGTGTATACACCTGTTGTCTTAAGTCGGGGTGTTAATGTTAATTTATTATTTAGGTACGGGGGGGGGGGGGGGGGGGGGGTTGCTTTTTTAGATTGTGTTTTGTACTTAACCCTGTTGGGTTCTTTTTTTTTTCTCATTTTGTTATTGATATTTTATGAAAACCTTTAATAAAAATTATTTGTTAAAAAAGTTTCCATTACTTCATCAGTTGGCAAACATTCTAAGTTTGTGGCTGAAAAGCAATTGTGTTTTACAATAGGTCGGCAATTTTCAATGTGATTGCACACAAATTAACATAATTTATTGAATTTAATTTCACTTGTCTAGATCTGGTCGAATAAGATAATGAAAACAACCCTGTAAAGCAATCCAGCAGCAGGCCCACAGATCTAGCATTGGGGAATTTGATCTATCTTTGGGCTGTAATCCCAGTACCATAACCACAGCACTGCTGCACGGCAGCACAGTGAGTAGCACTGTTGCTTCATAGCTCCAGGGTCCCAGGATCGATTCCTGGCTTGGCTCACTCTCGTGTGGAGTCTGCACGTTCTCCCCATGTGTGAGCGGGTTTCCTCTGGGTGCCCCGGTTTCCTCCCACAAGTCCCGAAAGACATGCTTGTTAGGTAATTTAGACATTCTGAATTCTCCCTCAGTGCACACAAACAAGCGCCAGAATGTGGCGACTAGGGGCTTTTCACAGTAACTTTATTGCAGTGTTAATGTAAGCCTATTTGTGACAATAAAGATTATTATAGACTATTATATTATTATACAACTGTACAGAAAGAAAATTATGGGACAGCACAATGCAGGTCGCTGCAAGATCGAATTTAGGTTTCTGGATTCAAAGACCCAAGTGCTTACCATCACAGGTCCCATAACAATAGATGAACAACAGGGCAACTCAAACAGAGCAGCCGTAGGAAAAGAGCAGAGTCCCGCTGGGGGCCATTCTAACCTGCTCTGGGCTGGCGGGACCTCGGCGTGTACGGGTTGGGTGGCAGCCTGCCCGGGGGGGGGGGCGAGGGGGGTCCGACCCCAGGGGAGCCTCCGAAATGGCCTGGCCCACGATTGGGAGCCACCGATCGATGGGCCGGCCTCTGTGGCTGGGGGCCTCCTTTCCTACGCGCTGGCCCCTGTAGCCCTGCGCCATGTTGCGTCGGGGCCGGCGCATTGAAGGAGGCCACTGCCCATGTCCGCGTTGGTGCCGGCGCAACTGCGCATGCGCGGATCCCGCGGCACCCAGTTCGCGCTGGGATCTGCAGCTGGAGCGGCGCGAACCGCTCCAGCGCCATGCTGGCTCCCTGTAGGGGCCAGAATTAGACGTGGGAGCGGCCCGTTCACGCTGTCGTAAAACATGACGGCGTTTACGATGGCGTGAACACTCTGCCGTGGGATTGGAGAATCCCGTCCATTGTATTCCGAAATCCTGGACATTTTCCCCCATCTCTTTACACTAAAACACTGCTATACCGTTCATCACTTAATTCATTACCCAAAACCCAACTAAATATTACTAGCAGATGATGGTGCTTTCAAATACAAAGTAGGAAGATTAAATGTGAACATTACTTAAAATTGAAGAGTGGAAAATTTGGGATGATTTAGTAAACCGTTCTACCTGAGGCAAAAGAGGTGGAATGTTGTTTTCAAGTTCCTTGCATTTTAAAGTGATTGCAGACAGTTTATTCTTCAGATTTTCGGTTTCCCCGCTCAGGGACTTGAAGAGTTGTTCATTTTTCCTGATATCATTATTTTTATCTGCAAGCTGACTGCGCAGGGCATTCACCTCACTCCCTCCAGATTTTGATCGCTGATCTCTCATTGTCTGTAGCTGCCTATCTTTCTGTTCAAGTTCTTGGATCTGTTTCTGCTTTGTAGTTTCAAGTGCAAGAATTTTCTGTACACAACAAAAAATGTTTGTAAAAGGCATTTCCGTGAAAATTTCCTCTTCAGCAAAGAACAAAAATAGATTAAGAGTAAAATATTTCTACTTTTAATTGACCATGACCACAATTGGAGAAAGATTCTTTGAAATTGTCATAATTATCCACAGAGAAGGAAATTGGAACTGATAAATACAATTGGATACCATTGTAGAAATTTGGGAAATTTTTGTATTATATTTTCCTGCCAGACTAGCAGAGCTCACCTGCACTTTAAATAGTATCTGGGGATATTTTATATCCACCCTGCTATATTCTGGAAAACCAGTTGATAAAGTCGAACACGCACTTTAATAAGTATTTACTTACAGTTACACATTACAAGCATGCACTCAAGATGTGCTGAGCTATTGGGCTACAAGCAAATCAACAGTTTTTATTCATTCATTCATTCGTTCATGGGGTGCCAGGGTGGTACAGTGGTTACGACTGCTGCCTCACGGCGCTGAGGACCCGGGTTCGATCCCAGCCCCAGGTCACTGTCTGTGTGGAGTTTGCCCGTTCTCCCCGTGCCGTGACTGTGTGGGTCTCACACCCACAACCCAACGATATGCAGGGTAGGTGGGCTGGCCACACTTATTGCCTCTTAATTGGGAAAAAGAATTGGGCGCTTTAAAGTTTTTTAAAAATTCAATCATAGGGTGTGAGCATCGTTGGCTGCGCCAGCATTTATTGCCCATCCGTAATTGCCCTTGAGTCGAGGATGGTGCCTCCTTGAACCACTGCAGTCTTTGAGGTGCTGGGATAGGAGTTCAGGGGCGGGATTCTTGCCGGCGGGATTCTCTGTTTTGCCCGTGTCCGGTGATTTCCCGACAGCGTGGGGTTTCCCCACAATCGGAAGCCCCATTGACCGGCCGGTGTACAGAGAATCCCGCCGGCGGGTTGAGATAGAAATGTGGCGCGGCTGGGCGGAGAATCCAGTCCCAGTTTCTTGAACTTTCAGAGGGTTTTGTGGGTCTGGAGTCCATGTATGCTAGACCAGGTACAGATCGAAGATATCCCAAATGATTTCAGGTTTGTGGTTCTCATTAGACTTTAATTTCCAGTACTTCCGGTGGTGACATGTAGGTGGAGGTCACATGTTGGTTGGCTCCCACTGGAGCTTTCGTTTTTTGGCACTTTTCACCCAGATTTGGGGGGAAATTTGTTATGATTGATTTCCAGAAAAGTTGTGGCAACTATAGGAAAAATACGGGACAAAATGGAGTGAGCGCTAGTCTGCCTGAGAGCTCGGGTTTGGTGCGGAGTTCTGTTGGTGGTAAGATGGTGGGGGCAAGTTTGCCGGGTGGGTTTGTGCCCATTACTGTGGACAGGTTGGCTGAGGTGATGGCGGTGGAGCTTGAGTAGCAGTTCGCCAAGCATTTTGAGCGGCATGGGAAGGAGATGGTGGCCTTGTTCAAACAGTTGGTGGACGACACAGTGGCCCCAATAAAGGAGGCTCTTTGGAAAAACATCGACAGCAGTGCAGGAGCAAGGAGAGATATTGAAGGGGGTGGAGGAGGCATTGTCTCGACACAGCGGCCAGCTCCCCTTGATAGTAGAGGAGCTGTGGAGGGTGGAGGGAGCAACAAAGGGCTGAGAGCCAAAGTGGAGGACCTGAAGAACAGATCACAGTGGCAGAATCTGTGGATTGTGGGACTACCCGAGGAGCTGGAGGGCCAGATGATGGAATACTTTTCAAAGAAGTTCGCTAAGTTGTTGGGGGAGCCCGCTTTGGGCTCGCTGGTCATTCCGGACAAAGCCAATGGTGAATGAACCACCAAGAGCTATTATAGTCTGTTTTCATAGAAATCAGATGAAGGAGAAGGTGCTGATATGGGCAAAGCAGAATCGAGAGGCAAGATGGGAAGGCAATGGGATTCATATTTACCAAGACCTCACAGTGGAGCTGGTAAGATGGCAGGCAGCCTTCAACAGGGCGAAGGCAGCGTTGTACAGGAGTAAAGTGTGATTTGGGGTGGTCTACCTGGAGCAGTTGAGAGTTAAGGATAACTCCAAGGACGATTACTTCAAGACAGCAGAGAAGGTGGTGGCATTTGTGAAGGGTCCATTATGTTGGGTTGTTTGAAAGGACTGGTGTGGGGGGGCTTTTTCGGTATTGGGCATGTGGGGGCAGGGGGCTCTGGCAGTGGCCATCTTGCTTGCAAACGCAGGTTGACTAGTGAACAGGAGCGAAGTGGGGGAGGGGCCATAGCCGTTGGAGCCTGTGTGGACAGGTTTTGATGGGTCTGGGAGGTGTGAATGGTGGGGAGTATGCAGAGAAGTGGTTTTGAGGGGAAGAGGCTGGGGGTTTCTGGGAGGGGGTGGGGAAGAGTAGCTGGTTGATGGTGACTGGAAGTAGGGTTCGATCCCGCCCACTGGGCCGGGCAGACAGGAGGAGGAGGACGTGAGAGACCCCCGGTCCAAATAGCAACCTGGAATGCGGGGGTTGGGTGGACTGGTGAAGTGAGCAAGTCTTCTTGGATTTGAAGAGCTTGAGAACCAACGTGGACCTGCCCCAGGAGACCCATATGAGGGCGAAGGGCTGGGTGAGTCAGCTATTCCATTCAGGCTTCGATAGCACGGCCGGGGGGGGGATTTGGATACGCATCAGTTAATTTTGGGTGGGAACTTAAATATAGTGTTGAATCTGAAGGTGGATCAGTCTAAGCTGCGCTTAAGAGGGCCTCAAGGGGCGGGGGTGCAAAAGTGTTGACTGCGTTTATGAAGGAGATGGGGTGGGGGGGGGGGATCTGTGGCAGTTTTTGCATCCAGGGACTAGAGAGTATTCCTTCTTTTCGGCAGTGCATAATGTATTCAAGGCTGCTTGACTTTGTTTTTATGGGGAAGTCAACGTTTTCGGTGGTGAAAATACTCGCCGATTGTTATCTCCCGGTGGAACTGGGATGCATCAGCCAATATCTCTGCTAAATGTGGATGCCAAGATTCTTGCCAAGGTGTTGGCTGAATGCCCCCTGCCGGTGATTGGAGAAGAACAAACAGCGTTTATGAAGAGTAGGCAGTTGTCTCCGAATGTGCGGCATGTGTTAAACGCGGTGTTCTCTCCGTCAGAAGAGAGGAAACTAGTAACGGCAACACTCCAGTTTGCCCCGGGCAAATATTCAGGAAGTCCGGCGGTGGTGGCCACGTTGAAGATATGGAGGCAATTTCAGAAGCAATTTAGGCTACAGAGCAAAGAGAAGTACAGCACAGGGACAGGCCCTTCTGCCATCCAAGCCCGCGCCGACCATGCTGTCCGTCTATCCAAAAACCTTCTACACTTCTGGGGTCCGTATCCCTCTATTCCCGTCTCATTCATGTATTTGTGAAGACGCCCCTTAAACATCACTATCGTACCGGCTTCCATCACCTCCTCTGGTACCAAGTTCCAGGCACCCACTACCCTTTGTGTAAAAAAGCCTTCCCTCACACATCTCCTCTAAACTTTTCCCCCCACACCTTATACCTATGTCCCCATGTAAGTGACTCTTCCACCCTGGGAAAAAGCTTCCACTCGGTCCATGCCCCTCATGATTTTGTAGACTTCGATCATGTCGTCCCTCAACCTCCGCCGTCCCAGTGAGAACAAACAGAGTTTAACCTTATGAAATGGCAAGCAACGGGATGGTCAGGGTCCTGATGCACACAGACCAAAGGTGCTCAGCAAAGTGATCACCCAGTCTGCATTTGGTCTCTCCGAGAGACCTCCACATTGGGAGCAGCAAATGCAATAGACCAAATTGAAAGAGGTGCAAGTGAAACGCTGCTTAACCTGGAATGAGTGTTTTGGGCCTGGGATGTTAAGCATGGAAGAGTTAAAGGGGTAGGTGTTACACATTCTGCGATTGCATGGGACGGTGCCATGGATGATGAGAGAGGTATTGGGTAGGGTGGAGGAGTGACTAGATTATCTCGAAGGGAACAATGTGTTTGGTGGTTGCATCAAGCTGGAGTTGGTGAAAATAGCAGGGGATTATGCTTTCCATACATAGGCTGTGGGGTGAAATGTGAGAACAACGGGGACTCTTTCCTTGTTCAGGGAAGGGGGGGGGGGTGAGTGTAGTAGCGCAGGAGATGGAACGCACACTGTTGAGGGCCCCGTCAACAACTGTAGGTGGGAAACCACGGTTAAAGGAAGAACAAACACATTTTCAAAACACCACTTTGGAAAGTGGCATCATTGGAACAAATGCAACAAGAGGCGAAGGAGCTGAGAGAAAGGTGTGGAGTCCTTACAGGGTGTAGGGTGCGAAGAGCTGTAGTCCAGATAGCTGTGGGAGTCAGTGGGTGTAATGGATATTAGTGGATAGTCTATTGTCAGAAATGGAGACAGCAAGGTCAAGGAAGGGAAGGGAGGTGTCTGAGATGGACCAGGTGAAAGGGCAGCATGGTAGAATAGTGGTTAGTACTATGGCTTCACAGCTCCAGATGAGGTGGATTGACCATACTAAATTGCCCATAGTATTCAAAAAGGTTAGATGGGGTTACTGGGATAGGATGGAGGTGTGGGCTTAGGTGAGTAGGTCTTTTCGGTGCAGACTCGATGGGCCAAATGGCCTCCTTCTGCCCTGTAAATTCTATGTCTATGATGGAGGGGTGGAAACTGGAAGCGAAGTTGAATTTTTCCAGGTCCGGACGGCACCAAAATAGTCAGTGATGTACCGGTTAAGGAGTTGTGGAAGGGGACCCGGGTAGGCCTGGAACAAAGAATGTTCCACATACCCCATAAAAAAGCAAGCATGGCTAGGTCCCATGCGGGTACTCATTGCTACAGCTTTGATTTGGAGAAAGTAGGATGAGTTAAAGGAGAAGTTGTTGAGATAGAACAAGTTCAGCCAGGTGGAGGAGAGTGGTGGTGGATGGGAATTGTCCAGGCGCCTTTTCGTGAAAGAAGCGAAGAGCTCTCAGGCCATCCAGGTGTGGGACAGAGGTGTAGAGCGATTGCACATCCATGGTGAATAGGAGGTGGTTAGGGCCTGCGAACTGGAAGCTGTCAATATGACGCAGGACATAGATGGGAATAGAGGGATACAGACCCAGGAAGTGTAGAAAATTGTAGTTTAGTCAGGCAGCATGGTCGGCACGGGCTTGGAGGGCCGAAGGGCCTGTTCCTGTGCTGTACATTTCTTTGTTCATCAGAGGAATCCCAATGTAGGTGGGGATGTAGAGGAACGTTAGCTCTTTTCTTTCCCTACAGATGCTGCCAGACCTGCTGAGATTTTCTACCATTTTCTCTTCTGGTTTCAGATTCCAGCATCTGTAATAATTTGTTCTTGCAGAGAGCTGGCACAGTCAACAGGCCAAATAACCTCCTTCTGTGCTGTAATCATTCTTTAATTCTAATCTATTTACATCATCATTGATGCAGTACAAGTAAATTTTAATTTGAAACCAAACACAGGAAGCTTGGAGCAGCCACCTAAACTACCCAACATAAATCAAAATTAAGATTTTCCAAATTAACACAGAAAAGTTGAACAATTGCACAAACTGATTTTCTTATCGACTTTACTTACTCCTAGTTTCTATATACCTGAGCAACCTGCACTGACAGAGTTCAAGTTATCATGTGTCACACTCAGTGCTCCCAGCTGTCACACTAGGGAAAATAAACCACAGCCAAGCACAATCCTGAAATTCATGCAAGCCCCAGATGACAGCTTTCACCATCCAGTACTTGCTACTGGCAATGATAACACAGTAATGTAATTGTCATGAAGAGTGTTCTTCCTTAAAAGGGACATCTGTGCTGCCTTGTTAGGTTACAGAGGCAACTTAACGTCATCTGTTATTGGTCCAATGAGAATAGACCCACTCAGAGAAAAATGTCACCCAATGGTCCTGAGGTCAATTCTAGTACAAACTGGGACTAGAGCTGTGCTAGCTCTGCTGTCCCTGAACACACCTCCAGCAGCCGGTTCCTCTCCCGTTCCCACGTTTGGCCTTTGGTCAGCTCCTCCAGGGATCTCTTGAGTATCATATTTTCTTTGCGCACTTTGTCGGTGTCACTCTCTGACCGGGACGCGGCCGCTTTATGGAGGCCGAAGCGGCTGCTGATGATGTTCTTGGAAGTCATCTCTCTCACCCGCCCTCGCCACCGGTTAACGGAACCGCAGCCACGTCCCAACCGCCGTCCCGAGCGGAAATGTCACATAAACAATTTCAAATTCCCCCCGCTTCCGGTCTCTCCCTGTGGGGCATGCCGGGAAGAGTCCGCACTGCGCAGCCGCCAGCCTGCAGACGCTGAGCTTTGTCAACAGGCTGCAATTGTGCGCAGACGCCAATAGGGAGGTGGAGCTCTGTCTGCAAGCTGCAGTAATGCGCAGGCGCTAATGGGGAGGTGGAGCTCTATGTCTGCAAGCTGCAATACTGCGCAGGCGCCAATGCGGAGGTGGAGTTCTGTCTGCAAGCTGCAATAGTGCGCGAGCGCCAATGGGAAGGTGAAGTTCGAGATGCAATCATGCGCAGAACCATGCGTGATGGGTGTTTTGATAGCAGGTTTTAACCTGGAGGGAGGAGAAGCTGCTGAATGTTTAAATCAATAGTGTAATCTGTGGTGATATGCCGATGGGCTGTATCATAGTTGGATGATACGGGGCGACCGGACCCGTGCTAGACTCTGTGGAGAGCGGGAGTTTGGAAACGGCACATGCAGAATTCAAAGCTGCTGATACTACTGATGATTGACCATTGAGGGAACCAGAGATGCAAGAAATTGTACCGATCTTGGAGAAACTGGCCTCGGAATATGTGATGTCCCGCCGCAAATTCTGGAAATGGCTCCAGTGACGTACTCCCAACCAGTCGGCGACACTGATGACAAGTGGGAGGACATTGATGAAGATGCTGATGGCAGATGTGGCGGTTGAACTATTAGGCGACTCTCACACTGACTCTGAAGGCGACCTAATGACCATATCATTATGCAGCTTCATGGATCAGGAGTTTGATTTAGAAGATCAGCTAAGCCAGAAGCTATAATCATCTCCAGTGATGATGAGCAAGTCATTGATGCTCCATCAAGCCGAGATGAGGTGAGACCACCAAATATGGTTCCATTCTCTGTGGTGGCACTAGAATCCGAGGTGATTCAACGTGCTGATGAGGCTGCAGAAATGGGAGTGCTCACACCAACCAGAGATGAGACGCCTAAATCTCTTTGGACACCTCACCACATAACGACAGTCAGTGCCATGGCAGAGACTGCTACAAAGAAGACAACCAAGAGACACACTGGAGCGCTTCACCGTGTCCAGAAAAGAAAAAGGAAAAAGAAGAAAAGGCTGGGAGAACACCAGCCAACTGGTATCGAAAGCACTTGCAGGTAACAAGCAACAACGTGCCAGAAAGCAAAAGGGACTGCTGATGCAGATATGGCGGTCTTGGAGACAGGCCATTCAAAGACACAGGGCGAACCATAAGACAAGCAAGAAGCCAGCAAGTGAGCCAGATTCTGCAGATGTGGGCACCGATTTGAAACAATGACGTCTGCACAGAATGCAAATGGACACTTTTTTTGTAAAACTTGCTCACTGTACCAGTGACATTCCATATCTGTATAAAATATGATGTGTAATTTTGCCTGTAAAAATAATTTTATAGTGATGTTTTGTGGGGAAGGGGGATGTGGTGATATGCCTACGGACTATATCGTGGTTGGATGGTGTGAGACCTCCAACCAGCCTTTGGCGGTACAGACACACCATGTGGTCTCCAGACCAAGGTCATGTGACCTGGTACCCAGATAGAAAGAGAGGCATGTCCGGCCATCTTCAGAACAGGATTGAGATGGTAATAAGATGTACATGTAATTGGTCAGAACCATGTGTAAGCTCCAGAGTAGTAGCAAGAGTCCATGATAACGTGCTCTGTATCAGATTGCCATCCTACCGCATGAGACACAATAAAATGATCCTGGTTTGGACAGATCAAAGTGTTTGGTGAGTTCTTCATAAAGTACAAGGGACCAAACACAATATAACATGGAAGGAGAATGTTCCATTTTAAATCTATCCATTCATGGGATGTGGGTTTCACCAGCAAGGCCAGGGTTTATTGTTCATCTCTAATTGCCCTTGAAGATGAGTTTCTTTCTTGAACCACTTATAGGCAGGGTGTCCAACCATCCCGTATTTTAAGAGTTTGTCCCTTATTATGACCGTATCCTTAAGGGTTGCATTTTCCCCTTATAGGGCTTTACAACACACAGAGAGGTCCTTCAGCCCTTCAGTGTCTGCGCCAGCCATCAAGCACCTATCTATTCTAATCCCATTTTCCAGCACTTGGTCTTAGGTAGCCTTGCCTGCTATAGTGTTTCAAGTGCTCAGTGGGTAGATTAATTCTGGGAGTGCCCAGGGTGTGTTCAATGATTCAAGCAGGACAGCAAGTGAGTGAGTCAGCCAGCAGAGATATGAAAAAGTTATGGCTCAACAAGTAAGGTTTATTTGATTTGATTGCTGCACATCCCCAAGCAGGACAGAATTCTCACAGCCCAGGGGGAGGTAGTCACTACCACTTCACCTCTGGAATTCTGCTCTTTTGTCTACGTTTGGACCCAGGCTTTAATGAGGTCAGGAACAGAATGGTCTTGATTGAAATCAAAATGAGCATCAGTGAGCAGATTTTTAGTGAGTAAATGTCACTGCAAAGCACTGTCAATTTGCTGCAGCTTGATGAGAGTAGTCTAATGGGTGGTAACTGGATTAGATTTATCCTACATTTTGTGTATAAACCTGCGCACTTTTCACTTTGTTAGATAGATGCAATGTTGTATCTGCTAGAATATCTTGGCTAGAGGTGTGGCTAGTTCTGGATTCCAAGTCTTGATGTTGGGTTGCATAACCATTACTGTCTTCCTTGTGCTTAATATCACATGGAGCTAATTGAGTTGGCTGGAGTCTGGCTTCAGCGATAGTGGGAGCCTCAAAACTAAACAGAGGTGGATCATCTACTTGACACTTTTGCCTGAAAATGGTTTGCAAACTCTTTGTTCTTGTCTTTTACACTGATGTGTTGGTTTCTCCCATTATTGTGAATGATATTTGTGAAGCGTTCTCTCCAGGTTAGCTATTTAATTTTCCACCGCCATTCATGACTAGATCTGGCGGGTAGGACTGCAGGGATTTGAGCGGGTCTGTTGGATATTGAATCATTTAGCTCCAAATGTAGCATGCTGCTTCTGATGTTTAACTCACATACTCTGTTGTAACTTGGAATATTTTTAGAAATCCCTGGTGCTGCTACTGGCATGTCTTTCCACATTCCTCACAGAACCAGAGTTGGTCCCTGTAGAAGGGACTTTATTATAGAATTTACAGTGCAGAAGGAGGCCATTCGGCCCATCGAGTCTGCACAGGCTCTTGGAAAGAGCACCCTACCCAAACACATACCTCCACTCTATCCCCATAATCCAGTAACCCCACCCAACACTCAGGGCAATTTTGGACACTAAGGGCAACTCATCATGGCCAATCCACCTAACCACATCTTTGGACTGTGGGAGGAAACCGGAGCACCCAGAGGAAACCCACGCACACACGGGGAGGATGTGCAGACTCCGCACAGACAGCGACCCAAGCCGGAATCGAACCTGGGACCCTGGAGCTGTGAAGCGATTGTGCTATCCACAATGCTACCGTGCTGCCCCCTCTTTAGTTGGTGGATTAGCTGCCTTAAAAACCCTGTATTATTTTAATCAGCTGTTCGACTATATTTCATGGAAATAGGCACTTGGCAAAGCATGATGGATATATAGCCGTTTCTTCAGTCAAAAGGTTCGAAGTTCTGTATGAAACAGTCAGAAGGTCATACCATGTAAACAGGCGTACACATGCACATTGTTTTGCTGACAGCAGACAATTATTATTTTTCTTCGGTGAGGAACTCGAGGCCTGTTATTAAACTTTGCTCGCGTTTCTGTCTTGGCTAATCTCAAGAATGCCTCTCTGTCCTAGATCTTGCTTACGATCTATAAATTACTCGCCTTACCTTTGTAAAGGAGGGACATTTGGAAAGACTGCGGTCATTCTAATTCCCTCCACGAACTTCGTGTTAAATAAAGGACCTTTCACAGAAACCCAAGTGCTGACTATTTTTTTCTTCAGCAGTCCCTCAGTTAATGGTAAAGTAGGGTCTGGAATATGCTGGACCATCAGATTACAGGTTGTGGGCGTTCAGGGGGACTGGAAATCTGCCACTGCCTGTGGTCCGCATCATGGATGCCCGGTTTTGAGCTGCTAGCTCTGTTGTGATCGATCCTATTTTGAACAATGGTAGTTCCACAGAACATGGATGGAAAGTATCCTCAGTCTGAAGAGGGGACACAAGCAATTTGTGGTGGTTACTCCTACCAATATTCATTGGAAAGAACTGAAGCAATTGTTGAAATTCAGTCAATGCAGCCATGGTAGGATGCCTCTGGATGTAAAAAAATCTTCCAGTCACCATGTTCGTATGATGGACTTTCAATTTTATTTTCTGCATTCTATTTTAAAAGGACAAAACACTTCTCTGATTTTCCCGTCTTCCCTGTTGTTACGGACAGGAGGGGATTAATTTCAACAACCCTGATTTATCTTCTGTGCAGAAGGAGGCCGTTTGCTGATCAAGTCTGCACCCACTCTTCGAACGAGCTGGCTGGAGTCTGGCTTCAGTGATAGTGGGCCAGTCTACCTAGCCCCATCCCCACCACATCCCCGTAACCCTGCACATTGATCATGGCCAATCCACCTAACCTGCACTATGGACTGTGGAAGGAAACTGGAGCACCCGGATGAAATCCACAGACGGTGGAGAACGTGCAAACTCCACACAGTTACCCAAGGCCGGAATCAAACCTGGGTTTCCAGCACTGTGAGGCAGCAGTGCTAACCACTGTACCACTGTTCTACCCATACTTAAACAGAAAAGTGTTTTTTGATTTCCCCTTTAAGGTGCCGTACTTTCCCCAACCCTTCAGTTTTGGAGTGATACAATTCTCTATTTAAATAGAAATAAGGAAAAATAAGAGGGCTGGTTACCCTGTGCCCTGGCGTGGCGGGGGGACCTGCTGAAATTCTTGACGCTTGAAAAGGTCAAATTTGAACTGAGGGGAAGGATGGAGGGATTCTACAATTCATTATGCCCTTTTGAAAATTGGATCACATCGAACATTAGGGGGGTTGGGGGCTGGGAGGGTAGTGGGGAGGGAGACTGCATGTGTTAATGGTGACTATGGGTGATTCCAGATTCCTCTGTCACTTGTTTATGTTAACATGCAGGCTGATGTTTGGTGGGAGGAAGGGATCGTTGTTATTGATATGGGGATTGACATTACATTCGTTACTGACTATTGTTTATTGTGTGTAAATTTGGGAGAAAATATGAAAAAGAATTTTAAAATATTTTTTTTTAAATAAGAGGGTTGGTTTATTTTACACACTCACGAAACGCCAGAAGATGATTTTGTAATGTCTCCCCCTTTTTGCACTCCGACAATAAAAGAAGGAAAAGGGGTTCAGGGCAAAGGCCACATCAGAAATAAATATTATGATTTGACATGAGTCCAGTAAATCAATGTCCAATGAAAGTTCTTTCAGTTGTCTTTGGCAGAATTCCTAGGCTCGGCCCTAGGAACTTGGTTGCGGGTTGAACCCACTAAAGATGCAGAAAAGTACTCTAGTATCCCAGAAATTAGTTCACTATGCTGGCAACCCAGCACCAAGCCCCCAACCCGAGCCCCTTGATGTCCAAATCCCCAACCCCATGTCCAAATCCCCACCCCCCATATCCAAATCCCCACCCCATGTTCAAATACCCCATCCCCAATGTCCAAACCTCCAACCCCCTTGATGTCCAAACCCCCACTTCTGCAATGTCTGAACCCGTTCCCCTGATGTCCAATCCCTCCCCAACTCCCATCTCCAAGCCCAATGTGCAATTCCACTCCCTCCCCCGATGTCTAGATCACCTCCTCGCTGTCCATTTATCCCCCCACCCCTACTGATATCCACGCCCCCACTCTCAGATAAGAACTAGGAGCAGGAGTAGGCCATCTGGCCCCTCATGCCTGCTCCGCCATTCAATGGACTCAGCTCCACTTTCCGGCCCGAACATCATAACTCTTAATCCCTTTCTTCTATCTTTATCTTAAAAACATTTAATGAAGGAACTTCAACTGCTTCACTGGGCAAGGAATTCCATAGATTCACAACCCTTTGGGTGAAGAAGTTCCTCCTAAGCTCAGTCCTAAATCTACTTCCCCTTATTTTGAGGCTATGCCTCCTAGTTCTGCTTTCACCCCCCAGTGGAAACAACCTGCCCGCATCTATCCTATCTATTCCCTTCATAATTTTATATGTTTCAATAAGATCCCTCGCAACCTTCTAAGTTCCAACGAGCACAGTCCCAGTCTACTCAACCTCTCCTCATAATCCAACCCCTTCAGCTCTGGGATTAACCTAGTGAATCTCCTCTGCACACCCTCCGCCAGTACGTCCTTTCTCAGGTAAGGAAACCAAAACTGAACACAATACTCCAGGTGTGGCCTCACTAACACCTTATACAATTGCAGCATAACCTCCCTAATCTTAAACTCCATCCCTCTAGCAATGAAGGACAAAACTCCATTTGCCTTCTTAATCACCTGTTGCACCTGTAAACCAACTTTTTGCGACTCATGCACTAGCACACCCAGGTCTCTGCACAGCAGAATGATTTAATATTTTATCATTTAAATAATAATCCCTTTTTCTGTTATTCCTACAAAAATGGATAACCTCACATTTGTCAACATTGTATTCCATCTGCCAGACACTAGCCCATTCACTTAACCTATCCAAATCTCTCTGCAGACTTCAGGTATCCTCTACACTTTTTGCTTTACCACTCATCTCAGTGTCGTCTGCAAACTTGGACACATTGCACTTGGTCCCCAACTCCAAATCATCCATGTAAATTGTGAACAATTGTGATCCCTGAGGGACACCACTAGCTACTGATTGCCAACCAGAGAAACACCCATTAATCCCCACTCTTTGCTTTCTATTAATTAACCAATCCTCTATCCATGCTACTACTTTACCCTTAATGCCATGCATCTTTATCTTATGCAGCAACATTTTGTGTGGCACCTTGTCAAAAGCTTTCTGGAAATCCAGATATACCACACCCATTGGCTTCCCGTTATCCACCGCGCTGGTAATGTCCTCAAAAAATTCCACTAAATTAGTTAGGCATGACCTGCCCTTTGTGAACCCATGCTGCGTCTGCCCAATGCAACAATTTCTATCCAGATGCCTCGCTAAACAGTGGTGTCACGTTTGCCTATTTCCAATCTGTCGCGACCACCCCAGAGTCTAGTGAATTCTGGTAAATTATCACTAGTGCATTTGCAATTTTCCTAGCCATCTCTTTTAGCACTCAGGGATGCATTCCATCAGGGCCGGGAGACTTGTCTACCTTTAGCCCCATTAGCTTGCCCATCACTGCCTCCTTAGTGATAACAATCATCTCAAGGTCCTCACCTGTCATAGTCTCATTTCCATCAGTCACTGGCATGTTATTTGTGTCTTCCACTGTGAAGACCGACCCAAAAAACCTGTTCAGTTCCTCAGCCATTTCCTCATCTCCCATTATTAAATTTCCCTTCTCATCCTCTAAAGGACCAATATTTACCTTAGCCACTCTTTTTTGTTTTATATATTTGTAGAAACATTTACTATCTGTTTTATATTCTGAGCAAGTTTACTCATAATCTATCTTACTCTTCTTTATTGCTTTTTTAGTAGCTTTCTGTTGCCCCCTAAAGATTTCCCAGTCCTCTAGTATCCCACTAATCTTTGCCACGTTGTATGCTTTTTCCTTCAATTTGATACTCTCCCTTATTTCCTTAGATATCCACGGTCGATTTTCCCTCTTTCTACCGTCCTTCCTTTTTGTTGGTATAAACCTTTGCTGAGCACTGTGAAGAATCACTTGGAAGGTTTTCCACTGCTCCTCAACTGTTTCACCATAAAGTCTCATTCATTCTCACATCCCATTCACACCTTAAAACGTATCTTTCCCATTCAATGGTACCTTTAAACTCATCTCCTTTACCATAGTTAGTGCCTTAAAAGGGGGACATATCCTCATTTGCTCTATTCCTTTCACACTTTGCCACTGGAGCTGGGGACACACTTCGGTTCTTGATTCTCATCCAGCCTGGGTCGGGAAGGTCGGACAAGACAAATACTTAAGAATTTAAGCACAGGTAGGTCGATACGAAGTGGCAATCCACTGCTGATTGCTACTGCACCAAGTGGCTTGGCTGGAATATTTATACAAAGGAAGGAGTGTTAAATTCCAGGGGTTTGATGCGTTATCCTTTGTCTGAGTTTAAACTGCTCATGAGCTTCCAGAACTTCCATCCATGAGATCAGCTTTGACAAAGTATCACCCAGACTCGAAACATTAGCTCCCTTCTCTCTCCACAGATGCTGTCAGGCCTGCGGCGATTGTCCAGTATTTTCTGTTTTTGTTTCAGATTCCAGCATATGTAGTAACTTGCTTTTATCCTCTGGCAAATGAGTCAGTAATCAGAGGTCATGGCCGGGGTTCTCTGAGCCCTCGCTGGGTCGGAGAATCGGTGGGGGCGCAGGAAATTCCCGCCACGCTACTCCGACGCCAAGCCGCCGATTCTCCGGCGACCGGTCTGGACAGCAGGGCCCCGCCGGCAGCCAGAGATGCGGGACGCACGCCGGGGCCCTGCTATCCCCCTGGAAAACGGAGAATCACCCCGGACTTTCGAGGAAAACGTTCGGAGTGATTCTCGCCCGCTTGCCGACGGGCGTGGGGGCTTAGTCCCCAAAAGGGAGAATCACGGCCAAAACTCTAAAACAAGCGACAAAAAAACTACAGGGGGAAATGAGGAGACATGCTTTCACATAGCGTGTTGGTACTATTCAGAAGGCACTCCTTGAAAAATGGTGAAAGTGAATTTGTCTTGAAAGGTGAATCATTTACAGGGTCGTTTGGGGGGGGGGGCGGGGTGAAAGGTGGAGTGTGGGACTAAAATGAACAGCTCTTTCAAAGAGCCAGGCCAAACACAATGGGCTGAGTGGCCTTTTGTATTGTAAGGTTCTCTGATTAGAATCAATGGGCTTTCAGAGAGGCTAAACATTACAGGGCGATAAAAATAAAATGAATCAAAAATAAATTAATAACGGAATGTTCTCACATGAATATCGGTGCCCTGGGGGAAAGGAAAATGCAAGAAACAACATGAAGAAAGGAATGGAATATAGGCACTCAGTAACAATATTGAGGATGTTGGCATCTTGGAAGCATGGTTAAAAACAGAAAGTGTCCTATAGCTGGAGGTGAAAAGGCAAAAACATTTCACGGGATAGACCGACAAAGGGGAAAAAGGATTTCATTATTGTCAATGAATTATGTAGCAGCAGAAGAGAATACAGTTGAAGGATCATGTCAGGATCTCCAGAGCACTAATTATTAATTGGCAACTGCTATGATCAGAAAATGTGAGGGAAATGGAAACAAAAAGAGATCCAAAATGTTGCAATAATTATAAGAAAGAATGAAGGTCAAAGAACAAGTGCATCTGTTAAAGGCTAAAGCTAATACAAATGATCAGGATGCAGCAGACACAATGAATGTATTCTTCATATCAGTTCTCACAAAGGAGGAATTGACATATGAATTCACAGAGAATAGGGCTGTAAGTCATATCACATGTAGAAGTGAGTTAAGAATGTTGTGCAGTCTCTTTCGGGGGAGGGGGGTTGGAGAGAAGGGTGGACGGGGAAGGGGGGTTTTCCGAGGGGCACTTGAGCAAGAAAATACATAAACGTTTGGGAAGGTCGATATGTGCGGGAGGAATCCAATGTACAAAGTTCTGTACTATGTTGAATTGATATGTTTATGTCTTGCTATGCGACTTTTCTTTTCTTTTTGTTACGGGGGGGGGAGGGTTTGTCTGGTTGAAAATTTTGTTGAAAAATTCTTAATAAACATATTTTTTTAAAAAAAAAGAATGTTGTGCAGAAGTTTGAAATCTTAAATGCCCACCAAATTTTGGGTGTATTTTAGATATATCTTTAGATACTTGTGGAATGGAAGGGAAAATTTAGTGATGTTCAAGTTCAATATTTGTTCAAATAAGTTCATCAGGGATGTAGAAATATGAACAGAACTGCTTGATTTTGTGTTCAGGCGTGTTTGGAGAACCAACTTGGTATTTCTTAAGATTGATAAATGGTTGGAGTGGAGAATATTGTAAATAATAATGGAAGGGGGTTTATGTTATATTTCTTCTGACATATGAGATCACAGGTTGGTGATTGTAACTCATTTTTTACCCAACAATAACCACAGACCACACTTATTCATAAATTCATCAACCATATGGCCTATTTTTATGTTCTGATTCTTTTTGTTTCCTGGACTTCCACAATTTAGTACTGCTATTATTACCCACACAGTGCAAGGGACTTTTCAACTGTGTGCTCGTCATTTAAAAATAATTCTGCTTAGAAGGGATCACATGATGTGAGTGTGGGAGCGGCTGCATTTTTGTGAGCTCTGGCTCTGCTCATCTTTATTTGTATCCTTGTGCACCTTTTTTTTCTTGGTCTGCATCGTTAATGCAGTGTCACAAGAGTTGTTGGTCAGTGTTACAGCTTTATTGAGTCAAGGTGAAAGGCTTTAATCCTTTTTGATTGGTGGCAGCTGGAAGGAGTTGGGATGTGGCCCTGTCTTTGGTGGCACAGCTACTTTTGAGAGGATTCCCACCCTGACGGTACAGTGTTCACCAGCAGATGGCTACTAGCAATGAAGTTAATCCATCTGAATGGCATGGATCTGTGGTGTGGGATGTCAAAGTTCGGTTTCAGGAGTTACAAGGTGTCTTTATGGAGGCAATGGCAGCGCACAAGGAGGTTCTTCTGATAGAGAGATGACTAGCTTTGGTGGAAACCTGCCTCATCGTGGCTGAGGTCCTGTTTCATGGCTTGAGATGTTTGGATGAGGATGATGGGGAGCCGGTGAGGAGCCCTGCTGAGCCTGGTGTCTCCGATGAGAGGTTCCCAGCTGAGTTTAAGATCTGGCTGCCATGTTTTGGAAATATCAATCTGGAGGGCGGGCGCTCAAATGCAGTAGAGCTCATTTAATGCTGTCTTCAAAGCCTGGGGTTTGTAGCCATCTCATATGGCCACCTGCAAAGGACCATGGGAGTTATGGCCAACCCAGGACCCAGACACACTCAGAGCTTGTGTGTGTATTTGCAACCCAGATAGCTAGACGCGATTGAAACCCCCGCTCGTTTGCATTCTAATAGCCCATTTCCCCATAACAAAAGGACTGTACTCGGGTAACTGATACAGGTGCAGACTAACCGGCGCCACTCCCTTTACTCAGGGAGCCCAAACAGCCAAGGTCAATGACCGCTCAGGACACGCCCAGCCATCAATGAACCCGTCCCTTTATTGGCCAAAATCGAAGGCAGTGATCGAAGCCTGTCAAATTATTGGGTCCAAAGCTAAGGACCACCCCAGGACGAGCTAGGAGGAGAGATAGAGACGGGTCTATTGGCGGATGACCTAAGCAGGGTTAATACCTCCTCATCGCGTGCGAGGCTTAGCCTGATACAATTTAAGGTAGTCCACCGGGCACACATGACAGTGGCTAGGATGAGCAAGTTTTTCACGTTAGAGGATAGGTGTGCGAGGTGCGCGGGAAGCCCAGCAAATCATGTCCACATGTTTTGGGCATGCCCAAAGCTTAGAGGGTTTTGGCAGGGTTTTGCTGAGGCAGTGTCCAAGTGCTAAAAACATGGGTGGTGCCGAGTCCGGAGGTAGCGATCTTTGGAGTGTCGGAAGATCCGGGAGTTCAGGGGGCGAAAGAGGGCGACGTTCTGGCCTTTGCCTCCCTGGTAGCCCGGAGATGGATCTTATTAATGTGGAGGGACTTGAAGGCCCCGAGTGTAGAGACCTGGGTTAGTGACATGGCTGGGTTTCTCAGTCTCAAGAAAATAAAGTTTGCCTTAAGAGGGTCAATGTTAGGGTTCTCCCGGAGGTGGCAGCCGTTCGTCGACTTTCTCGGGGAAAATTAAAATGTCAGCAGATGCAGTATTCCAAGGAGGGTGGGGGGGGGGGGATTGTTGTTGTTTGGTTGAGGTGCGTGAAGATTGGGCTGGGGGGGGGGGGGGGGGGGGAAATGTTCATTTTGCCATGTGGATGTTTTGTTTTTGTTAATGTAATAAAAAATTTCAAATACCTCAATAAAAATATTGTTTAAAAAAAAAGCTAACAACCAGAGGGATAAAAAGAGACACAGCCATGTGTTTGGTCTCTCTTGGGCCCATCCTACGCCTAAAACCAAGTGTAGCATTACGACCAGAAGACAAGTTCAAGACCAACGATCGCTACCAGACGGATGAACCCAGCAGAAACAAAGCTACTTCTTCTACCCAGCCATGCAAGATCCAAACAAAGGCCTTGTTCATCTGCAAAGAGCCGTTTGCCCTGAAGTTAAGTATAGGTTATTGTAGTTGTTAGGTGTAGTTTCACTTGTAGTGTTTTATGTTGCATGTCGAAGTAATCCTAGTGTGTAAACTATCTTTGAACTTGAACCGACTAACTGGTTGTTTGGTCTTTGATCGATATCCGGTAAAGCCTTGTGGTGGTATCATTTGATACCCGATGACTCTGAAAAGCAATAGAATCATTAATAACTGCCATATCTAGTTAATTTGGCAACATTATTGGCGTCTCCGGTGCCGATTGGCAACATTATTGATGACGCTGGTGGGATAGTATTCCACTCATTAAAAAGAGCAACATTATTGGTGACTCTGGTGCCGATTTGCAACATTATTGGCAACATCTGACGGATTCGGCCTAGAAGTGATTTTGGCACTCCGAGAGAACCCACAAAACTTTGCATTAGAAGTCCAATTGAGGAAAAGTGAAAGAAACCACAAGTGTAACGCCCATATCGATCAAATCACCAAGATTCAGAAGTGTGTATTAACTTGCATGTGTACTAACAGGGATATAAGGTGACTTTCGGTTGCAGCTATGCGGAGCTAAGTCGCACATTCGGCGGCTCCTGCAAAAACTGACTTTTGGGCTCTTTTCAGGGCCCCCAAAGGCACTTTTTCGACGTTTCCCGGTGTGGGAAGGAGTCTACAACAGCTCCCCATCAGTATATGGCTTCGACTAGGAGCGGGGCGACAAAAAAGTTGGTGGTGGACCCGAAGAAGGTGCGAGGGAAGAAGGACAAAATGGCAGCGGGCGGAGACCAGGCACCATGGATGCAGTGGGCGGAACAGCAGCAGGAGGGTATCCACCACTGCTTCAGAGAGATTAAAACGGACCTGCTAGAGCCGATGAAGGCATCTATTGATAAGCTGCTAGAGACACAGATGGCCCAGGGAGTGGCGATCCGCGAGGCTCGACAAAAGATCTCTGACAATGAGGACGAGATCTTACTCCTGGCGGTAAAGGTGGAGGCGCACAAGGCACTCCACAAGAAATGGCAGGAGCGGTTCGAGGAGATGGAGAATCGGTCGATGCGGAAGAATCTGCGGATTCTGGGCCTCCCGGAGGGGCTGGAGGGGCCGGACTTGGGGGCCTATGTGGTCACCATGTTGAACTTGTTGATGGGAGTGGGGTCCTTCCAGGGGCCCCTGGAGCTGGAAGGGGCCCCATGGAGTGCTGGCGAGGAGGCCCAAGGCTAACGAGCCTCCGCGGGCGGTGCTGGTGAGGTTCCATCGATTCGTCTATCGGGAGTGTGTGCTCAGGTGGGCCAAGAAGGAGAGGAGCAGCAGGTGGGAGAACGCGGAGGTTCAGATATATCAGGATTGGAGTGCGGAGGTGGCGAAGAGGAGGGCCGGCTACAATCGAGCGAAGGCAGTGCTGCAGAGGAAGGGGATGAAGTTTGGCATGTTGCAGCCGGCGCGACTGTGGGTTACCTACAACCGGCACCATTATTTTGATTCTCCAGAGGAGGCATGGGCCTTTGTTCAGGCCGAGAAGTTGGACACAGAGGCAGCAATGCTAACCACTGTGCCACCGTGCTGCCCTCTCCATTGCCCATTTAAGACCTTTGCGCTGGTGGCCCGATTTAAAAGCAGGCGTCACGCATTATGTTGAGAATTGTTTAATCTGTGCACGGAACAATCCTGAAAGGTACTCCAAGAAAGGACAATTAAGACACACCCGACCTGTTAATGGCCCATGGACAAATTTACAGTTCGACTACATTGATCCCCTCCCCCTGTAGAAATGGTTTTAAATATGTATTAGTAGTAATCAACACCTTTACAAAATATGGGTGGAAGCATTTCCATCCCGGACGAACACAGCGAAAGCCACAGCTAAGATTTTGGCCCAACAGATATTTACACGCTGGGGTCTTTGAGTCAGACAAAGGTTCCCATTTCACCGGCAGAGTCATGCAAAATAGCCGAACGATTTTTGGAATCAAGCAAAATTTTCACATCGCGTATCTCCCCCAATCCAGCAAAATTGTTGAATTGCACCTTGAAAGCGACCATTAGAAAAATGGTGCACCAACATGACAACACATGGGACACAGTCCTCCCATTCGCCCTTATGTTTATTAGGAACACAGTATCCAGTTCCACAGGTTTCACCCCCCATACTCTCATGACCGGACGGCCCATGAAAGGAACTGAATATTTATTAGGTCTTGATTTGACAAGCCCCACAGTCACCGCCCTCACCCATGAAAAGGCAGTCCAACAAGTCACGGAAAATATTAAAGCAGCACAGCTCGCTGCAGCTGTCCGACTAGGCGCTAGAGAAAAGCAGAGTAAGGCCTGCTTTGATAAAACAGTCCACCCCGTAGAGTATACAGTCGGTCAGCAAGTGATGGTTTCCATGTACAATCCCAGTTCGTTCCTCTCCCCCAAATTTGCAGGACCCTACTCCATTTCAGACAAAGTGAGCCCCTCTGTGTACAAGTTAATGTACCCCAATGGTAAAACTGGTTGATTCCACATCAACCAGCTCAAAGTCTATGGAACCCAATGTAGCCACTCACACTACATCTCTTTGGCAATAGCAGACGATTCCGCCCTGCCCATCGACAACCTAGTCCAACCCTCCCCCAGCCATGACAGCATGTCCATGCCCACAGACCCGACCATGTCTCCCGCCCACAAGTACGACTTTCCACCTTGAGCTTGATTCAGACGATAGCGCCAGCCTTCCCGAATTGACCACGATCACTGGCCACTGTTACAACCTCCCCGGCCCCAGTCACTCCAGCCACTGGAACCATGACCAGGACATGTTTGGCCCCCAATACCCCCTTCCACAGCCAGAGCCACCGCCAGACAACAGTAATTTGCCCTTTGCTGCCACCACCCCTCACGACAAGCGAACCCCTCTTTGGCACCGCGACAACTTTTGTCAACAGGTAAAACATGACGATTCGGATTCTATGACGGCCCACGCAGCAACGGCACAAAAACAGCAGACACGAGTCTGGCAACAGGGAGATGGTGACGATTCCGAGTCTGACTCCCATTACGGTAACCCTTTTACAACGCTTTGCGATACAGAACCCTGAAGTGTTCAGATGATGAGAATAAGAATTACGGTGTCCTACTTTCTGATGGAGCCTGCCCGCCTTTTATTTCCTCCTTTCTTTCTTATTGTTACATGGTTTTAATTAATGTCAGCCTGACACCCAATTTCTTGATACAGTCA
The DNA here is from genome assembly GCF_047496885.1 of Scyliorhinus torazame. Classification (NCBI taxonomy): domain Eukaryota; kingdom Metazoa; phylum Chordata; class Chondrichthyes; order Carcharhiniformes; family Scyliorhinidae; genus Scyliorhinus; species Scyliorhinus torazame. The sequence goes on from NC_092722.1 coordinate 130,484,347, forward strand.
TAGCTACTCTTCCGACGCCATTTACTGACCAATAGCCGTTAAAGGAACAATTGTTGGATCTCACATGTGTTACAAATTCTTTCCGCTCATTTCGGTCACACAGGTAGGGAGCAATGGCACTAATCCCCACCCTGCCTGAGGACCCCAAATGCATCCAGTCAGCTAAGCTCGGGGACTGGAGCAATGGCACTAATGACCGCCCTACCCGGGGATCCCACCCATTCTTGCCCTGCCGCGGCCCACACGCACCTCATGTTCCCGTCACTTTGAGTTCTCTGGAATGGTTCTTTACACTTTTCACTGTCTTTGGCAGGTCTTAGTTTTCCCTTCTCTGCACTTATTGTGGTTTAAAGAATGCCCTTTGCCACAGTCTGTACACTCAACTCTTTACCTCCCGCGACCCTTTGGTCGCTTCCCCACCTGCTATTTACACGTTTGATACACTTGGTTGCCACATTGGCTCGTTAAGATAAGCCTCAACCTACAATGGTTGTGATTTAAGAAAAACTGGTCGAATAAATTGTCCACCCACTCTAAGCATCGACCACAAGCTGCGAGAGTCTCTGTACTTTAAAAATTTACATTTCTTGTCTCTCCAAAATGGTATTTCAAAAAAAAAATGAAGGAGTCACACATGGTGACGATTCTTTTTTTTTAAAAAAAATGTATTCCCCTCCTTTTTCACATTTTCTCCCACATTTACATCCAACAACAATAAACAATAATCAGCAAGATATGTCAGTCCCCATAATAACAACGATCCCATCTACCCACCAACCCCCAAACCTCAACCCGCATGTTTACATAAACAAATGGCAAAAAGGAATCAGGGATTACCCGTAGTCACCCTTATATCTTACACAGCTCCCCCCCCACCACCACCCCCCCCTTGCAGGTCTCCAGCTCCTCCTGTCCACTGCCTCTTGTAAAACTCCTCCTCCCAACCTCGGTTCCTTCCCCCCAACTTTCCACCCCGGCTAGACCACTCGGACCCTGTTCTGCCAGGCTCCGATGGCCGCAGCCCCTCCCCCACCTCACTCCCGTTCACTGGCCGGCTTAAACCGGCCAGCGTTGAGGCCCCCGCCCGGGTCCCTTTCCCACTTGCCTGGCCCTAGGAAAGCCCAAAGATCCCCTTTTAGCACACAAACCCCGCATATCCACCTACACCCCAAAGAACTCTCATTTCGAGTGAAAGTCCCGTCCCTTCCCTTGTCCAAATATATACCACATTGGCTCCTTTAATCTCTACACCCGCGCGCAGTGATACAAAAAAGAAGAACATACAGTCATGAGGTTACTTCGGCACATGGCCATTCCTCAATTTGTCAGTTCTGCCACAGTCCTTCTGCCTTCACAAACTCCTCCGCTGCTTCCGCCGTTCCAAAATAAAAGTCCCTGAGCTTGTAAGTCACCCTCAGCTTCGCTGGATATACAATGCCGCACCGCACCTTGCTAATGTACAGTGCCCTCTTCACCCGGTTGAAGGCAGCCCGCCTCCTTGCCAGCTCCACCGTAAAGTCCTGGTATACACGTATACCAGCTCCAGCCCACTGCACCACCCGCTTCTGCTTGGCCCAGCTCAGGACCTTCTCCTTCACCCTGTACCTACGGAAGCACAGAGTCACTGCCCTTGGCGGCTCACTCGCCTTTGGTATAGGCCTCCACGACCGATGAGCCCGATCCAGTTCGTATCGGGAGGGATCCTCCCCCTCCCCCAATAATTTTGCCAGCATCGCGGCAAAGTACTCAGTCGGCTTCGGTCCTTCAACTCCTTTGGGCAGCCCCACAATCCTCAAATTCTGTCGCCTGGATCTGTTTTCCAGGTCTTCCATTTTTCCTCGCAGATCCTTGTTAGTGTCCATCACCTTCCGCATCTCTTTCCCCATCGAGGCAAGTTGATCACCGTGCTGCAATAACGTCTCCTCCACTTCCTTCAGCACCTCCCCTTGCTCTCGCACCTCCGCCACTGCGCTCGCCACCTCCGTCCTCACCGGGGAAACCGCCTCCTCCACCAGCACACTCAAAACCTCCCTCATCTCCTTCCTCACCGTCTCCATGCATTTCGCAATCTGCGCCAAATGCTTTTCAAATTCCGCAGCCATCACCTTAGTAATTTCTTCAGCCGTAAGCAGTGCGGCCTTCCCTGGTGCTCCAGCCTCCATTTTTCCTGGTGACCCCGTGGTGACCTTTCCACTCCCCAACGGACCTCCAGCTGTTTTTTTTTCGGCTGTTTTCTTGCTCACCCTCGACATATTTCTTTGTTCCTTTTTTCCTCCTGTGTCTCCACTGTGCCTCCTCCATGCCTTCTCCATTCTTCTGCCGCCTCCGGACCCTGGGACCGGGCTTAAAGCCCTGAAAATGCCGTTGCCGACCGGGAGCCCTCCATTGTGCGGCCGCCTCCCGCCCGCCGTCACCGGAAGTCCATGGTGATGGGTAATTGAAGTTAAGGAGAAAAAGACAAATAAAACAAAATGTTAACCAACGATAATAACAGATATTATGCTTGCACCCCCAGGAATATACGAAGAACAGAAGACAAGATGAAGGGAGGACTGATGACTTACATTGTGATCATCACTGGACTCCTACAACTGCGCGTGTTACAAGCTTTTGTACCCCACACCACCCCAGCACCGAACACCACCACACAACATGATACCCCTAGCCCGGACACCACACATAGAGATCAACACTGATACCCCCACTTGGTGCGAAAACATTGTTAAATGGTATTCCCTTTCCTACACAGTAGAGGCCCTTCTGGTGATAGCGATAATCTGCAGTGTCATCCAGACACTTAGACTCCGCAAATGGCGAAAAAGAGCCTCCCGCTCCCCGATATATACACTCCCAGCCCCCTGATTCGGAATTCACCCAACCCAACAAACAATGTAACCACCGATAAAAATAAAGATTGTACACCTCTGTAACATTGATAAGTTAAGTAGAAATGTGATGCTGCCGTTGGTTTAAAAATGTTGTATTGTACATCAGTTGCCTTTTATATTTGCCAGCAGCAGGAGAGTAGCTTAGATAGTGATCGTTAGATATTCCCTTGTGCGAATAAGTTAAATGTGTAATAGTTGAATGTTTTATAGTGACCCCTTAGAGATTATGAATGTATGATGTGTTAATAAAACTTAGATAAATGCTCCAAAACATAGGACAGAGTAGTGTAGAACCTGTCCTTGACCAAGGGTAACCGGCACACCAAGGACGGATGAGGGATCAACAGTGTGATCCACGGAACTTCATGTGGCGGCCATGGAGGAGTAGGTCGCACATTCGATGCTCCCGCCTGTAGTGGACTTTCGGACCTATTTCCCCTGATTTTTCTTGGATTTTTGGGGATAAATCGGCGAACTGTGCTACAGTAAGGAGGATTCCCTCTCTGGTGTATGGAGAATTAGACCAGAAGTGGCCATGTGAAACGACTCAGTCCTGGTAGTGAGAAGCAAGCGGAGCTGGTACCGCAGGACAGCATGGCGGAGGGCAAGGGCCGAGGAGAGACAGCTCAGTGGTCGACGGAGCAGCTGGTGAAGTTTTTTGAGGATTGCTTCACCAAGCTGAAAAAGGATACGCTGGACCCGATCAAGGCTTCGATTGATCAAGTAGTCTTGAATCAGGAGACCCAGGGAAAAGCGATACGCGAGTTCAAGCAAAAGTTATCTGACCAGGAGGACTATATAACCGTGCTGAGGAACAAGGTGCTGGTGCTGGATGATCACCAGAAGAGAATGCAGGAGAAACTGGAGGACCTGGAGAATATGTCCAGGAAGCAGAACCTCAGAATCGTTGGCCTCCCTGAAGGCAGTGAAGGATCGGATGCGAGGGCATATGTGACGGATATGCTGGAGAAGTTGATGGGGGCTGGGGCGTTCCCTCGGCTCCTGGAGGTGGAGAGAGCACATAGAGCCCTCGCGAGGAAGCCCAGGGCGAACGACCCGCCAGGGGCCATGGTGGTACGTTTTCACCAGTTTACAGATAAGGAACACATCCTGCGGTGGGCCAAGAAAGAACGGAGCAGCAAATGGGAGAACTGTGAGTTGCGTATTTATCAGGACCTGGGAGCGGAGCTGGCCAAGAGACGGGCTGGGTTCAATCGGGCAAAGGCGACCCTCTTCAAGAAGGGGGGTGAAGTTTGGGATGCTATACGCGGCTGTGGGTTACACTTAAATTGCGGAGAATCTTTGTAGCGGTGGTTCGTAATACTGTACTGGTTTTTCAAAAGAAAAAAGATTTCATGTCGTTCTGGGTGAAATTATGGGCTGCGGTGATGGTTGCAGGGTGCTTTGCCTTGAGGGATTTGATGTGGGGGGGGGAGGGTGTCTTCAAGTTAGAGCTTTTCTTTGGGAGACTGGTTTTTGCCTTAAGAGACTGTCTCTTCATCGGTTTCTGTTAATTGCATCTTTTTGTTTTTGCTGCTGTTTACTTACTGGGGAATGTGATGCTGTTAATAGGTTTAGTCATGTGGGGGGAGAGGTTCGAACAATAGGGAGACAGACTGTTTGAAGCTAGGGGCGGGGGTTATCGGGGTCATGGATCAGCTGACTCTCGGAAGCATAGTGGGGGGTGAGCAAGTGTTAAACTGGTGTTTGGCCTGGGGGATGTGGTTTCTGGTGCTGTTGAGGGGGGGGGGAGAAGGGGGGGAGACTGCTTTGCTGACAGGGGAGGAACTACTGTCGGGGTATAAATGGGAGACCGGAAGCGGCTCCTGCTCATGGGGGTACTCGGGGAAGTGGGGGGCTCGGGCCCGGGGCTGGCCTAAAAAGTGGAAGCCCCCCATCCAGGCTGATTACGTGGAATGTGAGAGGACTGAATGGGCCGGTCAAGAGGGCTCACGTGTTCGCGCATCTAGGGGAACTGAAGGCAGACGTGGCTATGCTGCAGGAGATACACCTTAAGATCATAGATCAGACGAGATTGAGGAAGGGTTGGATTAGCCAGGTGTTCCACTCAGGGCTGGACTCAAAGACCAGGGGGGGTAGCAATTTTGATTAGCAAGCGAGTGGCATTTGAGGCTGGGAGAATCGTGTCAGATAAGGGGGGTAGGTACATAATGGTGAGTGGTAGGTTGGAGGGTGTACGAGTGGTGCTCGTGAACATATATGCTCCGAATTGAGATGACGTGGAGTTTATGAGGTGGATGTTAGGTAAGATCCCGGACTTAGAGTTGCATAGCCTGATCATTGGGGGGGAAATTTAACAGTCATTGATCCAGAATTGGATCGGTCAATATCTAGGTCAGGGAGGAGGCCGGCTGTGGCAAAGGAATTGAAGGGCTTTATGGTACAGATGGGGGGGGGGGTATAGACCCATGGAGGTTTATACGGTCGAGGGCGAAGGAGTTTTCTTTTTTTTCTCACGTCCTTAAGGTTTACTCTCGTATTGACTTTTTTGTTCTGAGCAGGGCGCTAATACCAAGGGTGGTGGGGACGGGATACTCGGCAATTGTAGTGTCAGATCATGCCCCGCATTGGGTGGGTTTGCGGGTTGGCGAGGAGAGAGGACAACGTCCGTTATGGAGATTGGATCTGGGGTTGCTAGCGGATGAAGCGGTCTGCGGGCGGGTGAATAAGTCCATTCAGAACTATCTGGAAACCAATGACACGGGAGAGGTATCTGCGGCGACGGTGTGGGAAGCTCTGAAGGCGGTTGTTAGAGGGGAGCTAATTTCGATTCGGTCCCACAGGGAAAAGGCGGAGAGGGAGAGATTAGTAGAGGAGATACTCCAGGAGGTGGACAGGCATTACGTGGAAGCCCCAGATGCGGGGCTCCTGAGGGAGCGGCGGAAGCTGCAGGTGGAGTTTAAGTTGTTGACCACAGGGAAAGCAGTGGAACAGTTGAGGAAGGTAAAAGGGGCGGTTTATTAGTACGGGGAAATGCCGAGTAGGCTGTTGGCGCAACAGCTTAGGAAGAGAGAGGCGGCCAGGGAGATTGGTAGGGTGAAGAATAGGGACAGGAACATGGTCTTGGACCAAGGGGGGGTGAACAAAATGTTTAAAGAATTTTACAGTAAATTATATGAGTTGGAATCCCCGGCTGGTGTGGAGGAGATGAGGCAATTTTTGGATCGGTTTGAGTTTCCGAGGGTGGAGGAGGACCTGGTGGAGGGGCTGGGAGCCCCAATTGAGATGGAGGATGTTATCAAGGGGATGGAGGGCATGCAGACGGGCAAAGCTCCGGGGCCGGATTGCTACCCGGTGGAATTTTATAAGAAGTTCTTAGGGGGAACAGGCGGAGAGGGAGAGATTAGTGGAGGAGATACTTCGGGTGGGGAGTTATTGAGCCCACTGCTGGTGAGGATATTTAACGAGGCTAGAGAGAAGGGAATCCTCCCCCCAACAATGTCGCAGGCCTCGATTTCGCTTATTCTTAAACGGGAGAAGGACCCTGAGCAGTGTGGGTCATATAGGCCGATCCCGCTTTTGAATGTAGATGCCAAGTTGTTGGCTAAGATATTTTTTTATTTTTTATTTTGGTGTACCCAATTATTTTTTTTCCCAATTAAGGGGCAATTTAGCGTGGCCAATCCACCTCGCCTGGTTGGCTAAGATATTGGCCACAAGGATAGAAGACTGTGTTCCGAGGGTGATAGGGGAAGACTGTAGCCACCTGGGTTGGCCACTTCCCGACTTAAAATGGAGAACCGCAAAGGCTGAAGGGAAATTCAGCCAACACAGCAAAGACTAGCAAGCGCAGAAATCATGTGTATTGAAACCTGCAAAACAACCAGACAGCACTGAAACCAGCAGCCATCTACATAGTAATGTGCGATTCCAAGGCACAATGGCAACAGTTAAGGTGAATAAAGCCAAGCCAGACTCCTCGGCGCCAGCAGGAGCCAAGACAAAGGAAGGCCAACGGACATTTAGGGACCGCCCAACGATCAGGGAACAACTCCAGTATTGGAGAAATCGATCCAAGTGATCGGAACGCAATCCAAACACTTCGAACCAGGTACGGGGTCCGTCCCAAAGGGTGGGAAACCCCTGGGGACTCTAAAATAAAGCCCCAAGTTCAAATCGTCGTTCTTTGGCAGGGTCACTCAGCAACTTGAATCAACCCGTGAGAGTGACCTGTCTCAGCTGCCGCCAACCAAGTAAGTCTCAAGTCAAAGCTCGCTATGAGTTAGGTGCTCCTAGCTACCAGTCCATACCAGCTTTTGAATCCTGCAGACTCAGGACCTGAACAAAAGGCCATTTGTTCCCCTGACCTGGTGGGCCAGTCCGAAGCTAAGTATAGGCCTTTTAGTGATAGGAATAGCCTAGAAAGTAGAGTTTATGCATGAGTAGCGATTTACTGTGTATAATAAATGTGTTTTGATTTGAATCTTACTAATTGGTGTGTTGAGTTATTGATCATTACTTGAACTTGAACCTCGTGGCGGTATCATAAAGATACCTGCCGACTCTAGAGCAAAGATTAAGCAAACCAAGCAAATTACGATTTAAGAGCCAACCAAAAGTTAGCAACAAGACCAGACGGGATTCGTTAAGGGCAGGCAGCACAAGGCCAACGTGCGGAGGCTTCTAAATGTTATTATGATGCCCTCAGAGAGAGGAGAGGACGAGGTGATGGTAGCGATGGACGCGAAGATGGCCTTTGATCGGGTGGAGTGGGAGTACCTGTGGGAGGCGCTGGGAAGATTTGGGTTTGGAGAGGGCTGGGTGCGGTTGCTCTACCAGGCGCCTGTAGTGAGCGTACGTACGAACCGGCTGGGGTTGGTGTATTTCAAATTACATCGAGGGACGAGTTAAGGGTGCCCACTCTCCCCGTTATTGTTTGCTATCGCTATAGAGCCACTGGCCATGGCGCTAAGAGCTTTGAGAAATTGGCAGGGGCTGGTTCGGGGGCGGGGGGGGGGAGCATCGGGTCTCTCTCTATGCGGACGATTTGCTTTTGTACATTTCGAACCCGCTGGAGGGGATGGGAGATGTCATGCGGATCTTGGGGGAATTTGGCAGTTTTTCAGGATATAAATTGAACATGGGGAAGAGCGAAATGTTCGTGATTCAAGCTGGACGGCAGGAGGAGAGACTGGGGGAGCTGCCGCTTAGAATGGTAGGGAAGAGCTTTCGCTATCTGGGAATCCAGGTGGCTTGGAAATGGGAGGCACTGCATAGGTTTAATCTATCCCGGTTGGTAGAGCAAATGGAAGGGGACTTTAAGACATGGGACATGCTCCCGTTGTCACTGGCAGGGAGGGTACAGACCTATGAAAATTACGGTCCTCCCCAGATTTCTGTTTGTCTTTCAGTGCCTCCCCACCTTCATCCCTAAGGCCTTTTTCAAGCGGGTGAACAAGATCATCTCGGGCTTTGTATGGGCGAATAAATCCCCACGGGTGAAGAGAATGTGGTTGGAACGTAGTCGGGGGGAGGGTGGGTTGGCGCTGCCCAACTTCTGCAACTACTACTGTGCGGCTCACATCGCCATGATTTGGAAGTGGGTAATGGGGGAAGGGTCGGCATGGGAGCGGTTGGCGGCAGCGTCTTGTAAAGGCACCAGTCTGGGGGCATTGGTAACGGCACCTCTGACGTTCTCGCCAGCCCGGTACTCCACAAGTGGCGGCTCTGAGGATCTGGGGGCAATGGAGGAGGCATAAGATGGTGGAAGGTGCGTCGGTCTGGACCCCAATTTGTAACAACCACAGGTGGGTTCCAGAGCTGTCAGAGGGCAGGAATTAGAAGAACGGGGGATCTATTTATTGACGGGAGCTTTCCCAGCTTGAAGGCGCTGGAGGATAAATTTAAACTGCTGCCAGGGAATGGTTTTAGATATTTGCAAGTGCGAGACTTCCTGAGAAAGCAGGTGCCGGCCTTTCTGCTGCTGCCGCCACAGGGAAACAGGATAGAGTAGTTTCCAGTACCTGGGTGGGGGAGGGGAATATATCGGATATCTACCAGGAGCTGTTGGAGGCGGAGGAAACCCCAGTGGAGGATTTTAAGGGCAAGTGGGAGGATGAGCTAGGTGAGAGTTAGAGGCGGGTCTATGGGTGGATGCCCTAGGCAGGGTCAATTCCTCCTATTCATGTGCCAGGCTTAGCCTAATACAATTTAAGGTGGTCCACCGGCACATATGACGGCGGCGAGGATGAGCAAGTTTTTCGGGGTAGAAGTTAGATGTGTGAGATGAGCGGGAACCCCAGTAGACCATGTCCACATGTTCTGGGCATGCCCGAAGCTCAGAGGGTTTTGGCATAAGTTTGCAAAGGCAATGTCCACGGTGATAGGAACCCAGGCAGCGCCGAGTCCAGAGGAAGCGATCTTTGGAGTGTCAGAAGATCCAGGAGTTCAGGGAGTGAAAGAGGCCGATGTCCTGGCCTTTGCCTCCCTGGTAGCCCGGAGACGGATCCTTTTAATGTGGAGGGACTCAAAGCCCCCAGAGTGTCGAGACCTGGGTCAGTGACATGGCTGTGTTTCTCAGGCTTGAGAAGATAAAGTTTGCCTTAAGAAGGTCAATGTTGGGGTTCTCTCGGAGGTGGAAGCCGTTCGTCGATTTTCTCGGGGAAAATTAAATTGTCAGCAGAAGCAGTATTCCAAGGGGGGGAGGGGGCGGGGGGCGGGGGGGGGGGGGGCAGGTGGATAGGTGTTAGTTGGTTGTGGTGTGTGAAGATTGGGTTGGGTGGGGAAATGTTTATTTTACCATGTCAATGTCATTGTTATTGTTATAAAATTTTTCATATACTTTGATTAAAATATTTGTTTTAAAAACAGTGTGATCCACCACGCTTCGCATTCAGGATCAAGAGGACGGGATGTAGCCATCTCAGATGGCCACCTGCAAAGGACCATGGAAATTATGGCCAACCCAGGACCCAGACACACTCAGTGCTTGTGTGTGTATTCGCAACCCAGATAGCTAGACGCGATGGAAACACTCGCTCGTTTGCATTCTAATGGCCCATTTCCCCAGAACAAAAAGACTGTACTCAGGTAACCGATACAGATGCAGGCTAACCGGCGCCACTCCTTTTGCTAAGAAAGCCCAAACAGCCAAGGTCAATGACCGCTCAGGACACGCCCAGCCATCAAAGCACCCGCCCCTTTATTGGCCAAAATCAAAGGCAGTGATCGAAGCCTGTCGAATTATTGGGTCCAAAGCTAAGGACCGCTCCAAAGAGCACGAAATCCCAGAGGGATAAAAAGAGACACAGCCATGTGTTCGGTCTCTCTTGGCCCTGGCCTACGCCTAAAACCAAGTGTAGCATTACGACTAGAAGACAAGTTCAAGACCAACGATCGCTACCAGACGGATGAGCCCAGCAGAAACGAAGCCACTTCTTCTACCCAGCCACGCAAGATCTGAACAAAGGCCTTGTTCATCTGCAAAGAGCCGGTTGCCCTGAAGTTAAGTATAGTTTATTGTAGTGAGGAAATGAAGAGAAAGACATGATGCTAGTTAGGCCAAGTTAGGAGTAAAATCTTACTACAGTAGAATAAGGAGTTAGGTTAGCGGACTTTTAAACATCTCTAGCTTAGGCTGGAGAAAATGGGTAGCAGTCTAATTGCCTATAACTGGGTTTTCGCAAAGCATGAAGAGGGGCCCCAGGGGTAAGGAATGTGGGAGGAGCCTATTGGGATCAGTAACTGCAAAGATCACTTTATATGGCCAGGTCAAGGAATGTGTGGGAAAGCCTATGGGAGCTTTGCATTTGCCACCTTGCCTTATTTGGTTGTGTGTAAAACTTGATTCTATGTTCATGTGTATAAGATGTTATGTGCTTTGTTTTCACTCACTTGCTCTGGGGATCTCAGGAACAGTGTTGGTCCTGGGTTATCAGAATGAGTCTAGCTTGCAAGCTGTTTGAAATAAAACAAAGGAATACCAATAAATCCGACTCAGCCTTTGACTGAGACCAGACTGAGGGCAGAAAGAACTCAATATTATCAGTAGTTGTTAGGTGTAGTTTAACTTGTAGTGCTTATGTTGCATGTCGAAGTAATCCTTGTGTGTAAATAAACTATCTTTGAACTTGAACTGACTAACTGGTTGTTTGGTCTTTGATCGATATCCGGTAAAGCCTTCTGGAGGTATCATTTGATACCTGGCGACTCTGAAAAGCAATATTATCATTAATAACTGCCATATCTAGTTAATTTGGCAGCATTATTGGCGTCTCCGGTGCCGATTGGCAACATTATTGGTGACGCTGGTTGGATAGTATTCCACTCATTAAAAATGATGTGGAGATGCCGGCGTTGGACTGGGGTGAGCACAGTACGAAGTCTTACAACACCAGGTTAAAGGCCAACAGGTTTGTTTCAATGTCACTAGCTTTCGGAGCGCTGCTCCTTCCTCAGGTGAGCAGATGAGAGACCTCTTCATTCACCTGAGGAAGGAGCAGCGCTCCGAAAGCTAGTGACATCGAAACAAACCTGTTGGACTTTAACCTGGTGTTGTAAGACTTCGTACCGTACTCATTAAAAAGTGCAACATTATTGGTGACTCCGGTGCCGATTGGCAACAGGTTGGGGTAGCCTTCTAGCCTCTGGTTCTGTGTGGTCCTGTTCCCGGTGTTGGCCGAGAGGGATGGGGATGGCCTGAGCCAGCCGGGCCCTCCCCACTGTGGGAGCCTATGTTGTTGACCACCTAGGCTCGGTTATGTTGGCAGCCTGGAAGTAATGAAGCTCATGTTCTGTTTGTTGAAATCCTTGGAAAATCTTGATGAATGCTCACCATTTCAGATCCTTATTTATCCTAGATATCTTCCTTCTTCATATACCATCCTGATGACTAATGATGTTCTGGTGAACTAGCAGAGGTAGTGTTGGTAGGTGGCCTTTGGTGGCATGGACAAGCAGATATCAATTTTTGTTCGTTTTTGGATGGCCAAAATCCTTTTTTTTGTGATGGTCTCGGTGGTTGGAGGGGATCCTGTGGTTCCAGGGGGTAGTGGGCTGGCCCTCCCTCCCAGGCTCTGTTGGTCCTCCAGTCCTGGTGTAGGTTTCCCTCCTGTCTTTTCGACTGGGACCAGGTTATGTTTCTCTTCAGCCCATGGTTGCCTGTTGCCCTTTTGGGAGCGGTGTTGACACTGGCGGTTTGATGATCTGTTTTGTCCTTGGACATGGGGCTGGGAGTTGGGGTGGTGGGGGCTCAGTTTCTCGCTCTTGGCTCTTGTTCTTCTCTTTTGACTTTTTCTATGGGAGACACTGTGTTGATAACATGGGTCTGGTTGTGTGCCCAGTCCTCTCTTTGAATTTGTCTTTGGCCATCTCGAAGGCTACCCTTTCCAGTCTGGATCTGGAGAAGAGTTCACATTGCACGAAAAGAGTTAGCCGAATTCTCCTCAGCACTGAGGTTCTCGGTCTTTTTTTTTCCTGTCAGTCTGTTTTGAAGCTAAGGGTGTGATGTTTGAGTGTAGACAGGTCGTTTATCTGTGGGGGAACATCTTGGGGATTTTTTGTCCCTGATTTATGCAGTCCTGTTGTTCCTAACTCTGTAATGACTGTTGTTTTGGGCTGTACCTGCTGTGCATTGACACCTTTCGCTGTCTTTTTGCTTTTGCTTGTTTGATGCATATTTGTGTAGAAATGGAAAAAGTCCAATAAACAGGCATTTAAAAAAAATTCAGCTTGCACATTTTGATGCTGAAATAATAGAGGAATACGGCTATAGAACATACAGTGCAGAGAGAGGCGATTTGGCCCATCGAGTCTGCAACTTAAGCCCTCACTTCCAGCCTATCCCCCTAACCCAATAACCCCTCCTAACCTATTTGGACACGAAGGGCAATTTAGCATGGCTAATCCACCTAACCTGCACATCTTTGGACTGTGGGAGGAAACCGGAGCACCCGGAGGAAACCCACGCAGACACGGGGAGAACGTGCAGACTCCGCACAAACAGTGACCCAGCAGGGAATCGAATCTGGGACCCTGGCGCTGTGAAGCCACAGTGCTAACCACTATGCTACCGTGCTGCCCAGAAATAGCAAGAGCTCTATTACTGCTACTGATGAGTTTTTTAATATTCATGATATCTGGGCATCACTGGCAAGGCCCATCCTAATTGTCTCTGAACTGTGTAGCTTGGTGGTCCTTTTCAGAGGGCAATTAAGAGTTAATTACATTGCTGTGGGTCTGGAGTCGCATGTGAGCCAGACCACCTAAAGACAGCAAATTTACTTCACTGAAGGATATTAGTGAACCAGATGTGTGTTCACAAAATATGTTGCTAGTTTTATGGCACCTTTACTGAGATTAATTTTCATTTGCAGATTTTTTGAATCATTAATTTAACTTCCACCACTTACTTTGATGGGATTTTAACCCATGTCCTGAGGCCACTAGCCTGGACCATGGATACTACCACTATGTTATTGCCTCCTCCGTGCAATGTCTTTAAGGTCTTATATGCACTCCATCATGGAAACTCTAATGTTAAAATATCAATCTGACTTCCGGTGGCAGCTATGTGGTGAGCAGTCGCACATGCAGTCGCTCCCGCCAGGGTACTTTGTTTTTAGCCCTATTTGCCCAGTTTATGGGTGATTTTTGGAGGAAATTGGTGTAGTTTGATGGAATAAGATCCCCCTCATATGAATAATGTCCAGTAAATATAACACAAGGCAGAAGTCAGGCAAGGGATTGTCTTCAGACTCAGAGGTTCCTCGATCCTCAGCAGGGGGGAATATGGCCAAGGCTTCTGCTGTGTTCTTGGCTCCTCAGTGGTCGAGTGAGACACTGGTTAGCTTCTTGAGCAACAAATTTATGGAGCAGCAGCAGGCAATCTGGAGAATGCAATGGAGGAGACTTTGGCCCCAATTCTGGAGGCCATGAACAAGATGGATCAGTGGATAGAGGTACAAGGGGCAATGATACAGAAGGTGGAGGTGATGCTCTCTGGCTATAGTTCTTGGATTGTCTCTCTTAAGGCTGAGATGGCATTATTGGCTGAGGAGCATAGAGTGCGAAAGGCCAAGGTTGACGACCTGGAGATACACTCCAGACACCGAAACTTAAGAATCATTGGGCCGCCAGAGGATCTGGAGGGCTCAGACTCCACGGACTATATGTCCAAGATATTCGGAAAGTTGTTGGCGGAGAGGGTCTTTCCAATCCCTCCTGAGTGGGACCGGGCCCATTGTTCTCTGAAGCAGAGGCCCAGATCTGGGGAGCCACTATGGGTGATCATAGTCAGGTTTCATCTCTCCCTAGACAAGGAGTGGATTCTGAGTTAGGCGAAGGACCATCGGGCCTGTAGATGGGAGGGCCATGCCATCAGAATATACCAAGATGGTGGGGCAGATCTGGCGAGAAGGCATGCGGCATTCAATAAGGCCAAGGCCACACTGTACAAGAGCAACGTGAGGTTTGGTGTGGTGTACCCGGATGGTCTTCGGGTGTGGTTCAAGGACAGAAACTATTACTTTGATGCACCAGAGGATGCAAGTTAGTTGGTCAAGAAGCACGACTTGGGGTGAACTAAAGTGTTTAAGGACTATGGAGTTTGTTGATTGTTCATTGTTAAATTCATCTGTATTTGTATTTTTTTCTGGGAGTTTTGTAATGTGGGGGAGGGCTTGATGTAGTGCCTGGGCTTGTGTTGGGTGTTTTTTTCTGGATGAAGCTGGGATTTGCATATTGTAATGTTGGAGTTTTTTTGAGGTGGAGGGGTGTTCGGTGTTCATTTTCCTCTATTTAATTTGGGCTGAGGGTGTGGCTGACCGTTGATATACTCTTTAGTAGACATTGATTTCTATCCTGTACAGGGCTCACCCTGTTAGCAGTACAGCTAGTTAATGAGAGCAGAGAAGGGGAGATGTCTGCTTGTTACCATTGGGGTGTTTCCTTTTTGTTTTTTTAAGGCAATGAGCTTAGGCTTTTTGTTTCTGTTCTGTTAGGATTTGGAGACAGGAAAGGTGTGGAGGAGGTCTTTTTCTTGTTGGTTGTTTGTTTGGTTCTCAGGGCGGAGTGGGGCTGGAGGGGGTGGGGGTAGGAAGCAGGGAGTGATAGACTGTTGAAGGTGACGGTTCCATTTGTTTTTGGACTGGCTTGAAGGGGAAGTGACGGCCATCTTGGTTGGGCCGGGAGTTGGTGCAGATTGGGGCACTGCTGGATTGCTACACATGGCTGAGTCTGGGGCGGGGGTGGGGGGAGGGGGGCGGAGGTCAGAGGCCACTGTCCAGTTGATAACTTTGAATGTTAAGGGGGTTAAATTGCCAAGTAAAAAGGTCCCAGGTGTTTACACGCTTGAGAAGTTTGAAGATGGATGTGGTTTTTCTACAGGAGACCCATTTGCGAATCAAGGGTCGAACAAAGTTGTGCAAGGGCTGGGTGGGGCAGGCATATCACTTGGGTATTGATTGTAGGGCGTGGGGGCTTTTCCTGAGGTTAATATTTTAGCAGACCCAGGTGGGAAGTACGTAATCATCAGTGGGTTATTTGGCAGGCATGCCAGTAGTTTTGGTCAATGTGTATGCACTGAACTAGGATGACACGGCATTTATTAATAAGATGCTGGCATCTAGCCCAGATCTTGGTTCATTAATAAGGTGCTGGCGTCTATCATAGATTTTGATTCACATCAGCTAATTATGGGGTGGACTTCAATTGTGCTTTGGTTCCCAGGTTGGATATGTCGTGTCCCAGGTATCTGAGTCTAGCAGGGGTGGCAAAGGAGTTACTGGTGTTCATGGAACAGATGGAGGGGGTGGGGGCAGACACATGGAGATTTAGGTTTCCAAGGAATAAGGGGTGGGATTCTCCGACCCACCACCAGGTCGGGAAATCGCTGGGGGAGCGGCGTGAATCCCGCCCTGCCGCTCCGACGCCAGCTGATGAATTCTCCGGCGCCGGTTTTCGAGCGGAGGCGGGGATCACGCCACGCCGGTCGGGGGCCCCCCCAGCAATTCTCCGGGCCCCGATGGGCCGAGTGGCCACCCATTTTCGGCCACTCCTGCCACCATGAAATAGACACGGTCCGTACCGGCGGGACCTGGCTTGGAGGGCGGTTAGCGGAGTCCTCAGGGGGACGGGGGGGATCCAGCCCCGCGATCAGGGCCCACCGATCTGCGGGTGGGCCTGTGCCGTGGGGGCACTCTTTCCCTCCACGCCGGCCTGTGTAAGGCTCCACGATGGCCGGCGCGGAGAAGAAACCCCCTGTGCATGCGCAGGAAACACGGCAGTGGTTCTGCGCATGTGCCAGAACACGCTGGCGGTCCTGCGCATGCGCCAACTCGTGCCGGCCAGCGGAGACACTTCGGCACCGGTTGGCGCGGCGCCAACCCCTCCAGCGCCGGCCTAGGCCCCAGAAGTGCGGAGGATTCTGCACCTTCCGGGCGGCCGACGTCGGAGTGGTTCACGCCACTCTTTGGCGCCGGTACGGGCTGCCCCGTCGATCGCGGGAGAATCCCAGCCAAGGAGTTTTTTTTCCCCCCATGTCCATCGGGTTTATTCCTGGATTGACTTATTTGGAGTAGGTAGGTCTTTTCTCCCTGGGGTTATGGGGGCAGGTACTCGGCGATCGTTATTTGGAATATCAGATCTTGCTCCGCATTATGTCAACCTGATATTGGAGCTGGGCTGCTCTCAGCGATCTCCAAGGAGATTGGATGTGATGTTGCTCGCGGAAAAGAGTTTTTGTGAATGTGTATCCTCTGCCATTGGGGAGCACGTTGAGTTCACAGGAATGAGGCGGTCTCGCCTTCCACTTCATTCTGGGAAGTCTGAAGGCGGTAATTAGGGGGGTGATAATCTCTTATAAGGTGCATACGGATAAATCTGGAAAAGTGGAGAGGCAGGAGCTGTTGGACTCCGTTCTCGAGGGGAACCAGCAGTACTCGATCGCCCCGATATTGGTGGAAAGAAAGAAATTGCAAATGATTTTGAGTTGTTGTCAATGGGTAAGGCTGTGAGCCAGCTGCGATGCTCAAGGGGGAATTTATATGAGTATGGGGAGAAGGTCGGTCATCTGATGGCTCACCAGTTGAGATGGCAGGCTGCCTCCCGGGAGATAGGTTAGGGACTCAGGTGGCAAATTGGTTTTTGTCCCAGCGAATTTTGGTGAGGCTTTTGAGGCCCTCGACCGTGGGTTGTATGAGTCAGAGTCCCTTGAGGAGGGTTCATCAGTGAAGCAATTTTTGGATGAGTTGACCTTTCTGGAGGTGGAGCAGGAGAGAAGGCAGGAGTTGGAGACGCGGATCGGGCCTGAGGAGATCATAAGCTACATTCGGTTAATGCAGGTGCACAAAACGCCGGATCCGGATGGATTCCACGTCGAATTTCACCAACGGTTTGCTGGTCAGTTGGTCCCACTTCTCATGGATATGTTTAATGATTCAGTTTCCCGGGGATGTTGCCAGCCATGCTGGCGCAGGCATCACTTTCCTTGATCCTGAAGAAGGACAAGGATCCTGTGGAATGTAGTTCGTATCGGCCTATTCCATGGTTAAACGCTGATGCTAAGTTGTTGGTTAAGGTGTTGGCAATGCATTTGGAGCCCTGCCTACCTGGGGTGATTTCGGAGGAGCAGGTTGGAGTTGTTCAGGGTCGGCAAATGTCGGCCAGTATTAGGAGATTGTTGAATGTTGTGTTGTCGCCCTCCTTCGGGACTGAGCCAGAGGTGATTATTTTGATAGATGCTGAGCAGGCGTTTGATAGGGTTGAGTGGGGAGACCTCTTTGAGGTCCTGGGGCAGTTTGGCTTTGGGCCAAAATTTATTTCATGGATTAAGCTTTTGTACAGGACCCCACCGCGAGTGTACATACTAACGCCCTGAGCTCGGGTTATTTCCAACTGAAAAGGGGTAAAAGGTGGGGTGTCCATTGTCTCCACTTTTGTTTGCCTTAGCAATCAAGCCACTGGCCATTGCATTGAGGTCATCTTACAGATGGAGGGGGATATAGGGTGGGAGGAGGAAGCATATTGTGCCCTTGTACACAGATGATTTCGGTAACTATATCACAGATCCACTCTCCAACGTGGGAGAGATAATGGAGTTGCTCAGGAAGTTTAGCTCCTTTTCAGGATACAAACTGAATCTGAGTCCAACCCCCCCGCCCCGCCCCCCCCCTTCTCCCCAAGGGAGGCTGCCATTTTGTCCACCGAGGACTAGCTTCCGGCCATCTGGGAAGCTGGATGGCCCATGACTGGGTTCACTCCATAAACTTAACTTTTCTAGTCTGGGAGATGGGGTGAAGACTGATTTGAAAAGGTGAGATGCCCTCTCTCTGACCTTAGCGGGAAGGGTACAGATAGTGAAGATGAATATTCTACCGAGGTTTTTGTTTTGGTTCCAGTGTCTCCCAGACTTTCTTCCCAAGGCTTTCTTTTGCAGGGTTAATTAATGTCTTCTTTTGTTTGGGCTGGTAAGACTCCTTGGGGTCATAGGACGTTTTTGCAAAGGGATAGGCAGTCGGGGGGGTTGACACTACCTTATGTGTTATGTTACTACTGGGCAGCAAATATTGAGAAGGTGAGGGGGTGGTTCAAGGATCCAGACTCTATGTGGGGGCAGATGGAGGAGGTTTCGTGCATAGGGTCGAATCTGAGGGCCCTGGTTACTGCACTATTCTTGTTTTCCCCTGCTAGATTCGCTTTGACCCCGAGATGATAACCACTTTGAGGATTTGGAATCAGTTTAGGAAGCATTTTAAACTGGGTTCCATGTCACAGCTGGCTCTGATCTGTAGGAAGCATATGTTTGTGCCGTCTGGCTTAGATTTATTGTTTAGGGCATGTGAGAGGGAGGGGTTGGAGAGGTTTAGTTACATGTTTCTGGAGGGTAGGTTTGCCAGCCTAGACGAGTTGCTAGAGAGGTTCCAGCTCCAGAGAGCGAATATATTCAGGTACTTTCGGATGCGTGATTTTTTGCGTGAGGAGTTTGCTTCGTTTCCCCTGGTACTGTCGCCTTCGCTTATGGACAGGATCCTGTCCTTGGCCGAGTTAAGGGAGGATAGGATTTTGAATGTCTATGGATAGATTTTGGCAATAGAGCAGGCATTGTTAGAGGAAGCTGGCGGGGGAGATGGGTTTGGTCTTTGAGGGGTGAGTGTAGTGTGAGATTCTTCATAGTATTAACTGCACCTTCTCATGTGCAAGGTCAAGCCTAACCCAGTTCAAGGCAGTGCACAGGGCACGCCTGACTAGGACGCCTAAGAGTGGGTTCTTCTCGGGGCTGGAGGATAGATGTGACCAGTGTTCTAGGGCAGGGTCGAGGGTGGGTGTCGGGAGGATTGCAGATCGATCGGTTGCAGCATTCCTGATTGCGGGAGGAGCGCTCAACGGCTGAGACTGGATTTTAAGAATTCCAGCCGCGACTGTCTTTTGACTTGATAATGCCGGCCTCGACCGGCCTTTAATTGCGAATGAGGCAGTCTTTCCCCCAGAAGCATCGGCAAAGAACAGGTCACGTGCCTGGCACATACACTGATGTCATGCACCCTGTACGTCCGTGATTTTGGCGCAAAATCATGGAGGAGAGATTGATTCATTTTCTAGCTGCCAGCAAGCAAGGCAACAGGGTGTGAAAAACTGAAGATGGATCATTTTGATATAAGGAAGAGAGAGCCAGATACACAAATAGGCCAGGATCTCACAACTGAATCTGCTGGAGAGCTGCTCAAGAGAGTCCACGGTAGGCCGAAGCAGTGCTTGTGTGAGCTGGTCAGGAGAGTCCATGGCAGGACAAAGCAGTGCTAGCGTGAGCTGCTCAGGAGAGTCCACGGCAGGACACATCAGTGCTAGTGTAAGATGCATACAGAGCTCCAGGGTTTCCAGTGAAAAGATGACTAAGAAGAAACTGAAATCGGGAACAAAGCAGTATAAAGATGATTTCTTGAGGTATGGCTTCTTAATTGTGCCAATGTAGATCAGGATGCAACGACAATGTGTATTATATGCAGGGAAGCACTGGCAAATGAGAATTGAATCCTAAGTTTGTCTTACCTTGCAGACATCTTTTCAATTCTAAATGAACTGAACCTCAAATTGCAAGAGAAGAATGATGATTGCTTTAGGCATTGGTAAGAAACAAATGCTTTCCAAAAGTCATTGAAAGTTTGGCAATTGCAAGGACAAAGCCAAAACTACTACATATTCCCACACACAGCTATGACACAATGAAGAAAACAGTGTTAGTAAGGGAAGTGTCAATTGGCTGGCAAGCTCACTCAAGGCTTACTCAGTCGAATCTGGCTGCGCTGATCAACAGCTTTTGTCACTACTTTCCAGAGGAGAAGTTTCAGATTTTGAAAGAGAAGAGGTGGGTGAAAATCTTTTTGGAGTTTGAGACCCCAGAGTCAATTATTAACTTACAGCTGACTCCAAATGAAGAGATTGAACTATGACAGCAGATGAAAAACATGCCACAAGCCCATGAGTCTGTCAGCATTCTGGAGTAGCATCTCCAAGGAGTAACCAGTGGTGATTAACACAAGTATTTTGCTGCTATTGCCCTTCATGTGCAACCTATATGTGCGAGGTCGGATTTCTGTCCTCAAAAAGATGAAGAGCACAAAGAATCCGCTAAACGCTGCACCTGATATGCGCATTGCCCTCTCCTCCTCTGAACCTGATTGGAGTGAGATCATGAGGACCAAGCAGGCACCCGTGTCACTGTAAAGGTAAGCCGAAATAGCGTGGGTCGTGAATGTCGGCCGGTGTGGATCACAAAGGCCGGCCGGTAGGTAAAAGTGGATCCCGCTAAACAAAATTTGAAAAACACTAATCTAGGGGGCCAGCGAATCACATGCACTTGGTTCTTGGTCTCCTTTTTTGATACACTGTCAGGGATTTTGGACGTTCAGCTGGAGCTGTGCCCACTGGTGGCCATTTTTTGAATATCGGGCTCGTCGGTGCTGCAGACAAGGACGAGGGCAGATATCCTAGCCTTCGCCTCGCTAATACCCTGGAGGCGAATTCTGCTTGGGTTGAGGTTCCTGGTGCCGCCTGAGGCCTTGGCTTGATTGGGGGACTTGATGGAACTTTTGTACCTAGAGAAGATCAAGTATATGAGGGGGTCAGTGGAAGGGTTCGTATCGAAGTGGCAGCCCTTCATCTCCTTTTTCAGGGAACTGATTACCATCAGCTGTTGTGGGGAGGGGTTTGTTGTTTTAATATATTTTATTAAGACTTTGTTTTCTCTATGAGGGGGAGGGAGACTGGGGGATTGGGTGTGTGTACTTTTGATATAGTACATGGTTGGGATTTGTTGAACTTTCTTTTTGTTATAGTGAAAATCTTGTTTGATAAAAATATATATTTTTTAAATGTCAACCTGGTGCGCTTACCTCCACCTATTACCTACCACTCCACTAGGGGATGCTCCAACAAAAATTTCATGTTGCACAATAACACTACATGCTGCCATGCCTCTAAGTTTTCCATTGTACCTGCACACTCTGAGCATGTGCAGTTTACTATTTTTCCAGCATTCAGAAGTTGAAAACTATAACGATTTTATTTTGTTCATTGCAACCTCCATTACAAATACATCCACATCCTCATAATACTACTTGACAAATCTTTGTCCTTTCTGTAAATCTGTAGAATAGGGCTGTAGAGTGATCAGGAACCAAAATCCTGGCTCATTTTTGCTCCTCTTGGCCGAGGAACATAGAGGTCAATTGCTGTATCCAAATTGGTGCATGAGTGAAGATCAACCAACTTGGCACATATTGGGAACTCAGACTAAAACCTGATATGTATGGCTCAGTGCCACAGACCTTTGTGTTTTGCAGTCAGATTAGACACCTTGATCCTTGTCTTTTGAGAGATTTCAAGTACCCACAAGATCATGTGCATACTAGGGGTAATTCTTTGATCCTGTGTTCTTAGTGCACTCACAAAGTGCGAGGTAAAGAGACTTGTGGCTGGATTCTCCGTTCCTGAGACTAAGTGTTGACGCCGGGGCAGGATTCGTGGAGTTCCACGACAGCAAAACTTGCACCGCAGCTGGACCGATTCAGTGGCTGTGGAGGGGCTAGCACTGGCGCCACGTGGAACAAAATCGATTCTAATGCGGTGCGGGATTTGCCGGATTCACGATTGACACTCAGAAAGCCAACAAGCTGCAGCTGCACATATAATTTCACTCCCCACACACACCATCACAACCAAAAAGATGGCACTGGTTGCACTGGAACGGCCCATATGGTTGCTGGGTCAGCTGGGGCCAGAGACACCTAGGGGTGGCCTGGAGAGACATCCATATGACCCGTGGCCCTCAGTTCACAGTGGGCAGTCTGCTGCCTTTCCGGCTGCGGCAATGGTGTTCCGTGCCTATCCACCCAGATCCCAGATTCCTGCCAACGGACAATCCCACCCATGGAGTTTCAGTGTTGCAGACCAATCTCTGACCTGTGCTCTCTGCAGGCACAGTTTCCCACAGAGTGTATATGATCTCTGAATCCCCAATATCAACCTTTTCCTTGCACGTTAAGTAGTTGTACCTGTCATTAATGTTTTCTTTAAAACATTGTTGTTGTGTCTGACCAGTCTTTTTGCCTGGCTGGCTGACCCCATGGCATGTCTTGCGCCAGTCAAGGTGGCCCAGCATTGGCTGATGGCGTGATCTTCCATTCCACCACTGTTAACAGTGCTTCCCGTTGTTGCACTCTCTGCTGTCAGAGAACCCACGGGAGGTCACGATCAGCGGAATCACAAGATCCCACCGGTGAGAATGGTCTGAAAATCCCCAGTAGTATTTAACATAGAACAAGACCTGCAAGATACCTTCCAAACTGCTGTGTGGTGGGAACATTGACTGTCATCCAGGCAGCAATAGAACCAACCAGAGGGTTAATGAAAAGAAAATCATTAAATAATTTTAAGGAACTCCTGCCACTACCCAACAAAACCTGTAATGCTATCCTGGGATTTTGTTCATGTCTGTAATATTCCTGTAAATTGGTGGCCACTTCTTTCATCGTAGAACACAATTTCTTTTGAATGCTGGCCTGAGTCATTTGAAGCAGTGAATCAATAATTGAAACTCCCCTTTCTTATTTTCCCTGAGTCCTCACTGTAGCTGCAAGGCAACATTTATCGAATTTTTACAATTTTAAACCAAAGTTTCATGCTCACTGGTACAGAGGAGTCTCAGTAATCATGTGTTCTTTGAAGTGGCTCAACAATAGGAATTGTTGATTCAGTTTCCAAACTCTCAATGTAGTTTACACCCCCCCCCCCCTCCCAATGTAGTTATGATTAGCACTTTCTCGTAGCACTTCAATTAAGCACCCAAGGCAAATAGTCAATCTGCACAAGCAGCCTGAGTCACTTAGATACATAACTGTACACCCATGTATGTCATGTACGGAATAGCATGGGGGAATTAATAATTACCTTTATATGGTATAATGAAGTGGACAACATGTTGACCCCCAACATGCTCTTCACTATGCCAAAAAATGTCAACACCAAACTGTTGTTACATTCAAGCTAAAATTTATAGATTGATTTACAAGTAGGACATTTACACATTAACAAACGCTTTTTCCACTTCTGGGCATGGATAAAGCTGGAGGCCATAAATATAAAATCATCACCTTAGAATCAAACCGAGAATTCAGAAGAAACAGTTTTAGCCAGAGAGCGGTGAGAATATGGAAATCATAGGCATTGGTGGAGGCAAATTGTTTAGTTGCATTTAAAGATAAGCTAAATAACACACAAGAGAGTGGGAAATAGAGGATCATGCTGTCAGTGTTAAGTCAGATGGACTGGAAGAGACTCTGGGTGGAGCATCAATATTGATATGGATTTGATGAACTGAATGGCCTGTTTATGGGCTGGACGAACAGCCAAATACGGAGGACCCAATTTTTTTTTAAAATGAAGATTGAATTCATCCACAAGATGCAAAAATATCTTCTTCGAAATTTACCAATTACAGAGGTAATTGACCAGCAAATTTTTGGATGGGAATTGTCTGAGTGTTGAATAAGCAATATTTCTGCTCACGGACAGAGTCCTAATTCTTAATTCAGACGCTGAACTAACTGGATTAAAAGTATTAAAATCAAAAGAAGCCTCTTGTCACAGATGATAATATTGAGAAAGTAAATATCTTCCTTTAGAGCTATTATAGAGTATTTTCAGCAGGGAAACTGGCCTTTAATGTATTAAAATGTCTCAAGGTGCTTCACAGGAGTGTTATGAGGCAAAGTTCGCTAGCCACATAAGGAGATATTAGAATGGATGACCAAAAGCTTGGTCAAAGACTAAGGTTTAAAGGAACCTCCAAAGGAGGAAAGAGAGGCAAAGAGGTTAAGGAGAGAATTCCAAAGCTCAGAGCCTTGACACCTGAAGGGTATGGCCATCATTCGTGGATCTATTGAAATCTGGAATGCTTGAGAGCAACACGCTCATGCCAATGTTCATGCTCCATATGATCCTCTTCCCATCCTTTTTTAAAATAAACTTAGATTACCCAATTATTTTTTTCCCCAATTCTTTAGGGGCAATTTAGCGTGGCCAATCCACCTAACCTGCACATCTTTGGGTTGTGGGGTGAAACCCACGCAGACATGGGGAGAATGTGAAAACTCCACACGGACAGTGACCCAGGGCCGGGATTCGAACCCGGGTCCTCAGTGCCACAGTCCCAGTGCTAACCACTGCACCACATGCCGCCCCCACTTCCCATCCTTAACCATTTACCATTTAATCCCATTCAATATATCCTTCTGTTCTAACCTCCTTCATGTGTTCATCAAGTTTTCCGTAAAAGGCCTCCATACTAGTCAGCTCAACTAATACTTGTGTCGCCAAGTTTCACATTCATAGAATCATAGAATTTACAGTGCAGAAGAAGACCATTCAGCCCATCGAGTCTGCACCGGCTCTTGGAAAGAGCACCCCACTTAAGCCCACACCTCCACCCTATCCCCGTAAACCTGTAACCCCACCTAACCTAAGGGTAATTTTTTTAGCATGGTCAATCCACCTAACCTGCACATCTTTCGACTGTGGGAGGAAACCGGAGCACCCGGAGGAAACCCACGCAGACACGGGAAGAACGTGCAGACTCCGTACAGACAGTGCACCAAGCCGGGAATCGAACCTGGGACCCTGGCGCTGTGAAGCAACTGTGCTAACCACTGTGCTACTGTGCTGCCTAACCAGTCACTAGGTAAAGAAGTTTCTCCTGAATTATTTATTGGATTTAACATTGATTAACTTATATTTATGGGCCCTAATTCTGGTCGACCCCACAATTGGAAGCATCTCTTGTATGGAGCCCCATCAAACCCTTTCCCAATCTTGAAGACTCATGTCACATCTTTTTAGAGAAAAGAGCAATGGCTGTTTAGGTTCTGTCTGGTGTCATCCAAGTAAATCTTTTATGCCCCACATCCAGTGCCTTCATGTATTTTTTCTAATGTGGAGATCAGAATTGTTCAAAATACTTGAGTGTGGTCTCACCAAGATTATCTACAGGACCAATATAAATCAACCCCAATACTTTGCTTGCTTTTCTTTAATGGCAATGTGAACTTGCACAACTTTTAGTGATTTTGTATTTGCAGATCCCTCTGCTGTTGTACCAGAGTCGGACACTTCACTTCCAAGGAGTAGGTGGTCTCCTTATTTTTCCTGACAAAATATACCACTTCACAATACTAAAACCTCTCTTCTGCTCCTTCGGCGATCACTTGCTAATGAGTATGATTGTGCACTAAAAAACTTTGCGTTATTGGTCACGGATTCTTCCATAGCTGATGAGCCTGATCCTGGAGTCGCATTTTCGACTGCGCACATGGCCAGTGTTTCCAGGAGGTGGGATCGATCTTTGGGCTCTAGAGTGCTGGTATTCCTTTCTTAGGCTCCTTTTCCGCTCCTCCTCTTGTCGTTGGGTGTCCTCGAAAAATTGCGTCTCTTCAATCAGGAGGCTTCTCCAAGTAGGTCTCTTCTGAGCAAGGGTCTCCCAGGCGTTGACGTCAATGTTACATTTCTTGAGTTAAGCCTTCAAGGTGTCTTGGAAGCACTTCCTTTGTCCTCCTCTTGTTCAGAAGCCTGCCTGGAGCTGGGCAAAGAAGATTTCCTTTGGAAGTCGGAGCTCTGACATCCTAAACACATGCCCGGCCCAACGGAGTTGGTTTCGGATGATCATGGCCTCGATGCTGGTGATTTTGACTCCTTCAAGGACACTGATGTCAGCACACCTGTCTTCCCAGCTGATGCGGAGAATCCATTTCCAACAGCGTTGATAGTACCTCTCCAGGGCCTTGCGGTGGCGTCTGTGCGAGTCCAAGATTTTTAAAAATAAATTTAGAGTACCCAATTCATTTTTCCAATTAAGGGGCAATTTAGCGTGGCCAATCCACCTACCCTACACATCTTTTGGGTTGCGGGGGTGAAGCCTATGCAAACATGGGGAGAATGTGCAAACTCCACACGGGCAGTGACCCAGAGTCGAACCTGGGACCTCGGCGCCGTGAGGCTGCAATACTACCCACAGCCCCACCGTACTGCCCGTGCGTAGTCCAAGTTTCTGAACCGCATAGAAAAGCTGGGAGGACGACCACCTTGTACACGAGGGTCTTGATGTCGGCACGGATATCACAGTCATTAAACACTCCATGTTGGATTTCTGCATCAATGTGGCTCCCCTGAATGGGAAATGTTCCATGTTTATTCGGGTTTCTACGTTGATCTTGATGGAAGGAGAGACTGAATCTTGTCCTGAGGCGGGTTGGTAAAGGACTTGAGTCTTCTTGAGGTTGATGAGGCTGAGACCGATTCTTTGGTATGCATCCATGAAGGTGCCAAGCATGGCTTGGAGATGCTCTTCTGAGAGAGTGGAGACGGCAATGTTATCCACATACTGAAGCTCCGTGAGCGATGGCAGTGTCAGTTTCTTCTTGGATTTCAACCTTTCCAGCCTGTAGATGATGTCCACTCCATTGAAGCTTCCTCTTGACAAGGTGAAGGATGGTGGTAATGAAGATTGAGAATAGAGTGGGGGTGATGACACATCCCAGCTTGGCTCCAGTCTTGACCTCAAAGGTTTCTGTCTATTTCCGTTGGTGAGAACTGACGTGGAGGAGTTGGAGGATGTTGATACGTTTTTCTGGACAGCCGGCTTTTGGCAGGGTGTTCCATCACACTTCCCGATTAACTGGGTCAAAAACATTGGTCAGATCAATGATGGCCTTGTCGAGTGGTTATGTTGGTCCTGGCATTTCCCTTTAAGTTGCCGTGAAGTGAAAACCATATCCGCTGTGCCACAGCTTGGTCAGATGCCCCATTGGGGGCGGGATTTTCTCAGCCCCGGGCCGGGCCGGAGAATCGCCACGAGTGGCACGAATCGCGCCACGCTGCCCCGATGCCGGGACGTGATTCGCCACAGAGCGATTCTCCTCCCGGGATTGGCCGAATGACCATACCGAAAAACCCCAGTCCCACCGGCGCCATTCTAACTTTCTTCATAGAATTTACAGTGCAGAAGGAAGCCATTCGGCCCATCGAGTCTGCACCGGCTCTTAGAAAGAGCACCCTACCCAAGCCCACACCGCCACCCTATCCCCATAACCCAATAACCCCACCCAATACTAAGGGCAATTTTGGATACTAAAGGGCAATTTAGCATGGCCAATCCACCTAACCTGCACATCTTTGGACTGTGGGAGGAAACCGGAGCACCCGGAGGAAACCCACGCACACACGGGGAGAACATACAGACTCCGCACAGATAGTGACCCAAGCCTGGAATCGAACCTGGGACCCTGGAGCTGTGAAGCAATTGTGCTAACCACTATGCTACCATGCTAACCTGGTCTTACCCGGCAGGACCTCGGCGTGGAAGGGTCCGGAGGGGGCGGGGGGGGACGGGGGGACACCTCTGCTGTGGCCTGGCCCGCGATCGGGGCCAACCGATTGGCGGGCCGGCCTCTCGGGCTGGGGGCCTCCTTTGTTCCGCACCAGACCTTGTAGCCCTACGCCATGTTGCATCAGGGCCGGCGTGGAGGAGGGAGACACCACGCATGCCCGGAAATCACGCCGGTCCCACTGCGCATGCGTGCATTGGTGCCGGTGCCACTGCGCATGCTCAGACCCTGCGGCGCCCATCTGACACCGGGATCAGCAGCTGGAGTGGCGTGGGTCGCTCCAGTGCCATGCTGGCCCCCTGTAGTGGCCAGAATTGCTGATCCTCAGGCCATATTGACGACATCGGGAAACTCGCCTGCGTTTACAATGGCATCAACACCTAGCCTTAGGATCAGAGAATCCCGCCCAGGGTTTCTGGAAGGATTTCTTCAGGGACAGGATTTGAACTTGCACTACTTTTAGTAATTTGGGTGGATGTATTCCCAGATCTCTCTGCTGCTGTACCCAATTCAGACACTTCACTTCCACGGAATATGTGGTCTCCTTCTTTGTCATAACAAAATATACCACCTCGTACACCTGGAACAATGCAACACTGAAGGAGGCAATGCAACCCATTGAGGCTGTGTCAGCTCTTTCAAAGAGTAAACCAGTTAGTCCCACTGCCTGCTCTTTCCCATATACCTGCAATATGTTCTCCTTCAAATATTTATCAAATTCTCTTTTATTTTATTTATTTTTTAAAGTTTTATATTTTAGAACTTTAGAGTATCCAATTCATTTTTTGCAATTAAGGGGCAATTTAGTGTGGCCAATCCACCTATCCTGCACATCTTTGGGTTGTGGGGTTGAGACCCACAGTGGCACAGGGAGAATGTGCAAACCCCTCACAGACAGTGACCCAGGGATGGGATCGGATCCGGGGTCTCGGCGCTGTGAAGTAGCAATGCTAACCACTGCGCCACATGCCGCCCTCAAATTCTCTTTTAAAGGCTAATATTTAATCTCAACCCATCACTCTATGAACATAGAACATAGAACAATACAGCGCAGTACAGGCCCTTCGGCCCACGATGTTGCACCGAAACAAAAGCCATCTAACCTACACTATGCCATTATCATCCATATGTTTATCCAATAAACTTTTAAATGCCCTCAATGTTGGCGAGTTCACTACTGTAGCAGGTAGGGCATTCCACGGCCTCACTACTCTTTGCGTAAAGAACCTACCTCTGACCTCTGTCCTATATCTATTACCCCTCAGTTTAAAGTTATGTCCCCTCGTGCCAGCCATTTCCATCCGCGGGAGAAGGCTCTCACTGTCCACCCTATCCAACCCCCTGATCATTTTGTATGCCTCTATTAAGTCTCCTCTTAACCTTCTTCTCTCCAACGAAAACAACCTCAAGTCCATCAGCCTTTCCTCATAAGATTTTCCCTCCATACCAGGCAACATCCTGGTAAATCTCCTCTGCACCCGCTCCAAAGCCTCCACGTCCTTCCGATAATGCGGTGACCAGAACTGTACGCAATACTCCAAATGCGGCCGTACCAGAGTTCTGTACAGCTGCAACATGACCTCCCGACTCCGGAACTCAATCCCTCTACCAATAAAGGCCAACACTCCATAGGCCTTCTTCACAACCCTATCAACCTGGGTGGCAACTTTCAGGGATCTATGTACATAGACACCTAGATCCCTCTGCTCATCCACACTTTCAAGAACTTTACCATTAGCCAAATATTCCGCATACCTGTTATTCCTTCCAAAGTGAATCACCTCACACTTCTCTACATTAAACTCCATTTGCCACCTCTCAGCCCAGCTCTGCAGCTTATCTATATCCCTCTGTAACGTGCTACATCCTTCCACACTATCGACAACACCACCGACTTTAGTATCGTCTGCAAATTTACTCACCCACCCTTCTGCGCCTTCCTCTAGGTCATTGATAAAAATGACAAACAGCAACGGCCCCAGAACAGATCCTTGTGGTACTCCACTTGTGACTGTACTCCATTCTGAACATTTCCCATCAACCACCACCCTCTGTCTTCTTTCAGCTAGCCAATTTCTGATCCACATCTCTAAATCACCCTCAATCCCCAGCCTCCGTATTTTCTGCAATAGCCTACCGTGGGGAACCTTATCAAACGCTTTGCTGAAATCCATATACACCACATTAACTGCTCTACCCTCATCTACCTGTTCAGTCACCTTCTCAAAGAACTCAATAAGGTTTGTGAGGCATGACCTACCCTTCACAAAGCCATGCTGACTATCCCTGATCATATTATTCCTATCTAGATGATTATAAATCTTGTCTCTTATAATCCCCTCCAAGACTTCACCCACTACAGACGTGAGGCTCACCGGTCTATAGTTGCCGGCGTTGTCTCTGCTCCCCTTTTTGAACAAAGGGACCACATTTGCTGTCCTCCAGTCCTCTGGCACTATTCCTGTAGCCAATGATGACATAAAAATCAAAGCCAAAGGTCCAGCAATCTCTTCCCTGGCCTCCCAGAGAATCCTAGGATAAATCCCATCAGGTCCCGGGGACTTATCTATTTTCACCCTGTCCAGAATTGCCAACACCTCTTCCCTACGTACCTCAATGCCATCTATTCTATTAGCCTGGGGCTCAGCATTCTCCTCCACAACATTATCTTTTTCCTGAGTGAATACTGACGAAAAATATTCATTTAGTATCTCGTCTATCTCTTCAGACTCCACACACAATTTCCCATCCCTGTCCTTGACTGGTCCTACTCTTTCCCTAGTCATTCGCTTATTCCTGACATACCTATAGAAAGCTTTTGGGTTTTCCTTGATCCTTCCTGCCAAATACTTCTCATGTCCCCTCCTTGCTCGTCTTGGCTCTCTCTTTAGATCCTTCCTCGCTACCTTGTAACTATCCATCGCCCCAACCGAAACTTCACACCTCATCTTCACATAGGCCTCCTTCTTCCTCTTAACAAGAGATTCCACTTCCTTGGTAAACCACGGTTCCCTCGCTCGACGCCTTCCTCCCTGCCTGACCGGTACATACTTATCAAGAACACGCAGTAGCTGATCCTTGAACAAGCCCCACTTATCCAGTGTGTCCAACACTTGCAGCCTACTTCTCCACCTTATCCCCCTCAAGTCACGTCGAATGGCATCATAATTGCCCTTCCCCCAGCTATAACTCTTGCCCTGCGGTGTATACTTATCCCTTTCCATCATTAACGTAAACGTCACCGAATTGTGGTCACTGTCCCCAAAGTGCTCTCCTACCTCCAAATCCAACACCTGGCCTGGTTCATTACCCAAAACCAAATCCAACGTGGCCTCGCCTCTTGTTGGCCTGTCAACATATTGTTTCAGGAAACCCTCCTGCACACACTGTACAAAAAATGACCCATCTATTGTACTCGAACTATATCTTTTCCAGTCAATATTTGGAAAGTTAAAGTCTCCCATAATAACTACCCTGTTACTTTCGCTCTTATCCAGAATCATCTTCGCTATCCTTTCCTCTACATCCCTAGAACTATTAGGAGGCCTATAAAAAACTCCCAACAGGGTGACCTCTCCTTTCCTGTTTCTAACTTCAGCCCATACTACCTCGGAAGAAGAGTCCCCATCTAGCATCCTCTCCGCCACCATAATACTGCTCTTGACTAGCAGCGCCACACCTCCCCCTCTTTTGCCTCCTTCTCTGAGCTTACTAAAACACCTAAACCCCGGAACCTGCAACATCCATTCCTGTCCCTGCTCTATCCATGTCTCCGAAATGGCCACAACATCGAAGTCCCAGGTACCAACCCATGCTGCCAGTTCCCCTACCTTGTTTCGTATACTCCTGGCATTGAAGTAGACACACTTCAAACCACCTACCTGAACACTGGCCCCCTCCTGCGACGTCAAATCTGTGCTCCTGACCTCTATACTCTCATTCTCCCTTCCCCTAAAACTACAATCCAGGTTCCCATGCCCCTGCTGCATTAGTTTAAACCCCCCCAAAGAGCACTAACAAATCTCCCCCCCAGGATATTTGTGCCCCTCAGGTTCAGATGTAGACCATCCTGTCTGTAGAGGTCCCACCTTCCCCAGAAAGAGCCCCAGTTATCCAGAAATCTGAATCCCTCCCGCCTGCACCATCCCTGTAGCCACGTGTTTAAATGCTCTCTCTCCCTATTCCTCATCTCACTATCACGTGGCACGGGCAACAACCCGAGATAACAACTCTGTTTGTTCTAGTTCTGAGCTTCCATCCTAGCTCCCTGAAAGCCTGCCTGACATCCTTGTCCCCTTTCTTACCTATGTCGTTAGTGCCAATGTGGACCACGACTTGGGGCTGCTCCCCCTCCCCCTAAGGACCCGGAAAACACGATCCGAGACATCACGTACCCTTGCACCTGGGAGGCAACATACCAAACGTGAGTCTCTCACGCTCCCACAAAATCTCCTATCTGTGCCCCTGACTATAGAGTCCCCAATTACTAATGCTCTGCTCCTCTCCCCCCTTCCCTTCTGAGCAACAGGGACAGACTCCGTGCCAGAGGCCCGTACCCCATGGCTTACCCATGGTAAGTTGTCCCCTCCACAAGTATCCAAAGCAGTATACTTGTTTCTCAGGGGAACGACCGCAGGGGATCCCTGCACTGACTGCTTTTTCCCAGTCCCCCTTACAGTTACCCACCTATCTCCAATCTTTGGTGTAACTAATTCCCTGAAGCTGCTATCTATGACCCCTTCTGCCTCCCGAATGATCCGAAGTTCTTCCAACTCCAGCTCCAGTTCCCTAACACAGTCTTGGAGGAGCTGGAGATGGCAGCACTTCCTGCAGGTAAAATCAGCAGGGACACTAACTGCATCCCTCACCTCAAACATCCTGCAGGAGGAACATTGCACTCCCTTCCCTGCCATTCCTCTAACTTTCTACCAAGATCTGGCTAACAACTAAATTAAATTTTTTATAAAAAATAATAATAATATAATAAAATATGGTACTTACCTCAGACCAATGGGTTTTATTATTAGGTTAGAGGAGGAGGGCGGGTGGGAGACACTGCACGTGTAGTGTCTCGGGTTTACTCTCCACCAGAATTTATTGGTGAGGGTCTTCCCAGATGTCTGCGGGTCGACTTTCTGTTCCCGCCTAAAACACTAATTTAAAAAAAAAAAATTCTCAGCTCCTGCTGAAATTGACTAACCAGCCAGCTCCACTCCCGCCGAAATCGACTGGCCTGCCCCTGCAAAGACAAGTGCTTTTAAAGGACAGACTTACCTCCCAGCAGCCACTTCCGCACTGCTCCCGCTGAAACTGACTCACCAGCTGTTCTCACGCTGAAATCGACTGGCCTGCCCCTGCAAAGACAAGTGCTTTTAAAGGACAGACTTACCTCCCAGCAGCCACTTCCGCACTGCTCCCGCTGAAACTGACTCACCAGCTGTTCTCCCGCCGAAATCGACTGGCCTGCCCCTGCAAAGACAAGTGCTTTTAAAGGACAGACTTACCTCCCAGCAGCCACTTCCGCACTGCTCCCGCTGAAACTGACTCACCATATATTAGATTATACATTCCAAATATTAACCACTCTTGTAAAAGAGATTTTCCTCATGATCCCCCTGACTTTTTTTAACTTAAATCTGAGCCCTCTGGTTATCAATCTTTCAGCCCATTATTTACTAAATCCATACCCTTCACAATTTTAAGCGCCTCTGTCAAATCTCCTCCTTTTTTTTCTGTTCGAAGGAGATCCAATTCAGCTTCCCCTGTGTCTCCGTGTAACTGCGATCCCTTATCTCTGTAACTATTCTCGTAAATTTCTTTTGTACGCTGTCCAAATCCTCCATGTCTATCTTGAAATGTGTAGAACTGGACACAATACCCCAGCTGGACTGAACAAGTGTTTGATATTGGTTTTGTATAACTTCCTGTCTTTAGTACTCTACACCTCTGTTTATCAAATCCCGGAAGCTTGCATACTTTATTAACTGCTTTGTTAACCTGTCCTGCCACCTTCAAAGACTTATTTATTTGAATTTAAATTTGACAATTGCAGGCCCATTCTGCAAGTTTATTAATGTCTTCCTGTGTTTTGCTCCAGCATTTTGTATTTGTTTAAAATATTTTTATTGTCATTTTCCATTTTGAACAGTTTAACAATTTGACAAATAAAACACATAATATTTACAGAATAAGGCGTTCCTTATTGGCCCTCCCCCTTTCCTTGCTCCTCCTCCCCCTTTCCCTGTTGATATTCAGGCTCGAATTTGGTGTTATCTTAAACTTTGAAATTGTATTTCCAATTCCAGCGTTCAAATCATTAAAAATAACAATGTTCCCAGCAGGGGACTTCCGGTGCGGCATGTGGATGGAGGTAGCTCCTGCTCGAGGTTCTGGTATTTGGAGTTTAATGCCCGGTTCCAGGGGCAGATTTTGAATAAGCTGCTGCAGGAAGACATAAGGAAGATGGGAATGTCTACGAGCCAGAAGAAAGCCGCTGGAAAGAAGGGGGTGAGCGAACGTTCATCGTCGAATGAACGGGTCAGCCTGGTAACAGGAAAGATGGCGGAGGCTGGATCGCTGGGTGGGGCCGCACCTTTCACAGTGGAGACTCTGAGGTGATGGCTGGAGAATTTAAGAGGCAGTTCGACAAGCACAAGGCATGGAGATGATGCAAGAGGAGATGATGGCTGCGATGAAGGAATTGGTGGAGGAGGCGATGGCCCCGGTGAAGGCGGCAGTGTTGAAGACATTGGCTGAGGTACGGGAGCAGGGAGAGAAGTTGAAGGGGTGGAAGAAGCACTGTCGCAGCACAGTGACTAGTTCACCTCGATGGGTGAGGAGCTGCAGAGGGTGGCAGAGGCCTATCAAGGATTCAGAGCCAATGTGGAGGACCTGGAGAATAGATTGAGGCAGCAGAATTTAAGAATAGTGGGCGTGCCGAAGGGGGTGCAAGGCCCAAGGCTGAGTACTTTGCAAATATGTTGGCGGAGTTGTTGGGGGAAGGGATAGAACACTCCCGGTATGAACGGACAGGGCTCATCGGTCGCTCAGGCCCAAGCCGAAAGCAAACAAGCCGCCAAGGGTGGTCATAATTTGTTTCCACAATGTTCCAGTTAAGGAGAAGGTCCTGAGTTGGGTGAAGCAAAGGCATGAGGTGAAGTGGGAAGGAGCTGGTATTCGTATATACCAGAACTTAACTGTGGAGCTGGCGAGAAGGCAGGCGGCCTTCGGTTGGGTAAGGGCAGCACTCAACAGTAATGGTGTGAGCGTCGGCATGGTCTACCCAGCGAAGCTGAGGGTGACCTTTAACTCAAGAGACTTCTACTTTGAGACAGTGGAGGCGGCAGAGGTGTTTGTGAAGGCTGAAGGACTGGGGTTGAAATGAGAGATGGGGCTGGGCTTTGGCTTCGGTCTGAAGGGAGGGGGGGTTGAACATTGTGTGCAGCCTTATCTCTTGTTTCAGGCTGTTTATTTGTTTTATATTTGTGGGGTGAACAGTTGGAGGATTAGTTTTTGATGGTTGATGGGTAAGGGTAGTGCACCTTTGCTATGGGTGTGAGAATATTGGGCTTTGGGGTTAGAACAAAGAACAAAGAAAAAAGAAAAGTACAGCACAGGAACAGGCCCTTCGGCCCTCCAAGCCCGTGCCGACCATGCTGCCCGACTAAACTACAATCTTCTACACTTCCTGGGTTTGTATCCCTACATTCCCATCCTATTCATGTATTTGTCAAGATGCCCCTTAAATGTCACTATCGTCCCTGCTTCCACCACCTCCTCCGGTAGCGTGTTCCAGGCACCCACTACCCTCTGTGTAAAAAACTTGCCTCGTACATCTACTCTAAACCTTGCCCCTCTCACCTTAAACCTATGCCCCCTAGTAATTGACCCCTTTACCCTGGGGAAAAACCTCTGACTATCCACTCTGTCTATGCCCCTCATAATTTTGTAGACCTCTATCAGGTCGCCCCTCAACCTCCGTTGTTCCAGTGAGAACAAACCGAGTTTATTCAACAGCTCCTCATAGCTAATGCCCTCCATACCAGGCAACATCCTGGTGAATCTGCACCCTCTCTAAAGCCTCCACATCCTTCTGGTAGTGTGGCGACAGAATTGAGCACTATACTCCAAGCGTGGCTTAACTAAGGTTCTATACAGCTGCAACATGACTTGCCAATTTCTATACTCAATGCCCCGGCCAATGAAGGCAAGCATACCGTATGCCTTCTTGACAACCTTCTCCACCAGTGTTGCCCCTTTCAGTGACCTGTGGACCTGTACACATAGATCTCTCTGACTTTCAATACTCTTGAGGGTTCTACCATTCACTGTATATTCCCTACCTGCATTAGACCTTCCAAAATACATTACCTCACATTTGTCCGGATTAAACTCCATCTGCCATCTCTCCACCCAAGTCTCCAAACGATCTAAATCCTGCTGTATACTCTGAAAGTCCTCATCGCTATCCGCAATTCCACCAACCTTTGTGTCGTCTGCAAACTTACTAATCAGACCAGTTACATTTTCCTCCAAATCATTTATATATACTATGAACAGCAAAGGTCCCAGCACTGATCCCTGTGGAACACCACTAGTCACAGCCCTCCAATTAGAAAAGCACCCTTCCATTGCTACTCTCTGCCTTCTATGACCTAGCCAGTTCTGTATCCACCTTGCCAGGTATCCACACCTGATCCTGTGTGACTTCACCTTTTGTACCAGTCTACCATGAGGGACCTTGTCGAAGGCCTTACTGAAGTCCATATAGACAACATCCACTGCCCTACCTGCATCAATCAGCTATGGGGGTTTTCTGGGGCACGGGGGGGGGGGTTTCTACCCAGTACATAAAGTGTATTCGAGAAAATACCTTTTCATGGTGGGGAAGGCGTTATTGGCTGGGGTCAGAAGGTCAGAGTATTCAGCGATATTGATTTCGGACCATGCGCTGCATTGGGTGGATGTGGTTCTGGACAAGGGGATGGTAGAGGCGGGGGTGGAGAATGGATCTGGAGGTGTTCAGGGATCGGAGTTTTTGTGATAAGGTTGAGGAATATCTGGAGTTTAATTGCATGGGGGAAGCTTCACAGTCAGTGGTCTGAGAGGCTCTGAAGGCAGTAGTGAGGGGTGGGGTGATTTCATTCAAGGCTAAGATGAACAAGGAGAAGAGAGAGGAGCATCGAAAATTGATAGAGAAGATGCTGGAGGTGAATAGGAGGTAGGCGGGGGACCAAAACCTACCCCTGGCCCTCTTGGCCAAGAGAAAGGAGCCTCAGGTGAAGTTCAACCAGTTGTCCACAGGGAAAGCAGTACACCAGGTGTGAAGGGTGAGGGGGAGGGTGCTGTATGAGCATGGGGAGAAGGCAGGGAGTATGTTGGCCAGCCAGCTCCAGAGGGAGGCAGCGGAGAGGGAGGTAATTCAGGTACGGGATAGGATGGGGAAGCTGGTGTTGGTCCCGGAGCAGATCAATAAAGTATTTGAAGAGTTCTATAAGAAGTGATATAGGTCAGAACCACCGGGAGAGAAACGAGAGATGAGGGAGTTCCTGGACGGGTTTGAGTACCCAAGGTTGGTGAAGCGGATAGAGCAGGCTTGGAGGGGCCAATAGGGAAGCAGGAGGTAAAGGAGGCGATTGGGAGACCGCAGGCAGGGAAGGCGGTGGGACCTGACAGGTTCCAGTGGAATACTATCTGAAATTTAAGGATATGTTGGTGCCGCTGATGGTGGGAATGTTCGAGGTAGGGGTGCCTTGCCAGAGATTATGCGGCAGGCTTTGATTTCCCTGCTGCTAAAGAAGGACCCAGCCGAGTGTGCGTGTAGGCCCATATTTCTATTGAATGTAGATGCCAAGATATTGGCAAAGGTTTTGGTGGCAAGGCAGGGAGAGAAGGCTAGAAGCAGAGACTCACATGACATAGCTTATTAATTAGTTTTTTACAGCCTTGGAAGCAATTTCTGTGCTTCTGGCCAAATCCATTGTTTCCTTAGGAGCGACATGGTGGCTGTTAATACCTCTTCAGATCTAATGGCCCGCCGCCCCGCCGCTGACTGCCCTATTCTCCGGCGCCATTTTTCGGCGGCCAGCAGGATTCCCACCACGTCAGTCGGGGGCCATTGACAGTGGCCCCCCCGGCGATTCTCCGGGCCCCGATGGGTCGAATGGCCATAAAGTTTGGCCCAGTCCCGCCGGCATGGATTACTCACTTAACGCATGGCGGGGCCTGGCAGGTAAGTGTGCGGGGGTGGTCCGGGGGAGAGGGCACGTGGAGGATCCGACCCCAGGGGGGCCCCCCACAGTGGCCTGACCCGCGATTAGGGCCTACCGATCCTGCGGGCGGGCTGTTTCCGTGGGGGCCTTCTTTCCTCTGCGCCGGGCTCCTGTAGGGCTCCGCCATATTGCCTGGTGGCTGGCACAGGGAAGAGAACCTCCGCACATGCACGGAAATACGACCGCCGGTCTGCGCATGCGCGGAAGTACGCTGGCCGGTCCAGGTATGCGTGAGTTCACGCCGGTTGTATCGT
Organism: Scyliorhinus torazame; assembly: GCF_047496885.1. Taxonomy (NCBI): domain Eukaryota; kingdom Metazoa; phylum Chordata; class Chondrichthyes; order Carcharhiniformes; family Scyliorhinidae; genus Scyliorhinus; species Scyliorhinus torazame. Next base: position 130,522,650 of record NC_092722.1, read on the forward strand.
GCGTGCGCGAACTTGTGCTGGCCCTTCAGTGCCGGCTGGAGCGGCACCAACGACTCTGCCGTCAACCTAGCCCGCCAAAAATTTGGAGAATTCCTCACTTTCGGGGGCTGTTGACGCCGGAGTGGTTGGCGCTGGTTTTCCAGCCGGCGTGGGGACTTCGTCCCCAGAAGGGAGAATCACGCCCAATAGGTTTCAATATCTCTGTCTATGTTATTGTCCCAGCTGGAGCATTCAGTTCATCTGCTAGGAATACAGTTTTATGATTATAATGTGGCCGTCCAGTTGGGTGTGAGATTTCATAAGGATGAGAGCGAAACTCTTTTATTCTTGTGATCTCCACTGGAAGCTTCCAGGACAGACAGCCAAAAGTTTGAGGCATGTGACCTGCAGCAGCATCTTGTGGTTCTGCAAAAGTCCATTTTAAGAAAAGCAAAAAAGGATAAAATTTTGACACAAACAGTTTTAAGACCAGAAGACCATAAGATACAGGAGTGGAAGTAAGGCCATTCGGAACCTCGGGTCCACTCCACCATTCAATCATGGCTGATTTCAACTCCATTTACCCGCTCTCTCTCCATAGCCCTTAATTCCTCGAGAAATCAAGAATTTATCAACTTCTGTCTTAAAGACACTCAACGTTCCGGCCTCCACCACCCTCTGTGTCAATGAATTTCACAGACCCACCATTCTCTGGCTGAAGAAATTTCTCCTCATCTCTGTTCTAAAGTGACTCCCTTTTATTCTAAGGCTGTGCCCCCGGGTCCTAGTCTCCCCTGCTAATGGAAACAACTTCCCTACGTCCACCCTATCTAAGCCATTCATTATCTTGTAAGTTTCTATTAGATCTCCCCTCAACCTCCTAAACTCCAATGAATATAATCCCAGGATGAAATGAAATGAAATGAAAATCGCTTATTGTCACAAGTAGGCTTCAATGAAGTTACTGTGAAAAGCCCCTAGTCGCCACATTCCGGCGCCTGTTCGGGGGGGGGGGGGGAGGGAATCCTCAGACATTCATCGTATGTTAGGCCTACCATTCCTGGGATCATCCGTGTGAATGGGGCAGCACGGTAGCATGGCGGTTAGCACAATTGCTTCACAGCTCCAGGGTCCCAGGTTCAATTCCCGGCTTGGGTCACTGTCTGTGCGGAGTCTGTACGTCCTCCCCGTGTGTGCGTGGGTTTCCTCCGGGTGCTCCGGTTTCCTCCCACAAGTCCAAAGATGTCCAGGTTAGGTGGATTGGTCATGATAAATTGCCCTTAGTGTCCAAAATTGTCCATAGTGTTGGGTGGGGTTACTGGGGTATGGGGATAGGGTGGAGGTGTTGACCTTGGGGAGGGTGCTCTTTCAAAGAGGCGGTGCAGACTTGATGGGCCGAATGGCCTCCTTCTGCACTGTAAATTCTATGAATCTCTGCTGGACCCGCTCCAGTGCCAGTATATCCTTCCTGAGGTGTGGGGCCCAAAATTCCTCACAGTATTCTAAATGGGGCCTAACTAGTGCTTTATAAAGCTTCAGAAGTACATCCCTGCTTTTATATTCCAAGCCTCTTGAGATAAATGACAACATTGCATTTGCTTTCTTAATTATGGACTCAACCTGCAAGTTTACCTTTAGAGAATCCTGGACTAGGACTCAAATCCCTTTGCACTTCAGCATTATGAATTTTGTCACCGTTTAGAAAATAGTCCATGCCTCTATTCTTTTTTCCAAAGTGCAAGACCTCGCACTTGCCCACGTTGAATTTCATCAGCCATTTCTTGGACCACTCTCCTAAACTGTCTAAATCTTTCTGCAGCCTCCCCACCTCCTCCATACTACCTGCCCCTCCACCCATCTTTGTATCATCGGCAAACTTAGCCAGAATGCCCCCAGTCCCGTCATATAGATCGTTAATATATAAAGAGAACAGCTGTGGCCCCAACATTGGACCCTGTGGAACACCACTCGTCACCGGTTGCCATTCCAAAAAGGAACCTTTTATCCCAACTCTCTGCCTTCTGCCTGACAGCCAATCGTCAATCCATGTTAGTACCTTGCCTCGAATACCATGGGCCCTTATTTTACTCAGCAGTCTCCCATGAGGCACCTTATCAAAGGCCTTTTGGAAGTCAAGATAGAGAACATCCATTGGCTCTCCTTGGTCTAACCTATTTGTTATCTCTTTAAAGAACTCGAACAGGTTTGTCAGGCACGACCTCCCCTTACTAAATCCATGCTGACTTGTCCTAATCCGACCCTGCACTTCCAAGAATTTAGAAATCTCATCATTAACGATGGATTCTAGAATCTTGCCAACAACCAAGGTTAGGCTAATTGGCCTATAATTTTCCATAATTTTTCTTGTTCCCTTCTTGAACAGGGGGGTTACAACAGTGATTTTCCAATCCTCTGGGACTTTCCCTGATTCCAGTGACTTTTGAAAGATCATAACTAACGCCTCCACTATTTCTTCAGCTATCTCCTTTAGAACTCTAGGATGTAGCCCATCTGGGCCCGGAGATTTATCAATTTTTAGACCTCTTAGTTTCTCTAGCACTTTCTCCTTTGGGATGGCTACCATATTCAACTCTGCCCGCTGACTCTCCTGAATTGTTGGGTATTACTCATATCTTCTACTGTGAAGACTGACGCAAAGTACTTATTTAGTTCCTCAGCTATTTCCTCGTCTCCCATCACTAGATTACCAGCGTCATTTTGGAGCGGCCCAATGTCTACTTTTGCCTCCCGTTTGTTTTTAATGTATTTAAAGGAGCTTTTACTATCATTCCTAATGTTACTGGCTAGCCTACCTTCATATTTGATCCTCTCCTTCCTTATTTCTCTCTTTCTTATCCTCTGTTTGTTTTTGTAGCCTTCCCAATCTTCTGACTTCCCACTACTGTTTGCCACATGATAGGCTTTCTCTTTTGCTTTGATGCATTCCCTGACTTCCTTTGCCAGCCATGGCTGCCTATTCCCCCCTCTGATAACCTTTCTTTTCTATGGGATGATCCTCTGTACTGTGTCCTCAATTACTCCCAGAAGCTCCTGCCATTGCTGTTCTACTGTCTTTCCCACTAGGCTCTGCTCCCAGTCGATTTTCGTCAGTTCCTCCCTCATGCCCCTGTAGTTACCTTTATTTAACTGTAACACCTTTACATCTGATTCGACCTTCTTTCTTTCAAATTGCAGACTGAATTCTACCATATTATGATCACTGCCTCCTAAGTGTTCCCTTACTTTAAGATCTTTTATCAAGTCTGGCTCATTACATAACACTAAGTCCAGAATGGCCTGTTCCCTCGTGGGCTCCATCACAAGCTGTTCCAAAAATCCCTCCTGTAAACATTCATGAATTCCCTTTCTTTGGGTCCACTGGCAACATTATTTACCCAGTCCACCTGCATATTGAAGTCCCCCATGATCACTGTGACCTTGCCTTTCTGACATGCCCTTTCTATTTCGTGGTGCATTTTGTGCCCCCGGTCCTGACCACTGTTGGGAGGCCTGTACATAACTCCCATTATGGTTTTTTTGCCTTTGTGGTTCCTCAACTCTACCCACACAGACTCCACATCATCTGACCCTATGTCGTTTAGTGCTATTGATTTAATTTCATTCCTAATTAACAAGGCAACCCCGCCCCCTCTGCCCACCTCTCTGTCTTTTCGATAGGTTGTGAATCCCTGGATGTTTAAATGCCAGTCCTGAACCCCCTGCAACCATGTCTCTGTGATGCCTACCACATCATACCTGCCAGTCACAATCTGGGCCACAAGCTCATCTACCTTGTTCCGTACACTGCGCGCATTTAAATATAGCACCTTTAATTCTCTATTGACCGTCCCTTTTTGTTTTCTTAGTGTGATGGACCTTGGTTTACTGAGCCTTTCCATACACTGTGTCATATTTTGTGAGATGGGGACGATCGTAACCTCTCCTGAGTTCTGCCTTTTCGTGCTTTTTTGTATTCCTAAGCAGCTACGCTGCCCACTGATTACTTCACCTCTTGGTTCCCTGACTTTCCCCTCCCCCCCCAATCTCTAGTTTAAAGTCCTATTGACCACCCTATTTACTCTTTTCGCCAGAACACTGGTCCCAGCTCGGTTCAGGTGAGACCATCCCAACGGTATAGGTCCCCCCTGTCCCAAAACTGATGCCAGTGACCCATGAAAAGGAACCCCTCTTTCCCACACCACTCTTTCAGCCACGTGTTAACTTCCCTTATTCTTGCCTCCCTATGCCAATTTGCACGTGGCTCGTGCAGTAATCCGGAGATTATGACCCTTGAGGACCTGTTTTTTAATTTGAATCCTAGCTCTTTATAATCTCTAAACAGGTCCTCTTTCCTAGACTTGCCTATGTTATTGGTACCGACATGGACCACAACAACTGGATCCTCCCCCTCTCTCTCCAGTATCCTTTCAAGCCGGTCAGAGATGTCCTGCACCCTAGCACCAGGCAGGCAACATACCATGCGGGACTCTTTATCCTGCCCACAAAGGATACTATCTATCCCCCTGATAATAGAATCCCCTACAACTACAACTTGCCTATTTACTCCCTCCCCTTGAATGGCCTGCTGAACCATGATGCCTTGGTCAGCTGACTCATCCTTCCTGCAGCCCTATTCGCCATCCACACAGGGAGCAAGTGCCTCGTACCTGTTGGACAGAGTCAAGGGCTGAGGCTCCTGAGTTCCTGACTGCTGGTTCCCTTTACCTGCCTGACTTGCAGTCACACCCTGCTGTCCCTGGCCACTGGCAGGATTTAAACTACTTACTCTGACAGGTGTGACTGCCTCCTGAAACACAGTGACCAGGTAAGTCTCCCCCTCCCGGGGAGATATCTTTTTTGATATATTTTCATATTTTATTGACACATGTCATTCTGAAAAGGACTTTGAATCTCTTGCATTCTTCCTTGCACTGTAACTATGGCACGTGTTTAATAACTAAAACTTTAATCTTTCCAGATTTAATGCCTTTACTCACAATTATGTCATTAACTTACGTCAGCTTTGTGTCTCCAAATACAAATTTGGCATAATTATGTTTCAGGTTTACCTTTGCAGTAATCCCTCAAGTTTTTTCTGAATGAATACCATAATATTGTGTCATCCATTTGTGTGTTCACACCATCAACTTGTTCATACATTATTAGATTATGGGCCATCCCTTCCATGGAGTGGTAAGCAGCATCGGATTGTCTCTTGCTGCCCAATTACTTCCGGAGTTTTTCTTCCAATACTGTATCGCCCAAACCTTCTGACTCAGGCCTGATGTGATCCAGACAATGCAGCTTGCTCACAAGGCCCAATGCAAAAGTCCAGCTGTATTGAAGTGAAGGAGGACATGCCCTGTTTTTTACAGCCCTAGCCCACCGTAAACTAACAACATTTAGCAGTGCATTGAAGTGCATAGGCTATGAAGAAGGTAAGTGCCCAAGGTAAGTGGTTAAGAATTGGGGGACGAGGGATCAGAGGTCTGGATGGGGGAGTCCAGGCCTGGGTAGAAGAGGTGTTGCACCTTGGCGAGGTGACAGGCCTCTGTGGAGGGTAGGGCAGACCTCAGGGGGGAGGATTTGGGGTGGGGGGTGAAAGGTGTGTGAAGGGGAGGGTTGGGGAGTTGTACTTTGGGGGTGACAGGTTGGATCTCAAGAGGAGAGATTGGGCCGGGCCAGCGGGGTGGGGATTGGTTGAGGGGGGGAGGGGGGGGGGGGGGTCAGTACATGCGATGAGGTTCAGGCTGGGTAGTGGGGAAGGTCGTGTCGGGTCTGGTCTTCAAACTTTTCCTGAGTAACTAGGCTGTGCTTGTCACAACTGTGTGTAACTTGCAATTTAAATCACATTTTCAGCTGATTCCCAGCACAGGGCAATTGCCCAGAGGTAGTTTGTCCAATTACTACTTACTACTTAATTACTAATACTACTTACCTGGGAACATCCATAAGGCACTCCCCAGTCCATCTTTTGAGTAACACCCAACGCTGAGGAGCCCAATGTTCGGCCATTTTGGATATAATTCTGGAGCTGAAGCAATTGCAAAGAAAGCCATATGAATCTGCTCCCCAACATAAGAGTATTGAACATGTTTAATTGCCTCTGTCAGACAATAACCATCTCCAAGAAGAGAGAACCTAACCATTGTCAATAACTTCACCTGTTGTACAACTTGGCGCATCGAGCATGGTGGTTCCTTTTGCTATTTTAGTGCCTATTTCCTGAAAGGTTGGGAAATACTTACATCTCTGCTAAAAATGATTCTCTTCACCCTTAGTCATCCTGTAGGTTCCTAAAACTCTCAAATCTTTCTCAGAAGGCCTAATTTGGGTGCATACTGTCATTTATTCTGCACATATATGAAAACATCAGTGATTTATATATGATTCATAGATTCTGGAAAACAATATCTTTCAAACATAAATAGTTACATCCAGCATTAAATTTTCTGTTTAATCTCTCCAGATTCTCTACTTCCTTGAAGTTGAAAGTATGATAAATATTTGGTGCTTCTTCCCCAACAATAAAGCAAATTGAGCGTCTTCATCTTTCAATTTTACATCTCCTCAAATAATTCCAAATTGTTCTGCGAAACTCTAGTTTTTGGCAAGGATTTTGGAAACCTCATGGCAACATAAGTATTGCAACTTCTTTATTTTGTTCTCATTTTATTATTGGTACTTTTCATAGTTAGTATAGATTGTGAGGCAGTGAAGCAATGTGACAAAAGTATATTTTTAGCTTGTAGTCTCCCCTTCCTCCTCCTCTCATTCCATGTCCGTAGAATATATTGGCAGCCAGGGACTGTCATTCGATTGTCCCTTGATTACGTTTGTCAAAATACTGTAGTGACTTGCTGTTGCTCTCTGTGGTATGCTGGCCAGTAAACTCTCACGCTCTTACGTTATGATATCAGGCATTTTTATCAGGCTACGTTATGAAGTGGCCATCAAGTCCCGGTGTGGGACTTGAAACTGGAGCTTTTGGCCCAGAGGCAGGGATGCTACCATTTGCCACAGGACCTCCCTGCAGTCCCCTTACTTCAGTCAAAAGTCAAAAAGTTTAAAAGCCAACTGCAGTCAAATGATTGGATACAAATGTGAAGATGTGTTCAATTTTCTTTTGTGATTATAGACTTGAGGAACCCAGTCAGATAATCAAAACACAAACGGTCTTATGTCATTAGTTTGGCATGTGTCTGACTGGAAGCTCATTTTGAATTCAGTATGCAGTTATTTAGGATCCATTCTGGTTAGATAATATTTAAACGTGGAATTGTTAGAAACATTTTCATGGTTTGAACTTGCAAAGAAATAGATCAGGCAAGTTAGCACCAAGAATTATAAGACTATGAAAAAGTCTGCTTGTTGTGAAATAGTAGCTTAACATAGAGATTCCAAATATTATTACCCCTTAAAGAGCTGGTTTAATATTGTCACCAATATAATTAATATTAATGTTGGACTTGTATGAGTTAGCATCAATTCTACATCTGTACGTACATAGAAAGTAGCAGAGGTAGGCTACTCGGACCTTCGAGTCTGCTCCGTCATTCAATAAGATCATGGCTGACCTGTTCAGATTTTAGATTTTACATTCCCATCTACCCCAGATAACGTTCAATTCTCTTGCTCAACAAGAAGCTATCTGCCTCTGCCTTAAAAATATTCAGTGATCCCATTTCCACCACCTTCTGAGGCTGAATTCCAAATTTGCACAACTTCTGAGAGAAATAACTTCTCTGCAACTCTGAGCTATGAGGGCGACCTCTAATTTTAAAACAATGTCACCCAGTTCTGGACCCACCCTCAATTGGGTAAGTCCATGTCTACCTTCTCAAGACCATTCAGGATCTTATATACTTCAATCAAGTCAGCCCTCAATCTTCCAAACTCCAGTGGATACAAGCCCAATCCTTCCAACCTTTCCTCACTCATTCCAGGTATCAATTTAGTAAACCTCCTCTGAACTGCCACTCGTGCATTTATATCTTCCTTAAATAAGGAGACCAAAAACTACAGAGATGTGATCTCACAAACGCCATGTATAAATGAAGCATAATCTCCTTACTTTCATGTTCAATTCCTCGCAAAATAAAGGGGAGCATTCCATTATCCTTCTTGATTACATGTTGTACCTTTGAGTGGAGCAAGACCTGGAAATTGAAGTATAATTTTAACCATTGTAAAGGAATTGGCATTTTCTTCGATATTAGGTAATATTGATCCATGTAACCTGGTGATTCTTGCCTTGGAAGCAGCACCAACAGGAAGGAAGCTAAGACCAGAAGCTGTGTGGCTGGCAGGCTCAAAGGAGAGCTGAAGACACAAAGCAGAGCTATAAGCAGAGAATCTGGAGGATAAAGGCACAGATGCAGACACCAGGGGAAAGCAGATGGAGACAGAGAGAGGAACGTAGAGAATTCTCGTGAGGAGAAAAAGCAAATAATTCTCAGGAAGACCAAAGATGTGCCTTTGGCCTGTTACCAATTAATTCAACAGTGGAGATGGTTGACGCCAGACTAATGTGAAACCTGAACCATTGGCAATTTTGATTGAGAACGACTCTTGGTCCAGGAAGTAGATGGCTACTGCTATTCTCCATAAAGCCAGGCAGTGAAGGATAGAACTGGAGCCAATCTTTACACAAATTCATCAATGGTATGTTATGCGAGAGAAATATTAGGAAATTGGGTCCGAAAATGAGACCCCAATGTAGCAAGCAATTTAGAAGTTAAACAGGCTGAGTGGAAAAAAGCCTGCACCTGGCCGAGTTGCATTGTCCCAGTTGGAGTTACACTCATTAGTTGCAATAAACAGGAGCCATTGTTCTTCGAGACACTCCCGTCTGACTAGCTATTAGCCCATTGCAGAGTCTGATGGCCTCTTTATCTGTCAATGGCAGACTACTTGCATACAATAGCATAGCTCTGTTTTTGTATAAACGGGAGTGGCCAATCAAACAGCCAAGATGACGCTGATGCGTTCAAGCCAATAAACCCCAGCAAAGAAACTTGTTTGAGGTGCTGGGCAGATCTTAGAGAGAGAGAGAGAGAGAAAGAGAGGATACTGTTCTTAACAGTTACAAGGAGAATGTTTTGGAAATCGACCAAGAGAGGTCATGAAAGTTACAGAGTGGAAGGTTTTGGAAATCGACCGAGAGACGACATGAAGGTTGCCACCGAAGCAGGCTTTGGAAAAAGGTTCTGAAAGGATAAAAAATAAGAACAAAGAACAATACAGCACAGGAACAAGCCCTTCATACCCCCAACCCTGTACAGGTCATGATACCACCCTTGACCAAAACCCTCTGCACTTCCCAATGCTGTATCCCTCTATACCCATCCAATCAATGTATTTGTCAAGAATGTCCCTAACAGAAGGAAAAGTGCTTTGTTAAATGCAAATATTGCCTTTGCCTGTCTGTGTAAGTGGAACGAGAGCTGCATTTTTATTTTAACAGGAATGAGTATGTTCAGGGTAGGATACCACATGTAATCTGTTATTGTTAGGTTGAAATTTAAAAGTTTAAATATTGTTTCGTTTTCTTCTGTTTTCATAAAGTTTGTTTATAAAATAACCAGCCCTATTTCTTATACTGTCACTTCTGGAACGAATCAATCTTTCCGCACCATCTTAAAACTTAAAAAAGTAATGGCTCTTCTTCAGCCTCTTAGCAACTGTTGAGAGTTGACAAAGTGTCCATAATAAGGACTCCCTCAGCTCTTTGCCTTGCCGACCAAACTGCCGAGCCATTTGTATTCCAGACTTCTCATCACTACAGTCAGCATGTTTACCGTGAAGGGTGCGGTCACGCCCACCATCTTCCCTCCTCCAATCCCCCTCACTGGACTATCGGCCTGAGACTTCTTTCCAGCAGGTTTCTTTGACAAGATTTTTTGACATAATTCTGTCAGCAATTCTTTACAGTTTGGCAGGCTGGGTTTGACCACAAAAATCCCCTGAATACTGGGCAAAAAAGATTGAAAATACAGGACTCTGGCGAGAGCTACCTTTTGTGCGACTTGCCCCGATTAAATTTTTAAAAGATTATGTTGGAACATGCAAGCTGAAAAAACCTAAGCTACTTTAGATGATTCTTTAGTAATAAACAGATGGGTTAATAAAAGGTCAGTAGAATCATGGAATTGAATAGTGGTAAATTGACCAAAGATGGATGCTCGCCGCAGGCGAAAACATGGAATAAAACAAAGCAAATTGTGTAGAGTATGGGAACCACAAGGTCAGTTATAACTTTGTTGAAATATTGTAAACAGGAAAAGGCGAACCAGTATCTCTACTAAGTCTAAATTAATGGGTGCTTCACAGGAACCATTAACCATCAAGGATTCCATATGTCTCTAGTTTAAAATCATGTCCCTTTGTGCTGCAATAGCTGTGCCTGATAATAGTCCTAATAGTCAAAATAGATGATGTAATGGGTCAGAAGATAGAAACTTGCATAAGCAGGACAGTTGTGTACATGGCATCTCCATACTTGGGTAATGGGATTTGGGTATTGTTACGATGATGGAGATAACGTGGGAGTCAGACATGGAATAAGTGGACTTTAAAACATGTCTTTCTTCTATTGTGTAATTTGGTTAATTGTGTTGTATGGTTTTGTTTATTCTGAAAAATGTTAATAAATAAATATATTTTTAAAATCTATGCTGTCTGCCTGCCAAGGGGCCAGTCTATGATTGTGCCATTCTGTGATTCTACCTCTCGGTCTGTCTGGAGGTTGGTCTGGGTGCTGAGAAACAGCAGCTTAAAGTTACACACACTGAAGGTGATACCAGTGAGCACAGCAGGGCAGGCAAAGGATTGCAGCTGGAAAAAGAACTCAAATCTCTCTATTGAACAACAAGACACCTAAACCGAAGAATTAACTGTTTGCCAGCAGAAGCCAACTGTACCGAAATCCATTTCTCCCGGCTGCAACACATCATCACCTGCTTCTCGCAATTCATGGACCGTTCCATAACTCTCTTTAAATTTATTTCTAATCCGTATGAATGTGGATGCATGTGTATTACCATTTCTCCTTAACCCATTAGTAGTTAATAAACGCACTCTATCTTAACTCAAGAAAGCCTGGTTAAATTGCCTCTTGTTTACACCGAACTGCTGGGTCTGTAAAAGATACCCATGGGAAGGGGAACATTGTTAGATTAAACCTTTGTTGCTACCAGCAGAGAATGGGTTGATTAAAGACATGGAGCCAATTACACCCCCCTCAGCTGAGTTTGTGACACTTAGTGGGTATCCCAACCAGGTCAGTGACAAATCGAAGGGTCAATAACTTTTGGGGAACCCCACCTGGGGTTGGACACCACAGTATTAACCAGTGACTGATTTAGTATGGCTCATTCATTCTTGAACTGTAGTAAGGTTACAAAAAGGTTTTTTTTAGGTGTGTGCACGAGAGTTCAATTGATCTACAGCCATTTAGCATTTATCAATGTCTATAAATGCTGTGTAAGACTGTATTTTGAAGAACACTATGAAGACCATGCTCGAAAATAATGAAAATTCAAAGTCTTCTGTAGTTATTCTCTACACACAGAGAGATCAGATTCAGAAGATCATGCTCTGCAGCTTTTCAAAGATGTAAGGTCCTTTTGGGGGCAGCACATAGATCCAGTCACCAAAAGGGTATTTGTGGTTGGCAATATTAGGGGTATCGCGGTACCTAGGTGGGATATACCTGATACTGTAGTATGAGTGGTAGAACCTGCCTGCTGGTTCCGCCCAGCAGGCGGAGCATAAGAGTCTGTGTTTCACCCACAGCAGTCATTCTGTACCGGAGCTGCTGGGGTAACTACTTGTTCATTAAAGCCTTCAATTGGACTACAATCTCGCTTCAGTAGTGATTGATCGTGCATCAATTTAATGAACTAGAATTGAAGAATGGCTGCTCTCCGCATCAAGCCAGTGTGTCTACAAATCAACCCCCATGCGGCAAATGCAGCAGCAACTTTTAAACATTGGCTGGCATATTTCAACGGGTACATCAGGACGGCCCTGACTACCCCCACGGAGGAACAGAAAATGCAAGTCCTCCACTCAAGGGTGAGCCCAGAAATCTACATGCTTATCGAAGACGTGGACGGTTTCGAGGACGCAATGACTTTGTTAAAAGAGCACTATGTCCACACTGTTTTTTGGGATGCTTTTGTTGTGGGCATGCTGTCCTCTAAAATCCGCCAGCGACTGCTGGAAAATGACACGCTCGGGCTTAAAGAGGCACAGAAACTTGCGCACTCCCAAGATGTAGCCTCCCGCAATGCCCAGACCTACGTTCCCATGGACAGGGTGGACCCCACCCGTGGCCGATTCCAAAGCACCCCTAAATTCCCCACAGGCTTGTGCAGTGCGGCAGCCAGAAAACCCCGGGAGGGGGCCCGATACAATTTTTGTGGGCAAAACAAACACCCCCGGCAACACTGCCCGGCCCGATCCGCAATCTGCAAGGGCTGCGGGAAGAAGGAGCACCTCGTGACAGTATGCCAGGCCCGGTCGGCCGCCGCTGTCTCGCCAGGCGAACCGGGCCCGCTGCCATTCCTCTCCTCACAGGCCATGTGCGATTCATGGGGGCAGCCATCTTGGATGACGTCTCAGGACCCCGACTCGGCTGGCCATGTATCGCCTGATGAGATCTCCCAGCCAGCCATGTGCAATTCATGGGGGCAGCCATCTTGGATGACGTCTCACGGCCCCAACTCGGGAGTCCGTGTATCGCCCGGCGAGGTCTCTCAGCTTCTGCCACAACTTGCCTCAGTGACACTGGACCAGTCTCGGCCCCGAACGCTTTCAACCACTACGACTTGGTACTCATCAATGGGCACAAGACATCCTGCTTGATCGACTCTGGGAGCACGGAGAGCTTTATCCATCCCAATACGGTAAGACACTGCTCCCTCGCTGTACACCCGATGAAACAAAAGATCTCCCTGGCCTCTGGGTCCCACTCTGTGGAGATCCGGGGGTACTGCATAGCCAACCTCACGGTCCAGGGTGTAGAGTTCAATAACTTCCAACTCTACGTCCTCCCCCATCTCTGCGCTGCCACACTCCTGGGACTGGACTTCCAGTGTAACCTGCAAAGTTTCACGTTCAAATTCGGCGGCCCCGTACCCCCCCTCACTGTCTGCGGCCTCGCGACCCTCAAGGTCGACCCGCCTTCCCTGTTTGCAAACCTTACAGCGACTGCAAACCCGTCACCACCAGGAGAAGACGGTACAGTGCCCTGGACCGGATCTTCATTCGGTCGGATGTCCAACTGTTACTAAAGGAAGGCATTATCGAGGCCAGCAACAGCCCCTGGAGAGCTCAAGTGGTGGTTGTAAAGACCGGGGAGAAACATAGGATGGTCATAGACTACAGTCAGACCATCAACAGGTATACGCAGCTCGACGCGAACCCTCTCCTCCGCATATCTGAAATGGTCAACCAGATAGTGCAATACAAGGTTTTCTCCACAGCAGACCTTAAATCAGCCTACCACCAGCTCCCTATTCGCCCGGACAACCGCAAGTACACTGCATTCGAAGCAGATGGGCCGCTCTACCACTTTCTAAGGGTTCCCTTTGGTGTCACAAATGGGGTCTCGGTCTTCCAACGGGAGATGGACCGAATGGTTGACCGGTACGGTCTGCGGGCCACGATCCCATACCTCGACAATGTCACCATCTGCGGCCATGACCAGCAGGACCACGACACCAACCTCCGCAAATTCCTCCACACCGCAAAAATCCTTATCTTAACCGATAACAAGGACAAATGTGTGTTTAGCACCGATCGCCTAGCCATCCTCAGCTACGTAGTGCATGATGGAGTCATAGGCCCAGATCTCGACCGCATGTGCCCCCTCATGGAGTTTCCCCTGCCCCACTGCCCCAAGGCCCTGAAACGTTGCCTGGGCTTCTTTTCTTATTACGCCCATTGGGTCCCCAATTATGCGGACAAGGCCTGCCCACTAATACAGTCCACGGTTTTTCCCTATCGGCAGAGGCCCACCAGGCTTTCAGTCACATCAAAGCAGACATCGCCATGGCGACGATGCACGCAATCGATGAGTCCCTCCCCTTCCAGGTCGAGAGCGATGCATCAGACATAGCTCTGGCTTCCACCCTCAATCAGGTGTGCAGACCCGTGGCCTTCTTTTCACGCATCCTCCATGCCTCAGAAATCCGCCATTCCTCTGTCGAGAAGAAGGCCCAAGCCATCGTCGAAGCTGTGCAGCATTGGAGGCATTACCTGGCTGGCAGGAGATTCACTCTCCTCACTGACCAATGGTCGGTAGCCTTCATGTTTGACAATGCACAGCGGGGCAAAATTAAGAATGATAAGATCTTACGGTGGAGGATCGAGCTCTACACCTATAATTACGAGATCTTGTATTGTCCCGGGAAGCTCAACGAGCCTCCTGATGCCCTGTCCCGCGGCACTTGTGCCAGTGTAGAAGTAGACCGACTCCGGACCCTCCATGACAACCTCTGCCACCCGGGGGTCACCCAGTTCTTCCACTTTGTTAAAACCTGCAATCTGCCCTACTCCATCGAGGTGATCAGGGCCATAACCAGAAATTGCCAAATCTGCGCGGAGTGCAAGCTGCATTTCTACAGGCCAGAGAAAGCACACCTGGTGAAGGTTTCCCGCCCCTTTGAATGCCTCAGCGTGGATTTCAAAGGGCCCCTTCCCTCCACCGACAGCAACACGTATTTCTTAAACATGATTGATGAGTATTCCCGGTTCCCTTTTGCCATCCCCTGTCCCAACATGACGGCTGCCACCATCATTGAAGCCCTCCACAGCACCTTTACCCTGTTCGGTTTCCCCGCCTACATCCATAGCGATAGGGGGTCATCCTTCATGAGTGACGAGCTGCGTCAATTCCTGCTCAGCAGAACGACCATTTACAAACCATGGGGAAATGGGCAGGTAGAGAGGGAGAATGGGACAGTCTGGAAGGCCGTCCGACTGGCCCTCTGGTCCAAGAATCTCCCAGTGTCCCGATGGCAGGAGGTCCTCCCCGATGCACTTCATTCCATCCAATCACTACTGTGCACTACTACCAACGAAACACCTCATGAATGTCTCCTTGCCTTCTCTAGGAAGTCCTCCTCGGGGACCTCACTCCCAACATGGCTGGAAGCCCCTGGACCCGTCCTACTCCGCAAACACGTACGGGCCCACAAGTCGGACCCACTGGTCGAGAGGGCACATCTCCTCCATGCTAACCCCCAGTACGCCTATGTGACGCTCCCTGACAGCCGACAAGACATGATCCCCCTCCGGGATCTGGCCCCCGCTGGATCCCACCCTCACCCCTCCCCCCCCCCCCCCCACCAACCCCAACCATTGTTTCACCAGCGCACACCACCGCAGCCCCCTTCCCAGGAGGATCCATCCTCCCACTGGCCCCATCCGGATGCGATGAAGCTGAAGACGAAATGCTCCCAGAGCCCCGGATGCCCGAGCCGACGCCAGCATCACCGCCGGGACTGCGACGATCGCAGAGGACGACCAGGGCCCCCGACCGGCTGATAGTTTCATTGTAAATTGAACTTGTAAATAATTGTCTGTAAATATGTGTATTGCATGTAAAGGCACCAAAGGGTACCGCTATAACCTCTACCACTGTAAAAGCAAGGCCACCACCCCCGCCGGGCTCCTTTTTAAACAGGGGGTGAATGTGGTAGGCTATATTAGGATTATCGCGGTACCTAGGTGGGATGTACCTTATACTGTAGTATGAGTGGTAGAACCTGCCTGCTGGTTCCGCCCAGCAGGCGGAGCATAAGAGTCTGTGTTTCACTCACAGCAGTCATTTCTGTACCGGAGCTGCTGGGGTAACTACTTGTTCATTAAAGCCTTCAATTGGACGACAATCTCGCTTCAGTGGTGATTGATCGTGCATCAGTACTCAAATTATATCTTCTGTTTATCTCAGGTGTATTACAAAAATCTGCCTGGTTATTCTCCAGGCTAAAAACACACACACACCTTGAAGAACAACTTAAAATACAGAAACTGAACCTTCTAATGCAGATTGGGCAGAATAGGCCAAAATTACATGTTTCAATGAGATCTCCTTTCATTCTTCTTAAACTCTAGAGAATTATAGACTCAATTTTCTCAACCTCTCCATAAGACCACAAGATATTGGAGCAGAATTGGACCATTCGGCCCATCGCGTATGCTCCGCCATTCAATCTTGGCTGATATGTTCCTCATCCCTTTTTCCTGCCTTCCCGCCATAACCCCTGATCTCTTTATTAATCAAGAAATCCCATTATTAATTAAGAACACCAAATTTGTGCTTGAGGTGCTGTTACCTACAGGGCTACAGACCAAGAGCTGTAAGGTGGAATTAGACAGAATAGATCTTTCTTAAAATACAAAACATAAGAACTTCCCAACTCTCTATCTTCTGTCCATCAGCCAGTCTTCTGTCCAAGTTAGTAAATTACCCCTAACCCCATGTGACCTAACCTTGGGGTTAATCTTCTGTGCGGCACCTTATCAAATGCGTTCCGGAAGTCCAGATATACTACATCTACAGCATCCCCATTATCCACTTGGCTTGTTACATCTTCGCAGAATCATAGAATCCCTACAGTGCAGAAGGAGACCATTTTGGCCCATCGAGTCTGCACCAACCTTTTGAAAGTACACCCTACCTAGGCCCAAACCCCTACCATATCCCCATAACCTTAGCTAGGGGCAATGTGGCATAGCCAATCCACCTAACCTGCACATCTTTGGACTGTGGGAGGAAACCAAAACATCTGGAGGAAACCCACACAGACACAGGAAGAATGTGCAAACTCCACACAGTCACCCGAGGTCAGAATCAAACTCGAGTCTCTGGCGCTGTGAGGCAGCAATGCTAATCACTGTGCCACTCTAGAAAATTAGTTAAACATCCTTCTTAAAACCATGCTGACTCTGATGGATTGCATTTTGACTTTCCAAATGTCCTGATATTACTTCCTTAATAATTGATTCTAACAATTTCCCAACAACAGATGTTAAACTAACTGGTCTATAATTTTCCACATTCTGCCTCCTCCCTTTTTGAATAAACATCAGCATTTTTCCAATCCACTGGAACCTTTCCCATGTCCAGGGAATTTTGGAATATTACAACCAATGAATGCACTATCTCCACTGCCACTCCCTTCATTAACCTAGGATGTAGGCCACCAAGCCCAGGGGACTTGTCTGCCCTCAATCTCAATAGTTTATTGAGTACTTTTTCCCTATTGTTGCTGATTGTTCTAAGTTCCATCTATTACCTCTGAATTACCCATTCCTAGCCTCCACCCTGAAAACTGAGGCAACATATTGATTTAGTGTCTCCGCCATTTCTGTGTCCCCCATTATTAACTCTCCCATTTCATCTTCCAAGGGACCAACATTCACTTTAGCGACTCGCTTTCCTTTTATGTACTTAAAGATGCTTTTGCTGTCCTTTTTGATAGTTTGCGCTAGCTTTCCTTCGTAGTTTTCCTAGCCTTTTTATTACTTTTTTTAGTAACCTTTTGTTTATGTTTGAAAGTGTCCCAATCTCCCAGCCTGCTCTCATCATAGGACAACCCCCTCATCCCAGGGACTAATCTGGCGAACCTTCGCTGTACCGCCTCCAATGCAAGGATATCCTTTCTTAAATGTGAAAACATAAAACTGCACACACTACTCCAGAGACCGGAGGCAATTTTGTTTTCTTGATGTTATTGGCTACAGTCACTGCCATTCATCCAAGTTCCCGCCCATTGAAATTGAACAGCAAATGGGTGTGCGCTGCAGAAATGGCAGTGGTAACCGTGATTTCATTGAATCAGTGTTTTACCATTCCCTGGCTGCTTTATAATCTGATCAAACTGCGAGACATGGCTGATCATGTTTAGCTCTGGAATGCCAACCGTGGCCGACCAGAGCCCTGAGAGTCCCCTTTAAAAAAAACATTTGAGGCACAGTCTTTTAAAGACAAATAATCTGCAGTCTGGTTGTAACCTGAACAATTCCCACCGTTGACAGCAGGAGAACGGGATTGTTTTAACCGACTGACCTTGTCACTGGTTATTGGACCACATGATGTGGGTTCAACCCCCAAAAAAACACACACAATTTACCCTTCAGCTGTGACGCTCCAGCACTTGAAACAAGGCTATCCCCGAGGCGTGTCTATGAACGTTTCCACTATTTTTGAAGAAGTTTCTTTTCATGTTTGTGCTACGTGGCAATGGATTTCACAGCATTAAAAACCCTCCTGTCTGGCTTTCGGTGCTAGCTCTTTGACTAGGTGACGCAGGTGTCGGCTTACAGGTGTGTTAACCAATCCGCCTCAAGTTCTCCATCTCCTATTAAAGAACTCATTAGGAACCACTGAATCATTTCCCCTTTCACTGCAGGAGAGCTGGCAGATTTGGTGAAGATGTCAGATTGCATGCAGTTGCTGTAGACGCCTGTCTGCTGCTTGGGGGACGCCGAGATGCTTCGTTTACTGCTAGAATCAGCCAGTAACCTCCCTGCTTCAAAATTTGGGACACCGGACCCAATAGCGACGGTCACTTTTAAAGGTGAGTGTGTTAATATGTAACCGAACTATGCATACACCAAACATCCATTTTTTTAAAAACTAACGGCACATCGTACAAATAGAGCTTGGCCGAGTGAAACCTGTTTATGATTCCATTACAATCGTTGGAAATTGTTTGGTATTTTAATGGTTGATGAATTGCAGATGTATGGTGAACCCTCAGTCGTCCACCCCAACGCTCCTTTACGCTTCCACATGATCGATGTTTCTGCTTTGGACATATCAGAACTTTTTAACTAAATCATCGCTGTCCCATTTATATTCCACCCAAGCCTCCTTTAATGCAAATGCAGCACCGAAGCCTGTGTTGCCTAAGGTGTGGTCATTTTTTTTAAGAGCTCGGAAAACAACTGCTGAAGTTAGTTCTTGCGGGGTGACTCACCCCCTTCCTTTTGAGAATGACTGCATTTGAAGTCCGACGTTACCTTGGAGATGGCTTATTTTAATGCTGAAATTATTTTGCTCACTTCTAACCCTTGTGTTTTCATAACGTTTTACAGATGTTTACAAAACTTTCCACTTCTCGGAGCTCATAATTTGCCCAACTTCTTCCGGTTAACTATAATTTGCCCAACTTCCTCTGGTTAACTAAATATGGTCAATGTTGGTTACAAAAAATATTTGTATGTAGTGCATATCAAGCCATAAAGGAACTCCGGCAGAGAAACTTGTGTCCCAGTTGGAGTAAACCTCCCGAATTTACTGTAGGCCCCCATGGCTATTCTCTCCTATCCCCTACTGTGTGCACAAGCAGGAATCTACCAGTTGTAACAAGATAAAGGTATATATCCTATTGAGGACTGGGATTGGCATTTCGCTGAGTTTTTTGTTGGTGACGGGATAGAACAATTGTATACATAACAAAAATGGACACCTTTTACTTGTTGCCCTTGAACTGCAGAGCTGTGGTTCCTGGCTGGTACTGAGGAGCTCTAGCTGGTTGCTGCTATTGGGCTCTGTCCCAGTTGGGGAAAGTTTGATTCCTGTTTTTTTTTTGCTGCTCAGCAACCCCCTGCTGGAACTGCTGTGGGAATATGAACTGAAAGTAGGATGGGATCTGGCTGTGATAACCTCCTCTGCCTGCCACCCACCCACTGCGTTGGGGGACACAACTGAATTGTCAGCTGTTGAGTTATGGTGAGGGGTGGGTGTGGGAGAGGAGAGAGGGTAATGAGCAAATGCCCAAAGCTTTACCAAAGAGTTGATGTCTTTAGAAGGAAGCTAGAAAATTGGAAGAAGAAGTATCCGAGGGTTTTGTTTCAATCTGATAAAATGTGTCCAATTTCTGATTATCAACTTTCAAAACCAAAATGAAGACATGTTTCTTCAGGAATGTTTGTGGGTAGCTGTGTATGAACCACCCTTGGTTATATCTTTCAGTATTCACAGACTTCTGATGCCTTGTAAAATTAAGATGCAATAGCTTGATGAATAACCAGTGTCTGTTTTATTTTGGTGTTTCTCTTGACAGTATATTCATTGTAATCTTGTATAAACATAATTTTGCAATTGTTGACACCATTTCCATAAGCCTATCCCATAAACCAAACACTTCTCGAAATATTGTTAGCTATATTTGTGAACACCCTAGTTATGCAACTAGTTTAGTGTATAAATTGCAACTGCCCCACCCCATCCCTCACAAACCTGGTCACCCTCCTCTCAAATCCTAGATTTGACCCTAATGGTTCTCATCGCGGTATGTATCCATCCAGCTCTTCCGTCAACTTGGAGCTGCAACAGTTTTCAGTATCTTGAAGCACATCAGTCATTGTAAAAGTTGAGCTTATCAGCTGCAATCTCTGAATGTTTGACATTGACAACTTCAATGCAATCCGGTCGGGCATGTAACTGGCAAGTCACTCATCACTGTCCAAAATGAGTTCCCACCCTGCTCTCTTTTAAAATAATTGAAAACTGAACATATTTTTCAGCGAAGTTTAAGCCACTTGCAGGGGTATTAATTATATCTATATTTTTAAAATACTGAATTTAGTTTGTACACTTGTCACAAACACTTTCTTCCTCTTTTTGCATTTAATTGGACCAGAATGCCATCCTTGTGTAGACCTGGGAGAGAGAAAAGCTGTCTAGTTTAATTGGTGTTCATTTATTTCCAGAGTATCATGGTGAACTATAGGTCTAGTCTGTTTAATTTGCAGTCTTGTGCTCAACATGTGAGCAGTATGATGTTTGTTAATTTTGAGGTACTAAGTAGTATCTTGCTGATTACCGATGCTTCAGGGTGATTCAGTGTGTCACAATGTTGAGTGAGAACAGCTGAGATTAACAATTGAAGTGGTTATTTTATGATTCAGATCCATGTTTTTTTATAGAACAAGCTTAAACAGGAAGAAGATTTTTGGAAAAAAATTGATGTAACTTGGGTCAGATGGTAGCACCTTCCAGTTTTTTTTTCCAGACTCTCGTGGTACATCTTGTGCCAATTTTATTCAGCTGACCCCCCAGTCACAGTGGGTGTCGTCATTCCTTATGGACTGTCTGTGGAGGCTTTCTTTTGAATAAACACAACAATTTAACAATTATCTGTTTATTATTAAACAAAGCTCCCCTTTATTTCCACACCTTTGCCCTCTGAAAATCCCAGAAAACACTCCTACAACAATATACTTCCTATTGGAACTAGTCTAGTGTCATCCTCTAGTCAACAATTACAAATATATTAGGTCTCAGCCTTCGTCTGCCATTAAGAATGATGGATTTTTATTTCACACCGCTACATTATGAATTTTTAGAAATATAGATTGTGCAGGAAATATTGAACCTTTAAATTTCTGATCTAATAATCTGTAGATTCAGCAATACTTTTACACATTCCTGAGCAGAAGGTAGAATATAATTTAAAATAAAGGAAATGGAAAGAATTAAAATAGGAAATTCACTATGGCACATTGTGAAATGTAAATTTGTGTCTGCAAAGGAGTTAATCATAATCATCGTAGATTCCCTACAGTGCAGAAGGAGGCCATTTGGCCCATCGAGTCTGCATCGTCCTGCCGAAAGAGCACTCTACCTGGGTCCACACCCTCACCCTATCCTACTCAATGGCAATGGCCAATCCACTTAACGGATTGTGGGAGGAAACCGGAGCACCCGGAGGAAACCCACACAGACACTGAGAGAAAGTGCAAACTCCACACAGTCACCCAAGGCTGGAATTGAACCTAGATCCCTGGAGCTGAGGTATCAGGGTTTTTCCAACTCTGGGTGGGTCGTGGAATTCCTGATCATGAGAGAAATGCCCAACAGCCATGACCGGCTTTTAGGTTGAGAATATCAGTTGCCCGTGCATGCATGCCCCGTGTTCAGGCCCTGTGCCCAGCGGGGCAGACCGCCACCTCCTGACATCAGGGCACTGTCCCAGTACAGGCTACTCTTGATGTCAATAGGTTGTCTGCAGAGTTCCTGTCAGAAGTGACGGCAGAGAGCAGGTCACATGCCTGGTATGTACACTGATGTCACACGGTGCGTGCTTTGGGCGTGAAATCACAGAGAAAAGCGATTCTTCCATATTTTTAGCTGCCTGCAAACAAGCAATAGGGCTGTGTGAAGATGGATTATTTTCTAATGAAGAGAGGGTCAGAAACACACAGGCCAGGATCTCACAACTGAATCTGCTGTAGAGAGCTTCTCGGGAGAATCCATGGCATGATAAAGCAGTGCTGGTGTGAGCTCCAGGGCCTCTGATGAACAGCCCGTTAAGCAGAAACTGAAAGCAGAATAGAGATGATTTCTTGAGGTGTGGCTTTATTAATTAAGCCAATGCAAATCAGGATGCAAAGCCCATTAATGTTATATGAAGGGAAGTACTTGCAAACGAGTTTAAAAACCCTCCAAGGCATTTGAAGACTCCGCGTGTCAAGTTTGCAGACTTGTAACATTGAATGACAAAGCAAGTGAGATTGTGAGGACCAAGCAGGCTCACCTGTCGCATTAAAGGTAAGTGAAAATGGTGGGTCGTGAAGGTCGGCTGGCTGGTAAAAGTTGGTCCCGGGGGGGAAAGAAGTTTGAAAAAGACTGCTTTGGAGTTTATTGGTCATCGTTTATTGCCCATAATTGACATGTGATTTCTAGGATCTTTTTTTATGTAATCTTTTGCAGCATCTTGCCAGTTTTAATTTAGCTGGACTGTTAAATTATCTTTGGTAGTGTAATTGCAATGGCACAATCTACAAACACACATCTACCTTTGAGTTAGCATTTCCTAGAAGTCTATCCTGATCTTTATCAATCTAATCCTTCACAAATTATTAAGCACATGGCAACATGTAAAATGCTACAGGTGGTTCTGGTACAGTTCTTGGCCTGGCTGTAAAATATTTATTTCCCTTATCCAATCTATTCCATATGACTCGGAGTATTGCTTATCCTAGGAACTCCAGTTCCCACTTGGTAGGCCACCTAAGAATGAATGAAACTACTTATTGTTTGGCACCTTCACATTAAATGTGCCAAATTGTGTTGACACCTGTTTCCATACTGGAATGTGAAGTAAATATTGTAATTGGCATGCAAATAGACTTCTCCTTTTTAGTCTGTTTCCAAAGCACTAATCAAGGGCACTAGAATGACTTGAGTAAGATGAATATATTGGAATGATGGTCAAATTCAGACCATTTTAATATTTTTATTTTCTGGTAATCTTTCAAAACATTGGCTTGCTCTACATTTAAGTAACATGCAAGAGACTTCCAAGGGGTGGCCATGAGCTGATTGGCTGCACACCAGATGGCTCCTGCTTTGATGTTAGCCCTTTCTACCCAGTTTAATAGGTGCTTTGGTGAAAAAAGTGCAAAATATTTGGAGGGAGTTGGTTTCTTCTCGAGTGGAATGTCGGTGGGTTACAACACCCAGCCAGGCGAGGAAAGCATTTGCCTAAGAGGTGGAGGATCTGTGTCGTCAGAAACAAAGTACAAAGTCTGGAACATCTTCATCGCCTACCCTATTATTTCAGGCTTGGATGATAGAGGGTGTTTACGCACCATCAGCTAGACATGCAAGAGGATTGATCCAAGGCATTTTTTTTTTTTTTTGAGGAAGCAGTATCTCCTCTTCCCGTGACTTTGGAATGGGTAGAGAAACATTCTCTACCCATTTGGAGTCAAAAGGGCCGTATCTGACCACAGCGACCAGGTCATGCCGTTGGAGTCGGAGGTGGCCGTGTTTGGAGAGGGAGAGGCCTGGTGAAGGTGGATGATACAGAGCATCGGTCCAAGCAGCAGACTTTAGAACATATGACCACCAGAGGGTGGAGGGGATGAGTCCACTCATGGGACTGCCAGAGGGTGGAGGGAATGAGTGCCATGGATTTTGTTGAGGAGGTGGTTTTCAAGAAGCCCCCTGGAGGTGGAGCAAGCCCACCGGTTGTTGCGATGGATGCAGAGGGTTGGGGAGCTGTTGCAGAGGGTTATCGTCTGTTGCATGTGTTTTAAGAAGAGATTCTGAGGTGGGCAAAGTTGACGTGAGATTGTAGTTGGGAGGGTCTGTGAATTACCCTCTCCCAAAGGCTGACTCTGGCCAAGGGGTGGGCATGTTTTAGCGGGGCCAAAATGGTGCCCTTTTGCAGCAAACTCTGACTTTCAAGGGCAGAGAATATTATTTTACAATGCTGAAGGACGCAATTAACTTTGTCAGGGAGTATGGGTGGGGAATGGCTAATATTGGGCATTCTTTTGGTTTTGATAAGTATGTACAGGTTTATAAAGTTGTCGGTCTATGCACGTGTCGGTCTTTGTTATGGTTGATTTTGGGTGCTGGTTGCGAGGCCTATGTTTAATCCTCCTGCGGAATATGGGGGTTCTGGAGCGAGAGGACAGAGGGAAGAGCAAGTGGTGGTAGTGCCTTTCCGAAGGGTGAAGCTGGGGAGAGGGGTGGCTTGGGTGTTAGGGTGAGGTTCTTGGTGTAGATCTCCAGGTGGGAGCTGCCATGCTAGCAGGGATGCGAGTAAACTGAAGCAGTGGGGGAGGGGCCTGCAGCAGGTAAATAGAAGCAGTGGTGGGGAGAGGCCTGCAGTGGGCAGCCAGGGAAGGGCTGGTTGGAGGGGTGATGTTGAGCGGATTGGGGGAGGGGAAAATGTACTGGTGACTTTGTGGCTCGGCTTAGGCGAGAGGGGAGGGGATGGCCATTTTAGGTAGGTCTGGCGGTCGAGAGAGTTCCGTGTCAGGTTGGAATTGTGGCCCTTAACAAATGCGGGGGGGGTGTGGTGTGTGCACGTGAGAGTTGAAGTGGGTTGAGCCCAGAAACCCTTGTCGAGGTTCGTTGCGGCACTCCTGGCAGATCGGTTCTGTGAGAAGGTGGCCACAGTGATTGAGGGGCTCTGTGGAGTTCGACCAAAGTGGTGCACCATGCAACATCAAAGGCAGTGATCCAGGGGAGGTTGTATCCTATAAGAACCACGGGGGCAAGGTTGAGAGGGCGCGGAGACAGAGTTTGGTGGATAATATGGTGGAACTGGACCAACGGTACTCGGTAGCCCTGATGGGGAAGGCGATGAGCTTGGTTGCTCGAGGGGAGTTTTTTGAGTCTGGCAAAGAGTTGAGGTACTAGAGTGTAGAGAGAAGTCCAGTGGCAAAGAGTTGAGGTATTCCCAGGGGAGGAGTGCTAATTTGCCATTCAAGTTGACCAAAACAAGGTTTCAGTATTTGGGAATTCAGGTGACCATTATGCACAAGTGTAACTTGGTCAGGCTGGAAGAGGGGGCAAAAGGGGATCTGAAGGCTGCCTGACCACTAACTTAGCGGAGAGGGTGCAAGCCATAAAAATGAACATTCTCCCGAGGTTCTTATTTGCAGTCCCTTTTGATATTCCTTACTTCGGCATTCATTTTGAGTTAATCTTGAGAAATTGTATGGGCAGGCAAGATATCAAGAATTCGGAGGGCCTTTCTTACGGTGGGGACAGCGGATGGGGGGGCCGACTGCTGTATTACTATAATGTGAAGAAGGTGCAACAGTGGTGGGGGCAGGGTGGGTGGGACCAGATTGGTTACAGGTGGAGAAGGTCTCCTGTGTGGGGGCGTGCAGGAACCATGGTGACAGCCTCTCTCTTCCCCCCCCCCCCCCCCCCCCCCTCTGTCTCCCTGGTTAGGTACACCAATAGCCCAGTCATGGTGTTGCCCCTAAAGGTATGGAACCAGCTGAGGGGGCCCTTTTGCGGTGAGGTATGGAACCAGCTGAGGAGGCTATCTGTACTGGCCCCCACATGCAGGAATCATGTTGGCATAGAGAAGGGGGTCGAATAGGTAAAGGATATGTTTGTGGAGGGAGATTCACGAGACTGGAAGAGTTGCAGGAGAAATACCAGCTGCTAAGGTGGAGTGAATTCGGGTACATTGTTCGGGACTTGGGATGCAAGGTGCTACCGTCTTTCCCTTAGTTGCCAAGGCGGGGTGGCATGGAGTGAAATTATGCATCGGGTTAATTAGACATCATCCTGTGCCATGATGAGCCTGATACAGTTTAAGGTGGTGCACAGGAACCATATGATTTGGGCTCGTATGAGTGAGTGGGTTCTTCCCCGAGGTGGAGAACAAATGAGAGGAAAGGAGGGGGATGATGTTGTGCCTTTCACCACTCTGTCCACCAGCGAATTCTAATGGGGCAGCTCCAAGTTCACTCTTGGAGGGTCAGAAGAGGGATTTTATGTAAGATCGAGGCTCATTTTGTCTCTTTTTCAAGGGTTTGTTTGTCGGCAGCGAGGGGGAGGGGGAGGGGGGGGGGGCGGTTGGTTGCTTGCTGGGGTCGAGTTCATTTTTTAAAAATAAACATTTTATTGAGGTATTTTAGGTTTTACAACAAAATAAGCAATGTACATGGATTTACAAACATAGTGCAAAAGCCGTCCTCCTCCCTTCCAGGTCCCACCTTTATTAACCCTCTACTCTAAGCTAAACTAACCCTCCCTTCTGCTGACGATTAATTTTCCCCACAGAAGTCGACGAACGGTTGCCACCTCCGGGCAAACCCTAACATTGACCCTCTCGTGGCGAACTTGATTTTCTCCAAACCGAGAAAGCGAGCCATGTCAGAAAGCCAGGTCTCTGACTTCGGGGGCTGTGTGTCCCTCCATGCCAACAATGTCCATCTCCAGGCTACCAGGGAAGCAAAGGCCAGAACGTCTGCCTCTTTCTCCTCCTGGATTCCTGGATCTTCCGACACCACGAAAATCGCCATCTTTGGACTCGGTGCCACGCTTGTTTTAGCACCGTGGACATGACATCTGTAAACCCCTGCCAAAATCCCCTAAGTTTCGGACATGCCGAGAACATGTGGACATGGTTCGCTGGCCCTCCTGCACACTTTGCACACCTGTCTTCCACCCCAAAGAATCTGCTCATCCGGGCCACTCATGTGAGCCCGGTGAACGACCTTGAATTGTATCAGGCGGAGTCTGGCACATGTTGCAGATACGTTGACTCCATTCAATGCGTCCGCCCATAGACCATCCTCTCTCTCTCCTCCCAACTCCTCTTCCCACTTGCGCTTCAGCTCCTCAGTCTGAGTCTCCTCTGACCCCATCAGTGCCTTGTAAATGTCAGAGACGCTCCCTTCTCCCACCCACCCTCTTCAAACTACCCTGTCTTGTATCCCCCTTGGTGGTAGGAGTGGGAAGGTTGAAACCTGTCTACGTAGGAAGTCCCGCACCTGCAGGTACCTGAATTTGTTTCCCCTCGCCAATCCAAACTTCTCCTCCAGTGTGCTCAAACTCCGAAAGCTCCCCTTTATAAACATATCCCCCATCCTCTCAATCCCTGCTCTCTGCCATCTCTGAAGCCCCCCGTCCATACTTCCCGGGGCAAACTGGTGATTATTACAGATTGGAGACCAAACCGGTGCTCCCACATGTCTCCTCCATTGCCTCCAGACTCTCAGGGCCGCCACCACCACTGGGCTGGTGGAGTATCGTACCAGCGGGAACGGCAGAGGTGCCATTACCACGCCCCCAGACCGGTGCCCTTCAATGAAGCTGCGTCCATACGCTCCCATGCCGACCCCCCCCCCCCCCCATCACCCACTTCCAGA
The DNA here is from genome assembly GCF_047496885.1 of Scyliorhinus torazame. Taxonomy (NCBI): domain Eukaryota; kingdom Metazoa; phylum Chordata; class Chondrichthyes; order Carcharhiniformes; family Scyliorhinidae; genus Scyliorhinus; species Scyliorhinus torazame. The sequence goes on from NC_092722.1 coordinate 130,550,283, forward strand.
TCATGGCTATATTTGTCGCCCAGTAGTAGTTACTAAAGTTTGGCAGGGCCAGCCCGCTCTCTCCCCTGCTCCGCTCAAGCATCCCCTTCCTTACTCGCGAGATCTTGCCTGCCCAGACAAAACCAGTGATCACTTTGTTGACCCATTTAAAGAAGGACTGCGGAATGAAGATGGGGAGACACTGAAACACAAACAGGAATCTCGGGAGGACCGTCATCTTCACCATCTGCACCCTCCCAGCTAGTGACTACGGGAGCAAGTCCCACCTTCGAAAATCATCCTTCATTTGGTCGTCTATTCGGGCCAGATTTAGTTTGAGCAGCTGATCCCATTCCCACGCCACTTGGATGCCCAGATACCTAAAGCTCCCCCTGCCTACTCAAAACAGCAGCTCCCCCAATCGCCTCTCCTGTCCCCCTCGCCTGGACCACAAACATCTCCCTTTTCCCCATATTTAGTTTATACCCTGAAAACCGGCCAAATTCCCCCAGAATCCTCATGATTTCTTCCATCCTCTCTATTGGGTCCGATGTGTACAGGAGCATGGCATGGCAGGTCGTCTGCGTAAAGTGAGACTCTGTGCCTCTTTCCCCCCCACCCCTCCGGACCAGCCCCTTGAAGGTCTCAGTGCAATTGCCAGCGGCTCTATGGCTAATGCGAACAACAGTGGGGAGAGGGGGCATCCCTCTCTCGTCCCCCCGATGCAGCCTAAAGTAGTCCGATGTTGTCCTATTCATCTGTACGTTCGCTACGGGAGCCTGATAGAGCAACCTGACCCAGTCAATAAAGCTCCGCTCAAATCCGAACCATCCCAGCACCTTCCACAGATATTCCCATTCTACTCGATCAAAGGCCTTCTCTGCATCCATTGCGACCACTACCTCCACCTCCCTACCTTCCGGGGGCATCCATGATCACGTTTAATAGCCTTCTTATATTGGCCACTGATACGCAATCAATACGCTTGAGTCCACGTGGAGTCATATCGATTCAGCTTTAATCAGATGGAACTGTACCCAGCAGCGAAGTTACAGAAGTGAAGGCTGCTGGGATGGCATTGGTTCTTAGCCCTGCCCTGAGAGGCAGGGTATATGTACATTGCCCAATGGTAGACCCCACGGTCTAGCCAATGGTTATTCCTCTCTCTGGTACCGCAATAACTGGTAATACTACAGCCTCCAACTACCTTCCCTTAAAACAAGCCCCCCTCTGGTCCTCCCCAATAACGTCCGGAACGCAATCCTCAATCCTGGAGGACAAAATTTTGGCCAGCAGTTTGGCGTCCACATTCAATAGGGATATCGGCCTGTAGGACCCACACAGCTCCGGGTTCTTGTCCCGCTTCTGGATCAGCAAAATCGTGGCCTATGACATCATCAGGGGCAGCCCCCTTGCCTCATTGAATGTCCTCACCAACAACGGTCCCACTATCCCAGAGAACTTTTTATAGAACTCCACTGGATACCCGTCCGGCCCCGGGGCTTTACCTGACTGCGTGGCCTTCAGACCCGGGGGCGGGGGGGTGAACTGGCCAGCTTTATTTATACTAGGAGTTTACTAATGGTTTCTCCGCCCCCCCCTCATTGGGGAAGCTTACCCCACAGGATTGTGGGATTGTCATTAGTCCCCAGCCAATGGTAAGTAGGCAGGTTATAACAGGCGTCTTTTGATTGATTTGTTAATTGGAATAAAACATTTTTTTAAAGTAACATTCAAATGTGACACACATGTTCAACTTTTTCCAGGTGAAAAGAAAAAAACCAAGTCAATTGATAATGAGTTGAATCCAGTATGGAATGAGGTAAGAGTGCTACACTAACCCATTTTTCTTTTTACTAAATAACAATCATATGGTAACAGATATTGCAGAGAGAAGGATATAATTGAGTCTTACAGTCCAGTAGGTTGTGTTGCTTAACTTGTTTGTTCTTCTATTGTGTCTGAACATCTTGGATCTAGTGCATTTTTAAATAAATCTCTCTTTCGCAATGTGCCAAGCAAACAATAGTCTTCTCAACTAAATTTCACGTTTGAGAAAAATCTGTATTGATTAATCCATCAGGGTTAAGTGCTGATTTAAATATTCCTACATTTCTACGTGTTTTCAGATAACCTTGCTGAGTAGATACTTAACAATTAAAGTTCCCCATTTGCCTTTCAAACATGTCAGTTACTCAGCATGTGTTAACATGGACATCATACAAAGCTTGTTAAATAATAGACATTGGGGATTGAGATTTGTTGACCATTTCCTTATTTCTTTGCGTACAGAAAATTGAATTTGATTTGAAGGGAGAGTCCCTAAATGCTTCTTCATCAATTGTCGTTGTGGTTAAGGACTATGAGACAATCGGAAAAGACAAGTATGTATTTTCTTGATTAATTTTGTGTATTTATTTCTAACATTGGAATTCTGCACTGCCAAACCTGCACTGGTGTTAATACGGAAATTGGCTAAAGTGTTATAATGTTGTTTTGTAGTACAAGGGCCAGGCATAGGAAGGGTTAATATGGGGCTGGGTGATGTAGACAAACACATGACCCAAGTCTAGAGTGCAGTCTTGTACTGGACAGATGTGTGTAACGACAACCATGAAGACAGCTGTTAGCTTCTAAGACTTTGCGCTCCTCTTCTTGAGGCCTACTGAACTAAACCCATCTTACAATAGTTTCTGGAAGTATCTTGTGTGGTGTGACATTCTTGACATAAATTCTGTATTGCATTTAGATTTATTGTCGCCTGTACACAGGTACAGTGAAAAGTATTGTTCAGCGTACAGCCCAGGCAGATCGTTCTATGTATGAAAAAAAAAATAGGATATATGATAAATACATGGACATCGGGTGAAGCATATGAAGTACACTGCTACCACAGTAGAGAAGATGCGTGGAGAGATCATAGGAGGGCCATTCAGGAGTCTGGTAACAGTGGGGGAGAAGCTGTTTTTGAATCTGTTCCTGCCCGATGGAAGAGAGAATTGCCTGGATGGGAGGGTGCCTTTGATTATGCTGCCTGTTTTCCCAAGGCAGCAGGGGATGTAGACTGAGTCAATAGATGGGAGGCGGGTTTGTGTGATGGACTGGGCTGTGTTCACGATTCTCTGTAGTTTCTTCCGTTCTTGGGTCAAACAGTTGCCATACCAGGCTGTGATACAGCCAGATAGGATGCTTTCTATGGTACAGCTGTAAAAATTGCTAAGAGTTAAACATGTCGAATTTCCTTAGTTTCCTGAGGAAGTAAAAGCACTGTTGTGCTTTCTTGGTCATAGCGTCAACGTGGGTGGACCAGGACAGATTGTTGATGTGTACACCTAGGAACATGAAGCTGTCAACCATCTCCACCTCGGCACCATTGATCTTACAATTCCTGGAGCTACCAATAATTTGCTTAAAAAGATACAATTTTCCAGCAACTAAAAAAATATTGACACTTGCTGTAACAAACTAAAATCAATTCTAACTTACTTAATAGGCAATTAATACACCCAACTATAGAAAAGAGAATTTTGCCATTATCTAAGTAACACATCCAAAATAATTCATACCTTGTCTCCAGTAGATATGTGAAGTAGAGAATTCCAACTCGTTCCAGCTTTTCAGTTGGCTCGTGGCCATTCCTGGGTGAGTCTTGTTTGAAAGTCGCTCCACTCAGTCTTCTGAGTCACCTGGAATGATTTCCAACCAGGCCCAATCCAGCAATTCTTTACTTCTTAAATCATCACCAGTCTAGTTGCTTCGAGCAGAGAATCTGTTCTTGGTGACCAGCACAGAAAACACACTCGCTTGTAAAAATACACCGTTACTAGTCATGAGATGAAACGTGGGGGGGCGATTCTCCGCGGCGCAGACTGAGTGCCCACGCCATCGTGAACACCGTCGCGTTTCACGACGGCGCGAACAGGGCCCAGGCACGACCTATTCTGGCCCCCTGCACGGCGTTGGAGCAGTTCACGCTGCTCCAGCATCCTTGTGCAGTGCCAAATGGGCACCGCACCAACCCGCACATGGGCAATTGGGCCGTGCCATCCTGCGCGGGGAACGTCTAACACACGTCGGCCCCTCACCAACATGCGCCGGTGTTCTGGGGCTGCGTGCAGAAGGAGGAAGCCCTGGGGGGAAAGAGGCCGGCGCCCCGATCGAGGGCCAGACCCCATTGGAGGCCGCCCCCCAAGCATTCCCGCAGAGTTCCCGTCGGCAGCGACCAGGGGTGGAAGACGCCGGCGGAAACCTGTCGTGTCGTAGCGGCCGCTCGGCCCATCCGGGCCGGAGAATCGCTGCTCGCTGGTTCCCCGAGCGGCCTGGTACGAATCGCGTGCCGCTGGTTTCCTGGGGGGGGGGGGGGGGGGGGGGGGGTGAATGGCGTGCGGGAGTCGGGGGGGGGGTGGAGAGGGGGGGGGGGGAGAGGGGGGGTGAATGGCGTGCGGGAGTCGGGGCGGCGTGGCGCGATTCGAGCGGCGCCCCGGCAATTCTCCCACCCGGCCGGGGGGGGGGGAGGAGGGAGGAGAATAGCGCCCATGACTTTTGTGCAAAATGGCTGCTGCATTTACCTATTCAATTCAAGACACCTATTACAAATGCAATTGCCAGTTTTAATATTTAGATATGTAAGTGTCCACTAAATTCCTGACTGGTGAAATCCATCAAACTGACATGAAAGTGCTGATATTCGGTGACATTATAAATTTGGGAGTGAATCAGTGACTCAGATCTTTGTGCTTGTAATGGCAATCCACATCTCAGCACTTACAGTAAAATCCAGATGTTGATGTCAGATTCTGCTTTGCTCCATAGGTTGTGCTGTTTGAAATCCCCAAGACTGCATTCAGTTAGAAATCATGGAATTAATGACCACTCTAATTTTTTTTGCTACAAATCTTGCTGTAAAAACCCTTAAAAGTCACACCTTTGAAATCGGGTGCAACTGTTTTTAAAAGCATCCATTCACCATTTCTACAGAACAACATCTTTGCCCCTGAAAACTTAATTCCTTATTTGTGGAATGTCAAATTTAAGTTCCACATGTGAACATGTTTTTTTGTTTTTTGAAAGTTTGATATTTCGGCTTCTTTTTAAATTTTATTTTGCTCTCTGCAAAAGAACAATTTGTGCTTTTAACTTCCTGGTTTGCTGCTGTCTGAGAATTTCTCAATGTGAAGGATTTTCTCTGGGTGCTCCGGTTTCCTTCCATAGTCCAAAGATGTGCAGGTTAGGTGGATTAGCCCTGCTCAATTGCCCGTAAATGTCCAGGGATGTGCAGGTTAGGTTATGGAGATATGGGAATATGGCAGGGTAGACGGGGGAGTGTGAATGAGTGGCTCATTCCAAGGGATGGTGCAGACCCGATGGGCCAAATGGCTGCCTCCTGCACTGTAGTGATTCTATGATTGGCTGCTTCTCCTGCTTGACAACATCATGGTTGCTGATTCAAATTGATGTCGGGAAAGTCAAAATCCATGCCATTATGATTGCTAAGTCTTTGTCAGTATCCACCTTCAAGGTCAATAGCAAACACTGCCGCTGACTGCAAACTCCAGGCCTAAATGTATCTCAATTTAGAATGCAGTCTTCCTCCATACTTGGGTACTCCAACTGCTAAAACCATCTTTTTCTATCATGTGTATTCTGGATTTGAGGCTGGACTGATACTGCATCATGACTTTCAAGTCCTTTCAATTTGAATTCACAATTTTTGTATTCAGGTTGAGGTCACTGTTCCTTCATCCATGCCCTTTGATACCTGCTACCTCAAACATTGTGACTGGATTAGATAATTTTTTCCTCTGTATCCACATCTACCAGTCCCACTACACTCTTCCCGCAGTTCCTTCACCAATTTACTGCCAAGCTCCAAATTCTCTAACCCTCTATCTATCAAAACACCAATATTGCTGTCAACGTGACAGCAGAGCTTTCTTCTCATCGTCAGATCTCTCGACTTCTACTCCGGCTGTTTTCCCAATAGTATATTCAAATATTGGAGGTCTGCAAACGTGGTGAAATCTAGCTACTGACTAAGTGCACCAGGCCTTAACCAGAAACTCTAGATGCTGAACATGCTCATGCTCGCTCGTCCCATTCTAGTACCATCGTAGAGGTTTGGGGCAAACAACGATGTCTTTTCTTTATGACCGATGTCTCTTACACCTCTTGTGTCATCTGTCCCTGTCCAATCCTCACTTATTGCTGGATGTGTGAATGTGGCCATCTCAAAGACTGATTGCAAGTTACAGGCACTGTCTCTCCTCTTTTGTTTGCCCTTTTTACTCCTATCAAACGTCCAGGACAATCATCCAGTTCCTGCACACAGCCTTTTGATCTGTATACTTGCATCATTATAAGCTGCTGCTTTACTCGGGCACTTGTTTTCATTGACCTGTGTTAAGTAGCACTACCATCGTGCCAAATGGAATGGACTTCGAACTGATCTAGCAACTTGAGACTGGGCATCTATGAGGCACTGTGGGGCAACAGCAGAATTATATTCAATCTTATGGCCCAGCATATCTCGCACTGTTCCGTTACCACCAAGCTTGGGGATCAACCCTGGTTCAAAAAGTGCAGGAGAGCATACCAGGAGCAACATCAGACCTTATTTTTCAGTATGCATCAACCTGGTGAAGCTCCCACACAGGACGGGTGTGCCAAAATGTATAAACAGCAAGTAATAGACGAGATGAGCGATTCCACAATGAATGCATCAGATCTAAGTTCTATAGTCCTGCCACATCCAGCCATGAATGGTGGTGGACAATTAAGCAACTCACTGGAGGAGGAGGCTCCACAAATATCCCCATCCTCAATGATGGAGGAACCCAGCACATGTGTGCATAAGACGAGGCTGAAGCATTTGCAACAATTTTCAACCAGAAGTGCTGAGCGGGTGATCCATCTCGGTCTCCTCCAGAAGTTCCCAGCGTCACAGATGTCAGTCTTCAGCCAATACGTTTCACTCCACATACAATGAGTGATACCTGACACAAAGGAAAATGGTTGTTGAGGTTGGAGGTCAATATTCTCCGCTCCAGGACATCACTGCAGGAGTTCCTCAGGCTAGTGTCCTGGTGCCAACCATTTTCAGCTGCTTCATCAATTACCTTCCTTCCATCATGAGGATGTTTGCGGATGACTGCACCTGTTCAACACTATGCAACTCCTCGGACAATGAAGCTGTCCATGTCCATGGTAGCACAGTGATTAGCACAGTTGCTTCACAGCTCCAGTGTCCCAGGTTCGATTCCCGGCTTGGGTCACTGCCTGTGCGGAGTCTGCACGTTCTCCCCGTGTGTGCGTGGGTTTCCTCCGGGTGCTCCGGTTTCCTCCCACAGTCCAAAGATGTGCAAGTTAGGTGGATTGGTCATAATAAATTGCCCTCCGTGTCCAAAAGAGTTAAGGGGGGTTACTAGGTTATGGGGATAGGGTGCAGGTGTGGGCTTAAGTGGGGTGGCCGCACTGGAAATTCAATGAAATGCAGCAAGTCATGGACAATATTCCAGTCTTTGCCTGGCACTTGTATGAAAACTTGCCAGCCATGACCATCTCCTGCCCCCCCACCCCCCAAACAACAAAAAAGCTTGTCCACCATGTACAAGGCACAAGTCAGGAGTGTAATGGAATGCTCTACACTTGCCTGGATGAGTGCAGCTCCAACAAACTCGACACCATCCAGAACAAAGCAGCCTGCTTGATTGCTCCTCCACCACAGACTAACAGTGGCAGCCTTGTGTACCATTTACACGATGCACTGCAGTAACTCATCAAGGTCCCTTAGACAAGGCATTGTCAAACTCGGGAGCGCGACCTGTGGGTGGGTCGTGGAGCCGTCCGTCGCGGCGCTACCGATAGCGCAAATCTGCACGCAGCAGCCGGCTGTTAATAACGCTGGCTGCAAGTGGCCTTCAAAATGGCCGTAAACATGTAGTAATTTTTTTAAAATGCGGCTGCACTGCGCATGCGCTCCGATCATTGGGCACGCATGCGCTATGTGGCCACTTTTTAAAAATGGTCGCAGCTTTTTGTTTTACAAGTTCGGGGGGTTTATTCATTTTATTCATTTATTTTATTCAATTTTTATATTTTTTTTTTTTTACAAGTTCGGGAGGATTTTATTTGAGAGAATTTTACAGGAAAAAAATGCAGAACTTTGGACAGTTGGCGACTCCATACTTTCCGACACCGGAAGACTTCACCTTCATCCAACAGGTTCCATTGGAGGAGCTTGTATGAGGGCCAAAGGGACCCAAATCCATTTCCTCCGTTTTTGTCAGCAGCAAACGAGGTAAGAGAAAATGGTGGGTCCCGAAGGTTGGCCGGGTTGGGTCCCGAAGGTTGGCCGGTTGGTAAAAATGGGTCTCCAGAAAAAAGTTTGAAGGACACTGCCTTAGACAGCACCTTCCAGACCCACAAACACCGACTGGGGACCCCACCACTGAGGGTTTCTCCTCCAAGTCACTCACCTGACTTTGAAATATATCGCCATTCCTTCACTGTCGCTGGGGTGATCTCCTGCCCGAACAGCTCAGTGTGTGTACCTACACCTCCGGGACTGCAGCGGTTCAAGAAAACTCACCAGGGATGGAGGATTTCAGAGCTGGTACCAGTTGGGAATTAGGAAGGTAGGAGATTTATTCATAGAGGGGACTTTTGCGAGCTTGGGAGCATTGGAGGAAAAGTATAAGTTACCCCGGGGAAATTTCTTGAGATATATGCAGGTGAGGGTGTTTACTAGACAACAGGTGAGGGAATTTCCGCTGCTCCCGACACAGGAGATACAGGACAGGGTGCTTTCAGGGGTGTGGGTCGGAGAGGGCAAGGTGTCAGAGATTTACAGAGAGATGAGGGAAGAGGGGGAGGAGTCAGTGGGAGAACTAAAGGGAAAGTGGGAAGAAGAATTAGGGGAGGAGATAGAAGAGGGTATGTGGGCTGATGCCCTAAGCAGGGTAAACTCCTCTTCCTCATGCGCCAGGCTTAGTCTGATTCAATTTAAGGTGCTACATAGAGCACACATAACAGGGGCAAGATTGAGCAGGTTCTTTGGAGTGGAGAACAAATGTGGGAGATGTGGCGGGAGCCTGGCAAACCACGCACATATGTTTTGGGCGTGCCCGGCACTGGAAGGATATTGGACGGGAGTGATCTCGCAGGTGGTGAAGGCCCGGGTCAAACCAAGCTGGGGGTTGGCTCGATTTGGAGTTGCGGAAGAGCCGGGAGTGCAGGAGGCGAAAGAGGCTGGTGTCGTGGCCTTTGCGTCCCTAGTAGCCAGCGCAGGATCCTACTCATGTGGAAGGAGGCGAAACCCCCCCGGACTGGAGGCCTGGGTAAATGATATGGCGGGGTTCATTAAAGTGGAGCAGATAAAGTTTGCCCTGAGAGGATCGGCTCAAGGGTTCACCAGGCGGTGGCAGCCATTTCTCGACTACCTAGGGGAACGTTAGAGGGGAGATGGATGACCAGCAGCAGCAGCCCAGGGGGAAAAGGGGTGGGGGGGAGGAGGGGGGGGGGGGGTTAGTTTAGGCCAATAGATAATGGGGTTTTGTTACTTGTGTATTGTTAAAATTTTCTGATTTGTTTTCGTTTCGTTGGCTCTGTAAGAGGGAAAAATGTTGTTTGGAAAAAAATTTCAATAAAATATATTTTTAAAAAAAAAGAAAACTCACCAGAAGGGCTACTAGGGATGGGCAATAAATGCTCGCCTAACCAGTGATGCCCATATCTTGTAAATTATACATATTTTTTAAATCCCTTCCTTTTGTCCTGTCTCATAACCAGGTTAGAGATTGGATAGTTTTCTTCTTCAAAGAAAAAGAGCTTAAATTTACGTAATGTCTTACTGCAGGAATTTCCTGGATACTTTGCAACATAATTGCTTTAATGTGCAGCCACTGATCTGGACAAATATTGCAGCTACGTTTAGCACTAAGGTCCCACAAATAACCAACCAGAATAATAAGCAATTAATATGTTTTTGCTGATTGACTGAAGAATGTTAATTGGACCGTGAGAATTCCCTGATTGTTTTGGAGATGCGTGATATGGGACTTTTTTTACTCTACTAATTGGTGAGGTCTCAGTTTAACTGCCTCCTCTCTCTCAGCTGGATTCAAAAATCCACACTGATGGCCATTGCAGCACCTTGTTCATATTTTTTTCATTGAATTTGCTGTAACCCTCCTTGTTCTCAATGTTACTGGACTTATTTGGTTCCACACATTAGTGACTTCACACAGCCTGACCATCTCCATCAAGGGTTTTTGCTTCCACACCTCAAATGTGTAACCCAGTGATCCAGCTGTGGCTTTTTAAAAAAAAATCTTCTTTTTTTTTTTTACCCATTCCGTGACCACATCTGCTGACATACCGTAAATGTGGAAGCTGAAACTGGTATTCAACTGTTCTTCACAGCTTCCCGTAGCCATCTTGGTGCTGTCAAAAGGGGCAGTTTGACATTTTAACATGTGGATGGGCCAGAAAAACCAAATGTACCCCCCCCCCCCCCATCCTACCTTCTGCCTTGTGAAATCTGAGCATCCTTTTTCTACACAGATCCCCAGCTTCAAACCCTATATTCGCTGTTTCAAGAAACACACATTTTACCTTTGCCGCCATCACTGCCTTGCCCGTCTTTCTAAAATCCTAATTCGTTTTTTATTTTTAACATTTGTCTGCTTCTCAAAGAGCAATTTCTGGATTCATCTCTCCTATCTCTGCTGATCTAGAGGGGTCCTCTGCCCCAAATGTATTGAGTCAAAATTTTTCTGCCCTCTGTATCACTCAGCAGTTTAATCTTGTCCTCCAACCTTGCTACCCTCCCATTCCTTCTGGTCTGACTCTGGCTTTTATGATTTCTGAGGCTGAGCTTTTCAGTTGGCTGGAGCGTTCAGATCTTCCTCTTAAACACCCACTGCATGCTTCCTCTTATTTTTTTTGTAGAAAGGTTATAAGGATCTTTTTTCAGCAAACATTCCGACCCTTGCATCTGTCGTACTAAAACTTTGCATTCATACTTTTGCTTTCCTCTTTGAAATAACTTGGTTACTTTCCTATGCTAAATATACATCCTATAATTACAAATAGCTGTGGTAACAAATAAACTTGAGAGTTGTTCTGAAGGTCTGTCATGAATATGAATGAGCAGTTGGTTCTAAGTGATTAGTCCTTGGAAGGGACATTAACTGCCTGGAGTATGCCTTCTGTTTTTGTGCACCTGGTAATGTCATTTTATTAATACTCTTAATATGCAAGTAATGTGGGTCCTGATTTTGCTGCTTGGATATGGTGCTATATCAATGTTTCCGCAGTTAATTGCAGAAATGACCACCATGATCACTATGCAATAGACTCTAGTGTTACAATGAGGATGTCTAAGCTTCATTTTCTTCGTTTGTATTCCAGTTAGGATGTCTGAATTTAATTTCCTTAATGGTTGATAACCTGATGCATAGAATAAGATCACCATGTATGGAACTGGCTTGCCTGGCTGCAACATTTGCTACCTTTTCCTAGACTACAGGTTTCTTTTCCTGCCATTTGTTGCCCAGCTCTATTCTGATTATTTTCCCTTTTGTTGAAACCGTAACCCATGTTTTCATTAATGTAAGGTTTAACCTCTAACTGCAATTCCTACTTCAAGACTTCCAGCATTGAAATGTTGCACCCTGTTATCCATCTGAACTCCTCCACTTCCATCAGCTTGCAGTTTCCAAACTCATTTGGCTTCCTGTAGCCCAGTAACTTGGTCCCTTTACTTACATCAGAAAATCCTTCAGGTTTATATTCTCGCTCTCTCTCTCTCCTCCATGTGTGGTCCACCTCTAATGTACTTTAATATTGGGTGCAGGTTCAGTCGGCATTTAGGAAGGCAAATGCAATATTAGCATTCCTATCGAGAGGGCCAGAAAACAAGAGCAGGGATGTACTTCTGAGGCTCTGGTCAGAACCCATTTGGAGTATTGTGAGGTAGTTTTGGGCCCCGTATCTAATGAAGGACGTTCTGGCCTTGGAAAGCGTCCAGAGGAGGTTCACAAGAATGTTCCCTAGAATGACGAGCGGTTGAGGACTCTGTGTCTGTACTGATTGGAGTTTAGAAACTTCCAGGATATGGAGAGGCCAAGATAGAGTTGATAAGGGGAGGCTGCTCCCACGAGTAGGAAAAACTAGAACCTGAGACAACAGCCTCCGACTGAAGGGATGATCCTTTAAAACTAATGAGGAATTTCTTCAGCCAGATGGTGGTGAATCTATGGAACTCTTTGCCGCAGAAGGCTGTGGAGGTCAAATAGATATGTTGATTTAATAAGGGGATCAGGGTGGGATGGATAAAGGAGCCAGAGGCCGAGTGGGGGCGTGTGGAGGAGGCCACCTGTAAGGGGACCTCCCTCCAGGCCCTCGCCACAGCAGCACCTCCATGCCGGCCCAAGAAACACTCCAGCAGCCCAATGGTGATAGCCACCCTCCCGACGTGGAACCAACTACGGCAGCCCAGTGGTGATAGCCACCCTTCAGACGTGGAACCAAATACGGCAGCAATTCGGACTGACCAAAAATCCCCATCTGCAATAACCACAGATTCACACCAGCATTCACCTTCAAAAGATGTAGACAGGATGGGGATTGACTGTCGGGATCCTATACACTGACAGTAGGGTCACAACATACTGGAGAACTGACGCAGAGATTCCAAATAACTAAAGGCAACAAACTCCGATACCTGCAGCTTAACTTCCTACAGAAGGAGACAAGGACATATCCGCGACCACCACGACAGACACTATTGTGAGAGCTGCTGGACGCAGACATCCTAGGCAGAGAGAACTGTAATGACATTTACGAATGACTGCTAGAGAGGGCCGACACCAAATTGGACACGACTAGGAGGAAATGGGAGGAAGACTTGGGGTTCGGAATAGGGTGGTAGGGTGCTGATTCTGGAGCGAAGCACTGCACAGGGTCAACACTACCTCCACATGCGCGAGGCTCAACCTAACGCAGCTAAAAGTGGTGCATAGAGCCCACTTGACCAGAACCTGAATGAGCAGGTTCTTCCCGGACCAGTTCTTCCCGGAGATGGAGGATAGATGTGAACGGTGCCAAGGAGGCCCGGCCGACTACGCCCACATGTTGCGGGATACTGGACCGAAAGTGGTGGGGATGAGGGTGGAGCCATGCCTGAACGTGGCGGTCAGCCAGAGCTCTTCATGGGGAGGAGGGTGGACACCCTTGTCTTTGCCTCCCTGATTGCCCACCATAGAATCCTGCTTGGTTGGCGATCAGCAGCACTACCTGAAGCTGCAGACTGGCTGTCCGACCTATCAGAATTTCTCCAAATGGAGTATATCACATTCACCATCCGTGGGTTGGAAGAGGGCTTCCGCAAAACATGGGAGCCATTGATCCGACTGTTCCAAGACCTGTTTGTGGCCAATACATAAATAAATAAATAGCCAGTAGCCAGGGTGAAATAGCCAGGACAAGGCAAAGAGGAAAGCGAGGGAGGACCGGGGAGTGGGGCGGAAGAAGCACGGCAAGGTGGCAAAACCCAGCAGGTAAAAATGGGGAACAGCAGTGAAAGAGGGGAAGGGAGGGTAGGGGAGTGGGGTGGTCAAGGAGAGAGGAGCTGGCGGAGGGGGGGGGGAGGGGGGAGGGAAAGGGGGGGGGGGAAGAGATGGGGAGGATTGGGGGGGGGAGGGGAAGAGATGGGGAGGATTGGGGGGGGGGGAGAGATGGGGAGGATTGGGGGGGGGGGAGGGGAAGAGATGGGGAGGATTGGGGGGGGAGGGGGGGAAGAGATGGGGCGGATTGGGGGGGAGGGGGGAAGAGATGGGGCGGATTGGGGGGGAGGGGGGAAGAGATGGGGAGGATTGGGGGGGAGGGGGGAAGAGATGGGGAGGATTGGGGGGGAGGGGGGAAGAGATGGGGAGGATTGGGGGGGAGGGGGGAAGAGATGGGGAGGATTGGGGGGGGGGAAAGAGATGGGGAGGATTGGGGGGGGAGGGGGGGAAAGAGATGGGGAGGATTGGGGGGGGAGGGGGGGAAAGAGATGGGGAGGATTGGGGGGAGGGGAAGAGATGGGGGGGGGGAAGAGATGGGGAGGATTGGGGGGGGGGAAAGAGAGATGGGGAGGATTGGGGGGGGGAAAGAGAGATGGGGAGGATTGGGGGGGGGGAAAGAGAGATGGGGAGGATTGGGGGGGGGGGGGGGGAAAGAGAGATGGGGAGGATTTGGGGGGGGGGGGGGGAAGAATAGGGAGGATTGTAGGCTGAGCCAGCCAGATGGCAACAGACTGTAAATAGCGCAACCTAAGAAGGAACCTTTGCAACTGTACAATCAATGAAATGAACCGCAATGTATATAATTTTGAAAATGCCAGTAAAAAGATTTAAACAACAAAAATATAAGGGGATCAGGGATTATGGGGAGAAGGCAGGTGAATGGGGACGAGAAACGTATATCAGCTACGATTGACTCTGCTCTGCCATTCATGTCCGACTAGCCTAAGTCTGCTCCTATGTCTTACGGGCTTCTGCCATTTGCACTCTTTGCTTTGAGGCTTCAAGGCCCTTTATTCCTTCAAGCGCATCCTTTGTTTTCCCCACATCCTGGCCTCTCATGACTTTTTTTTCCCTTCCCTGTTTTTCTTTTCTGTGCCTGCTACATCCTTTTCCCCTTGGGCATTTTTTGAAATAGTTTCCTGTATGCGAGGATCACACAAATGAATGTTCCTTAAACTTCTGCTCGATGTGAATCTCGAGTCTGTTCTCCAGATAGGATCAAACCATTTTTGTTTGCCTGAGCTGGAGAGATATGTATCGCTGTAGTAATGGTCAATAAATTTGGTTCGGCACCTTTTCATTGACGACTTAAAAATGAAGTATTAAAGTTCATTTTCTGCCTTATGTGGATGGGAGGAAGTGTTATAACATGCAAAATTCCTGACTCGTTAGTCACTGAGTAACCCTTCCAGTGCTTTAAAAATAAATTTTCCAGCAGGATATCCCAAATTCTAACTGTTGCATGGTAGATTACGGGCATCCACTGAATTGAGGTTCCCAAGAATTAGGATCTTTTATGGTCTTGGCCAGCTTCATCTTGGGGATCACCTTGAACTTGGTTGATAATTTTGAGTTGGGAATGAAGGACTGCTCTACCTTCTGCAAATCTTTTTGTAAAATCCTCCTCTAGATATCAGGTTCAATGTAGTTCACAGCCCCATCAGGTAACCTCTTCATTCTATTTGTGCAGATCTTGATCTTTATTATCATTATTGTCACAAATCGGCTTATATTAACACTGCAATGAAGTTACTGTGAAAATTCCCTAGTTGCCACACTCTGGCGCCTATTCAGATACACTGAGGGAGTATTCAGAATATCCAATTCACCTAACAGCACGTCTTTCAGGACATGTGGGAGGAAACCCACGCAGACATGGGGAGATCGTGCAAACTCTGCACAGACAGTGTCCCGAACCGGGAATCGAACCTGGGACCCTGGCGCTGTGAAGCCACAGTGCTAACCACTCTGTTCCCGTGCCGCCCACAGGTGAAGAAAACAGCACACAAAGGAGGGTCTTCTAGCTTTTCTGTGTTGGTTCAGTAAGGTGAAGAATATAACCAGTTGAATGAGCATTGTTTCACTTTACTAGAAATTGGAACTCATGTGTTGAAGAATCAGCAATTGCTACCTCGTCTGTCTGATCTCACTGCGACGGGCTGGGTTCTGGACTATAGTTGTGCATTGTTTCACTGTTTTGTAGAGGCATGTTCTGCAATCCAGGAGTGGCTTCCACTTTTCGTCGGAATGTTTTATGCCTGCTATGTTAAAGTGTGTCCATAAAACTTGCTTTGAATATGCCTTCAGAGTTATCCCAAAGTTGTTTCCTCGAGTTTTACTGTGAAATCAAATGCTGCTTCCACTGTTGGCAATTTTAAAAAGTGTTCTGATGTATGGCAGCATTTTTCTTTCCATTTCTCCTTCCAACTTGCCTAATTGCATTGGAATGCTGTACTGCAGTCATTCTTTTACAACGTGTGTACTCAGTCTCGTTATCCACCTCCCCATGTTTGAAGCTGTTGGAGTGTAATAACTCCTACAAAAACAGAAAATGCTGAATAAACTCAGTAGGTCTGGTGGCATCGGGCATAATCCAAGACCCCTCCTGCCTGGGTTATTCTCTCTCCCAACCTCTTCCATTGGGCAGGAGAAAAACGCACTAACAGATTCAAAAACGACTTCTTCCCCACTTGCCAGGCTCCTGAATGACCCTCCATCGTTATGTCCTTGTTTTTTCATGTATGGAACGATCTCCCTGGACTCTACGCAGAACAATACTTTTCACTGTACCTTGGTACATGTGGCAATAAACCTCAATCCAATCTGTGGTGAGAGAAGCAGTTAACATTTCAAGTCCAATATGATTCTGAAGGAGGGGACATCGTGCCTCATTAACTTGATTGAGTTTTTTGATGAGGCGAGGCGGCGGACCTTGTATACATGGACTTCAGTAAAGCCTTTGACAAGGTGCCTCAAGGCAGACTGGTACAAAAGGGGAAATTGCACTGGATCGGTGGTGAGGTGGTAAAGTGGAT
This sequence comes from Scyliorhinus torazame, assembly GCF_047496885.1. Classification (NCBI taxonomy): domain Eukaryota; kingdom Metazoa; phylum Chordata; class Chondrichthyes; order Carcharhiniformes; family Scyliorhinidae; genus Scyliorhinus; species Scyliorhinus torazame. The sequence goes on from NC_092722.1 coordinate 130,566,862, forward strand.
AGAGAACTGGCTCAGTCACGGGCAAAGAATAGCAGTAGAAGGGTGTTTTTCTGAGGGAAGGTTGTGACTAGTGGTGTTCCACAGAGATCGGTGCTGGGGCCTCTGTTGTTTGTAGTATACATAAATGATTTGGAGGAAAATGTAGCTGGTCTGATTAGTACATTCGCGGATGATACCAGCGTTGGTGGAATGACAGGTAGTGTTGAGGATTGTCAGCGGATACAGCAGGACATCGGTTAGAGGCATAGAACATACAGTGAAGAAGGAGGCCATTCGGCCCATCGAGTCTGCACTGACCACTTCCACCCTATCCCCGTAACCCAATAACCCCTCCTAACCTTTTTGGTCACCAAAGATAATTTGTCAAGGCCAATCCACCTACCCTGCACGTCTTTGGGCTGTGGGAGGAAACCCACACAGACACTGGGAGAACGTGCAGACTCTGCACTGACAGTGACCCAGCGGGGAATCAAACCTGGGACCCTGGCGCTATGAAGCCACAGTGCTATCCACTTGTGCTACCGTGCTGCCCTGAACTGAGAATGGGCAGAGAAATGGTAAATGGAGTTTAATCCAGACAAATGTGAGGTCATGCATTTTGGTAAGTCTAACATAGGAAAATATACCGTAAATGGCAAAACTCTTAGGAATATAGAAAGTCTGAGAGATCTGGGCATGCATGTCCACCGATCTTTGAAGCTGGCAACACAAGTGGACAAGGTAGTCCGGAAAGTATACAGAATGCTTGCCTTAATTGGATGGGGCACAGAGTTTAAAGTCATGCTACAGTTGTATAGAACCTTGGTAAGGCTGCACTTGGAATATTCTGGTCACCAGGCTACCAGAAGCATTTGGAGTCTTTGGCGAGGGTGCAGAGGAAGTTTACCAGGATGTTGCCTGGCCTGGAGGGTGTTGGCTATGCGGAGAGGCTGAATGGACTTGGACTGTTTTCATTAGAACGACAAGAGGTTGAGGGATGACCAGATAGAGGTCTACAAGATAATGAGGGGCATGGATAGAGTGGATGGGAAGGCACTCTTTCACAGGGTGGCGGTGTCGGTCACCAGCGAGTATAGGTTTAAGGCATGTGTGGCAAAGTTTAAAGGAGATGTGTGAGGTAGGGTTTTTTTTACACAGAAAGTTGGGTAGATTGTGGAAGCAGATATATTAATGCCGTTGAAAAGGCATCTCACCAAATAGATGGATAGGGTGGGTATAGAGGGATACGGCATTCGGGAGTGCTGGGGGTTTTGGACAAGGGTGTTATCATGACCAGTACAACTTGGGAGGGCTGGAGGGCCTGTTCCTGTGCTGTTTTGTTCTTTGTTCTAACTCAAAACTTTGACTGTTTCTTGCTCCACAGACGCTGCCCGATCAGAGTTTTTTTTTTTCCAGCATTTTTTGTTTTTAATCTCGTATATCTCCAGGACCTGCAGTATTTTGCTTTTATCTCAGCAATCGAAAATTCTCCATATTAGATATATGCCGAGATAATTTTGAACTCAAATGGCCAACCATGGTTCTGAGAGCATCTTTCTCTCATGCCCAGCGACAACAGATTTATAAACCTGTCTTGTACAAAAGTGAAATAAGCTTAGTCACTTGGCCATTGTAATAGAAGTGCTTATCCTGGAGGGTGGGGCATATTGTTTCATGGCCCACAATGTGTATTGAACTTAGCCATGCGTAATGGATATGAAAATAGTGCCGTGTGCTCGCCTTTCTCTGTCTCCCATCCCTTTTTATATAATTTGAAAGAACTGAGCCAGTTCTTACCCCTTCGCAAAATGTTGCAGGAGGTTAATGGGGATGGGTCAGAAATGCTTTTATTTTAAACTGACCTGTTTGGTTGTGTCTTGCATTTGAAAAGGGTCACTGCTAACTTCAGCTCCGGGAAAGGCGTTGAAAGAAATTTGTAGCTAAATTAACATTCCAGCTGGTGGCAATTAGAATTCCAAGTTTGAAGGTAAACTATCCTCTGTACGACAGACACCACAAAGACGCTGAATGGTTGAGCAAGATTGCTATTAAGTGTTGCACATGTCTTAGCATTTCCAAAATTGCAAGTTACTTAGCAACAGCATTGAAATGGGCCCGCCCCTCAAATATTGGAAATGCAGGAAGATGAAGCAGACTGTAACTAGCTCTTACTTGACTTTGGAAGTCTGTCTTTGCCTGACATAGTTGCAGTAGATTCAAAATATATCCATTTATTAGCCGAATTTAATCTACATTCCAAGAACAAATGCAATGTGTCTTCCTGTAATGGTGCTGTATGTGTTAATGTTTATTCGTCTCTCAACTGTTGGCTAATGTGCATCACAAATCTGGCTCTGAGCCAGTGCCATGAAGCAAAAAATGAGTTAACCTTTTAAACAATTCCATTTGGAGCAGGGGAGAGGGTAGAAAACACTGAATTGTAGCTTTGGAGTTGACCCTTGTTTATTGTGTTGAATACATTTTTTTGCATCGAGGAATTGTTGATTTTTAGAATGATCTTGCAGCACACAACATTTACTGTAGAATTTGTTTTTGGAAGTGGATTTATTTTCATGTATGCAAACTTGTGCAAGGATTATATTACCCTCCCTTCAGCTGAAGATGAACTTGATTTTCAGCCATTTTATTTGCGTTGATTACCTTTTACATTCCTGATTAACAAGCTGGTCAAGTTTTTAATCAAATTTAGTTTGAGGATGACTATATTGCTGTTTGTTTTATTCTAGTATTTGGGATTGCAATAACCATACTTGGATTTTTTTTGTGTCTGAAAACTGATAGGCTGTGGATAACTTTCGTGTGATATAAATGCTAATTGTCACACTGGACTAATAGTCCAGAGGTGCAGGGTGATGATCTGGGGATCCGGTTTTGAATTCCATGGCGGCAGATGGAGAAATTTGAATTCAATAAATGGTTGCTCTGGGCAGATTTGAGTTCACACTGGTTCCACCATTGGACCCTGTCTCGGCAGCAAGTGTGACTTGTTTTTCTACGATATGATGATGCAGTTAGCCATAATTGTATTCCCGTCAGGCAGATAGGATTGTGGGTACGAGCAGAAAAGTAATTCAGCTCAGCCTAGCAATGTTGACCACTCATTTGATCTCTGACTCTCTCGTCCTGTGTCCATAGAACATAGAACGATACAGCGCAGTACAGGCCCTTCGGCCCACTATGTTGCACCGACATGGGAAATCAAAAAACAAAAGCCATCTAACCTACACTGCTATTATCATCCATATGCTTATCCAATAAACTTTTACATGCCCTCGATGTTGGCGAGTTCACTACTGTTGCAGGTAGGGCATTCCACGGCCTCACCACTCTTTGTGTAAAGAACCTACCTCTGACCTCTGTCCTATATCTATTACCCCTCGTGCCAGCCATATCCATCCGCGGGAGAAGGCTCTCACTGTCCACCCTATCTAACCACCTGATCATTTTGTATGCCTCTATTAAGTCTCCTCTTAACCTTCTTCTCTCCAACGAAAACAACCTCAAGTCCATCAGCCTTTCCTCATAAGATCTTCCCTCCATACCAGGCAACATCCTGGTAAATCTCCTCTGCACCCGTTCCAAAGCTTCCACGTCCTTCCTATAATGAGGTGACCAGAACTGTACGCAATACTCCAAATGCGGCCGTACCAGAGTTTTGTACAGCTGCAACATGACCTCATGACTCCGGAACTCAATCCCTTTACCAATAAAGTCCAAAACTCCATAGGCCTTCTTCACAACCCTATCAACCTGGGTGGCTACTTTCAGGGATCTATGTACATGGACACCGAGATCCCTCTGCTCATCCACACTTCAAAGAATTTTACCATTAGCCAAATATTCCGCATTCCTGTTATTCCTTCCAAAGTGAATCACCTCACACTTCTCTACATTAAACTCCATTTGCCACCTCTCAGCCAAGCTCTGCCGCTTATCTATGTCCCTCTGTAACCTGCAACATCCTTCTGCACTGTCGACAACACCACCGACTTTAGTGTCGTCTGCAAATTTACTCACCCACCCTTCTGCGCCCTCCTCTAGGTCATTTATAAAAATGACAAACCGCAACTACCCCAGAACAGATCCTTGTGGTACGCCACTTGTAACTGAACTCCATTCTGAACATTTCCCATCAACAACCACCCTCTGTCTTCTTTCAGCTAGCCAATTTCTGATCCACATCTCTAAATCACCCTCAATCCCCAGCCTCCGTATTTTCTGCAATAGCCTACCGTGGGGAACCTTATCAAACGCTTTGCTGAAATCCATATACACCACATCAACTGCTCCACCCTCATCTACCTGTTCAGTCACCTTCTCAAAGAACTCAATAAGGTTTGTGAGGCATGACCTACCCTTCACAAAGCCATGCTGACTATCCCTGATCATATTATTCCTATCTAGATGATTATAAATCTTGTCTCTTATAATCCCCTCCAAGACTTTACCCACAACAGACGTGAGGCTCACCGGTCTATAGTTGCCGGGGTTGTCTCTGCTCCCCTTCTTGAACAAAGGGACCACATTTGCTATCCTCCAGTCCTCTGGCACTATTCCTGTAGCCAATGATGACATAAAAATCAAAGCCGAAGGCTCAGCAATCTCTTCCCTGGCTTCCCAGAGAATCCTAGGATAAATCCCATCAGGCCCCAGGGACTTGGCAATTCTGGACAGGCTGAAAATAGATAACACTTCTTCCCTACGTACCTCAATGCCATCTATTCTAATAGCCTGGATCGAAGCATTCTCCTCCACAACATTATCTTTTTCCTGAGTGAATACTGACGAAAAATATTCTTTTAGTATCTCGCCTATCTCTTTAGACTCCACACACAACTTCCCATCCCTGTCCTTGACTGGTCCTACTCTTACCCTAGTCATTCTTTTATTCCTGACATACCTATAGAAAGCTTTTGGGTTTTCCTTGATCCTACCTGCTAAATACTTCTCATGTTCCCTCCTTGCTCGTCTTAGCTCTCTCTTTAGATCCTTCCTCGCTACCTTGTAACTATCAAGCGCCCCAACTGAAACTTCACACCTCATCTTCCAGAGATGCACAAGGTAAACTTCTGTTTACCTCTCCATACCTGTAGCCTGTTTTTCTTGGAACAGTTCACTAGCAATAAGCTGGAGCCAAAACCTGAACTCTGTATCGAGAATAGCTAACCAGGAGTCTCTCCTGTACTTGCTGCCTGCAGTAGGCCTATTGGAGTGATTTTTCCAGCTTGATAACCAACCTACTTAGGGCCATGTTCTGAATGCACCTCATGTGGCCGTCAAACCTCCGAGTGGGACATGAACCCAGAGCTTGAGGCTCCAAGCCATGAGCACTCTATCCATTGTGCCACACCTACATTGACCCGGTGAAAATATTACACATTCTATGTATATCTGACAGTAGTTTGCTGCATCCTGTACGTAGCATGTTTCAAGCCCTGCTTTCTGGAATTGAACCCAAGTGTTATGCTATGCTGTTAATTAACTTACTGACCATGGACGACGTTGAAAGACACGCCAGTCCTTGAAGTAAGTTGAAAGGATTTATTCAGTAACAACAACTAGATAAATGAGTTCGACACTCTGCTGATCTAACTCTATTAACTCCGCGATAATGACTAACTGTACAACTGGGTTCTAGGCCACATGTGGTGACCCAGCCTGAGATCTAAACTATTCTGGTGCTAATCCTACAGTCCCTGCCAGGAGTGAGGGAGGGTCCAGTGTGTGTCTGGTTTTATAATGAGTTGTATAATTCCTTCTAGTGGTCGTGCCACAGCTGGGTGTTCGGATTAACCCCTTAGTTTCATGTCAGTCTACCTATCATTAAACCAAGTACTGCATTTAAGAACTTTTTTTTTTTTTTAGTTTTGTCCACTTCGGAAAGTTTTGCTTTCTATTGCTGGGCCTGTATTCAGCCACACAGAATTATTCCACTCTTCAACCAATGTATTATAATACATAGTTCTCAATGACCTTTCAGAAAATGTAAACCCCTTGGGTGTGTGATTGGTTGGTAAGCTTAAAGTCGAGTATTGCAATCGCTTTCCTGCTTCAGTGAGTGCAACATCAGACTGCAATGTTTTGTTTGTGTAGTATTTCTGCCATTGCCCCAAATGTTTCACATCTAATATATTATTTTTGAACATGTAGTTGCAGTGTAGCTAAGAGATATCTAGTGTGCTTCACCCATGCATAGTATTACAATTGGGGAGGCAGGTGTGTGTGTGTGTGTCCATCCCTGTCCCCAACACGTTTTCTTGCGTGTAATGGACAGAAGTTAGCTTTATTATACTTATTGATCTAAATAAAATGCATTCCCAAGATTCTCTTGCGTTCAAAATTCTTCCACACAAATAGAGATTAAAGTAGGAGAGAGAAATTAAACAAGTCCACAGGTGACTCTGCTTGTGGGGTTGATTTCCTCCAAAGCGTCTCTGTCGGCAAGAGGGATGTCCTGGGTTGTCAGTTAGCAACGAGGGTTCAAAGCTTGCAAGGTCAGTTGGGGAGAGCGAGACTGGAAGGAGGGAGACCAGTCAGATCTTCTCCTTGCCAGTATCTCAGTTGATCTCTTACGGCAGAGAAACTGGAATTTTAAACACTCCAGGTGCTTTGGTTTTCTCCTACAAGTCCGAAAGACTTGCTTGTTAGCTGAAATGGACAGTCTGAATTCTCCCTGTGTACCCAAACAGGCGCCGGAATGTGGCGACTAGGGGATTTTCACAGTAACTTCATTGCAGTGTTAATGTAAGCCTACTTGCGACATTAATAAAGATTATTATTATTGCAGTGGGTGAGTAATTCAAACATGCTTATGTCTAGTGTATTTTTCCCTTTGTAACTTGATTAGTTCATGTCTGAGCATGGTCTTCAAGCCAGTGTCCCAATATTCATGTGATTGGATTTGGCATATTCCCCCACAATAGCTTGATGTGTTCATGTACTGGAACTCCCTGTTGGCTATCCAAGGTGATTGCCTTGTTAATGGGAGTAGGATATGTGGCTCATTCTGCTGATGCCATTGTCCTTGATGGGTTTTTGGAGTCATGGGGCAGGATTCTCCATTTGGAAGCTCTATTTTCCTGCCGGGGCTGAATTGCACCTGATTTGCACGCTCGCTGGGAGCACAAGTCCGGAATCGATTTCCACCGCGAGGGAATCCTGTAATTGGGCCAGCACCCTGCCCCCCCCCGCCCCCGAGAGCAGATCAAACGGAGGCAGTGAAAACAATCACTGCTTTAAAACTCACCTGGGCAATACATCTGCTGTCTCGGGCAAAAGAAGCAGCACCTTTCAATCCCTGGCAAGAGAAAAGCAGTCAGCTGGGTTTAAATGCCCTCCAATCTTTGATCTGCAAGCCATTCATTTCTCTTGTGATATTAAATTTACTAGGCTGTGATTGACCGATTTCCCACACACCCAGCTGTCAGCATTGTTCCATTCAATTCCCTTTGCAGTTGAGTGACTTTGAAGTGGTCAGCTGTGAAACTAATGCAATGTTTAGAAGAATTAAGATTTGATTGACAGCTCCTGGACCACTTTGTTAAGTCCTTTCTGTTCGTTTCACAGCTGTCCATTTCAAACTCTCAACTGAATGGAACAATGCTGACAGCTGGATGTGTAGGGAAGCTGTCAAACACCACCTAGTAGACTGGTACAAAAACTAATATCCCAATGGGATTTGGACTGGGCTGGCTATACCGAACTGGCTTGGTAATAGAAGATGGAGAGTAGGGGACTTCTGGTTGCGGCTATGCCTAGGGAGGTTGCACGTTCGGCAGCTCCTGCTGGGAATGGACTTTTGGGCTCTTCAGAGGGTCCCCAACGGCAATTGTTCGAAGGCTTCCAGTGTGGGAAGGTGACAGCAAGGTCCCCCTGACAGTATATGGATTGGACCAGGAGTGGAGCGGTTTTTTTTAAAAAAAAAAAGTGATCCTGGTACAGAGGAAAGTGCAAGGGAGGAAAAGCAAGATGGCGGCAGGTGGAGACCAAGCAGTGTGGGCACAGTGGTTGCAGGACCAGCAGGAATTTCTTAAACGCTGCTTCAAGGGGCTGAGGACCGAAATGCTGGCGCCAATGAAGGCGGCGATTGAGAAGCTTGTGGAGACCCAGAAGGCCCAAGGGGCAGCGATCCGGGAGGTGCGGCCAAAAGGTTCTGAGAACGGGGACGAGATCTTGGGCCTGGTGGTGAAGGTGGATGCGCACGAGGCGCTGCACAAGATGTGGGTGGAAAAATTTGAGGACCTGGAGAATAAGTTGAGGAGGAAGAATCTTCGGATTCTGAGTCTCCCTGAAGGAGTGGAGGGGCCCGATGCCGGGGCATATATGAGCACGATGCTCAATTCGCTGATGGACGCGGGAGCTTTCTCAAGGCCCCTGGAGCTGGATAGGGCTCATCTAGTCTTGGCAAGGAGACACAAAGCCAACGAGCCGCCAAGGGCTGTAGTGGTGAGGTTCCACTGCTTTATGGACAGAGAGTGTGTCCTGAGATGGGCCAAAAAAGAGCGGAGCAGCAGGTGGGAAAACACGGAGATCCGAATTTACCAGGGCTGGATTGCGGAGGTGGCTAAGGAGAGGGCTGGTTTTAACCGGGCTAAGGCAGTGCTCCATCAGAAGGGGGTGAAGTTCTGGATGTTGCAGCCAGCGCGATTGTGGGTCACGTTCCAAGATTGGCATCACTATTTTGAAACTCCTGATGAGGCATGGAACTTGATCCAGACTGAAAAGTTGGACTCCAACTGAGGGTTTGTCATGGGCGGATGTTTACTGCGTTTGGGGAATGTTCTTTTGGTTTCCGTGCTGGGTGGGGATGGGTGAATGGATTTGATGTGGGGGCTGTGGCGTGTGGGTGTCGGTGTTGGAGGGGCAGGGCTCTGTGGAGGAAGAGGGGGGGGTGTATGCCCAGGGATGGGGAGTTGGGGTAAGGCTGCAAAAGGGAGCTGTGCCAGAGGGGGCGTGGCCAACTCAGGAAAGCGCGGGCTTTTTCCCACGTTGGGGGGGAGGGGGGGGGGGGGCAGTACTGGAGAGGAGCGCACACTGACTGCCAAGGGGTGGGGGGTCGATGGAATGGCGGGAGAGGCTGGGGTCAGCCGGAGTCAGCTGACTTACGGGAGTGTCATTGGGGGGGCGGGGGGGAGCAAAATGGCTCGATGAGGATCTAGCAGGGGGAAGGGGGGGGGTGGAAACTGGGTTGCTGCTGCATTGGCCAAAGGGGAGCTGGAAGTAGGAGAGGTAGTTGGGGCGGAAGTCCGCCACCTGGGGGACTGGAGGGTTCGGGAGACGCGGGCACGTGGCTGGCCTAGAAAAGTAGATGGCTAGTGTGGGGGGGGGGGCATAGATTTTAAAATTGTGTAGGGCACTAATCCCGAAAGTGGAGGGAACGGAATATTCGGCCATAGCCATCTCGGACCACGCCCCGCATTGGGTGGAGCTGGAGTTTGGGGGTGGGGGGGTCGGAGAGGGACCAGCGCCCACTGTGGCGCCTCGATGTGTGACTGTTGGCGGATGAGGGGGGGGTGCGGGGGTGTATTGAAAGATACTTGGAGGCCAACGACAATGGGGAGGTGCAGGTGGGGGTAGTTTGGGAGGCGTTGAAGGTGGTGGTCAGGGGAGAGCAAATCTCCATTAGCGCCCACAGGGAGAAGTGAGAAGAGAGGAGAGGAAGAGGTTGGTGGGGGAGATTTTAAGGGTGGACAGGAGGTATGCAGAGGCCCCCGAGGAGGGCCTACTTGGAGCGACGGAACCTCCAGACGGAATGCCCTCGGTGGAGGGGGAAGCGGAGGTAGTGGCAGCTATGGACGCGGAGAAGGCCTTTGATTGGGTGGAGTGGGAGCATCTTTGGGAAGTGTTGCGGAGGTTTGGGTTCGGGGAGAGGTTCATCAGTTGGGTCAGGCTGCTATATAAAACCCCGGTGGAGAGTGTGGCTACGAACCGGCGGAGGTCGGAGTACTTTCGGCTGTACCGGGGGACAAGGCAGGAGTGCCCCTTATCCCCCTTGTTGTTTGCACTGGCAATTGAGCCGCTGGCCATGGCACTGAGGGAGTCCAGGAAATGGAGGGGATTGGTGCGGGGCGGGGGGGCGGTGGAGGAAGGGGGGGAGGAGGAGAGAGGAGAGGGGGGGGGGGGGGAGAAAGAGGAACACCAGGTGTCGATGTATGCCGATGACCTGTTGCGGATCCAGTGGAGGGGATGGCGGAGGTCATGCGGATCCTTAGGGAGTTTGGGGACTTTTTGGGGTATAAAGTCAACGTGGGGAACAGTGAGCTCTTTGTGGTGCATTCAGGGGACCAGGGAAGGGGGATAGACGAGTTACCGCTGAAGAGGGCGGAAAGGAGCTTTCGGTACCTAGGGATCCAAGTAGCTAGGAGTTGGGGGCCCTGCGCAAGCTCAATTTGATGCGGTTGGTGGAGCAGGTGGAGGAGGATTTTAAAAGATGGGATGTGCTGCCATTCTCACTGGCGGGTAGGGTGCAGTCGGTCAAAATGACGGTCCTCCCGAGGTTTCTCTGTGTTCCAGTGCCTTCCCATTTTGATCCCCAAGGTCTTTTTCAAATGGGTAAGCAGGAGCATCATGGGATTTGTGTGGGCGAATATGAACCCGAGGGTGAAGAGTGTTTCTGGAGCGTAGCAGGGATGGTGGGGGGTGGGGTGGGCTGGCGCTGCCGAATTTGCATGGCAATTATTGGGCAGCCAATGTGGCGATAATCCGTAAGTGGGTAATGGAGGGAGAGTGGGTGGCGTGGAAGAGGCTAGAGATGGCGTCCTGTGTGGGTACGAGTCTGGGGGCGCTGGTGACGGCACCGCTGCCGCTCTCGCCGACAAGGTACACCATGAGTCCGGTGGTGGCGGCGACGCTGAAGATCTGGGGGCAGTGGAGGCGACACGGGGGTGTGGTAGGAGCCTTGGTTTGGCCCCCGATTCGGGAGAATCATTGGTTCGTCCCGGGAAGGATGGATGGGGGGTTTCGGAGCTGGCATCGGGCAGGGATTAGAAGAATAGGGGACCTGTTCATCGATGGGACGTTTGCAAGCCTAGGGGTGCTAGAGGAGAAGTTTGGGCTACCCCCGGGAAACGCTTTCAGGTACATGCAAGTGAGGCCGTTTGTGAGGCGGCAGGTGAGGGAATTCCCGCTGCATGTGGGATTCAGGACAGGGTGATTTCAGGTGTATGGGTTGGAGAAGGCAAGGTTTCGGCGATTTACCAGGAGATGAAGGAAGAGAAGGCGGCCTCGGTGGAGGAGTTAAAGGGCAAGTGGGAGGAGGAGCTTGGGGAGGAGATAGATGAGGGTCTGTGGGCTGATGCCCTGAGTAGGGTTAATTCTTCCTCCTCTTGCGCCAGGCTCAGCCGAATACAGTTCAAAGTTACTCTCGGAGCGCATATGACCGGGGCGAGGTGGAGTAGGTTCTTTGGGGTGGTGGACAGATGTGGGAGGTGCTCGGGGAGCCCAGCAAACCGCATCCATATGTTCTGGTCGTGCCTGGCGCTGGATGGGTTTTGGAGGAGTGTTGCGAGGACCATGTCCAAGGTGGTAAACGCCCGGGTCAAGCCGAGCTGGGGATTGGCATTAATTGGGATATCGGACGAGCCGGGAGTGCAGGAGGCGAAAGAGGCCGGTATTCTGGCCTTGGCGTTCCTGGTAGCCCAGCGGTGAATTTTGCTACTATGGAAAGATGCGAAGCCCCCTAGTGTGGAAGCTTGGATCAGTGACATGGCAGGGTTCATCAAGCTGGAGAGGATAAAGTTTGCCTTGCGGGGGTCTGTGCAAGGTTTCCTCAGGCGGTGGCAACCTTTCCTAGACTATCTCGCGGAGCGTTAGGAGGAGGTCAGCAGCCCAAGGGTGGGGGTGGGGGGTTTCTTTTGGGGTGGCGTTTGGGTGAAGGTGGGGGTTTTCCCCTATTTGTGTTTTTTAAATGTTATATGGGGGGGTTAAATCTCATGTATAATTTCTGATTGTGTTCTTGTTGGGGGGGGGGGGGGTTTGTTGAAAATTTGTTGACAAATTTGAATAAATAATTATTTTTTAAAAGAAGGTGGAGAGTAGCAGTGGAAGTGTTTTTCTGAATGGAGATCTGGAGCTGGTGGTCCACAGGGATCAGTGCTGGGACCTCTGTTGTTGTTGTTGTTTGTCATAAACATAAATGTTCTGGAGGAAAATGTGGATGGTCTGCTCAGTAAGTTTGCAGATTGGCGGAGTTGCTGGTAGTGCCAAGAATTGTCAGAGGACACAAGATATCGATCGGTTGGAGACTTGGCTACAGAAATGGCAGATTGAGTTTAATCTGGACAAATGTGAGGTGATGCATTTTGAACGATCAAATCTAGGTATAAATGGCAGAATCCTGAGGAACATTAACATGAGATCTGGGTGGGCACATCCACAGTTCCCTAAAAGTGGCAAGGTAAGTGGCCAAGGTGATTAAGGAGGCATAGGCATACTTGCATTCATCAGCCGGGGCATTGAGTACAAGAGTTGGGAAATCATGTTGCAGCTATATAAAAAGTTGGTTAGGCCGCATTTGGACTTTTGCTTGCAGTTCTGGTCATCACATTATCAGAAGGACATGGAAGCTTTGGAGAGAGTGCAAAGAAGGTTCACCAGGATGTTGCCTGGTCTCGAGGGTTTTGGCTATTATGAGAGCTTGAATAAACTAGGATTGTGTTCGCTGGAAAAATGGAGGCTGAGGGAAGACCTGATAGAGGTCTACAAAATTGAGAGGCATCGACGGGGTGGATAGTCTGGCTTTATCCAAGGGTGGAAGTGTCAATTACAAGGGAGCACAAGTTCAAGGTGAGCAGGGGAAAGTTTGATGTGTGGCGTAAGTTTTTCAGGCAGAGAATAGTGAGTGCTTTTAACTTGCTGCCAGAGGATGTGGTGGAAGCAGGCACATTAGCAACATTTGAGAGGCATCTGGATGGATACATGAACAGGAAGGAAATAGAGGGATATGGACTGAGCAAGGGCAAAAGGTTTTTTTTTTTTTTTAGTTAGGGCATCATGATTGGCAGAGGCTTGGAAGGCAGAAGGGCCTGCTCTGAGCTGTACCTTTTCTTTGCTCCAGTAAAATCAATATCAAAGACAAATGAATGAATAGCTTGCAGATCAAAGATCTGAGGGGGTTTGAACCCAGATGACTGTTTTTCTCTTTCCAGAAATTGAAAGATGCTGCTTCCTCTGTTGGAGTCAGCAGGTATATTGCTCAATGAGTTTCGAAGCAGTGATTTTTTTTTATTTTTTTTTTCCACTGCCTCCATCTGGACTGTTTTCCAGCTTGCCGACAGATCTCTGTTCTGGGGGTATCTTTTTATTTAGGGGGTTTCTTTCTGGTGGGATGGGGGGGGCAGCTCTTCCATGTTTGGTTGGGGGGGGGGTGGCCTCCAATAAACTTTGGTGGCAACTCCCTACATCTCCCTTCAAGTGTTACCCCTTTGGTTAACTGCATCAGGTACTCAATTGTCAAGACCAGCATCAATTCTCACCCATGTGATTCCTGGCCCAGTGGACCGGAGAATATGGTGACCGGCCTGTTAATCAGATGCAGATGGGTCTTGATGACCCATTTTCATCCTCCATGGACGCCAATCTTGAACCCGATGCCAGCGGAGGGTCGGAGCATCAGAAACGGATCGGTGCCTGGCGCCAGTCCTGTTTTGTTCCCTGATGCTGAATTCTCTGTCCCATCGGGATCTCTGCTACCATCACAATATGTTTGAATGTGGAAGGTCCAGTGATGCAAATTGGGTAGCCATTTTTTTGAGCTCCAGGCCACTTTTTTTTTTACTTTGGACTTTCCAGCTGTTAGATTAAAAATCATTATTTGGCAAAATTTGCGTGACAATATTAGATCTTCCCACGAGATGAATGGTCATTATCTGTTATTGAGTTGGTAGTGATGAGAGAGGAAATTTTGTCTTTCAGTGCCTGTTTAGAATTCGCATAGATGCACACACAAGTTGCAACATGGAAACAGGCCATTTGGTCCAACCAGCCCATGTGGTGTCAGACTTGCAACAGGGTTTCCATGCTCCTTTTACAGATTTTCTATCATCCACATGTCTTGTCTGGTTTTCAGCACTTTCATTGTAATTTGAAGGAACATCTTGTTTCAAATGAAGAATCATCCCCAGAAATCGGGCTAAGGCCTCGGCTTTTGATTTTATTTAATATATTTGTGAAAAAGTGCGAAGTTACGCACTTTGTTAGGAAGAATGGAGGTATACGCTATTTTCTAAATGGGAAAAGGCTGAGGAAATCGGAAACACAAAGGGACTTGGGGAGTCCTTGTTCAAGATTCTCCTTTTAAGGTTAACGTATAGGTTCAGTTGGCAGTTAGGAAGGCAAATGCAATGTTAGCATTCATGCCAAGAGGGCTAAAACACAAGCTTGTTCAGACCCCATTTGGAGAATTGTAAGTAGTTTGGGGCCTTTAAGGAAGGATGTGCTGATCTTGGGAAGGGTCCAGTGGAGGTCCCCAAGAATGATTCCTTGAATGAAAGAGTTTGTCACACGAGGGGCGGTTGAGGACTTTGGGTCTGGACTCACTGGAGTTTAGAAGGATGAGTGGGGGGATCTCATTGATACTGAGAGGCCTAGATTGAGTGGGCGTGGAGAGAATATTTCCACTGAGGAAAAAGTGGAGCCTGAGGGCACAGCCTCCCACTGAAGGGACGATCCTTTAAAATAGAGATGAAGAAGAATTTCTTCAGCCAGAGGATGGTGAATCTGTGGAACTCTTTGCCACAGAAGGCTGTGGAGGACAAATTGTTGAGTGTCTTTAAGACAGATAGATATGTTATGCGGAGAAGGCAGGAGAAGGTACAAAGGAGTGAAGATGCAGACCAGTTATCTAATTTTGAATGGGGCAGACTAGAGGGGTGGGAGGGGAAAGCTTAAATGTGTAATGTTCACTTTTTTTTTTTTTTTAAACCTCCCAAGGGTGTGCCATACTCCGCTGCTCTACGGCATCAAGTATGTATTGGTGGCCTGTGTAATCTTGGACTAGCAACTTTGCCTTCCCAGCAATACACGCAGACCTTTTAGAAAATTCTTTTTGGGAGGGACCGTTTTGCTATGCCACAGAGCTAAATATTTAGACTAGCTCTGACTCACTGGTGAAAGGAATGGTGTTTGGAACTAAACTGGTCTTGTCTTGCATTTAATTTCGCACTTGTTCAGAATACTTTGAAAATTCCAGTCTGCCGAGCAGTGCAGAATGGCTTGTGAAACTTCAAGAGGTCTTTATGGTTTTCAAGCATTTCTGTGAGAATCTTTTCACATGTGAACCTTCAAACTCTTGTCCTAATCTGGTGGCAACTACGCAGAAGAAAAAAAGTTTCATGCGCTAGTCACAACTTATGTTTATCGGTGCCTTCAGGAAATGTCCTCGTGCAACAGGAAATGTCCTCGTGCAACAGAGGATGAACGGAGAATTGAGCTTGAGAGTGGAAAGAGATTTTCAGCAGGCTCCTTTTTTTAAAATAGCGAAGTATAAGGATTTGAGGACATGGTATTGTATCAAAAACAAGACCGGAAATAAGCAGCCTCGTACAGACCTCTCTGTCATTGTCAACAGTCCATCTTTCCTCAAAACAGGAGGAGGGGTGGACATCGGTGGCAGTGTGAGTTAACTGAAGGGTGTAGACCACTGGCATTTACAGGTGTAGAAGTTGAAGCCTTGAATGGCTTTTTAAACCAGGCTAAAGATTTTTAATGTGTTAGGCGCCGATCAATGAGAATGATTGTGAAATAAGATTTAGTGGGTGGTGTGTGTTTGGATGTAGATGGTTGAGCTTTGGCAACAATTAGTCAACAGTCGCTGAAATAGGATGACTTTGTGCATGACAATCTGGGGTTTGTGCAGTACCCTCTGCAGTGCCCCATTCCCCCTCCGCTTTGGCAAACTTGTGTTTTTCTTTTGGAACCAAGCTCCAATCGGCTGCTGTAGGTTGAGCATTAGTATCTGCACCAAAAATGTGAAACCATTTGTTTCCTGATAAATTCCTCGAGCTACAAACGAGATTTTGGTTTAAATCGAGGAACACCTTCAGAACAGAAGAAAGGGCAAGAAAATCGTAGTTTAAAACAAAAAATAGAAGTGCTATAATAAGGCAGAAGAATAAGAAAGGGGTAATAAGCAGACTGTGTAAAATGTGCCGTGCTTTTATCTAGATCTATGAAGTGTGCGAATGTCCTTCTCTGACATGTCTTGAGCCTCTGATTTCATTTGTAATCAACGGATCAGACCACGCTCTCCAGAACCAGTCTTAATGACTGGACCATTAAATAACTTAAGTGGCAAATAACTTCATTCTCCATTATTGGGGAGCCCAGCATATCGGTGTAAAAGATCAGGCTGAAACATTTTCCATCATCTTCAGCCAGGAATACTAAATGGATGAACCATCTCTCTCTCAAAAAAAGGGGGTTGTGGCTTTTGGAGGTAAATCATCTTGAATCCAGGACCATAACATATTGGAGCAGAATTAGGCCATTCTGCCTGTCTAACCTGCTCCACCATTCTACCATGGCGGATATGTTTCGCATCCCCCCCCCCATTCTTCTGCCTTCTCCCTGGAACGCCTGATCCCCTTAATAATCAAGAATATCGCTATCTTTAAAGACACTGTGACTTGGCCTCCTCCGCCTTCTGAGTCAATGAGTTCTACAGATTCACCACCCTCTGGCTGAAGAAATTCCTCCTCCATTTTAAAGGATCGTCCCTTCAGCCTGAGGCTGTGTCCTTGGGTTCTAGTCTCTCCTACTAGTGGAAACATCTTCTCCACATCCACTTTATCTAAGCTTCCTTATTCAGTAAGTTTTAATGAAATTCCCCCACCCCATCCATCCTTCTAAACTTCATAGAGTACAGATCCAGAGTCCTCAACTGTTCCGTCATGACAGACCCTTCATTCTCGGGATAATTCTTATGGACTTTTTCTGGACTCCTTCCCAAGGCCAAAATGTCCATCCTTGGCCCAAAACTGCTCTCAATATTCCAAATGGGGTCTGACCAGAGTCTTGTACAACTTCAGCATGCATCCCTGCTCTTGTATTCTAGCCACTCCTTGAAATGAATGCTAACATTGCATTTGCCTCCTGCACTGCCAACTGAACCTGCATGTTAATCTTAAAAGAATCCTGAAGTAGGACAATTTATTCTGAAGCCTTTCCCCATTTAAAAAATAGTCTATGCCTCGATTCTTCCTACCAAAGTACATAACCTCTCATTTTTCTACATTGCATTCCATCTGCCACTTCTTTGTCCACTCTCTTAGCCTGTCCAAATTCTTCTTCAGCATCCCTGCTTTCTCTACATTACCTGTCCCTCCACATATCTTGATAACATCTGCAAACTTGGCAACAATGACTTCCGTTCCTTCTTCCAGATCCTAAATGTATATCGTGAAAAGTTGTAGTTCCAACACTGATTGCAGAACACCACAAGTCACTAGCTGCCATCCTGAAAAAGATCCCTCTTATCCCCACTATGCCTTCTGACAGTCAACCAATGCCAGTATCTTGGCACTAACACTATGGACTCTTACCTTATTTAGCAGCTTCTTTATGGCACCTTGTCAAAATCAAACCGCTTGTCAAAATACAAATAGATCACGTCCACTGGCTCTCCTTTGTCTAACTTCTTCATTACCACCTTCAAAAGAATTCTAACAGATTTGAGGCATGACCTCCCCTTTGTTTTAAAATATTTGTATTCTTTTTCATCAAATTTACTCTCTCCAACAATAGCAAATACAATGTCAATCCCCTGGCCAACAACCCCTTTGTCGTCTTTCCCCCCCCCCCCCCTCCCCCACACACACACCAAACAGTACCCATCATTTTAAATACAGAACACAAAAGAAAAAGAATCAAGAATCTACCATCATCCCATACATAATCACCATAAACCTATACATTCCAAACCCCCCCCCCCCGAATGTTCAATGTCATCTAATTCTTGAAAATGCATGATAAACAAAGCGCATGAGTTGTAGAACCCTTCCACCCTTCCCCTCAACTCTAACTTCACTTTCTCGAGCGTTTAAAAACTCCGGCAGATTCCCCCCCCAACCCCGCCATGCCAAGGCACAGGGTGCAGATGCTGACCTCCACCAGGCATGACATCCCCTTGACAAAGCCATGCTGACTCAGCCCTATTTTACCTTCCAAGTACTCCACAATCTCATCCTTAATAATGAACTCTTAAAATCTTACAAACGACCAATTTCCCATCTGCTGCTGCTCTCTCTTAAAGAAGGGTGTTACATTAGCCATTTTACAGTCCTCTGGGACCCTCCTTGACTCCAGTGGTTCATGAAAGATCATCAATACGTCCACAATCACCTTGGCTATTTCCTTCAGAACGCTGGGGTCTAGTCCATCCAGTTTGGATGAGTTTATCCACTTTCAGACCTTCAGCTTCCCCAGCACCTTCTCCTTAGTAACTGTCACTGCACTCGCCTCTGCCCCCTGACTCTGGTACGCCACTGATGTCTTCCACCGCAAAGACTGAGGCCAAGTACCTATTTGGTTCTCTGCCATTCCAACGTCTCCTCTCTTTGATCCTTTCCCCTGCACCCCTTTGCTCTTTTGCTTGTTCTCTGTTTGCTTTTAAAGGCTTCCCAATCCTCTGGCTTCCCACTAATTTTTGTATGCCACATTGTATGCCTTTTCTCCTGCTTCTATGCTGTCCCTGACTTCCCGTTTTTTTGTGAGGGCCACGAAGAATCCAGCATAAGTTTGTCGAGTCAAACAGAAAGTAACTTTATTTACAACAATATGTACACAGCAGCAGTAGTTCACCACTGCTTCCTTCTCTCGCCAGTACCACACTGGCCAGCTCTATTTATACAGCTTCACCTTGAGTTCCCTAATCCAATCTGCCTCATTACACATGACCAAATCCAGAATTGCGTGTTCCCTAGTGGGCTCTACACAAGCTGCTCCAAAAAAAAAAAAAATCTCGTAGACATTACACAAATTCCTTTTCTTGGGATCTGCTACCAATCTCATTTTCCCAGTCCACCTGCATATTGAAGTCCCCCATGATCATTATAATATTGCCTTTCCGAAATGCCTGATATATTTTCTGCCCCACATCCTGACTACTGCTAGGGGATCTGTACATAACTCCCATCAAGGTATTTTTTCCTTTGTGATTAATCAACTCGAACCACACAGACTCTCACCTTCCGACCCTATATCACTTCTTGCTATCGATTTAATTTAATTTGAAAAATGAAATGAAATAAATCGCTTATTGTCACAAGTAGGCTTCAAATGAAGTTACTGTGAAAAGCCCTGAGTCGCCACATTCCGGCGGCTGTTCGGGGAGGCTGGTACGGGAATTGAACAGTGCTGCTGACCTGCCTTGGTCTGCTTTAAAAGTCAGCTATTTAGCCCTGTGCTAAACCAGCCCCTATTCACAACAAGGCAATCTCGCCTCCTCCGTGCAAATGCCTGTCCTTTTTGATAGGACACATCCTTGGATATTTGAATCCCAGCCCTGATCCCTTTGCGGCTACGCCTCTATGCCCACAACATCGTACCTGCCAATGCGCAACAAGCTGCTACTTCACTCATAGTCACACTCTCCTGTCCCTAACCACTGACTGAATTTAAGGTACTTAATCTAAAGAGTGTGACTGCCTTTTGAAACAGCGCGTCCAGATAACTGCCCCATCTCTTGATGTGTCACAGGGTCCGAAGCTTCTCAACTGTGAAGTGCCTCAAGCAACCAACTCTTGCTGTATATATTCACCACAAATCACAATGGGGTTCACCAGCTCCAATATCATGCTGGTGCACCTCTTTGCACGGCCCTGCATTTCTATTTTATTTTATTTTTAAATTTCCAACTAGTTTTTAGTCTTTCTCATCCTTTAATCTGAAAGCAATTTAGAATAGATGATGCAAATTAGCAGTTACTTACCAGCCAATGAACTTACCATTTTCCTATGATGTCACTCCTGGATTGTTTTTCAAGATCGGCCTGCTGCCCAGAGGTGTCCCTGGTAGCGCCCGCTCAGACTCTCGGCTCCCCCCTCTGGCTCGCGGCTGCCCGTGGCTCGCAGCTGCCCGCTCTGGCTCGCGGCTCTTTTTAAATCTCTGCTCTTTAAGTCGCCCTGACATCACTGCAGGAGTTAGTCAGGGTAATCATAGAATCATAGAATTTACAGTGCAGAAGGAGGCCATTCGGCCCATCGAGTCTGCACCGGCTCTTGGAAAGAGCACCCTACCCAAGGTCAACACCTCCACCCTATCCCCATAACCCAGTGACCCCACCCAACACTAAGGGCAATTTTGGACACTAAGGGCAATTTATCATGGCCAATCCAATTAACCTGCACATCTTTGGACTGTGGGAGGAAACCGGAGCACCCGGAGGAAACCCACGCACACACTGGGAGGATGTGCAGACTCCGCACAGACAGTGACCCAAGCCAGAATCGAACCTGGGACCCTGGAGCTGTGAAGCAATTGTGCTATCCACAATGCTACTGTGCTGCCCTGTCCAAGTTCCATGTCCAACCATCTTCAGCTGCTTCATCCTTAATTTCTTTCCCTTCATCAAAAGTCAGAACACAAATTTAGCTACTTCACGTTTGGACTCTTCATCCAAGTTATTAAATTAAAATCTTTTTTATTCTCCTTTTTCACTTTTTCTTCTTTGTTTTTCTTCAGAAAAACAATCAAAGGTAACAAATCCAATGTCAGCCCCCTTACCATCAACAACAATCCCATCCTCTCCCAAACCACAATCCACATCTCAACACAAACATCAAATAAAAAAGGAATCAGGAATCACCCATAGTCCCCATCAACATACACAGTCTCGTCTCTTTCTCCCCCCCCCCCCCCCCCCCCCCCCCCAACCACCACAATGTTCGATGTCACCCAAGTCTTGAAAATGCATAATGAATAACGCCCATCGATTGCAGAATCCTTCCCCCCGAGTTCAAACTTCATCTTCTCGAGAGTTAAGAATTCTAGCAGGTCCACCCGCCATGCCAGGGCACAGGATGGAGATATTGCCCTCCACTCCAACTGGATCTGCCTTTGGGCGATCAACAAGGCGAAGGTTGCAACATCTGCCTCCGTACCAGCTTCCAACCCCGGCTGATTCGACACCCCGAATACAGCCTCCAGAGGGCCTGGGCCCAGTTTCACGTGCACCACCTTGGAGATTACCCTAAATAACTCTCTCCAGTAATCCTCCAGCTTTGGACAGGACCAAAACATATGAATGTGGTTCGTGCCCCCCCCCCCCCCTCGCAACATTTACACACACCTTCTATTCCCTCATAAAGCCGGCTCATCCTTGCCTTTATGAGGTGTGCTCTATATACCACCTTCAGCTGTATCAGTCCCAACCTCACTCATAAGATGGAGGCCTTCACTCTCCAGAGCACCTCAAACCAGAACTCCTCCTCCATACCCTCTCCCACTTTGCTTTGATCTCTTCCAGCGGCGTCTTCTCTTCCAAAATAACCCCGTAAACCGCCGACACTACCTCCTTCCCCAGTCCCCCTGTCGTCAGTACCTCCTCCAGCAATGATGAGGCCGGCTCCTCCGGGAAGCTCTATATCTCCTTCTTGACAATTTCTCGAACCTGCATGTATCTAAACATTTCCCCCTGCTCCAGCCCATACTTCGCTCCCAGCTCCTTCAGTCCTGCAAACCAACCCCCTAGAAACAAATCCTTTAGTGCCCTAACTCCCTTCTCCTCCCATCTCTGAAAATTCCCATCCCACTTCCCTTGCTCAAATCTGTGATTTCCCCCGAATTGGCATTTCCCTTGACCCTGCCCCCAACCTGAAGTGCTGGCGAAACTTTCCTCCAAATTCTCAATGATGCTATTCTTATCAGCCTCCCTGAGTATTTCCCCGGGGCCATCGGGAGCAGCGCTGTTGCTAGCGCCTTCAATCCCGACTCCCCCAAACAAACTCTTCCCCCATTGATCCAAGTTTTTCATGTTGAGGCCCCAGCATTGATTCCTGCGGCACTCCAGTAATAACAGCTCGAATGGTGAGTCATTTATCCCTACACGCTGCTTCTTGTTAGCATGGATAGAGGATTGGGTGTCTTTTGGAAACCCACTTTGCTGGTCACTTCCATATATCACTTTCATATGTCCTGTTACTACCTCCTTACTAATTTTTCCAGGACAGATGTTTGACTGACCCGTTTCCTGCTTTCTGAATCCCTCCTTTCTTGAATAGAGATTTACATTTCCGCAGAGCCCTTAACAGAATCTAGCGAATTTTGGAACAACCAAAGCATCTACTATTTCATGCAACCACTCGTATAAAAGCCTAGACTGCAGGCCATCCAGTCCAGAAGACTTGTCAGCCTCTTAATTCCAATGGTCTTTCCATTTTCCCTCACGATTATCATTCCTCCCTCCCTCATGATTTTTTAAGAATTCTTGAAGGTTTTTTTTCTTCTATACTGTTGGTTCAATTTGATTTTCCAGCCTCTCCCTCTGAGGGATCAATGCTCACTTTACTTTACTTGCCCACCTGTTATAACCTGACCGGATGCCAGAGACCCAGTGGCCTCATCTGAATATGATCTCCCCAGGTGAGGGGGTGGAGCTACACCCTTGAGTAAGGGTTCACTGCGACATAAATACCCTGGGCCCAAGTGTGGCTGGGTGCGTGAGACCCTTCAGAGGAGTAGGAGTTGTATTCTAGTATGTAAAACAAATGTTGAGTTTTCTAACAGTTACCAACTTCCATGTGGATGCTCTCCTGGAACACTTCCGTTAATCTTTGTCATATTGTGCACTTTTTTTTTTTCAATTTGATACTCGACTTAACATATTTGGTCATCCAAGGATGATGCAACCTTCGATGTGCCAATGGTGACTTAACACCATAAATGGGCCTTTTGTGCTTCCCTCTTTTACTGAGTAATGTCCACAATCTTCTGGGAAATGATGGTAATACGTTGCCACACCCACAGTGGACTAGAAGAGATGCAGCCAGTGGTCGAAGAGACCCAATCAGTGGTCAAGTTAAATACCCATTGCAATGTAATGCAACTCTGGCTCCAAAAAATATGAAGTAGACATTTAAACATTGTCTTTTGAGCAGAAATTAGCACAATTTTAAATTGGAGAGCAAATTATTCTTAGACTGTTTTTTATGTCTGACCGTTCTTTTATGATTTTGAGCAGTTACTTCACTTCATCGGATGCATCACTGATCTGTTAATCCATGTGTGTTGTGAATGGAGTTTGGCTGTACTTGCTGGGCAGAAACAATTCCCAATGTTTCAATGGTGGAGCCAGACAGCAAATGCTGTTTTCATGAAGCCAACAAGGTAATAGCCCAATTCCTGAGAGGAATGCTTTGGTTAGCTGTGTTTCTGCAAATTGCCTGAATTTGCTGGTCCATTTTTTTCCGGCATCAATAGTTCCAGGGCAATGTTAGCCTTGCGATTAATTCAGCAGAAGATTATGGCGCATTTTTTTTTTTTTTTAAAGTCCAAAATGACAATTACATCTGTTGTGAGGGTGATCATTAGGGATTGAATTATTCAGTCCTTCAACTTGCCATTTAAGTTGCAGATCAGTCCATGGTTTTTACACCCACACTTTTTTTCCCCTGCCCACACCCACCAGAAAAAGACTGGCCATGGCCCACCAAACGTACAATTTCCAAAAAACAGGTGCATTTGCTTGTATAAGGTGATGAATATTTGGGTACTTGCTGAACCAACTAAAATGTGTAATAATCTAGGTTTAAAATGTGCTGCTCTCATAAATTTCCATATTCAGGGTAGGTTAGAAAATCAAACTTTTATTTTAGAAACTTGTGTAGTAAACATATATGTGGAGGAAATCTGTATAATAGAATGAACCGGGCAAGAAAGGGTTGGACATAGTTTTACATAAAAGACTAGTTAACTAAACCCAGTTGGAGGATGATGCATTTCCTCCAAGCAGGATAGGCGGAACTGTAATGTGGCTGTTGATTCATTCATGGCTATGGGCCAAGTGCTAGAAAGTGGGATTGATGTCGTTTTGTCAGTGCAGGCTCAATGGGCTGAAGGATGATTTCTGTGACTCTATCAAACTGCAGATTCTCAGATTTAACCAAGTACATAAATTGTGGCACTGTTGAGGCTAAAATAAATAAGGATTCTAATTTTGTACTTTTTGATTATCCTGCATTGTGTTGTCCTTTGTGTTCTTTACACTTGATGGATGGAATACAAGTCATTAGCTTGTATGAGCAATTACTTTTAATTTGAAATTACTTTTGACAGCATTAAAAATTGTAACTTTATTTTTATTTGGGATTCTAGGCTTTTGGTTATAAGACCATAGGAGTGGAAGTAAGGCCATTCGGCCCATCGAGTCCACTCCACCAGTCAAACATGGCTGATTTCAACTCCATTTACCCGCGCTCTCTCTATGGCCCTTAATTCCAGTTATGACGAGGCAGGAATGCTTGAATGCTGCAACATACATAAAATTGAGATGTTAATCTAACCGGCAGATCCGTGTGGTTCAGGATGAGTCTGAGAGAGTGATTATAGTTTTTTTGTTTTGCTGACTTAGAGGGTGAGGCAAACAGCGAAACAGTATTGATATTTCATGTCAAGGTCTTGTCAACCTGGGGTGGGTTTCTCTGAGTCGGAGAGGGCTTCTCTGAGCTGCTCCAGCTCAGAGAGTAGGCATTTATTCCTAAATGGCCCACGACGTCGGTTCCTGAACCCACTAGAATCACGCTGACGTGGCGGGTGCCGCGCGGCCCGGAGATTCGTGAGAGTTGGCCCGAATTGCGATTCTCCAGCCCCCAACAATACTGGGCGAGATTCTCCACTCCCGCGCCGGTTGGGAGAATCGCCTGGGCCGCCAAAATTTCCCGGGATGCCGGTCCGACGCCCTCCTGCAATTCTCCCAAGCGGCAGGAGCGGCCCCGTCGAGTTCCGCAGGCCGGAGAATCGCCGGAGACACCCAAAATGGCGATTCTCCGGCACCCCGCTGTTCTCAGGCCCGGATGGGCCGAGCGGCCGGGGGGGGGGATCCTGCACCGGGGGGGGTACCTCCAATGTGGCATGGCCCGCGATCGCTGCCCACTTCCATCCGCGGCCCCGCAAGATCCGCCCGCCAGCTTCTTGCGGGGCGGACTCAGAGGACGGCAACCACGCATGCGCGGGTGACGTCAGTTATGCGGCGCCGGCCGCGTCATCTATGCGGCGCCGCCTTTACGCGGCGGCGAGGCCTGGCGCATGTAGCTGACGCGGCCCCGATCCTAGCCCATTGTCGGGGCCTGAATTGGTCGGGATCGGGGCCGTTTCGTGCCGTCGTGAACCTCGACGGTGTTCACGACGGCGTGGGCATTTCGGCGAGGGAATGGAGAATCCCGCCCACTGTGCCCCGGATGGGCCGAAGTCCCGTCAGCATGACCTTGGGTCAAGCCGGCGTGGTTTGAATCTGTTTTTTTAAAAAAATAGTCAACCAGTCTTGCTGGCTGACACTACGGCCGGAGGGGATGAGGCTCGGCGTGGGGGACCTGGGGCTGGCGAAACGGGCACGGCCGTGGCTGCAGGGCGGGGAAGAAAGACAGCCGCGGCAGCCGGGAACGGCCCGCTATGACAGGGCGGTGTCAACGTCACGGACGCCATTACGGCGGCCACGGTGATGGGCACCCACCCCGGTCGCTGGCTCAGCCCAGGTGTCTCGGCCATTCGGATGGGTGCCAGACTCCCCACCACGGGGCCCCTGCACCCACTGGCGGGTAGATGCAAGGCTGCACCCATGGCAGCCTGTGGTGAGGGCAGTGCCACTAAACGGTGGCTCTGGCAGGAGGGACGGGCGACGGGGCACCGAGGGATTGGGTGGCATGCGTGGATTGGGGGGGGGGGCGACCTGCCAACCGGCGTGACCATGTAGCCCATGGCACCTGGTTGTGGAGGGGCGCATGAGCCATGATGGCATTTTTTCTACCCCCACCCCCTGCAGATCATAATGTTTGGGAATCTTCCAGCATTTTAGGCCGCGGCGGCGGGGGCCGCTGCCCTGCAGGGAGGCGGCGGAGGCTGCAGCAGAGGAGCGTACTGCAGTGGGGCAGGTGCCAGCCACTCAGGCTGGAGGGTTGCCTGCCCGATAGGTACAGGAGGAGGAAGACCATAGCAAGGGGGAGCCACGGGACGAGGATGCTGAGGAGGAGGTGGTGCCACAGAGGCACCTGATGAGGCCCCATGTGTACCGGCGCCACATGTCCTTCCAGGACCTCCTGGACAGGGCATGCAGGAGGAGACTCCGGCTGAGCCGGGAAACTGTCACCCGTACCTGCCACCTGATGGTACGCCTGGCATCGCGTGGGATGTGGAGGACACCCTCTACCTGTGGCTGTCAAGGTGACGGTCGCGTTCAACTTCTACGCGAAGGGGTCGTTCCAGTCGCCGAGTGGGAACCTGTCCGGCATCGGTGCACAGGTGCATCCGTGCAGTGACCGATGCCGTGTATGACATTGCAAACTGGTACATCTCGTACCCTGTGGACCGCGCCCACCAGGATGCCCAGGCAGCAGGTTTCACTGTAGTCGCCAGGATACCCATGGTTCAGGGGGTCATCGATGGGGTGCATGTCGCCATGTGGCCGCCATCGTCTAACAGGCCGACGTTCATGAATAGGAAGGGGTCCTACTCCATGAACGTGCAGGTGGCCTGGGACCACCAAATGAAGATCCTGTATGTCTGCGCCCGGTACCCCCCCCCTCTGGCTGCGGGGCTGGTTGCTGGGCGACAGGGTTACCCGTTGTAGTCGTGGCTGATGATGCCTAAATGGAGGCCACAGACCAACGGGGAGCACTGCTACAATGAGGCCCGTTGTGCGACAGGGGTGTGATCGAGAGGTGCTTTGGGCTGCTGAAAATGTGCTTCAGGTGCCTTGACTGCCTCTCGAGTGGCCCTCCAGTACCCGTCGGATAGGGTTGGCCGCATCATTCTGGTATGCTGCGTCCTCCACAATATAACCCAGCAGAGAGGGAGGAGGAAGGGGAGGATCACTATGAAGGCCGGGCATCTCCAGATGAGAAGAGAGGGCATTCGAGGCAGGGGGTATTGTGGCTGATAAAGGGGGCAGATACATAACGGTGAGTGGAAAGCTGCAGGGGACCCGGGTGGTGCTAGTGAAAGTCTACGCCCCGAACTGGGATAACGTGGCATTCATGAGACACATGCTGGGTAAAATCCCAGACTTCTAGTCACATAATTTGATCATGGGGGGTTGACTTTAACACCGTCATTGGACCATGAATTGGACCGGTCAAAGTCCAGGTCAGGAAAGCGACTGGCAGTGGCTAAGGAACTGAGGGGTTTCATGCAACAGGTCGGGGGCATAGACCCATGGAGATTCGCTCGGCCGAGGGCAAAAGAGTTCTCTTTTTTTTTTTTTTTCTCCCACATACACAAAGTTTATTCTCGTATAGATTTTTTTGTTGTGAGCAGGGCGTTAATCCCATGGGTGGAGGGGACGGAGTACTCAGCCATTGCAGTCTCTGACCATGCTCCACACTGGGTGGACTTGCGACTTGGTGAAGCGAGAGGGCAGTGCCCACTCTGGAGGCTAGATGTGGGACTGCTAGCAGATGATTAGGTCTGCGGGTGGATAAATAGGAACATCCAAAACTACTTGGAAACAAATGATATGGGAGAGGTAACAGCGACTATGCTTTGGGAGGCTCTGAAAGCAGTTAATAGAGGGGAGTTGATTTCTATCAGATCCCATAGGGAGAAGAAAGAGCAGAGAGAGAGAGAGAGGCTAGTAGAGGAGATACTCCGAGTAGACCGGAGTTACGCGGAGACCCCTGAGATGGGGCTACTGGAGGGGTGCCGGAGACTGCAGGCGGAGTTTGGTCTACTGACCACAGGGAAAGCGGTAGCACAGCTGAGGAAGGTAAAAGGGACTGTCTATAAATATGGGGAGAAAGCGGGTAGAATGCTGGCGCACCAATTTCGGAGGAGAGAGGCGGCCAGGGAAATTTTGGGAGTTGGAGATAAGGAAGATAACACTGTCTTGGACCCAGAGGAGGTGAACCAAGTCTTTAAGGAGTACAAGTCAGAACCCCCAGCGGGAGGGGAAGGGATGAAGCATTCATGGACCAATTGAGGTTTCCAAAGGTGGAAGAGGATCTGGTGGAGGGACTGGGGGTCCCGATTGAGTTGGAGGAGATTGTTAAGGGCCTAGAGAGCACGCAGTCGGGCAAGGCCCCGGGGCCGGACGGCTATCCTGTAGAATTCTACAAGAAATTTTCGGAACTGTTGAGTCCACTCCTGCGAAGGACCTTTAACGAGGCTAAAGAGAGAGGAACTCTTTCCCCCCCCAACAATGTCATAGGTCTCTATCTCACTCATTCTCAAACGGGAGGGAGATCCGCTACAATGTTGGTCCTACAGACCTATATCGCTTTTGAACATAGATGCTAAATTGGTGGTCAAGATTTTGGCCACTAGAATAGAGGACCGTGTCCCAGGGGTGATAGGGGAGGAGCAGACAGGCTTTGTTAAGGGCAGGCAACTGAACTCCAATGTACGGAGACTCCTAAACATTATTATGATGCCCTCCGAAGGAGGGGAGGCAGAAGTAGTGTCTGCGATGGATGCAGAGAAAGCCTTTGACTGGGTGGAATGGGAGTACCTGTGGGAAACGCTAAGAAGGTTTGGATTCGGTGAGGGATTCATAGGGTGGGTCAAACTACTTTATCAGGCCCCCGTAGCAAGTGTATGCGCGAACCGGGTGAGGTCGGAGTATTTTGGGCTTCACCGAGGGACGAGGCAGGGGTGCCCCCTCTCCCCGTTACTATTTGCCCTTGCAATAGAGCCGCTGGCCATTGCGCTGAGGGCTTCAAAGAACTGGCAAGGGTTGGTTTTGGGGGAGGGGGGGGGGGGAGCACATCGGGTCTCTCCCTCTGCGGATGATCTGCTCTTGTATATTTCGGACCCACTAGAAGGGCTGGGGGAGGTCATGCAGATTCTGAGGGACTTTGATAACTTTTCAGGGTACAAATTAAACGAGGGGGAAAAGCAAGATGTTCGTGATCCAAGCTAAAGGGCAGGAGAAGAGACTGGGAGAGCTTCCGCTTAAGATGGTAGAGAAGAGCCTTCGGTACCTAGGCATACAAGTGGCTCGAAACTGGGATGCCCTCCACAAGCTTAACTTATCCGGCTGGTAGAGCAGATGGAGGGGGACTTTAAAAGGTGGGACATGCTCCCGCTATCTCTAGTGGGGAGGGTGCAGACGGTTAAGATGACGGTCCTCCCCAGATTTTTGTTTGTCTTCCAGTGCCTTCCCATCTTCATCCCAAAGACCTTTTTTAAGCGGGTGAACAAGATCATTTCGGGATTTGTATGGGCAAATAAGACCCAGCGAGTAAAGAGACTGTACCTAGAGCACAGTCAGGTGGGGTGGGGGGGGGGGGGTGTGGGGGGGCTGGAGCTGCCAAATTTTTGCCGCTACTATAGCCATGATTAGGAAATGGGTATTGGGGAAAGAGGTTGACGTGGGAGCGGTTAGAGGCGGAGTCATGCAAAGGCACCAGCTTGGGGGCACTCGTAACGGCACCTCTGCCGTTCTCGCCGGCGTGCTACTCCAAGTCCGGTGGTGGAGGCGGCACTAAGGATCTGGGGTCAGTGGAGAAGACCCAGGAAGGTGGAAGGGGCCTCAGTGTGGACCCCGATATGCAACAATCACAGATTTGTTCCGGGCAAGCGAGATGGAGGGTTTCAAAGTTGGCATAGGGCAGGTAAAGGATGGGGGACCTGTTCATAGACGGGACTTTTCCCAGCTTGAAAATGCTGGAGGAGAAATTTAATCTGCCCCCTGGAAATGCCTTCAGATAACTTCAGGTACGTGCCTTTCGAAAAAAACAGGTGGTGACATTTCCGATGCTACCCCCACGTAGGATACAGGATAGGGTGGTCTCTGGCACCTGGGGAGGTGAAGGTGTCGGACATCTACCAAGAACTACAGGAGGCGGAGGAAGCCCCAGTGGTGGAACGCAAGGGCAAGTGGGAGGAGGAGCTAGGCAGGGAGCTGGATGCAGGCCTGTGGGCTGATGCGCTAAGCAGGGTTAATTCCTCCTCATCGTGTGCCAGGCTTGGCTTAGTTCAGTTTAAGGTGGTCCACCGGGCACACATGACTGCAGCGAGAATGAGCAAGTTCTTTGGGGTTGAGGATAGATGTGCGGGAAGCCCAGCGAACCATGTCCATACGTTCTGGGCATGTCCTACTCTCAAAGGATACTGGCAGGGATTCGTTAAGGCAATGTCCAAGATCCTAAACACGCAGGTGGTGCCGAGTCCAGAGATCGCGATCTTTGGTGTGTCAGACGATCCGGGGGTTCAGGAAGCGAAAGAGGCCGAGGTTTTGGCCTTTGCCTCCCTGGTAGCCCGGAGATGGATCCTTTTAATGTGGAGAGACTCCAAACCCCCGAGTGTGGAGACCTGGATTGGTGACATGGCTGGATTTCTCAGTCTTGAGAAAATAAAGTTTGCCTCGAGAGGGTCCATGACGGGGTTCTCTCGGAGGTGGCAGCCATTCCTCGACTTTCTAGGAGAGCATTAAAATGGCAGCAGCAGCAACCCGTGGTGGTGGGGGGGGGGGGGGGGGGGAAGAAATGTTTACTTACTGCATGTTCTTTTTTTTTAATGTTAACGTTCACCTTGTTTTGTTAAATGTTGTTAATGGTTATGTAAAAATTTTGTTTCGATTTAAAAACCTGAATAAAAATTCTTTGTTTTAAAAAAACAAAACAGCAACCAGAGTTTGTAATGTGGGAGAGGGCATTATTTTGGCCATTTGATCAAAATGACAGACCTATTGGAGGGCAAATGGCGCGGGGGGAGAGGCAGGAAGTAGCATTGACTCAGGCATATTTGGATGATTGGCTTTACACATGAGCTACAGTGGATGTGTAAGGATGGTGCAAGATGGGCATGACAGCAGATGTTCGATAGTGGCGGCAATGGACGCAGAGAAGGCATTTGATAGGGTGGAGTGGGAGTATTTATGGGAAGTGTTAAGGAGGTTTGGGTTTGGGAACGGGTTTATTAGCTGGGTTAGACTTCTTTATGGGGCTCCAACGGCAAGCGTAGTTACAGGTCGACATAGATCGGGGTATTTCCGACTATATAGGGGAACAAGACAGGGATGCCCACTGTCTCCATTGTTGTTCGCGTTGGCAATTGAACCTCTGGCCATGGCGTTGAGAGACTCCAGGAAATGGAGAGGGGTGATTAGAGGGGGAGAAGAACACCGAGTCTCGTTATACGCGGATGACCTATTGTTATACGTGTCGGACCCAGCGGGGGGGGTGATAGAGGTTATGCGAATTTTGAGGGATTTCGGGGATTTCTCTGGGTATAGGCTAAACATGGGGAAGAGTGAATTATTTGTGATACATCCAGGGGACCAGAGTAGAGAGGTAGAAGGCTTGCCTCTAAGGAAAGTGGAAAGAAACTTCCGATACCTGGGGATTCAGATCGCTAGGAGCTGGGGAACCTTGCACAGACTTAATCTGACACGGTTGGTAGAACAAATGGAGGAGGACTTCAAGAGGTGGGACATGCAGCCTCTATCGCTGGCGGGCAGGGTGCAAGCAATTAAGATGATGGTCCTCCCGAGGTTCTTATTTGTATTTCAATGTCTCCCTATACTAATCACCAAGACCTTTTTTAATAAAATAGACAGGAGCATCGCGAGCTTCGTGTGGGCGGGGAAAGTTCCGAGAGTAAGGAGGGGGTTCCTTCAGCGTAGTGGGGACGGAGGAGGATTGGCACTACCGAACTTGGGCGATTACTATTGGGCCGCCAATGTGGCAATGATACGTAAATGGATGATGGAGGGTGAGGGAGCGGCATGGAAAAGACTGGAGAGAAAGTCCTGTAAAGGGACGAGTTTAGAGGCGCTGGTGACGGCGCCGCTACCGATCTCACCTAAAAAGTTTACCACGAATCCGGTGGTGGCGGCAACATTGAATATCTGGGGACAGTGGAGGCGACAGAGAGGGGTGCGGCGAGCCCTGGTGGGGTCCCCAATCAGGAACAACCATAGGTTCGCCCCAGGAAGAATGGATGGAGGATTTCAGAGCTGGTACCAGTTGGGAATTAGGAGGGTGGGAGATTTATTTATAGATGGGTCTTTTGCGAGCTTGGGAGCATTGGAGGAAAAGTATAAGTTGCCCCGGGGAAACTTCTTGAGATATATGCAGGTGAGGGCGTTTACTAGACAACAGGTGAGGAAATTTCCGTTGCTCCCGACACAGGGGATACAGGACAGGGTGCTTTCAGGGGTGTGGGTCGGAGAGGGCAAGGTGTCAAAGATTTATAGAGAGATGAGGGAAGAGGGGGAGGAGTCGGTGGGCGAACTAAAAGGAAAGTGGGAAGAAGAACTAGGGGAGGAGATAGAGGAGGGTATGTGGGCTGATGCCCTAAGCAGGATGAATTCCTCTTCCTCATGCGCCAGGCTTAGCCTGATTCAATTTAAGATGCTACATAGAGCACACATAACGGGAGCAAGATTGAGCAGGTTCTTTGGAGTGGAGGACAAATGTGGGAGGTATGGCGGGAGCCCGGCAAACCACGCACATATTTTTTGGGCGTGCCCGGCACTGGAAGGGTATTGGAAGGGAGTGACTGGAGTGATTTTGCGGGTGGTGAAGGCCCGGGTCAAACCAGGCTGGGGGTTAGCTCTATTTGGAGTTGCGGAAGAGCCGAGAGTGCAGGAGGCGAAAGAGGCCGACGTTGTGGCGTTTGCGTCCCTAGTAGCCCGGCGCAGGATCCTACTCATGTGGAAGGAGGCGAAACCCCCCGGACTGGAGGCCTGTGTAAATGATATGGCGGGGTTCATTAAAGTGGAGCAGATAAAGTTTGCCCTGAGAGGATCGGCTCAAGGGTTCACCAGGCGGTGGCAGCCATTTCTCGACTACCTAGGGGAACGTTAGAGGGCAGACAGATGGCCAGCAGCAGCAACCCGGGGGGGAGAGGGAGAGAGGGAGAGGGAGAGAGAGGGAGGGAGGGAGGGGGGGTTAGTTTAGGTCAAAGATAAAGGGGTTTTGTTACTTGTGTATTGTTAAAAATTTCTGTATTGTTATTGTTGCGTTTGCTTTGTAAGAGGGGAAAAATTGTTGTTTGGGAAAAAAAATTCAATAAAACATTTTTTTTTTTTTAAATTACAGCAGATGTTCTTGGAGGCAGCAGCACACACCAGAGTTTCTTTTCTCTGGCTGGCATCCTCTCCACACATTCATACAATGTTGATAAGAGTGTTGAGCCAAATGTCTCCCATTCCTACTCACAGTGAAACATCACCGAATAAACCTACAATTCCAGATGGAGCAGAGAATCTAGTCTATCACTGCTAACCCCCAATGTTTAAAATCCTGTTCAGTGTGAATGGGTCCCTGAACATGCTGAAGGGTATATAGTTCTTCCCTGCAAATATTTTTTAGAATTTTGCACTTATCTATTTTTAATGGTGTATGGGGCTGTTGTTTAAAAATCCTGACAGTGTGGGCGTGAATGCTTTTTAATTGTTTCTAACCCTTGGGCAGTAGGTGAATGGTTGCTTGCTATGGACTATGATTTGTAAATCCAAATCAGGATAAATGATCCAGTTTCAGAATGAAGTTCTGATATGAATAAATACTGGTAGAATATGGGCCATATCTGTTAATTCCTCCTCTTCCTCTTGTACAGTGGATCAAGAATTCTCTATTTTTCTACTCCATCCTTCTTGCAATAAAGGCTAACATATTCCACTTGCCTTCCTAATTGCTTGTTGTGCTAACCGTTTCATGTACAAGGCTATGCAGATCCCTCTAGAGCAGAATTCCATTATGTTTCTCTACTTAAATAATATTTGGCCTTTCTATATTTTCCTACTAAAGTGGATACCCTCCCATTTTGTCACATCTATGAAAATAGGGCTGGGGGGTAGGCTTAGTAAAGTGCCCTTTCGGAGGGTCGGTGCAGACTCTATGGCCGAATTGCCTCCTTGCGTCTTCTGCCATTTTTTTTGCTTATTCACTGAACCTGTCTCTATCACTTTGCAGACTGTGTTCTCGTCATAACTTCCACTCCCACCTATCTTATTCGTATTGTCAGCAAATATGATTCCAGTGCACTGGTCCCTTCATCCAAATCGATAATATATATTGTAGATAACTTGGGCCCCGACACTGATTCCTATGGTAACCACCAGCTACCATTTGTCAACCTGAAAATCAACCATTTGTTTCCTTAATCCAAAATGGGGCTGTTTAGCACAGGGCTAAAGCAGACCAAGGCAGGCCAGCAGCACGGTTCGATTCCCGTAACGGCCTCCCCGAACAGGCGCCGGAATGTGGCGACTAGGGGCTTTTCACAGTAACTTCATTTGAAGCCTACTTGTGACAATAAGCGATTTTCATTTCCTATCTCCTCACCAAATGTCTGTCACTGCTGCTTTGTCTTCCGATCTTTGCAATTGTTTATAATTATTTCTATTTTTAAGACACTAATTTCTGAGCCATATTCTCGCCCTTAAACAGCATGTATGATCAGAATTTCCTTGAGGATGCGTTAATTAATCTTGTCTCATTGCGCATTACCAGATCTAAAATAGCCTGTTTCCTTGTTGGTTACACAATTTATTGTTCTAAATAACTGTCCTAAATGCACTAAAATGGACTCTACCTCCAGGCTACCACTGCCCTTTTGATTTTCCCAATCTATATTAGGATTATATTTGCTCACCTTTCTTTCAAGTCCCTATTATGTGATTTTGTACTCTGTTCGGAGGCTTGTAGATTACTCTTCCCAGTATTTAATTTCCCTTGATATTTCTTCACCCAAGCTGATTCTACATATTGATTTTCTGAGCCATTGTCATTTCTCCCGATTGCCCTTATTTAATCTTTTATTCAGCACGCCACCACTTTTTTCTTCTACCTGTCCCTCTGAAATGTCATGTACAGCGAATTATTCGGTTTCTAGCCTTGGTCACTTTGCAATCAGATTTTGGTGCGATCTGACAGCATTGCATCTTTCTTTCTATTTGTGCGATCAATTCCATCGACCTTTTTTTATCTGAATGCACACAGCATTCTGTGCCTTCAATTTTGTCTTTCTTCTATTTTCCCTACTCTCTCCTTTTATTACCTGCTACACTTTTACGCTCTGTCTCTTCCTGTCACACTCTTGTTATCATCACCCTGCACTACTCACCCCTGATTTGCCACTATTTAATTTAAAGCAATATCTATAATGCTCATTTCTCAAATCACTAGGGCACTGGTCCACTCGCAGTTTAGATAAAATCAAACTCAACAGAACAGCTCCCTCACTCTAGTACTGGTGCTACTGCCCACGAATTGAAACCCGTTCTCTTGCATCAATTTGTTCGCCACACATTCAGCTCTCTAATCTTATTGACCCTGTGCCAATTTGCCAGTAGCTCATGTAATTATTACCTTTGTGGTTCTAGTTTTTTTTTAAAAATGTATTTATTCAAATTTTCAACAACCCCCCCCCCCCCCCCCCCCCCACACACAAGAAAAAAGAAGCAAAAACACAACAATCAGAAATTATACATTGGATTTCCCCCATAGACAATAACCCCCCATATCACATATAAAAGCACAAATAGGGAAACCCCCCCGCCCGCCCCTGGGCTGCTGCTGACCTCCTCCTAACGCTCCGCGAGATAGTCTGGGAACGGTTGCCACTGCCTGGAGAACCCCTGCACAGACCCTTGCAAGGCAAACTTTATCCTCTCCAGCTTGATGAACCCTGCCCATGTCATTGATCCAAGCTTCCACACTAGGGGGCTTCGCATCTTTCCATAGCAGCAAAATCCTCCGCCGGGCTACCAGGGACGCAAAGGCCAGAATACTGGCCTCTTTCGCCGCCTGCACTCCCGGCTCATCCGATACCCCAAATAATGCCAATCCCCAGCTCGGCTTGACCCGGGCGTTCACCACCTTGGACATGGTCCTCGCAACACTCCTCCAAAACCCATCCAGCGCTGGGCACGACCAGAACATATGGACGTGATTTGCCGGGCTCCCCGAGCACCTCCCACATCTGTCCTCCACCCCAAAGAACCTACTCCACCTCGCCCCTGTCATATGCGCTCTGTGAGTAACTTTGAACTGTATTCGGCTGAGCCTGGCGCACGAGGAGGAAGAATTAGCCCTATTCAGGGCATCAGCCCACAGACCCTCATCTAACTCCTCCCCAAGCTCCTCCTCCCACTTGCCCTTTAATTCCTCCATTGAGGCCACCTCCTCTTCCTTCAGCTCCTGATAAATCGCCGAAACCTTGCCTTCTCCAACCCATACACCTGAAATCACCCTGTCCTGAATCCCGCATGCAGCGGGAATTCCCTCACCTGCCGCCTCACAAACGGCCTCACTTGCATGTACCTGAAAGCGTTTCCTGGGGGTAGCCCAAACTTCTCCTCCAGCACCCGTAGGCTCGCAAACGTCCCATCGATGAACAAGTCCCTGTTTCTTCTAATCCCTGCTCGATGCCAGCTCCGAAACCCCCCATCCATCCTTCCCGGGATGAACCGATGATTCTCCCGAATCGGGGACCAAACCGAGGCTCCCACCTCGCCCTTGTGTCGCCTCCACTGGCCCCAGATCTTCAACGTCGCCGCCACCACTGGACTCGTGGTGTATCTTGTCGGCGAGAGCGGAAGCGGTGCCGTCACCAGCGCCCTCGGGCTTGTGCCCACACAGGACGCCATCTCTAGCCTCTTCCACGCCACCCCCTCGCCCTCCATTATCCACTTGCGGATCATTGGCAGCCCAATAATAGCCACAGAAATTCGGCAGCGCGGCCCACCCCCCTGTCCCTGCTACGCTCCAGAAACACACACTTCAGCCTCGGGGTCTTATTCGCCCACACAAATCCCATGATGCTCCTGCTTACCTGTTTGAAAAAGGCCTTGGGGATCAAAATGGGAAGGCACTGGAACAAAGAGAAACCTCGGGAGGACCGTCATTTTGACCAACTGCACCCTACCCGCTAGTGAGAGTGACATCATATACCATCTTTTAAAATCCTCCTCCATCTGCTCCACCAACCACGTCAAATTGAGCTTGTGCAGGGCTCCCTAGCTCCTAGCTACTTGGATCCCTAGGTACCGAAAGCTCCTTTCCACCCTCTTCAGCGGTAGCTCGTCTATCCCCCTTCCCTGGTCCCCTGAATGCACCACAAAGAGCTCACTGTTCCCCACGTTGACTTTATACCCCAAAAAGTCCCCAAACTCCCTAAGGATCCGCATGACCTCCGCCATCCCCTCCACTGGATCCGCAACATACAACAACAGGTCATCGGCATACAATGGCACCCGGTGATCCTCTTTCTTCCCCCCCCCCCCCCCCTCCGGGATCAATCCCCTCCATTTCCTAGATTCCCTCAGTGCCATGGCCAGCGGCTCAATTGCCAGTGCAAACAACAAGGGGGACAGGGGGCACCCCTGCCTCTTCCCCCTGTACAGCCGAAAGTACTCCAACCTCCGCCGGTTCGTAGCCACACTCTCCACCGGGGTTTTATATAGCAGCCTGACCCAACTGATGAACCCCTCCTCGAACCCAAACCTCCGCAACACTTCCCAAAAATACTCCCACTCCACCCAATCAAAGGCCTTCTCCGCGACCATAGCTGCCACTACCTCCGCTTCCCCCTCCACCGAGGGCATCATAATCACATTGAGGAGCCTCCGCACATTTGTATTTAGCTGCCTACCCTTCACAAATCCTGTCTGGTCCTCATAAATCACCCCCGGGACACAGTCCTCACTTCTCGTAGCCAGCACCTTCGCCAGCAACTTAGCGTCAACATTGAGAAGCGAGATCGGTCGATACGACCCACATTGCAGTGGATCCTTGTCCCGCTTCAGGATCAAAGAAATCGGCGCCCTGGACATTGTCGGGGGCAAGGTCCCCACCTCCCTCGCCTTATTAAAAGTCCTCACTAGCAACGGGCCCAGCAGGTCCACTTATTTCCTGTAAAATTAAACCGGGAACCCATCCGGCCCCGGGGCCTTCCCCACCTGCATGCTCCCCAATCCTTTAACCAGCTCCTCCAACCCTATCGGTGCCCCCAAACCAGCCACCTCCTCCTCCTCCTCCACCCTCGGGAACCTCAGCTGATCCAGGAATCGTTGCATCCCCTCCTCCCCCGCTGGGGGCTCAGACCTGTACAGATCCCCATAGAAGTCCCTAAATACCTTGTTTATTCTCACCACACTTTGCACGGTATTCCCCACTCTATCCTTGACTCCTCGAATCTCCCTCGCTGCCTCCCTCTTACAAAGCTGATGTGCCAGCACCCAACTCTCCTCCCCATACTCGTACGCCGCCCCTGCGCTTTCCTCCACTGTGCCTCTGATTTCCCCGTGGTCAACAGGTCGTATTCCGTCTGGAGGTTCCGTCGCTCCCTAAGTAGCCCCTCCTCGGGGGCCTCTGCATACCTCCTGTCCACCCTTAAAATCTCCCCCACCAACCTCTCCCTCTCCCTCCCCTCTCTCTTCTCCCGTGGGCCTGAATAGAGATTAGCTCTCCCCTGATCACCGCCTTCAACGCCTCCCAAACTACCCCCACCTGCACCTCCCCGTTGTCGTTGACCTCCAAGTATCTTTCAATGCACCCGCTCGCACACCCCCTCGTCCGCCTACAGTCCCACATCAAGGCGCCACACCGGGCGCTGGTCCCTCCTCCCCCAACTCCAACTCCACCCAATGTGGGGCATGCTCGGAGATGGCTGTGGCTGACTATTGTTGCTCGTTTTAGCCTTAGTTTAATTGCTCTTGTTCTATCACCTTTGCTCTTGAGTCGCCAGGTATCTTTCTGATACTGCCACGTGGTTCAAGTCCGAGTAATGATTAATAATCCAACACACCGCTTAGTAAGAGTTAAATCAACGCACATTTATTATATACAGTAATTAATACTTGTACATTCATTCTACTTCTAACCTACCTCCTACAACTAACAGGCCAATACTTAACTTTGGAAATGGCCCACCAGGCCAGGGAAACGAATGGCCTTTCGTATGGGTTCTGAGCCTACGGGATTCAAAGCTGGTACAGGTCGATAGTCAGGAGTGCCTATCTCGTAGCGAGCTTTGGAGTAAGACTTACTATTTCTTGCGGCTGTTGTAGAGGGTCAGCAGAAGGGTCTCTAAGGGTGCGGAGAGGAGAAGAAGGGTCGATTAGAACTTGGCCCCTATTCTCATAGTCCCCAGGGGCTTCCCGACTCTTGGGGCGGACCTTGTACCTGGTTCCAAGTGATTGGACTTGGTCCCAATCACTTGGTTCGATATTCTCCAATGCTGGAGCGATTCCTTGATCGATGGGTGGTTTCGAGGTGGTCATTCACCTCTCTTTGTGTAAGCTCCTGCTGGCGCCGAAAAGTCTGGGTTGACTTTGTGTGTCTAATTTGTGGCATATTGTTCCCGGGGATTGCTAATTTATATGCAGATGGCTGGTGTGTTGTTGTGTTGATGGCTGCAGGTATCGATTCTGTCTGGCCTCCCCAGAGGCAAATACACAGTTTTACCTGCAGCTGTCTCTGAGTCCTGTTGGCTGATTTTCCCATCAGCCTCTTCTGTTTGCCATTTTAAATCGGGGTTTGGCCATTCTAATCGGGAGTTAGCCATTTTAAACGGCTACACTATTCCGTTCCCTCCACTTTCGGGATTAGTGCCCTACTCAAAATGAAAAAGTCTACCCAGGAGTAGGCTCTATGGATGTGGGAAAAGAAGGAAAATTCCCTGCGGCCTGTCAACCCCCCCCCCCCCCCAAAATCTGGTCCATAAACCCCCTAAGCATCTTGGCCGCAGCCGGCCTCTTGCCCGTCCTGGACCTAGAACGGTCCAGTGCTGGGTCCAGCACAGTGTTGAAGTGCCCCACCCTCCCCGTCCAGATCCAGAATCCGACCCAGCATGCGTTTCATAAATCCGGCATCATCCCAATTCGGGGCATATACGTTCACTATTACCACCCGCACCCCTTGCAACCTACCACTCACTATCACATATTGACCTCCATTATCCACTACAATATTCAGTGCCTCGAACGACACCTGCTTCCCCACCAGTGTTGCAACCCCTCTGTTCTTCGCATCCAGCCCTGAATGAAAGACCTGCCCTACCCACCCTTTCTTCGCCTAACCTGATCTGCCACCTTCAGATGTGTCTCCTGGAGCATGACCACGTCGGCCTTCAGTCCCTTTAAGTGCGCGAACACCTGGGCCCTCTTGACCGGCCCGTTCAGGCCCCTCACATTCCAAGTTATCAGCCGGATCAGGGGGCTATCCTGAAGTGCCTGCCCCCCTCCCCCGCCGTCCGACTAGCCATCTCCTTTTCTAGGCCAGCCACGTGCCCGTGTCTCCCGCGCACTCCAGTCCCCCAGGCGGCGGACTCCCGCCCAGACCACCTCTCCTACTTCCAGCTCCCCTTTGGCCAATGCAGCAGCAACCCATTTCTTCCCCCCCCCCCCCCCCCCGCTAGATCCTCATCTAGCCATTTTGAGCCGGCCCAGCCCCCTCTGGCGCACCTCCTTGATGCGGCCCTGCCCCTCCAACACCGACTCCCACTCTCCCACAGCCCCCACATCAAATCCATTCACCCATCCCCACCCAGCACCAAAACAAAAAGAACATTCCCCAAACACAGTAAACATCCCCCCCCCCCCACACACGACAAACCCTCCGTTTGAGTCCAACTTTTCAGTCTGGATAAAGTTCCATGCCTCATCAGGCGTTTCAAAATAGTGATGCCAATCTTGGAACGTGACCCACAATCGCGCTGGCTGCAACATCCAGAACTTCACCCCCTTCTGATGGAGCACTGCCTTAGCCCGGTTAAAACCAGCCCTCTCCTTAGCCACCTCCGCACTCCAGCCCTGGTAAATTCGTATCTCCGTGTTCTCCCACCTGCTGCTCCGCTCTTTTTTGGCCCATCGCAGGACACACTCTGTCCATAAAGCAGTGGAACCTCACCACTACAGCCCTTGGCGGCTAGTTGGCTTTGGGTCTCCTTGCCAGGACTAGATGAGCCCCATCCAGCTCCAGGGGCCTTGAGAAAGCTCCCGCGTCCATCAGTGAATTGAGCATCGTGCTCATATATGCCCCGGCATTGGGCCCCTCCACTCCTTCAGGGAGACCCAAAATCCGAAGATTCTTCCTCCTCAACCTATTCTCCAGCTCCTCAAATGTTTCCACCCACACCTTGTGCAGCGCCTCCACCTTCACCACCAGGCCCAAGATCTCATCCTCATTCTCCGAGGCTTTTTGCCACACCTCCCGGATCGCCGCCTTCTGGGTCTCCACAAGCTTCTCAATCGCAGCCTTCGTTGGCGCCAGCATTTGTCCTCAGCTCCTCGAAGCAGCGTTTAAGAAGCTCCTGCTGCTCCTGCGACCACTGCGCCCGCACTGCTTGGTCTCCACCTGCCGCCATCTTGCTTTTCCACCCTCGCACTTTCCGCTGCACCAGGACCACTTTTTTAACCGCTTCACTCCTGCTCCAATCCATATACTGTCGGGGGGACCTTGCTGTCACCTTCCCATACTGGAAGCCGTTGAACAATTGCCGTTGGGGCCCCTCTGAAGAGCCCAAAAATCCGTTCTTGGCGGGAGCTGCTGAACGTGCGACCTACCTAGGCATAGCCGCTACCGGAAGTCGTCGTTCTAGTTTTTAATTTGGCTCCGAGCTGTACATATTCCCTCATCAGAATCTTTCTTTATGTTGCTGACACGGGATCTTGCCCTTTCCATTCCAAATGTATCTTTTGCCCCAAAGAGCTGTCCTTAATCCAAGCAACAGTATGCAATATGGTCTCCCAGACTCTGTCTCAACGACAGGGAACAATGTCTCCCCTCTCTGCCCCTGCCCTCCCTCCCCTCCAAACTACAGTGCTCCTGCCTTTTCTATATTCCTTTTCATCCAGAACCACAGTGCCACAAGAATCCCATACCCGTTGGACATGTGCAAGGGCTGAGGCTCCTCTAGTACCTACCTTCTGGATCTGCATTTCTTCCTCTGTCATAGTCATGCCCCCCTGCCCCTGAGCAGATCGGAAATACTTTATCCTGAAGGGATTTGACTGCATCCTGGTACCAAGTGTCCAGGTAACCTTCTCCCTCCCTAATACGTTGCAGGACATCAACTCTGAACCAAAATTTGTTGCGCTGCAGGCCCTACAAATGTGCTTGTTATGAATCACACTGGTATCCACCAGCTCCCATATGCTACACCTTCAATTAATCACATGCCCTGCCATCTTTATTGTGTTTTTTTAACTAACCTGATATTTCAATTTGATATCTTCAAATATCTAGTTTCTTGGTTTGTTTGATTTTATATGTTTAGGTCTTTGTAGCATAGCCCACATCCTACTTTAACATTATTTGTTTTTAATATATCAAACAATACCTGTTATCCCCATCTCTCCATATTGCCTTGTACGTTGGTGAAATCAGCCCTCTGTGCAGCTGCTCTGGGCTAATGCTATTATTAATTAACAATGTTTTACAGCCTGGTTTTTAATTTTATTTCCTGGCCCTTAGTTTAAATCAATGCCCTCATTTGGAGGTGAAGATACTACAGGCCAACTGCTTTCCTGTGATGGCACATTTGGATATATTTTTTAAATTGCTGTCAGTGGTGCCCATTTTTAAAATCCTCCGCGCTCGGTATTCCTTGTACAGTGGAGAGGAGCTTTCGGTACTTGGGCATACAAGTGGCCAGGAATTGGGATGCCCTGCACAGGCTCAACTTAACCCAGCTTGTGGAGCAGATGGAGGGAGAGTTTAAAAGGTGGGACATGCTCCCGCTTTCCCTGGCGGGACGGGTGCAGACTGTGAAGATGACGGTTCACCCCA
Organism: Scyliorhinus torazame; assembly: GCF_047496885.1. NCBI lineage: Eukaryota > Metazoa > Chordata > Chondrichthyes > Carcharhiniformes > Scyliorhinidae > Scyliorhinus > Scyliorhinus torazame. The sequence goes on from NC_092722.1 coordinate 130,609,743, forward strand.
GGTTCCCGTTCGTTTTTCAGTGCCTCCCCATTTTTATCCCCAAGTCCTTTTTTAAGCGGGTGAATAGGATTGTTACGGGATTTGTGTGGGCGAATAAAACCCCGTGAGTTAAAAGGGCATTCTTGGAGCGTAGCCGGGGAGGGGGAGGACTGGCTCTGCCGAACTTCTGCAGCTATTATTGGGCGGCCAATGTGGCCATGATTAGGAAGTGGATGATGGAGGAGGGGGGTATGGGGGCGGCATCATGCAAAGGCACCCGCCTAGGGGCACTAATCACGGCGCTGCTGCAGTTCTCGCCGGCGTGATACACCACAAGTCCGGTGGTGACGGCGGCACTGAAGATTTGGGGGCAGTGGAGGAGACATAGGCAGGAGGAGGGGGCCTCAGCATGGACCCCGATACGGAATAACCACAGATTTGCTCCGGGTAGGATAGATGGGGGGGGTTCAAAGGCTGGTATAGGGCAGGCATTAGGAGAATGGGAGACCTGTTTATAGACAGGACTTTCCCCAGCATGCAGGCGCTGGAGGAGAAGTTCGGCCTGCCCCCGGTGACTGCGTTCAGGTACCTCCAGGTTCGGGACTTTCTTAGAATACAGGTGGGGACATTTCCGCTGCTGCCCCCGCGTAGGATTCAGGACAGGGTGGTGTCTGGCATCTGGGTAAGGGAGGGGGTGATGTTTTGGAGAGTTGATGCAGACTCTGTGCTAACTGACCTCTTGCACTGTAAGGATTGTATCATCTTCCATCAGTTACTCATTTTATTTATCGACATGCTGCCACTTGGCAACCACCCAAGAAACATGCACCCACCTATCCCACCTATCAAGACATGCGCCACTTAGCAACCACCCAAGAAACAGCACGGTTGCATTGTGGATAGCACAAATGCTTCACAGCTCCAGGGTCCCAGGTTCGATTCCGGCTTGGGTCACTGTCTGTGTGGAATCTGCACATCCTCCCAGTGTGTGCGTGGGTTTCCTCCGGGTGCTCTGGTTTCCTCCCACAGTCCAAAGATGTGCGGGTTAGGTGGATTGTCTATGCTAAATTGCCCATAGTGTCCAAAATTGCCCTTAGTGTTGGGTGGGGTTACTGGGTTATTGGGATAGGGTGGAGGTGTGGACATTGGGTAGGGTGCTCTTTCCAAGAGCCGGTGCAGACTCGATGGGCCGAATGGTCTCCTTCTGCACTGTAAATTCTATGATTCTATGTTGATATCCAACTCCCCCTCACTAATACCTGTCTTGACCCTTTCATTCCCTGTGTGTTGTCTGACATCCAGTGTTGGATGAGTCACAGGTTCGTTGATCTTAATGCTGTATTGGGAAAACAGTCCACATTGTATGTCTGCGCCACAACTTAATTGCCCTTAATCTGCAAATTGGGCCAGTTCACAGCCTCTGTTCTATGACCCCAAGCTAAACTTCCAGGCATCCAACTCCTCTATTACAGAGACCTCCTGCTCTCATCTACATAGCATTGCCAACTTGTACCCATGTTTCAGCTAATCTACTGTTGAACTCATGCCACTGTCACCTTCGGACTAGATTGCTAAAACACACTCCTGCCTGGTCTCTCAATCCAATGCTGTTGCCTGTGTTTTGCCCTGTACCACGTCCCACTCGCCCATCACTCCAACATCAGCCTAGTTTGATTCCTGGTCAGCAAACTCATCCCATTTAAAATTCCTCTTGTTGGTATTCCAATTCTGTTATGGCCTTGCTCTTCTGTATGATCTCCTTTAACCTGACCAGGTTCTTTCTCCACTCCCCTGATTCTGGGTATGGGTTTTGATGCACCCCCTCCGCCCCTCCCCCTCCCTCCATGTATCTTTAAGGTCTACATTCAAATGTACCTCTTTGACCAAAGGTGTTTTCCTCTTCTGTCTCGGCATTCATTTTTGCAATATTCCACCTCTTGAAGTGCCTTGCGATACTTTTTTACTGAAGTGGCGTGATATAAGTGCAACTTCTTGTGCATTAGCTAGTTTAGACCCCTTGTGCTCCCTTATCCTGCTATCAGTTTGGTTTGAAATATTAGATTTGGTTTCTCAATAACAGTTTTTCCAACTAAATTACTTCTGAAATAGGTTATCCCTTTTTTTGCGTATTTAAATGTTTCCACTCTTCCTTATTGTTGCTGAACTCGACACATGGACTTGACACAGGTGGCTTGCCCAGAGCGTTTTATGGTTTGCATGTAACTCTGTCCTTTTTTAAATTTGTGATATATTTGTATATAAGAATTACCTATCTGGAGAAACTGATTCATTTAAAGAGGTGTAGAATGGTTACAACATGGAGACAGTTCGGCCTGGGACAGCTTTCTCTGTAACAGCAACTTAGATCATAGGTCATAGAAATTACAGTGCAGCAGGAGGCCATTTGGCCCATCGTGTCTGCACCGGCCTTTGGAAAGAGCACCCCAACTGAGCCCACATCTCCATCATATCCCTGTAACCCCACCTAACCTTTTTTAGCATAGCCAATCCACCTAACCTGCACATCTTTGGACTGTGGGTGGAAACCGGAGCACCCAGAGGAAACTCACGCATACACAGGAAGAATGTGCAGACTCTGCAAAGACAGTGACCCAAGCCAGGAATCGAACCTGGGACCCTGGAGCTGTGAAGCCACTGTGCTAAGCACTTGTTACTGTGCTGCCCATGGTTAGCTGACTCCCTATCTTTTTCCCCATAGTTGTGCAATTTTTGCCTTTGGATGCTTATCAATTCCCTTTTTGAAAGCCACATTTGAACTCCACTACCCTCTTTAAGACTCTGCATTCCAGATCGTAACCACTCGCTGCCTAAGAGTTTTTTTTCCTCGTGTCGCCCTTGATTCTTTTGCCAATTCCTTCAAATCCATGTTTTGAGTTCCTGATCCATCTGCCAATGACACTAGTTTCTCTCTATCTACTCTGTCCACTTCCTCCATGATTTTCAGTTCCTCTATCAAATCTCCTTTAAATATTTTTGCCTTATAATATTTTTGCCTCTAATTACAACCCCAGATTCTCCAATCTATCCACGTAATTGGCTCCAGGGATGAGGAACTCCATTCTTGTCCATCTTTTTTGCATCTTCTACAGTGCCTTCACATTCTTCCTACATTATGGTGTCCTGTTTGTTTTTCGCATGTAGTCTGTCGACATTAATAAGGTAGATAATTGACGTTGAAGCTCATGATTGGGAAATTTACAAAACAATGCAAAAATAACTGTTTGTATACTGCCTTTAACCTAATGACATTTTCTATGATGCTTCACAGGAGCATTTTAAACAAAATATTACACGTCCCAAGAGCTTTAAGGAATGTCTTAATGGAGGAAAGCGAGGGAGAGTTATCTGGTGGGAATTCCAGACCAACTACTCTTGTAGGAAAGGAATTTTGGTCAGCTGAACTGTATGGGTGACATTTGATGTGTATGAGTCAGTGAGTATGGACATTGCATTTGAGAACAAAACCTATTGGTAAATGGTTTAAAAGTATCGTTTAGCCTAAGGAGGACAGTTTCCCAACACTTAAGAGCTAGGTGCAGTCAACAATGAAAGTATTAATACTTTGATTGGTGCATTTTGTATTGTTTTGATTACAAGTCAGAGGAATGGCAACTATATTGAGATTAGGTCAGTGCAGACTTAATGGAATGAATAGCCTCCTTCTGTATTGTTGGCATTCTATGTTTCTACTTGACCATCTTGCTTTGTGTGAATTTGTGACATTTGCTGTCAGTAACCCGTTTGGTTCTGAAGGACAACTGTGACCAAGTTCCGTGTAAAAACAAACCTTTTTCTGTTTGTTGTTGCTGATCAAAAAGGTAAAGTCAGGCAGCATTCCTGGAGAAAAAGTCGGTGACTGTTCTTCATGATTTATGCTAACAATCTGATACTGTTTGAAAACCAGAATCTGATACTGTTTGAAAACCAGAACCTATCTTTCATGAGTCGTGGTTAGATTTAATGCGATTTATTGCACACTCACTACAGAGGATAGCATATCTGTTTAGACACTGCATAAGCAACATCTGTTTGAGAGGAAGTATGAGAGAGGCTGACTGTAAGGTCACTGGATCAAATTAAATACACCCAAGGTTACTGAGAAGTGAGGGGGCGTGGGGGTGTCATACAGTTCTGTTGGTTACAGGAGTGAAGCCAAAGGAGTGGAGAATTGGAAATGTCACACTCTTGTTCAAGAAAGGGCGTAAGGATAAATCCAGCAACCGCCGACCAGTTTAAACGTGGTGGAGGAAAAACCTTTTGGAATTGATAATTTGGTCAGAATTAGCAGTCACGTGAACAAATGTGAAAGGGCAACCAGTATCGCTTAAGCTTTCTGATGAGGTAGCCGGGGATTGACGAGAGTAATGCAGTTGATGTTGTGTCAATGGACTTCCAAAAGGCATTTGATAAAGTGCAACAGAATAGCCTTATCAGTAGAGTCTAAGCTCCTGGAACAAAAATGCATTGGCAGCCAGGATACAAAACTAATTATTTTGGACAGGAGGAATGTAATGGGATTTTGGAAAAGTCAATGTTGGGACCACTGATTTGCTTGCATATTAACGACCTAGACTTGGGTGTGCAGGACGCAATTTCAAAATGTGCTGATGCCACAAAACTACTGTGAAGAGGATAGTGATGAGCTTGAGGCTGATGGAGTGGACAGACGTGTGGCAGATGAATTTTTTTTTAAATAAATATTTTATTGAAAATTTTTGGTCAACCAACACAGTACATTGTGCATCCTTTACACAACATTATAACAATACAGATAATAATGACCTTTTTTATATAAACAAAAAACAACAAATAAATAAATATTAAATAACAAAAATGAAAACTAGCCCTAATTGGCAACTGCCTTGTCACAGGCTATAACCCCCCCCCCCCCTCCCCCCCCCCCAAGTCCTGGGCTGCTGCTGCTGCCTTCTTTTTTCCCCCATCTATCTTTCCGCAAGATATTCGACGAACGGTTGCCACCGCCTGGTGAACCCTTGAGCCGACCCCCTTAGGACGAACTTAATCCGCTCTAGCTTTATGAACCCCGCCATATCATTTATCCAGGTCTCCACCCCCGGGGGCTTGGCTTCTTTCCACATTAGCAATATCCTGCGCCGGGCTACTAGGGACGCAAAGGCCAAAACATCGGCCTCTCTCGCCTCCTGCACTCCCGGCTCTTGTGCAACCCCAAATATAGCCAACCCCCAGCTTGGTTCGACCCGGACTCCTACTACTTTTGAAAGCGCCTTTGTCACCCCCACCCAAAACCCCTGTAGTGCCGGGCATGACCAAAACATATGGGTATGATTCGCTGGGCTTCTCGAGCACCTCGCACACCTATCCTCCACCCCAAAAAATTTACTGAGCCGTGTTCCAGTCATATGTGCCCTGTGTAATACCTTAAACTGAATCAGGCTTAGCCTGGCGCACGAGGACGACGAGTTTACCCTGTTTAGGGCATCTGCCCACAGCCCCTCCTCGATCTCCTCCCCTAGCTCTTCCCATTTCCCTTTTAGTTCGTCCACCATAGTCTCCCCTTCGTCCCTCATTTCCCTATATATATCCGACACCTTACCATCCCCCACCCATTTCTTTGAGATGACTCTGTCCTGCACCTCTTGTGTCGGGAGCTGCGGGAATTCCCTCACCTGTTGCCTCGCAAAAGCCCTCAATTGCATGTACCTGAATGCATTCCCTTGGGGCAACCCATATTTCTCGGTCAGCGCTCCCAGACTTGCGAACTTCCCGCCACAAATAGATCTTTCAGTTGCGTTATTCCTGCTCTTTGCCACATTCCATATCCCCCATCCATTCCCCCCGGGGCAAACCTATGGTTGTTTCTTATCGGGGACCCCCCCAATGCTCCGGTCTTTCCCCTATGTCGTCTCCACTGTCCCCAAATCTTCAGTGTAGCTACCACCACCGGGCTCGTGGTGTAGTTCCTCGGTGAGAACGGCAATGGGGCTGTCACCATAGCCTGCAAGCTGGTCCCCCTACAGGACGCCCTCTCTAATCTCTTCCACGCCGCTCCCTCCTCCTCTCCCATCCACTTACTCACCATTGAAATATTAGCGGCCCAATAATACTCACTTAGGCTCGGTAATGCCAGCCCCCCCCTATCCCTACTACGCTGTAAGAATCCCTTCCTCACTCTCGGAGTCTTCCCGGCCCAAACAAAACCCATGATGCTCTTTTCTATCCTTTTAAAAAAAGCCTTCGTGATCACCACCGGGAGGCACTGAAACACAAAGAGGAATCTCGGGAGGACCACCATCTTAACCGCCTGCACCCTCCCTGCCATTGACAGTGCTACCATATCCCATCTCTTGAAATCTTCCTCCATCTGTTCCACCAACCGTGTTAAATTTAGCCTGTGCAATGTGCCCCAATTCTTAGCTATCTGGATCCCCAGGTAACGAAAGTCTCTTGTTACCTTCCTCAACGGTAGGTCTTCTATTTCTCTACTCTGCTCCCCTGGATGCACCGCAAACAGCTCACTCTTCCCCATGTTCAATTTATACCCTGAAAACTCCCCAAGTATCCGCATTATTTCTGGCATCCCCTCCGCCGGATCCGCCACATGTAGTAGCAGATCATCCGCATATAAAGATACCCGGTGTTCTTCTCCTCCCCTAAGTATTCCCCTCCATCTCTTGGAACCTCTCAGCGCTATCGCCAGGGGCTCAATCGCCAGTGCAAACAGTAATGGGGACAGAGGACATCCCTGCCTTGTCCCTCTATGGAGCCGAAAATATGCCGATCCCCGTCCATTCGTGACCACACTCGCCACTGGGGCCCTATACAACAGCTGCACCCATCTAACATACCCCTCTCCAAAACCAAATCTCCTCAACACCTCCCACAGATAATCCCATTCCACTCTATCAAATGCTTTCTCGGCATCCATCGCCACTACTATCTCCGTTTCACCCTCTGGTGGGGCCATCATCATTACCCCTAACAGCCTCCGTATATTCGTGTTCAGCTGTCTCCCCTTCACAAACCCAGTTTGGTCCTCGTGAACCACCCCCGGGACACATTCCTCTATTCTCATTGCCATTACCTTGGCCAGGACCTTGACATCCACATTTAGGAGGGAAATTGGTCTGTAGGACCCGCATTGTAGCGGATCCTTTTCCTTCTTTAAGAGAAGCGATATCGTTGCTTCAGACATAGTCGGGGGCAGTTGTCCCCTTTCCTTTGCCTCGTTAAAGGTCCTCGTCAGTACCGGGGCGAGCAAGTCCAAATACTTTCTGTAAAATTCAACTGGGAATCCGTCCGGTCCCGGGGCCTTTCCCGTCTGCATGTTCCTAATTCCTTTCACCACTTCTTCTACTGTAATCTGTGCTCCCAGTCCCACCCTTTCCTGCTCTTCCACCTTGGGAATTTCCAGCCGATCCAAAAAATCCATCATTCTCTCCCTCCCATCCGGGGGTTGAGCTTCATACAATTTTTTATAAAATGTCTTGAACACTTCATTCACTCTCTCCGCCCCCCGCTCCATCTCTCCTTCCTCATCCCTCACTCCCCCTATTTCCCTCGCTGCTCCCCTTTTCCTCAATTGGTGTGCCAGCAATCTGCTCGCCTTCTCCCCATATTCATACTGTACACCCTGCGCCTTCCTCCATTGTGCCTCTGCAGTGCCTGTAGTCAGCAAGTCAAATTCCACATGCAGCCTTTGCCTTTCCCTGTACAGTCCCTCCTCCGGTGCTTCCGCATATTGTCTGTCCACCCTCAAAAGTTCTTGCAGCAACCGCTCCCGTTCCTTACTCTCCTGCTTCCCTTTGTGTCCTTATTGATATCAGCTCCCCCCTAACCACCGCCTTCAACGCCTCCCAGACCACTCCCACCTGAACCTCCCCATTGTCATTGAGTTCCAAGTACTTTTCAATACATCCCCTCACCCTTAGGCACACCCCCTCATCCGCCATTAGTCCCATGTCCATTCTCCAGGGTGGGCGCCCTCCTGTTTCCTCCCCTATCTCCAAGTCTACCCAGTGTGGGGCATGATCCGAAATGGCTATAGCCGTATATTCCGTTCCCCTCACCTTCGGGATCAATGCCCTACCCAACACAAAAAAGTCTATGCGCGAATAGACTTTATGGACATAGGAGAAAAACGAGAACTCCTTACTCCTAGGTCTACTGAATCTCCACGGGTCCACACCTCCCATCTGCTCCATAAAATCCTTAAGCACCTTGGCTGCTGCCGGCCTCCTACCAGTCCTGGACTTCAACCTATCCAGCCTTGGTTCCAACACCGTGTTAAAGTCTCCCCCCATTATCAGCTTTCCCGTCTCTAGGTCCGGGATGCGTCCTAGCATTCGCCTCAAAGTTGGCATCATCCCAGTTCGGGGCATACACGTTTACCAAAACCACCATCTCTCCCTGTAATTTGCCACTCACCATCACGTATCTGCCCCCGTTATCCACCACTATAGTCTTTGCCTCGAACATTACCCGCTTCCCCACTAATATAGCCACCCCCCTGTTTTTCGCATCCAGCCCCGAATGGAACACCTGCCCCACCCATCCTTTACGCAGCCTAACCTGGTCTATCAGTTTCAGGTGCGTTTCCTGTAACATAACCACATCTGCTTTAAGTTTCTTAAGGTGTGCGAGTACTCGTGCCCTCTTTATCGGCCCGTTGAGCCCTCTCACGTTCCACGTGATCAGCCGAGTTGGGGGGCTTCCCACCCCCCCCCCCCCCCCCCCTTTGCCGGTTAGCCATCATCTTTTTCCAGCTTCTCACCCAGTTCCCACGCAGCTGTATCTCCCCCAGGCGGTGCCCCCCCGCCCATCCTCTCCCGTACCCACTCCCCCCTTTCCCCAGCAGCAGCAACCCAGTAATTCCCCCTCCCACCCCCCCCGCTAGACCCCCCGCTATCGTAATTACTCCCCCCATGTTGCTCCCAGAAGTCAGCAAACTCTGGCTGACCTCGGCTTCCCCCCGTGACCACGGCTCGCACCGTGCGACGCCCCCTCCTTCCTGCTTCTCTATTCCCGCCATAATTATCATAGCGCGGGAACCAAGCCCGCGCCTCTCCCTCGGCCCCGCCTCCCATGGCCAACGCCCCATCTCCTCTCCCTCCCCACCTCCCCCCATCACCACCTGTGGGAGAAAGAAAAGTTACCATACCGCAGGATTAGAACATAAAACCCCTCTTCGCCCCCCCCCCATTCGCCCCACCACTTTGTCCAAACGTTCTTTTTCATAATCCACTCATTCCAGTTTTTCTTCTACAATAAAAGTCCACGCTTCATCCGCCGTCTCAAAGTAGTGGTGCCTCCCTTGATATGTGACCCACAGTCTTGCCGGTTGCAGCATTCCAAATTTTATCTTCCTTTTGTGAAGTACCGCCTTGGCCCGATTAAAGCTCGCCCTCCTTCTCGCCACCTCCGCACTCCAGTCTTGATAAACGCGGATCACCGCGTTCTCCCATTTACTGCACCGAGTTTTCTTCGCCCATCTAAGGACCATTTCTCTATCCTTAAAACGGAGGAATCTCACCACTATGGCTCTGGGAGTTTCTCCTGCTCTCGATCCTCGCACCATAACTCGGTACGCTCCCTCCACCTCCAACGGACCCGTCGGGGCCTCCGCTCCCATTAACGAATGCAGCATCGTGCTCACATATGCCCCGACGTCCGCCCCCTCCACACCTTCAGGAAGGCCAAGAATCCTCAGGTTGTTCCTCCTTGCGTTGTTTTCCAGTGCCTCCAACCTCTCCACACATCGTTTCTGGTGTGCCTCCTGTATCTCCGACTTCACCACCAGGCCCTGTATATCGTTCTCATTCTCGGCTGCTTTCGCCTTCACGACCCGAAGCTCCTGCTCCTGGGTCTTTTGTTCCTCCTTTAGCCCTTCGATCGCCTGTAGTATCGGGGCCAACAACTCTTTCTTCATTTCCTTTTTTATCTCCTCCACGCAGCATTTCAAGAACTCTTGTTGTTCAGGGCCCATATGAAACTGCCACCTTCCGACACCATCTTGGTTTTTGCTTGCCTTCCTTGCCGTTGTTCCAAAGGATCCGCTGCAATCCGGCCACTTTCCTCTCCTTTTTCCATCCGTGTCCAGGGGGAACACCCTCCTGGTTTACCGCACGGTGTTTTTAGCCGTTAAAATTGCCGTTGGGGCTCCTATCAAGAGCCCAAAAGTCCGTTTCACAGGGAGCTGCCGAAACGTGCGACTCAGCTGGTCATCGCCGCACCCGGAAGTCCCGTGGCAGATGAATTTTAATGATAAAGTGTGAATTATTAAATTTTGGTAAGAAACTCTAGGAGAGGCGACGTAAGATAAAGGAGATCATTCTAAACAGAGTTGTCGGAGCTGAGGGATCCAAGGGTAAACGAGCACAATTAATTTAAGGTGGGACAGCAGGTTGGAAAACCTGTCAGAGGCGTATAAGTGCCTGGGTTTGATAAACAGGGATCCAAGAGTATAAAAGCAAGGAAGCTATGATAACTGGTTGATCCTCGAGTACTATGTGCAATTTTAGACACCACGCTTTTTGGAAGGATGTAAAGGAATTTTGAGAGTGTGGAAAAGATTTAAGACTATATTTCCATGGAAGTGGAATTTTGGTTGTATGGGTAGATTGGAGAAACTGAAGAGAAGGTTGAGCGGAGGTTTCTTAGCGGTGTTGAAAATCGTGAATGGCCTGGACAGAGTCGATGCAGAAAAACTGTTCCCTGAGTATGGAGAAGCAGCGAACAATGGTTTAAACGAATGGAAGAACCAGAAGTGACTTACCCGCGAGTGGTTAGGGTTTGGAATGTAATGACTGGGAATGTGGTGGAAGCAGATTCGGTTGTGGCTTTCAAAAGGAAATGGATAATTCTGAACCGAGGTTTTGCAGGGAACGAGTGGATAAGAGAGTTCCTCTTTCAAAGAGCAGGCATGCACTCAATGGGTTGAATGGCTTCCTTTTGTGGTGTAACCTTCTGATTCTGTATGAATACTGCTGGTTCTGCACCTCTTTGCTATTGTTGGATTTGCAAAGTTCACCCAAATTATTTGAGGCCTATTTAAATTGCTACCCTTGTGTCACTGCCCTGATCAATTCCATTCCCCCAAAAAAGGTCAAGCAATTGTACACTTGGGTTTACTTGTTGCTAAACAAGAGGGAACAGCAACCTCTATACTCATTATTTCTCCAATGTGTGCATGAAGCTGACTGTACTCTATGGAAACAGCAGTTGTTTGGGGCGGGGTGGTGGAAGACATTCCATGACCCTCAACCACGTTAGCTGTGATGGCTCTTTGTTCTACCACTCAGGAAAATTTCAAACTTCCTGAGCTTTCACCATTGATGCAAGGAAGAAAATGACTTTGTCATCTGTGAAAGTTTTCCGATGGGGAAGAACAATAGGGCCATGAGAAAACGGGAAAGTGGTTCCATGTGAAGACTAATTATTTCCAGCAAATTAAAATATGTCAATGCCAGTTTTGGAGTGCACATTGCCATTTCCCTCATTTCTGCCTGATCCCTTTTAAAAGCTCATTCTGAGGGTGAGCCAATTTTAAACCACCAGTATTAAAATGAGTTCAGCCTTTTGGCTGTGATAACCTGTTCAACAGGACGTTCTTGTAGCTTGCAAAGAATCAACTTGTCGCTGTGCAACATATGATTTCATTTGCAGTACACAGAAATTTATCCCTTGTTGAGGCCAGTCTGAACATGATGATGATGATCCTTCCAGGCGTTGGGAATACGCAGCACTCCTTCTACAAAGTGAAATTAAAGTTCTGTGGATGCTGAATCATATATTGGACTCAATGTTAACTCTTTCACTCCACAGACGCTGCCGGACTTGCTGAGATTGTCTTTCAGCATTGTTTTTACTCCTTTGCAGTAAATTATATTGGCATCATGAATCACGAGTGTTTAAAATGTAAAATTTGTGTTTTTGTATTTACCTAGTTTTTGTGGGTAGTAGTCCCTAGGGCCTTAAATCATAATGACCTGCACAATTGTCTTGCATCAATTTGGAGCGGTGGCACAGTGCTGAGCACTGCTGCTTCACCGTGCCATGGAAGCGAGTTCAATTCTGGCCTTGTGTTACTGTGAGGTTTGCACTTTCTCACTGTGTCTGCGTGGGTTTCCTTTGGGTGCTCCGGTTTCCTTCCACAGCCCAAAGATGTACAGGTTAGGTGAATTGGCCATGCTAAATTGCCCCTTAGTGTCAAAAGATGTGCAGGTTAGGGTGGGGTTATGGGGATAGGGTGGGGGAGTGGGCCTAGGCAGGATGCTCTTTCAGGGGGTTGGTGCAGATGCGATGGGCCAAATGCACTATAGGGATTCAATGGTACATCAGCAATCTGGTGGTATTTAGGTGGCGGGGGAGGTGCTGCTCGTGGGTTGTTTTCCGGTTGATGGTAATCGGCACTGACCAGGTAATACGGGCATGAGGACGATTATGAGGGCGATTGTCAGCTTTGATTGTGCTTCTTTTAGCATAGGAACCTGACGCATTCAGTTATTTCATTTGGATTTCCTTGAGATTCAATCCTGATGAGAGAGTCATCAAGTGAAATTTTGGTCATGTGCAAATATAATGCGTTGCAACTAACTTCTGCGTCGTGTAAAGCTGCAAAGTTTTCACAATGTGGTTTTTGACTTTTTACTTGTAACTTGTATGTGCAACGCTTAAACTTGTGTCTTGTGTAAGTTATTTATAGTGCATCAGGAATAATTTCTGATGGAAGGAATTGTTGGGTTAAAGTCTTCCATCAGCTGATTGTTTATGGGGCAAGTCGTTCATCAGTAATCTGGGTGTGGTTTTAGTGCTGTTTGTCAGAGTTACAACAACTTTAACTGACTCCAATCAAGGGATGGGTTGTAAAGATTCCCTTGCCTGTGTCACTGGCATGCCAAGGATATGTCTCTGAGCTACCACATGCACCCAACATGACAGCTCTTTTGTAGTCTGTGTGTAGAATTGCTTCAAATTTTAACCCAAATGATGCACGCACATGCTGCTTTATTTTAGTTTTTAGTTTTAAATCGTATCCTCGTCGTTGCCAAGTTTGCTTAACTCAATGTCTGCAACATCCATGACATTCTACCTCCACTTGGCTCGAGTGTTTCGTCCCTTCATCTTTTCGGGAGAAAAGAAAACTGATTAAATCTAAGCTTCCACTTGCAGCTCTTCCTGGTTTGCTTCCAAGCTCAGATTTCACCATGAAGTACAATACGTTCTGCTGGACACACATGAGCTTGCTCATTTCTTTATGCTGAAATCTAAGCTGAATATTGTTGCTTTTGTTTGTGTCCTGGTTCCCGAGAGATTGATGGTCATCAGTCTTGGAAATGCATTGAAGTAGCTTCTTACTTTATTGTAGACTGACAAAGCCACTTGGTGTACAGTTTGGAAATGGGTATTTCTTTTAGTAAAAATGAAATCCAACTGTGGGCGCGATTCTCCGGCTGTATCCGTCCTGCGACCGGAGAATCCTGCCAGAGGTCAATGGTGTTCTCCATTGCCCGTGGCGTTTGTGGGGCGGGAGAATCCAGCCCTATGTTTTAATTTAGAACCATAACCATTGCCACTCAACCCTTCTGACACTGTATACGGTAGAACTACATGAACGTTTAACGTGGGAAGGGTGGGATGTAAAAACAGGGATGCTTGACCGGGAGCATGTCATTGGCAAGTACAGGGGTAATTTGTGAATGGCATATGGAGGCAAGTAGATTGATATAATTCATTTCTGCCTCGTCATGAGGTCCCCTGCATCACATGCCAGAATTCAGCTAATTCAATTCTGTTCCCATAATCTGAAGAAATAGCTGAGCATGCTGGACGGCGAAGGCTATGGACAGCAGCAACATTCTGGCTGAAGTACTGAAGGCTTGTGCTCCAGAACTAGCAGCTCTCCTAGCCAAACTGTTTCAGCAGAGTCACACCAGCGTCTTCCGGACAAAGGGGAAAATTTCCCCAGGTTTGCCAAAAAAGTGATGGAAGGGGTTGTTTTTTTTTTATTAAATATTTTATTGAAAATTTTTGGTCAACCAACACAGTACATTGTGCATCCTTTACACAATATTATAACAACACAAATAACAATGACCTATTTTATAAACAAAAAATGAATAAATAATAAATAACAAAAATGAAAACTAGCCCTAATTGGCAACTGCCTTGTCACAAGTAACACTCTCCAAAAATATAATTTAACAATCCAATATATAATTATCTGTAGCAACGGCCTATACATACTATACAGTATATATTAACAACCCAGAGAGTCCTTCTGGTTCCTTGTCCCACCCCCCCCGCCCCGATCCTGGGCTGCTGCTGCTGCCTTCTTTTTCCCATTCCGTCTATCTTTCTGCGAGGTATTCGACGAACGGTTGCCACCGCCTGGTGAACCCTTGAGCCGACCCCCTTAGGACGAACTTAATCCGCTCTAGCTTTATAAACCCCGCCATGTCATTTATCCAGGTCTCCACCCCCGGGGGCTTGGCTTCTTTCCACATTAGCAATATCCTGTGCCGGGCTACTAGGGACGCAAAGGCCAAAACATCGGCCTCTCTCGCCTCCTGCACTCCCGGCTCTTGTGCAACCCCAAATATAGCCAACCCCCAGCTTGGTTCGACCCGGACTCCTACTACTTTTGAAAGCACCTTTGTCACCCCCATCCAAAACCCCTGTAGTGCCGGGCATGACCAAAACATATGGGTATGATTCGCTGGGCTTCTCGAGCACCTCGCACATCTATCCTCCACCCCAAAAAATTTACTGAGCCGTGCTCCAGTCATATGCGCCCTGTGTAATACCTTAAACTGAATCAGGCTTAGCCTGGCACACGAGGACGATGAGTTTACCTGCTTAGGGCATCTGCCCACAGCCCCTCCTCGATCTCCTCCCCCAGCTCTTCTTCCCATTTCCCTTTTAGTTCATCTACCATAGTCTCCCCTTCGTCCCTCATTTCCCTATATATATCTGACACCTTACCATCCCCCACCCATGTCTTTGAGATCACTCTGTCCTGCACCTCTTGTGTCGGGAGCTGCGGGAATTCCCTCACCTGTTGCCTCGCAAAAGCCCTCAGTTGCATATACCTGAATGCATTCCCTTGGGGCAGCCCATATTTCTCGGTCAGCGCTCCCAGACTCGCGAACTTCCCATCCACAAACAGATCTTTCAGTTGCGTTATTCCTGCTCTTTGCCACATTCCATATCCCCCATCCATTCCCCCCGGGGCAAACCTATGGTTGTTTCTTTTCGGGGACCCCCCCCAAGGCTCCAGTCTTTCCCCTATGCCGTCTCCACTGTCCCCAAATCTTCAGTGTAGCCACCACCACCGGGCTTGTGGTGTAGTTCCTCGGTGAGAACGGCAATGGGGCTGTCACCATAGCCTGTAGGCTAGTCCCCCTACAGGACGCCCTCTCTAATCTCTTCCACGCCGCTCCCTCCTCCTCCTCCCATCCACTTACTCACCATTGAAATATTAGCGGCCCAATAATACTCACTTAGGCTCGGTAGTGCCAGCCCCCCCCTATCCCTGCTACGCTGTAAGAATCCCTTCCTCACTCTCGGGGTCTTCCCGGCCCACACAAAACCCATGATGCTCTTTTCAATCCTTTTTAAAAAAAAAAGCCTTCGTGATCACCACCGGGAGGCACTGAAACACAAAGAGGAATCTCGGGAGGACCACCATCTTAACCGCCTGCACCCTCCCTGCCATTGACCGGGATACCATATCCCATCTCTTGAAATCCTCCTCCATCTGTTCCACCAACCGCGTTAAATTTAACCTATGCAATGTGCCCCAATTCTTAGCTATCTGGATCCCCAGGTAACGAAAGTCCCTTGTTACCTTCCTCAACGGTAGGTCCTCTATTTCTCTACTCTGCTCCCCTGGATGCACCACAAACAACTCACTTTTCCCCATGTTCAATTTATACCCTGAAAAATCCCCAAACTCCCCAAGTATCCGCATTATTTCTGGCATCCCCTCCGCCGGGTCCACCACGTATAGTAGCAAATCGTCCGCATACAAAGATACCCGGTGCTCTTCTCCTCCCCTAAGTACTCCCCTCCACTTCTTGGAACCCCTCAACGCTATCGCCAGGGGCTCAATCGCCAGTGCAAACAATAATGGGGACAGAGGGCATCCCTGCCTTGTCCCTCTATGGAGCCGGAAATATGCAGATCCCCGTCCATTCGTGACCACGCTCGCCACTGGGGCCCTATACAACAGCTGCACCCATCTAACATACCCCTCTCCAAAACCAAATCTCCTCAACACCTCCCACAAATAATCCCACTCCACTCTATCAAATGCTTTCTCAGCATCCATCGCCACTACTATCTCCGTTTCTCCCTCTGGTGGGGCCATCATCATTACCCCTAACAACCTCCGTATATTTGTGTTCAGCTGTCTCCCCTTCACAAACCCAGTTTGGTCCTCGTGGACCACCCCCGGGACACATTCCTCTATTCTCATTGCCATTACCTTGGCCAGGAGCTTGGCATCTACATTTAGGAGGGAAATAGGTCTATAGGACCCGCATTGTAGCGGGTCCTTTTCCTTCTTTAAGAGAAGCGATATTGTTGCTTCAGACATAGTCGGGGGCAGTTGTCCCCTTTCCTTTGCCTCATTAAAGGTCCTCGTCAGTACCGGGGCGAGCAAGTCCACATATTTTCTATAGAATTCGACTGGGAATCCATCCGGTCCCGGGGCCTTTCCCGCCTGCATGCTCCTAATTCCTTTCACCGCTTCTTCTACCTCGATCTGTGCTCCCAGTCCCACCCTTTCCTGCTCTTCCACCTTGGGAAATTCCAGCCGATCCAAGAAGCCCATCATTCTCTCCCTCCCATCCGGGGGTTGAGCTTCATATAATTTTTTATAAAATGTCTTGAACACTCCATTCACTCTCTCTGCTCCCCGCTCCATCTCTCCTTCCTCATCCCTCACTCCCCCTATTTCCCTCGCTGCTCCCCTTTTCCTCAATTGGTGTGCCAGCAACCTGCTCGCCTTCTCCCCATATTCGTACTGTACACCGTGTGCCTTCCTCCATTGTGCCTCTGCAGTGCCTGTAGTCAGCAAGTCAAATTCTACATGTAGCCTTTGCCTTTCCCTGTACAGTCCCTCCTCCGGTGCTTCCGCATATTGTCTGTCCACCCTCAAAAGTTCTTGCAGCAACCGCTCCCGTTCCTTACTCTCCTGCTTCCCTTTATGTGCCCTTATTGATATCAGCTCCCCTCTAACCACCGCCTTCAACGCCTCCCAGACCACTCCCACCTGGACCTCCCCATTATCATTGAGTTCCAAGTACTTTTCAATGCACCCCCTCACCCTTAGACACACCCCCTCATCTGCCATTAGTCCCATGTCCATTCTCCAGGGTGGGCGCCCTCCTGTTTCCTCCCCTATCTCCAAGTCCACCCAGTGTGGAGCGTGATCCGAAATGGCTATAGCCGTATACTCCGTTCCCCTCACCTTCGGGATCAATGCCCTACCCAGCACAAAAAAGTCTATTCGCGAGTAGACTTTATGGACATAGGAGAAAAACGAGAACTCCTTACTCCTAGGTCTGCTAAATCTCCACGGGTCTACACCTCCCATCTGCTCCATAAAATCTTTAAGTACCTTGGCTGCTGCCGGCCTCCTTCCAGTCCTGGACTTCGACCTATCCAGCCCTGGTTCCAACACCGTATTAAAATCTCCCCCCATTATCAGCTTTCCCATCTCTAGGTCCGGAATGCGTCCTAGCATCCGCCTCATAAAATTGGCATCATCCCAGTTCGGGGCATATACGTTTACCAAAACCACCGTCTCCCCCTGTAGTTTGCCACTCACCATCACGTATCTGCCCCCGTTATCCGCCACTATAGTCTTTGCCTCGAACATTACCCGCTTCCCCACTAATATAGCCACCCCCCTGTTTTTCGCATCTAGCCCCGAATGGAACACCTGCCCCACCCATCCTTTGCGTCGCCTAACCTGGTCTATCAGTTTCAGGTGCGTTTCCTGTAACATAACCACATCTGCCTTAAGTTTCTTAAGGTGTGCGAGTACCCGTGCCCTCTTTATCGGCCCGTTCAGCCCTCTCACGTGATCAGCCGAGTTGGGGGGCTTCCTACCCCCCCCCCTTGTCGATTAGCCATCACCTTTTTCCAGCTCCTCACCTGGTTCCCACGCAGCTGTATCTCCCCCAGGCGGTGCCCCCCCGCCCATCCTCTCCCATACCAGCTCCCCCCCCCCTCCCCAGCAGCAGCAACCCAGTAATTCCCCCCTCCCACCCCCCCCGCTAGATCCCCCGCTAGCGTAATTACTCCCCCCATGTTGCTCCCAGAAGTCAGCAAACTCTGGCTGACCTCGGCTTCCCCCCGTGACCTCGGCTCGCACCGTGCGACGCCCCCTCCTTCCTGCTTCTCTATTCCCGCCATGATTATCATAGCGCGGGAACCAAGCCCGTGCTTCTCCCTTGGCCCCGCCCCCAATGGCCAACGCCCCATCTCCTCCACCTCCCCTCCTCCCCCCATCACCACCTGTGGGAGAGAGAAAAGTTACCACATCGCAGGATTAGTACATAAAACCCCTCTTTGCCCCCCACATTCGCCCCACCACTTTGTTCGAACGTTCTTTTTAATAACCCGCTCATTCCAGTTTTTCTTCCACAATAAAAGTCCACGCTTTATCCGCCGTCTCAAAGTAGTGGTGCCTCCCTCGATATGTGACCCACAGTCTTGCTGGTTGCAGCATTCCAAATTTTATCATCTTTTTATGAAGCACCGCCTTGGCCCGATTAAAGCTCGCCCTCCTTCTCGCCACCTCCGCACTCCAGTCTTGATAAACGCGGATCACCGCGTTCTCCCATTTACTGCTCCGAGTTTTCTTCGCCCATCTAAGGACCATTTCTCTATCCTTAAAACGGAGGAATCTCACCACTATGGCTCTGGGAATTTCTCCTGCTCTCGGTCCTCGCGCCATCACTCGGTATGCTCCCTCCACCTCCAACGGACCCGCCGGGGCCTCCGCTCCCATTAACGAGTGCAGCATCGTGCTCACATATGCCCCGACGTCCGCTCCCTCCACACCTTCAGGAAGACCAAGAATCCTCAGGTTGTTCCTCCTTGCGTTGTTTTCCAGTGCCTCCAACCTTTCCACACATCGTTTCTGATGTGCCTCCTGCGTCTCCGTCTTCACCACCAGGCCCTGTATATCGTCCTCATTCTCGGCTGCCTTTGCCTTCACGACCCGAAGCTCCCGCTCCTGGGTCTTTTGTTCCTCCTTTAGCCCTTCGATCGCCTGTAGTATCGGGGCCAACAGCTCTTTCTTCATTTCCTTTTTGGTCTCTTCCACACAGCATTTCAAGAACTCTTGTTGTTCAGGGCCCCATGTTAAACTGCCACCTTCCGACGCCATCTTGTTTTTGCTTTCCTTCCTTGCCGCTGTTCTAAAGGATCCACTGCAATCTGGCCACTCTCTCCTCCTTTTTCCATCCGTATCCAGGGGGTATTCCCTTCTGGTTTACCGCACAGTGTTTTTAGCCGTCAGAATTGCTGTTGGGGCTCCTATCAAGAGCCCAAAAGTCCGTTTCACAGGGAGCTGCCGAAACGTGCGACTCAGCTGGTCATCGCCGCACCCGGAAGTCATGGAAGGGGTTGTTAATAGTGCTGTGCAACATTTGCCAATAACCTGTACACTGATCGGTTTGGGTTCTGCCAGGGTCAGCCTGCACCAAACCTCGTTACAATCTTGGTCCAAACATGGACAAAATGCTGTATTTTAGAAGTGAGGTGAGAGTGACTGCCCTGGACAACCCAAGTCATGGCATCAAGGAACCGAGTAAAATTGAAGTCAATAGGAAATTGGGAACAAAGTTAATTCAATGGAGTCTTACCTAGCACACTGCGCTGTAATGTTCTATGTTTCTATGTAAAGGGAAATGGATGTTAGGCATTCATCTCGAGCTGAGGGCATTTCTGCAGAGTTGCTATTTTCAACTGTTTTATCAATGACTCTTCTGTGGTCAAAAGTGGGAATGTCCACTGTAAGGATCCACCTGCTTAAACCTGGTTTGTTTCCCGTTTTCCCTTTTCTTTTAATTTTACTATTACTACTTGGACCTATGGATCTTGAAGGGAACCTGTACTTTAACTCCAGCAGAAGCAGTGACCGTAAAAAAAACCCAGTCTGCCTGAAGCAGTCTTTTAATTCAAACAAGCCAATTCCGAGGGCGGTGCTGCCTTTAATTCAAAACCACAGATTTCAGAACGATTTGACTGAAATCAGTAATCGCTCAGATTGATGGACTTGGCTGGTGGCCAAAGAACTGACTTAAAATGTTGGTAGCCCATGATGATTGACTCTGATTTCTCTGGAATGTCTCTTTCCCCCCCCCCCCCCCCCCCCCCAATAAGGCTGTTTTACTTTCTGTTCAGAAGCTGGAAGAGGGTTCTCTGAAGTTTCACTCTCGAATATGATAAAATCTCTGTGAAAAATCCAGTGTAAGATCCTCTTTCCCCAGTAAGGTTGGAGGTCATTCTAGTGAAACTGCAATGGGATTGAGATTAAAACTTGGGCTGGGAGCTGGGTTTCATGCAAGACCAAAAGTCTTATGAAAGAAGTAGTCTCAAAGGTGGATCTTTGAGTTTGAAGTACCAGTTTAATTAAGGCTACAAAGTCTCTCCCGGAGAAATCCTACTGCCTGAGAGTACTGAATGAATGTTTCTGCTAGAAGACCATCGACTACTATACAACAATTTTAAACATTCCATGTGTTGGGAAGAAAGGCTATGGCAAAGGATACAACATCAAAAGCAAGGACTTTTATCTTTCTATCTTAACGTTTATTATTTTCATCCCTTTCCACCCTTGTACGTTTATCTGTCTTGTGTGTGGACAGAGGATGGGACATTAAAAATGGGCATATTATGTTAGCTTGTCGTTATTCCGTTGTAATTCCTGCATATTTTAGATTTTATAAATAAATGGTAATTGTGTTTCAAATTACAAACCTGGTGACTAAATTATTGAGCAGCCAAGAACCAAATATTTTGGCAATTTTGTACAAATTATTGGTTAATTCACTTGTGTTCGGACTCCAGAGCCTGTGGGGCTCGAATTGACCATGCCCTTGCCCAGGGTGTCGTATCACCACTGACCATTTGCAGTTCCTCATTACTGGAGCAGTCTGTGCCTGCAAGCAGCAAAGCCTGGGCAGAGTGGCAAATGACAGCACTTGCATGGCACTGTGACGAGAGATGATAGGAACAGGAGTAGGCCATTCAGCCCATCGAGCATGATGCACCATTCAATACGATCAAGACTGATTGGACACGTCAATGCTTTTTACACACCATATCCTTTTTTGGTATTGTCACTCAGAAATCTATCAATTTCTGCTTTTTTAAAAAAAAAAGGGGCTGGTTTAGCACAGGGCTAAATCACTGGCTTGGAAAGCAGACCACGGCAGGCCAGCAGCGTGGGTTCAATTCCCATGCCAGCTTCCCCGAACAGGCGCTGGAATGTGGCGACTAGGGGCTTTTCACAGTAACTTCATTTGAAGCCTACTTGTGACAAGCGATTTTCATTTCATTTTATTTAAACCTACTCCAATGATAACCTTGAATGGAATTACCTAAGGTAGATAGGGAGGCGCAGGAGGGATGGCATCAGTTGATAGAGGAGATTTTGGAGGTAGGTTGGGGATGTGCGGAGGAGCTGGGGCTTTTGGTGAGGAAGTGCAGGCAAAGTTTGATCTTCTATCCAAGGGGAGGGCAGTCCAGCAGCTGGGGGGGGGGGGGGGAAGAAGAGAGAGAGAGGGGGGGGGGGAAGAAGAGAGAGAGAGGAGGGGGGGGGGGAAGAAGAGAGAGAGAGGAGGGGGGGGGGGGGGGTCGTCTTGTGAAATGGAGAGGTCTGTCGGTTGCTTGCAGGTCGTCGGCAGGTGGCAACGAGAGTTTGTGCGGATTAGGGGTGTGCCGGGTGGGTTGGTAGTGCCACTGGAGCAGGTGAATAAGGCATTTGCCAACATTTTTATATAGGGATTTGTGGATGTTTGAGCGGCCAGAGGATGAGGGAATTTCTGGAGTGCCCGGACCCGGTTGGGGGGGGGGGGGGGTGGGGGGAGGACGGACGGACGAGGGGGGGGGGGGGGGGGGGGGGAGGACGGACGGACGAGAAGGCGTGGTTGGAAGAAGCAATAGGGGTGGAAGAAGTGCAGGCAGCGAAAGGGAAGATGCAGTCAGGAGCTGGATGGGTTCCCGGTGGTAGTAGAGATGTTTGAGGATGTGATGGTTGGGGAGTATTACCGGAGACGATGGGGCAGGTATCCATCTCCCTATTTCTAGGGTTAACTCAACTAAAAGTGGTGTACAAGGCGCGCTTAACAAAAGCGAGGATGAGCTGGTTGTTTGAGGAGGTGGAGGACAGCTGCGAGTGGTGTAGGAGGGGTCCAGCTAATCATGTTCACAAGTTCTGGTCCTGTCCGAAGCTGGAGACATTTTGTGGGTCATTTTCTGCATCTTGTCTGAGGTTCTGCAAATGGATTTGGAGCCTGATCCCCTAGAGGCCATATTCAGTGTGTCAGACCTGCCGAGGTTGCACACTGATGTGGGAGATGTATTAGGACGCATAATATTAGTTCCTGGGGACTTCTCTTTCAGACCCACTAATTTCTCTAATACAATCTCCTTTCTTATACCAATTCCCTTCAACTCCACTTTTTCTCTAGTCCCTTGGATCTCTACATTGGGAGATTACCAGTATCTGAGTGAAAACAGACGCAAGTAATCATTTATCCACTCTGCCTGGAATGAACCACTTTTGTCTTCGCCAAACACTTTCTTTGGACATAATCTAACTATGTCTCCTTATGTTTAGTGGCATTGCCATCACAGAATCCCCCACCAACAACATGCTGGGACTAATCAATGACTAGAAACTGGACTACCCATATAAATGCAGTGGCTACAAGAGCAGGTCAGAGGCTGGGAATTGTGCAGCGAGTAAATCACCTTCTGACTCCACAAAGCCTGTCCACCATCTGCAAGACACGAGTGTGATGAAATACACACTGCTACTTCAACAGCATTTAAAAAGCTTGACACCATCCAGGTCTAAGGAGCCTGCTTGAATGGTACCCCATCCACAACCTTAACCATTCATTCACTCGCTCCAACCATCGCCAACAGACCATGGCAGCAGTGTGTGCCATCTAAAAGATACACTACAGCTACTTGCCAAATTTCCCTTTGACAATGCCTTAGATCTGGCAACCACTACCTCCTCCTACGTCGGTGACTACAACCACCAAGAAGGACCGGGCACTTGAAACACCGCCTCCTGCAAATCCCCTCCAAGTCATGACACATTCTGATTGCAAATATATTTCTGTTCCTGCACTACCACTGGGACAGAATCCTGGAACCCTCTCTGAACTCTTGCTGCTCAAGTTGTGAAAGTGCATCCACTGTGCTATTAAAGGAGACTCCATCACCACCACGTTCCCAAGGCAATTGCAGATGGGAAATAAATTCTGGCCTTGTCAGCGATGCGCACTTCCCAAAACATTCTTTTACAATGCTATTTGAATGGTGTAAGTGAATGGTTAAATACCGTAATCATTGACATGCTTTTTTTAAAGTGGAATATGCTGAGGTTTTAATATTGAACACCTCTAGTATTGTCTCAATGTTGTCTTTTTTTTTTTAGGTTTCTTGGTTCAGCAACAATCTCCTTGAGAGACCTTGTAAGTGGCCAGAAAACATTACCATTCAAGAATATTGCATTGCTCAGTGAAAAGAAACAGCCAACTGGGGTAAGTGAATCTAAACCTGTGAACCAATCCTGTGGGTGTTGGACCTGGGATTGGGCAAGCACGAAATTTGATTTATCCTCCATTCTGCATTGTGTAGTGTACAATTTTTCCGTGCAATGCTAGAGTGATCTAACTTGCACATAAGGAAATGCTAAGACATGCTGCCAAATTGTGATTGTGTACCATGACAATAGAATGTAGGTTCAGCAGACAAAATTCCAAATTCTCATCAGCAAAACCAAAAGCTTTTCCATAATTATTTACCCCTGATCTGTATGAGGCTAGATAGTCATGCCTGTGACTCTAATATTGTCTGAGACAGCAATATCAACTTGACTATAGGCTATAATTCTGCTCTTTTAATCCAAAACTTATAAACTTGGCAAAATCAAATAATTATTCAGTCCTGCAGCATGTATGAGGCATTGCAGTTAACATCTTGCTGGTGTTAGTCCTATTCACAAACCGGGAACCATTGAGACGAATAAGTAAGTGATGTAATTTATTTTTAATGATCTTGGTACAGACACTCCCAAGATCTGGATGAATGAACATTAATGCAAAAAAAAAAGCTTGCTAAAGATACCCAAGTGTTGTTTTGATTGTGTGTAGCTTCATACCCTGCTCAGTTTCAAAATCTAAACACATGTTTACCAAGAATGGGAATGCCTGGGTTAGTGAAAGGCTGTTTTTAAAAAGTCACTGGTTCATGGTAACAACCGAGAAACTGTACAGTGCAGCAGGACTGTGATCCTTTTTGAATCATTTCACCTGAAGTGGGAATTAAAACATCCCACACATGTTACTGCAACCATTTAATTGAGTTCAACCACCTTGGGCACAGCACTTGTGCTTGCAGTGTTGTAACACCACCCTTTCACAGCTGCATTGCATCAGGATCAAATATTGCACATAAAACAAATGTTAATGCACTGCACTTTAATTGTTTGCCTGAACACCCAAGTATATGTAATTTAAGGCAGCATAAACCTGAACGAAAATCTTGTGTTGTATTATGCTGCTTTGTGTAGCATAAGCTGCTTCCTTGATGTATGCTTTGACAAAGGAAGCTCCAGACTATGAAATTTAGTTGTAATGTATTTACATGAACCACTTGTGTATAGTACGAAGTCTTACAACACCAGGTTAAAGTCCAACAGGTTTGTTTCGATGTCACTAGCTTTCGGAGCGCTGCTCCTTCCTCAGGTGACTTCGTACTGTGCTCACCCCAGTCCAACGCCGGCATCTCCACTTGTGTATATACAGTGATGCATATCACCACAGCTTGCAAACACAATTTGGTCCAAACCTAGATATGGAAAGAGGGAATTTGCCTTGAGGCAAATTGGAAAGAGAAGTCCAGTTGACTGGAGCAGAGAATCTTGAAAACAGTGAAACCAGATGTGTAGTGCCCAACTGAGCTACTGATGGGAGGAGGTAATTGCAGCAAGACCTGTCTGTGTCCATTATAAATGTGGTTATTGGAATTTATAATAAATGTTGTGGAATTTATAATAAATGTTGATGCTGAGGTTTTTCAGGCAATACATCCAATATTGTAACATTTTCAAAATGTGGATGCAAAGTAAACATTTTCTAATTCCGGCAAGGAAATGCTTAACGTGCATTTGACTACATGATTTTCACAACCTGGCATATCTTGACTTGTGCCTGTCTTCAGAAATAAATACTTTGCACCCTGGAATTTATCAGCACTCCTTAATCTAGAGCCTGCAGCTTGACTATGTCTCGTCTTTTAAGCTGATTTTTTGACATTTTCTGGTTCAGTGTGGGGTAATGTGAGATCATCTATTTTGGACCAAGGATAGATTAGAATATTTTCTAAATGGTGATAGCAAGGAACTGTAAAGAGGCATAAAATCCATGTCCTTGGACATAAATCACTAAGCATTAGTGGACGAGTATTTAAAAGGCTAATGGAATGTTGGCCTCCATTTCAAGGGGGCGGGTATACCAAAGGATGGAAGTTGGGCTACAATTTGACCATGTCTCCAGTAGTCTGTTCAGGTGTGCCCATTGCAACTCAGGAAGGCTCTATTAGCCTTTGAAGGAATGTGGGTGGTACAAATTTACCAGAATGATCAAAGCTTAAATTGAGAGGTCCGATTGCACAGGCTCCTGCTTGTATTCTGTTGAACATAAAAGTTTTCTTGACTTCTGACGAGTCTAAGTGTTTAAAATGATTTGAGGATCCGATTAGTACATAATGGATAAACTGATTCATCCAGAATAAGGGGACAGAGCCTTTATAATTGGATCTAGGCTATTCGGGGCGGGCGGGGGGGAGGGGGGGGGGGAAGAAGAAATCAGAAGCACTTCACATCATTGGTAACTCCCCAAATTAAAGTACCAAAATTCATTTTTTTTTCCCAATTAAGAGGCAATTTAGCATGGCCAATTCCCCTACCCTGCACATCTTTTGGAGAGTGTGCAAACTCCACACGGATAGTGACCCGGAGCCGGGATCGAACCCGGGCCTTCGGTGCCGCGAGGCAGCAGTGCTAACCACTAGGCCACCGTGGCATCCTCAAGGCTGATCTAACCTGATCAGATTTCAGAACTGGTTCCATGGCCCTTTTATGTTCTTGCCTACCAGCCCCCAAAAAACTTGCCGAACCCACCCAAAAAAGTGTGGATACATTGAACTACGGTATAGATGAGCCATGATGAATGGTGGAAAGGACGAGAGGGTCTGCTTCTGTTCTGTTGTATTCAAATGCTATCGTGTTTCCTGCTTCCTCCCTGGCAACCATCTTACTATTAAACACTAGAACTATTTTCATAGTGTGATGATGTAATCCTTTCCAGTAAAGGGAAATGGGTTTCAGCATCTTGGCATTTTAAGACCTCTTTCTGATGATGCAAATCTTATCTTGGGTGAAATGTTTTTTTCAGGCGAGCATAAATCTATTGGCTACTTACGAACCACCTGCTGGGGCTGGACCACCGAATCCATCTGATCTAGGTGCGCAGGATGCTGGAGGAGGTAAGTTTTCACAGGTTACTAATCGTGCCATTTTGTGATTCATTATCTGATGCATTACCTGCTGCATATGTACCTTTCTGATGGTATTCTGAGCTTCAAAGGCAGTAGGAAAGGCCAGTGTATGCTGTGGTGATCTTTGTAGGTGCATGCACACAA
The DNA here is from genome assembly GCF_047496885.1 of Scyliorhinus torazame. NCBI lineage: Eukaryota > Metazoa > Chordata > Chondrichthyes > Carcharhiniformes > Scyliorhinidae > Scyliorhinus > Scyliorhinus torazame. The sequence goes on from NC_092722.1 coordinate 130,636,683, forward strand.
GGGGTTAAGGGGTTAATGGGCAGATAGCAGCACCACTTGATCACCAGAGGGCTGGACCAACAGGGGAATAAAGGGCAGCCACACGGGCTCTCTCTCTCTCTCTCTCTCTCTCTCTCTCTCTCTCTCTCTCTCTCTCTCTCTCTCTCTCTCTCTCTCTCTCGGGTGTGCTGTGAACAGGGAAACATCAGAATCACAGATAGTTAGTGGAGTTACATTTAGTTACAATTGTTAAATCTTGTTATCCCATTCCTAATTCCCATGTTAAGGTGAAGAACTCACACATTAATAGTTATAGTTACTCAATAAACCTTTTGTTACTGGATGAGTTTGAGTCTTCAACAAGATTAAGAGGACCTCCCCATCAGCCAAGGATTGAGTAACACGTGTTATCGACCACGCAAGTAACACTACATATGCTTGTGCATCAATATGCTTAGCTTGTAATGGCAGTTTTGATGTAACAAAGGCAGACCATTTGCTTTTGAGATAGAGACTTCAATGTTGAATTAGATAACCGGGAAATTTACATTTTTAGCCACAGGGCTTATAGTTAAGTTCTTCTCTCTTTTCTTATCTAAATTTTTGAAGTAACTTTTTGCTTTTTGAAAAGTGGGTAGGTTTTCCATTCAAGAATAGTTCAGCTTTGTCTAAATTACCTTCCAATAGATTACATGTATGCGACAATAGAATAACAGGTGAGCACTGTGCCAAATTCCAGACTATTGTTACTGTATGTTGGGTTAAGGCACGGCTAATTGTATTTAAATGCTGTTGTGTAACTTGTGTCGAAATAAAGTTGGGTGGAAATGTGTGAGGCACTGTACATGATAAGAGGGAGTTGCCAGATATTGTGGAGATGACAGCAGGGGAAGTGATCCAATGTCGTACCCACATTAAAAAAAGAGGGATAATACCGATCCTGGAATTATAGACTCGCTCGTCTTTCTGTTCCATGCTTTTGAAAGTAGTTTTTTCTTTGCTGTCAAGTTATCCTCAAAAGAGGACCCTTGTGCCTGACCAGCTTCCTTGATGACCTGGAAGAAGTAAGGTGTTTGGAAGTCTTTGTCAACCGCCCACACCTTGTCAAACTCCATCCTGCCGTACCCGTTTTCTGGTGCTGAGCGCCCCCGCCGGCAGCAGGATTCTCCGTCCCAGCAGCGGGTCGATGGGGTTTCCCATTGTGGGCACCCCCACGCCATCAGGAAATCCATGGGTGTGACTGTGCTGCCGGCGAAACGGAGAATCCCGCCGATGAAGCGTCCAGCCTCAACAGTCTGATGATTCAGGATAAATCCAGTGAATAAATAACCAACTAGTTGATGAATGGAGAATCACATATATTCATCACCGGGTGGGCATGGGGAGGGGAAGAAGGGGTAAATAATGGAGGGGGTGTCCCAGGGCTCGGGTGTCGATATCACAACTGTTTTTTCATTTTAAGTGACTCCGATTCAATTTCAATATGTGGTCATGTTCGTTA